>NC_139146.1:132180488-134580488 GCF_964270905.1 Leucopleurus acutus | reverse complement strand
CAAGTCCATTCCACTTAGCTCTGCATAGAGCTATTTTGAGGCCTCTCCACACAATTAGGACACCTAGTTGGCATGGCTGCCAATGCAGAAGACAGAACTTACTCAAAATATTGCAATGTAAGAAACTCAGTTTGGAAAACATGATTTAAGAACACATATTACATTGAAATCCAATTCTTCACACTGTGTTGGGATTACATCTACCAGTGTTCGATAACATTACAAAGTCAATTGGAAAAACAAGGTCTGAAGTTGCAGCTCTTAGATATTCCACTGGCCTTATGCTATACCATGTACTAACAAGATACTTCTAGGACATAAGATAGTGGTTACAACTGTCCCTTATATAAGAAAAATCCCACAGCAGTTGCAAGTATACAAATGAGATAATTATAATAATAATACTTCATAAGCCTTTTCAAATGCTCCTACTGGTCGACAAGGTCATGAAAACATATAAAGTAAGTGAACTAACAAGGCTTGATTCAAATGATAATAATGCCTGGGACTCTCAAGATTCCTTAACATTTTCTCCCAGATCTCAACGCGTTTCTAGGTATCAATACATATACTGCATTTAAAGTTTTGGAAAACAAAAGCTATGGCATCTTGCACACTAAAATGCAATCATGGCATTATCATTCGGATTTATCTAAAAATAAATGTTTAAACTGAAATTATTTGTCTAATAACCTCATTTCTTAGCCTGAATACGAAAGTATGTATATTTGTGTATCCTAAAGAGCTTTATGATCAAAGCTTTCTAACTCAATATTAAAAAGCAGTAACAAAGTGGCTATGAAGCACATTCCCTAGGGCTTTAGAAAGACAGATAGAACACATTGAAAAATTAAGGTACAGAATACAGAAGAGACAGATACAGCTTTCAAATTAACATTAAACTTGAGATTATTTAAAACTGCACATTTCTAGCTATTAAAATCCCCATGGTTATGAAAGACAAGCATTTATTCCACACAGATTACAAAAATTATGATATTTGTATTTCTAATATTAGTACTGGCGGGGTCTGTGCACTATGAAATAAGAAAATGTAACAGATATTCAGTAAGCATTTTGCTCACTAATTATTTCATAACTTTTTTAACTTTGTATTCTCAGATGTCAGGTATTACCTGACAACTGACATCTGTTCAGTTGCTAAGAGATATGAGATCAGTTTGCACCTTTTTCTTTGTCTTTAGGAGAACTGCCCTCTTGGGTTTTGCCTCAAAGTAGTGAAAGTAGCCTCTGTCACCCATGTGCGAATTAATATTACTTGTACTAGAAGAAACTCCCAGGTCTCAGAAAGGAAATGAACTGCTTTCAATCTGCACAATTTAGAACAAATATCTGGCTTTTCCCTAAGCTTAATGAGTTTTCCATTTCACAACACTCAAATATAATAGCATTATTTTATAATCAAATTTAACTGATGAGTCTGTGTTATGAGTATTTTGACAAAAATCTTACGGGGAATGAAGTCATTCAGTCGATTTGCATCCCCAAAGTGAAGCTCAAACCCAACATTTGGAAGGTACTTTCTGCCTGTAACTTTGACCATGTGCTTCTTTAAACAGCTGGAGGAACAAGAGTAAACTTGGTCTATCTGGTTTTTCTTATACTTTATCAACGGATCAAAAACAAAACACCGTTATAAATATGTACATCCTAACTGGTCATTAATTTAACACAAATAAATATTGATTTGCCTAATCACAGAGAATATTCTTCAAAAATAAGAGCAGTATTTCAAGCAGCACATAAGTTTCTGAAAGACACTGAGGATCTAGACTCTCATAACCTTTCAAGGACAATGTTCTAAATCACATTTTAGAGAAATACATTGGAAAAGCATTCCATTGCCGTCGCGTTTTACGTTACTACAAATCCAAGAGGTTCAATTTTTAACGGTCAAGTACGTATTACAAAGCCATTGATCATTTACTCTGATTTCACATCAATGCTCTACTGGGGTATATCACAAAGGAACACAAGATCATGCGTTTTTGTCTATTAAGTGAGACAGTGCCCACTTACCCAGTCTTCTTTTTACTCAACTTCTTGCACTAGCCAGCTGCCCTGTCAGTGGTTCCTTGCACCTTATATGCTGCCTTAGCATCGTCAGATTACTACTACTGCTGGTCCAGAACCCTTAAGAAAACTCCTATGACAAGCCAAGGTCTTGGAAATGTAGTCCTACACCTACACCAATGGGCTGTCTAGCGCCCGTCTCGAGGGAAAGAAGACAATCTACCCTCTGTCTTCCAGGCTTTCACTTATTTTATAGCGCCACACCTTTACAAACACGTTCTGTCACACTGAGAGGAAGGAGATATGTAAAATGTAACACCTGGAGTCATAAAATGTAATGACCTCAAATAACACACCTCAGAAAGAGGGAGGAAACCTCGTTCCGGGCGGAGGGGATTGCGGGTGGGGGGAGACAGGCAAAGTTAATCTGCATCATTAAAACAAGAGTAATAGAAAACACCCTCTCGGGTTTTTCCAGTAAGTTTGGGGCGGCAGCAGCAGCAACCTAATCAATATGCACATCCTCACCTTTATAAAGCTCTTGTCCCCAAACAGAAACTGCCGGTGCCTCTCCACCGTGTAGGGGCAGACACCACCCCCCAAAAGAGAGGCGAGTTCAGAGGCATAGGGAGGGGCAAAAGCAGATACGTGGGGCTCCAGCATCCCGATCTTAGTCCCAGCTACAAGCCTGAAAGTCCATTCAGGAACCAGCCCCTGGCTCCTAACATCCCCGGCCTGGGCCCTCCCTGCCAAAGGTGCCAGAGAGCTCGCAGACCCTGCAGCGCAGCTGTCAGACGCCAAACAATGACTTCCCCAAGCCAGCCCCACGACCACGGCCCCCCACCGCCCTCCAGCCACGGCCCCTCGCTGTCGAACCCCTTTAAAAATGAGACCTCTCTGGGGCAGGACAAGAGGTGCTCGGTGGCCAGGAAGAGACGCACCGGGCTTCTCTGCCGGAATGAGTTGCCGGGAGCGGGCTGGAGGTGGCCATGGAGAGGGGCCTCCTTAGGAAACACCGAACCATGGGGCAACGGAGACCCCAGTATCAATCTCCCTTACTCCCACCCCACCCCCACCCGCTCGCCTCGAAGACGACTTCTCCCGAGGCGGGCGGCGGCGGCAGGTTAGCGGCCGGGAGGCGGTGGAGAGCGAGTCCCCCGGGCCACCGCAGCCTCTCCAAAAGGACAGCGAGGGTGGGCGGGCGCCGCCTTGGAAGGTCAGTGAGGCCAGAACTCAGAGTTACGCGGGGCCCACAGAGTGAGCGTGAGGGAGCGAGGGTGACGGTGAACCTGAACCTGCGCGCGGCCCGGCCAAGGGGCGCCCGGCCAGAGGGTCCACGGGTGTCAGGGGAACCCCGGCAGCCCGGGAGAGACAGGACACCACACCTCAGGAGCGAGGGCTGCATGGGGCTATCGGGGCCGCCAGGCTGAGAAACTTGATGCCAAACAGACCGGCTCCCCGCCCCACCCCCGCCCGCCCCCGCGCTCTCAGAGCCGCTCGAACGCCTCGCGAGTCCCCCACCGTCCCCCAGGCCACCCTGTCGAAGCCCCCGCCGAGCCCTCGGAGCCCCGGCGGGTAATTACCTCTCCCGGAGGCGGAGTAGGGGGCGGCAGCGGCAGCAGCACTTTGAGCCTGACTTTCCGGCGTTCGCGGGTGAGCTTGTGCGCGCCAGCGGGAGCTGTAACCTGCTATTTATAGACCGGAGCCTCAGCACCCGGGGCTGGGAACCCGGAGGAGACGAGCCGGCGGCGCGGCGGCGGCGCAGGGCGCGGGGCGCTGGAGGCGGCTCCCCGAGGCTCCCGCGCCTCCCTCCGGCTCCCGGCGCTCGCCGCGCTCACCGCTCGTTCCCCGCTCGCTCCCCGCCCCGCCGCGCGCGCCCCGGAGAACTTGTCCCCGGCGCGGCCGCCTCTCCGGCTGCTCACACGCCCCCTGGCACAATCGCTACTTTCTGTCGCCCCACGCCACCCTTCCCTGCTCCTCTTCCTCCTCCTCCGCCCGTTACCAGCGGTCTCCTTCCAATGTCACCGGCGGCCGAATAGAGGCGGCGACGGCAGCGACCGTCGCGCAACTGGCGCAGCTCGCTTTCCGCTACCGATGGAGTGGAGTTGGTGACCCGGCCGCCCAAACCGAAATGACCCCCAACACGCTTGCTCCGGGTGCGGCCACCCCGCACCCCGACCTTCTGTTGGGCCCCTCTGCCAGCAGGGACGGTCCCCAGCCTGGGCTGCTGGGAGCGCCGCTGCGGAGCGGTGGGGAGAGGTGACCCGAGGCCGCCAGGCTGCGGCCGGGGCCGCGGAAACCACACGGTTTTTAACCGGCGGGAGGAGGCGCCCTGGACCCGGGCTCAGACCCGGGAGGTGGAGGGGGGAGAGGGGGAGGCGGTGTCCCGCGTCACCGGACTTCTGCCTGCCACCGCCCTGGGTCCCGTCTCTCGTGCCACTCCTCCGCCTTGGCCCGGGATGAGGTCGGGCGGAGGAGACCTGGGCACTGGGGAGGCTTCCAACTTGGCGCAGCCCACGGCCACCCACCTCCAGCCCCCAAGTCGCGGCGCGGTGACTGAGGCCGAGCCGCTCCCAACAAGCGTATGATGCCCCTTTGGCAGCCCGGGCGCGTGGAGACAGGTCTACACTCTGCGTGTTTGGGGTGTGGGGAAAACAAGGTACGTAATCGCGCAGTCTGAACCGAGGCTAACACTCCCCCTCTGCCTCGCCAACAAGCCCACTGGCGAAGGCGCACAGCCTGGCTATTCCGGTTGGCTGGGGTGTGGGGAGAATGACTCTCCCTATCTGCGCCTGACAGGTGCCACCTGGTGGTTCTCTTGGGGAGGTTTCCACTGAGCGGCTCAAAGGTCATGGGGATGCTGGGAAGGCCGGGCGAGCGCCAGTCCAGGCAGGCACCCTCAGCCTTTCCCCTCCCTCCGGGCACTTTAAATTTACAGTTTAAATAAGAGTGAGAATGCTAGTACACGCGGGTTACAGTTTGCTCCGCGGAGACGGGACTCCCAAAGTTGGGATGGTGAAGTCGATCTGGGTAAGTCAGTACTTACAGTTACACAGAGTGGGCAGTTGGAGCTGCCCCCAGCTCTCACCCCTGCTGTCGCTCCCTGCATCTAGGCATCCCTTCACTCTGCAAGCATTTAACTGCCACTAGGTTATAAGCTTTATCGATGAGAGCAGAGACTTCGGTGTTTGGGTTTTTTGTTTTTCCCATCACTCTTCCTCAGAACTTGGAACAACGCTTAACATGCTGTAGCTTCCATAAATGTTTACAGAATGACTTAATAAGCACTATGGGCCAGAAACTGTGCTTGGCCCATTCTCTCCCTGCAGCCCTTCCCTTTCCTTCTCTTCAAGCTCTTTCTGCTACACTCAGCCGCCATCACAGGTGAGCTGGATGGAGGAACAAAATGGACAAGCAGTCCATGAAGGCCCTGCGACGATGTGGATCACACCTGAGGAGCCCATTACACAATTAAATTTCTCCTCCATGGGGCAGTGCTGAACACACCCGTTTTTTGGAAACAAAACAAAATAAAACACCTGTGTCATACTTGGGGCTTGAAGCAATGGATAAATCCTGTTTGCAGAGATCTGCTGGAGAGATGAGACAACTTTCTCATTGGGCAAGAGTTTCAGCCTTTCCTTAAAATACAGAAAGAGGGAAAGAATATCAGAACATCAGGGTGCCAGAGCTTTGCCACTAAAGTGAAAAGATGCTTGATATATCCGTCGTCTAACTTTAAATGGAGATTTGGGGTGTATGTGTGTGTGTGTGTGTGTGTGTGTGTGTGTGTGTGTGTGTGTGTGTGTGTTTATGAAGATTGCCACAGTGCCAGAAGCACTAAACCATTCCTTCTAAAAGACAGGGTTGTAAAACAGATGCAGCAACTGTCTTTGTGGAAAAAAACACTTAAAGTAAGATACCCAGAAAACCCTCTTATAATTAAAACCCAGACATTCATGCTGACCAAGACCTTTTACAGACCATTTACAGGGCTGCTGGGGACAGCCCTGTGACATACCCATGCGTATCATCTAGGAAGTTTTAATTCTGGAGAGAGAGAGAATGAATCAAATACATGTACCACATGACATTTTAAAAACCCATCAATCAGCCTGATATTTACCTTTTTTAGTTATTTGGCGGTGTTTTCCTTGAATAAACCTAGCAGGTTCAGATTCTTCTATTAAACTCATTCAGCACCCACTTTTACAAACCTTGAACTTTTAGCCACTTGTGCCTCCAAAACATAACTCCATTTGCCAGTGAAGGACAAAATATTTTTCATTTCCTTTTGATATATCTTTATAGGGCCAGAGACCAAAGGTGATTCTCAGTAGTTACCTTGCTGTCTAAAGCAATAAAATCAAGCCAGAACCTGCAAGGCTGGCACTGCACCCCCTTTTTCAGTGGAGTGGCTCATACTTTTTCTTTGTGTAGATTCATTATTCCTGGAGATTTTTATTTCAGGTGAGACTGGTATGGCACAAGGAGGATTCTCCATTTTTGTGAGCCTTCACTATGAAAAATCTCTTCTAAAGTATAGCACCAAGTATGGCATAGTGGTTTTTTGTTTACCAAATTTGTTCATTTATATTAATGATAACTTTGTAGATCAAGTCAGTTTTCCTCCCAATTTTTTTTAATAAATTTTGTTTGTTTTTTGCTGCGTTGGGTCTTCGTTGCTGCGCGCAAGCTTTCTCTAGCTGTGGCGAGCGGGGGCTACTCTTTGCTGCGGTGCGTGTGCTTCTCACTGCGGTGGCTTCTCTTGTTGCAGGGCACAGTCTCTAGGCACGTGGGCTTCAGTAGTTGTGGCTCGGGGGCTCTAGAGTGCAGGCTCAGTAGTTGTGGTGCACGGGCTTAGTTACTCCACGGCATGCGGGATCCTCCCAGACCAGGGATCGAACCCATATCCCCTGACATCGGGAGAGTTAAGTTTTGATATTCCTACGCTAAGATCATCTCTTGGGTGTGCATATGTGTATGTGTGTGTGTGTGTGTAATGAAACTCATGGGAGATGTTATTAGAAATAGGAATTGTACCCAACTTAAGTTAAAGGGGGGAACTAGTGTAAAGATACCTGGCTATCCATGGAACTCGAGGACAGGAATGCAACTGGGCATCAGTGACAACTTGGAAACAGGGACATGCATTAAGGACTTTATCTCTCCTTTTTCTTCCACTACCCTACCTGCTCCATCCTTTCTCTCTCTCCTCCTTCCCTTTCTCTCCGCATACACGTCTTTCTCTGCTTCTCTGGTGTGCCCTGAGTTACGTGGTTACTCACAGATCTTGAACTTCATGACCTATGGGCCAGTTCCAAATTCTCAAGGAAGTACCACGATTGGCTGTCAAACTCCGGTCCAGACAACCATGGCGAGGGGATCACGGTCAGGTTGCATTCCCATAGCCGCTACTGTAGCAATCAGATGGATAATAGTGGTGGGCTGAGGCAGGAAGGGAAGGAAAAATTCCCAGAACATGGGAAGGAGTTCCTGATCCTCTCCCCTGACTGCTATCATCTCTGAATCCTTGTTGTTCCGTGAATAATGGCACAAAAGGCAGAAGGAGGCGGGAAGGAGAAATATAACGTGCCATGACATCTGTGTGTGCGAATGCATATGCATGTTTAAATCCTGAGTGATGGAGAACGCCTCTTGCTGATGGTGGTGCCCTAAGATGCTGGTCCCAGTAAAAGTATCAGGATGATTTTATGATTTCTTGACCTGGGACTAGATGAGCATGAGGATGGAATCAAGTATTTCACAGACAGTTTACTTTAGCTCCTTTTTTCATGGCAAATAAGAGATTTTTTTAACTGAAGGAAATAAGTGTGATATCATTTACATTTATCAAAGATAAACATTCTGCTCTCTCATTTACATAATAGTTATTTCTAAAATGTATATAAATCATGTACTTGAAATTGAATCACATTTCAAATATAATCAGATGGTGAATCTTAACATTTTTCTGGTCAGAAACGCCTTTGAGAATTTGAAGAGAGCTGTGGACTTTCCCCAGAAAAATCTTGAGCAGATGCACACATTTTTTTTTAATTTTATTGACATATAGTTGATTTACAATGTTGTATTAATTTCAGCTGTACATCAAAGTGACTCAGTTATATTCTTTTTTATATTCTTTTCCATTATGGTTTGTCACAGGATATTGAATACAGTTCCCTGTGCTCTACAGTAGGACCCTGTTGTTTATCCATCCTATATATACGTGTTTGGATGCGCACATATTTGCAGTGGGATGATATATGACATATTTATTTGAGAGCTGGGACTTCAAACATGTTTCTTTTGGCTTCCTCCAATCAACCCCATTTGAACAAGTGAAACAAAGACTCCAGATTCGTCAACAAAAGATTCAAAATGCCCAGTTAAGTCAAAACATTGGTTAGGGGTGGGGAGTGCCGGAGCCTATGCGAACTTGAGGAAAGAGTTCCCCTCCCCCCCACTCCTGCCCTGAATGAGATACAAATGAGGTAGAGGTAAGGAAAGAAGACAGAGCTGTTAGAAGCTGCAATGTGGAGAAGGATGTTGTATTCATTTGCTAGGACTATCACAACAAAATACTACAGACTAGCTGACATAAACAACAGAAATTTATTTCTCACAGTTCTGGAGATTGGAAGCCCAAGATCAAGATACTAGCAGAGGTGGTTTCTCCTGAGGCCTCTCTCCTTAATTTGGCGATGACCACCTACCTCTGTGTCCTCACATGGCCTTTTCTCTGTGTGCCAGCACTTCTGGTGTCTCTTTTTTGTGTCTAAATTTCCTCCTCCTAGAAGGACACCTCCAGACTGGGTTAGAGCCCATCCTAACAGCTTCCTTTTAAGCTGATCACCTTTGTAAAGACCCTATCTCCAAATAGACTGTCACATTCTGAGGTACTGGGGTTAGGGCTTCAACATATGAATTTGCAGGGGACGGGGGACACCATACACCCCCTAACAGACATGCACTGCATCAAACTCCAGAAAGGGTCTCGGGGTGGAGGTGAGATAGAGATTTCCCCTTTATGTTAAGAGAGCCGAAGAGTAAAGAAATTTGTATCCAGTTTTCCCATTGACGTATTGGGAAAATCTCAGTCTTGAGAAGAACCCAGAACACAAGGATGTAAAGTGGGAGTGGAAATGGTAGTCTGCCTTATCTAGATCCTTAAGGGCTGAGGGTTACAGCCTTTCCAGCCCCCTGGACTTTCTCATGGTGACTGAGTGGTGACGAATGGGTGCCTGTGAGCTGCAGGAGGCCTGGAAGTTAGTGGGAAAGAGAGCCACCGGGTCATGGAAAAGGCCACCAAGGAGGGTAAACAGACACAGGACTAAGAGTGTCCTGTTGACTGGTATGCACAGACATGGCTAGCATTCTGTGGCATTGCACAGAGCAGGCATGGGGCCAAAGTAATGACCTCAGAATAGTCAGTGGCTGTGCCCTAGAGCAATGTCATGTGTCACTCACACCTGGGGAACAGAGGCCAAGTCATCTCTGCAGAAAATGAGAGGAGAGATCATCAACACCCAGACATGTCCCCCAATATCATGATGCTTCATAAGTCTCCCCTGGACTAACAAGCTGCCCCAGAGGTGAGAGACAAGGAAGAGATGGAGCAGCAGTATCTTAAACTGGGTAAGTTTTAAACCAGGATAGACTTGGTTTAGGTGACTGGATAGGACTAACAAAACTAACTGAAGTTTTCTGTTTCTGAGTACAAATCGGTGCTTCTAAGTTAATTTTACCGTAGGAAAATTATGTTCCATTTTTTGTACCTGAGATTTAAAGGCTCTATTGACTTTTTTTATATATAAATTTATTTATTTATTTTTGGCTGTGTTGGGTCTTCGTTGTTGCGTGCGGGCTTTCTCTAGTTGCGGCGAGCGGGGGCTACTATTCATTTCAGTGCGCAGGCTTCTCATTGCAGTGGCTTCTCTCATCGCGGAGCACGGGCTCTAGGCACACAGACTTCAGTAGTTGTGGCACGAGGGCTCAGTAGTTGTGGCTTGTGGGCTCTAGAGCGCAGGCTCAGTAGTTGTGGTGCACGGGCTTAGTTGCTCCACAGCATGTGGGATCTTCCCGGACCAGGGATCAAACCCATGTTCCCTGCATTGGCAGGAGGATTCTTAACCACTGCTCCAACAGGGAAGTCCCTCTACTGACTTTTAAAAATACATCCTTTACACTTCACATTTTTAATGCATTTTCAAGAAGTACGTAGATCTACTGGAATAGCATTTATGAATCCAGACTGAGAATATTTGCCCTAGGGGATCTGTTTTTTTTTTTTAATACATCTTTATTGGAGTATAATTGCTTTACAATGTTGTATTAGTTTCTGCTGTACAACAAAGTGAATCAGCTATATGTATACATATATCCCCATATCCCCTCCCTCTTGAGCCTCCCTCCCACCCTCCGTATCCCACCCCTCTAGGTAGTCACAAAGCACCAAGCTGATCTCCCTGTGCTATGCGGCTGTTTCCCACTAGCTATCTATTTTACATTTGGTAGTGTATATATGGAAAGGCTACCCTCTCACTACGTCCCAGCCTCCCCTTCCCCCCACTGTGTCCTCAAGTACGTTCTCTACATCTGTATCTTGCTTTTTTAAATCTGATTGTATGAAGAATCTTTTTAACTGAAAAAAAAAAAACTGCTAATATATATAATTTTCCACTAATATATTATTTGAAATTCTGTTTTCTTTAAGAGTAGTATCTGTAAGTTAAAGACAATAGCTCACATGATTGTGTTTAGTAAATGCCAGAGAAAGGATAGAATCGTAAATGGAGAAATTATAGACAATCACTGGGTAAAGATAGCTATATTCAAGTAGAGGTGACAGTATTATGCTGCTTTACTTTGAGAAATATAAAACTTTTTATTTTAACAGACGTCTTCAAAATGAAAACATCTGAGTTAATTGTTTTTCTTTCTCCCCATTTTCAAGCAAATACTTCTTTATTACCTAATTATGTCACTGGTGGCATAAAATGAAGGAGAAACTTACACATCAGACATATTTGTAGGGAATGTTTGTGTTAATGAGGGCCATTGACTGTAGCGATATTCCTGAATCTTTTCTTACATCTTATTCATCAGTGTCTCTCTCTTGCATTCCACTCTTAAACATGCAAATAGATCCTTCTCACCCTATTTTCAAAGATTTCTCTACATCCAATATTCCTGTCAATTTACCATCCTGGGTCCCTTCTTCCTTGGTATAATTGAGCTCTATCATCTCCTTCTGACCTGATTTAGGCTGAAATAGACCAATTTTGATCACCAGAGTAAGTCAGAAGAATTGGACCCAACTGTATCTCCCAATTAAACCTGTATCTCCAGAGACATGTCTCCATCAAGACTTAATTTGTTCATCAAGACAAGATGTGTGCTTTGGTATCAGACAAATTAGGGCTCGATCATGATGCTCCCATTCACCAGCTGTGTGACCTTTGATGAGTGCCTTAAAATTTCTGTGTCTTTTTCTTTATCTGAAAAATGGGGACAATAGTACCTACCTCATAGACAGATTGTGAGAACCCCCTGTGACACTACAAGTACAGTAAGTCCCCTACATACGAACAAGTTCTGTTCTGAGAGCACGAAATTAGCCTAAGTACCCAACTAACACAATCGGCTATATAGTAATGTACTGTAATAGGTTTATAATACTTTTCACACAAATAATATATGAAAAACAAACAAACACAAAAAATAAACATTTTTAATCGTATAGTACAGTACCTTGAAAAGTACAGTAGTACAGTACAGCAGCTGGCATCCAGGGGCTGGCATCGAGTGAACAGGCAAGAAGAGTTATGACTGGAGGAGGGAGAGGAGGTGGGAGATGGTAGAGCTGAAGGATCGTCAGTAAAAGGAGACGGAGGGCGAGTTGCAATTTCACTCACGCCTGACAATGGCACAGGTTCTGGGCTTAAAATAAAGATACTGCACTACTGTACTCTATACCGTACTGTACAGTACACAAAGGCACAACCACTTGTAGAGGATGCATGCACGTGACAATGTACACCAGACACGTGAACTAACTTACGTGCTTGGACATGAGAACACACGTTCGCATCTTTGCAAGTTCACAACTTGAAGGTTCGTAGGTAGGGCACTTACTGTACACGAGATGAGCTGGCATCCGTCTTGCACGATGCATGTATCCAATATCCCCTTGCCAAGACTGAAGAAGATGGACAGGGAGGACAGGGAAGGGGCAAAATCAGAGTTTCAACATTAAACCTTCTAATATATATGTTCTAGTCTCGCTATTTCACTATTACCTACAACCTGACATTTTTCACAGAGATATTGGTCAGCACCTGTGAAGAGTAACAGAGTTCTAAAGAATCTGACTAAAGTCTATGGCATCTGAAAGGAGAATTTTCCAGAAAGCTTCAAATAGAAACCTTCTGCAGAACTACTTCTAACTCCGTTTATCTTTACAACTTTCCTATTCAGTTCTAACAAGCATTCACTGAGCACCTGCTGTTTGCCAGGAATTGTGCTAAATTATGGGAATAAAAAGGTGAAGAAGGCATAAACTTTGTCTTCGGAGAGCACATCATTTAGTAGGCTTAGACTTGATTTTTTCTAAACCTAGCCTCTCCATTTATTTATTGACTACTCAGTTCACTGGAACGTCACATTTACTGAGTGTCTAGTACACGGGTACAGGAATGTGGCAACACAGGGATGAGCATAAATGTAGTTGACAGGACAAGGTAAGTATACAAACAGGTATAAAACAAGGAGAGAGATTAAGCGGACATGCCATGAAAGTCAAGAGACGAGAAATCAAATCTAGTTGGAAGGATCAGAAAAATCTTCATGAAGGAGATGATGTTTGATATGCGAGAGATTTCAGGGAACGTAACTGGCACAAATTCCACAGGGAGGCCTGTTAGTACATGGTGGATGTTGAAAACTCTCACCCATCAGAGCAGGTCTCCTCACCCACTCTGAGGGGACCGTCCATTTAGTCCTCGTCCATGCTTCCCATCACCGTGAACCTGCCTCCGTTGTATCACTTATTGCACTGGATTTGTTTACCCATGTATCTCCTTCATTGGGTCACAAGCTCCTGAGAGGAAAAGCCATGTTTTATAATGGATGCGAAGGTTCCAGAAAATGCTGAGAACTTGGAACCTAGGGAATTTTCCATTCATTTACTTTTAAATTTTCCATTCATTTACTTTTAAAGTAAATTCATTTACTTTTCAAGTTTATATCCAACTTGAACCTCTCACCACACTTGCTGAAAAATCTCAGTTTTTAGGGTCTGCTTCACCTCCTTTGGATCTGCTCGGAAGGGCGTTTACCTAGTCCCAGGGCATCTCTGACCCACAGTTCTCTCAGCACTTCTGCATTCCTCACGAGGTCATCAGGAACTTTAGACCGCCACATGGCACATAAAGGTCATGGGAAGCCAGGGCCCATCCATCTAGACCCTTCTTCTGTCAAGGCTCTCTAATATGCTCCCCTAGGCTGCGTGTGGAACTTCTCTGAGACGTGCCATGTTTGGGGTTCTTCAGAAAGTATCTCAGTGTATCTGCTCTCCAACCCTTGAAGATTAACCGCTAAGGGGGAAGGACAATCACATCTATATTTCTGCCCATTTTTCATTTCCTGCCCTTTCTCTCCACACTTTCTACTTCCCTACCCTGTTTACCAAGGCTCCTACATCATAGCCTCCTCTTTTTCTGGCAGCAATTGTACTTATTTTCTTGTAGCAATACTGCCAGAGAAGATACAGAGAAAGAATCTGAGTTATCAGGAGGAGAAAATTCATCTGGGTTACTTCAAAAACCTCACCCCATGTTACACAAATTGATGAGTGAGTGTGTACATGCACATGCACGTGTGTGTGTGTGATCACTTTTGGAACGCTTTAGAAATTCCTGAGTAACATTTTCATGTACACTCGAGTATTGTTTTCTATAACAATCAAGCAAAGCATAAAATTACAGATCTTTTTCTTTGTAAATAGAATATAAGCTTCTCACGCAGAACGCATTGCAATATTCTGTAAGGTAAAAATTGAGAAATCATTATAGATAGCTTAAAAGTGTTCCTCCTTTGAAACATAGCACTTGTGGGCAAAGTGGGCAAACCTTAGGAAAAGGTTGAGGAAATTCATCAGTGTGAAAAGACAACTGTTTTATTTGGTCTAAAATGAAGTAACATTTTATAGGACTGAATTTCAGTTTCCTGAAAGTTATAATGAAAACAAATGATTGACTCATTTTATGCTTTCTATAATATGAAAGTAAAAACCTCCCTATCTGAGTTAGCCTTTTCTGGTTTTGTAACCAAAAGCTCTAGCTGAGAGTATACTTGAGTATTTTCTTTTAAAAAAAAAAAAAAAAAAAAAAACCTTGAAAGACTGGGTACTCAGAGGTGACTGGGAGCAGGGGGCAGGGAAACACTACTATTTTAATATTGTGAACATTCTATCAAGTTCTCCAAATGGAAGATTAACTTGAACCACATGGTCAGATTGCTTTTGATTTGGGGGGGAAAAAGGGACTTTGGTGGGTCTTTTGTGATGGTGAAACCAAAAAGAATATTATTCTACAATGGGATATTCGAAGTAGTTAGGAAGCAAACAGCTCTACCTAACAATGTAAAAGTCTGTCCTCATTCTAGGCCCTACTGTATCTCTGAAGACGATTATGTTTCCTGAAGGCAGCCTTTGAACTGGAGGTTAGGAGTGGTGGATGAGAGAGAAAATAGATCTGTCTCTCACTGGACTCAAAAGACTTTGGGGCAACTAAACTCCAGGCAGGAAGCCCATGAGCAAAGGCACTTTTCATTCAAGGACGCCAAGTGTTCCCTGCGCCGTGTTGGCAGACCATGTAACATCCCCGTTCCACCCTATTCTGTCCCTATCGTCACATCCCAGGTGCCCTCATACAAGGACATGGCCCTTACACTTTAGAAGAAGCCCTAAGAAGTCGCCTGTTCTTTGTTTGTTCTTCCTCTGCTGTCATTCCTTTCTGTGCCCATCATTTGTCTGTGAAGTGTCGTTAAACACGACAGCAGGGTCTTAGCTGAGCCTTGGTGGCTTTGTCCTGTCAGGGTGAATCAGCAACAGTGTGGAGAAGCCAGAAGATACAGAGAAAGAACTTGAGTTACCATGAGGAGCACCAGAAGATGACTGGTTGAAGGGACTCTCTAAACTGGAATAAATTGGTAGAAGCATTCTTTGGATCAAAAAAATACTGGACTTCCAAAAATCAAATAGGATACCAGCTCCAACTATTCTTTTTTTTTTTAATAGTACTACTCTTATTGCTAAAACTGTTCTTTTTTCTTTTAAATTTTTTATCAAAGTATAATTGATGTATAATATTATATGTTACAGGTAGACATTACAGTGATTCAAAATTTTTAAAGGTTATGTTCCAGTTATAGTTATTATAAAATATTGACTATATTCCCTGTGTTGTACAATATATCCTTGTAGCTTATTTTATACATAATGGTTTGTACCCCTCAATCCCTTCTCTCTATATTGCCCCTCCCCCTTCCCTCTCCCCACTAGTAACAACTAGTGTGTTCTCTAAATCTGTGAGTCTGTTTCTTTTTTGTCATATCCACTTGTTTTTTGTATTTTTTAGATTCTACATATCTTAACTGCAGAGAGGTGTGATTCCCCAGAGGTTGGAGAAGCCACACATTTGGGTGATAGTTACAAGGAACAGAGGTACACTGGGCAGACATGAAATACTAGGAATCCGTGGTGTTGGCCTGATGGGTCCCCTCTCTGTACCTCTCATTGTTCTCTGCCAGAGAAGCCACTGGTATGACTGCTACTGGGATCCTGGTCACCTTATACTGAACAGCTAGGAGTGGAGGGATGAGAAAAACTTGGGGGATACCGCCATTCAGAACCACAGCTTTGCTCTCTTCTGATCTGAATCCTTCCCTTTGAGCATTAATACTTCTCAGCAACTTTCATTGTCTATGCTTCTTTTTGGAGGTTCCTCTTCATCCTCCTACCACTACTTGAATGATCTGCTGCATTCTCCTCAGTCCAAATTGCAAAGGACAGCATCAGATTGAGGCAATTAATCTCTCCTATTAAGAAGAGAGAGCAACAGCCTACGTCATATCTTGCTGATGTATGGTTAGGCTATTCTTCTATCAGGTGTCCACACTTCTCTGGAGAGTATAAAGGGCAACCTAGCATCGTTTCCAAGAGCAGGGAATCGTGAATTAGGGATATTGGGCACCAGGCTAGTAAAATCCTTAAAGAAACAAATGCACATTCAAATACCTAAGAAAATGGCTTTGGTGAAAACATACACATAGGCAGTGAAATATGTTTCTGCTAAAGGTCATGAAATCAAAGAAAGAGGTTCAAACACCTGTCACCACTACCGACCATGCTTACAGATGGGATTAAGCCAACGTGGAAGCCAGAAAGTCAAATCTCTTACTGTTCAGGTCAAGTTCCTAATATGTGATTCATTGATGAGCTTTGTCTTTCTGAAATAAGGAAAACACTGCCCAGTTTTTCTTCTGCTTTTTATAATAAAGCATGCAGTTGTGGTTTTTATTACTTCTGAAAGAGACAGCATACTGCGTGAAATAGTAAACCACAGTATGATTGTCCCTTGATAACCTATATTCCAGGGAGGCCGCAGTTTATTTATCTAAATATTGATGAAAGGCTAAATTTTTATTATGCACAAACCAATTTAAACTGTGCTTAAAATGAATAAAGAAGAAAAGTCATCTCTGCTTGCACAACTACACAACTATATGGTTTTCAGCAATCTCTGAATGTTTCTTCCTTTCAAATTCCCTTGGAACATAGCTATTTTTATATTACGTATAGGTAGATTTTGTTTTTCCCTGGGAATCTAAGGAATAAAATTAAAGTCAAGTTTTGACTTCTTTCCATCCCAACGTCAGATAATACCCTCAATAAAAATGGCTTACTGGTGAAAGAGGCTCACAGTCAATATTGCAGGGACCTATTTCATCAAGCCCCTGGTTCCCGGCCACGGTACTTCTCCTCTCCTTGCACTTACAGCCGTTTTACACCCTTGCGTAGACTCAGCCATTTCTCAGTTCCAAAGGCCCTTGGTGGGAAGAGTTTGAGGACAGCCACCCCACACTGGAGGGGCCGGCTTCAAGACACACTCACTGTTCCTCCATCTCAGAGTTTGGGCACAGTGCTCCTGATGGGTTTTCCTGGTTTCTGAAACCTAGAATTAAAAACAACTTTCTGGAAATTAGCTCTGTGACTTGGAAACAGGTCACTGAACTTTCAAAGGATTCCTCTTCCATTTCTGACATCAGTGTGTCTTCCCAGGACATCCAGGACTCCTTTCTGCTTCCTGGGTTCGTAATTACAGCACGATCAATGTAATAGAGCAGCGTGATATCCTGTGGACTGGTGAGATGGCTAGGGCGCCCATGAGCCAAGTCAGGAGCCAGCAAACTATGGCCTGCAGGTCAAATCCGCCCCTGCAGCCTGTTTTCGTAAAGCTTGCACGCTAAGAGTGGTTTTTACTTTGTCGAGTTGTTAAAAAAAAAAAAAAAAAAAAGGGAAGAAGAAGCACATGCAACAGAGATTATATGTGGCCCACAAAGCCTAAAAAGTTTACTTTTTGGCCCTTTACAGGAAAAGTTAGCCAATCCCTGAACTAAATTACCACACAGAGCCAGAGTTGATATAGCCAGTTGTCCTCTGCTGCCCCCTGCTACTTAAAAGGAAAGTGCATCTGTGGTCTCTTGGTGTATTTAATTTCAAACAAAAATTTGCCAACTTGACAATTCCACATCAGGCGTCAGGATCTGTGTGCCCTGGCTTCAGAAAATAAACAGCTTCTGTTGGAATCACCCTCTCATTAAGTTTCTGATAATCCATTGATATTGTTCCCAAGACCCATCAATCTTCTCACTGGTCAAACAGGAGATCTTAATGAGGATGGGAGGGGGGGGATTTGGGAATGTAATAGGAATTATTATCCCTGCCTTTCTCAAGGGTTTGATATTAACACTCATCTCTACAACCCCTCTAGGTATGTGGCATGGCTTAAGTTAACTATTATGGCAGCATCTTAGCACAGAAGCTTTCTCTCGCCCATCCAGAGCCTTCATGCTATGCAACAGGAAGCTAGTACACACATGCTGATGAGTAAGTCTATTCCAACTACCATGTACATATGGAAACTGGGAAAGTAATCACAGGACGAATCAGCAGGAGACCCATGTTGACCCGCTGTGAGGTAAACGCAAACCAAATTTCCATTTATACTCCCTAACCTCAATAAGTCCCCTCTGAGTAGGGAACCACACTGGCCATTTCTGGGTCCTCTGGAATGAATATTAGCTACCGCTCATGTCAATAATCCCACAAAGATCTTGGTGGTTCCTCTCCCCTGGCCATAGCCATTTTCCTGACAGATGAATGCAGGTCCTTTTCAGGAGAACGCAAAGAAGATGAACAGTGCTTGTGGCACTATCACAGGGTACATTCACTTATGGGCTGTGGGTCTATGAACCAGTAAAGGGCTGTCACTCATAATTATAGTTACTCAGGTCACCTAGAGCTTTTGTTCTGGTGTCAGTTTATGCAGATCAAGGAGGATGGTAATAGATCTGCATATTTCTTTCAGTTCTAGGCACCTCTTATACAGTTAACCACTGTCAAACATCCCTAACATTCAAAACCTGTGATCACTGGTCCAGCCCTGCTGCCTGTTATGGTAACCAAACCCATTTCACCTCTGTCTTGGGTCCTATCATTGTGCTGTCCCTTGAACTTTGCCACCTGGGACCCCCATCACCCCCAGAGAAATCAGGGAGCCCTTTTCTTTGACAGTAGCTCCTACCATCAGAGGACAGCCACTCTGACTCTTTTCAAGGTATTTTTTTATTTTATTGAGGTATAGTTGATTTACAATGTTGTGTTAATTTCTTCTGTACAGCAAAGTGACTCAGTTATACATATATATATTCTTTTTCATATTCTTTTCCATTATGGTTTGTCACGAGATATTGAATATAGTTCCCTGTGCTATACATCAGGACCTTGTTGTTTATCCATCATTTGCAGCAACGTGGATGGAGCTAGAGATTATCATATGAAGCAAAGTATGTCAGAAAGAGAAAGACAAATACCATATGCTATCACTTATTTGTGGAATCTAAAATACGATATAAATCAACATATCTACAAAGCAAAAACAGACTCACAGATATAGAGAACAGACTTGTGGTTGCCAAGGGGGAGGGGGAGGGAAGGGAAGGAATGGGAGTTTGGGATTAGCAGAGTCGAACTATTATATATAGTATCAAGGTATTTCTTTTTTTTTTTCAATATCTTTATTGGAGTATAATTGCTTTACAATGGTGTGTTAGTTTCTGCTTTATAACAGAGTGAATCAGTTATACATATACATATGTTCCCATATCTCTTCCCTCTTGCGTCTCCCTCCCTCCCATCCTCCCTATCCCACCCCTCTAGGTGGTCACCAACCACCTAGCTGATCTCCCTGTAAGGTATTTCTTGATGAAGGTAGTACCTCACTGAAGGAAGGTCCTTTAGTCTCTCTTGGGAGACATGACTAGGTGTAGATGAGTGATTTTTCACATCGTAAAGAAACCCCAATATTTCCTTATCTTTACATCCATTTCTCTACATTATCCCACGAAATTTCTGGCATCATAGCTTAAGCATTGGCTATGGCTGTTGGTATGGCTATGGGTATGATAGCTATTGGCTACCATACCCACATTTCTACCAAACATTCTGAGCTGCTCAAGTGAGCATATTAAACTTAGAATATCTGGCAAGTGCACCCAATGCAAAATAATCAACCGGATCTAAAATTAAGCTTCTTGGTCTGACACCCTTAGAATCCATTCCCACACATATTGCAGGTTTTTGCCATCGCAAATGAGCAAAATCTTGTGGTTCTTTCTGTTGTATAAAGCTTTCCCTCCAGCTTTGACTGTGTTTGCCACCACACCAGCAGGCTGGGCTTTGATTCTGCCTACAGATCTGAAGGGAATGCTGGGGTGTAGGGCTCGGGGAGGGCTGGCATTCCTGCTGACTGAACTCCCTCAGGTGAAGACATCACAGAGCCTTCTGGCAAGAAAGGAGCAGCCTCATGAAACAGGAAGCAAGTTTGCTTCTGCTTTCAAGGAATACTGGGTGGAATGTGGGCTTTTAAGGGACTCGGAGACAGAATCTACCAAATTTCCTATTTGTTTTCTGGTCCCATTCTTTCCCCCAAATACCCTCTTGTCCACATGAGAGACGCAAAGTTTATGAATTCCCCCTACATTGTGGTTCAGAAACTCAAAGGATCTGCCTCTGTTTCTATCTTCTGGCTCTGTCAGTTCAACAGCTACAAGACAGAGGAGAATCCTACAGGCAGCCGTGGAAGTTCTCTGATTCTCTGACCATACCTTAATCAGAACACTTTAAATCTCATGTTATCATTTTTCCTTTACATTCTATGGAACAGATAGAAAAATCCACCCCACATCCCCACAACGGTCCTTACATCCTTTTTCCTCCCGTAATGACCAGCATCACTGAAGCCACCAAAACCTTGTCATCGATAGGTCTCCTGTTCTATACAACCCCAGGTGATGATTTAAGTTAATACATCACCAGTATGCGCCCATGTCTATCTTATGATACTAGTGGAATCTTAGCTGCCTTTATTTCAAACTGGTGAGCTAACCAATCTTAGAGTCTCATTTCTTTGAGAGTCTGTTGCTTACGATCACAGTAGCCAGTAAATACCCTGCGAGGGTTCAATTATAGAGAACAAAACCTACTCCAGATTGTGTCAGCAGAAAGGAATCTGTTTTACAGGATATTACATGGCTTATAAAACTGTTTATAAACTGAAGAGAATTTAGTCTGATCTTCCAGATAAAAAACTCGTAAGTCATGATGCAGAACTGCTGTTGCCCTGGCCATAATCAGGAAGCTGCCTGATGAAGCAAGAAGTCATGATGACAGCTGCTAGCTCAAGATCAAATCACTTCCACTTCAATCTGCGCCGGCAAAAATAGGAGCCTCATGCCACATTCCCTCCACTCTTATTTCAGTTCTGGATTCTGGTCTTATGTAAAGGCATCTGGTTGGCAGAACATAAATCACATCCAGAAATGTGGGAAATGTGGATTTTAGCTCACCAGCCTCTGCAGTATAGGAAGCCACACTAGAAAGAGGTGGGAATTGGTTTTGAACAAGCCAGTCTGCAATATCCATCGCAGTACTTTTCTGGCGGGGGCGGGTGTGTGTGTGTGTTGTGGGGGGGGGGGGGGTGTCCCGTGATTGGAGCTCTGCTACCTGCCGAAGGGATCTCCTGATGCCCACCTGCCTGTCTCTCTACATTCCGTATATTGGCTGCTCCTAGATTGTTCATGTCCATCTATTAGACAGATACCCTCCCCCCAACTATTTACTATTAAAACTCCTCCTCTATATGAACTACTTTCCTGGACTATTATTATCTGCTTCTCCTTGTCATACTCTTTCCACGCAGTATATTGCTTACCGGGTTGACCTTTCCTTCCCTTATTGCTTCCTTCTTCATTACACCCACCGAACAGAAGGACCCAAGACTCTAACATACCCAATGCAGGCAACTTGGACACGTTGCAGCCAATCTCATGATATATTGATAAAGGCTTTTTAATGGCATCACTCTGGATTACTATTCCAAATTCTCAAAGAGGTCCATATCATCTCTTAGGAACAGCCTAACAGCAATATTAACATTTATCAAGTTCATATCTAGAAACCAAATAATGTCTTACATCTTCCTTTTAAATCAGGTACATGTACAAGACAGTGTACTTTTTCTGATTCAAATATTTCCTCTTATTCCCAAAAGAACATTAATTATGCTGATCTGTCATCTGCTGGTAACCAGATTTACCTTAATGAGTTCATCTCATTTCTTCTAAACCCCTTGACTCTGGAGGCTTTATGTTTGAACTTACAGTTTTTGTGAAGAATCTAGTACAAAATGAATTATGTAGCTTCTTTTTGCACATAGTTAGATTTCATAAAGTTTTTTTCTATCACTGAATCACACAAAGATCACCTTTACCGTCACTATCCAATGACCTTTCTATACTGGTCACAACAGAATTTAAAAGGAGCTCATTGAAATGGTACCTTTGTCCAACTGTGTTGAATCTTCCTAATTACTGGCCCATTACAGAATCTTGATCTTGTTTATAGTTTATATCACGTTGAATATAGTTTGAGGAGAGAGCTCTGTTTTATTTCTATTCGAAATTTTTGTTGAATTATTACTTGTACCACCAATAAAATAGACATTTGGTTCTAAAACAGTCATTATCTATTTCTTGGAGATTACATATCCAGCGTGTAGTTCCAAGGTTTCTATCTTTGATGAGTTAGGAAATTGGTTTTGTGTAAGTGTGTCTGACACGTCTGATTCTAAAAATAAATTGTGGATTGCTCCCAGGGTAGCCTTCAGAAATTACATAATTTTCACAAGTTATTATCACTCAGAATTTCTCTTTCCATGCTGTCTGAGAAATCAACACGTTGTCTCCCCCACTATCACCACCACCCCTAAGTCATTCTTTTTTCTTTTAAGGGACACGTTAATTGACAGTCTTTCTGACCAGGAGTAATAGACACCCAAGCCCACCCCACGTACTTTCAAACCTTTAAAAACAGACATTTCTATTTGTTCTGAATTCTTTTTTAAGTTGTTGCCGCACTCTTTCAAGGCAAAAGCAAACCACGTGACAAATATGTTTCCAACCAGGTCCGCACGCACGTGGTTACTGAGGTGTGCCACAGAGGGCACAATCGATGGCTTCAGTTCTCTGCAGCTTGTCTCTGTGATCCATGGATTATTGCAGCTAGGCTAATTATGTAGCAATTTATATTGATTGTTTAGAGCAGCAGTGGTGAATCCTAGTAACCAAACTCGACGTACTAAGATTTTCTTCTTCTCGGGCTGTACAGACTAAAGATACACCTTGTGAACTTTCATATTTTTTAGGTGTCCACAGTTGCATGTGGTTTCAACAAACCAGATAGGGAACTTAGCTTTCTTAGCACTTATAGCTTTAAAGTGGGACTTATAGACTAAGATGGAAGTGACCAAAACTTTTCTTACCACTTTTCAATTATTATCCTAATTTTTCCTCTTAAAATAAAAGTGCAGAGATTATCCATGCTGTTAATTTTATATATGAGCAAGCTGGGTCAGTCGATATCGTTGTGCTTATAGAGTCGACTGAATATCAAATAGACCTTAAGCCTTTTTTTTTTTTTTTTTTTTTTTGTGGTACGCGGGCCTCTCACTGTTGTGGCCTCTCCCGTTGCGGAGCACAGGCTCCAGACGCGCAGGCTCAGCAGCCATGGCTCACGGGCGCAGCCGCTCCGCGGCATGTGGGATCTTCCCGGACCGGGGCACGAACCGTGCCCCCTGCATCAGCAGGTGGACTCTCAACCACTGCGCCACCAGGGAAGCCCAAGCCTTTTTTTTTTTCACATTAAAACACTGAACTAGATGGAGCTTCCAGGCTCTAATTAGCTCACGTTTAAGAGTCAATTTTTGAGTGATTTCTCGGTTTTGAAGAATAAGTCTTCTCAACTGGAAGAGGAGGAAAATTTTCACACATGAGGGTAGTGTCCTTTATAACTATAGCTCACCAGTGACTGGACTGTTGTCATATAGGGGTGTGTGTGTGTATGTGTGTGTGTGTGTATGTGTGTGTGTGTGTATGTGTGTGTGTGTGTGTTCAAATCGCTAAGGAACAGCCACTGATGTTTTAAAGACAAGTACAATAGTTTTCTAAAAGGAAAACATTACAAAAGACTATTGATTGGCAAGTTGTAGGTGACTTCAGCTGCTCTTGAATTACTGAAAATAAGCAATGCTCCATTTGCTCTTTACTTAAAATAAATGAAGTGCTTCCGACTCATGAATGCTGCAATAAAAGGTCAAAATCTTTTATTCCCATCTCAGGAGCAATGTCTCTAAAAGACACTGTGCCCTATGCCTTTGCTAAGCAAAACAGCTAAAGGAATAGCAATTTTTAATTATAGGATACAAGGCTTTTCTAAAGACCTTATTATGACTTTGGGACATTAAAAAGCCAGTTCACTAACAAGACACAAAAACAGGAGAGACATGAGTGAAAATGTCAATTAAAATGTTACATAGGAATTCATTTAACAGTACACAAATGAAAGAAAATGAGTTGTATGTCTTTTTCAGAAAAATTTAATACCTTAATTTTGTTTGCTTTCCTTATTTGTGTTTTATTTGTTTAAATACATGAATGTACACTTCTTTTTGTTACACTTTCAGAAATTGCTACTGGAATGGCCTGTGGTTTGGGTAAAGTAATACAAGATTTAAGTGTGAAATTCTGATTACAGTTATATATTAGGTTTTTCACAGAGAAAGAAAGATAAAATGTTTTTAAACTCATTGGGTTACCGCTGGTGACTGTGAATTTCAGGATGATATAACAGGTAAGGAAAAGTATTCTGCAGGATAGAGTCCACCACTGAATTTTTTTATGGTACTTGCAAATATTTCTATTTACAGAAGTATTAACACTCATCTAGAAAATTCCAAAAAGCATTTTAATTAAAAATATCTACTCATAGATATTTAGTATTAATATTTTGGTGGATTTGATTGCAATATTCAGTGGTTAAGAGCATGGAATCTAGAGCCAGTTCAAATTACTACTCTGGCATTTATAAGCCTTGAGACTTTGGGCAAGTACCTTAACTGCTTTTTGACTCAGTTTCCATATCAATAAAATGGGCATAATAGAGATAATTCATGAAGTCATTGAGACAATTAAATGAGCTAATACACCTAAAAAGCTTAGGAAAAATTCCTCATATATAGTAAAAGTGTAATATATAATAGCTTTTTTATTGTTAAAGTTTTCCCTTTCATATGTTTCCTTTTATATATTGATTTATTATGTTTGAGGGCATCACTAACTTTAAAAAAAAGATTCATGAAACTTCTGTAAATTTTGGAAAATATGGACAAAAATTTAAAAATAAAACTATACTTGTTATTACATTATCAGTCATAACCACTGTTAATATCTGGGTATACAGTCAAAAACCATCTCTGCTCATGATAGATCCCAAATACTCCAGTGAGATTTAAAAACTTATAGAATACATAGAAATAAATTTAACAATAGTAGTGGAAGACTTGTACACTAAAAATTATAAATATTGCTGAGGGAATTTCTAAATGATTGGAAAGATGTTCCATCTACATTAATTGAAATACTCATTAGTCATAAGATGACAATTGTCCCCAAATTGCCCTATAGATTCAAGATAATATCTATTAAAATTCCAGTAAGTCTTTTTTTTTTGGCAGAAATTGATGAGATGAAACTAACACAATGTTGTAAATCAACTCTATTTCAATTAAAAAATCATAGGATTGTATGCTTTAAACAGGTGAATTATGTGATATGTAATATATGCCTCAGTAAAGTTACATTGAAAAATATTCTAATTGATTCCATCCTCAGCAATGTATCTCTGTGTCTCAAAAACAGTGCATGGTCTACATATTACATACAAAGAAGCATCATTGGAGCTCATTAAAATTATTTATTTCTAAGTCACCCACTAGAAGTTCTATAGGTAAGACACAGAAATCTACATTTTTAGCAAGGTCCCATATAATTAGTATTTAATAAATTCTTAATCACACTATATCAGAGAATTACTGTGCTAAAAGTAATGTAACAAATGGCATCACTGGCCAGAACAAAGCAAAAATCTAAACAACAGATGTTCAGTGAAACAAAAGGATTAGTTTATGAATGTGAAGGCAGGCCTGGGTGAATAATCAAGAAGGTAGAACTCCTTGAGGATATATGGTTTGAGGTGAGATCTGAAATATGAATAGGACAGAATAAGGAGAATAGAGCATTTCAGGCCCACCAACAGTTGGAACATGATAATTAGTTATGTTTTAGAAAAGATCTATACAGCTTTTGGCTGCAGAGGGTATAACCTGCCCTGGGCCCACAGCTGTATCCTGTAAATAAAGAGCTAGTTTGTTGCTGAGGAGAGATGCATTCTGATGGAGGGTGGGGTACCATCAGGACCTGTAGGAATATTAAGATTACATGAAAGTTCTAACAATAATAAAGCCACATGGATATCAAGATGACAGATACACCTAGATTTTAATTGTTTTAATCATTCACATCATTTTCCAAAAATTTCTGAAGGTATGATATACATACTATATAATTCACCCATTTTAAGTGTGCAATTCAATAATTTTTTAATAGATCTACCAAGTTGTGCAACCATCATTATAATCTAATTTTAGAATATTTTCATCACACCAGTAATATGTGCGTGCTTATTATTTTGTATCATCACACATTTAGGAGTATGACTTCTTTCACTTAGAATAATGTTTATGAGGTTCATTCATGTCGTATCACATAACAGTACTTCATTTCTTTTTATTGCTAAATAGTATCCATTGTATGAATATACCACATTTTCTTTATTCACCAGTTGAGGAACATCTGCACTGTTTCCACTTTTTGGCTGTTGTGGATAATGATGCTATGAACATTTACATGCACTTTTTAAAACATGGATATATGCTTTCATTCACCCAGGATAGATATCTAGGCATGAAATTGCTGAAATGTATGGTAAATTTATGTTTAACTTTATTGAAAAAAACCTGCCAAACTGTTTTTAAATTAGTCATATCATTTTACATTTTCATCAGGAATGTAGGTTTTCTAACTCCCCACATCCTTGTCAACATTATTTGTTGTCTTTTTTTTTTTTTGTCTTTTTGATTATAGCCATTCTAGTGGGTATGAAATGGTACTCACTATGGTTTTAATTTGCACTTCTCTACTGATTAATGATGTTAAGAATCTTTTCAGGTGCTGTTGGCCATTCAGATATTTTCTTTGGTGGAATGTCTATCCAAATATTTTGTCTATTTTCAGTTGGGCTGTTTTGTAAAATTATTATTGAAGTATAAGAATTATTTGTATTTTCTGAATACACATCCTTTATCAGATATATGATTTATAAACATTTTCTCCCCACCTCTGGCTTGTCTTTTCATTTTCATAATGGTGTCTTTTGAAATACAAAAGTTTGGGAACTCGATGAGGTCCAATTTATTATTCTTTACTTTCATGGATCATGCTTTTGGTATCATACCCAAGAAACCTTTGCCTAACCCAAGTTATCAAGATTTTCTCCTATATTTTCTTCTAAAAGATATTTTTCAGCTCTTACATTTATGACCCTGATCCATTTTGAGTAAATTTTTGTGTATGGTGTGAGGTAAGGGTCTAATTCCATCTTTTTCATGTATATCCAATTGTGCCAGCATCATGTGTTGAAAAGATTATCCTTTTCCCCAATGAATTGCCTTAGCACCTCTGTGGAATGTCAGTTTAACCACAAACGGAAGGGTTTATTTTGAGACTCTTAATTTTGTTCCATTTTTCTACAGTCTGTTCTTATGCCAGTACCACATTATCTTGATATCTGTATCTTTATAGTAAATTTTCAAATTAGGAATAAACTTCCTTCAATTTAATTTTTTTAATTGTTTGGCTATTCGGGATCTTTTCACTTACTTATCATTGACATTTAGTTATTAAACAGATAAGTGCTCTTAAAGTTTCATTTATCTGTCAGTTTTTTAAGTCACCAGAGTGCTGTGTTGTTCACATATCAGCAAAGATGAGAAAAAGCAAACTTTATTTTTGAGGCACAGTGATAGACTGGCAACTCTAGGGGTATGGCAATGTACATGAAGGACCATATGTGAGTGTGATATATTTTATTGTGTAAAATCGTATATATTTAGTACCATGTCATTGAGAAAACAGTAAAAAAATACTTCTGGTAAACACACGGATACGAAATGCTATAGCAGAGGTAATCTCAATTCAGTCATTTTCTTGTTGCTTCCTAATCTTTCTCATAGCATAAAGATGTTTTCCATATATTGTAGATGATAACATTACAAAAGACGGGCATACATCATTTTATTGCACTTTGCTTTATTGCTCTTCACAGATATTGTGGGTTTTTTTTTTTTGACAGATTGAAGGTCTGTGGAAATCTGCATCAAACAAGTCTATTGGTTGCCATTTTTCCAACAGTATTTGCTCACTTCGTGTTTCTGTGTCACATTATGGCAATTCTTGCAATATTTTAAAACTTTTTCATTATTATTATATTTGTTGCAGTGATCTGTGATCAATGAGCTTTGATATTACCATTATAATTATTTGTTTTGTATTTTTTAATTAAGGAAGGTACATTTTTTAGGCATAACGCTATTGCACAGTTAATATACTACACTATAGCATAAATATAACTTTTATATGCACTGTGAACCCCAAAACTTTGCGTTCATTTTATTGTAACATTCACTTTATTGCCATGATCTGGAACCAAACCCACAATATCTCCAAGGTCTGCCTCTACTGTCATTGTTTTGGGGCACCACAAACCATGCCCATGTAAGATGGTGAACTTAATAAGTGTTGTATGTGTTCTGACTGCTCCACTGAAGGACCATTTCCCCATCTCTCTGTCTCTCTGTCTCTCTGTCTGTCTGTCTGTCTCTCTCTCTCTCTCTCTCTCTCTCTCTCTCTCTCTCTCTCCCCCTCCTTGGGCCTCCCTATTCCCTGAGACACAACAACATTGAAGTTAGGCCATTAACCAAATGGCCCCAACGGTTCAATTGAAAAGAAGAGTCACACATTTCTCACTTTAAAACAAAAGCTAGAAATGATTAAGCTTAGTGAGGAAGGCATGTCAAAAGTTGAGATAGGGGCTTCCCTGGTGGCGCAGTGGTTGAGAGTCCGCCTGCCGATGCACGGGACGAGGGTTCGTGCCCCGGTCCAGGACGATCCCACATGCCGCAGAGCAATTAAGCCTGTGCGCCACAACTACTGAAGCCCACGCGCCTAGAGCCTGTGCTCAAAAACAAGAGAAGCCACTGCAGTGAGAAGTCAGTTCGCCGCAACAAAGACAGCCCCCGCTTGCCTGTGCACAGCAACGAAGACCCAACGCAGCCATAAATAAATTAATTAATTAAATTAAATTAAAGTTAAAAGTAATAAAAACAAGTTGCATGGAAGTGATTCTATATTTGAAGAATTCTATATTTTTCTGGCCCAACCTGCATGTTCCTTGTTTTTCATCCCAGATGTTCACTTGGTAGCTGAACATGTTTTGAAGTTTTCCTCAAAGCACAGCTGGTCCAAGCAGCCCTGGCATTATATATGAATTCATTAGAAAGGCAGAATCTGCATTTTAACAAGATCCCTAAGTGATTTGTATGCCTATAGAACTATCAGAGAAGAGTGAGACACTTGGGGTTCTCCAAGGGCCATAGCCTTCTACCAGCAGTGACATCATCTAGGAACTTGTTAGCAATGCACATCCTTAGCCCTACCACAGAAGTACTGAATCAGGAACTCTGGGGTGGGGCCCAGGAACCTGTGTGTTAACAGGCCTTCTGGTTTCTGCTAAAGCTCACCAACGTTTGAGAACCGCCTGCCATCCAGGCAGATTGCCGGTCATCAGTGCAGGGGCTGTGAGTACACGGTGCAGTCAGAGGCCAGTGCCACAGCAGTCGGAGGGCTGAGGAGGCTGGAGCTCTTGCCAGTTGCAATTAATTAGCTGTGTGATCTCGGGGCAGGAACTTGGCTAATTACCCGGATCTAGTTTCCTTAGTCTCAAAGAGAAAAGTGTCTAAGTTCCTTGGAGTAAAAGTCCTCAAAATGTGGTTTGTAGGGGTCCAGGTTGTTTATCGAAGGCCCAGTAGGCAGTTAGTTATTATGGAGATAAATATAACAGCACATATAATAGGCAAAAGTGTATTTTGCTTAAATGTAAGATATGAATGCCACAGAACTGTGATTTTGAACAATGATTTGGAAATGTAAGAGATGAATGCTACAGAGCCATGATTCAACATCACTGCACATGTGCTCTGAGGTCTGGGCTGAACAAAACTGATCAATTCATCTCAGCTAACTTTTAGTTAACAAGGTGTAGCTATTTTCTCTAATGTGTTTTCACAGCATTTACTTCTTACCATTTACATTTGTTAGTCTCCCATCTTCGTTGCAATTACACTATATTATAATCACAATTTATAAAAATGGTAAAAAAATATTAAAGAATAATCATAAAAACAAGTTGCAAAATTTAGAGTTAGGGAAACTTTTAAAGATCATTGAATCCAACTTTTCCACTTTACAGAAACTGAGGTCCAGAAGATGTGTACAGTGTAACTAAGGCTACACAAGTAAGCCAGTTTCATTTGATTCCAAATCCAGACTTCTTTGTATTCTCTATAGTAAAGTTGTGCTTTGTACTGCAGGCTCTTGTTCACTGTCTGGATGCTAATCTCCTTGGAATGAGAGTCCACACCTAAATGTAGACTCAATCCAGCACTGAGACATGCTAACTAGGCTTTCTCCCTAAGAAACAACTGGTGCAGGCCAAGCCCAGCTAAGGAATCTGGAGGTAGAGTTTTCTATTCCTCATTGTGTATTTGTAGCCATATGCATTTCTGATATGACTTTACACATCTGAAGAGTGCAAACTCACATTTTTCTTTATGTAATCTAATTACAATGTTCCCCATTCATTGGTAGAGTCAACTGTCCAATAATTTACCTTGGCATCTGCTATATAATCTGCTCACTATTATGGGCAAATTATGGTTGCTCACTATTTCATTATTAAAAATAAGATTAAGTGGAATAAATAAGTCAGCTTATCAAAGCTCCAGGAAGCGAGATAACATGAAAGCTATATTTCAGTAGTTGATAGAAGATATTTATCTTTCAGTTTGAATCTTTTAATCTTTAAGTTTAAAGCAAGTACTTATAGTGAGTGATGAGGCAAAAGGACGATATGAAGGTTTGACTGTCATAACAGATCTTCAATGCTTGAGCAGAGCCTTTGTTAAACATCTGTTAAAAACAACCATCGATGGAGCAAAATATGATACATTTTCTGTCTGTGCTTCATTTTACTCTAGATCTATAATAAAGTCAAGTGGAAGGTTGAACATCAAGATACAATTCTATCATGACAATAAAAGAAGTCTTGGGAGATTTCATTTTCTGCATGGATTTAGATTTTCAACACAAACTATGTAATTTCTTAGCCTTCCATTGTGAAGATGCAGGCAGTGAAATAATCTGCTTGACTTTCTCCTGGCACATCTCTCTAAAGCCCAAAACTAAGGATGCTAAGCCCTTTCCTTTCAATGTCTTCCTACCCTAGTCTCTGGAATCAGTATAATTCCTATTTGGGAACTACTACAGCATTTCTATATTAGATCATTAGCCTAAAATCAAGGTAAACTTTCCTTAGCCATTCATTAGAATATCAAGTTTGAAAACAGGGAATTTTTCTGTCTTGCTTAACCCTGTGTGTATTCTGCCCTAATTTCTGCCACATAGTGTGTGCCCTATTAATATGTACTGAAAGAGGGAAAATTAAAGAACAAATAAATGAATGAACTAGTGGCTTCTCTGGTGTCCTTGCTGAGCTCTAAGCACCACGCCCTTCTTGTAACTGAATTCAAATTAGTGAATTGATATTGCCTGATATTTCTGAGGTTTTGCCTTGCTTGGCAGTGGTCCCAGGAATATGAGCAATGCTCCTGAATTATGGTCCCATGGTTGACTTCTTCCCCCAACTGCGTCCTCATCTCCCTTGTGTCAAACAAATTTTGATTTCCCACCTACTGCTTCTTTCAGACTTCATGACACCATGCTCCACGCATCTACTAGGAGAGTCACACATGAATTTTTCTGTGCATCCCTAACCCAGACCTTCTTTCTGCTTCCCCAATCACCATATTCTTCTCATGATCGTTTATTGGTAGTGGAAAAAAGAAAGAGTTGTCAAGCTGGTATGTGATTATGAACAATTTTGTGCTGGAGTATTTGAAAAGCCGGCGTGTTTTTCTAAAAGCAATACCTACACCTCACTGAATGTTACAAATGATTAGGAGTTTGGTGTTTATCTTTCTGCTTTTTCTGTTCTATAAATATCATAAAAGGCAGAAAGAAGAATGATGATGACCAATTTGTAGTTAGGAAAGCTCAACCAAGGGTCAGGTGTGGATGGTATAAGAACAGGGTTACTCTCAGCAGATCTGTTGCAACCCTATATTTATTATCTCCAGACACGCTCTGAGTCATGGTCAAACTTGAATGAAATGTACTGATTAGTGATGAATATAGTACTGAGCTAGGGTCCAAGACAGACCAGGGGCAACTAGTGCCAGCTTATCAGCACTGGTTATAAAAAACATACAGGGACTTCCCAGGTGGTGCAGTGGTTAAAAATCCGCCTGCCAATACAGGGGATCCGGGTTCGAGCCCTGGTCTGGGAAGATCCCACGTGCCGTGGAGCAACTAAGCCCTTGCGCCACAACTATAGAGCCTGTCCTCTAGAGCCTGCAAGCCACAACCACTGAGCCCGCGTGCCACAACTACTGAAGGCTGTGTGCCTAGAGGCCACGCTCCACAACAAGAAAAGCCACCACAATGAGAAACCTGCGCACCACAACCAAGAGTAGCCCCTGCTCCCGGCAACTAGAGAAAGCCCACATGCAGCAACGAAGACCAAACACAGCCAAAAATAATTTAATTAATTAATTATTTTTAAAAGTTAGAGTAAGACGTGGAGAACACCTTCCTTCCCACAAATACATCAGAAATACATCTACATGTGGAACAACTTCTACAGAACACCTACTGAATGCCGACAGAAGACATCAGACTTCCCAAAAGGCAAGAAACTCCCCATGGACCTGCAAAGGGCAAAAGAAAAAAGAAAAACCAGAGGCAAAAGGATAGGGACGGGATCTGCACCAGTGGGAGGGAGCTGTGAAGGAGGAAAGGTTTCCACAAACTAGGAAGCCCCTTCGCGGGTGGAGACTGCGGGTGGTGGGGGCAGAAGCTTCGGAGCCATGGAGGAGAGCGCAGCAACACGGGTGCGGAGCAAAGCAGAGAGATTCCCACACAGAGGATCGGTACTGACCAGCACTCACCAGCCCGAGAGGCTTGTCTGCTCACCCGCCGGGGCGGGCGGGGGCTGGGAGCTGAGGCTCGGGCTTCAGAGGTCGGATTGCAGAGAGAGGACTGGGGTTGGCGGCGTGAACACAGCCTGAAGTGGCTAGTGCACCACAGCTGGCCGGCAGGGAGTCTGGGAAAAAGTCTGGATCTGCTGAAGAGGCAAGAGACCATTGTTTCGGGGTGCGTGAGAAGAGGGGATTCCTTCCCCGTCTGCCCACAGAAGGCAGGACACCACCTAAATGAGCTCCAGAGACAGGCAGGAGCAGCAGCTATCAGCGCGGACCCCAGAGACGGGCATGAGATGCTAAGGCTGCTGCTGCCGCCACCAAGAAGCCTGTGTGCGAGCACAGGTCACTATCCACAGTCCCCCCTCACACACGGGAACCTCTGCAGCCTGCCACTGCCAGGGTCCCATGATCCAGGGACAATTTCCCCAGGAGAAAACACAGCTCTCCTCAGGCTGTTGCAACATCATGCTGGCCTCTGCCGCCGCAGGCTCTCCCTGCACTCCGTACCCCTCCCTACCCTCCACCCCCACCCCCCGGCCTGAGTGAGCCAGAGCCCCCTAATCAGCCGCTGCTTTAACCCCGTACCCTCTGGGTGGGAACAGAAGCCTGTGGGCAACCTACACGCAGAGGCGGGGCCAAAAGCAAAGCTGAACCTGAGGAGCTGTGCGAACAAAGAAGAGAAAGGGAAATTACTCCGAGCAGCCGCAGGAGCTGCAGATTAAATCCCCACAATCAACCTGATGTACCCGGCATTTGTGGAATACCTGAATGGACAACGAATCAACCCAAAATTGAGGCGATGGACTTTGGGAGCCACTGTAGACTTGGGGTTTGTTGTCTGCCACTGACTTGTCTCTGACTTTTATGTTTATCTTAGTATAGTTTTTAACGCTTGTTATAACTGGTGGATTTGTTTATTGTTTTGGTTCCTCTCTTTTTTTTAATTACCTTTTTTATTTTAATAACTTAAAAAAATTTATTCTAATTATTTTATTTATTTAAAAAAATTTTTTTTTCTTTCTTTTTTTCTCCAATTCTGAGCTGTGTGGCTGACAGGGTCTTGGTGCTCTAGCCTGGTGTCAGGCCTGAGCCTCTGAGGTGGGAGAGCCAAGTTCAGGACACTGGACCACCAGAGACCTCCCAGCCCCACATAATGTCACTTGGCCTGAGATCTCCCAGATATAACCATCGCAACCCTAAGACCCAGCTCCACCCAACGGCCAGCAAGCTCCAGTGTTGGACACCCCATGCCAAACAACTAGCAAGACAGGAACACAACCCCACCCATTAGCAGACAGCTGCCTAAAATCATACTAAGTTCACAGACACCCCAAAACACACCACCAGATGCAGCCCTGCCCACCAGAAAGACAAGATCCAGCCACACCCACCAGAATACAGTCAACAGTCCCCTGTACCAGGAAGCCTACAAAATCCACTGACCAACCTTAGACACTGGGGGCAGACACCAAAAACGATGGGAACTATGAACCTGCAGCCTGGGAGATGGAGACCCAAAACACAGTAAGTTAAGCAAAATGGGAAGAAAGAGAAATATGCATCAGATGAAGGAGCAAGGTAAAAACCCACCAGACCACACAAATGAAGAGGAAAGAGGCAGTCTACCTGAAAAAGAATTCAAAGTAATGATAGTAAAGATGACCCAAACTCTTGGAAATAGAATGGAGAAAATACAAGAAATGTTTAACAAGGATCTAGAAGAACTAAAGAGCAAACAAACAATGATGAACAACACAATAAATGAATTAAGAATTCTCTAGAAGGAATCAATAGCAGAATAACTGAGGCAGAAGAACAGATAAGTGACCTGGAAGATAAAATAGTGGAAATAACTATCACAGAGCAGAAAAAAGAATGAAAAGAATTAAGGACAGTCTCAGAGACCTCTGGGACAACATTAAACACACCAACAGAAGAAGAAGAGAAAAAGAAAGGGTCTGAGAAAGTATTTGAAGAGATTATAGCTGAAAACTTCCCTAATGTGGGATAGGAAATAGTCAATCAAGTCCAGGAAGCGCAAAGAGTCCCACACAGGATAAATCCAAGGAGAAACATGCCAAGACACATATTAATCAAACTATCAAAAATTAAATACAAAGAAAAAATATTAAAAGCAGCAAGGGAAAAACAACAAATAACACACAAGGGAATCCCAATATGGTTAACAGCTGACCTCACAGCAGAACTCTACAAGCCAGAAGGGAGTGGCAGGACATATTTAAACTGATGAAAGGGAAAAACCTACAACCAAGATTACTCTACTCAGCAAGGATCTCATTCAGATTCAATGGAGAAATGAAAACCTTTACAGAAAAGAAAAGCGAAGGATACTCGGTACCAGCAAACCAGTTTTACAACAAATGCTAAATGAATTTCTCTAGGCAGGAAACACAAGAGAAGGAAAAGTCCTACAATAACAACACAAAACAATTAAGAAAATGATAATAGGAACATACATATCAATAATTACCTTAAATGTAAATGGATTAAATGCTCCAACCAAAAGACATAGACTGGCTGAATTGAAATAAAAACAAGACCCATATATATGCTGTCTACAAGAGACCCAATACAGATGGAGGGACACATACAGACTGAAAGTGAGGGGATGGAAAAAGATATTCCATGCAAATGAAAATCAAAAGAAAGCTGGAGTAGCGATTCTCATATCAGACAAAATAGACTTTAAAATAAAGACTATTACAAGACACAAAGAAGGACACTACATAATGATCAAGGGATCAATCCAAGAAGAACATATAACAATTGTAAATATTTATGCACCCAACATAGGAGCACCTCAATACATAAGGCAAATGCTAACAGCCATTAAAGGGGACATCGACAGTAACACAATCATAGTAGGGAACTTTAACACCTCACTTTCACCAATGGACAGATCATCCAAAATGAAAATAAATACGGAAACACAAGCTTTAAATGACACATTAAACAAGAGGGACTTAACTGATATTTATAGGACATTCCATCCAAAAACAACAGAATACACTTTTCTCAAGTGCTCATGGAATATTCTCCTGGATAGACCATATCTTGGGTCACAAATCAAGCTTTAGTAAATTTAAAATTGAAATTGTATCAAGTATGTTTTCCGACCACAACACTATGAGATTAGATATCAATTACATGAAAACAAACTGTAAAAAATAAAAACACATGGAGGCTAAACAATAAACTACTAAATAACCAAGAGATCACTGAAGAAATCAAAGAGGAAATCAAAAAATATCTAGAAACAAATGACAATGAAAACACAATGACCCAAAACATATGGGATGCAGCAAAAGCAGTTCTAAGAGGGAAGTTTATAGCAATACAATTCTACCTCAAGAAACAAGAAAAATCTCAAATAAACAACGTAAACTTAAGAGTAAAGCAATTAGAGAAAGAAGAACAAAAAACCCCCAAAGTTAGCAGAAGGAAAGAAATCAAAAAGATCAGATCAGAAATAAATGAAAAAGAAATGAAGGAAACAATAGCAAAGATCAATAATACTAAAAGCTGGATTTTTGAGAAGACAAAGAAAATTGATAAGCCACTAGCCAGACTCATCACGAAAAGAGGGAGAAGACTCAAATCAACAGAATTAGAATGAAAAAGGAGAAGTAACAACTGACCCTGCAGGAATACAAAGAATCATGAGGGATGACTACAAGCAACTATATGCCAATAAAATGGACAACCAGGCAGAAATACTTAGAAAAGCACAACTTTCCAAAACTGAACCAGGAAGAAACAGAAAATATAAACAGACCAATCATAAGCACTGAAATTGAGACTGTGATTAAAAATCTTCCAACAAACAAAAGCCCAGGACCAGATGGCTTCACAGGCGAATTCTATCAAACATTTAGAGAAGAGCTAACACCTATCCTTCTCAAACTCTTCCAAAATATAGCAGAGGGAGGAACACTCCCAAACTCATTCTACAAGGCCACCATCACCATGAAACCAAAAAAAAGATGTCACAAAAAAAGTAAACTACAGACCAATATCATTGATGAACATAAATGCAAAACTCCTCAACAAAATACTAGCAAACAGAATCCAACAGCACATTAAAAGGATCATGCACCATGATCCAAAGGGGTTTATCCCAGGAATGCAAGGATTCTTCAGTATACACAAATCAATCAATGTGATAAACCATATTAATAAATTGACGGATAAAAACCATACGATCATCTCAATAGATGCAGAAAAATCTTTTGACAAGATTCAACACCCATTTATGATAAAAACTCTCCAGAAAGTAGGCATACAGGGAACTTACCTAAGATAAAAAAAGGCCATATGTGACAAACCCACAGCCAACATCATTTTTGATGGGGAAAAACTGAAACCATTTCCTCTAAAATCAGGAACAAGACAAGGATGCCCACTCTCACCACTATTATTCAACATAGTTATGGAAGTTTTAGCCACAGCCATCAGAGAAGAAAAAGAAATAAAAAGAATCCAAATTGGAAAAGAAGAAGTAAAGCTGTCACTGTGTTGCATATGACATGATACTATACATAGAGAATCCTAAAGATGCTACTAGAAAACTACTAGAGCTAATCAATGAATTTGGTAAAGTAGCAGGATACAAAATTAACGCACAGAAATCTCTTGCATTCCTATACACTAATGATGAAAATCTGAAATTAAAGAAACAATCCCATTTACGATTGCATCAAAGAATCAAATATCTAGGTATAAACCTACCTAAGGAGACAAAAACCTGTGTGCTGAAAACTATAAGACACTGATGAAAGAAATTAAAGATGATATAAACAGATGGAGAGATATACAATGCTCTTGGATTGGAAGAATCAACATTGTGAAAATGACTCTACTACCCAAAGCAATCTACAGATTCAATGCAATCCCTATCAAACTACCAATGGCATTTTTCACAGAACTAGAACAAGAAATTTCACAATTTGTATGGAAACACAAAAGACCCCAAATAACCAAAGCAATCTTGAAAAAGAAAAACAGAGCTGGAGGAATCAGGCTCCCTGACTTCACACTATACTACAGAGCTATAGTAATCCAGACAGTATGGTACTGGCACAAAAACAGAAATATAGATCAATGGAACAGGATAGAAAGCCCAGAGATAAACCTACGCACATATGGTCACCTTATCTTTGATATAGGAGGCAAGAATTTACAATGGAGAAAAAACAGCCTCTTTAATAAGTGTTGCTGGGAAAACTGGACAGCTACATGTAAAAGAATGAAATTAGAACACTTCGTACTACCATATAAAAAAATAAACCCAAATTGGATTAAAGACCTAAATGTAAGGTCAGACACTATAAAACTCTTAGAGGAAAATATAGGAAGAACACTCTTAGATATATATCACAGCAAGATCCTTTTTGACCCACCTCCTAGAGTAATGGAAGTAAAAACAAAAATAAACAAATGGGACCTAATGAAACTTTAAAACTTTTGCACAGCAAAGGAAACCATAAACAAGACAAAAAGACAACCCTCAGAATGGGAGAAAATATTTGCAAATGAAGCAACCAATAAGGGATTCATCTCCAATATATACAAGTAGCTCATGCAGCTCAATATCAAAAAAACAAACAACCCAATCCAAAAATGGGCAGAAGACCTAAATAGACATTTCTCCAAAGAAGTTACACAGATTGCCAACAAACACATGAAAGGATGCTCAACATCACTAATCATTAGAGAAATGCAAGATAAAACTACAATGAGGTAACACCTCCCACCGGTCAGAATAGCCATCACCAAAAAATGTACAAACAATAAATGCTGGAGAGGGTGTGGATAAAAGGGAACCCTCTTGCACTGTTGGTGGGAATGTAAATTGATACAGCCACTATGCAGAACAGTTTGGAGGTTCCTTTAAAAACTACAAATAGAAGTACCATATGACCCAGCAATCCCACTACTGGGCATATACCCTGAGAAAACCATAATTCAAAAAGAGTCATGTACCACAATGTTCATTGCAGCTCTATTTATAATAGCCAGGACATGGAAGCAATCTAGGTGTCCATCGACAGATGAATGGATAAAGATGTGGCACATATATACAATTGAATATTACTCAGCCATAAAAAGAAACGAAATGAGTTATTTGTAGTGAGGTGGATAGACCTAGAGACTGTCATACAGCATAAAGTAAGTGAGAAAGAGAAAAACAAATACCATATGCAACACATATATATGGAATCTAAAGAAAAAGGAAAGGTTTTTATGAACCTAGGGCCAGGACAGGAATAAAGACGCAGAGCTAGAGAATGGACTTGAGGACATGAAAGGGGAAACGGTAAGCTGGGATGAAGTAAGAGAGAGAGTGGCATGGACATACATACACTACCAAATGTAAAACAGATATCTAGTGGGAAGCAGCGCATAGCACAGGGAGATCAGCTAGGTGCTTTGTGACCACCTAGAGGGGTGGGATAGGGAGGGTGGGAGGGAGATGCAAGAGGGAGGAGATAAGGGGATATATGTATACATATAGCTGATTCACTTTGTTATACAGCAGAAACTAACACAACATTTTAAAGTAATTATACTCCAATAAAGATGTTAAAAAAATAAAATGACCAACAGGTTTAAAAAATAGAGAGAATAATTACAATAGACAATTGGCAATTCTTAGTGACTGACTAGATTTGAAGGGTGACTAATAGTATGTCAAGGATTTCTGGTTTGATCAAATACCTCTGGAATGAAGGCCTCTTTATACATTTTAAAAGGTAAAAAATAAATTTATGTTTGTGTAGGGACGTTGCCTGCAATGTGGCAATAAAATGAGCAACTGGGGACGTCCCTCATGGCGCAGTGGTAAAGAATCGGCCTTGCAATGCAGGGGATTCGGGTTCCATCCCTGGTTGGGTAACTAAGATCCCAGTGCCACGGGGCAACTAAGCCCCTGCACCCCAAGTGCTGAGCTTGCGGGCCTCAACTAGAGCCTGTGTGCCGCAAACTACAGAGCCCATGCGCCCTGGAGCCTGTGCACCACAACCACAACTAGAGAAGAGAAAACCCGCATGCCACGACTAGAGAGAAGCCTGCACGCTGCAACGAACAGCCCGCACGCCTCAACGAAAAGATCCCACGTGCCTCAGCGAAGATCCTGTGTGTCGCAGCTAAGACCTGACACAGCCAAAAAAATAAATAAATCTTTGGAAAAAAATATGTTAAAAGAAAAAGAAACATACAGATCGATGGTTTGCACTCGGTTTCTGTGTGTTCTCTTGGTTTCCATTACTGAGGCTGGTCATAAAGCCTGGTTTGAGGGACATGGCCAGAAGGGTATAAAAGACATCTCCTCACATGGGACTCTGATTTCCCTGATATCAAGGCAACTTGTCTTTTGTGACTAAGAATGGAACCTGGGAGCTGGCCAGAAAGTCTTATACCTCTCTGATAGCTGTGCTTTTTTTTCCTCCTGCTATACCATATCCTTCACCTTTATTTAAGCTTAAGTGAATATACCATGGAAAATCTTGTAGGTCCTTTTAATTATCCAACTCTGTGAAAATTAATGCAGTTGACATAAATCAAAGGTTTTTTGTGTGTTACTTCTCTTGACATATTTATTTGTGATGATGATCTCAATAGCAGATCATGTTGACCAAGTTTTCAGGCCAAACATGATGCATCTTGGTGGAATAAATGGCCTGGATGTCAAACTAATCTGGCTTTCTGTTTCTTTGTGGGGTAGATTTACAATCATAAATAGCTTCAGTATCTTAAAAAGTCAGAAATTTCCTTTGTTAAAAAATTTGACAAATCTTTGTCCCTCCACTCATCAAGCTATACTTTTTTTAATTTTAAAAATAGATGTAACTACTCAGCCATGAAAAAGAATGAAATAATGCCATTTGTAACACCATGGATGAACCTAGAGATTATCATACTAAGTGAAGTAAGTCAGACAGAGAAAGACAAATACCGTATGATATCACTTATATGTGGAATCTAAATTATGACACAAATAAATTTATCTATGAAACAGAAACAGACTCACAGACATGAAGAACAGACTTGTGGTTGCCAAGGGGGAGGGGAGTGGGAGAGGGATAAATTAGGAGTTTAGGATTAGCAGATTCAAACTATTATATATACAATAGATAAACAACAAGGTCCTACTGTACAACACAAGGAACTATATTCAATACCATGTAATAAACCATAATGGAAAAGAATATGAAAAATAATATGTATATATATGTATAACTGAATCACTTTGCTGTACACTTGGAATTAACACAACTGTAAATCAACTATACTTTAATAATTAAAAAAATAGATCTAGAAAGACAGAGTCACAATGGAAAGACACCAGGGACTTCGGATTCTTCGAACTTGTCCCTTAGTAATTGTGTAGCCTTCAAACCCTCTGGACAAACATATTTTATCTGTAAATGGGGATAAAAATTCCAAATTCATAAAGTTGTTTGAGGATCAAAAGTAAGAGGATATTTTGAAAATTCCTAACACTAGTTAAGTGCTTGATAAACGCTAGCAGCTATTACTATCTTACTTTGAAATCATCTAAACATAGTCTGTCCGTTTGTTCTGATTCTGTCATCTGAGGTCAGGATACAACACGTGAGTCAAAATTTACCTGTATTTGGTTCTAGGTGCTAGTGAGAAATCTACCAGCAAATGTCCCTTGGAAATGCTTCTTCCAGCCAAACAAATGATGGATGGAACATGCCAAGCTGCTTTAACAAGAAAACACAAAATACGATGGCTCAAATAAAACAGAAGTCTATTTATCTTTTACATGACAGGATGGCTCTGCTATCTTCAACAAGTAATTTCCATCACTGACTCCATTGGATGCTCTGGTGATGCCATTTGTAATTCAGTGGGAAGGGGAACGAAGAAGTATAGTGCAAAGAGGCTTCCTTTATAAGTCCATGACCTGGATGTTGCACAGGACTCCCACACACACACCAATGGCCAGACCATATTCTTGTGGCCACACATTGTTGCAAGATGGGTGGAAAATGCAGTTTCTAGCCGGATGGACCACAGGTCCAGCAAAAAGTCATTTTAGTTTCTATTAATGAAAATAAGGGAAGATAAGCAATTGATAACAACTTTTCTCTCCAACAATTTGCTTATGAATTAGCTGTTAAGAACAGCTACTTCCCAGGCCTAAATGGATCCCATGATGCAGCAGTATACAGATAGAGGAAGTGGTCTCCAAAATGAGTGCGTAGACATTCCAAGAAGTGTGCAAAATGATACATCGTAGTGTGGGAAGAAAATATTAGAATCACTGCTCTGTTTATTTTAAAAAGAAAAAGGAAGAAAACTAAGTTTCCCTGATAGTTAACATGTGGCTTGACACAGATTCTGTATTGCATGACCTCCTCAGATAAGCACTGAGGGAATGTCCATGGTGCTTTCACTCATACTTCCAAAGTATTCGGATGTATCACTATACATTGCCACTCATGAGTGGCTAGTTAAATGAACTCACAGATTATATAATTCTAACAAGCTAATTTCACAAAATAACGTGACTTAAAAAGACTCCTGCAAAGAAGCTATAGATTAAAGGTAAGACTATTATAGAAAGTACAAATAAATATCAAGAAAGCAGGTTTCTTTTTTAACATCTTTATTGGAGTATAATTGCTTTACAATGTTGTGTTAGTTTCTGTTGTATAACAAAGTTAATCAGCTATACATATACATATATCTCCATATCTCCTCCCTCTTGCATCTCCCTCCCATCCTCCCTATCCCATCCCTCTAGGTGGTCACAAAGCAACCAGCTGATCTCCCTGTGCTATGCAGCTGCTTCCCACTAGCTATCTATTTCACATTTGGTAGCGTACATATGTCAGTGTTACTCTCTCACTTTGTCCCAGCTTACCCTTACCCCTCCCCGTGTCCTCAAGTCCATTCTTTACATCTACATCTTTATTCCTGTCCTTCCCCTATGTTCATCAAAACCTTTTTTTTTTTTTTTTTTAGATTCCATATATATGTGTTAGCATACGGTACTTGTTTTTTCCCTTTCTGACTTACTTCACTCTGTATGACAGACTCTAGGTCCATCCACCTCACTACAAATAACTCAATTCCATTTCTTTTTATGGCTAACATTCCATTGTATATATGGGTCACATCTTCTTTATCCATTCATCTGTCAATGGAAACTTAGGTTGATTCCATGTCCTGACTATAGTAAATAGTACTGCAATGAACATTGTGGTACATGACTCTTTTTGAATTATGATTTTCTCAGGGTATATGCCCAGTAGTGGGATTGCTGGGTCATATGGTAGTTCTATTTGTAGTTTTTTAAGGAACCTCCATACTGTTCTCCACAGTGGCTGTATCAATTTACATTCCCACCAACAGTGCACCAACATGTACTGTTTGTAGATTTTTTGATGATGGCCACTCTGACCAGTGTGAGGTGATACCTCATTGTAGTTATGATTTGCATTTCTCTAATGATTAGTGATGTTGATCATCTTTTCATGTGTTTGTTGGCAATCTATATATCTTCTTTGGAGAAATGTCTGTTTAGATCTTCTGCCCATTTTTAGATTAGGTTGTTTGTTTTTTTGATATTGAGCTGCATGAGATGCTTGTATACTTTGGAAATTAAACCTTTGTCAGTTGCTTCGTTTGCTTATATTTTCTCCCATTCTGAGGGTTGTCTTTTTGTCTTTATCATTTCCCTTGCTGCACAAAAATTTTTAAGTTTCATTAGGTCCCATTTGTTTATTTTTGTTTTTATTTCCATTTGTCTAAGAGGTGGGTCAAAAAGGATCTTGATGTGATTTAAGAAAGCAGTTTTTCTTATACAACATTTGTGTAATTGCCCAGTAGATGTGGAAAAAATTTTATCAAAAATTTAAAATATAGCCAAAGATGTGCTTCCTCCTTTAGGATCTGTATATCTTCATGAGGAATCATTTCTATAAAGTTAGAACAATCCATTAAAACCAAGTATCAAAATAAACTGAAATTAGAGCCAATCCTTTGAATCACTGTATCACAAAGTGTTGACCATGGTTTTCAAAAATAACAAAGTATATTTAACAAGACAGAGTCTAGTAAAATACTATACCTAAGGATAAATATTTCAAAGTACAATTTTTGTGTCATTAATATAAAGTATTTTTAAAACATAATTTACTTTGTTTTTATTTTATCTTTTTTTATTTTGGAATTTTGTATGTGTTTTAAATGTACATAAAATTTTAGAAGGAAACATATATAATTTATCATTAATAGGTAAACATTTATAGTCACGATTTTACTGGAAAAGGTGTATGGTTAAAAGGGTATGGAAACCACTGTTCTAATCCAAAGTTTCTCAGAGTGTGTTCTTCAAAATGCCTCTGTGAATTATCAAATGATCTACAGGTGATTTCAAAGGAAAAATCATGTTTACTGCCATCCATTTCACAAAGATTAGATGCAATATTACCTACGAATTCCAAGAGAATTCAAGTTCCAGAAATCTCTGGCATTCCTATACACTAATGATGAAAAATCTGAGAGTGAAATTAAGAAAACACTCCCATTTACCATTGCAACAAAAAGAATAAAATATCTAGGAATAAACCTACCTAAAGAGACAAAAGACCTGTATGCAGAAAATTATAAGACACTGATGAAAGAAATTAAAGATGATACAAATAGATGGAGAGATATACCATGTTCTAGGATTGGAAGAATCAACATTGTGAAAATGACTCTACTACCCAAAGCAATCTACAGATTCAATGCAATCCCTATCAAATTACCAATGGCATTTTTCACAGAACTAGAACAAAAAATTTCGCAATTTGTATGGAAACACAAGAGACCCCGAATAGCCAAAGCAATCTTGAGAAAGAAAAACGGAGCTGGAGGAATCAGGCTCCCTGACTTCAGACTATACTACAAAGCTACAGTAATCAAGACAGTATGGTACTGACACAAAAACAGAAAGATAGATCAATGGAACAGGACAGAAAGCTGAAAGATAAACCCACGCACATATGGTCACCTTATCTTTGACAAAGGAGGCAGGAATGTACAGTGGAGAAAGGACAGCCTCTTCGATAAGTGGTGCTGGGAAAACTGGACAGCTACATGTAAAAGTATGAGATTAGAACACTTTCTAACACCATACACAAAAATAAGCTCAAAATGGATTAAAGACCTAAAGGTAAGGCCGGACACTATAAAACCCTTAGAGGAAAACATAGGCAGAACACTCTATGACATAAATCACAGCAAGATCCTTTTTCACCCACCTCCTAGAGAAACGGAAATAAAAACAAAAATAAACAAATGGGACCTAATGAAACTTCAAAGCTTTTTGCACAGCAAAGGAAACCATAAACAAGACCAAAATACAACCTTCAGAATGGGAGAAAATATTTGCAAATGAAGCAACTGACAAAGGGTTAATCTCCAAAATTTACAATCAGCTCATGCAGCTCAATAACAAAAAAACAAACAACCCAATCCAAAAATGGGCAGAACACCTGAATAGACAATTCTCCAAAGAAGATATACAGATTGCCAACATATACATGAAAGAATGCTCAACTTCATTAATCATTAGAGAAATGCAAATCAAAACTACAATGAGATATCATCTCACACCAGTCAGAATGGCCATCATCAAAAAATCTAGAAACAATTAAGGCGGGAGAGGGTGTGGAGAAAAGGGAACACTCTTGCACTGCTAGTGGGAATGTGAATTGGTACAGCCACTGTGGAGAACAGTATGGAGGTTCCTTAAAAAACTACAAATAGAACTACCATATGACCCAGCAATCCCACTACTGGGCATATACCCTGAGAAAACCATAATTCAAAAAGAGTCATGTACCAAAATGTTCATTGCAGCTCTATTTACAATAGCCAGGAGATGGAAGCAACCTAAGTGTCCACCATCTGATGAATGGATGAAGAAGATGTGGCACATATATACAATGGAATATTACTCAGCCATAAAAAGAAACGAAATTGAGTTATTTGTAGTGAGGTGGATGGACCTAAAGTCTGTCATACAGAGTGAAGTAAGTCAGAAAGAGAAAGACAAATACCGTATGCTAACACATATATATGGATTCTAAAAGAAAAAAAAATGTCATGAAGAACCTTGGGGTAAGACAGGAATAAAGACACAGACCTACTAGAGAACGGACTTGAGGATATGGGGAGGGGGAAGGGTAAGCTGTGACAAAGTGAGAGAGTGGCATGGACATATATACACTACCAAACATAAAATAGATAGCTAGTGGGAAGCAGCCGCATAGCACAGGGAGATCAGCTCGGTGCTTTGTGACCACCTAGAGGGGTGAGATAGGGAGGGTGGGAGGGAGGGAGACGCAAGAGGGAAGAGATATGGGAACATATGTATATGTATAACTAACTCACTTTTTTATAAAGCAGAAACTAACACACCATTGTAAAGCAATTATACTCCAATAAAGATGCAAAAGCAAAAAACAAAAAAACCCCCAAAAGAGTCATGTACCACAATGTTCATTGCAGCACTATTTACAATAGCCAGGACATGGAAGCAACCTAAGTGTTCACTGACAGATGAATGCATAAAGAAGATGTGACACATATGTACAATGCAATGTTACTCAGCCATAAAAAGAAATGAAATTGAGTTACTTGTAGTGAGGTGGATGGACCTAGAGTCTGTCATACAGAGTGAGGTAAGTCGGAAAGAGAAAAGCAAAAACCATATGCTAACATATATATGGAATCTTAAAAAAAAAAAAAAAGGTTCTGAAGAGCCTAGGGGCAGGACAGCAGTAAAGACGCAAATGTAGAGAATGGACCTGAGGACACAGGGAGGGGGAAGGGTAAGCTGGTACGAAGTGAGAGAGTGGCATGGACATATATACACTACCAAATGTAAAATAGATAGCTAGTGGGAAGCAGCCGAATGGCACAAGGAGATCAGCTCGGTGCTCTGTGACCTTGTAATGGGTGGAAGAGGGAGGGGATATGGGGATATATGTATACGTATAGCTGACTCACTTCTTTTACAGCAGAAATTAACACACCATTGTAAAGCAATTATACTCCAATAAAGATGTTAAAGAAAAAAAATTAACTATAACTGAAATCACACTGGCACAGTTAAATAAAAATTGTATGAAACTTGTGGATCACAAAAGGGATATCCACACAAAAAGTAACATTAAACTACATATATATGTAATCGCTATAATATTTTGAAAATAATGTAATTTTAAATTCCCTGTGGCTCTCTCAGGCATTGAACCAAAGGCTTTCATTGCTTGAGGGGAAGAGCCCATAATACCTACAGAAAAGGAATTGCTCAGATTTGAGTGTTAAATCAGATTTGTAAAGACCATAGTGAGAAATAGTCCTGAAAGCCTGGTTTCCTTGAGCAAGAGAACCGCCCCCGCTCCATACACGCGTACCCCTTAATTTCCAAAACCTCTTCAAAGTTGAGCAAACGAAATGTGGAAGATTTTCTACATAGCAGATCATCACACAGAACAGTCAAGATACGTACTAAAGAAAATTCCCACTCAACTGCTAAACCTCTCTTTGAGGAAAAGGAAGAGAAGAGAGAGGAATGCAGAGTAAATAAATCCAAAGGGGCTTCCTGCCCTCCCCTACCAGTGGCGCCAAACCCACCTCTGCAGAGGAAGCCCTCAGATGAAGGGAGGGGGACTGAAATAAGCAGACAAGTTGTGGGGCATCTCAGAGCAGGAGGCATCTTTGCTTCCCCTGCTGTGCAAGCCTCTCAGAGAAACCAGTTTCTTCGAGGTATACTCCCAACATGACTCAAAAGCCAAAGCGTAGAAATGGCTGAGGGAAATTTCCTGCAAAGGCTCCATATTCCTAGTGATGAGTAGAGGATGACTTTCTACACCCCTGAGGAAGACGGAAAATCACTTGCGGATGCTGACTGGCACAGTTGCTGCAGGGGGAGTGGGTGGAGGGTGGTCCCGCTGAAAAATAAATCAACCTGAGAGCAGATGTCCAGGGCAAATGTCATGGGGTTAAGGAGCACCCCTGACCATGCCTCAGAGGGTGGGTCACATCAAGAGGACTAAGGAGGTGTCTCAGACAGCAAGAAAAGAGTAATGACCCTGATGATGCTAAGAGGAAAAGCCCCTCAGTACCCTATCGGACACATTCATCAGAGGAATCAGTCTGCTGTCTCCCTGCCCCGAGGATACCTAAGCTTCCCATCTTGGGAAGCAGAAGGGGGAGAATACTTTTGACAAGATGGAAGCAACCTTTTTAGGAAGTTTGATCTCTGAATCAAGTGAATACTGAAATGAACTTTGAATCATGTGAATATTCACTGGTATAAAACAGAAGGTATTGGGTGGGATTTACATGGCAGATGCAAGGAGTGTGCCTTTCCCTACCACGAGCAGTAATGAGGGCCAAGGAGCAGTTGATCTCAGATACAGGAAAGAAAGCCCTATTCTTTGTACACGCTAATTTGTTGTGACTGTTAAATTTTGACCCTGTAACATGAAGAATATAGCTTAAAATTTTTCAGCTTACATATTCCAGAAAATGTGGTAATCTCCCCAGAGCATGACAGGCAGTGTGCTCACCACCCTGGCCTTCCTTTGACCACTGTCCTGTACACCTTCCCATAGAACGGTTAAGACATGTTGTATTGCAAACACATAAAAAGATGCTCAACATCACTAATTATTAGAGAAATGCAAATCAAAACTGCAATCAGGTATCACCTCACACCAGTCAGAATGGCCATCATCAAAAACTCTACAAACAATAAATGCTGGAAAGGATGTGGAGAAAAGGGGACCCCCCCTACACTGTTGGTGGGAATGTAAATTGGTACAGCCACTATGGAGAACAGTATGGAGGTTCCTTAAAAAACTAAAAATAGAGCTACCATATGACCCAGCAATCCCTCTCCTAGGCATATATCCAGACAAAACCATAATTAGAAAGGATGCATGCACCCTGACGTTCATTGCAGCACTATTTACAATAGCCAGGACATGGAAGCAACCTAAATGTCCACCTACAGAGGAATGGATAAAGAAGATGTGGTACATATAGACAATGGAATATTACTCAGCCATAAAAAGGAACAAAATAGTGTCACTTGCAGAGACGTGGAAGGACCTAGAGATTGTCATACAGAGTGAAGTAAGTCAGAAAGAGAAAAACAAATATCGTATAATATCACTTATATGTGGAATCCATAAAAATGGTAGAGATGAATTTATTTGCAAAGCAGACATAGAGTCACAGATATAGAGAACAAACTTATGGATACCAAGGGAGGAAGGAGGGTGGGATGAATTGGGATTGACATATATACACTACTATGTTTAAAACAGATAAGTAATGAGAAGCTACTGTATAACACAGGGAGATCTACTCAGTGCTCTGTGGTGACCTAAAGGGAAGGAAATCTAAAAAAGAGGGGATATATGTATACGCATGACTGATTCACTTTGCTATACAGTAGAAACTAACACAACATTGTAAAGCAAATATACTCCAACAAAAATTAATTGAAAAAAAAAAGAAGTGTTGGTTTTGGAGTCAGGAATACATGGGTCCAAACTCTGGCTACTATTTATCAGCTGTAGGATCCTAGGTAACTGTAACTGACCCAAACCTCAGATTTTTCATCTTTGAAATAAAGATAATAATTAGGCTTGCCTCACAGAACTGTTGTGAGGGGTAGGTGAAACTATATATGTAAAGAGCTTAACGGAACATGTGTCAGTAGTAAGAGCTCACTGTGTGTGTGCACGCGTAGGCACGCATTTCCCACAAAAATGCCCTAAAATGTTACCAAAGTGTGCAAGATTTATACAACTTTGCACTAAAGGCTCCAATAGTTTCACATTCTCTAGAAGGTGATCTGCTTTTAGTCTGGCAGTTCCTCAAATAAAGAGATGCACTCAAGGACTATTGCAGGTCCCCAAACTCTGCGCCCATGGCTTGTGTGCTACGTAGCTAGGGGTCAGGGGAAGGCACTGATACATACCTATTCAGGCGCTATGTAAGAACATTCATCACAGTGACTAATAAATGCTCAAACTCACTGAGCGCTTTAACTGAGTGTTTCATGCTGTTCTAAGTGCCTCATCTATATCAACTCATATAATCTCACAACAACCATCCGAGATGAAGACTGTTATTCCCATTTCATAGATGGTGAAATTTAGGCAAAGAGAGAGTGAATAACTTCCCTAAGGTCATGAGAGCTAGAATTTGAAACCAGGCAGTATAGCTTAATATACCCAGCTCATAACCACTTCACAACTCTGCTTGGGAAATATTTCTTCTCTCTGCTCCGTGGCATCTTAGCTCGAGTCTATGGAGCATCCCCTGCCTCTTCTAGGGCTGCTTCTTCCTTTACCTTTCCTTTCCTAGCCTTGGCAAACCAGCAGCCCTGCCAGCCACGGACATGGCTTCCGTGAACAAACCAACCAATCAAATTCCACTTACTTTCATTGTAAGTCCTGGTTCTTCTCAGCAATAAATGCACGTGCTCTGAGACTGCAGTTCTCGCTGAGCTCACAGCTGCCCCAAGCAGCTGAGCCAGCCAAGTATCTCTGAACTCTTTTTCCCATGGGGGTAACTGAAAAATGGATCCACATGTGCAGATAGATTAACTATCCCTTGAACCTGAACTGCAGGCGCACAGCTCAGCTGCGGATATGTGGATGGCTCGAGGGACCTGCTCTGGCTCCTTGCTTGCGGTGGACTCCAGGCAGGTCTGCAGAGTATCGCAGATGGCTCTGGCCACGTCACAATCTGTTTACAAAGCCATCAATGTGTTTAAGTGGACACCAGGAGCCAAAACAGACTTGCCTCACTGATTCTGAGAACCCAGAACAGTGTGTTCTGCATATATGCACTATGCTTAGTGTTTGTCTTATTTATCGTAGCTTATAGAGACACTATAGCTTGTGATTTGAATGTTTCATTATGTGTCATTTTACAGTTTCAGGAGACAGCCAGAATGGTTGTCTTATGTCCTGGGCCCTGCCCTGGACTTATTTTCTATGTCCACGTCATCCACAGGTAACTTAAAAAAAAAAAAATTTAAGATCATAACCTTTGAAAAAATGTGAAACCCAAACTTAGATGGTTTACTAAATACTTAGTACGGAAATGAAGGATTTTCCTGAATTATCTAAGTAATTCCAGAGTTAACTTTTCTCTGAGGTCTAGCTGCAGAGGAGTTAACTATTGTCAGAAAATTCTGAGGGGCATAAACTCATTTCGATATTAAAAAAAATTTCTCTGGATGTATCTAGAAACTAAGGAAAATGCAATTCTCCATTTTCCATTGGTGACTATATTTAACAGCTATCTATGTAGGAAGTATTCATTTTCTTCATAAGCAACGTTTGTGCCCATGTAAAAGGCTAACTTTTTTCTAGTATAAAAGTGCTTTAGGGCTTCCCTGGTGGTGCAGTGGTTAAGAATCCACCTGCCAGTACAGGGGACACGGGTTCGAGCCCTGATCTGGGAAGATCCCACATGCCGTGGAGCAACTAAGCCCGTGCACCACAACTACAGAGCCTGCGCTCTGGAGCCCTCGTGCCACAACTACTGAAGCCGGCGCACCTAGACCCTGTGCTCTGCAACAATAGAAGCCACCACAATGAGAAGCCCACACACTGTAATGAAGAGTAGCCCCCTGCTCACCACAACTAGAGAAAGCCCGCAAGGAGCAACAAAAATGCAACGCAGTCAAAAATAAAATAAATAAATTAAAAAAGAACAGCAGCCCAGTAATTTAAAAAAAAAAAGTGCTTTAAAAACAGAGTATCTATAAATTCATTTTATGCTTTAATTTTTGAGACAAGGTAAATTTCAAAGAATAATTCTATTAACTATAAGTACTAAGATGCTATGAATATTTCTATATTAATCCTTACTTCAGTATCATGATTTTTATTACCAATAAAAATTAAATGTATATATTAAATATCTAACATATAATTATGACCTAAATAGACTACAAAATTTTTATTAGCATGTTCTAAATTCAACTAAAAATCTATAAAATAGTTTGAATAGTTAAACGCAGACCTAAGGACAATATTTGTTTCCTTTTAAAATATGCCATTTATAGCAAATAAGTTAAACTATCTGTAAGGAAAAAGACCACATCTCAGATATCTTTTTTAAAAAACTCTCAATACATCTCAGAGCAAGAAGAAGATCTGGGAGGAGAGAGAAAACTGGGATGTGTGGGCATCCTGGCAGTAACTGACTGAGATCACCTGACAGGACAAGAGAGCTAGAAGGAGGGCAGAACACTGAGCCACCAACATTTGAAAGACTGGAACTGGAGGGAGGCAGGGAGTCCATGAAACAGACTGATGAGAAGTATTCAGAGCTTTATGGGGACACCAAGAGAAAATGGTGCCATAAGGAAATGAAAATGGCCGAGGAAACAGGGACAAGGACATCTTGTGGGATGAGTGAGAAGGATCCTTATGGCGTTTAAAAGACAGAGTGGGCAGGGCATGGGCCTGCATGCCCGACACGCATGGGTGGCTAAGAGAGAAGCTCTGTTGGCCTGTGCTGTGGTGACAGTTGTGCAATTAGCATAGATTAGCATAGTGGGTGGTGCTTGGCCTAGGATGTACCAGCAGAGCAGGTCAGCAGGTGCTAATAGCAATAGTACTAATGCACGTGACTTCCGCCCCTGTTATCCCTCAAACATCTGTGCTCACTTAGGAGTGGGGGGTCTGTGGCGCCTGGTCAGTAAGCCTCCTCGGAGGCCACTCTGCTGGGCCCCACAAGCCACCACCGGGGTCGGCTGTTGTCACAACCAACCTCTTACACTTAGGGGAGGAGAATTTCCACTCCTTCTCCACAGCACAGTGCAGTCAAGCTGTAAGTTTTCACAAGGCTCCACAGAGAGTATGGAGATGACCAAGAGCCCAATCCAAAGATTAATGTATAACTTACTTCCTGGTGTGGTTCCGCCTAGGGTCCTCAAAACCATCTTGTTTATAGAATCTCTTTCAGGATTTCTCACTGTCTGCATGTAGCAGGGACACCTTGTGTGTCCAGGCTGCGGAATCCAGGCCCAGCCTTCGCAGTCCCAGAATTAGGAAGGATCATACCCGCCCTCTACTCCATGGTTCACCTTCCCAGTAAAATCTCTGCAGTCCCTTGCAAAGATGGCTGTCCTTCTCCAGTAGACTTTTCCCAGAATATAGGAACCTAGTCTTCTATCCAAAGCTCATGTGCACTCAGGGCAGGGCCCCCCAGAATGGTATATCACAGGCAAAGCAGCCCAAAGTGTATAGGGGAGCATTTCTTCCTGGCACCGCATGCAGAATGCATACGGATCTAGGCAGACAGAAGTCTCTCAGTCCTTGCATCTCTCTGGGGACATTCTTCACTGACCTTCTTCTGGCCTTGGTTTGGGACCAGGATGTGGAGAGTAGCATCCTCTGTCAAACCTTGTTTAGGAGCCACGGGCACAGCTAGCCCTTCCTCTTCCCTTCCACAATCACCTGGTCCATGCTGACACCTTCAACCTTTTTCCAGGGACTCGTCCACCTTGATCTACTCGAGAGGTCACAGTGACTTATCTCAATAGTCCCCATGGAGTTTTCCAAACCCTCTGAGGAAACGGCTGTTTCTTTATAGCCAAGACCAAACAGGGGATGTTTCTATTTCATGAGTTCCTAAGAAGAATCTTAGGTCTTTCCGTGTTGAGCACTGCCCCTTCCAGACTGGGATGAACATTGAGGGTCCACCCTGAGCAATGCTGAGCTGTAATCAGTGGCTAAAGTTCTGCTAGGAGTCTTATGGAGCTTCTCACTCTTGCTATCAAGCATGGTCTGCATTATTCTTTTAAGCCATTTGACCGGTCTTGTTAGGGTGAGGGCACTTGAAGTCAATGTATGGGCTGGAAAGAACGTGGAATCTGGCTTCTGAATGCCCAGGTACAAGCGCTGGCTTTCTTTGAATTAAGTGGCTGTGAGCAAGTCATTTAGTCCTTTCGAGTCTCAGTCCTCACATCTGAAAATTGAGAGTATTAGCATAAACTATCTTGAATGTTCTTTCAAATGATAAAATTCTAAATTTCTGTAATTATTCTCTGCAGTATCTGGAGACCTAAAATTAAGATAAAATAATTATCCAAAGACTTCTGCCATGTGAATAGCTGTGTAAGATCGCTAGGGAAAAAATTAGTTCAATCCTACTTGGGGTTAAGAATAGCTTATACCTTAAATTAGTCACTTCAAAAAAGTAGAATAGGAAGAAATTCTTTCACTAAGCTCTTTGTTAAAAATTATGCATTTTGGGAAAATAGAATTCATTGTGTAAGTCTGGCAGAAATATATGATGATGGAGTTAAGGATGTAAAGGAACTAGAAACATCTTGCAGCATTACAACTCATTAAAGTAGTTACTAGATCATAGAGTACAGCATCTGAGAAGCAAATAGGGCCCCCAACATTGTTTTCTTAATTAAAATTCTCTATTTAATCCACTTGAGATATATAGTAAAAAAAGAAATAAACAAAAAGAAAATTCAAAGCAGAACCATTGTTGGGTAATACCACCCTAAGTCCTGCCTATTTGTTTTGCAACTTGCAGAAGAGTTCAAGTTGTATAATCATTATGTAGTTAAAACTATAATGAGGAACTGGCACTGGGAGTTTTATAGGGTTTGAAGATTGGTTTTCATGCACCACGCTTTTCTGTTATTTAAACTTTGTTACTGTCATCATTTTTCTAGCTGTTGAGTTTAACCTTTGCAGGCCCATCAAGCGTGCTCACAAACAAATGAAAAATGTTACTGGGCCCAGTGATCCAGAGGGCATGTCATTCCAAGGGGAAATTTGCATGAAATGAGGCCTCTTTATTTGTTCATGCGTTCTTAAGCCAGGCATAAACCGTCCAATTTATAAACCACTGTCTATGATTTCAGTTATAGGGCTCCTAAACTCCCCCCAAAAGATCATTTAAAGAATGAATCTACATCAGATAAGTAGAGAATTAAATTATTTGAATAACCATAGAATCTGAGGACTGCACCATGCCTCAATGTCTTCTAGATAATGATTCCCAAATGTGGCTGAAAATAAAAATCAGCTGGGATCTTTTTTAAATTGATGTATAGTTGACTTACAATATTAGTTTCAGGTGTACAACAGTGACTTGCTATTTTTATAGATTATACTTCACATAAAGTAGTAAAATATTGGCTATATTCCCTGTGCTATATATTACATCCTGTATCGTATTTATTTTATACCTAGTGGTTTGTTCCTCTAATCCCTTTTACCTATCTTGCCTCTCCCTTCACCCCTCTCCCCACTGGTAACCGCTAGCTTGTTTTCTGTATCTCTGAGTCTGTTTCTGTTTTGTTATATTCGTTCATTTGTTTTATTTTTTAGATTCAACATATAAGTGAAAACATACAGTATATGTCTTTCTCTGTCTGACTTATTTAACTTAGCATGATACCCTCCAGGTCCATCCATGTTGTTGTAAATGGCAAAATTCCATTCTTTTTTATGTCTGAGTAATATTATATTATATATATAGATGTATATAAATATACACACATCTTCATTTATCTGTTGATGAATGTGTCCATCTGTTGATGGACACATACATCTTCATACATCTGTTGATGTATATTCTCCTGAATATATTCAGGTGGTTTCTATATCTTGGCTACTGTAAATAATGCCACTATGAACATTGGGATGAATATATCTTTTCAAATTAGCGTTTTCATTTTCTTTGGATATATACCAGATTATAAAATGAGCTGAGTACCCTTTGGCACTTTTCCAAGTAAGACATACTGATGGCCAACAGGCATATGGAAAGATGCTCAACATCACTAATCATCAGCGAAATGCAAATCAAAGCCATGAAATATCACTTCACACATGTTAAAAATGGCTATCGTCAAAAAGACAACAAATAATAAGTGATGTCGAGGATGTGGCGAAAAGGGAAACCTAGGACTGGGAATATAAACTGGTACAGCCTCTACAGAAAACAGTATGAAGTTTCCTCAAAAAATTAAAAGTAGAGCTACCATATGATACAAGAACCACCCGGAATCTTATTAAAATTTAAATTAAAAACTGGAAAAAGATTATAGGTCCCAACCCTGCACAACTGAAATAGAATTCCCAGTGAAAAAAGCCTTGACCACATAATGCTCGGGCGATACTTGAGAAAGGCTGATCTGCTCCAACTTTCTATCTGAAATTTGAATCCCAGCCTTACAGGGTTCCTTTATGTACATGAGAATCATCTGACGAGTTGTCTTGCTTTCAATATGGAATTCAGTATTTCCACAGATGTACCTCCAGAATGGGGACTTGCAGCCTGTTTGTTTGTTCTCGGTGTTTGTTTATTTGTTTTTGAGTTGTTATTTATTAATGCTCTCAGATGAGGCTGCTGCCCAGGCTGGTTTAGGAACAACTCCAAACCAACAGCCCAAACCATTTCCACCTAAAGTAACTGCAAACATTCTGTTTTCTCTACCTAGGAAACTCATATTTTTCCACCTCCTTTTACACACAGACACACCCAGTCTATAAAAGGAAGTAGATCATTTGATTCCTCTTATCAATGTATTGACAGTGAGTTGCAGGTAACATTTGTGCAGTGACAACATCCTCTCCAGGGCAAGATGGGAGGGATGGAAAGGGGAGGAGAGAAACTTAGTCAAAACCTGTTATTTTGCAGCATGAGCACAAAACAATGAGTTTACTAGCTAAATTGTTAATGTTAACTGATAAACCCATCAGAAATATGGCATTACACGTTTTGAATACTGGAAAACTCAGCTATTTAGGAATCAGTTTGAAGAAAATTACTGTTCACTTAAGGAGCACATTCCTTATTCTAAATTGATGTTTTGAGCCTTGTCAATATTATGGGAAATCACTAGAAATATACTAGACTGAATTTTTACATTTTTTACAGCAAACATATATCTTGAGGGTTCACTATGTACAGGCACTGTTCTTGACTCTGGGGAGACAGCAGGAAACAAGACCATTCAAAGGCCATACCCCCCTGTAACTTCTATATAGTAGAGGCTAAGACGGAAATGATCTATAAATAAATAAATATATAATAAAATATCTGGCAAAAATAAGGCTGTGAAGAAAATAAATCAGGATAAGCAGATAGAAAATGACTTTGAGACTTTTATGGAAGACAGTGTTCAGCACATCACCACTAGCTGGCATTCATTAGTATGATTTATGGATGTGTATCTTCTTCCTTCATATATGATGATAATGATGCTGGCAATGTTGCTTTCCATATTTATGGATATAGCTTTAAAAAAAATACCCTGCAAATTGCTCTAAACAGAGAAGCTTAGCTGGTCAAGCCCTGCCTTCTGACTCCAGGCACCAACGCAGGGCCTGTCGCTGTTTGCGGATATTCCTAGCTTCACAGGCTGCTCAATACCTGGAATCAAAATGATCCCCCTCTGTCACGCTGCCGTGTGCCATGTCTGTACCCCTCATTCATCGCTGATGGCATCTCCCTTGGTGACACACCAACAAGTCCGATGGGCTTCTCAGCGAGAGCCTGGATGGAGGTTCCTTCCCACGAGTCTTGCTGTAGAGCAACTGCTCCAGATCCGGCCACCATCCATCCTCAGCCAGGGCGCAGCCGAGCAGAGCGATGCACACGGCTTCTGGGCTTGCGGACTGGCTGCTTTCCAGGGCAGCTGGGAAAGGCTAGTGGGACACTGTGTTGCTATGCATTTATACAGCGATTATCATCCTTATGGCATGGTCACAGGCTGATCAAACAGTATATCCAAACTAAATGGAACAAATTCTCTACCTCTCTCCACCTCTTTTTGAAGAGGGAAACGGGGAAAAGTGAGCCACACATAGGCATTAGAAATGACTAGCTTATAAAAACAAAGAATTAGGAGGCCTAAATTGTCTTCTACAGTATTGCTGTGGCTACAGACAGACATGGGGATGCAAAGAGGCTTGGCCCAGTGCACTCCATATTTTCACCAAATGGATGAGGAATAGCCACCACATGCTACACATACAAACCACAGCTTTTATTTTCATGGTTTGTTTAGGTCAAAAGTGCTTTTGCATACATTATATCATTGTATGTTCTGAGTTTTCATTGTAAATATCTTTCAAATGTACCATAAAAATAAAATTATCATAAAACGATATTTTAAAATATGTTTAGAGGGATTCCCTGGTGGCACAGTGGTTGAGAGTCCGCCTGCCGATGCAGGGGACACGGGTTCATGCCCCGGTCCGGGAGGATCCCACATGCCGCGGAGTGGCTGGGCCCGTGAGCCACGGCCGCTGAGCCTGTGCGTCCGGAGCCTGTGCTCCGCAACGGGAGAGGCCACAACAGTGAGAGGCCCGCGTACCGCAAAAAAAATATATATCTATATCTATATCTATATCTATATGTGTATATAGATATAGATATAGATATATGTTAAGAAAACTTCACTTTACTACCCCCAAACAGACCATGTTTACAGTTAACTCACAATCATCCATGTCCATGGATGGAAACAATGGAATAAACTGTAGATAATCCAAAATAATCCAAAAGCCAGTTGTACCACAGAACTCAATTAACTACATAAATGTATCAAATGTTCTGTTCCACCCAATTCACAACAGACTCTTGCTCCCCACTGGTTAGTACCACCCTCTCCTTATCTTGAAACTTCCCTAATCCCTAACTTCCATGACACCACTCTGGGTCCTTCCACTACCTCTTGGTTAACTCTTTTGCTTCCTCTCTCTAAAGAAGCACATGTCCTAAAGTTCGGAATGTTAAAAGGAAAGCTATACAGAGATACTCATACAAAGAAGTATACACATACTCACAAAAAGATAAAAAGGAAAATATAGATAGATAGATAGATAGATATAAAAGGAAGAGAGCAACCAAATCAATAAACAAATCTACCAATGATAATAAACTCTAAATACTAAACTAAGATAAACACAAAACCAGAAACAAATTATTTGCAGAAAGCAAACCCCAAGTCTACAGTTGCTCCCAAAGTCCACCTCCTCAATTTGGGATGATTCCTTGTCTATTCAGGTATTCCACAGATGCAGGGAACATCAAGTTGATTGTGGAGATTTAATCCGCTGCTTCTGAGGCTGCTGGGAGAGATTTCCCTTTCTCTTCTTTGCTCGCACAGCTCCCGGGGTTCAGATTTGGATTTGGTCCCGCCTCTGCTTGTAAGTCGCCTGAGGGCATCTGTTCTTCGCTCAGACAGGATGGGGTTAAAAGAGCAGCTGATTCGGGGGCTCTGGCTCACTCAGGCCGGGGGGAGGGAGGGCTAGGGATGCGGGTCGAGCCTGCAGCGGCAGAGGCCAGCGTGACGTTGCACCAGCCTGAGGCGCGCCGTGCGTTCTCCCGGAAGAATTGTCCCTGGATCACGGGACCCTGGCAGTGGCGGGCTGCACAGGCTACAGGGAGGGGAGGTGTGGATAGTGACCTGTGCTCGCACACAGGCTTCTTGGTGGCGGCAGCAGCAGCCTTAGCGTCTCATGCCCGTCTCTGGGGTCCGCGGTGATCGCCGCGGCTCGCGCCAGTCTCTGGAGCTCCTTTAAGCGACGCTCTGAATCCCCTCTCCTCGCGCACCCCAAAACAATGGTCTCTTGCTTCTTAGGCAGGTCCAGACTTTTTCTCGGACTCCCCCCGTCTAGCCGTGGTGCACTAGCCCCTGCAGGCTGTGTTCAGGCCGCCAACCCCAGTCCTCTCCCTGCGCTCCGAGGGAAGCCCGAGCCTCAGCTCCCAGCCCCCCCGCCCGCCCCGGCGGGTGAGCAGACAAGCCTCTCGGGCTGGTGAGTGCCGGTCAGTACCGATCCTCTGTGCGGGAACCTCTCCGCTTTGCCCCCCACACCCCTGTGACTGTGCTCTCCTCCGTGGCTCAAAGCTTCCCCCCTCCGCCCCCCGCAGTCTCCACCCGCGAAGGGCCTTCCTAGTGTGTGGAAACCTTGCCGACTTCACAGCTCCCTCCCACTGGTGCAGGTCCCATCCCTATTCTTTTGGCTCTGTTTTTTTCTTTTTCTTTTGCCATACCCAGGTACGTGGGGAGTTTCTTGCCTTTTGGGAAGTCTGAGGTCTTCTGCCAGCTTTCAGTAGGTGTCCTGTAGGAGTAGTTCCACATGTAGATGTATTTCTGATGTATTTGTGGGGAGGAAGATGATCTCCACGTCTTACTCCTCCAGCATCTTGAAGGTCTCTAAAAACGCATTTTAAAATATTTCCTTTTTGGCTTTTGAGGTTTACTGCATGTGTAGAAAGGCCTCCCTTAACCCATAATTTTAAACAAAATAATCATAAAGTTTCTCCTTAAACAGGATGACCAGAAGCTCTGGTAGCCTAAGTAAATATGCATAATAAATGCCTTATTGATATTGTGTTGCAATAAATATGTTCAGCAATATTCATGATATGTTCAACATGTTGTTCCTTATTAGTGTTGGCAAATTTGATACATTAACATGAAATTTCCATAAGTCGCTGCACATGCATCTGTGATGCATTGATTTGTATCTCTGATTTTCACTGAATAAGTCTGTACCTTTAGCATATCTCAGAAGACATCACCAAAGAAGTTCAATTTGTAAGTATATATTTATATTACATTATAAATAAGTATATATTATATATATCTCCAAACTTTATGACTACTCTATACTTAAAAATATTTTTTTTAATGTTTGTCTCTTTAACTCAACTAGAATTGCATTTTGTATGTTGTGAAGATAGGATCTACATTTATTTTTTCCCAAATGAATCGTGAGTTGTTCTAATACTGTTTATGGGACAATTCAGATGGGATTTATGTATGCCGATCTTAAGGTGGAAGATAAAGGTTTGTGAGTCACCCACTAAGAGATGAAAGTTGAAGACGTGAAGGTGGATGAGATCTTGGAGACAGGAGTAAGTAGAACCAACCCTACCCACTGGGGTCAAGCACCAAAACCAACAGGAACTATGAACCTGCAGCCTGCGAAAAGGAGACCCCAAGCACAGTAAGTTAAGCAAAATGAAAAGACAGAGAAACACACAGCAGATGAAGGAGCAAGGTAAAAACCCACCAGACCAAATAAATGAAGAGGAAACAGGCAGTCTACCTGAAAAAGAACTCAGAGGAAAGATAGCAAAGATGATCCAAAATCTTGGAAATAGAATGGAGAAAATAAAAGAAACATTTAATAAGGACCTAGAAGAACTAAAGAGCAAACTAACAATGATGAACAATACAATAAATGAAATTAAAAATTCTCTAGAAGGAATCAATAGCAGAATAGCTGAGCCAGAAGAACGGATAAGTGACCTGGAAGATAAAATAGTGGAAATAACTACTGCAGAGCAGAATAAAGAAAAAAGAATGAAAAGAATTGAGGACAGTCTCAGAGAGCTATGGGACAACATTAAATGCACCAACATTCGAATTATAAGGGACCCAGAAGAGGAAGAGAAAAAGAAAGTGTCTGAGAAAATATTTGAAGAGATTATAGTCGAAAACTTCCCTAATATGGAAAAGGAAATAGTCAATCAAGTCCAGGAAGCACAGAGAGTCCAATACAGGAGAAATCCCAGTAGAAATATGCCAAGACACGTAATAATCAGACTATCAAAAATTAAATACAAAGAAAAAATATTAAAAGCAGCAAGGGAAAAACAACAAATAACATACAAGGGAATCCCCATAAGGTTAACAGCTGATCTTTCAGCAGAAACTCAGCAAGACAGAAGGGTGTGGCAGAACATACCTAAAGTGATGAAAGGGAAAAACTTACAACAAAGACTACTCTACCCAACAAGGATCTCATTTAGATTCGACGGAGAAATTAAAACCTTTACAGACAAGCAAAAGTTATGAGAATTCAACACCACCAAACCAGCTTTACAACAAATGCTAAAGGAATTTTTCTAGGGAGGAAACACAAGAGAAGGAAAAGACGTACAATAACAAACCCAAAACAATTAAGAAAATGGTAATAGGAACATACATATCAATAATTACCTTAAATGTAAATGGATTAAATGCTCCAACCAAAACATAGACTGTCTGAACGGATACAAACCAAGACCTGTATATATGCTGCCTAAAAAAGACCCACTTCAGACCTAGGAACACACACAGATTGAAAGTGAGAGGATGGAAAAACATATTCCATGCAAATGGAAATCAAAAGAAAGCTGGAGTAGTGATTCTTATATCAGACAAAATAGACTTTAAAATAAAGACTATTACAAGACACTAAGAAGGACACTACATAATGATCAAGGGATAAATCCAAGAAGAAGATATAACCATTGTAAATATTTATGCACCCAACATAGGAGCACCTCAATACATAAGGCAAATGCTAACAGCCATAAAAGGGGACATCGACAGTAACACAATCATAGTGGGGGCTTTAACACCTCAATTTCACCAATGGACAGATCATCCAAAATGAAAATAAATAAGGAAACACAAGCTTTAACTGATATATTAAACAAGATGGACTTAATTGATATTTATAGGACATTCCATCCAATAACAACAGAATACACTTTCTTCTCAAGCGCTCATGGAACATTCTCCAGGATAGATCATATCTTGGGTACAAATCAAGCCTTGGTAAATTTAAGAAAACTGAAACCATATCAGGTATCTTTTCCGACCACAACACTATGAGACTAGATATCAATTACAGGAAAAAATCTGTAAAAAATACAAACACTTGGAGGCTAATCAATACACTACTAAATAACCAAGAGATGACTGAGGAAATCAAAAAATACCTAGAAACAAATGACAATGAAAACACAACAACCCAAAACCTATGGAATGCAGCAAAAGCAGTTCTAAGAGGAAAGTTTACAGCAATACAATCCTACCTCAAGTAACAAGAAACATCTCACATAAACAACCTACCTTACACCTAAAGCAAGTAGAGAAAGAAGAACAAAAAACCCCCAAAGTTAGCTGAAGGAAAGAAATCATAAAAATCAGAACAGAAATAAAAGAAAAAGAAATTAAGGAAACAATAGCAAAGATCAATAAAACTAAAGGCTGCTTCTTTGTGCAGAAAACAAAATTGATAAACCATTAGCCTGACACATCAAGAAAAAAAAGAAGACTCAAATCAATAGAATTGGAAATGAAGAAGGAGAAGTAACAATTGACCCTGAAGAAATACAAAGGATCATGAGAGATTACTACAAGCAACTCTATGGCAATAAAATGGACAACCTGGAAGAAATGGACAAATTCTTAGAAAAGCACAACCTTCTGGGACTGAACCAGGAAGAAATAGATAATATAAACAGAGCAATCACAAGCACTGAAATTGAGACTGTGATTAAAAATTTTCCAGCAAACAAAAGCCCAGGACCAGATGGCTTCACAGGCGAATTCTATCAAACATTTAGAGAAGAGCTAACACCTATCCTTCTCAAACTCTTCCAAAATATAGCAGAGGGAGGAACACTCCCAAACTCATTCTCTGAGGGCACCATCACCATGTTACCAAAACCAGACAAAGATGTCACAAAGAAAGAAAACTACAGGCCAATATCCCTGATGAACATAGATGCAAAAATCCTCAACAAAATACTAGCAAACAGAATCCAACAGCACATTAAAAGGATCATTCACCATGATCAACTGGGGTTTATCCCAGGAATGCAAGGATTCCTCAATATATGCAAATCAATCAACGTGATACACCATATTAACAAACTGAAGAATGAAAACCACATGATCATCTCAATAGATGCAGAAAAAGCTTTCGACAAAATTCAACAGCCATTTATTATAAAAAATCTCCAGAAAGTAGGCATACAGGGAACTTATCTCAACATAATAAAGGCCATATATGACAAACCCACAGCCAATATCGGTCTCAATGGTGAAAAACTGAAACCATTTCCTCTAAGATCAGGAACAAGACAACGTTGCCCACTCTCACCACTATTATTCAACATAGTTTTGGAAGTTTTAGCCAGAGCCATCACAGAAGAAAAAGAAATAAAAGCAATTCATATCGGAAGAGAAGAAGTAAAGCTGTCACTGTTTGCAGATGACATGATACTATACATAGAGAATCCTAAAGATGCTAACAGAAAACTACTAGAGCTAATCAATGAATTTGGTAAAGTAGCAGGATACAAAATTAATGCACAGAAATCTCTTGCATTCCTATACACTAATGATGAATAATCTGAAAGAGAAATTAAGGAAACACTCCCACTTGCCACTGCAACAAAAAGAATCAAATACCTAGGTATAACCCTACCTAAGGAGACAAAAGACCTGTATGCTGAAAACTATAAGACACTGATGAAAAAAATTAGAGATGATACAAACAGATGGAGAGATATACCATGTTCTTGGATTGGAAGAATCAACATTGTGAAAATGATTACACTACCCAAAGCAATCAACAGATTAAATGCAATCCTTATCAAACTATCAATGGCATTTTTCACAGAACTAGAACAAAAAATTTCACAATTTGTATGGAAACAGAAAAGACCCCGAATAGCTAAAGCAGTCTTGAGAAAGAAAAATGGAGCTGGAGGAATCAGGCTCCTGGACTTCAGACTATACTACAAAGCTACAGTAATCAAGACAGTATGGTACTGGCACGAAAACAGAAATATAGATCAATGGAACAGGATAGAAAGCCCACAGATAAACTCATGCACATATGGTCACCTTATTTTTGATAAAGGAGGCAAGAATAAACATTGGAAAAAAGACAGCCTCTTCAATAAGTGGTGCTGGGAAAACTGGACAGGTACATGTAAAAGCATGAAATTAGAACACTCCCTAACACCATACATAAAAGTAAGCTCAAAATGGATTAAAGACCTAAATGTAAGGCCAGACACTATAAAAGTCTTAGAGGAAAACATAGGCAGAACACTCTATGACATAAATCACAGCAAGATCCTTTTTCACCCACCTCCTAGAGAAATGGAAATAAAAACAAAAATAAACAAATGGGACCTAATGAAACTGAAAAGCTTTCACACAGCAAAGGAAACCATAAAGAGGACGGAAAGACAACCCTCAGATTGTGAGGAAATATTTGCAAACGAAGCAACTGACAAAGGATTAATCTCCAAAATTTACAATCAGCTCATGCAGCTCAATATCAAAAAAAACAAACAACTCAATCCAAATATGGGCAGAAGACTTAAATAGACATTTCTGCAAAGAAGATATACAGATTGCCAACAAACACATGAAAGGATGCTCAACATCACTAATCATTAGAGAAATGCAAGTCAAAACTACATTGAAATATCACCTCACACTGGTCAGAATAGCCATCATCCAAAAATGTACAAACAATAAATGCTGGAGAGGGTGTGGAGAAAAGGAAACCCTCTTGCACTGCTGGTGGGAATGTAAATTGATACAGCCACTATGCAGAACAGTATGGAGGTTCCTTAAAAAACTACAAATAGAACTACCATACGACCCAGTGATCCCACTACTGGGCATATACCCTGAGAAAACCATAATTCAAAAAGAGTCATGTACCACAATGTTCATTGCAGCTCTGCTTACAATAGCCAGGACATGGAAGCAACCTAAGCGTCTACTGACAGATGAATAGATAAAAAAGATGTGGCACATATATACAATGGAATATTACTCAGCCATAAAAAGAAATGAAATTGAGTTATTTGTAGTAAGGAAGATGAACCTAGAGACTGTCATAGAGTGAAGTAAGTTAGAAAGAGAAAAACAAATACCGTACACCAAGACATATATATGGAATCTAAAAAAAAAAAAAAAAGGTTCTGAAGAACGTAGGGGCAGGATAAGAATAAAGACGCAGATGTAGAGAATGGACCTGAGGACACAGGAGGGGAAGGGTAAGCTGGGACGAAGTGAGAGAGTAGCATTGACATATATACACTACCAAATGTAAAACAGATAGCTAGTGGGAAGCAGCCACGTAGCTCAGGGAGATCAGCTCGGTGCTTTGTGACCACCCAGAGGGAAGGGATAGGGAGGGTGGGAGGGAGATGCAAGAGGGAGAAGATATGGGGATATATGTATATGTATGGCTGATTCACTTTGTTATAAAGGAGAAACACACCATTGTACAGCAATTATACTCCAATAAAGATGTTAAAAAATAAATAAATAAAGTGCGTTTTTAAAAGGCCCCCAAAGAACCCAAAATGTTTACAAAAATAATCTTTATGAGTTTGAAATTTTTATGTTTTACTCTAAAATTCCTGCATTGTTTCATTTTTTAAATAATAAGTATAGTTTCATGGATTATTTGTGTAAATTTTAAACAAAAGTGAAAAGTACTGCATAGTACTTAACTAAGCCACTAATAATCAATGTGTTTTTACTGGATTGGTAAATTTCTCTGTCAACATGCTTCTTAAAACTTCTCATAGATCAGCTTGGTGCTTTGTGACCACCTAGAGGGGTGGGATAGGGAGGGTGGGAGGGAGGGAGACGCAAGAGGGAAGAGATATGGGAACATATGTATATGTATAACTGATTCACTTTGTTATAAAGCAGAAACTAACACACCATTGTAAAGCAATTATACTCCAATAAAGATGAAAAAAACACTTCTCATAAAAGGACAGAATATAATGTTGTTTCTAATATCTCAAACTAAGCAAGAATCAACATGCAGAGAAAAATTAAATTCTCTCCCTAAGTTATCCTCAAGGTAGCCGACTCTAGAAGTCTATACGAAATGACAGAAATAAATACAACTATTTCGATTAGAAATGTCAGAAACAATGAGAAGTGGTTCCAAAAAACAATGGGGAAATAAATTATGGATTAAAATAGTTGTTTCCCAAAGTTTTTCCCTTAAAATACTTGTACCTCAGAATTTAAGTGTTTTATAGGGGAAACAAACTGCTTCATCATCCAAAAAGTTTGGGAGAAATCTAGGCTAAGCACAAACATGTTTCGTAACTTCCAGACTTCTTGAAGCCCTTAACATATGTTCATGCAGGTGGTGAATCTGTAACATAGAGAGATTATCCAGTGCATCCCACATTGATTTGTTCCCAAATCCTTTTTTTCCATGATAGCTGTTAACAGCTCATGTTGTGCAAAATGCTTATCAACATGTCAAGGATGTTGCTAAATTTAAAATACTTAGTTCCAAAAATAGAAATTATAAATTGTACCCCTGATTCCTTAGTTAACCAAATAAATCTAGACCATAGATAGATTGCACCATGTGTTTCCTTAGACTAAATGGCAGCAGAAAATTTTTATAAATTCTTGGGGAAAAATAGCCTACCTATTCATCCTAACCTGTTCTCCAGATATTTGGATTCACATTTTATTTACCTCAGCTGTATCTGGGCTTGGGGAGTCCTTCCCCCATTCCTATTAATCCTCTTTTATGATCGGTTATTAAAACATCTATAATGTTTTAAATGATTAATAAAGTTGTCCTCCTTATGTTTAAAAGCTTCAGATCAATAATTTCAAGTTCAGAACTTTGTATCTTCTGGATGTAATTATACTAAAACACTGCACACCAAAAAAAGGTGCAGCAAAATTCCCATATTCAAATTATTTATGCTGATGAATAGTGTTTATACTCACAAATAAGTCAAATTAAATATAATAAATATATTCTAGAGTTATATTCAAAGAGAAGAATTAGCTCTCCATGTGTTTACATAAATGAAATAAAAGTATGTGTAATATGTAAGATAATTTTTTGTATATTAATGCAAGTACAAATATACATTTACATATGAATATGAATATACACTAGGGATCTGATTTTCCTTTCCCTCCTCATTAAGGAGTCATTTAAAATCCTTAGTGCAATATGGTCAAGAAATTATCCTCTGTTCTTTCTGGGATTTCTTTCTCCTTTAGACTAGTCTGCAAACGCCATGAGGTCAGGAAGCAGCTTGCCCCTTTGGGCAGAGATATAGATGTTTTCATACTTCTTAAATTACATTAAACATCCTTCCTTGTTGCAATGACTCAGAGGCTTGCCATTTAATCATTCCATATCCATAATTAAATGAGCTACATGTATATTTCAATAATTTCTAACCAATGCCCTAGAACAGGAGGCTAGCAAAATATAGCCCTTGGGCAAAATCCAGCCAACACCTGTTTTGTAAGTAGTTTTATTGGAACATAGCCATGTCTATGACCATTTTCATGCCATGAAGGCAGAGTTGGGTACTTTTAAGAAAATGTCCTTTATGGCCAATAAAGCCTAAAATATTTACTATCTAGCCCTTTACAAAAAAAAAAGTTTGTCAACCCCTGGTATAGACTTTTAAAACACAGGTTAATTCTCTTGTTGTCAGTGTAATTGCTGTTAGATTTGGTTTTGGAATTGAGTTTCTCCATATATTTGAATATTGGGGTCTCTAATTTTCTGATCATTCAGAATTTTTATTAATGAAATTATATTTTAAATCTCTGATTGAGGAATTTAGGGAAGCTATGTCTTTTCTCAGTCCTGCCTCTTGGTTCAAAAATGCTTGATCTGGGACTTCCCTGGTTCCAGTGGGTAAGACTCCGTGCTCCCAATGCAGGGGGCCTGGGTTCAATCCCTGGTCCAGGGAACCAGATCCCACATGCTGCTGCAACTAAAAGATCCTGCAGGCTTAACTAAGACCCAGTGCAGCCAAAATAAATAAATAAATATATTTTTTAAAATGCTTGCTCTTCTGCTATTAATGAAACTCTCCAACCGTATAGAGAACTACTGGTTCCCTTCCTAGAGAAACAAACCTAATGAAAGACATGCAATACTCTATACAGAAATCTATAAAACAGTACTAAGATAATTTTTAAAAGACAGAGCGAGAGAGACAGAGATTCCATTAATTGAAAGGCTCAATTTTTAAACTTATTAATTCCTTCCAGATTGATTCATAAATTTAATGACATACCAATAAAAATCCCACTAGAGATTTTGGTAGAAACTGACAAGCTGATTCTATGATTTATATGGGAATACAAAAAACAAAGAATAGCTAAGACAAATAAGGAACAAATTTGGAGGATTAACACTCAGATATCAAGATATTATAAACTGAAGTATTAATAAAAAGTATGGTTTGGGCGCCGTAGTGATAAATAGGTCAATGAACAGAAACAAAGAGTCTAGAAAAATAAGCAAACATATTCATTTGATGTATGACAAATAAATTATACTGGGTCATTTGTTTATCCACATAAAATAATAATAAATCTTAACACCTCACACAAAATTCAATTCCAAGTAGAATGTGAAATTAAATATGAAATGTAATATAGTAAAACTTCTAGAAGATAACATTAAGAAAGTCTTCCAGACTGTTGGACAGACCCTAGGGTAGCTCCCATGTCATCCCCTTTGAGGGTGGATGGGACCTGTGAGTTGCTTCTAACTGATAGAATATGGCCAAAGTGCAAGGTATTCCAATGTGATTAAAGTCTCAAATAATTTGATTTAAAGTTATTATCAAAAGAGGGATTATCCTATATGGATTTGACTTAATCAGGTGAAATCCTTTAATAGAGGGACTGTCCTTGGGGGCCTGATGAAGTCAGCAGCCACGTGAAGAAGCCCACAAGACAATGAACTTGCAGGCAGCCTCCAGGAACTACAAGTGGCCTCTGTGACCTGAGGGTGACCGCCAGCCAACAGCCACTGGAAGGTGGTAACGGATGCCGACAAGGACAATCGATGGCTGAGGAATGGATGTCCTGCCCCTCTGGTGCTGGGTGCTGGAGAAAGCCCCTCAGAATATACATATACTCTCTCAGGGATAACTGAAAGGTGAAAATCTTGAATGGATTGAGAAATTACTGAATTGACTAAAGTGACAATGGTTAAATTTGTGCCACTAGGCAGAATGGGATAGGATGGAAATTAATTTCAGCTGTAGAAAAATAAAATTCTATTTTGGAACTCCTAAACTTGTGGGAAATTAAATTAATACATATATAATTACTTTAAGCTTTCGTTCCTATTGATTTGATCATTTTAATTATGCATACACCACTATTCAGGAATAGCTAACTCTGATGAGTAATTTTTCTGTCTACCATTTCATTTTTCCTGAAATTTTATATTCTTCTTAGAATCTCGTAGCAAAGAATGAACTACCTTATTATTTGCTTCAATTCCACAGTCTTGATGACTTTTAAAATCCAATTTGTCTTAGACATAAAATATTTACTATCTTAAACACTTAGTTAATTTCTATTGCCTCAGACTCTTCTAAATATTACACTCCTGAGATTGTCCAGTCCATTACTCCTGGAGGAGACCCTGACATAATACCTTCCCAGGTTCATTATTATTTGTTTTGGGGAAGCTTTTGTCCTTGAGTAGAGTTATGATATTTTTCAGAGACAGTTGGGCAAATATTCACTGAGATAAGCCACCATGTATAACTGATGCAAGAAGTACTTTTGAAGTACAGACAGACTGCAAAGAGCAGAATTTCAAGGGGCAAAGATAATTCGCAGTTGCAGATTTAGTCACCATAAGCATACAAAAAGCTTACGGACTCAGCAAACACCACCAACAACCAAGGCAGACACAAACACACCATAGCCTTTTCACAAAGAAATGCTCAGTTATCTTTTCAATTGTAGTTTCCCTATTGGCCCACTCTATGTGTACTACACTCAAAATTCTTGTACCTTCCAGTCACAGAGAAGGTTCTACTCATGCTCAAATTATATCCCCACTTACATGCTTGCCCCCCTTCAATTTATTCCCAACCAAGAGACAGAGTGATCCATTTGGACATGTCCAATCATGTCACTCCTCTGACAGAATAAATAGCTCACTGAGGATAAACTCCGAAGTCCTTATAACAGCGGACAAGACACCTGTAGGACCTGGACCTCCACTGCCTTTCTGCTCTCATCTACTATCTGTATTCCGTTCACCTCACTTCAGCCTCATTGGTCTCCAGGTTGTTCCTATAAGCACACGTCTCTCTGCCTGTGACAATCTTACTTCAGATTTCCACATGGTTTACTATTCCCTTATGTTTTTCAAATCTTTGCTCAAACACTCTCTTCATAATGAGGCCATCCCTTTAATATTTCACCCACCACATACATTATTTTTCTCCATAGCACTTATCACCTCATAACATATTAAATAATTGTTGGTTTATTTTTTGTTTCCACCCATCAAAATGTAAACTTTGTGTGGGAGTTTGTTTTCTGTTTTGTTCACTGATGTACCACTAACCCCAAAAACACTGCCTGGCACGTGGTACGCCATCAGTAAATACTTGTTGAATGAATAAGTGATTAACATAGATTGTAGGTATTGCTACAAAAAGGTAGGTGTTTGTTACACTGCTTTTCTTTGATATATTTCATTTTTAACTAGCAACATCCAGGAGAATCTCAGCTCCCACCAAGTCTGATTAGAGAAACCCCTCTGGATCAGTGAACCTTGTGATTAATGAATCTTGTTAGGATGGATGAGCCTGAAGACAGACTTCCTGGCCAGGACCTCCAGCAGCTTCCTTCCCATCTCTGATGACTTGTTTAAGAGTTGAACTCAAGTCTTGGTCATACGAACCCTAGCATCCAACTTTGACTGGAAATATACTTTCTAAATAGATCTTTAGACTCACTGCCCTTGTGATCACAAAGTTTTAACTCATATTTACAAATGTTTAGGTATAAAAAGAAACAATGATTTCAGCCCCACTGCAATTTTATCTTTTTGTTCTCCTTGTAAAAAATACACTGAAATTTACTGCAAGGACCTTATAAAAGTAATAAAATGATGTAAAATGATCATAAAACCAATCACGTATTTATAGGAAATACCAGAATAAAATCACTTTTTTTGTGAGATGTCAAATCCAAAGAAACGTATGACTTAAGACAACTTTCTGCTGTCTTTAAGCATCTAATGTGTTCAGCTTCTTGTGTCCCTACAGGCCTGGGAAGGCATTTATTACTGTCAATTTGAAAAAACTCTACTGACCATTGTCCATGCTTATAGGAATCTTCAGTGTGAATTCTGTTAACTGAAAAACCTTTTTAATAATAGTCTCTGTCTTGTCTTTTCCATTATGTTTACTCAGACTGTATCCATCCACACCAGTCAGAAGAACAAAACAAACAAACAAAATACTCAGGCTTCCTATAACCATATCCTTTGAAACCAGCTGCTATTATGGCATACTAATGTCTACTAACTTTTGTCTATGTAAAAACGTAAACAAAAGAAATCCAGAAATTACCAGGCAATACAGGTTGAATATGACCAGGAATTCAACACACTTCTAAATAAACAAGTGCTGTCTAGGAATGAATGAATAAAAGCATAATCAAATGAAGCACTAACTCAATTTAGTGCGACTCAAGGTAAAGATTCAATAAGGACTTTAGAGAAATTAAAAAGACTAGAACACACTTCTGAGAAGGCTCACAAAATAATACTTAAAAGAATGGAACTTAATGGAAAACAGTGAAAAAAACAGTAGACAAGAAAAGTGAGATAGATGGTGACCATCTGCCCTCCAGCTTCATTGAAACAGAATAAGATGGAATGATCCACAGCGATAGGTTAAAGATGATACAGGACTCACTCAGTGGCCTGTCTTCAGTCTTTAGTGAACTTATTCTTCTGAGACATTGTACACTGTCAGTTGCTCCCTCCCTTATGAAGAGTCTCCTCTCCTTCCTAAAGTACAACTCTATTCTTCTCTTACCTTGATAGTCACTTTTGGTATCCATGGTCTCCAAGGTTTCAAGGTCATAAAAAGAAGGCAAGGGTTTGGAAATGGATAGCGTTAGTCTTCACATAATTTTTTACTTTTACTGTGTTCTTTTGCTTTTCCTTTTTGTGGCTCTGCTTCTGACGGCTCTAAAATGTGGATGTTATTTAAAACTACATCCTTTTTTGACCCCTTTTTCTTTTTATTCTCTTTCTCCTTCCTGCGTAATCTCACCCACACATGCTGGTGACTCTTAAAATTATATTCCAACTTTAAGCTCTTTCCTAAATTCCACTGAATTTTCCTCTCCTCAGGTATCTTGCGGGTTCATAAAACTTCATCATGTTGAAAACCAAACTTATCATTTCTGCTTAAAACCTCCCTTTCTTGTATTTTCTATTAACGACATTCTTATCAAACCAATCCTCTAAATTAGCAACAATGAAATGACCTTAAGTTCCTCCGCCTCCCTCTCAACCTCCCACTCACATTGTGAGTTTGTTTGTTTTGTTTTTTTGTCTCCCCTTTCTAAGTGATGCTTCTTGAAAGTAAGGACCTGTTGTATTCATCCTCCTTATCTCAGTACCTAGAAAAGTAGCGAGTACATATCAGGTGTACAAGGTAAGAAAGAAAAAAGGAGAGAAGAAAGGAACGGAGGGAGAAAGAGAAGAAAGGAATAATGAAAGGAAAATGAAAGGAGACGAGAGAGATGTAAGGAGGAAAGCAATTAATAAAATGACTGAGCTATTACTCATAATAGGATAAAGTTTATAACAGCTGACAGCTGAGGCTGTAATTCTTTTGTGGCAGACAGCTCTTTCTTGCCGGAGAGACTTATGAAAGGTTTTTGGAGTAAAAGTTAAGCCCCTCAGGGCCTACTTATCAATCAATGAAAGCTTGGAGAGAATATGGAATACTCTACATAATAAAAAAAGACGGAGTCTGGAGAATTCCAAGGCAAAATAAGAGTGAGACACAGAGAGAAAAAATGAGACAAACAGAACCAGGACAGTGCACTCACCACCATGACTTTCAAATCTTCGATCAGTTCTAGGCGATGCATTAAAATCTTGGCGTGAGTGGATATTTTCATTCTTGCAGTGCAGTGAAATGATGGAATTTAGAATCTACGTTTACATGGGATAAAAATGAGACAAAACTCATGGACACAAAAGCCAGAGCGTTAGGGAACTGTTGACCAAAACTGCCCACCTTGGCCAGGCGGGATGATAACCACTTGCATGAACTGTCTCACAACATGAGGTCTGGATAAGGAACATGGTGCTGCCACTGAAAACTAACTGGGAGAATTCAGGAGGAGCCAAAAAAAGGGAGGAGATGCCAGCCCATAATACGTCCTACCAACCTCCCAGAATCCTTCACGCTGGAATCCATCTTGGCTGAGAGATGCATGCACCACCAGGAAGGACCCTGAGTCAGACCAAACACGGGCCAAGTGAGATGACTGACCAGAGACAACCCAGAAACTCACCCCATTACCATAAAACCTGAGACTGTGAGTCACGTGGCAGAGCAGTTCTCCTGGTTGCCCTTACCCCACTGCTCTCCGCCCTGGGAACCCCTTTCCAATTAAGTCTTTTGCTTTGTCTGCACATGTGTCTCCTCGGACACTTCAGTTCCAAGTGTTAGACAAGAGCCCACTCTGGAAGGGGTTTCCCTTCCTGCAACAAGAGGACAGGGCAACAAGCGGATCTGGGGTTACATTCACAGTCACACGTTACAGTGAAAGTAATTCGACTTGCCATAAAGGAAAGTGGCAGCTGGAGTGTGACCTCAGCCTCTTCCAGGGAATCTGATACAAAGAATCAGATCACATGGAAAATGACTCTATCCAAAAGATCAAACCAAAGTTATAAAACTAAATGCTCAAGATAGTACAGGACATTGCTCTATTCCAAATTCAGAGACAAGGCTAAATAAACCAGGTTAAAATCCTAATAGGAACTCAAGAAATTCACCTTTGATCTTGGGCAACTAATGCTTCCTATATCCATCTAGCATAGTGGTATAATCCCTAAAGAGGTTTAAATACCTGAAGCTAGCACAGCCTTGAAAATAGGCACTGGCCCCTATTGCTTGAATTGAAGGAAATCTGTATAAACTAACAGCCACTTGGGCAGTAGGCCAACATTGTCAATATACTCCTTTTTTTTTTTTTTTTTTTTTTACTTTTCAAGGGGTTCAGTGTTTATCAGTCTATTCCTGTGTTTATCAGTCTATTCCTGTGTTCTTATCTCACTCAGCTGAGTGAGATGGGGAGTAGAAGAATCAAATGGGAATGTCTGATGGTTTGAGGTAGAAATATTTATGTCTGCCAATATCAGGTTAAAATATATAAAATTTCTTACTATGGGACCACTACACCCTTCATACTCGTTTTGGTGCTGTATAGGCTAATTTATTTTCTTTATACGCTGCAGTCTGAGCTTTACAACTTATAATTATATGTATTGTTATATAAAAAATGAATGTACTCATTTTGACAGGCTAATGAGGTACAGGAGTGCAAAATGGTAGAAAATTCTACTATCATACTTGTTTTGTAATAAACCAAATTGCAGACCTCTGAAACACGCTGCTGTCATAATAAAACCATTCACAGCCGTATCTAAGAGAAGAGACTTCTTACTTTTCAATCAGTGACAGTCAAGTCACCTCTGCTATAAAAGAAAATGCTCTCAGTGGTTTTTGAAGCAGAAAAACGAGTAAACAACCAAGGAACACTCCAAAAACTGTTAGTCATCAAAATAAATTAGAAAAGCCTCAAAGTCATTAGAAAATATCAAATCTTGTAGAGGTTATAACAATCTTAAATAGTGCCTACTCTACCATCAGTATTTATAGAACATTTTTTCACTTCACTAATATTCTTGGTTATTGGCATTGTTCCCAGCTAGTATCTCCTCCTCGCTCTAAGATGCTCTCTGACACTTATACTTTACGTTAAAAACACTGACCAGATACTTTATATTGCATTTTTCAAATGTACATTTCCTTCCAAAGTACCAATTTTCCGCATAAGATACACACTTTTTTCCTTGACCAAGAGAGGATCTTTTTTTCTTTAAATCAGTCATGTTTGGAAACTAACTTTTATATTAAAGCACCAAAGGAAAACACTGGGGACATTCTCTAGACTTTTTTTTTTCCTTCCTTTGAAACTTTCCCTCTGACATCCTGGTGACGTGAAGGGTCAGTATGTGAAATAGCAGTCTCACATGGATTACAGGTCAAGAGCCAGCAAATTATTTGGTCAATTTGAAAAAGAGAATCCATGGGCTTCTAACTACGGTGATGTCAGTGTAGAAGGGAAGAAACACTGGATTTCACCTCTGAATCCCTGCTTTATAACTGACTTACTTTGCACGGTATGGAATAAGCTCTCTCACTGCTTTCTGACACAACTGCCCAAACTACAGCTTCCATATTACCTCACCTTTTTGGAACTTGTCTACCTTTCAATTCCATCTGCATGTAATAGAGCAAGGAGAGAATGTCCTAATGACCAAAAATGCTATTTTTACAGGAGTACCTCTCACCCGCTTTCAGAATCTATTTCTTCTTAGTTGGAATAGAATTTGAAGAAGCCTGAAGGCAGCACAGTGTAATTATTAAGAGCACAGACGCTGGAGTCGGACAGTCTGAGCTGAATCCTGGTTCTGCTGTTTATTAACTTTGTGACCTTAAATTACTTAAACTCAGTGCTCTGTTGGATCACCGATAAGATGAGGAAAACAGTATTTTTTACAGAGTTTGTTACAGGATGAAATTAATTAAAATATATAAAACACCTAGAACTGTGCCAGGCATAGTTTTTGTTTGATGTCTAAGCCCATAAACTATTATAAACAGCTAGAAAGAAGAGAGACAAGGGCTTCTGAGGGCATTTGCACTGACACCATCAAGCATTATCAACTTAAAGTCTAGTAGCAAAGGGAAGGGGTGGGGTTATTGCTTAAAAATAGACGTAAGAATTGGGGACATTGAGTATGGGAGTAAAAGCCTGGTGAGTATCCAAGGGCAGCACATCACAATAGAGTAGTGAATGTTTATGAAGAGGAGCCTGAACCACCATGTCCGAGGACCTCTATTTCAGCTCAGTAAAATAGTTAATGTTTATAAAGATAACCCTGTGTATTTAAGAAATGATTAAAACAGGCTCAGTAATTTCCTTGAAGCTGTAATACAAAAGATTTCTGCTCAAAAAAGTCAAATAAAAAATTTTAGTGCCATAATAGATACATACTTAGCTAGCTAAAACACTTGGTTACTCAGAATGATTTAATCTAAGTGACCTTGTTATAAGAAGATACAGAGAGAATAAAATCAAAATATAACGTAGCAAATGATTTCATGAGGAGGTGTGGCAAAGACAGCTAATTAAACCCAAAACTTTCCTTCTCCGAGTCCTCTTTCGGACATAGAAACGTCCTGAGTATGTGGGGACGTGACTCTCCACTCATCTAGCGGCTACATGTCCTCATGTCCCTTGCAGCTCGGTGTGAGCATGTGACTAACCTCTTCTCACTGGAATGTCAATGGAATCTATTGTATCACTTATGTGGTGCTTCCTTATAGGAAAACTGCTTGCCTTCCACTTCCTCCTCCGCACCCCACAAGCTGTATTGAGAACATGAGGCAGGTAAGCTAGCTTCTACCATGCAGATGAGGTGGCGACCAAGGAAATGGAACAAAAAGACAGAGGAAACTGGGTCCCCAGGTCAACTCATGGAGGGAGCAGGGTGCCCTACCTCTCCTGGAGCCCATGCCTCCCCTCGAGGCAATTAACTTCTATCTCATTCGAGTTAGAGCACTTGGGAGTCTTTTTGTTGTAGCAGCCTAGTATTATCTTAATAAATTTAGAGAAAGATAATATAAATTAAATTCAAACCTATACTGAGGGCAAGTGTTGGACAAATTGCTATGTCAGGCTTTATAAAGATGCAGAATTAATTACATGCAAGTTCTGCCCTCGGAGACTTTATAATCCAGAAAAGATGAGCCAAGTACTCAGACAATTACATTACCACACAGTCTCCGTTGCTTGTCACCTGAGAGTTATAAACAAGGTGCCATGGGGTTATAGGAAGAAACAATTCTATCAACTTGCACCAGGAAATCTCAAGTCAGGAAAATCCTCAGGAAAATGGCCTTTGAGAGGACCTAAAATTGAAAGGATCTCCAAAGCAGAGATAAATAATGTTAAGAAAGAAAAACAGTATGAATAAAAGCACTACAGCAGAAAAGTGGATACACGTTCACGTGTCCTATTAGAATGGAGGGTAAGGTTGAGGGGCTTCGGAACACGTAAGCTAGAAGAGTAAGTTTAGAACCACATTGTGAAGAGCACTGAATTATTATAAAATATGTATTTTTATGGCTCTTTCCACACACAAACATTGCTCTATAAGTGCTCTGTGTACTTTCTCAGCTGATCATCAAAACAAACTCTAATCTTTTATATAGCACTTCTAGTGTGAGGAGTTTGTACCTAATTCAGCAAGCAATGGAAATTTTGAAGAAGTATGAGAAGGTGGATGACACTCTAGCTGGGCTTCAGGAGGGCTACTCACCATGTAGCAGTGTGCAGCACAGGATGCCAAGGGGAGCTGTGAGAATATACATGTTATATATATATATATATATATATATATTTGTAAAGACGAGGCAAGAGATGAAGGCTTGAATTAGTGTGGCAACACTGAACCTGGAAAAGAGGGGCTGGACTCAAGACACTATGAAGAACTTGGCAAGAAATTATGTGATGTGAAGAGTCCTATGAAAAAGGGAATGGGGGAATAACGCTCAGGTTTAGAATCTCAGCCCTGAAATTAACAAAATAAGGAGTTAGGTATTGTTATTAACAACAACAAGGAAAAGGAGGCAAGGATGTTCCCTGGGCTTATTGAGATGTTGATAGAGTTTGTGCAGAGAACGTTTGCTTTCTCTGTTCCATAACTTACTATGTGCCTTTTCAAGAAAATAGTTTAATGTCTCCAAATTTTTTGTCTGAAAAATAGGAATAAAAACATCCCTCATAGACTTGTTTGGAGAATTAAATAAGATAATTTTTTTTTAGAAAGGAAAGAAATAGCACCTGGCACCATAGCACTGTAGATAGCACACTGTAGGCACTCACTAAATGGTAGCTAATATTCTTGTTGCTATTGCTGCTGCTTTTCCTCCTGACATTATGAAAAACTGAGAGCAAAGGGTATATAGGTTTGAAAGGCTTCTGTGTGTGTGTGTGTGTGTGCGCATGATATATATATATATATATATATATATATATATATATACACACACACATATATGTATATATATGGAAGATGTAAGAGTTGATGAAATCATCAACAACAAAAAAAAAAGAAAAAGTTTTAATGGGAGAACCTTGGGAAATACCTCCATTCTAAGACACTGTAGGAGAGAAGGGGGTCAATGAAGGAGACAGAGGAGGAAATAACAGTGAGGTAAGAAGAAATGAGAGGTGGGGAAAAAGAAAACTCTAAGAGAGGATGGTCAACATGTCAAAGGCTTCTTAGAGGACAAAAAAGAATTGCGGGGCTTCCCTGGTGGCGCAGTGGTTGAGACTCCACCTGCCGATGCAGGGGACACGGGTTCGTGCCCCGGTCCGGGAGGATCCCACATGCCGCGGAGCGGCTGGGCCCGTGAGCCATGGCCGCTGAGCCTGCGCGTCCAGAGCCTGTGCTCCGCAACGGGAGAGGCCACAACAGTGAGAGGCCCGCGTACCGCAAAAAAAAAAAAAAAAAAAAAAAAAAAAAAGTAAGAAAAAAAAGAATTGCGATCTGAGAAAAACAGTATTGATTTGAGTGTCAGAGCAAAAAAAAAAAAAAAAAAAAAAAAAAAAAAATGGAGCTTATCAGGAGATGGAGACTGAAACGTGTTTATCAACAAGTGGGAAAGAACCGGTAGAGAGAAAGATTAAATTGACAAAGGAGAAAGAAAAATCGAAGGAATGAAATCTCAGAGGAAGCAAAAGAGGTTAGATCAAGAGCCCAGGTGCAAGGATGAGGAAGAGAGGTGCACTTTCCTCATGGAGGGAAGAGAGAAAAAAGGCAGGTGGGATGGTGAAGAAATGAAGACATTGAGGCAACACTGCCTGTGACAGGGCTCCTTTAAGCTGGCTTTTTAGTAAAGCAGTAGGTTAAATCAACTACTGAAGGGCAGTGAAATGGGTAAAATTAAAGATTTCAGTTTATTTTTTCTTTCACAGGTAAAGTGAATTTATCCAGTAAAAGGCACTATTTATTACTGTTTCCACCTTAATAATATTTTACCAAATCCACTTTTCTCCTCAAAGCATTCATTCTTCTAACATTTGGTGAAAAGCATCTTGAATGACTGAAATGAGTCATTTCCAGTCATTTCCACTCCTTAGTATCAACTCTGCTTATAAAAGGAATAAATGCTGGTAGCGGCGGAAGGGATACCAAATTGCACAGCACCATTCTGAAACACTCACCTTCCAAAGGAATGATCATAATGCAATTTTCACAGATTTATTCTACATCCACTGTACTGGCACGAATGATGTCTGCTAAAACTTCATGTCCACCCAGAACCTCAGAATGTGACCCTGTTTGGAAATAAGGTCTTTGCAGATGTACTTAGTTAAGCTAGGTTGTGAAATGGATTAGGGTGGACCCTAATCAATATGACCTGTGCCCCCTAAAAAGAGGGAAATTTGGACACAGACACAGACGCAGAAGGAAGACATATGAAGGCAGAGGCAGAGTTTGGAGTTATGCTGCCTCAAGCCAAGGAATGTCTGGGGCTCTCAGAAGCTGGAGGAAACAAGAAAGAATCATCCCTTATGGGCTTCAGAGGAAACAGGGCCCTGCTAACACCTTGATTTTGAACTTCCAGCCTACAGAACCATGGGGGATTAAATTTCTGTTGTTTTAGGCCACCTAGTTTGTGGTGCTTTTTTATGGCAGTCCTAGAAAACTAATAATACCCACCAAAAAGAAATAAGGAGCTAAGTCCCGTGACTAATAGGTACTTCCTCTACTAGACCTCGTAAGGATCATTTAAAAATCAAAAGTTCCATTTTCTACCAGAACTTAGCTTTGTTGAGCCTGAATCTCTCTCCAGAAACATCAAGAAGAAAATATCAGTTCTTAAATTGTCATTGTAAACAGAGTATGGTTTATCTGAAAGCCCTGAAAATATGATGGGGAACAGACATGAGAAAAAAGCACTTTAAGAATCTAGAAACAATAAATGCTGGAGAGGGTGTGGAGAAAAGGGAACACTCTTGCACTGCTGGTGGGAATGTGAATTGGTACAGCCACTATGGAGAACAGTATGGAGGTTCCTTAAAAAACTACAAATAGAATTACCATATGACCCAGCAATCCCACTATTGGGCATATACCCTGAGAAAACCATAATTCAAAAAGAGTCATGTACCAAAATGTTCATTACAGCTCTATTTACAACAGCCCGGAGATGGAAACAACCTAAGTGCCCATCTTCAGATGAATGGATAAAGAAGATGTGGCACATATATACAATGGAATATTACTCAGCCATAAAAAGAAATGAAATTGAGCTATTTGTAATGAGGTGGATGGACCTAGAGTCTGTCATACAGAGTGAAGTAAGTCAGAAAAAGAAAGACAAATACCATATGCTAACACATATATATGGAATTTAAGGAAAAAAAATGTCATGAAGAACCTAGGGGTAAGAGGAATAAAGCCACAGACCTACTAGAGAACGGACTTGAGGATATGGGGAGGGGGAAGGGTGAGCTGTGACAAAGCGAGAGAGAGGCATGGACATATATACACTACCAAACGTAAGGTAGATAGCTAGTGGGAAGCAGCCCCATAGCACAGGGAGATCAGCTGGGTGCTTTGTGACCGCCTGGAGGGGTGGGATAGGCAGGGTGGGAGGGAGCGAGACGCAAGAGGGAAGGGATATGGGAACATATGTATATGTATAACTGATTCACTTTGTTATAAAGCAGAAACTAACACACCATTGTAAAGCAATTATACCCCAATAAAGATGTTAAAAAAAAAAAAGCACTTTAAGATCTATTACATAAAAAATTACCCAAGCTGCCATTAGTCCCAAAGTTCTACAGAAGAGGTCAGTCAAATGAGAATGAGAACTAATCACTCAGAATAACCAATCAGTAGAGAAAAAATAATAGCCTAAGGACCTAATACATGTCCCTTTAAAAGGAAAGAAACTCCATTAGAAAACTGAGCCTGGAGCAAGGTACAGTGGTGAAAGCAAAAAAAAAAAAAACAAAACAGTGTTAGGGTTCCATCTGGAATTCCTTGATAACACATCAAAAAGAATCACATAGGCATGGACTGCCAGAGGGACCAGGAAGGACAAGGCCCACTCTGTGTTTTAAGACTGTTTTTGCATCTTACCACACATTTGGATAAAAAACAACCCAACTCTCTATGCTTTGAGCCTATAAGATATCACAGGAGGAAATAAAACAAAATTTAGAGATCAAGGTCTGGGATTGTGGTGCAATTACTCTGGAGAGGTGGTGAAAAGGTACTATAAAGAGCCATAGAACACCAAAAGAGAAACTTTAGACCTAAGCTTCTCCTTTTTCATGAGACAATGAAATCAGTGGGAGATAAAGGGAGAAAACTTCCTTTTTTACTTAAAGAACTGCTGGGAAATATGCTGTGTTCATATGGGCAAAATGAAAAAAAAATAATAATAATGGAGTAGAAAGGGCCACGGTAAGATGTTATGGGGATATTACCTTTAAGAACATCAACTTTTGATTTTAAAATGGCCTGGAGTTATTATAGACTTCTAAGGATTTGAACAGCAACATCAAAATGACTCTTAGAAAGATGTTTCTTCCTGTAAGTAGGTTAGTTTACAGAACAGAGAAGGCGATAAAAAAAATTCGAACATGAGGCAAGTGAGTACCCAGATTGGGTAATGTATGTAAAAAGACCAACACACAAAATTCAAAGTGAATTAGATGAAACGGAACTGCACTTAGATCTGCTTTCCTTCCATAAACACTTCAACCAAAACCTCTGATCTTTTATTGTCCTGCCGTCAAGTAAACATTCCATCAATCCTTTGCTTATAATCCGTTGATCCCAATAAGCCTTTTCGTTGTCCCTCATCTCCATGATGTTCTCGCTTCCCTACCTACACAATTTTTTTTACATTTCTTCTTTTTTAACATCTTTATTGGAGTATAATTGCTTTACAATGGTGTGTTAGTTTCCGCTTTATAACAAAGTGAATCAGTTATACATATACATATGTTCCCATATCTCTTCCCTCTTGCGTCTCCCTCCCTCCCACCCTCCCTATCCAACCCCTCTAGGTGGTCACAAAGCACCGAGCTGATCTCCCTGTGCTATGGGGCTGCTTCCCACTAGCTAGCTATTTGACGTGTCCATCAACAGATGAATGGATAAAGAAGATGTGGCACATATACACAATGGGATATTACTCAGCCATAAAAAGAAACGAGATTGAGTTATTTGTAGTGAGGTGGATGGACCTAGAGTCTGTCATACAGCGTGAAGTAAGTCAGAAAGAGAAAAACAAATACCGTAAGCTAACACATATATATGGAATCTAAGGGAAAAAAATAGTCATGAAGAACCTAGGGGTAAGATGGGAATAAAGACACAGACGTACTACAGCATGGACTTGAGGATATGGGGAGGGGGAAGGGTAAGCTGTGACAAAGTGAGAGAGTGGCATGGACATATATACACTACCTACACAATTTAAATAAAGTTGTTCATAATTAAAATCACTCCCTTTCACTCCCAACTCCCTACCCCACCCTTTCCATGATACTCACCTGGCTAAATCCCAGTGCTTATTAAGCCCCACCCTCCTCACCCTTGCACCTGGACATCCGAATGGAGCTGAAGAAAAAGACACAACCATGCTTATCCTTCTCCCTTCTATTTCATAATCGCTAATCTAAAGAGGACCCTTGCCCAGCAATCTGTCTTCCTGCTCCATTCACTCTTCTACACACTTAGATAATTATTCCATGCCTTCTCTCTGTCCTCAAATCTCCAACACCATCTCCCCTCAAGCTGATGATCTTGTTTCTATTTCTCTGAAAAGGCAGATGATATCACAAGAGAAAATTTTCAAGTTCTTATCACCATATCTGCTTTTACGTCTTCTTTTTCTTGATGCTAGAAATGAACAACCCATGCTCTTCTCCAACCCCTCCTCTTGTCTCTAGGGCCAATCTCCTCTTACCTGCTCAAAGACATCACTCCAACATCTATCCCTCCTCTTTTCCATGATCATTTTTCTTCACTTCACCACTGGCATACAAACATAACATCTTCAAAATATTGCCTCCAGGGCTTCCCTGGTGGCGCAGTGGTTGAGAGTCCGCCTGCCGATGCCAGGGACACGGCTTCGTGTCCCGGTCTGGGAAGATCCCACATGCCGCGGAGCGGCTGGGCCCGTGAGCCATGGCCGCTGAGCCTGCGCGTCCGGAGCCTGTGCTCCGCAACGGGAGAGGCCACAGCAGTGAGAGGCCCGCGTACAAAAAAAAAAAAAAAACTTGCCTCCATACTCTTCTTCAGTTATTGCCCCCTTTCTCTACTCCAGACTGTTCAGAAACTTAATTTTCTGTCCTGAATTTCATTCTTTCTTTAATCTAGTTCACACTGTCTTTTGCTTTCACCACTTAAATTGGACCCCTATCTAATACCACTCACAAAAATTAACTTGAAATAGATTACAGACATAAATGTAAGACATGAAACTATAAAACTCCTAGAATAAAACATAGCAAAAAAGCTCCTTGACATTAGTCTTGGCAACAATTTTTCAATATGACATCAAAAGCATAAGCATCAAAAGCAAACATCAACAGGTGGACATCAAACTAAAAAGTTGCTGTACAGCAGAAGAAACAATTGACAAAATAAAGAAGAAACCTATAGAATGGAAGAATATATTTGCAAACCATATAGCAAATAAGGAGTTAATATCCAAAATATATAAAGAACTTATACAACACAATAGCATAAAAGAAAAGAAGAACCTCTAATAATCCAATTTAAAAATGGACAAAGGACCTTAATAGACATTTTTCCAAAGAAGACATACAGATAACCAACAGGTACCTGAAAAGATACTCAACATGATGAATCATCAGGAAAATGCAAATCAAAACCGCAATGAGATATTACCTCACATCTGTTAGAATGACTTTTATCAGAAAGATAAGTGATAAGTCTTGGTGAGGACGTGGGAAAAGGGAACATTTGTGTACTGTTGCTGGGAATGTAAATTGGTGCAGCCACTATAGGAAACAGTATGGAAGCTCCTCAAAAAATTAAAATAGAACCACCATATGATCCAGCAATTCCACTTCTCAGTACATACCCGAAGGAAAGGAAACCACTATCTTGAAAAGATGTCTGCACTCCCATACTTATTGCAGCATTATTCACAATAGCCAAGATATGGAAACAACTTGTGTCCATCAACAGATGAATGGATAAAGAAGTTGTGGTATATAGAGATATACAATGGAATATTAGCCATAAAAAAAGAAATCTTGCCATTTGCAACAAAATAGATGTATCTAGAGCGTATTATGCTAAGTGAAATAAGTCAGACAAAGAAAGACAAATACCCTATGCTCTCATTTATATGTGAAATCAAAGGAAAAAAAATGAACTCATAGAAACAAAGACAATGGGAGTTCTATGGGAACTCATAGAAACAGAGAGTAGAATGGTGGTTGCCAAGGACTGGGAGGTTGTCAAAATGGAGAGATGATTGTCAAAGGGTACAAACTTCTAGCCAAAAAATAAGTTCTGGGGATCTAATATACAGTATGGTGACTCTAGTTAGTTAACTGTATTATATACTTTAAAGTTGCTATGAGTGTAGATCTTAAGTATTCTCATCATACACACAAAAATAACTATAGTCATGTGAGGTGATAGATGTGTTAACTAACCTAATTGTGGTAATCATTTCACAATACTACCTATATCAAATCATCACATTTATACCTTAAACTTATATGATGTTATATGTCAATTATATCTCAATAAAGGTGGGGGGAAATAAAAAATTTAAATGAAATAAACATAACAACCAAAATAAATTTTTTAGTTCCCTTCCATCTCTACCTCAAGATTTCTGCAGTGTTTCCCATCTATTCTTCCTGTTTCTCTGACCAAGAACTTTGGACTCATCCCTGGCATTTTGCTTTCTCTCACACTCTTCATCCAATTCCTTACCAAATACTATTGTTTAACATTTTATTTATCAATACATCACTACTTCTACCCCCTGGTCCAACCCACCATTATTTCTCTCCAAGATTATTGCAAGAACCTACTACCAGTCTCCCTGCTTCTACTGTTGGTCTCCTACACTCCATTTTCCACACAGGGGCCAGAATTGTGCTTTCAAATGTAAGTCAGATCATATCACAGCCAGGACAGGAACTATGAAAGTTTCTGAGTTCTTACCTACTAGCAAGCTAATAAAGTAGCCTGCTATAGTTTCGTAGATACTGGCAGAAGACACAAGACTACTGGATCAGAGACAAAAGACAATTCATTACCTACAGTAATAACACCAGTTAATGCAACATTGTTGTATAAGCCCCAGTTCTCACAGGATGTTATGAGGAGGACCAGTTATTGCCAGTATATGCAGTGGGTTGGGTTACAGGAGTCTGGAAGCTTTGATGTTATATACCTGGCTCCTGTAAACCTGCCTATCCTCCTCTCCAGAGAGTGATATCTCTCCCTTAATTGTTCTGCAATATAAGCAAAACTTTACAAGAAAGGAAACAACTCTGTCTTCCAAGGCTGGTTGCTATGCAAACATCCTTAAAAAGACAGTTCAGAGCAAATTATCTGTTAATACATTTGAAGGTATGCAGAAATGTGAGGGACCCATGGAGACAATCACTTCTCTGCTTAAAACTCTCTAAAAGGTTGGCATCTCATTTAGACTAAAAGCCAAATTCCCTGTAACAGCCTACAGGGCCCTATGTGATATGACCCTGCTGCCTCTTAGACCTCATTCTTACCACTCTCCCTCTTGCTCACTCAGCTCCAGCCATGCTGTAATCCTTGCTGTTCTTTAAAGATGCCAAGTACTCTCCCAACTAAACTTACACTTGGAATACTCTTCTTCCAGATATGTATAGTGCTCACTCTCTTTAGTTGTATCTCTGGTCTAATGTCACCTTATCCAAGACACTCCCAGACCATCCTATACAAAATACATAATTATAAGATAACAACCCCAGCACTCTCTATTCCCCTTTACCCTGCTTTATATTCCTTCACTGATTATCACCATCTGACACCTTACTATTTGCTTGTTCACTGGTTTATTGTCAAACTCACTCCACTAACATGAAAGCTCCTTTAGGCACATAGTATGTGAGAGGAAGGAGGGAAGAAAATGAGGTAGAAGGGAAAGAAGGAGAGAAAGCAGAGGAGAGAGCAGGAGGGAGGGAAGAAAGATGAAAGGAGAAGGAGGGCAGAGAGAAAGGAGACAAGAAATATCAAAAATTTTCTAAGGAATGGCCATCATCAAAAAATCTGCAAACAATAAATGCTGGAGGGTGTGGAGAAAAGGGAACACTCTTGCACTGTTGGTGGGAATGTGAATTGGTACAGCCACTATGGAGAACAGTATGGAGGGTCCTTAAAAAACTAAAAAGAGAACTACCATATGACCCAGCAATCCCACTGCTGGGCATATACCCTGAGAAAACCATAATTCAAAAACAGTCATGTACCACAATGTTCATTGCAGCTCTATTTACAATAGCCAGGCAATGGAAGCCACCTAAGTGTCCATCGACAGATGAATAGATAAAGAAGATGTGGCACATATGTACAATGGAATATTACTCAGCCATAAAAAGAAATGAAACTGAGTTATTTGTAGTGAGGAGGATGGACCTAGATTCTGTCATACAGACTGAAGTAAGTCAGAAAGAGAAAAACAAATACCGTATGCTAACACATACATATGGAATCTAAAAAAAAAAAATGGTTATGAAGAACCTAGGGGCAGGACGGGAATAAAGACACACACATAGAGACTGGACTTGAGGACACGGGGAAGGGGAAGCTGGGACAAAGTGAGAGAGTGGCATGTACATATATACCCTACCAAATGTAAAATAGATAGCTAGTGGGAAGCAGCTACATAGCACATAGCTGGGTGCTTTGTGACCACCTAGAGGGGTGGGAGAGAGAGGAGATATGGGAATATATGTATATGTATAACTGATTCACTTTGTTATAAAGCAGAAACTAACACACCATTGTAAAGCAATTATACTCCAATAAAGATGTTTAAAAAAATTTTTTTTTCTAAGGTAGCACATTGAGGAAGTGTGGGGAGAGTGGCACGATGGACAGTGAACTTAGTTCTAACTCATTTCTCGTAGAGACAGACAATTTTTGAAAAATTTTGCTATGTCAAATATCACTTGTTACAAGTTTATCCAAGCATTCTATTATATTTTATATCACTATTTCTCAAGTGGGAGTCCACAGACACCAGAGGATAAATGACTGTATTCCAATGAATCTAATGATTTTCCAAGAGAAACTTAAACTTTTAGATTTTCATTTTGATAAAATTTAAATATATACTCAGCTAAGAAATATACTCCTAATAATTTAGGCCAACATTAAGGGTCCAAGAGTATTTTTACTTTAAAAAATCTATTACTTCTCAAATATGAGAAATATGGGTATTTCTTATTTATTTTATATTCCATTGTCTTCCCCCATTTTTGTTCAATGGTTTTTGGACCACAATATGCCCACATTTTTGAACCTCTAACTTAACTAAATTTGAAAGCTCTAAACCTTAAAACTCCTATAATTATTAAACTTTTCAGGATCTGAGGTGTTAATTGCACTATCAAAAGAGCAATTGAAATGTATTCAGAAGCATTCTGTTATCTCATTACTGTCTTTTAATAAGCAGTGATTACCTACTGCTCACTGAGAGGCCAATTTAGACTTCAGCTATAACAGGGTGAATTGTGAATTTGTATCAGGAGATGAGGGGGGTCCATTCCAGAGTAGAACCCAGGAAGTCAACCCTTGTTTTAGTCTAGTAAGGTTGTCATAACAAAATACCATAGACTGAGTGGCTTAAACAACAAAAAGTTATTTTCTCACAGTTCTTCTGAAGGCAGGAAGTCTGAGATCAGAGTGCCAGCATGGTCAGTGCCACCAACTCTGGTGAGGAGTTCTCTTCCTAGATTGCAAAGAAGTCACAGGAAGAAAGAAAGAGAGGACAAGCTCTCTGGTGTCTCTTCTTATAAGGGTACTAATCCCATCATGAGGGCCCCACCCTCATGACCTCATCTAACCCTAATTACTTCCCAAAGGCCCCATCTCCAAATACCACAACATTGGGGATTAAGGCTTCAACATATAAAGGTAGTGGGGACATAATTCAGTCCATAGCAACCCTTAATATGAAAGACATAAAGGAGATAAGAGTTCTTTCTCAGGGCGTTTTCCAGGCAGACACAGGTGACTTCAGTTTCCCATTTCCTACCTTCTAACCTGGCTCAATTTATTGTCCCTTTAGTCCTATAGACTGGGGTGACCAGGAGTATTTTGATTCAGTCTCTCAGAAACATCTGAAACCAAAATGGACTCCCTAAAATTTTCACCTAAAATGAGTAATCCCAAACTCAACAGGGATGTGTTTTCACTCTTAAGATATAAATACGGGGATCCAGCACAATCTCCTTTCTCCCTGAATTTTCTTTCAGGCTATCAAGCAGAATAAGAGCAAGGGGCTTTCTTTCCACGCTGGAAGTCCGTGGGTGTGTAGGTCTGGAGCACACCCCACCTGCCAATGATCAGAATTGTACTACATGCTGTCTATCTCTATGAGATATTGTTGGGGAAGGAGATGGTGAAAATGATTAAAATTTGAAACCCAATCTGCTTTATTTTTGTCACCAATGTCCAGTAAATATAATTCTAACTGAAATTTTCTAGAACTACATTTGTTCTTGCTATTCTTTTATTTTCCATTACATTGCAACATATAGGGATTATCCAGTGAAGAAAAGTGATGTGACTAAAAATTGCAAATCAGAACTGGCTTTAACATACTTACTGATGTGATAAACAACTTTAATCATTTAGTGATCCCAAAATAATTACAATTTTTCCTCTAACACTTTACTCAAGAACTGTCTTCCTTAAAAAGATGCCCCTAGAAATATATAAGGCAAAGATATTTGTGAAAAGATGTTTAGTCTCACTAGCAATTTGGAAAATTAACATTAAAGTGAATCACTATTTGGGGACATCAAATTAACATAGATTTTTATAAATCACGATATCTAGCATTGGTGAGGCCATGGTGGGAGTATAAATTGGAATAATATTTCTGCATGGGGAATGAATGAATAAGTAAATATCAAAGGCCCTTTTTAAAAAGGTGCTCTTGATTCATCAATTCTAGTTATTCAATGTATCTGAACAAAATAAAGATGCACACAAACATTTAGCACCATTGTTAACCATCTTGAACATTTAGAAGCCATTCAAAATTCCAACAATATGAAAATGGTATAGCTTGGTATAGTTATATCAAATGTTAAGTACAGTATAGCTCTATGGTAGAACACCACAAATGTTTTAGATGAACATGCAATGACAGATGTCCCTAGTCTATTGTTAAGTGAAAAAAGGTTACCAAACAATATGTATAATGTATAATTTGAGTCAGAGAAAAGAAAGGAACGCTACATGCTCAAAGTGGATCTCTCAGATGTACTGTTAAGTTTTTCTCTTTTTTTGCTTATCTGTTTCCTAAACTTTCAACTATGATAAATGTTTTTGTAAAAAGAGTGATTTTTGCTCTTTAATCTACTTTCCACTTTTAAAAACTCACTGACCTCTACACATTTATAAACACAATTTTCAGTGATTTAGCTGATACATATCCTCACAAATACTTTCTTGGTTTTACACATATGTATTTTCTTGATTCATCAATTCTCACATGAACTTGCAAGTTTCAAAAGGTCACGGACAACTGCGTTTAATTCTTTACACTTTGTGATGCCTAAAAAACTAATCTACATAGAAATTACATGTATTATTTATTGGATACATGAATCAGGAGTATGTGATGGAAAGAGACTTTAAACTTAAATGTGTCTGAGTTGCTGTTGTCCACACTCTAAATATGTTTGCTTATCTTTTCTGATCCATTTCCTAGAGTAATGGAAATAAAAATAAACAAATGGGACCTAATTAAACTTAAAAGCTTTTGCACAGCAAAGGACACCTAAACAAAACAAGAAGACAACCCTCAGAATTGGAGAAAACAATGCAACCAACAAGGGATTAATTTCCAAAATATACAAGCAGCTCATACAACTCAATACCAAAAACCAAACAACCCAAACAAAAGATCTAAACAGACATTACTCCAAATAAGACATATAGATGGCCAACAAGCAAATGAAAAGATGTTCAACATCGCTAATGATCAGAGAAATGCAAGTCAAAATTATAAGGAAGTATCACCTCACTCCAGTTAGAATGGCCATCATGAAAAAGTCTACAAAATATAAATGCTGGAGAGGGTGTGGAGAAAAAGGAACCCTCCTACACTGCTGGTAGGAATGTACATTGGTACAACTACTATGGAAAACAGTATGGAGATTCCTTAAACAATTAAAAATAGAGCTACCATATGATCCTGCAATCCCACTCCTGGGCATATATCTGGGGAAAACTATAATTTGAAAAGATACATGTCCCCAGTGTTCATTGCAGCACTATTTACAATAGCCAAGACATGGAAGCAACCTAAATGTCCATCAACAGATGAATGGATAAAGAAGATGTGCTGTATATATACAATGGAATATTACTCAGCAAAAAAAAATAGAATGAAATAATGTCATTTGCAGCAACATGGATGGACCTAGAGATTATCATACTAAGTGAAGTAAGCCAAACAAAGACAAATCTATGATACTGCTTATATGTGGAACCTAAATGTACTTATTTACAAAATAGAAAGAGACTCACAGACACAGAAAACAAACTATGGTTACCAAAGGGGGAAGGGTGGGGGAGGGATAAATTAGGAGCTTGGGATTAACATATACACACTACTATATATAAAATAGACAACAAGAACCTACTGTATAGCACAGGGGACTATACTCAATATTTTGCAATAACCTACAAGGGAAAAGAATCTGAAAAAGAATATATATCTGAATCACTGTGCTGTATACCTGAAACTAACAGGATGCTGTAAATCAACTACACTTCAATAAAAAATAAATTTAAAAAATATATATGTTTCCTTAATGTTTCCCAGATCTATTTTCCCACAAATAAGTCCCTGCTTCTGAGCTATTACTATTTGAGACTCTGTCTCAGCTTCAGTGTCTGAGTTCAAACCTTTGCTCAAAGAAACGTTGCTACTTCTCTGAGTCCTGCACACTAGGCTGACCTGCCTGCTGACTATATCATTGCTGGAAATCATGGTTCAATGCACCTTTAAATTTCTCTTTCTGTTCTACTGACTGTCTCGCAAGTTTAAGTTATTCTTTTTTAGGTCACAAGAAACAGAAATTCACTCATGTCATCTAAAGTAACAGGTGGCTTACTTACAGATGATTACAGACATATGTGCAGTGGGATGCACAATGTTAGTCTCATAGTCTCTGAGTGGGAAAAGACTTTCTAAATAGAACACAAAATTTAGAAGCCATGAAAATACAGACTGATAAATTTAATTATCCTGAAAACAAAGCTCCCTGTGTCCTCCCAAAACAGTTAAAGACAAATAAAGATGCAAAAGTATTTGTTGTTATTCATATTACAAACAAAATGTTAATTTCTTTTATAGTATATGTGTAAGAGAGAGATCCTAAACTCCAACAGCAAATGACCAATAACTTAATGGAAAACTGGACAAAGGCTGTGAACAGACAGTAAAAAATAGAACAGAAAAAGAAATAGAAACGAGTCTTAAACATATGTGAAAATGCTCAACCTCACTTCTACTAAGTGAAATATAAATATATACTATAATTAGATTTCATTTTTCACCAAAAAGTTAGCAAAGATTAAAAAAACTGTTAACATACAGGGTCAGGAAAGATGTGGTAGAACGAGCACTCTCACATACAATGTGTGTGAGTGTAAATTACTTCAACAACTATGGAGAAGGATTTTGCAATATGTATACAAAATTGCAAATTATTAATTATTCTCTCTTGCCCAACTAGAAGTTTGTTCTATAGAAATGTTAAACACACTGTGCTAAATGATATATTTAAAAGATACACATTCCAGCATTGTTTATAATAGCAAAAGATTGGCAAACTTAAATGTTTATTAATAGAAGGATGACTAAATAAATCATACTGCATGCATATGATAGAATATATGCCACTCAAAGTATAGAATTATATGTATAGGATGGTAGCATGTGTTTTTGTATATGTATATAGTATCGTTAAAGAATATACACACCTCTAGAAAGAGGAACTAGATGATCAGGAAACAGGATGAGACAAAAATTTGCTTTTCAAAATAAACCCTCTGAGACCTTCTGAATTTTGAATCCAGTGCATGGATTTCCTTTTTAATAAATACGTAAACTTGGAGCATATCTTTTTCATTGAGTGGATTTCTTAGTAATGTAGATGCAAGGCAAGTGGGTACACCATGCCTTGGGGGAAGGGTACAGCATTACATTTAGGTGAACAGACAAACGCCACCCTTACTAATGTCCTTTGGTGTAGAAAGCTGTTCTCCACAGAGGAAGTGTGGCCAGAATTGCATAGGAGCTAAGATTAAAGAGCCTGCCGGAAACACGGACATCGAGTTCATGACCTCATCTCTTTTGAGGTTATTATTGCTTTAAAACTTTCTTATTGATCAATGTAGCCCTACTAATGAGAATAGTAATGTGACCACAGATAGACTTAACACTGTGGGGAGAGACCTCTAGAACATCCCCCTCCCTATACTGAAAAGGTACCAGCAGGTCTGCAGTGGTAGCATTGCAACAGTGAGTTAAAATGCAGAGAAAACTGCAAGACCTTCCGTTAAACTCTGATTAAACCAGAGTTTAATGGAGGCTCCACAAACACCCATGTTGTATTCACAGCCCTGAATGAGACTATGAGTTGGATACATTAAATATAAAACCATTATGTTGAGGACAGATTAAAAAAAAAATCGTTTGTTAGTAAGCCAATGTGATGATCTTTCTGAACTGAGCTAGTTGCCGGACCAGCCTCCATTACTAGACAATGATTACACCTTTATTTAATGGTTTCCTCTTTCCACACACCCAAGGACACGGTAAAAAAAACTCTGTGGGGTTACTGGGCAAAGATAATGAGAGAGAATCAAGAAATTTCACACAGTAGGAAGAGTTCCAAAACATTATTTTTTAATCTTGGATTTAAAATCACAAGGGCTTCAGCTGCTTAAGGAAGGTGAATACTGTAGCCAAAGTGCTTGGCGACAGCTTGGCTACATGTTTAAAAGTGTGAGTTTATTTTGTGACTTTATTTGCTCTCTCAGGAGACTACTTAGACTGCAGCCATGTATAGATACCTTAATTCAATTCTGGAACTAAACACTGAGTTAATTTTTTCAAACAAATTATAAATAGCAATATAAATTTAGATCATTTAGGTTGTGTCTGATCCTGTTGTATGCTGAAGAACATCTTTAGAATCTTAATATGTATTCGATCTCATTTTATGTTTCTTAATCCTTACTTTGCTCAGTAAAACATTTTACTGTACATAGAAGCAAGCTTGGAAGCTTTTCTGCAGATCAAATATTTATGTTCCCCTGCTAGCTGCCCCTGGGGTTTCGAGCTATAATGATTTTTCTTTCGACTACCCTATTAATTGGTGAGGAAATATATGAGATTATAAATATATATTCCTATGTTTATCAATGCATACTGACATATAATTTGAAGGGATTAGAAGGTACATCACTTTTTTTTTAGCCTTTTTATTTTATTTATTTATTCTTTTTTTTATAAATTTATTTATTTAATTTATTTATTATTTTTGGCTGCGTTTGGTCTTCGTTGCTGCACGCGGGCTTTCTCTAGTTGCGGCGAGAGGGGGCTACTCTTAGTTGCAGTGCGCAGGCTTCTCATTGCGGTGGCTTCTCTTGTTGCGGAGCACAGGCTCTAGGCAACATGCTCAGCAGTTGTGGCGCGCAAGCTCTAGAGCACAGGCTCGGTAGTTGTGGCACACGGGCTTAGTTGCTCCTCAGCATGTGGGATCTTTCCCGGACCAGGATTCGAACCCGGGTCCCCTGAATTGGCAGATGGCTTCTTAACCACTGCACCACCAGGCAAGCCCTATTCTTTTTTTTTTGAATTTTTGAATTTTATTTATTTTTTATACAGCAGGTTCTTATTAGTCATCCATTTTTTACACCTCAGTGTATACATGTCAATCCCAATCTCCCGATTCATCCCATCACCCCACCACCCCCCACCACTTTCCCCCCTTGGTGTCCGTACATTTGTTCTCTACATCTGTGTCTCAATTACTGCACGGCAAACTGGTTCATCTGTACCATTTTTCTAGGTTCCACATATATGTGTTAATATACGATATTTGTTTTTCTCTTTCTGACTCACTTCACCCTGTATGACAGTCTCTAGGTCCATCCACATCTCTACAAATGATAAGAAGCTAATACTAGCCTCAATGTGCTTGTCACCGTGGCGTCAGGTGGGTATGGCGGCTTCATCACAATCGCGCTTAGGAATGTCATAGCGATTTTGGTATCACAGGTACTGTGAAAACATCGTATCCTAACTGAGAAAGCTCCACCCTGAGCAGTGACCCATCTTATTCATATTCAACAATCTTATAAAGCACATGGTACGTCTCTGGCACTACATTAATAATGAATGACAGAAAAAAAGTTGTGAGATCAATGATAAATCAACTAAAATGAGTAAAATCATGATAACTGAGACAACAGGGAGTATTGAAAAGTAAAAGGACAAACTAAGCAAAAGCCAAATGAAAAACATCCTGTGGCAAAAAAAATGATAAATTTGTAATGTAAATAGCTAACAGTTGATCCAACAGAAAGTAGCTAACTTACCAACATATTAACACCAAGGAGTTTCAAACATGAGACCAGGAAGAATAATATTTCTGCCAAAATTAAAAGTATTTAAATTCACACAAAGAAAGGAAGATTCTGAATTTTATTTAAAACAAAATACAGAGAAATACTTAGAACAAAATTAGAAGTGTTTAAATTCACACAAAGAAAGGAAGATTGTGAATTTTATTTAAAACAAAATACAGAAAAATACTTAGAAATTCTCCTATAAATATGTTAAGATTTATTTAAATTAAAATCACAGTGATAGTTACCTAGTAGCTAGGTAACTAGTTACCTAGTAGCTAGTAGTCACTCTTTCTCTTCCCTGGGTTAAGGTTTTCTACTCCACTTTTTCCCTTATATATTTGTAATAAGTGCTGACTATTGAAGATGAAGGTCATCAGTTATTAAATGTCATGCCCCTGCACCTTCATGACTCGTTTTCTCCCTAGAATATATTATCAACATTCCAAAAAAGAAACATGCAAGGACAAAATGATTTTTATGTATTTTTCATGGGAGTGAAAAATGTTATGAGGATAGTAATTACTAGTAAGTTATCTAAAAAGAATCCTGTCCTCAAGTCACCAGAGACCATCTAAGCTGAGATAATGCCCTTATCTTAAAAAGGGGGGAAGTAAGTTTATCAAAGTAAGAATTGAATTTCTTTAATACATCAGTTTCCCAATAATAAATATAATACCTTCCAATCCTCTTCCTTCCTACCCCCTTTTCCTCTACCTGATGATATTTTTTATTTGGTAGTTTTATTACTTCTCAGGCAGTGGGGGGTGTAATATAACAAGGATGAAATATTCTCAAATAACCCCTAACTTGAGGAAGGAGATGCATGACCATGTGGTCTAATTTTAGATCCTGAGGCAACCCAAGCAGTTGGAAATGCAGAGTCTTCTATTTCTGCAATACTGATGTTTTTAAAGAATTTAGAGTTTGGGGAAGTCAGAAAAAGGAGGGCATGATGGAAAAGTACATCTGTATTTGGGTTTTTTTTTTAATTTGAATAGTTGTTATTTTTTGGACACAGTTTAGGATGTTTTGTAATATCCACATTTTGTTAAATTGTGTTATAATCACACACACACACACACACACACGTATATTAAATATGAATTTGCCAGTGGTTTTTTATTCCAAGACTTTCCACAGTTGAGACCACAGAGTTAAGAGTGGAACCAAATTCAGATAACCAAAGGTACAGCTTGGACAAAATTTAGAGGTCAGGTACTCGAAAAGGCCAGAAATTGATAACCAACATGGAACTAGAGATCAAAATAAGGATTGGAGAGAGGATAGGTGCCAAAGATTAGAACAAGTCATTGCATCAAGAACAAGGACCTATGAGAGTACGAAAGATCAAGATGGGGAAGAGAGAACTAGAAGCAGATCAATGAGGGAAGTTCTGCTAGAATAAAAGCCAGTGCCACAATGTGACAGTCCAGGGCCTAAAAACAGAAGGTAGAGATTCCCTGGTGGCGCAGTGGTTGAGAGTTCGCCTGCCGATGCAGGGGACACGGGTTCGTGCCCCGGTCCGGGAAGATCCCACATGCCGCAGAGCAGCTGGGCCCGTGAGCCATGGCCGCTGAGCCTGTGCGTCCGGAGCCTGTGCTCCGCAACGGGAGAAGCCACAACAGTAAGAGGCCCGCGTATCGCAAAAAAAAAAAAAAAAAAGAAGGTAATTCACATTTGAAAAATGCTAAATGGATTAATCTGATTAGATGAAGAATATGGTTAGGAAGCATTCAAAGCCAGGTGAACAGACCCTCTCAATTCCTGGGAATCTTCTGCAAAGCCTGTAAGAGGTTCTGCAAAGCCTATAAGTGCTTTTGTGAGAGAAGCATTTAAAAGTTTGAGGAAGAGAGTGGATATGCATTATGATTAAGCCGCTTGCTAGAAATGTTTGTATTTGTCATAAGCTTCTAGTGCAATTTTGCCTTTGTAGGACTATTTCTATAAAGACTCTCTAAGTGACCATTTCCACACATTACTTACTTCTGGGGAGACCTAAAAAACAGTCCCACTACCCAGAGTGAGATGCAAAATTGTCTTCTATAAATGTTCATGAACATTCAGAGGATTTTCATACAAAACAAATCTTTCCCACAGGCAATTATGCACCTTTGGGAAGGCCAACGACAGTTCTGCACAATTTTGAGCTTGAAGTTTACATCTATTCATGTTTTGTTTAGCTCAAAAATAAGAACTTTTCTCCCCAAAGCATAAAGAGGCTTCAAACAACACTGAGGTGAAATATTACAACATTTAGGTCATGATGATGCTGACTAATGGAAACTGACACACATTTCCTTATCTTCCCATAAATGAAAAAGAAGTGATGAGAGTTGTAAGAGCAAAAGAAACATGTAAAAAATCAATGATTGATTAATGATTTACCCCTAATTACAGCTTCAATAGATTGTAAAATAATCATTGACAAGACCTCTGAAACAGCTATTCAGTTTTACAGGAATGGATTGGAAAAGGTCCTCACATACCAGTTTACTTAACACTGCAGATCTCCCAGCATGCTTTTCTTTACCTCTCTCTATATCCATTCAGGAAGCATCAATGTCTTGTGCCAAACCCTTAGTGAAAGATGGAGGGCGGTGTTTTCCCTTTGGTGATAAATGAAGGTTTCAGTTAGAGCAGAGTGAAGAATGTCCTCCAGAGATTATACCCGTCATGTATTATCTATAACAAATTAACCGAATTCAAAATATTTTTTAATTCCCAAAGTAAATTTACTTCCTCACAATTTCAGAATCAAAAACTAAGAGCAGAAGAAATTTCTCGGTCTCTCAAACAAAGCCATCCTAAGTGAACGTCTGCTCTACACCAGAAACTTGCTGGAGGTTATGTTCATGACGTTGGCTGTCAGCTTAAGAGCTGATGGGGAATTCTAGCAAGAAAGGTGTGGATAATATATTAACTCAAAAGGAATGAAACTATCACATTACTTGACAAATACCAGGCCCAGAGAAGTAATGCCTCATTCAAGTTTAAAAAAATCAGAAAGAAATGGGAAACAGGGGAGCTTTAAAATAAAAGCCCTCTGTGATCTATAAGAAAGAACTTTAGCTATTACCTTAAAAATATATACAGATGTCTACCTCTAAATAATATTCATCCAAGAAATAAAAGGAAAGTTTACATTGTTTCTTTTTCTAATCTCAATGAAATACAAGAAATCATGGACTCAGTGAAATGAGATATGACACAAATGAATATGGAGCTGGCAGAGAAAAATTAAAATGCAAAGAAGCCCTCAACAAAGCACAATAAAATATGAAATAATTAAAATATGCACTGGAACATGTAAAGTACAGAATTAAGACTGCATAAAATCTAAGCAGTAACAACCTAGAGAAATTCTCTAAGAAAATGACAGCTACAGTGAAAAAGAAAATTCAACATTTAAATAGTCACTACCACTGGGAAAAGGAACAGAAGCAATTGTCAAGATTTATTAGAAGGAAAAAATAGTAATATCCTGAAGTCGAAAAATAAAAAAGCATAGACATTGATAGGTCAAAAAGTTTGACATTGATAGGTCAAATTCCAGGAAAAATTGATATAAAATAGGCTAAGTATAAACTAAACAAAATTTTAAATTCCAAAATAAGATTTTTTTTTAAATTCAGGCAGAAATAGATTACTTTTGAAGAATCAAAAATAGTCAGGCCTGTCTCCCCATTGAACCCAGAAAACTAGAACTGTCTTCAGAATTTGGGGAGAAAAATGATGTGGCAATTATTTTATACCCAGACAAGATAACATGATGAAATGGTTTAAGGAATATACTGTCCATCTATATCTACTTGAAAAATTAAACACAAAAGTGTCTGCATTGTATTAAGAAAAAAATTAAAAAGTAAGCATGAGAAACTAGAAATATAAAAGGACTACGTCAAGCAATTTAAAATATGAAAACCTGAAAATATGATGTATTAGTTAGGGAAGAGTTTAAGAAACTAGAACAAAAGACTTCCAAAATGCAGTGGCTCACATAAGACTGCAGTTTACTTCTCTGTCTTGTAAGAGTACAGATGGGAAATGCAGCCCTGGTAGGCAGGAAAACAGTCTGTTATGTCATATGCAGACCCAGATCCCTTCTATCTTCTTCTGCCATCTCCTAGAGTGTTGTCCTCATGTACATGGTTAAAGCTGGCGAGGACAATTGTGTGCATGTTCTAGGCAATGGAAAATGGGAAACAGAAGATGTGGAAAGCAAGTCATTTCCTTACACAAAATCTGGCATTTGCACACATAACTTTGCATACATCCAACTGAGCAAAACTTAGTGACGTGGCGTCACTTAGCTACAGGGAGATTAGGAACTAAAATCTCTAGTTGAGTGTATATGTGACCAATTAAAATTTGTTTGGCTTTCCTCTACATTGCACCTCAATAAAAAGTCATGCGATTCCTAACACATACTTATCCAGCAACTTAGCAGGCTTTTCCACCTGTGCTAAAGTTTTCTCTCACCTAATAGCCATTTTACACAAAGAAGCACACATTTCATCACTTACAGAGTTACTGTTGACAAGTAGAGAACAACAAAGCCACACAGAGATATCAGCGCTGCACTCAGACCCAGCCTGGCTCAGTCCTCATTCTTATTTCAGCAAAATTCAAGATTCTTATATCATGGCTCTTAGGGGCCAATTGTGAAGAGCTGAAACCAAAATATATTAAATTTACTAAATAATTATGGAACATGACTATGAAACAAAGAAAAACCCCAGAAGATATGTGATTTTATAAGAAAACTATTGTTTTTAAAAATTAAATCAAGAAACAGAAAACTTAAATAAGGTTTTGAATTAGACTTTTCTATGGTCTGAGAATATTGGATAAATGTTCAAAGAAACTTCACTTTAAAGAGAACACCCAGGAGCTGCCAAATATCCACTCTGGGGCTTATTAAAAGAAATCAAAATCAGATGTGATTCCTTCACCCCCATATATCCACCTCAAGCTGATTTAAAGGGAAAGCAATGCTAAAGAAAGTTGTTGTACTAGAGAATTATCTTGAGATGTGAGCTGTCAGCCTAGAGAGAAGAGTATTGTGGGTTTCCCCCACTATTTCCCCAATTCGATCTAGTTGAGAGTCTCCAACAGAACCAGTCATAGAGATCAGGAGTACCTGGAAGAAGAGGAAATTGGCATCCTCACCTCTGTGGAATATATAGACCCTGGTACAGCCAGTGCTAGGTGGGTTAAAGAAAGGGAGCTCTTGGGAGATCCTGACACATATCTCCTTTAGCTAACGTGAGCAGATGGTAAGAGTGGGACAAGGAGAGAGAACAGCAAAGGAGAGCCTTCACTTGCACCGTTTACAGTAGGTACTGTGGTCTTAAAGATGTCCTGCAAGAGGGCAACCTGAGGACTTCGGGTGTGCTGGTAGAGAGGCAAAGAAGTCCCTACAGTGTCCCAAAGGACTAATCCCTACATCCTTGAGTCCACAAAGACATCAATGACAATAACAGTTAAATCATTAAGACTTTTGTTACCTCCTCTAATCCCCCTACATCCCATCCCAACCCTGTGGGAGCCAAGAGCAGCAGAAAGGGGAAAAGGAGAGGGGAAAACAGGAGGCAGCATGAAATCAGACCTTGCCTTGGCTCTCACCACTAGTCTCCAGCCACAGGCCATGCCTGGGATTGGGCTCAAGGCAGTGGTCAGAGGGGAAAGAGCTTTGACTTTGTGATACAGTTAAGACTGAACAGTATATTTCAAAAATGAACTTGTTCTTGTATCTGTGAATGACTAGGAAGCCATGGGACCTGACAGAGATGTCTTCAAAGGGGAGGAATGGAGATTGTCAGAATCTCATAGAAGTCCGTGTCCAAACCACTATCATCTTCTTCCTGGATCTTTGCAATCAGTTTTTTAACAGTCTCCCTGCTTTTGTCTTTGCCCTCCTCCAGTCAATTCTCAACACAGAAACCCGACTGATCTTGTAAAAGTTGTATTAATCAGCTTTTGCTAAAATAATAGTGAAGAGAGGCGATGTGGAAGTTTGATTCTAAAATAAAGGAGTAAATAAAATGACCATTTGATATAACGCTACTGTATAATTCTCAGTGTCTGGGTGATGTTATTGGTATATGTGGTAGCTAGTCTACACATATAGTCCCACAATAAACCAGGCCACCCGGTACGTATGTCCTTCTCTAGTTCTGCCCCATATTGAATTTATTGTTGGTGGTCATAAATGTAAACTGAGACCAGTCAATACGTTTGTGAGTGTGTGTGTGTATCTTTTTTGGCAACTGTATCTTCAGCTCCTAGAATAGTGCCTTGCGCATACTAGAATAGGAATAGTTAGGTAAATAAAATAAACATTTGATATAATACCACTGCACGCTTTTAAATGATGCTATTAACGGAGATGGTATACCTAGAAGATAATGTCCAAGTACGGCCATTCTGTACCATACGAATCCATTTTAGACAAGTCTAATGTCCTTCTACATTGAATATAGGCTGGCTATTGTAACCAGTAGGCTGTGGTGGAAGCGATTCTGTGTGATTTCTGCGGTTAGATCAGAAAAAAACCTGCCGTTTCTCCCTTGGGCTTTAGAACACTTATTTTGGTGGAAGCCAGCCACCACAGCAAAATGCTTGACAATTCTGAGATCCACATGCTATGAGGAAGCTCGATCTAGCATCGTAGAGAGACTACATGAAGAAAGAGATAGATGGCAGGCCGGTCCCAAGCTTCTCCAGCCTTCCCAGCTGAGGTGGCAGACATATATGAGTGAAGAGGCCATCTTGTACATCTATTCCCGTGCAAGCCTCCAATGATTCCAGCTGGAGCACCATCTAACTGCAACCCCATGAGACTCCCTAAGGAATAAGTGCCCAGATGAGTCGAGTCAACCCATGAAATTTTGAGAGACAACAACAAATTGTGGCTTTAAGCCACCAAGCTTTAGGGTGGGTTGTTTCACAGCAATAGATACCAGAACAGTTTAACTATGACAATAAGAAAAAGAGAGAATGTTATATCAAAGATTTAAAATTCTAAGGAATAACACCAACATACTAATTTTTAAGTCCAATTACCCACCAAAAAGAATAGAGATCTTTGAAGAAATGGCTGATCCCACAGCTAGGGAAGAAATGTACAAGATGAGTTTGAAACATCTTATCCGTAAGACAAGAAATTATCAAAGACTACTACTAGGGTTGTATCATAAGGATTCAAGGGCCAACTTGAAAGGGTACCACTGTTCACACATGGAATAAATTGAGCATCAATAGGAATATTAACTATAACAGTTTGAAACACCTTCCAATCCTCAGTGCTTTATGAAACAAAAGGAAAACGAACTAACTGGTCACTGCTTGAAGATGAAGAAACAAATCATTATTCTGAAAACAAAGAAAGAAAGAAAGAAAATCAGAATTACAAGAACAAAGCACCTATGGCAGTCTGTAAAATGAAACTTAACTTCAGAATCTCCAGAGTTTAGACTCCCAACATGCAGAAGCAAATTAATAAATGTTTTTAAAATTAAGGCAAAGAGGAATGATGTCAAGAAGATGACAGAATAAGAAGCCTCTACTCTCCTTCCTGCCAGGGACACAATGATTCAACAACAACACATGGCCCAATTCTCTATGAGAAATCCAGACACCAACTGAGAAGCTCCTACCAAGTGTGAAATAGCCTTATGGAAGCCAGTAGGAAAATTTGAGATTCCCTGTCACCATAAGCCCTCCCCCTGACATAGCATCACACAATCAGGAGGAAACCCGCAGCTCCCAGGTTCAGCCTGGGGAAGGAAAGAAAGGACTGGACCATACACCCAAAGTTCTGATATTTCTGGAGACAGCCTGGGGAACTTGTTTCTGCCTTGCCTGAATCTGAGCACTGAAAGGTTCACAGGTTGGGAGCTGCTGAGAACAGCAGTAGTTTAGAATAGCATGCACACATTCATGTAACTTAGCCTTGAGCAAATGGGTGAAAACCCCCAAATCCCAGCTTCTCCCCGGGAAAGGAAAGAGCTGGACTGTGCAGCCAACATCCCCCCTTTTCTGGGGGCTGCCCAAGGGACTGACTTCTGTCTTGCCTGTCAGTGAGTACTGCCAGGACCCAGCATATTCTAGATGGTTGAGAGGTGCAGAGAATAGAGGTAAAAGGCTTGGTTATAGAAGGAATGTATCTCAACATAATAAAGGCTACACATGACAAGCCCTCAGTTAATATCATACTCAGTGGTGAAAGCTTGAAAGCTTTTCCTCTAAGATAAGGAACGAGGTAAAGATGCTCACTCTCACTCACCACTCCTATTCAATATAGTACTGAAAGTTCTAGTCAGAGCAATAAGGCAAGAAAAAGAAATAAAAGGCATCCAAATAGGAAAGGAAGAAGTAAAACTGTCTCTGTCTGCAGATGACATGATCTTATATTTAGAAAACCTCAGACTCCACCAAAAGACTGTTAGAAATGATAAACGAATTCAGTAAAGTTGTAGGATACGAAAGTTAATATACAAAACCTAGTTATTTTTCTATATACTAACAACAAACAGTCTGTAAAAGAAATTGATAAAATAATCCCATTTACAATAGTATGAAAAATAATAATTATAATGCTAACCAAGGAAATGAAAGATTTGCACACTGAAAACTGCAAAACATTGCTGAAAGAAATTGAAGAAAACAAAAATACATGGAAAGACATCTTGTGTTCATGGATTGTAAGATTTAATATTTTTAAATGTCCACAGTACCCAAAGCAATCTATGGCGTCAGTACAATCCCTATCAAAATCTCAATGGCATTTCCTGCAGAAATAGAAAAAAAAAAAAAAAAAACAAGTTCATATGGAACCACAAAGAACTCTGAATAGCCAAAACAATCTTTTTATTTTTTTTGAAATATTCTCTTTCGATTTATTTACTTATTTGGCTGCATCGGATCTTAGCTGCAGTGCGTGGGATCTTTGTTGCGGCATGTGGGATCTTCCATTGCAGCGCGTGGTCTTTGTTGTGTGGCATGGGCTCTTTGTTGCGGCACGCAGGCTTCTCTCTAGTTGTGGCCTGTGGGTTTTTCTCTATCTAGTTGTGGCATATGGGCTCCAGGGCGTGTGGGCTCTGTAGTTGTGGTGCATGGGCTTAGTTGCCCCAAGGCATGTGGGATCTTAGTTCCCCAACCAGAGATTGAACCCGTGTCCGCTGCATTGGTAGGCAGATTCTTTACCACTGGACAACCAGGGAAGTCTCCAAAACAATCTTGAGAAAGAAGAATAGAGGCATTTACAGTCAAATGATCTTCAACAAGCATGCCTTATGGCGAGTTGCTGTTCAATGGGTGTAAAATTTCAGTTATGCAAGATGAATAAGTTCTAGAGATGTCCTCTACACTATGCTTATAGTTAACATTACTCTTACTGTATATGTGAAAGTCTGTTAAGAGGGTAGATCTCATGCTGCGCTCCTAATGTTCTTTTGCCACAATAATAAAAAAAAAAAGCATGAAGTGAAAAATAAAGAGATGATTTTAAAATATAAGAAAAATTATAGGTAAAGAAAGAGAGAACTCTTTTCTCCCCCAAAAAACTGAACATTGTTGACACATATACACTATTGATACTATGTATAAAATAGACAACTAATGAGAACCTACTGTATAGCACAGGGCACCCTACTTAAGGCACTGTGGTGACCTAAATGGGAAGGAAATCCAAGAAAGAGGGCATATATGTATATGCACAGCTGATTCATTTTGCTGTACAGTAGAAATGAACACAACATTGTAAAGCAACTAGACTCCAATAAAAATTAATTTTAAAAAACACTGAACATTGGACACATGCTCCAACTCTTTCCCTCCCCAGGGAGAAGCCAGGAGTAGGGGGTCTTCTCTGCACTGAGCTAGAGGGAAGGACTAGTCCAAATCATCACCTAATTCTCAGCTGCCCTGGACCTGGCACCATTTCCTGCCAGTACTTAGCTTCAGGTATGACAGAAACCAGTCCTTCAGGCTGACACCCTCAAAAAAGTCTGAACAGTTGGATATATGTTTCATTTTCCTCTTTCCCTCCCCAGAGAGAGAAGCCAAGAGCTGGGAGTTTTCTCCCGATCCAGCCTGGCAGAGTGGGTGCCATAAATTTTCCTACTGACTTTGATGCTGGCTGGTTTCGCTGCTCCCCCGGGGAGCAAATGCCTCTTAACTGGTTCTGAATTTCTTACAAAGGGAAGTGGTCCATGTATGGTTGAGTGGATGTCTCTGTTGACAGGGTCTGGGGCTTCCTATTCTTCCATCTTGCTGATATCACCCTGAAACTTACGTTTAACTACAAATTAAGAAGGCTTGCATTCCCTGGAAACCTCTGAAAAGTATTTTTACATAACTGTTTCCATTAGAATTTTCTAAAGAAAGAAGGAAAGTAGTTAGTATGCCTGCTTAAATTTCTGTGACCTATGAAGAAAATGAAGATTCACAGTCAAATGAAATGTTTTTGCTTTAATTTACATGCACTTTTTAATGTGGGTTAAAACGGTCTTTGACTAATCTTTATGAGAGCAAATGGGGAAAATTAAATAGATGCTTTAACAAAGATCAAGTTTTTTATATATATATATATATATATACACACACACACAACTTTATGTATGTGAGTATATATGCGTTATAGATAATACACCTATATATACTTATATACATATATACATACATATGTGTATATGTGCAGACACACACACACACATCCAAAAGCAATAAAGCTAACTTTTTTCCCCTGAGAAAAGATAGCCAAAATATAAAGAAAAGCAAAAGGAAAATATGATCCAATATATGAATATGGTCTTTGAGGCATAAATAAAATATGTAAAGTGTTTGTTACAGAATAAAGTAAAATTATCTTTGATATTGCAGGAAAACACTGATATATCATCACCGAGATGACACTCAGTTATGAAATTCCAAGGGTTTGGGGCCGTTTGATATCATCTAAGAAGGACCATAGCCCAGAAACCTTTCCTTTATTGCCTGATAGAAGTGAGAGATCGTGTTTTTATGTTTTGTTTTTATATTACGTTTTGTTTTGCAATAACACAGAAAAGTATATAGACAATCTAAAGGTAAAATATCTTGGGTCTTGAGAAATATATTTCTTAGAATGCTTTTGTTAACAAGTAAGAAAACCCAAACCAGGGCAGCATAAATTTTTAAAAGGGGACTTTATCATAAGACCATAAGAGTATCTCAAAGACAGATGCAGCGGGCAACCAGGAACCAGGAGTTTAAATTCAATCATGATTTTCTCCCTCTTTCCCCACTGCTATTCATTAAAATCAGCTCCAGCCTTCTTTTAAATCTTGGCAAGTCAGGCACTCTCTGCCTTTTGGCAGAAAACATGGCCAATTAAAAAAAAAAAAAAAAAGGATTTCCCTGGTGGCACAGTGGTTAAGAATCTGACTGCCAATGCAGGGGACACGGGTTCGAACCCTGGTCCAGGAAGATCTCACATGCTGCGGAGCAACTAAGCCCATGTGCCACAACTACTGAGCGTGCACTCTAGAGCCTGTGAGCCACAACTACTGAGCCTACGCTCTAGAGCCTGCGAGCCACAACTACTGAATCCCACGTGCCTAGAGCCCGTGCTCCGCAACAAGAGAAGCCACCGCAATGAGAAGCCTGTGCACCGCAACGAAGAGTAGCCCCTGCTCACCACAACTAGAGGAAGCCCACGCGCAGCAACAAAGACTCAACGCAGCCAAAAAAAATAAAAAAAAAATCTAGTGTTGAAAATTCAAAAGATGAGTCAGAGTAAGACCTAAACTTAATAGCTTAATTTCAGAGAGGTTCTGATTGGACCAGCGTGGTGCACAGGTATGACCAGGAGGCCAGTCCTGTTGTATTAATGTGGCTTTTCTCTCTATAACTGTGTAGGTTGAATTAGCGTGTGCGTGTGTGTGTGTGTGTTGTGTGTGTGTGTGTGTGTTGCAGCGGGGGCGGGGGCAGGTATGAAGGCTCCAAGGTCACTCAGTGAGGCAAGCAATCCCACAAGTAAAAAAATTATTTAATATTGAGATAGTTCAAAATGTTCCAAGCATGAAAATATGGCATGTGATTTGACAACTTCGAGATTTTGTTGCTGTTAAGTAAATGTTGTATTTGTTGTTGGTGAAATAGAAAGAGAAGATAATAGAACTCATAGTAAATGTTTAGACTAATGGTCTGTTCTATTTGCCAGTGCCCTTTGTAAAGTAGAATAATTAGTCCAGAAACAAGAAATCAAGATAGCAAATAAGTGCTAAATGGGACAATCATCTAGCACAGCAAACAGGGAAAAGATGTGACTATTACTGTGGCAGAAACCACTGAAACAATCAGCCCATGCAAAAGAGCAATAAAGGAAAGAAAATGAGGTACTGGGATATTCTTAGCTGAAGAAACAAATGCAAAAACAAAAATGGGGCAGAATGTTCTCCAATAAGTTGTCTGTTTGTTCCCATTTGGAGAAATGAGTGGAGAACTGATCACCAGAATGCAAAAAGCCATAGACTCAATAAAGTTTATATACTTTCCAGTCCAAGCACAAAAGTACTGAAATCACTTTGACAAATTTGGATAAAAGGAACTTAATATTTCTTAGTCACCTGATATTTCTTATAACAAATGAAAAACTAGAGTTTTAACAGTGGCATTATGTTTATAAACAAGAAAGCATCGAAAATTCATTAACTATCAGCAAGTAAGTGTTGCAACCAGCAATATTATAAAGTATAATATATTGAAAGGATTACTGTGGAAGAGCAAGTGGGAAAGAAATATCCTATGTGTCCACTTTAGTTAGGGGTTGTTATGGCAGACTAAAATCATTTCTTTGAAAATCTATCCAGTACTTCCTAGAAGTAGCAATCAGCAGTGAGACTCAGATAGTCATGTAAACATTCATTTATGGAATGAAATGACTTTATTCCCCTATACTTAATAATGTAATATTACTTGCCTTTGCTAAATAAAAAAAAAAATTCAAATATCTTTCTCAGGCTTCAGATTCTAAGCCCTTTGCTACTTCAAGAAGCAGGAGTCATTATTGTTAACTGTAATTTTCTCATAATTCCTGTTAAATTAATATGCATACAGGAATGCTTAATCTGCTCACTATAAATGTACATGTAGTTAAGCCATTATTCTCTATCCATTATTTTGTATTTCATTATCTAGGAGTCTATATGAGCTATTTACTAAGACACAGAAATTTCTATGGCACTTGCTCTATGAAACCAATCACTGCACTTAAAATGATGACTCCATTTCAAAACTTTCAGCAGAACACCTACATTTTTATTTTTAAAATATTTAAGACCGATGTGCATTTTTGTTGAGGGTAAGTTAACTTAACAAACAAGATATTAATCAGTATTCAGATATTTTTGTAATGTCATTGAGGTTACATTTATCCCAAGCAGTTCTTGGGGACATAATATTTTCCAGGTCAGGTTTTGGGGAACTGTGCTCTAACTGGGCTTCACATTGCAAGCTTTCTTTATTTGAGGCTCTTTGAAACAATACTGACTCTAATACTAGTAACTTGAAATCACATGGAGTCCCTACCTCTGCCGTCTTGATGTGAAGAAAAAAATCGTTCATTTCTTTCTGTTATATTTCACCTATGAGGCTTTATGTCAGTGCAACTGGTTTTTCATTGTTTTATGATTTAAATAAAGTTCACTCTTTGTGTCAGATTTTATTAGTATCTTGTCATCTCTAATGATTTTACTTTTGTTTTGAACTGAGAGATCTTATAATTATAAAAAGACACAATGTATACCTTGGTGATCATTACTGGTGTGTATGTTCTATTTGCAAAAGATTCTAAATAAACTCAAGATACAAACAGGCAATGAAATCATTAATTCTTTCTACAAAATGTTAAGTACAATCATCATGAAATGAAATCTAATTTGATAATTGTAGTATATTGGGTATATTCCACGGTACTTTGATCAAAAACCTACTTGTAAAGATAGCATTTTACAAACCGTTGAGCCACTTGAAAAGAATACGACTGTATATAAGAACACCAAAAAATAGTTCTCTTTTTTTCATTAATAACAGTACCAGGCAATACCTAGAGTACACACATATCACCATGTATACGTTCAATAGCAATTAAAATGCTTCTTATTATTAATTTTCACCAACTCAGAAATATGAATAGCACTGGATTTCCAAATAGAAAATGGGATGCTAATAAAATGGAGCAATGGAGCACAATTAACAAGAAAAATGAAGTCTCTGAAAAATTTAACTTCCCAGGTACCTTTCTATAAGAAGCTACTGAAGGATATATTACAATAAAATTAAGTAAATAGGCAAAAACAAGATATGGATTCCAGTACAAGGATCCAACAGAGGAAAGAGATGAAAGGAATTTGTATGAACTTGTCGAAAGGAAGTCCCAAGATGAGAGCCATGCAGGTAGCCTACACCACACACCACCATGGAACAGAAGATGGAAGGCTCCAGAAAGGATGCTTTTAGCAAAAAGTAAGTAAAAGATGATGGTGAAGTTACTGGCAGATTTTCTTAGAAGTTTGACTACTTAGAATGTTATATTCATAAATATTTTACAGAATTGTTAGAGTATAGAAAGACAGCTTTTACTTTAAAGAAAACTAAGTAAATGGGAAAAAAATAAGGCAATTATCAACTTCAGATGGAAGTCTAACAACAAATTGTTTTCATGTTATAATAGTTGACTTCTGCAGCGAATACACACACACACACACACACACACAATGAAAACAGCAAAAATGGATTTAACCAAATATTGTGATTTTATATTGGGGAGTAGGAAAAGGATAAAAAGAGAGAAAAATCCTCATCTACTATAACAGGAAGTCAAGCGATAATGTTTTAAAAGTTAAGAATCAAGAGAACAGTTTGCACATATTTAAAAATATAGAAATAAATGCCCAAGAAGTTGAGAAATGTAAAGTAATTGCCCCAAGGATAGGAAATTGGAAAATGAAGGACATAGGCAAATGATACAAGGAAGTTTTGGAGATTCTGGGATTGTAAGTAAGCTGACCATATATTCTGGTTTGTCCACGATAATCCTAGTTTATGGGGCTTTTTTCCACAGCATCCTGTCCAATTTAACAATTTTTTCTTGATTATTCACTTTTAACGAAGTTTTATTTGTAACAGTTGCATTAAAATAAGATGCCTGCATTTAGCAGACCTCCACTTTGACCTTTCCACTTCTGCCATGGTTTTAACTAATACTACTACAAGACTCATGTGCACTAAATGGAGTTCTCACCTTAATGTGTAGTTAAATCTGAAGGACAATCAGAGATAACCTGCCTTTCTTCACTGAGCATTTCCAGACTCAGCAAACACCACTCTTCCAGACAGCTCTTGCTTATGAAATAGACTGTCTTTCGATGCAAATGATTAGGACAACCATCTCTTTCAAGTCTCAGGTAGGCATCAGAAAAAATATTCTGTGCTGCTATCCTGTGTGTCATTTGGTATAACTGCTAGTTGTGCATGGTCCGTAAGATGCATGAGACCATCAGACCACCAGTCAGGGTCAGAGGAATAGATCAGTGTGAAACATGGGAACTTACTGGCTATGTACACATGAAATATTTGCAAGAAACAGCAGAGCACTTCTTCTGTAGAGTATATAGAAAATAGCCTGAATACTATTGCTACAGTGGCTTAGCCATTCATTATATGATGTAAGTATACAACTATTTAGCTTATTTGGCAACACTTACTTTACACACGCTCTCAGCAGCTATGACCTCAAAACTGTATTTATTTATTTAATGAAAAGTCATGTACTAAATTTCTGTCTCTCAAAAAGGTGATGATAAATATATACCTTATTTAAAATATTTACTATCTACCATGCCATGAGGATTGTAGAGACACCAGTAGCTATATAAAAACCAGTAGTCAGAAATCTGAAGAAATTCCAGCATCTATTTTACTTTAGGTATTTATTTTAACATCTCTGTGTCCAGAGATGACAATAGAAAATGCAGCTACAGAGGTGCGATTACTTTTCATTCTGTGAACATGACTTTTCATTTAGATCAAATGACACGGCTTTTATATTAATGTAGCTAATTTTCTATTCCATATTTTCTTGTATGTAAATAAAAAGTGAAGTGATAGGTGTTAATTTGTTAGCTGCATTAGCAAATAACAAATTATTAATTATGCCAGTTTCATATCTATGTCATCAGATGCTTCAAATAGAAAAAGTTAATTCTAATAATGTTTGATTTTTTTCATACAATTTATGGAATCAAAGTGAAACTTTAAAAAATTCATTCTATTTAAGGTGAAACATCTGACATTATTATGAATGTTATTGTGAAAAAAAAGGATTTGTTTTTCCAGTAATGATATATATACATTTTGATGGAGCACATCATCATGGTAAGAACAATGTTCTTACTAAATTGAAAAAATATGATAAAGAAATATACTTAGAACTAATTGTGCTGCACACATAATTCATAACCAAATTCAAATATGTCATGAGAGTCCACCAGTTAAAAAACAGAGGTCTTAAAAATTTACAAATATTTTATATATACACTACAACGGACTGCAAAGTTTTGCAACAAAACTAATGTGAAAATACAATAACAGAAAAAAAGAAAGAAAAAGAGCTTCCAAATGGTAGTATAAAATTTTTCTTTGCTACCTCTCTTCAAATATTTAAGCCTTTGAAAAAAAAATTGTAAAACAAATTAGTGTCTTGAAAAAACATTAAACTTTTTGTTAGAAAGTCCTTTACATTTAAATTGCATCTTGCTCAGAGTGACTTAGAAATCAATAATTAGAGATTAAATAATTAACAGGCTAAAAATCTTCAGATTTTGGCGCTTTTACTGAATTGCAACGGTTATAAAGAAAGTTTGCAAACAAGAAGATACTGAAATGTATCACTGTGAATTAAAGTAAGGGAAAATATATGTGACCTTGAATTTTGTGGTAAGTTTTTAAGATACAATAACAAAAGCACATTCCATGAAAGAAAAACTTGATAAGTTGGATTTTATTAAAAGTAAAGTTTTCGGGGCTTCCCTGGTGGTGCAGTGGTTGGGGGTCCGCTTGCCGGTGCAGGGGACGCGGGTTCGTGCCCCGGTCCGGGAGGATCCCACATGCCGCGGAGCGGCTGGGCCTGTGGACCATGGCCGCTGGGCCTGCGCGTCCGGAGTCTGTGCTCCGCGGCGGGAGAGGCCACAGCAGTGAGAGGCCCGCGTACCGCAAAAAAAAAAAAAAAAAAAGTAAAGTTTTCTATCCTGAGAAAGAAACTTTAACGGGAATAGAAAGACAAGCTACAGGCTAGGATAAACTATTTGAAAAACACATGTCTAATAAAGGTCTTGTATCCAAAATATAGAAAGAAATTTTAAAACTCAGCAATAAAAAAATGTAATGGGCAAAATGCTTGGACACCTCACCAAAGACAACATATAGATGGCAAATAAACAAATGAAAATGTTCATGAAATCATTTGTCATTAAGGAACTGCAAATTAAAACAACAAAGAGATACTATTACACAAACCACAGAATAGCTAAAATCCAAAAATTAAACAATACCAATTACTGACATGGATGCAAAACAACTCTCATTTCATTCATTGGTGGTGGGATTGCAAAATGGTTCAGCCACTTTGGAAGAGTCTAGCAATTTCTTATAAAGGTAAATATACTCTTACCATAAAATCCAACAGTCACGCTCCTAGGTATTTACCCAACTTATCTGAAAACTTATATTCACCAAAAAACCTGCAGACTTCAGGTTTCTGGTTCTTTGTGTAAGGAGCTTGGAAGTCACCACTCCATCCTAACAAGTAAAAAGCTGAACAGAATGAAAAATCAACAACTCTTCTAGAATTCATAAGAGAGGGGAAAACACAGAGCAAACCTCTGTGTTCCCAAGACTGGAGAGTCAGGCAGGAGAATACAAGGAGTCATGGCTTACCTGAGCAGAGACTCACAGCAGAAACGGCCAAGAGAACCAGTGTTGTACTAGAAGACCTGCACCGTAATTGGTGAATTGCTGGAGGCTCAGCGTAGAAAACTCCGACAATTAAAAACTCTGGGGGGAAACAGTCATAGGGGGAAGTTCTACACTTTTGTGAGTTTTACCTTCAGTTCAATCAGATTCTCACAGTAAATATCAGAGAAAAATCCCCTCGTGCTTCCAGCACCAGGAGGGGAAAGGGAAACACTTTGAAATAACCAGAGCACTCCGTTCTTCTTAAGGCCTGCCCTCAAGGGAAACGAATTAACCTGAGCCTAATTGGCTGGGCTATTATCAGAACCTAACGCACCTGAGAGTTACCTGAGAAATACTCAACTCCAGTCAGCTGAGTCAGCGGTAGCCTTCCAAGAGGGAGAAGGGAAATACTCAACTCTAGACCACTGAAGCCATCCTCATCCACCCAAGGTAAGAGAAAAACCGAGAAACATTTGTGAAGTCCACAGTCCAGAGCTCACTAAGACACTCAGGTTTAATCACAGGGCTATGGAACGCTTCTCCCTGCCCCTCCCCCCACAACATTACTAAAGGCCTATGTACAGCAGTTCCTTGTTCATGTCTGGCTATCAAAGAAAAAATTACAAGGCATACTAAACGGCAAAAAACACAATTTGGGGGCTTCCCTGGTGGCGCAGTGGCTGAGAGTCCGCCTGCCGATGCAGGGGACACGGGTTCGTGCCCCGGTCCGGGAAGATCCCACATGCCGCGGAGCGGCTAGGCCCGTGAGCCATGGCCCCTGAGCCTGCACGTCCGGAGCCTGTGCTCTGCAACGGGAGAGGCCACAACAGTGAGAGGCCTGCGTACTGCAAAAACAAAAAAAAACACAATTTGAAGACACAGGAAGCATCAGAACCAGACATGGCAGGGATGTAGGAATTATCAGGTCAGCATTTTGAAAGAACTATGATTAATATGCTAAGGACTCTGATGGATAGGGCAGACAGCAAGGAAAAACGGATGGACAGTGTAAGCAGAGAGGTGGAAATCCTGAGACGTAACCAAAGAGAAACGCCAGAGGTCAAAACAGTGCGGCAGAAATGACTAATGCCTTTGATGAGCTTATTAGTAGACTGTTCATGGCTGAGGAAAGAATCCGTTTTTTAGGTTTTTTAAATTTATTTATTTATTTATTTTTGGCTGCAATGGGTCTTCATTGTTGCACGCGTCTTCATTGCTGCACGCGGGCTTACTCTATTTGCGGCGAGTGGGGCCTACTCTTCATTGTGGTGCACGGGCTTCTCATTGTGGTGGCTTCTCTTGTTGCGGAGCACGGGCTCTAGGCGTGCGGACTTCAGTAGTTGCAGTGAGTGGACCCAGTCATTGTGGCTTGCGGGCTATAGAGTGCAGGCTCAGTAGTTGTGGTGCACAGGCTTAGTTGCTCCACAGCATGTGGGATCTTCCCGGACCAGGACTCAAACCCATGTCCCCTGCACTGGCAGGTGGATTCTTAACCACTGTGCCACCAGGGAAGTCCCTGAGGAAAGAATCTGAGTTTGAGGAAATCTCAATATAAACCTTCAAAATTGAAAAGCAAAACCAACAAAGACTTCAAAAAAAGGACAGATTATCCAAGGACTGTGGGACAACTATAAAATGTATAACATACATATATGAGAAAACCAGAAGGAGAAGAGAGAAAGGAACAGAAGAAATATTTGAAATAATGACTGAGAATTTCCCCAAAGTGATGTCAGACACCAAATCACAGATCCAGGAAGCTCAGTGATCAGCTAGCAGAATAAACGCCAAAGGACCATATGGAGGCATATCAATTTCAAAGTACAGAAAATCAAAGATAAAGAAAAATCTTGGGGGGGGAAAAAAAAGCCTGCATGCAAATGTTTATAGCAGCTTTACTCTTAATTGTCAAAAACCAGAAACAACTAACTTCTCCTTCAACAGGTGTGGATAAACAACTGTGGTACATACAAATAATAGGATGTTACTCAGTGATAAAAAAGAAATGAGCTACCAAGCCATGAAAAGACATGGATGAATTGTAAATATATATTGCTAAGTGAAAGAAGCCAATCTGAAAAAAATAAATAATGAAAAATTGTATGATGTTCTGGAAAAGGTAAAACTACAGAAATGATAAAAAAAAAAAATCAGTGGTTGCTTTGTGTTTGGGGACACAGGAGATGTGTTAAATAGGTGAAGTACAGGAGATTTTTTAGGGCATTGAAACTATGTTGTATGATAGTGTAGTGGTGAATACATGATACTATACATTTATCAAAACCCATAGAAGCTTACAGCACAGAGAGTGAAACTTAATCCCATAGAAGCTTACAGCACAGAGAGTGAAACTTAATAAGTGCAAAGTTTTCTTTAACAACTTTATTGGTGTATAACTGCTTTACAGTGTTGTGTTAGTTTCTGCTGCATAACAAAGTGAATCAGCTATACATATACATATATCCCCCATAGCCCCTCCCTCTTGCGTCTCTCTCCCACCCTTCTTATCCCACCCCTCTAGGTGGTCGCAAAGCACCGAGCTCATCTCCCTGTGCCATGCAGCTGCTTCCCACTAGTTATCTATTTTACATTTGGTAGTGTATATATGTCAATGCTACTCTCTCACTTCGTCCCATCTTACCCTTCCCCCTCCCCATGTCCTCCAGTCCATTCTCTACGTCTGCGTCTTTATTCCTGTCCTGCCCTTAGGTTCTTCAGAACCTTTTTTTTTTTTCTTAGATTCCATATATATGTGTTAGCATACAGTATTTGTTTTTCTCTTTCTGACTTACTTCACTCTGTATGACAGACTCTAGGTCCATCCACCTCACTACAGATAACTCAATTTCATTTCTTTTTATGGCTGAGTAATATTCCACTGTATCTATGTGCCACATTCTTTATCCATTGATCTGTCAATGGACATTTAAGTGCAAATTTAAAAAAATCATTTAGAAGGTTGGAAGGATCCCACAATGGAATGCAGAATGTGACAAAACAACCTAACAGCAATAAAAATGCATGAAACAACCTCACTTAAGAGGTTGGGGAAGAAAAGGTGTTGACCTAAGTAACTTTGGAAACAAGTGGAGGCTATAAAGTAAAAGCCAGAATAAATCTACATAAGCACTGTACTCTAGTCGATAATGCTGTTTGCCACAGAAGTATAGATTAACAATTCTGATACTGCTACACATGAATACTAAAATTAAGCAATTAAGTAAAGAGATAGCAGATGGTGGAAGCCAGATTTCTCATTGTTAAAGTGGAAGTTTACACATAAGCAAGGGGAGGAAGCTAGAAGGATCCACATGGTAAAGAACCAGGGTTGGAGACATAAGTATGAACTGATGTTAGTTTAACATGACACAAGTGGCTATATATAGAAAGAGTTATATTTCTTGACATTTCCATATTTCCATATTTGTATATAAATTTGTGGGTATTTATAGACATGCCTATATACCCAGGTTAATACACACCCATATATTTCCTTGCTTGGCCAGCTGAGAGAGCCAAGAAGTAACATCAGCCCCACACCAAAGAGCATGTCTAGTGCTCTTAGTTCTTAGTTCTAATACTATTCCCCAGTAAAGGGAATCAGGGCTCCTTAGGGGAATGAGATGGTACAGGAAATATACAAAATAAGCATGTAGTACCTTGTACTTCCAGAAAGTAAGAAATTTCTCAAAAAAAAAGAAAAAAACATAGACAATGATTGAGAGATATGTCAAAGTGATGTATTTTAAATTTTAAAATATTATATTGCTATCACCTCATAATTAAAATATGAAGATAAACAATAAGTAATCAATTTTTAAATAAATAATATCTTGATTTCTGTGTAATGCTAGTTTCTGACTTTTGTCAAGGATTTCATTGGCATTATTTATTAATTTTAATGACCCCCTTTAAGGAAGACGGAAATGCTATTATCTCTGAAATCAAGATATTGATAGAGTGATTCAGTTTTCTGGAACATAGGACTAATAGCCAAATTTTACAATTACCAATTGTTTGACATTGTAATGATATTTGAAATTCATAGTCATTACATTTCAATTCTATTCCCATCAAACTTTATGTTCTTAGAAAACACAGAAAGAGAGGCACTCTCTTCCTACTCAATGCAAAATAGTATTCAAATTTATGCAAGTTTAGAACAACTGGTTAAGATTCCTTTAGTTAAAAGAAGAAAGGAAAGAGATCTTGGATATATTCCAAAATGTTTTAAAAGAAAACAAAAGCCAATTCTTTAGCAAATAGTGAATAAGGCATGTGCACTACAATGGCTTTATTTTCAATTATCAGAAATTATACAGGCTGGACCAATTTCACCAACAGATTTAAGGACTGGAAATGGGAAAATCTTTCTACTAAAGATCTCTCCTTAGCTCACTGATACAAAATATAATAGAGGGTTACATTATCTGGTGGCCTGAGGTATCTTAAATAGCTAATTGGGATCATTAGACATTTCCTCAATTATTTAGGTAATTAAGGCAAAAAATATTTTTGCCCAAATAATCTGTAAATGTGATCATAACTCTCATTAAGATTTTCACAGCTATACAAATCATAAAAGATCCTACTCAGACATTTTTTTTTGCCCAGCACATTTAGATAAGATTATTTAAGCATCTTCCTTTCTAAACCCTAATCCTCTATTCATTTCCACGCCTCCTTCTACTTCATAGCTTTCTCTTTGTTTTATTTGACACCAACTTACCCAACAAGCCAGACTTCAGAGCTCCTCCAACCCTGGATGCCACTGGATTTCACACGTTTTAAAAATGACTCTCCGTCCTATTGGTATTTCTACCATGAAGGACATACCACCACATGCAGTTACAGAAACCTAATATGAAATGACTACAAGTATCTACTCAGCTCTGGAAACACTCCAGGAACAAACTCTAATTCAGTCACATTGTTGTAGTCCTCATATTTCACCCACCATGATTGCCTACTTCTCTAAGTTTGATACCAGAATACATTCTTTGGTCTACAGTCACAGATTAGGAGACCTCTGTGGGAATCATTGGACAAGGAGTGCCACTCACTTCTTTGCTTCTCAGCTAAATCTCCCTTGGATTGGAAAACCAGGACTCTGACCCCACTAAAGTCTCAGACCTCTTCCTCCTTAGAATTTCACTTGCTCCGCCTCTAGCACACCATAACTGAATTTATGAAATTCCCCATGCAGAGTTACAATCCAAATGAGATATATCCACAAGTCAACTGGGAAGAAAATTGGTCACAAATCTTTGAAGCCCATTCAGCAAGGGTTCTCAAAATTTTTAGTTTGTAGCACTTTAGAATCAGAAGTTTTGGCAGTTCAGTGATTTAAAAAGATTAAAAGACTCTACTCAATTCTAACATCTCAGCAATAACACAATCACTCCTATAGCTGGCATCTCTACTCCCTAGGATTTCCTTCCTGGTAATAGGCAGGTGAACATTCTGGCCGACCACACCAGCAAGAAAGATGACAGACACCATACCCAGGGTACTCTTGGCAGACTCAGTCAGCCTCTTATGTACTACCTGAACTTTTCCTTCCCCAAAGTACTCACTCTTTATCCTCTGTTTAAAACCTTTCCAAGCTCCCCAGCGATCTCTTCTCCTTCAATGTGAAGCTCTGAAGACCATATGTTGCTCTGCCTTTAGCTACATTTTTCTGTACTTGCATGTTGCTTTATTTATTACGGGTTGATAAACGGGGTGGAGATGGAGGCTTCCCACCACCAGGTGGCAGGGCAGTGATGTCAGCACAGTTTAGTTTTAGACAGTTTACTTTGCTCCACTTGGAAGAATCCCAAATGTTTTTTTGACTCACCTAAATTCTATGATCACAAGAATGTCATCTCTAGAGTTCTTCCCTTTGTCTCCTGTATCTTTATATACTTTATTGACCAAGACATGGTCTCTTAAATCCACTAATGAGATGCCTTCCATTCTATTGTATTTCCATTATATGCTGATTATTTCCAAGTATAAATAACAAACCTCTTGGATAAATATGTTTTATATGTTTATTACTCTCACAACAGATTTACTTTCTAATTATAACTGTCATATAATGTCACATGGATCTTTAACCATCTTCAATTAGTTATCTCACTATTCAGTTGTCATTTGAGGGGACTATTTTGTACCCTGACCACACTTGCTTAGATACTCAAGAGGGAAAATTCTCACACATCACAGTAAACTCACTATCTTTATCAGGCAGTATTTGGTCTTAAAATATGCTTTTAACTTCTTATTTGCATAATAGCTTTTAACCCGTTCTAGATGGTCTCAAGAAACCCACTCAATTGATTTTACATCTGACATATAATATTCACAGTAACTGTTAACAAAAAAATTTTTTTGCTATTGATGGAAAAATTAAAGAATTTGCTATCACCTGTTACGAACAACTGACGTAGAGTTTATTAACTGGGTATCAATAAAAGCTTATACAATTTATTCACAGTAAAGCACTAACAAGTAATGCCTTTCTCCTCTTATCTAATCCTTCTCACCACTCCAGGAGTGTTTAGTTACTACTTCAAACATATATAGGTTAAGTTCAGATATACTTTTTTTTTTTTTTTTTTTTTTTTGCGGTACTCGGGCCTCTCACTGCCGTGGCCTCTTCTGCCGCGGAGCACAGGCTCTGGACGCGCAGGCCCAGCGGCCATGGCTCACGGGCCCAGCCGCTCCACAGCATGTGGGATCTTCCCGGACCGGGGCACAAACCCGCGTCCCCTGCATCGGCAGGTGGACCCCCAACCACTGCGCCACCAGGGAAGCCCCAGATACACATTTTGAACAGGGCTTCTTCTAAATGAAATCACTTCTTCTGAATGAATGTATGTATTTCTGGTATATCCATTCCAAAGTAATACCATAGGGATCTTCCTTTATAGCCTCTAATCCATAATTTTATCACCCTTCTTCTACAGTGAGAACTCTGATTCCTAACAATATCAACATTTATTCATTTACTCAATTTATAATAAACAAAATAATTTTGGAACTACCACAGTACCACCATCATAACGAATCTACTAAGTAAAATGTAAGGTTTTCCTGTAGCTCTATTTGCCCTTATAATACGGTCCCTTTTAATACAGCCCTTATAAGATGTTGCAGATCACTCCATTTTCTCAGTTCTTTCCAAACAAGGTCCTCTCAAATTATAACAATATTTATACAATCTCATATTCCAAGGGATTTATACATATGACCATATTAGGTATGTATCTGACAATGGCCCCTAGGACATATGTCTTCATGGTTATTCAGAAATTCATGTCAACAGGTATAGGGGAGAGCCTCATTCATCTTCTTTATCAAGTTTGTGCCTAGGGAACCAGAGTAATGAACCACCAGAACCTAAAACTGCAATCTCTTTGCTTACACCTCACTGGGGTTTATTCAGGCCCATCAGGATAAAGGTCAGCCTTATTGGTAATTCAGTTGGATATTCTGTGATTTAGCTATCAAATAATTGGAAGCTAAATGACCCTGAAGCAAATTTTTAAAAAACACGTCCAAGCAGAGTGCTGAGAGTCACACAAAGAAGCAAATCACATGTCATGTCCAAGGTCAAGTGCAAGAAAAGGAACAGGGCATAAAGCCAAAAGTTCAGGAATCAGATAAGTGCAAAACTGAGCAAGATGCAGAAAAGGAGCAAAAGTCCAGACTTTTGCTGTGTACTGGGTACATGGTGTATGGATGCATCACCCAAGCGCAGCATGGGAATAACTGTTCATTTCTCCAGACATTGGCGATGTTTCTATGAACATCACACAAACAATGTTATGATTCTCAAAGAACCTACCTACAGAAAAAAAAGAATCAAGAACATACACAACATAGGAAAAATTACAAGGTCCAGTTTTCTAATATTATAGGTTATCTTTGATTTCTGAATAGAAGTTATTATACACACACACTTCAGTCAAGGTCTTGCTTTAATAAAAAAAAGGAGGCTGCCAGAGATGTGGAGAGTGAACTTGAGGACATGGGAAGGGAGAGGGGTGGGCTGGGACAAGGTGAGAGAGTGGTATGGACATATATATACATATGCCAAATATAGAATGGATGGCTGGTAGAAAGCAGCTGCATAGCACAGGGAGATCAGCTCGGTGCTTTGTGACCACCTAGAGGGGTGGGATAGGGAGGGTGGGAGGGAGACGCAAGAGGGAAGAGATATGGGGATATATGTATACGTATAGCTGATTCACTTTTTTATACAGCAGAAGCTAACGTACCATTGTAGAGCAATTATACTCCAATAAAGGTGTTGGGAAAAAAAGAAAAGGAGGCTGCCAGGAGATGATCTGTCTTTTCTGCTTTATTATTAGTGTAAGCTTATTTTTTGACCATTGGTGTAAACATTTAGCTATTTTTATGTTTGTCACATAGCTAGTATTAATATTTCCACTGCTGAAAATGACAGAGGCTCTACTCCTGAAAGCTACTTGATAGTTTTAATTTCCAATTCCAAATTCAACTGAGAAATGAAAATCCATTGAACATTTTAGAGAAAATAATTTTTTGCTTTTCAAAAAATATTTTCTTATAGATAACCAGCAAATATTGATAGAAGTTTCTTATACAATCTGTTGCTCATCACATTCCTTTAACAGAACACTGGCATGCTCTATTTTCTGTATTAATTTTTCTAAAGTAAATGGATTTTTATGTAAGTGAAGAATCAAATTAATATCTTTGATATGTTATCTAATTAGTATAATTTAGAGGAAATGGAGTATGCATGACCCAAGGTGCAAATCTTGAGGCAGAAAATTTTTGCCTGAAATTAGTGTTTAAGTAAGGATAGAAAGATAATAAGACAAAGACTCAGTATGTACATCTAATAATTCTGCAGTTTCATTCTTTTTATCATTTAAGTAACTCTGACTTCCTTTGGTCATCACTTTTTTCTGTTTTCCAACTAAATAAATACTGATTAAAAAATAATATTCTGCCTCATACTTCTGTGGCTGCTTTTGTAATTCCAAATGAAGGCTTCTTCTACAAAATTTAATCAATATCTTTACCAAAAAAATAGAATTGGGGGTAATATCCTTTTTCTTCTGATTTCAAATTAATCAATTTTAACAGCATTCACTTAGTTCAAAGTCAGGAAATTCCAATGATTACTGTGCAGTTTCCAGAATCAGGCAGTTGAACGCTACTCATTTGGAATGGGAAAAGGCAAAAAATGCTGGCTATCCCATTGGCCTGCTGGCATAATTGAAGAAAGGAATAGTCTAGCTGCTCCAAGGTAGCTCAGGATACATGTCACAATTTTAGAACTCATGAATGAAGAAGTACCAGGTTATGGGCTGGACCCAACTTTAGGCCCAACATATCCAGTTTTCAAGGTAATAATACTGTGCTGGGTACTGCCAAGGAATCCCAGGCCATATATAGTTCTATGTCTCAGTAATAATGAACTTCTAAGACCCGGATGGTAAATAGGTGTAAATTTGCATGTGAACTCTGATTGATGGCTTCCTAGAGTAACTTCTCTAGAACATTCTAAGGCCACTTAGAGGAACAGTGCCAAGATAGATTAGCAATGTCTATGACGGATTCAGAAAGGAGGAAATAGCAACTTAAATATCCCATATTTTCTGATCCTGATCCATAGATTTCAGGGCAAAAATAGTTGAAATACCTAGCTCAGAAGTTCAAGTAAAATATAAAATGCGATAAGAATAGTTTATCTCTACCAATCTGCACTCCCTCTCCCTAACAGAGGAACTTCCCAATCTCTATCAACGTTTCCTTTTATGTGTTTCTCCCTCTCCTCATGTATTTCCTAATTCCTCCTTTTCTCTACCATAAAATAGAATTATGAACTTATTTAATAAAACTAATTTTCTTTCTTCTAAAAATGTCATATAACGAACTTTTATATAGTGTACTCTCCCAACTACAAAAAAAGTTTCCAATCAAATTTAATATGTTTTTACTTGTGTGTGACAAATGTTATCATTTTTAGTAGATAAATTCACCTTTAAAAGAAAAAAGAGGGACTTCCCTGGTGGCACAGTGGTTAAGAAACCCCCTGTCAATGCAGGGGACATGGGTTCGGTCCCTGGTCCGGGAAGATACCACATGCCACGGAGAAGCTAAGCCCTTGAGCCACAACTACTGAGCCCGCATGATACAACTACTGAAGCCCACGCACCTAAAGCCCGTGCTCTGAAACCAGAGAAGCCACTGCAATAAGAAGCCCGCTCGCTGCAACTAGAGAAAGACTGCAGGCAGCAACAAAGACACAATGCAGCCAAAAAATTAATTAATTGATTGATTGATTTTTAAATACAGAGAGAAAAAAGAATACAAAGCATTCCGTTTCCTGTTGAAGGGTCATAGATTAGAAGTCACCTGATCCACATAGACACGGGTGTGTAGGCTGGACATTGCCTTGGGGTCTGTCTGCCCAGCAACCAATGCTCTGCTTCCTTCACCCCAGCTCATCCCCAATTCTGATAATAGCATCTTGATTTTTCTTTGAAGACCACAGGCCACCATGCTCAGTCCAAGATGCAGAGGTTCCTTGTACCACATTCACATCTGAGAATGGCACAAGGGAAAATAATGGTTGACTTCCAAAAATTCTCTGGAAGTTCAGCCATAATGAGGTAGTAGGTATCAGATTTACCCTCCTGCAGTCAATAACAATAAAGCAGGACAAATATACGCAGTAAAAGTTTTCAAACATTAAACAAAAGAAAGCATGGATCTGTGATCCTAGACACAAGGAAAACACATAAGGCAAGTTCTACTTTCACCCTGGCTTTTGTTGTCGGTACACTTTCAAACTGACTTACAGGGAAGTAGAGCTTATTATCCACTTTACTGGGTATAGAATATAAATATTAGAGTTAGGGGTTGCTGAGACAGTATGTAGTTGCTCAACTGAGTGCCAGAGAGGAGAGAGCTATGTAGAGAAATAAACATATAAATCTATGTACAAGTTCTCTTGACTTTTTGTCTAGATCCTTAGCTGTGTATCTGCAAGCCTGGCAGAGGTCAATTGCTGGGAGTCTGTAAGCTGAGTGGGAAATCCAGAGATCACACAATGCTGGGACTCTGACCTCCTGTATATCTTACACAACTCTCTAAGTATTCAACATCCTTTCAACGGTTTCCCTGTGTGACCTCAGAAAGGCCACAACTTAGGAGTAAGGCATATCTAGCCATGCTGTAGTAGCTATTATGGACCTTGCAAAGAATGCTAAAACGAATGCCTCAAAAGAAACAAACTGAATCATATGTAGATTAACTTCCTACCAAAACAAAAATCAACACTTTATAAAGAAAGATAACATAAGTTAGACTCTGAACATGACATCAACAATGTCCAGCATACAGGCTTCCGGGAAGATGGCGGAAGAGTAAGACGCGGAGATCACCTTCCTCCCCACAGATACACCAGAAATACATCTACACGTGGAACAACTCCTACAGAACACCGACTGAACACTGGCAGAAAACCTCAGACCTCCCAAACGGCAAGAAACCCCACACGTACCTGGGTAGGGCAAAAGAATAAACAGAGACAAAAGAATAGGGACGGTACCTGCACCAGTGGGAGGGAGCCGTGAAGGAGGAAATGTTTCCACACACTGGAAGCCCCTTCGCGGGCGGAGACTGCGGGTGGCGAAGAAGGAAAGCTTTGGAGCCGCGGAGGAGAGCACAGCAACAGGGGTGCGGAGGACAAAGCGGAGAGATTACCGCACAGAGGTTCAGAGCCGACCGGCACTCACCATCCCGAGGCGCTTGTCTGCTCACCCACCGGGGCGGGCGGGGCTGCGAGCTGAGGCTCGGGCTTCGGTCGGAGCGCAGGGAGAGGACTGGGGTTGGCGGCGTGAACACAGCCTGCAGGGGGTTGGTGCACCACGGCTAGCCGGAAGGGAGTCCGGGAAAAGTCTGGACCTGCCAAAGAGGCAAGAGACTTTTTCTTCCCTCTTTGTTTCCTGGTGCGCGAGGAGAGGGATTAAGAGCGCCGCTTAAAGGAGCTCCAGAGACGGGCGCGAGCCGCAGCTAATAGCGCAGACACCAGAGACGGGCATGAGACGCTAAGGCTGTTGCTGCCGCCACCAGGAAGCCTGTGTGCGAGCACAGGTCACTATCCACAGCCCCCTTCCGGGGAGCCTGTGCAGCCCGCCACGGCCAGGGTCCTGGGATCCAGGGACACCTTCCCCCGGGAGAACGCACGGCGCGCCTCAGGCTGGTGCAACGTCACGGCGGCCTCTGCCGCAGCAGGCCCGCCCCGCACTCCATGCCCCTCCCTCCCCCTGGCCTGAGTGAGCCAGAGCCCCCGAATCAGCGGCTCCTTTAACCCTGTCCTGTCTGGGCGAAGAACAGACGCCCTCCGGAGACCTACACGCAGCGGCGGGGCCAAATCCAAAGCTGAACCCCTGTGAGCTGTGAGAACAAAGAAGAGAAAGGGAAATCTCTCCCAGCAGCCTCAGATGCAGCGGATTAAAGCTCCACAATAAACTTGATGTACCCTGCATCTGTGGAACACCTGAATAGACAACGAATCATCCCAAATTGAGGAGGTGGACTTTGACAGCAAGATTTATGATTTTTCTCCTCTTTTCCTCTTTTTGTGAGTGTGTATGTGTAGGCTTCTGTGTGAGATTTTGTCTGTATGGCTCTGCTTCCACCATTTCTCCTAGGGTTCTATCCGTCCGTTTTTCTTTTTTTTTTTTAATTTTTTTCTCTTAAAAATTATTTTTTGTTTTAATAACTTTATTATATTTTATCTTACTTTATTTTATTTCACTTTATCTTCTTTCTTTCTTTTTTTCCTTCCCTCCTTCCTTCCTTCCTTCCTCCCTCCCTCCCTCCCTCCCTCCTTCCTTTCTTTCTTTCTTTCTACTTCTACTAATTCTTTCTTTCTACTTTATCTCCCTTTTATTCTGAGCCGTGTGGATGAAAGGCTCTTGGTGCTGCAGTCAGGAGTCAGTGCTGTGCCTCTGAGGTGGGAGAGCCAACTTCAGGACACTGGTCCACAAGAGACCTCCCAGCTCCACATAATATCAAATGGCGAAAATCTCCCACAGATCTCCATCTCAACACCAGCACCCAGCTTCACTCAACGACCAGCAAGCTACAGTGCTGGACACCCTATGCCAAACAACTAGCAAGACAGGAACACAACCCCACCCATTAGCACAAAGGCTGCCTAAAATCATAATAAGTCCACAGACACCCCAAAACACACCACCAGACGTGGACCTGCCCAGCAGAAAGACAAGATCCAGCCTCATCCACCAGAACACAGGCACTAGTCCCCTCCACCAGGAAGCCTACACAACCCACTGAACCAACCTTAGCCACTGGGGACAGACACCAAAAACAACGGGAACTACGAACCTGCAGCCTGCAAAAAGGAGACCCCAAACACAGTAAGATAAGCAAAATGAGAAGACAGAAAAACACACAGCAGATGAAGGAGCAAGATAAAAACCCACCAAACCTAACGAATGAAGAGGAAATAGGCAGTCTACGTGAAAAAGAATTCAGAATAATGATAGTAAAGATGATCCAAAATCTTGGAAGTAGAATGGACAAAATGCAAGAAACATTTAACAAGGACCTAGAAGAACTAAAGATGAAACAAACAACGATGAACAACACAATAAATGACATTAAAAATACTCTAGGTGGGATCAATAGCAGAATAACTGAGGCAGAAGAACAGATAAGTGATCTGGAAGATAAAATAATGGAAATAACTACTGCAGAGCAGAATAAAGAAAAAAGAATGAAAAGAACTGAAGACAGTCTCAGAGACCTCTGGGACAACATTAAACGCACCAACATTCAAATTATAGGGGTTCCAGAAGAAGAAGAGAAAAAGAAAGGGACTGAGAAAATATTTGAAGAGATTATAGTTGAAAACTTCCCTAATATGGGAAAGGAAATAGTTAACGAAGTCCAGGAAGCACAGAGAGTCCCATACAAGATAAATCCAAGGAGAAATACGCCAAGACACATACTAATCAAACTGTCAAAAATTAAATACAAAGAAAACATATTAAAAGCAGCAAGGGAAAAACAACAAATAACACACAAGGGAATCCCCATAAGGTTAACAGCTGATCTTTCAGCAGAAACTCTGCAAGCCAGAAGGGACTGGCAGGACATATTTAAAGTGATGAAGGAGAAAAACCTGCAACCAAGATTACTCTACCCAGCAAGGATCTCATTCAGATTTGATGGAGAAATTAAAACCTTTACAGACAAGCAAAAGCTGAGAGAGTTCAGCACCACCAAACCAGCTTTACAACAACTGCTAAAGGAACTTCTCTAGGCAAGAAACACAAGAGAAGGAAAAGACCTACAATAACGAACCCAAAACAATTAAGCAAATGGGAATAGGAACATACATATCGATAATTACCTTAAATGTAAATGGACTAAATGCTCCCACCAAAAGACACAGATTGGCTGAATGGATACAAAAACAAGACCCATATATTTGCTGTCTACAAGAGACCCACTTCAGACCTAGAGACACATACAGACTGAAAGTAAGGGGATGGAAAAACATATTTCATGCAAATGGAAACCAAAAGAAAGCTGGAGGGCCTCCCTGGTGGCACAGTGGTTGAGAGTCCACCTACCAATGCAGGGGACACGGGTTCATGCCCTGGTCTGGGAGGATCCCACGTGCTGTGGAGCGGTTGGGCCCATGAGCCATGGCTGCTGAGCCTGCGCATCCTCAGCCTGTGCTCCATGACGGGAGATGCTGCAGCAGTGAGAGGCCCGCGTACCACAAAAAAAAAAAAAAAAAAGAAGAAAGCTGGAGTAGCAATTCTCATATCAGACAAAATAGACTTTAAAATAAAGACTATTAGAAGAGAAAAAGAAGGACACTACATAATGATCAAGGGATCAATCCAAGAAGAAGATATAACAATTGTAAATATTTATGCAACCAACATAGGAGCGCCTCAATACATAAGGCAAATACTAACAGCCAAAAAAGGGGAAATCGACATTAACACATTAATAGTAGGGGATTTTAACACCCCACATTCACCAATGGACAGATCATCCAAAATGAAAATAAATACAGAAACACAAGCTTTAAATGATACATTAAACACGAAGGACTTAATTGATATTTATAGGACATTCCATCCAAAAACAACAGAATACACATACTTCTCAAGTGCTCATGGAACATTCTCCAGGATAGATCATATCTTGGGTCACAAGTCAAGCCTTGGTAAATTTAAGAAAATTGAAATCGTATCAAGTATCTTTTCTGACCACAACGCTATGAGACTAGATATCAATTACAGGAAGAGATCTGTAAAAATTACAAACACATGGAGGCTAAACAATACACTACTTAATAATGAAGTGATCACTGAAGAAATCAAAGAGGAAATTTAAAAATACCTAGAAACAAATGACAATGGAGACACGATGACCCAAAATCTATGGGATGCAGCAAAAGCAGTTCTAAGAGGGAAGTTTATAGCAATACAATCCTACCTTAAGAAACAGGAAACTTCTCGACTAAACAACCTAACCTTGCACCTAAAGCAATTAGAGAAAGAAGAACAAAAAAAAACAAAGTTAGCAGAAGGAAAGAAATCATAAAGATGAGCTCAAATATAAATGAAAAAGAAATGAAGGAAATGATAGCAAAGATCAATAAAACTAAAAGCTGGTTCTTTGAGAAGATAAACAAAATTGATAAACCATTAGCCAGACTCATCAAGAAAAAAAGGGAGAAGACTCAAATCAATAGAATTAGAAATGAAAATGGAGAAGTAACAACGGACACTGCAGAAATACAAAAGATCATGAGAGATTACTACAAGCAACACTATGCCCATAAAATGGACAACCTGGAAGAAATGGACAAATTGTTAGAAATGCACAAGCTGCCAAGACTGAATCAGGAAGAAATAGAAAATATGAACAGACCCATCACAAGCACTGAAATTGAAACTGTGATTAAAAATCTTCCAACGAACAAAAGCCCAGAACCAGATGGCTTCACAGGCAAATTCTATCAAACATTTAGAGAAGAGCTAACACCTATCCTCCTCAAACTCTTCCAAAATATAGCAGAGGGAGGAACACTCCCAAACTCATTCTATGAGGCCACCATCACCCTGATACCAAAACCAGACAAAGATGTCACAAAGTAAGAAAACTACAGGCCAATATCGCTGATTTACATCCTCAACAAAATACTAGCAAACAGAATCCAACAGCACATTAAAAGGATCATACACCATGATCAAGTGGGGTTTATTCCAGGAATGCAAGAATTCTTCAATATATGCAAAACAATCAATGTAATAAACCATATTAACAAATTGAAGGAGAAAAACCATATGATCATCTCAATAGATGCAGAGAAAGCTTTCAACAAAATTCAACACCCATTTATGATAAAAATCCTGCAGAAAGTAGGCATAGAGGGAACTTTCCACAACATAATAAAGGCCATATATGACAAACCCACAGCCAACATCATCCTCAATTGTGAAAAACTGAAACCATTTCCTCTAAGATCAGGAACAAGACAAGGTTGCCCACTCTCACCACTCTTATTCAACATAGTTTTGGAAGTTTTAGCCACAGCAATCAGAGAAGAAAAGGAAATAAAAGGAATCCAAATTGGAAAAGAAGAATTAAAGCTGTTACTGTTTGCAGATGACATGACACTATACGTAGAGAATCCTAAAGATGCTAACAGAAAACTACTAGAGCTAATCAATGAATTTGGTAAAGTAACAGGATACAAAATTAATGCACGGAAATCTCTGGCATTCCTATACACTAACGATGAAAAATCTGAAAGTGAAATCAAGAAAACACTCCCATTTACCATTGCAACAAAAAGAATAAAATAGGAATAAACCTACCTAAAGAGACAAAAGACCTGTATGCAGAAAATTATAAGACACTGATGAAAGAAATTAAAGATGATACAAATAGATGGAGAGATATACCATGTTCTTGGATTGGAAGAATCAACATTGTGAAAATGACTCTACTACCCAAAGCAATCTACAGATTCAATGCAATCCCTATCAAACTACCACTGGTATTTTTCACAGAACTAGAACAAAAAATTTCGCAATTTGTATGGAAACACAAAAGACCCTGAATCACCAAACAATCTTGAGAACGAAAAATGGAGCTGGAGAAATCAGGCTCCCTGACTTCAAACTATACTACAAAGCTACAGTAATCAAGACATTATGGTATTGGCACAAAAACAGAAAGATAGATCAATGGAACAGGATAGAAAGCCCAGAGATAAACCCACGCACATATGGTCACCTTATCTTTCATAAAGGAAGCAGGAATGTACAGTGGAGAAAGGGCAGCCTCTTCAATAAGTGGTGCTGGGAAAACTGGACAGGTACATGTAAAAGTATGAGATTAGATCACTCACTAACACCATACACAAAAATAAGCTCAAAATGGATTAAAGAGCTAAATATAAGGCCAGAAACTATCAAACTCTTAGAGGAAAACATAGGCAGAACACTCTATGACATAAATCACAGCAAGATCCTTTCTGACCCACCTCCGAGAGAAATGGAAATAAAAATAAACAAATGGGACCCAATGAAACTTCAAAGCTTTTGCACAGCAAAGGAAACCATAAACAAGATGAAAAGACAACCCTCAAAATGGGAGAAAATATTTGCAAATGAAGCAACTGACAAAGGATTAATCTCCAAAATTTATAAGCAGCTCATGCAGCTCAATAACAAAAAAACAAACAACCCAATTCAAAAATGGGCAGAAGACCTTAACAGACATTTCTCCAAATAAGAGATACAGACTGCCAACAAACACAGGAAAGAATGCTCAACTTCATTAATCATTAGAGAAATGCAAATCAAAACTACAATGAGATATCATCTCACACCAGTCAGAATGGCCATCATCAAAACATCTACAAACAATAAATGCTGGAGAGGGTGTGGAGAAAAGGGAACCCTCTTGCACTGTTGGTGGGAATGTAAATTGATACAGCCACTGTGGAGAACAGTATGGAGTTTCCTTAAAAAACTACAAATAGAACTACCATATGATCCAGCAATCCCACTACTGGGCATATACCCTGAGAAAACCATAATTCAAAAAGAGTCATGTACCAAAATGTTCACTGCAGCTCTATTTACAATAGCCCAGAGATGGAAACAACCTAAGTGTCCATCACCAGATGAATGGATAAAGAAGATGTGGCACATATATACAATGGAATATTACTCAGCCATAAAATGAAACGAAATTGAGCTATTTGTAATGAGGTGGATAGACATAGAGTCTGTCATACAGAGTGAAGTAAGTCAGAAAGAGAAAGACAAATACCGTATGTTAACACATATATATATATGGAACTTAAGAAAAAAAAATGTCATGAAGAACCTAGGGATAAGACAGGAATAAAGACACAGACCTACTAGAGAATGGACTTGAGGATATGGGGAGGGGGAAGTGTAAGCTGTGACAAAGCGAGAGAGAGGCATGGACATATATACACTACCAAACGTAAGGTAGATAGCTAGTGTGAAGCAGCCGCATAGCACAGGGAGATCAGCTCAGTGCTTTGTGACCGCCTGGAGGGGTGGGATAGGGAGGGTGGGAGGGAGCGAGACGCAAGAGGGAAGAGATATGGGAACATATGTATATGTATAACTGATTCAGTTTGTTATAAAGCAGAAACTAACACACCATTGTAAAGCAATTATACTCCAATAAAGATGTAAAAATAAAACAAAACAAAACAAAAACTGAAAAAAAAAATACAATGTCCAGCATACAGTAAAAAATTACTAGATATATAAAGCAAAAGGAAAGTTTGACTTTTAACCAGGAGGGAAAAAACAGTAGAAATGGTCCCAGATATAACAAAGACATTGAAATTAACAGGAAAGAAATTTAAAATATCTATGATAATCCCACTACATCACAAGAATTTTTGAATGCTTGTCACTCTGTCTATTTTAGAGTAGAAAAGAAGTTCATCTCCTAATTTTCCAGATGTGAAAACAAATGTTGTAATTTAATGTCATCACTGTCAATTGCCCTAGGTATAAAAGGAGGAGGCAGGTTTCCTTAGAAAAGAAGAACTAGGAATCAAATCATATTCATGAATCTTGACTATAGATAAACCTCATTCGTCTGCTTTATACTAATATGGTGATGTTGGAGGCCACAGGTTGGGGATAGAGCGTGGATGTTGGCAGGCACTGTTATTCAAAACAGAACTTGAGAGACTATGATGATGCATGCACACATCTTCCTTCTACTGCTGAAGTAGCAAGAGGACAGAAGATTCTCCTCAATCTTTCAAATCACATACAGGTGCTTCTCCTTGACAGAATCTAACCCAGAACGTTTCCAGCTTGGATTCTGTGAAATTTAGTTTCCAGGCTTCCAATTTCATAATATAGGGAATATCCTAGAAGAAAAAGAATGGAACCGAGTTGCCAGTGGGCCATGAGAAACACCTCCCATCACACCTGTTGGGCAATTCTTATAATAATGCCTTTATTTTCAAAATATTTTCACACACATTTTATTTCTTTCTTCCTTCCTTCCTTCCTTCCTTCTTTCCTTCCAGCCTCACCAGGTCTTAGTTGCAGCACACTGGATCTTTTTTAGTTGCGACATGCAGACTCCTAGTTGTGGCATGCATGCCAGATCTAGTTCCCTGACCAGGGATCGAACCTGTGCCCCCTGCACTGGGAGCACAGAGTCTTACCCGCTGGACCACCAGGGAAGTCCTCACACACATTTTCTTATTTGAGCTTCACAATAACATTATGTGCTGATATTATTACCCTCATTTTACAATGGAAAGAATTGACAGGCAGAGTAGTAGTGGATTTTCTTTTCTTTATTCATTCTACAATATGCTAGTTGCCCAAAAGACATTGAGCTGTATTCCAGCAGATGCATTCTAAGCAAGGAAATTATATGACTCCAAGATAGAAGTTTAAGTTCCACACCAAATGGTGTCTAATAGTAAAGGTTGCTAAGAATGGTCCCCAACTGAACTTACAGACTTACTTCCTTAAATCGTCCTTGTTTATATTGTCTTTAAATATGATGATTATTAATATTAATATTTCTAACTCTATTAATGAAGAATAATTGTGTATTCTTCTCTGTAAGAAGAATTTAAAAGTTATACAGTCATATTTTGACCGCCTTCTGGTAATCTTCATTTGTAAGATCAAGTTGAGCAGAATGAAGAAATTTCTTGAACTTTTAATCAACAAACCTAAGTACATAAAGTAGCAATCAGAAATGTCACAATTGTTATTAACATATGTTCAAAAATGTTCTTTGTTTATTTTGGGACATTGAGAAAACAATGAGAACTAATCAGTGGAACCTACAAATCACTCACCATGGAGTTCCATGGTGATCTATATGATCCATATATTCTATCACCAACAATTCCAGCAATATAAATTTCAACTTTTTTAATAATTTAACTAATTTCTATTTATCAATACACTAATACATTTAAACCATAGCTTTCTAGCAGAAAACAGTTGATACATTGATATTTCTATGTGATTATATAAATGTCACTATAATAAAAAAGATTTAGATTTTAATAAAATAGGTAGCAGTAAAGATAATACTACTTGTAGTTTACCTCTGGTAACAAGTTACCAACTACTCAGTCAGTGGAAATTACTGTAGACGTAAAAGCTGTCATGAAAATTTTATGTTAAAAAGAGGAAGGATTGTATCTGATTAGTTCATTGACTGAAAAAAAAACATTTTTGTGATCTAGACACGTAACTAAAAGTGACTCATCATATTTCTCTTCCTCTTCCTTGTCCCCCTTCACTCAATCCTCTTCTTCCTCTACCCCCTCCTCCGGTTCCCCTCTTCCATTTTCTCCTCCTCCTACTTCTCCTCTATCTCCCTTACTCCTCCTCTTCTCAGATCCAAAGGTTTCCTACCAAGTAAAATGAGCTACACAGTAGAATGACTCTCGTCACTGGAAAGTGGTTCAGCAGAACAATGACATAAAAATAATTACTTTAAGTGTTGTGCTCCTTCAAATAACTTCTTAAAAACTTGTTTTTAAAAACACTGATGGAGTGCCTTGAACGCATCAAACACTGCCCTAAATATCTGAGAAACTTATCATTCTGCCAAATTGCACATGATGTAGTTAGCTAAATCAACATTCCAACCCAGCTCAGCCCGAAGCAGAGCGTGCTGCTTCTTCTGTTTTCTCATCATGAAGACTTGTCTACGCACTGGTCTACGTAGTGATGCCTTTGAATTAATTCCCATTCAAGCGAATTAAAGAGACAACCTCAGCTTGCCTTCAGATAACCTTATCAGCTTTATTTCTATATCTACTGCTTCTTTTGACAATATTACATCCTCATTATTTACGACCTCTCTTCCCAAAGCAGAGAGGGGAAAATTACTGCCGTGTGGGCACCTCCTCACCCCATTTATGAATCTTTTTATCTAATTGGTAAAATGTTTCCAGGCTACTTTAAAAGGAAAGAGAACTCTCCCCCTCCTCCCAGTATTTTACCTTCAGAAGAACTAGATAGAAGAGGAGGATGCATGTGGAAAAAAGCATAAGAGGACAGGAAGCATCTCAAATTGTAGTCACAGTGATTCCTTATTAAGCAGGTAAGATAGCCTAGCAACCTGCAACTCTAAAACGTTCCTATGGTACAAAAAAATTATAACTTGCTCAGAAATCTAAATAGACATCTTAACAATATATATTTGAAGAGGTTTGTCATAATAAAACTTCTCATATATATTTAGCACTATCTCCTAAGAATTTTTACAACTATTACATTAATTGAGTCTTACACCAAGCCTGTAAAAAAGTCTGAACAGATTCTTTCTTTTTCTTTTTTTCTTTATAAAAATCCTACATACATTTTTATTGTTAAAAGTTCAAATAATAAAGTACATAGAGAAAAATGTGATGGACCCCCTTGATAAAGCCCAGTATCCTTTCAACCATTTCCCTATGCATTTGTGCACAGGCACATGCACACAGAGTTTGGGGTGGCAGATATTCATGAGTGGGATATTATACATACTATTTTGTGAAATGCTTTTCACACTTAACAGCATAGCCTGGAGGTGTTTTTATGACAGTACCAAAAATCTTCCCAATTCTTTTAACTGACCACATAGCAATCCATAATATGGAAGTACCATAAGTTATTAATTCATTCCCCTAGATGTATATCAGATTTTATTAATTAGATAGGTTAAGAGCTATAACAAACAACACTGAAACTTCAACAGTTTAACTTACTAAAGGTTATGGCTGAACTCAGATCACAGTCCAATGGATCAGTAAGGGATGTTCTCTTTCACATGGCCCTACAAGAATCAGGTTCCTTTCTTCTTCAAGGTCACCCAGCAGACAGGAAGAAGAGAAAGTGTGAAGGCACAGCACTCTTCACAGCCATGGATAGAAGTGCTTTATTTCTCCTACTCATATTCTACTGGCAAGAACTAGTCATGTAGTCCACCAAGAAGGCTGGAAAATTTGTTTGAATTTGTGAGCAGGAAGTGGAAGAAGTCTTGATAAGCATCTAGCCAGTCTCTCCCACGTAGATTAATTTCATTTTCTTTTGCTATTAAAAGCAATGCTATAATAAACACCTTCTACATACATCTTTGCACACGTATGTCAGTATTTCTGTAGGATAGATATCTAGACCAGGAATTGCTAGGCAAGAAGATACGTAAAAGATATTTTCTAAAATTCTGTTTTAAAAATGACAATATAAGAGATGACACCATAAAACTCCTAGAAGAGAACATAGGCAAAACAATCTCTGACATAAATCATAGCAATGTTTTCTTAGGTCAGTCTCCCAAGGCAATAGAAAAAAAAGTAAAAGTAAACAAATGGGATCTAATCAAACTCATAAGTTTTTACACAGCCAAGGGAACCATAAACAAACAAAAAGACAACCTACAGACTGGGAAGAAATATTTGCAAACGATGTGACCCACATGGGCTTAATTTCCAAAATATGCAAATAGTTCATACGACTCAATAACCAAAAAACAAACAACCCAATCAAAAACCGGGCAAAAGACCTAAATAGACATTTCTCCAAAGAAGACATACAGATGGCTGACACCCAACATCATTAATTATTAGAGTAATGCAAATCAAAACTACAATGAGGTATCACCTTACACCAGTCAGCATGGCCATCATAAAAAGTCTACAAATAATAAACGCTGGAGAGGGTGTGGAGAAAAGGGAACCTTCCCACAGTATTGGTGGGAATGAAAATTGGTGCAGCCACCATGGAAAACAGTATGGAGGTTCCTTAAAAAACTAAAAATAGAGTTACCATATGATCCAGCAACCTCACTCCTGGGCATATATCTGGTAAGGATGAAAATTCTAATTTGAAAGGATACACACACCCCAATGTGCATAGCAGCACTATTTACAATAGCCAACACATGGAAGCAACCTAAATATCCATTGACAGATGAATGGACAAAGAAGGTATAATATATAGATATATGTATATATGTACATATATGTATACATATATATATATAATGAAATATTACTCAGCCATAAAAAAGAATGAAATAATGCCATTTGCAGCAACATGGATGGACCTAGAGATTATCATACTAAGTTAAGTAAGTCAGAGAAAGACAAATATCACAAAACATCACTTATATGTGGAATCTAAGGAAATGACACAAATGAACTTATGTTCAAAACAGAAATAGACTCACAGACATAGAAAACACACTTATAGTTACCAAAGGGGAAAAGAGGGGGAGGGATAAATTAGGAGTTTGGGATTAGCAGATACAAACTATAATATATAAAATAGATAAACAACAAGGTGCTACTGTATAACAGAGGGAACTATATTCGATCTCTTGTAATAAACCATAATGGAAAAGAATATGAAAAAGAATATTTATATGTATATAGATATATATATATCAAACATATATATATATAACTGAATAACTTTGTTGTACACCAGAAGCTAACACATTGTAAAACAACTATACTTCAATAAAAAAAATTTTAATAAAAATTTTAAAAATAAAATTCTGTTTTAAGAATATTTTATCGCTACCCTTCTAAAGTAAAATATAATATTTGATTGTATTAAAACAGTCTTCTAGAACGCATTCAGTACACTCTAAGGAGCTGACATCAAAGCATTACCTGATCTCGTCTTTATCATTAAAGACCTTTTTCTCTACTATACCTAGTAAGAGCCTTCCACTTCGCCTAGACTCTTTACTTCTGAAACACGTCATGACTATTCATCTCAAATCCTGGATTGCAATTTACTATCTCTGTGTTCTTGGGAATATCATTTTGACCACTCTGACACTTAGTTTCATCCTTTTGAAAAGAGGTAACATTATAAACCTCCCATTTTCTTGAAATAATTAAATAAAGGAAAATGGCACATGTGAAATGCCTCGACATAATAAACACTCAATGAGTGTTCGTTTCTACCCTTTTTTTCTCTCTCAGGCCATAATAATTGTTCCTATCCCTGAATTCCTATAGCACTTGTTTACATTACTTTTCTGTTACCTACCGTATATGACCTTCCATCATTATTTATCTTTTCATGTGATATCTTATCTCCCCCATCATGATTATAAGCAAATAGAGAGGCATGCCATATTTTTTGGGTCCCCATTCCTTTGCACAGTGCCTTATGGTGCAGCCCTCAGTAAATGTTTGTGATGATGCCAATTAAGTTGAGCATGCCAGTGGAAGAGAGAAAGCAAAACAAAAGAGAAATCCATTCCAGTTATTCAATTTTAGGGAAAAAACTTGAAAAGTCTGTAGAGATTAGTTAGGGGGATACTGAATGATAGCATTTAAAAATTCAACAACCCATAGGAAGCTGGAAAGCATTTGTGAACACTTCATTGAAAACCCAAGATAAATGTACATCAAATCTTAAAATGCCAAGCTTCGTGTGTGTGTGTGTGTGTGTGTGTGTGTGTGTGTCCATCTCTAGGCAAGGTTAAAGGACTGTGGAAGCAGATTTTTCCATTTAATAGAGCTATTTGAGAAAGAATTATTTTAAAAGAAAGAATGAAGGAAGAGAAGTAAGGCAGGAAGGAAGGATGGAGAGAGAAAGAGAGAGAGGAAAGAGGAAAGAAAGGAATCTTTCAAAGACTAGAAAAGTGGTTCATTATTTACAAAAGAGAAACAGACTCACATACATAGAAAACAAACTTACGGTTACCACAGGGGAAAGGTGAGGGGAGGGATAAATTGGGAGTTTGGAATTGACATATATAAATTACCATGTGTAAAATAGATAACCAACAAGAACCTACTGTATAGCACAGGGAACTCTGCTCAGTATTCTGTAATAATGTAAATGGGAAAAGAATTTGAAAAAGAATAGATACATATGTATGTATAACTGAATTTGCTGGACACCTGAAACTAACACAACATTGTTAATCAACTATGGTCCAATATAAAATAAAAAGAAATTTTTTTTAAGCGGTTCAGCTGAAGAGAGAAGGGAAACGCAGGAAGGATGCCAGGCCAGGAACAAACTGGAAATGAGACAGAGCAAAAGAGAATTACATGGAACTTTTGAAGAACATCCAAAACCATGAGCAGAACGGAAAACAAATTGAAGAACTGGTAACACAGGCTCTGGTTCCATAGGAACAAAGAACTGGTACTGAGTAGCTTCAGCCGCTCTAGACAGAAATATATCCAGACTCCATTTAGTCTCTGTCCTGCCCGATTCACCAGTAATGTTATCTGACAGCCCCATTCAAGATGGAAATTTGTCCCCCTGCAAGCATTCCTAATCCTTGTTGTGTGGAGTTTCTTCTTTTCTTTTCCCTAGATAAGTATTTTCTTCTTATATTTCCATAAGCTGTAACTTTAGTACACTTTTAATATTTAACTGAAAAAATAGAAACTTTTAGTCTTCTCATTACTTCATAATATGCTTTTAAATTAGTCCTTGACTAAGATAAAAATATCTTTTGCATGTATCCAAAAATAAATAAAGCCATTTCACTCTTGCTTTATTGCTCTTTCAAAGCCAGTACAAGTGATAAGGTTTGACAGTGTTATAGCAATGAAAAGAGCATAAATATTTTAATATATGTAAGCTGCTCTTTGACAACCATGAATACAGAAATGCTGTCTATTTGCTTTTTTAAATAGTAATTGCTAGCCTATGTTTCTGTTCCCAGAGAAACAAAGATCACTTTAGTGTTTCTGTATTCACTGTGAACACAAATGTAGGCTTCCTAAATGTGTTAATGAGGAGCCTCTCAGTGATCTCTCTGCCTACGTGTTTTATCATACCTGTTTCCTGACCTGCTCAGCCTCATCTGCATTGGCATCCCACCTCCCCTACCACTGAGCCATGGCTTCATCAGTAATAGACTCCTCATTTACATATTATTTGCATATTTGAAATTTCTTCACATAATTCTAATAACCGTGCATCCTTCTGGGCATATGTAACACAATGATCCTGCCAGTCTTCTGAAGATGTCAGGTGAGACTCATTGCTAGAATTTTATTAATTTAGTTAACAAATATTAATGGAGGGCCTGCTTGGCCCCAGGTATTGCTCTAGGTGCTGAGGGTGCAACATGGAATATGATACAGTTTCCACATTCCAAGAGCTTATAGTGAAATAAAGGGGAGCAGGCATGAAAAGAGGCAATTAAAATATAGTGAATAGGATTTCTAATAAATGGCCTTTCTTTATTGCTTCCATAGTATAAAGTGGTTGAGCAAACCCTCAAGGGGTCAGCAAGGCCATATCTCCTCCAAAGGCTCTAGGAGAGAATCCCTTCTTTGTTTCTTTCAGATTCTGGTGGCTGTCAGCATTCCTTGGTGTTCCTTGTCCTGTGGCTCCATTACTCCCTATTCTGACTCCATCCTCACATCAGTGTCTCCTCTGTGTATCTCTCTAATCTGCCTCTCTCATATAAGGACACTTGTATGGCATTTAGGACCTACCTGGATAATCCCAGATGATCTCCTCATCTAAAATCCTTAATTTAGTTACATCTTACCTTTTTCCAAAGTAACATTTATGTGTTCTAGGGATTAGGATATGGACATATCTTTGGGAAACTGTTTTCAATCTACCATACTTAAGGGAATATCATTAAAAAAGTGGTGTCAAAAAATTAACAACTAAACAAAATGGACAAATTTCTTGAAAGATACAAATTACAAATAAGACACAAGAAAAAATAGACAACATAAATAACCTTACATCAACTAAGGAAATTGCATTTTTAATTAAAGATCTTTCCACAAAGAACATTTGAGGTCCAAATGGCCTCACTGATAAATTACAGTCAACATCTAATAAGAAATAAGACCAATCTTACACAAATTCTTTCAGAAAATAGAGACTACAGACACACATCCTGTGCAGGAAAGGGCTAATGCAACAGGCCTGGGTTCTTCAAAGCCTGCACATTCTCAAGAGTGTCCTTCCTCTCGTACTGCCCCTTGGCCACCTCCTGGGATATGATCTCTAAGCCCTTGGGATATTCTGACTGATAAGAATGTGTTTGTATGCCTGAAGCCTTGGACTACATGATACCAGCTTGATCAGATAGTTCATGTGAATGTGATTTATGATGAACATCTGTTTTTGCTCTGAAGATCTGCAGTCTCAAACCAATACTCAGGTGAACACCCCTAGTTGGTAACATACATGTTGTCACACATCATTAGGAGAAGAATAAAGGACATCATGTGACTCCACTAAGAGAGGAAACCTGGAAGCTTAAGCTTGGTTTCTCCTGAACTTCAACCCATGTACCTTTTCCTTTGCTGAATTTAATGTGTATCCTTTCACTGTAATAAACTGTAATCATGAGTATAATAGTTTTCTGAGTCCTGTGAGCCTTCTAGTGAGTCATCAAGCCTGAAGGTGGTCTTGGAGATCCCCAGGACACTTCCCAACTCATTTAATACTATGAGGTCAGTATTATTTTGATGCCAAAAGCAAAGGAATAACAAGAAAATTATAGACCTATATTTCTCTTGAATATAGATGTAAAATTTCTTTTAAAATATTAACAAAAAGAACCCAGCAATAGAGAAAAAGGATAATACATCATGAGCATGTGGGTTTTATTTTAGAAACACAAGGTTGATTTAATATTTATAGATCAGTCAATGTAATTCTCCACATTAACATAATAAAAGAGAAAAGCCACATGATTCATCTCAATAGATGCAGAAAAAGCATCTGACAAAAATTCACCAGGCATTTGTGATGAGTTTTAAACAAATTAAGAATTAAAGGAAACTTCATCAGCCTGACAAAGGACATCAATGAAAAATTTATAGCTAAAATCTCACTTAACGGTAAAAACTGAATGCTTTCCCTCTAATTTTGAAGGTAAATCAAGGAAGTTCACTTTCACTTCTTTCAACATTGTACTGGAGTTCCTAGCCAGTGCAATAAGATGAAAGTAAATGAGCTGAAGGGATAATGACTAAAAGAAACAAGCAAAACTGTCTTTATTCATAGGTGACAAGTTAGTCTACGTCGAAAATTCTAAGGAATCTAAAAGAAAACTGTTAGAACTAATAAATATATTTAGTCAGATGGAAGAATAAAAAATCAATATGAAAAATTAATTTCAGTATACTAGAACAATCAGAAAGTACAATTTAATTTACAATATCATCCAAAAACATAAAATAATATAAATTTGAAAAATACATGCAAGACCTTTATACTGGAAACTATAAAACATTGCTGAGAAAAATTAAAGAATGTCTCAAATAGATGGATAGATACTCCATATTCATGGATCAGAAGGCCCAATATTGTTAAGATGTCAATTTTCTACAAAATTGTCAATGGCTTCTGTGTAGTAACAGTCAAATCATTCCAGGACACATTTTCGACAAGCCAACTTTAAAATTTATACCAAAAGGCAAAGACCTAGACTAGCCCCACAAAAGGACAAATTTGGAGGGCCTACACTCTCTGATTTCAGGCGAAACTGTAAAGCTATCATAAGCAATAAATTGTGGTACTGGTGCAAGACTAGACATATACAACATTGGAATAAGATAGTGTCCAGAAACATACATACACATAGTCAAGCAATTCTCTACAGCAATCCAAATCTAATTCAAGGGGCATAAAATACTCCTTTGCACAAATAGTGCTGGAACAATTAAATATCCATATTCATATGGACAAAAATCAGCCTCATCCCTTGTCTCATACCACACAGAAATTAACTGAAAATAGTTTATAGCTTTAAATGTAATAGCACAAAATATAAAACTTCTAGAAGAAAACATAGGAGTAAATCATTGTTACTTTACAGTAGACAGAGATTTCTTAGATAGGTCCCCCAAAATACAAATTAGAAAAGAAAATAATTGATAAACTAGACTTCATTGCAATTTAAAACGTTTGCTTTTTCAAAAACGCTTTTAGAAAAGTAGAAAGGCAAGCCACATACAGGGGAAACTATTTGCAAAACTTTCATCTGATAAAGGACTCACATCCAGAATATATATGGAACTCATATTAGCTGAATAAGAGGAAAACTAACAACCCAACATAAATATGTTAACTAACAATTCACCGAAGAAAATACATGAGTGGCAAAGAAGCACTTGAAAAGATGGTCAATATTATTAATTATCAGTAAAAGCAAATTAGCACCACAGTGAAATACCACTACATCTCTATTAAAATGACTAACATTTAAAAGCCTCACAATACTAAGTGCTGATAACTGCAAAAGACTATGAAGTAGCTTTTGGGGGTGATGAAAATGTTCTGTGTCTTGGCGGTGGTGAGTACATGCATTTATCAAAACACAGTGGACAATACTTTAAATGGCCACATTTTATTATATGCAAACTATACCATAATAAAGTCTATTTATTTTTAAAATTACAGCAAACACTAAATAAAAGTGTTCGTACTACTGTAATTAACGGAATGAACATGCCCATGGTGCTCATTCTATTTCAATAAATGTAATTGCATCATATTCTTCTAAGCTCCTTTCTAAAGTATTTAGAACTTTCTCCAAAAATCCTGCATTTACTTTCCAGCACCCATTGAAAAGATCTATGCTTATTCTTGTTTGTTTTATAGACAGGGGACCAAAGATAACTAGAAGTTTCCCTCAATATCTCTAATATCCAAAAGAGCTAATGCAATAGCAGGTCCAAATTTCTTGATGTATATTTATATAATTCCTCTTTCCCAAGAAGAGATGCCTATTTTGATTTGTTTTCCCTTAGGGGCCTTAGTTTGTTTTTCCTTCCTCCGTTTGCACTCATACAGCTCATCCAAATATCTATCTTTCATTAAACTCAGGGATGATTTCATACTCAGGCCAGAAGAAGAAAACAACTGTGTTGTTTATCTGCTCAGACATTATCTTCTTGTGGCACAGAGCTCTTTATGTTAATGAGCTTGGGTGTTTGTGCAACTCGGGTCTCTTATTCTTATATTTAAATTTTTTTCCTTTTTTTTTAATAATACCAATTTACTTCTTTTCCCTCATCTCTCCACAAACTGGGGTAAAAGACTTCCAAACAAAGTATTGCAAAATAGACTCCACAGGAAATGCAGAGACAGTAATTACAGGCCCTCTGACGTTCCTACCTGTTTAAGTAGGTATTTCACACAGATTTGGCACAGCTGTGATTGCAATAGTCCCTATTTTTGTTTAAAAAAAAGTTTTATTTGTCGTGTTTTTTTCAGTCATAACACTTTTTAAAATTCTTACATTTCTACCACTTTGGAGGTAGTTTCTTGTCACATTCATTATTAACTTCTTTGAATAAATATTGTTCATAATTTAAATCTGAGGCCCAGGCAGGATATTTTTAAAGTCTATTGCTAACTGACATTCTTCTCCTTTGGGCTCTTGGAAAAGTCTTGGATGTCTGGATTTCAATTATTAACAAAACTTGTCATGTCACCATTTTTCTTAACAGTTGTAAAGTAAGCTCCCTTTTAGACCCCTTTAAATCCATTTCCTACTTCCAATTCTCTCATTGACACTAATTACCTTGGTCAACTGCAGTCAGTAAAGAAACTCTCTCTGTTGTAGGCTAGTCATATTTTGTCTTTATTTCCTGAAGCTTAGATAAAATATCCCCCCCCCGTCACCCCACATATTGACTATGCTCCTGTTCTGATTCCACGTACACAAGCTGCAGTCCAGTTTTTCACTTTCCTCAGTACTTAGGAAGGAGGGCTCCCTGAGACCATGGTGATCGTCCCAGTTACTACAACAGGCATACACTCGACCGTAAATTAGTAAGATCACATTCTGGCTTATCTATCTACATCTGGGGAACTGAGGCAACACGAGTCAGCAATGGAGCAGCTGAATATACTGAAAAATTCCCATTTCTAGAATTGTGAGGTCAAAGATTCATCCCTGGCAGTAGTGAAATGCTGAGAAGCCCTGTCTCTCACCAGCCAGCACTGCCACAAGCACCCACCACCAGCAAAATGGCGCCAGTACCAAGTAAGTGCCAAGCACCACATGAAACTCTATGGTGGGTACAATATGTAGCTCTGCAGGGTTTTCAATCAACTTTCACCGCTCTCCTCCAGTGCCTGGTCTGTGTTGAAGGGGATTACAGAAGGGGACGTGTTGTAATATAATTCAAACAGGAGAAAAGAGAGACTCCGTTAGCAGAATAACAGCACTTAGAAGCACTACCGACAAGCAATCACTTTTGGCAGGGTCAAACTTGATTTGTGTTACACATGTTTTCACCACAAGGCTGGACTGATGAGGGCAATTTCCCTTACTGCACATACATGGATTAGAAGCACACCTACGCAGCCTCACCCAAAAAAAATGAACAGAATTATTAACTACATAAGACCTAAGAGAGGGATGAGGAAAACTCCATAATGAGAAGAGCCTCCCAAGCAACATGAAAGCATGGAAGTCACCAATTTGGGGAAAGGACTACTATCTGGATGCGACTACACAGCCGCTCCTGTTTCTCCCCACCCTTGGGTGGGTGATAAAAAGCCTTTCCGGACTTCCCTGGTGGCGCAGTGGTTGAGAGTCCGCCTGCCGATGCAGGGGACACGGGTTCGCGCCCCGGTCCGGGAAGATCCCACATGCCGCGGAGCGGCTGCGCCCGTGAGCCATGGCCGCTGAGCCTGTGCGTCCGGAGCCTGTGCTCCGCCAACGGGAGAGGCCACAAGAGTGAGAGGCCCGCGTACCGGGAAAAAAAAAAAAAGGCCTTTCCCCCAACTTTCCCACTGGAGTCAACAAACAGTGAGAGCTTCCTGCCTCTCACAGAATGGGACCAGGCTGTATTACCCCACCTTTCTCATGTATGCCACATAATAAAGGGTTTTAAACAGACCAAGAAACAAAAAAAAAGGCCTACTGTCAGGAAGCTAACACTGTAAAGCCACATGTGCCAAGGTGTATAATGTCACATGTATTTTTTAAATTTATTTAAGACACACCATCAGTTCAACAACAGCTTTACTAGGTGTGTGTGTGTGTTCAGTTGTAAGACATATCCTTATTTCAGAAATATTCCCTAGAGGGGTGGTTAAATGCAATATTAACAATGGAAGTGCAAATATTGATGTTGATGGTGCAAATTAAACCTATGTCTAATTTCTACCATTTGTAAAAAATGTAATAAGTAACTGACAAACTCGATTAATACACATAGGATAAAAACACAATGAGATGAATATTTTCTTGACCGAGCTAGTGTTTTTAAAAGAATTTCTCAGTGGAGGGGGGGGGGAAAGGCCTGAAAAAGAAAAATACCCCATACTTGAGCTGAGGCAGAACTCTGGGGTGTGATGTAGTTAACAGCACCTTCTGGCAAATAGCTGGTATTCGTGATGAAATGCTGGAGCAATTTTCTGATAGATGATAATGAGATTCAAACTCCTTTTGAGAAATTAGAGTCACATCACTCAGCTTACAGTCATCTTGCAATAAGCCTAATGATCTTTAAGTAGACATGCTTTTTTTTTTTTAAGAAAGCTAATTTAACAATGATTACTTAACCACTTATTTCCCCAAAAGATGTCTCTACCAAGAGCAAATCTTTGAATTGTCTTTCTTAGGAGCCTTCTCCGTCTGGCAAGTTTTAAATGAAACTTTGACACGTGCTTACCATCTGAGAAGTTGTAACACAAGCATTAAATCACAAGTGATAGTGATAAATTAGATACGCCTCTGCTTTCCCCAAGGAAGACCATGGGCTTTGAGCGGCAATAATGTGACTGAAGGAAAGCCCAGTCCAAAACAAAACGAAAAACAGCAAGGAAAAAGAGAGAGAGGGAGGGAGAGAGAAGGAAGGAGGGAGGAAGGAAGGAAGGAAGGAAAGAAGGAAAGAAGGGAGGGAGAAAGGGAGAAAGAAAGAAAAAGTTTTGATTCTGAAGGCTGGAAACCAGAGGACAGATTCTCCTTTAACTGAGGAAGAAAGAAGCTCAGCTTGAGAGGAAGAAAAACAGTTTGAAACTCAACACACACAGACTTCTTCTTTCCCCCCTTGGTGTCTATACATTTGTTCTCTACACAAACCTTTTCGGACAGAACCACAAACCAAAATTTGTATTATACGTCCTTCTTTGATAAAAATGTAGAAAAGAAAAACATAGCTAAACCAATGATCTTCTAGTTGGAGAGCCTAAGTAAATGGAATTAAATATTAACTGCTCCTATAAATTAAGACTTTTACATTTCTTTTTTTAATTTGGCAAGTTAGACACATTTAGAGAGTGTTCTCCTAAAGAGTTTCTTAGTAACTAAAGCAGATTCTAAACTTCTGTGGAAATAATTCTCATCTATGGAAAATATACATTTTTCTAGATGATTACTATTATTTTAAAGTTATGTATTATCTTTCACAAAATGTGTTTTATCATGTTTCTTTCTAACAACAATTATTCTTTAAGGAAGTGATCGGTGTTACACAACCTTGACAAATCAGAAGAACCACCTGGGTAGTTTATTACTGGGAAAATACAGGTTCCCAGGACCCTCCTTTAGAGAGTCTGATTCAGTTGGTCTAGAACGTGGCAAAGGAATCTGCAGTTTTAACAACTATCCTAGGCAATTCTAATGACTAGGCAAGTTTGGGAAACCCTGAGCTTGATTGTCTGTGTCATAAACTATGTCTCAATTTCACAGGAAGCAGCTGATCTATTAGCTGAAACGTTTCTGTGTACCAGAACAAGTATTGACAAATTGTATTCCTGCTCTTCTGCACAGCCAAACTTTTCAAAAGGGTTGCCTACAAATGTTATCTCTATTTCTTCATTCCCCAGTCTTTTTTTTTTTTTCAAAGAAACAAACTATATTAATACATGTTGGGTGAATTTTTTTTTCTTTATCCTGTATCTCAATTTATATTGGCTAATCTGGGTCCCTTACCTTTCCACAGAATTTATGGTCAGTTTAGCAAAATCCACCAAAAGAAAAAAGAAATGCACTAAATGTAAAGTAAATTTGAGGAGAATCGTCATCTTTTCATTCACCCATATTGAGTTCCAATGCCGTGGTTTGTTCATTAACTCATTGTATGTCCTTCAAGAAAGTTTCAGAATTCTCTCCATAAGAGTTATGCCTGCTTTTGTACATATATTCCTAAGTAATTTTTAGTTTTTATTGCTAACCTGAATGGAATTTCTTGAGTGTGGGTGTGGCTATGAAAGAAACAAAGAACGAAATATACAAACAGAAGATGTATGAAACATTGTAGATGTTGAACACTGTAAAAACAGCAACATAAAAAAACCATCTGCTTCCTTCCCCACAGAAAGTAGGACTACCCAGAATCTCATGTGGAATCTTACCTCCACGATCTTATTCCTCCCTTTCTCTTTCATTGATATAACCTCTACTGTAAATTTCGTATTAGACATTACAGGGCTTTTCTTTATAATGCTATCACCTATGAATGTATCTATGAACAATACACTGATCAGGATTTGATGGTTTTCAACTCTATAGATAGAATCATGCTGTATTTATTCTGTATACTTCTTTCAATCAAAATCACATTTTTCAACTGAGCCATATTGATACATGTGATGGTTATTCAATCACTGTCACTGCTGTGGAGCGTTTTCAATGGTGAACATGCTAAATTTTGTTTATTCTACTGTAGATGGCCATTTTGGTTGTTTTCAGTTTGGGGCTATTACAAAAAATGCTGGTATGAACAATGCTGTATATGTATCTTCAGGCACTGTACTAGTTTTTCTAAAGTCTATGCCTGGGAGTGGAAATGCTGAATCATTGTGTCTACTTCTGTTCAAATGTAAAACCTATTTTCCTAAGCAGTGTACCATTTTACACTCCAACATTGTCTAAGAGTTTCTGTTGCTCCATATTGATGACAACACTTGGCATAAGGCTTTTTCATTTTTGCCCATTCTTTGGGTATGGAATGGTATCTGATTGTGGTTTTCATTTGTATTTCTCTAATTCTAATGAGATAAGCACCTTTTTATAAGCCTATTGGCCATTTGGATCTCCTCTTTTGTGAAATGCCTGTTTAAATCTTTTGCCTATTTTTTGATTGGGTATCTCTCTTTTATGTTGATTTCTAGAAGATCACTATGTATTCTGAATATTAATCTCGTTTCAATTACATCTGATATTGAAGATATTGAAAATTATCTTCCGACTATGACCTGCCTTTATGGTCCCTTTATGTGTCTTTTGATCGAGAAGTTCATCATATAAAGTGAACAAATTTAGTCTTCTTCTTATGGGTTGCATTTTTTTGTATCATATTTATGAATTCCTTCCCTACTCCAGTGTTATAAAGTTAATTTCTCATATTGCCTTTGAAAAGTTTCATAGTTTTGCCTTAAATATTTGTCCTTAATCTACCTGGAATTCATATTTGTGTATGACATGAAGTAGGGATTGAATGAAATTTTAAAATTACATCTTGCATGTTCTATTTGCTTGCTGCTGACATATAGAAACAAGAGTAAATTCATCTTGTATCCAGCAACCTTGCAGATTTTCTCATTAGTTCTAATATTTATCTGTAGACTCTCTTTGGTTTTCTCTGGGAGAAATTTCTTTGTTGACAAATTTTTTCTTTTATTCTGTCTAGTGCTTTACCAGTTATTTCTTTATTTTATCTATTGCATTGGTGAAGACCTCCAGCACAATACTGAGCAGAAGCAATGATAATGAGAATTCTTGCATAGTTCCTGATCTTAAAAGAAAATGTTCCTAAAGATACCGTTCATAGGCTAAGGGAGTTGCTTTCTATTTCTATTGCTAAGAGTTTTGTTATCACTGTGGTTGTTTACTTTAAAATCATGAACACATGTTAAATTTTATCAAATTATTTTTCTAAAAGGTAGCAGGCTGAATAATAGCCCCCAAAGATAGCTGCATTCTAAACCCCAGATCCTGTGAATATTTTGTTTTATATAACAAAAGAGACTTCGCAAATGTAATTAAGAATTTTGAGATGGGGAGAATGTCCTAGAATGTCTGGGTGCATTCGATGTAATCACACTGATCCCTATAAGAAGGAGTAAAGAGCATCAGAGTGAGAGAGAGAAAGAGATTGGAAGAGGTTACACTACTGGCTTTGAAGATAGAAGATGAGACCCTAAAACCATAAGAATGTGATCAGCCCCCAGAAGCCGGAAAAAGCAAGGGAATGAATTTTCCCCTAAAGCCTCCAGAAGGAATGCAGCCCTGTCAACACCTTTATTTTAGTCCACTGAGAGTGATTTTGGACTTCTGACCTCCAGAACTGTAAGATAATAAATTTGTGTTGTTTTAAGCCAGTAAATTTGTGGTGATTTCTTTACAGCAGCAGTACAGGATACAGGGGCCATTGTATGGGTTTTAACCTTGCTTTGCCTGTGATTATGGTGAATTACTTTATAAAATTTCAGTTAGTAAATCATTCATACATTCTTGAGATGATTCTTGCTTGGTTAAGATGTTTCTTTTTCTAATTCAGTGGTAGATTTAGTTTGCAAATATTTTTTTAAGAGTATTATAACTATGTTCATAAATAAGACTGGCCTTTAATTTTCCTTTCTCATACTATCTTTTTTGGGGTATCAAAGTTACCTGGACTCATGAAAGGAGTTTAGGTGTACACCCTTTTTACTATTGTGTAAACATGTCTTATAAGATTGGAATCATTTTTTTCCTTAAAAGTTTCATAAAACTCAGCTTAAAAAGGTTCTGAGGAGGGTGCCATCGTTGTGTGTCAATATTTGAATGTTCCTTCAGTTTTTTAGTGTGTATAAGTCTTTTCAGATTTTATAATTCCTTTTGAATCCATTTTCTAGAAAGGTATTTGTTTCAGCTCTTTTTCAATCATGAACATAAGTCTGTTTATAGTATTCTCTTCTTTTTAAGTTTTTACTTTACATATAGTGATGCCTGTTATTTAATATCTAGCCTTGTTTATTTGTGCTTTTTCTTTATTTTTGATCTTGTTCAATCTTGGAAAAAGTTAATTTATTTTGTTACTTTTTTCCAACAATTAGTTTTTGGTTTAGTTGATCTTATATTGTTTGATTTCTATTTCCTTAATTTATGCTTATATCATTACTATTTTCTTTCTTCTATGTTTTTTGGGCTTAGACTATTTTTCTTTTTAAAAAATTTTAGTTGAATACTTAGTTGATGAATTTTTAGTCTTCTTGTTTGCACATGTGTTTATTACATTTAAAGAAGAAACTGGAGTACAAACAAAATAATTGTACCCCTTCTTGCCCAATGAAATTTTATTAAGCTAGTTCTTTCCTGTCCTTTGAGTAAATTCTATAACAGAACTCATGACTTTTTCCTTCATCTCTGTCAGGAAGGAAGAAATTTTCCTCAACCCTTCTAGGTTCTTCTGGCTGGTCTAAGAATTAAATTGACATGAGACAGATTAACAGGAGAAAATCAAACAAAAGTTTAATAACATGTATACATGGGAGAGACCTAAGAAAACTGAGTAACTCACCAAAATGGCCGAAACCCTCACCTTAAATACCATCTTCAGCTAAAAAAAATAAATAAATAAGATATCAGAGGTAGTGATTTGGGACTTCAAAGGGGAAGAAGGTGATTGACATGGAGATGGGAAAGCAGATGTTTGGTAAGCAAATTTTGCTGGGCCATGCAGAGAAAATGGGACCCAGCAAGAACTGATCTCTATGGACCACACCTAGTCCAAATTCTTTTCAAATATCTCTGGTGATAGCTCTATTCAGAAGACAGGCCCTCTATCTAAATTCTTTAGGCACCTAAGGAGGGAGTAAAAAGCCAGACTTCCCGAGTCTTCTGTTTCTTAAAAATAATCAGCCTAAATTTATCTTCATGCCAAAGAGACACATTTTGGAGTAGGAAAATTGTTTCCCTATGTCGCAAATGATAAGAATCTTCTGGTCACTTCAGTCCGAAGAATAGTCTAAGTGTAATACTTAAAAGAGTTGGCCCCATGTAATAGTCAAAACTCTGAAATTCATGAAAGGTTAAAACATATTCCCACTTCTCATTCAGGCCTGCTTCAGCAGGGGAATCTGCTGCGCAAAAGAGAGTTTTGGTCTATGCTGCTTTTCTGTTCCCCACCCTCTCACCCTTTCCTCACTGAAGATTATCCCCCTCAGCCCACTAGCAATGGCAGCCAAGAATTCTCCGTGTTCAGAGCAGGAAGGTCTTTCTGTAACAGGATCTAAGGGTTCGGTGGAGGTCCAAAGCTACCCTTCTACTCATTATATTAGTTAGGACTCTCTAAAGACCCAAATTAAGGGACATTTTACAACATAACTGGCCAGTACTCTTTAAGAATGCTGTGGTTATGAAGACAAAAGATTGTTCCTGATGAAAGGAGACAGAGTAGACATGACAACTAAACGCAATGTGTGATCCCAGATTTGGATGTTGGATGCAAAAAAGGATACAAGTTGGACAACTGACAAACTTTGGATAACGTTTGTCATTAGATAGTGCTGTATGAATGGTAATTCCCTGGTTTTCATAATTGTACTGTGGCCATGTAAGATTTTAACATTTAGGAAACCTGGATGTATAACAGGATTTTTCAGTACTATTTTCGAACTTTCTTGTATGTCTGAAACTATTCTAAAATAAAACATGAAAAAAAAAAAGAGTATGTGCCTTTGATCTCATGTTTAAATCTCTAGTCCAGATCTCTCCTCTGGACTCCAGACTAGTTTATCTAGTTTGTTCACTTTCCTGTTTGATATCTCCACTGGGATGTACCACAAACATTTCAAGCTTAAAATTTCTCACATTGAACTCTTACCTTATCTTCAAAATCTCTTCCACCAAAAGTCTTTTCCTGATCCCTAAATGCCACCACTACCTGTCTAGCCTCTCAAAGCAGATTTCTTGCCGTCATTTACCGTATTCAACCCACCACTAAAACCTGTTGATCCTATTTGCAAATATATATCTCAAATCCATGTGATTCTCTCCATTTCTATTGCCATGACTCTAGTCTAAGAGTCATGACCTTGACCTCCTGTGTAGTCTACTGTAATAGCTTCCTAACTAGTCTGTCTGCTTTGACTAGGGCCGCCCTCCAAGCCATTCTCCAAACAGGTTCCATGTGATCCCTTTAAAATGTACATTAGATCATGACTCTCCCACTTTGAAAATACTTCAATAGCATCTCATTGTACCTAGAATAAAATTTAAAATTGTTAACCTGGTTTAAGGCAAACTGAGCCTGTACAATTTGTCTGCCCTCCCTAACTCTCCTCCAAACACACATACACTGTTACTACACTCTACATCACCCACCAGGCTCCAGAACACAGCATGCATGAGAGTCCTCAAGAACTGCAATCGATTTGTTGCCTCAAGATCTATGCAATTGTTATTTCTTCTTCATTGGATGCTCCTCCTACCGCCTAGGATCCTCTTCCTAATAGTTTCCCCTTGACTAGTTCCTTTCCATCCATCACATTCAGAGCTCAGATTAAATGTCACCTTTTAGAAGTTTTTCTTTTATAGCACTTAGGGTAATTTTTAATTATAACTCTATTTGTCACTTACTTGGTTTCTATGTCTCCCACTAGACTTCAAGCTCATTGAGAGCTGGAATTAGGTCTGTTTTGTCCACCTTTACGTACCAGTACCTAGCTTATGCCCTACAAGTACGTGATAACAACTACTTTCTGAGCAGCATGCTAATTTTGTTTTGTGATGATGGTCTCTGTAGGCTAGAGATGAAGAGTTATTTCCATACCTAAACAGGTGCAGAAGAGGTATCTTCTTCCATAATGTAGTTCAGCACCTCCAGTTGGCAGTCATTCTGTGATTTAACGTGAAGTGAGTAGCTTGGCCTCATATGCTGGCTGGACATTCTTCTCCCCACCAATTCTCTTCCGGAACTGTAGTCTGCAATGCATTGGGAAGTGCACAATGGGCCTCTCCTTGTATGTCAAAAACATGCACAAAAATGCAATGATTTCCAAGTCTCAGAAATATGCTGTTGAGAAGATCCAAATTATGAAGCAAAATTGGCACTTCTTGTATTTGGGTCAGAAAATTCTGGGTATGGAGTTGCAATGGAAATGTTCTTATATAACATTCTGAAGTTTAGAAAAATGAGATTCATGAAAGCTGGCTTTAGCCTAACTGGCCTTTGAAGGTTTTGTTGGGAATGTATAAGTTCCAGAAGTAAAATAAGAAGAAATGAGAAGGAAGATTTCACTTAAAGGATTTTAATTTCACCGTGGAAACTTGATAATAGACACAGAAAGTATTTAGATTTCAAGCTTTTCGTCTTACTGCCATTGTATTAATAGGATTACTGGCATCTGTACATAATCCTCTTTAATTAACTGAGTTGCATAATCCAACAAGAACTGAAACAGGGGGTGAATGTTTTCAGAAAGTGTGACCTAAGAACTAACAAAATCAATATGATGTGGACTCATTTCAGAATCTCTTGTGATCATTTCTTGATCTTTTTTCTTCCCCCATGGGAGACATCCTTGACCTTAGATTTGGCTTTTAAACCCAATGGATCAACAAGATAAGTAGTTTGGACAGTAGAAGAGAACACAGGCAAAATATTCCGTGACATAAATTGTACCAATGTTTTCTTAGGTCAATCTCCCAAGGCAATAAAAATAAAAGCAAAAATAAACAAATGGGACCGAATCAAACTTATAAGCTTTTACATGGCAGAGGAAACTATAAACAAAACAAAAAGACAACCTATGGACTGGGAGAAAATATTTACAAATGATGCAACTGACAAGGACTTAATTTCCAAAATATACAAACAGCTCACACAACTCAATAACAAAAAAACAACCCAATTGAAAATTGGGCAGAAGACTTAAATAGACATTTCTCAAAGAGGACGTACAGATGGCCAATAGGCATATGAATAGATGCACATCATTGCTAACTATTAGAGAAATGCAAATCAAAACTGCAGTGACATACCACTTCACACTGGTCAGAATGGCCATCATTAAAAAGTCTACAAATAACAAATGCTGGGGAGGCTGTGGAGAAAAGGGAACCCTCCTACACTGTTGGCAGTAATGTAAGTTAGTGTAGCCACTATGGAAACAGTATGGAGGTTCCCCAAAACACTACAAATAGAGTTGCCATATGATTCACAAATCCCACTCCTGGGCATATACCCAGACAAAACTATAATTCGAAAAGATACATGCACCTCTATGCTCATAGCAGCACTATTTACAATAGCCAAGACATGGAAGCAACCTAAATGTCCATTGACAGATAAATGGATAAAGAAGGTATGGTATATATATACAATGGAATATTACTCAGCCATAAAAAAGAATGAAATAATGCCATTTGCAGTGACATGGATGGACCTAAAGGTTATGAGTAAGTGAAGTAAGTCAGAAAGAGAAAGACAAATACCATATGATATCACATATAAATTCAGAATCCAAACTATGACACAAATGAACATATCTTCCAAACAGAAACAGACTCACAGACATAGAGAACAGAATTGTGATTGCCAAGGGGGAGTGGGGGTGGGGAGAGGGAAGGATTGAGAGTTTGGGATTAGCAGATGCAAACCAGTGCATATAGGATGGATAAACAACAAGGTCTCACTGTATAGCACAGGAAACTATATTCAGCATCCTGTGATAAACCATAATGGAAAGAATAAGAAAAAGAAAACATATATGTAAAACTGAGGCACTTTGCTGTACAGCAGAAATTAACACAACATTGTAAATCAACTATACCTTAAGAAAAAAAAAAAGTAGAAGTTAGCAATGCCCACCCCCCAGAAAAAAACAAACAGTGAGGTCAGGGGACAAAGGCATTATGGGAGGGAAAATAACATATTTTAATTGGGACTCTTTTAGTTGTAAGAAACAAACTAGATTAAGCAAAAGGGAGATTTATTGGAAACAAACGTGGGTAACTCATAGAATCAAAGAGGAACCAAAGCAGCTTTGAAGACCTCAAAGAATAAAATCAAGGACTAACTTACCAGAATCATCTCTTTCTGTCCTCATCAGTCTATTGGTTTCTCCAAAGGGTGAAAGGCATAGAACCAGCAGCTCTGAATCATATACTTTTAGCTTTCTTGCAGCAAGGAAAGAAAGAGTAATGCCCCTCATGGAGCCACTTATAAAAAAAATCTCAAGGCAGTATTCTGATTGGCCCAGTTTGGGTTAAATGCCTGCTACTGAACCAATCACAATGTCCCGCTGGATAAGATAATCAAATTGGATAGGGGGGCCCTGAGGCAAAGAGGTAGAGGAGTACTATGATTGGAAACCCTACCAAAACATCAGGATTAGAGTGGACGAAAAGAACACTCACTTCCCCTACCAAAGGCTTGTGACAAGAGAAGAGAAGCTGAGTAGACCAAAGTACAGTATTCATCTCACTTTCTTTCCATATCTGTCCCCAAAAGAAGAAAACTGGAGGGGAGGGAAGGAAAGAGGTAAGAAGAGGAGAGGACAGGAGAGGAGAGTTTTAACTGAAAACAGCAGGATTTCTATAGAGGGAATTTATAGGAGTTACATGTATATGTTTCCCAGTGCTTTTTTTTTTTTTTTTTTAAGAAAAGGGTGTGGTAGCAAAATAATGGCCCCGAAGATGTCTGCATCTTCATCCACAGAACCTCAGAATACGTTACCATACATGGCAAAAGGGACTTTGATAATGTGGTTATGGGTATGGCCTCTGAGAAGGGCAGATTTCCTGGATTATCTAGGCAGACCCCATCTAATCCCATAAGCAGTTAAAAGCAGAGAAACTTTTCTAATTATGGTTAGAGAGAGACCAGATGATGAAAGAAAAGTCAGAGATACGTGAAGTGATTGGCCTTGGAGTTGGAGGAAAGGGACCAAGAGGTAGGCAGCGCAGGTAGCTTCTAGAAGCTAGAAAGGGCCAGGAAACATGCTCCTCTAGAGGCTCTAGAAAGGAACCTAGCCCTGCCAACACCTGGACTTTAGCCCAGTGAGACCCATTGTCAGACTTCTGGCCTACAGAACCGTCCGATAATAACTGTATCTTGTTTTACACCACTAAGTTTGTAGTAATTTGCGATTGTAAATAGAAGTTTTCAAATAGAAAACTTATTATAAGGTGCTATAAAACCCAATATAAGGTGCTGTGAAGCTTAAGAATAGGCCATATACATAGTCTGTTATCTCATTTGCTTTCAATGACAAAGAAAAATTGTAAAGAACTGTGCTTGGTGGGGGAGGGGGAGCAGGTGGTGGTTTCAGGTTCTATCTAAAGGATTTTTCCTATGAATTAGTGGATATGAGGGCAGAAATGACACCATGTTCACAAGTGATATTGCCCCTTGTGTCAAAAGGTCAGTGTGTGCATGTAGTTTGTTTTTTCTTTTCTGAATTTTTCTTCTATGTAGCCTAAATTATGGAAAAATTTCAGAAAAAGCTATTGAGTCTATAACAATTAGACTCCACTGGGTTTTAGATTTCAGTCATTGAGGGATAAGTTTCCGCATCTCCTATTATAGACTTAAGGGACACGAATCATGAAGAAATAACCTGACCTGATGGATGGAAGCTAGGTAGGGAGTAAGGGGGTACCATGTAAGTCTAGGTCTGCATTAGAGACCAGGATGGTACAAATAAGCCATTATAACTGTCGGGTTTCTGATGTCAGCAGTAATGCTCTGAATCTTTGTAGGCAGGAATAATTGCACCACATCTATCCTCAGGAAAATTCCCACTGTTGAAGGAGCCCAACTGGGATTGGGACAGGAAAATGGATATCCTGACAATCAGTGTTATTTCCTTTTTTGTTCAACTACCCAATAAATGAAAGAGTTCTAAACTTAAGCACTGGCTGGACTAAAGAGAATTGAAGTAAACCATGTGTGGTTACATAAGCCATGATGTCATCAAATACAAGCTCCTTGAGGGAAGGGACTTTTGTTCTGTTCACTGCATTATACTCTATGCCCAGCAGTAGATACTTAACGTATACATATTGACTACATGAAAAGCATTCCAATCCCATTGTGGCTTCAGCGGGTGCCAGGAGGTCCTGTTTGGCTTGGAGTCATCCTAATAGAATATAACCCTGACCTTCCTTAGCTAAAGAACAGTTAATTCCAGAAGAGTTCTTCCTTCTTCCTGGTAGTGAGTGCCAGTCCCTTAAAATAAGCAACAATCCCTTGGTTGTTGCAAAGATACACACCAGTGTCTGCTTATCTTCAAGGGAAGCCAGGACAGTAGATGTCTAACATCAACTGTGTCAAGGGCATAAGAGTGATATTGGATGAATCTTTTAGTGCCACACAGCTTGTCTTCCTTCCAGACTGAGATCAATCACCTCCCTAGCTCAGCCTTTGTACTGGCTGTTCTTTCTGCTTGGAAAACTTTTCCCCAGAATTACAAAAACCTGGCTCCTTCCTATCATCCCTGGCTTAGCATCAATGTCACCCTCTCAAAGAGGCCATCCAACCTACAGGAGAACCTCAGTCACTCTATGGAATCACCATGCTTTGTCATGCAAGCTCTAATTCTCTTGTTTCTCTGATATTGCTTTTGCTTTTGTTTTTGTTTGATTTGTATCTGTCTTTCTTCTAAAATGTACCTCTAGTTATTAGCTGGGTAACTTTGGCCAGCCTCAGACGCTCTGAGCCTCAGTTTCCTCATCTAGTTCATAAGTATCAAATGAGATAAGGATGGAGACTGTCCTGGCATACCGTCAATGTTCAAGAAGCATTCGTTTAGAAAAAAAGGGCTACTCAATTTAGTAAGCTTAATCTTTTGAATGAAAACAAAAGTGAAAAACACCTTTTTGAATTCTAAGAAGAAATGTAATTTATTGTTCCATAAATAGGAAGACATTTCAATTTTATAGAGAGGAATATATGGAAAGAGTGATAAAGATAAAACCTTTTTTTCAAACCCACAAGAGGGAATGATAATTAAATAACACTACAAATTTCCTTCAATAAAATTCTTTCGATGAATAAAGAAATGACTAAATGTTGCCAGGATTTGCCACTAAAAGCATTTTAATTCCTCTTTAAGATTCAAAAACATGTATGAAATCTTCATAACTTTTTGCAGAAAATTGTTAATTTCATGATTCAGGAGTGTTTTACAAACTTCTACAGTGTAATGAGGCCATCTTGTGGCCTTTTATAATATTGCCACTTTTAAAGTGAAACATTTTTTAAACCATAGGTTTAAATGGTGTCATTTATTCATTATTCATTTATTATATACTTTTGAGCACTCACTGTGTGCCAGGTGTTACGCTCACTGACTGCTGGAGAGGTAGTGATAGGAGATGTAAGAAAAACAAGGTCCTTGCTCGAATTCATACAGATCTAAAGGAGAGAGAGACTTTTAGTCAGAGATAATTACAGTAGGAAAGTTAAGTGCTATTATACAGAAGTATAAATTTACTATACCAGCGTTAAGGGAAGTGTCTGCAGAACTCAGAATGATAACGGTATAGCTCCATTTCCAGGAATTACTCTGATCACTAAAGAAATCATGTATCATTAGAGGTTGGGTTAAATATTAATTTCCAGTCTTCCATTCCACAAAGAAGTACTGCGGATTTTTTTAACCTAGTGAACCCACAGAAAGCTCAGTGTATCTGGCTCTAATCTAAATCACCCATTCTCAGAGTGCAGCAAGTATAATATTTTTTAAATATCTTCTTATGTATGTTGCCTATTGGTAAGCAGGTTTTCTATCTCCCTACACCCACTCACAATCACAGCTTTAAAGAAATGGAGACACAAAGATCTTTGGGGAAGTGAAGGATATGACACAGAGTATTTTAATCAGCCAGGAAGAGAAGGGGAAAGTCTGTCCTTTCCAATATGATGGTTTGGGAGAGAAAATGTGAACAGAAGTAGGGGAGATAAGCAATTAGATGTGTGCCCAACCTCCCGGCTTCAAGGCTCTACAGGAGGTGATAGACCGGGAGGAGTATCCCATATTCAGGACTCTGGGAGAAGATCATTATACAGAGTGGCCCGTGACCAACAAATGGCCACGCCCTGTGTGGGCGAGACAATGGATAGACTGGTCAGCCAGAGACAGGATCAACCTCTGTTCCTATGAACAGGGCTCCTGGGATGAGAATGCACAGGCCATAGTTGGTGTGGGGGGAGCTGAGCAACAGCCTCTGCTGCGGGTGGACATCCTTGGACAAGGTCAGATGGAGAATACAGCAGAGACCCAACAGGCCTCTGCAGTGCCAAGAGCTAAAGAGAGGCCATGTCAGCAGGAACGGGCAATCACAATCAGTACTGGACCAAGCTGAGAGAAAGTAAAGCACAAGTTTACTAGGGAGAGAAGTCGGCAGTGCACGCAGGCGGAACACAAGGATTAAAACAACAAACATTATAAAAGCCTCAACCCATACCCAGGAAGGAAGGCTTTCAACCCAAAAGCCAGGATGTCATGTGGGCAACATCCATATACCCTAATGTCTGGGTTTCTCCACTCCTCTGTTCAGAATACAGTCTTCACTTGCTTCTACATCTTACACCCACATATCACCTCATTTAGCAAAACAAAGGTTCTTCCTAAGAGTCCATCCTCCTTAAAAAGCATAAAAGACAGAATTAGAAAAAGCTAATTATTTTAATATATATTCTTTCCTAATACTTACATGATCGTAAGATTGGACATGGGGTTTCACGGCAAAAGCACATTAAAAATTAATATTGAAGGTAATAGGGAATAGAAGATGTTAAGCTTGATAGCGCTTCTCTGGAAAGATCTCTGATAGAAGTGTGCAAGGGAGCTGAAATTTTCTTTCCCTTCTTTCCTCTTTGGTCATTCAGTTTCTTCAACAAATATTTTTGAGCACCCACTTTACACCAGATGCTATGCAGATAATTAGTACAAATATGATTTAAGAGAGGGGGGATTTTTTCCTTCTTCCAAAGTTTTCAGATATGGAGATGAGACGAATTCTTCAACAATCCATTCAACAAATTTGTTTTAAGTATTTTCTAAGCATACTGTTCTGGCTCTAGACAGTAAAAGTTGTATTAGAAACTAAGAACATAAGAAATGAAACAGCTTGTAAAAGGATTAGATCAAGTAAGCTGTCACAGTTTATCAAGATGACTGACAGCCCATGGATTCTGGAGCCATGTGGATTTTCCAAGGATCTAAGGTTTTTACGGACTTTTTTCAGATCACTTGCTTGTAGATTTGCTTTCCTGAAATTAAAGTAAGATTAATTTTCCAGTTAAGTGCTTTATGTCAAGTGTCAACATGACTGTTTCCTTCAAATATCCTTTTAAATAAATAAAAACTCAATTTCCTCCCTGTTTTCCCATTCTTCATTCATTCAATTTATTCAACAAATATTTATTATCTGCTTCCATGTGCCAGTAAACTGTACTAGATATTTGGGATACAATCATAAACAAGACTTTCTTTCAGTTCTATAACATGTTTTTCTCCACTGACCCTCTCTACCTAAAGGGATCTGAAATTCTAAACTAGTCTAGACTTTAGACTATTCCAGACCTCCTAGTCTACAGTTCTGGATCCCTTTAGGTAGGGAAGGTCAACCCTTCCCTGTATCAAGCCATTCACTGGGTCACCTGTATCAGCATTGCTATCAACCTGTGTGCCAGGTTGCTCCAGCGCCATGCTACACTCAGGGCCTCTTCTCTAAGAGGCTCTCACCTTCCCTGAGTCATGGAAAGGGAAGCAGGGCACAAGTCTTCCTCTGGATTTCTCAACCCCACCTTGGGGCTTCTGTTGCCCCCAAAAGACCTACACTCTAGGGGAAAGAGACAGGAAAGTGTGAAGGCTTCTCACTTGGAACTTATACTCCTTTCCCTCATTCCAGGCTTCTCTGCCCAGCCCCAAAAGACCTTTTATCTTCTCCCTGTGTGACATATCCTGTAGCCTTTCTACTCTGGAGCTTATAGTAAAATTCTTCCTTAGCCCCCCAGTCTTTTGTTCTTATTAAAGGATAGCTTTTGGAATTTGGGAAACACTTTTCTCTTTGGAGGTGGCTAGTTTTTGCAGTTAAAAGTCTGGCCTTCAAAACTATTGTCTCCCTATGGACTATGAACTTCAAAACTGATCGTGACGTCATTCACCTAGCCTGACTTTGCCTTCTTCCTAAATCAATGAATGGGTGAAGAACCATAAGAAAACAAGAATAATTTCAGTAAAGAGGGTCAGGGAATCTCAGTTTAAAAATGCAGCAGTAGGGCTTCCCTGGTGGCGCAGTGGTTGGGAGTCTGCCTGCCGATCGGGGGACACGGGTTCGTGCCCCGGTCCGGGAGGATCCCACGTGCCGCGGAGCGGCTGGGCCCGTGAGCCATGGCTGCTGAGCCTGCGTGTCCGGAGCCTGTGCTCCACAACGGGAGAGGCCACAGCAGTGAGAGGCCCGCGTACCGCAAAAAAAAAAAAAAAAAAAAAAAGCAGCAGTAGTAGTAGGATACTGCTACTTATATTTCAGTAATACATGATAAGTATCTGTTTCTCTCACTATGCTCCAGTGTCTGTACAACAGAGACTATGTCTGTTTTCCCCTCTAGTGCCTCCCCAGTTAATAAAGACATGGTTCTTACCCTCCGCATTACGGTGTTCACACAGACAATTAAAAAAACAATTACAATGCAATGTGTTCTGCTCTATAACAAGAAACTGTAAAGTGCCTTAGGAGAACATTTGAGGATGACTTACACCAGACTTGGTTACCAGAGAAGGATCCCAGAGGAAGTGATAGATAAGCTGGGGCTTGGAGGGTAAAGAGAAGTTCGTCAAATAAAGGCCACTTGTGAAGGACTCAAAAATTATGCTTTTGTGTTTGGATTTATTTCTAAAAGCAATAGAAAACCAACTGAATGGTATAAATAGGGACGGATGCCTTTTAAAAGGTCATTGTGTAGGACAGAGATTGAATATAAAAGAATGTCTGGGGGTGGGAGAGGCTGTTAGGAGATGTTTGCCTACTCCAGGCAAGTTTGCAGAATTCCAGGTGGCCTGGCCCAGGGTGACAGTATGAATGGAGAGAAGGACTGAGTTGGTGATGAAGCGGAGAAGGAATGAAGAGGACACTGGCTAGATTTCTGCCTTGAGTAACTGGGTGGTGCTGATATAAAAAACAGGAGTATAAATGGTTTTGTGAGCAATCTACAAAGCCATTTGGAATGTTTGTGCATCAACATCCCCATACTCATTTATTCTTATAGATATTTTAATTGCCAGAGGTTCATTTTTACAAATTTTTCCTCACTAGCAATAATCATGTTACCTTTCTAAGATTTAGGGAAAGTTAGAGACCTTCTTCTCTAGGCCTGTCATACATCTCACATAAGCAGGAGTAACAAACTTTTTCTGTAAAGAGCCAGATAACTACTTAACTATGCTATTGTAGAAAGAAAAAAAAAGCCATTAGAAAACAAGTAAATGGATAGGTTTGACTGTCTTCCAATAGAACTTTACTCACAAAAATAGGCAGTGGGCAGAATTTGGTTCATTGGTTGAACTTTGCCAAACCCCCAATCTAGAGCTGTGTTTCCCAACATACTCCAGCAATGTGTAATCTTTAAACACTTCTGGACATACTACCACTTAGAGATTTTTTAAAAATCACTTCATTTTTGGGTAGTATCTTAGCTTGGGCTGATATAACAAATTACCATAGACTGGGTGGCTCAAACAATAGACATTTATTTCTCACAGTTCTGGAAGCTGGGAAGCCCAAGATCAAAGTGCCAGCATATTCATTTTTTGGTGAGGGTCTTCTGTCTGGTTTGCAGACAGCTGTCTTCTTGTACCTCACATGGCAGAGAGCAGAGAGAAAGGAAGCAAGCTCTCTTGTGTCTTTTCTTATAAGGGCACTAATCCCATCATGAGGGCTCCACCCTCATGACCTAATAACCTCCCAAAAGTCCCATCTCCAAATACCATCACACTGGGGATTAAGGTTTCAACATATGAGTTTTGGGGGGACACAACCATTCAGTCCATAACAGGTAGTATATGGCAAAGAAGTAATTTTAGATCATCATATTGTTAAAGAACATTATGTTAACTTTATAATCACAGCATCATTATTTAAAATATTCATAATATACGAAACTAGATATTTACTTTCTCCCCATGAACAAGTAACATATATTTTATTTTTTATCCTTTGGGCCAAGCGTTATTTTCTAAATGACAAGGTAATAGAAAAAGCTTCAATTTCCTATTTGCAAGTTGGATAATACTTATTGCTACTAAATAAAAATATAATTTGGATAGAACCATCACTATATATTTTTCCTTTTCAAATACCTAGGTATTTAAAATACTATAGATCGCTTAACATATAATATGACAAAGTTAAATAATGCAACATTCTTACCTGTTGAAAATCAAATTGAGATAAAATTGGAAAATTATTGTCATCTCCCACTTATCAGCTCAAAACTCCCCACCCCCCAACTAGATCACATTCTCTTGCTACATATTCTCATGATCATCTAAACTTTTTATTTGGGAGGATGACATAGGAGCTGACAGCTGAAATCAGGTTTGAGCTGAGATTTTGCATAAGTCAGATCACGCCAATCCTCTGCTCACAACCCTCCATGGCTTGCCATCTCAGTTGAAGCAAAAAATCAAAGTCCTTCCACTGGCTTGTTTACAAGTCCCTGACCTCCATTTACACCTTCCTCCCCCTTGTTCATTCCATTTCAGCTTCCTTGCTGTTCTCAAACATGCCAATCCCTTTTCCATTTCAAGGCCTTTGTGCTTAACCTGCCCTCTGTCTGGAGCACATTTCCCCCAGATTGGTATATGGCTTATCTTCTTATCTGTTTCTTTCAGGTCTCTGCAGAAATGTTACCTCCTCAGTGATGCTGACTCTGGAGGGCATCCCATGTAAAATACTACCAACTCCATCCTGTTCCCTTTCTCTCTTTTTATTTGCCTCCATAATTCTTATCATCTTATTTATTATATGTATTTGTTTATTTACTCTCTGATATTGTATGAGGGCAGGAACTTTGTTTATTTCACTGCTCTATACCCACCTCTTAGAGCAATAACTGGCAGGATATATGTGCTCAGTAACTATTTGTTAAATATGAATGAATAGCATGTACTTCAGCTTGTACTTGTGTGATAATTTGATTGATCTTTGTATTACTGTAAACTCCATTAAGACAAAGTCTTTATCTGTTTCACTCATTCTATTTATTCAGCATATTTGTTGAGTGCCTACCTTATGTCAGCAATGTTCTAAGTACTGGACGATGTTTTGTTTTCATAGAGCCTACATTCTAAAAGTCACCAATTTATCACCTATACATAAGCCAGTGACTGCTAGTTAGTACAATGTGGAAGATTATATTTTCCAAAGAAGATACATTTGTCATCTGTCACAGGTTGAATTGTGTCCCCAGAAAGATATGTTGAAGTCCCAATTACCAGTACCTCAGAATGTGCCCTTATTTGGAAATTGGGTTGTTGTAGATGTAATTAGTTAAAACAAGACCATACTAGAGTAGGGTGGGCCCCTAATTCAATATGACTGGTGTTCTTATAAGAAAAGGAGAGAGACAGACAGACAGGGAGGGAATGATCACATGTGATGACAGAGGCAGAGATTGGAGCTATGCATCTGCAGGGTGAGGAATGCCAAGGATTAACAGCCATACCAGAAGCTGAGAGAGAGGCATGGAAGAGTTTCTCCCATAGAGCCTCTGAGAGGACATGACCCTGGCAAAAACTTGCTTTAGGATTTCCAGCCTCCAGAACCATGTCTTCTACAGAATTTTTATTCTTTCAAGCCACCCAGTGCATGGTACTTTGTTACAGAAGCCCTGATACAACGTAGATACCCCCTCCCCTTGAACCTGAGTGAGCCTTTATGGCTACCTCAGCCAATATAGAGGAAATGACACCATGTGACTTCAGAAGCTAGTTCATAAAAATGTCATAATTTCTGCCTTTTCTCTTGGGATCTCACTCTTGAAATCCACCCACTATGCCTTGTGGAAGCCCAAGCAGTCCATGGAGGAGCCATGTGGAGAGGTACCAAAGTCCCTGGCACAGAGGCTGGCTGAGCTCCCACGTATGTGGGTGAGCATCTTGAAAGCGGATTCTCCAGCTCCCAACAAAGCCACCCCAGATAGAAACATGTGGAACAAAGATGAGCTATCCTTCCTGAGCCCTGATTCATGAGCAATGTAAGTCACTGTTTTTGTTTTAAGCCACTAAATTTGGAAGTGGTTTGTTACACAGCAATAGAAAATTGATACATACATGCTTATTAAATATTTATTGTGTGAATAAATAAATGCACTGATACTTCATACTGCTACTGTGGCCTAGTGACTAGGTTGATCCTTCAACATGGTCTAGTTTAAATCTGGAAGGTATTTCTTTTTTATTGTCTGAACAGTCAGATACCATACCAAAAGTACACACTAGTATAAACAACAGACCGAGGTTCTGGAAGAAGTGTGAAGGGATGGAATCCAGTGAAAATGTAAAGGCTTACTCTGGAGAAACTGAGACAATTCCTTTTCTGAGATGGAGTGATGAAGGTAAGAATTTTCCCACAGACTAGCTTCTGGCCCCAAACATTTTAATCTTTGCTTCTCATCCACTAACCACTTACTTTTGCTCCTGGCCCCACAGGACACATTCATATCACAATAAGACTTTTAGTCCCATACCTCATACCATAACAATAGGTTAATTGACACAGCAAGTGGTAGTGAGGCAGAAGATAGATGGGTCCCAGGCTGAGCAGCTGGAGTTTGTCCCCTGCGGACAGATACTCCAAGATGGAGAATATGGCAGGAGCGAAGAGGAGCTTAGCCCTGTCCAGATAAAAAGATAAAGAGACCACATATTTCTCATTCTTGAGGTCAAGGAGACCTTCCCAACTACGCTCAGAATGGTTCCTGGGGAGCCAAAAAGAGAGGGGACGCCACCCCATAGTAGGTGATGTCAACCTACCCATAGGCCTCTTCACTAGAATCCATCTTGGCTAAGAGATGCGTGCGCACACAGGGGAGGACCCTGACATAAACCAAATATGGACTCAGAGCCAGGCAAAGTAAGACGATTGGCCAGAGGAAACCCAGAAGGAATGCCGCATATAAGTGATTCAAACTACCACGAAGGTGCGACTCTTTCTCTGAGTCTGCCAGTGTGAGTCACACACTCTTCCTCCTAATAAACACTTTACTTGTTTCACTACTTTCCATCTCTTTGTGGAAATGCATTTCTACAAAGCCTGTGGGCCAGGGCCTTGTCACTGGCACTGGCCTTTGTGGTCTAGTGGCTAGGATACAGTGCTCTCACTGCCACGGCCTGACTTCAGTCTCTGGCCAGGGAACCAAAATGCTGCTTCAAGTTACTGCAGGCCGAGGCCACCCTAGATTAGTAGGCATATTCTTAGAATCCATTCCTACAATGTGATAGCTAGTAGTATAGAAATGACTACAAACCATGCAAATATTATGCACTAAAAGCCAAACTAATTATATTTCCTATTCTACTCTCAATTAGCTTCATGTCATATCACCTGGAGACCAGAGGAGGCCAACGATGGCACTTGAAAATGCCAGCACTTCCCCACCTTGACAAGGATGTTTTAGCCCCACCCATCCTCCTCCCCATCATCATCCCTTTCCCCATAGACACTGACACTGTCTTAGGAAGAAGGCAGGGAAGAGGAGAAAGCTGTATGAAAGGCTCCACATTTTTATCCAAGAGGTAATAAACACTGCTTAAATAGCCAGTTTTAAATTATTGAGCCGGATAAGCTTTACATTGGATATTAAGTTGGTTTTTCTCCCTTCCAGTTAGTTGATGGAGGTTATATGGAAAGGCCGAATTAGTTGTAGACTACATTCAGCAACTATAATTCTTCTGCACACCCAAGTTATAATGTAGGTTGAATTTTTTACCTCACTAAATTAATATCTATCGAATTGCAACAATGTGTCTGATATTGTGTCCCTCCTCCCTATAACGAAACTTAGAGATAGAATCATGGGATTTTGAAATATTAGCATCTGAATAGAAATGCAGAAGAAATCTAGTCCTTCCTAAAACGGTAAATGACCTGTCCAAAGTTATTAATGGGTCAGTGGCAGAGCCAGGACTTAACCTTGGCTTCCTACCTCTGGGCCTGTGCCATTTTCCCTAGAACAACTAAGAAGGGGGGAAATAGAATTTAAAGACTCTAGTAGGCAGAATTCTAAGCTGGCCCTTAAAATTTCCATCCCCTGATGCAGAAGTACAGCCTTGTATAACCTCCTCCTCTTGAGTGTGGACAGGATCTGTGGATATGATGGGATTTCACTCCCATGACTAGGTAACATTAGATGACAAAAGCAAAAATGAGAAGGGTTGTTATCCAGGTGAGTTTAAGTTAATCAAGTGAAAGTCTTTAAAAGAGGGAATGGGCCCTTCCTAAAGAGAGAATCTTTCCCCTCCTGGCTTTGAGACAGGAGGGAAGGGGAAAGGGCATAACCATTAAAAGAATGATACAGCTGTTGAGGATACAACAAAAACTGGTTAGAACCAATTAGGCCCAAGACGGTGGAAGATTTGACTTCCAGCAGACCTTGAGCCTCATTATATGCTCATTGTAACACATTAGCATATGCTAAACGACACACCCACAGGTGCCATGACAGTTCCAAGGCCCACCATAAAAGGCCAAAAATTGGGTAGTGGCCCCATTCCTGGAAATCCCCACCCCTTCCCCCAAATAGTTGGAATAATCCTCCCACTCATTAGCATATGAAATTACCCAGTCCATAAAAACTAACTACCCCATATTCCAGAGCCATTACGCTAACTTGGAGTAGCTTTGAGGAGTCATCCTACCTTTAGAAGTCTCTGTAGGGACAGGGGAGTCTTCCGTTAAGACTGCATCACAGCTTGAGTTCTCCCCTGGCCCAGTCCTACCCTTATCTTCCCTTTAACAAGTATTGATCCAAAGAATACTACCCAGTTAACCTCCTGCACACTAATATCCATCAAGGAGTGCATTTCCTAAGAAAGTCAACTTAATGGCAGACAGGACAAAATCTGAGAATGCTACTGGGCTGCAAACACCAGTCATTTATCATGGACAGTATTCCACTTCAACTAACTGCATGTACTTCAATACAATAGAGGCACAAACCATCCCAAGTTAGCGCAGACCCCACAAGTTAAGAGCTCAGTCCTCTACTAGATTGCCCTGACCTCAGATGCCAGCTGCAAGTTCAAGGGGTCCCCAGGACACCCACACTTCTGACCAACTGGTTGCAAATCCAACAGTTCTCATGACTCCCTCAGGTTCTATAACTCACTAGCATGACTCACAGAACTCACAGATATTAGGAAAGCATTATACTTACAATTATAGTTTTATAATAAAGGATACAACTCTGACTCCTCCCAAACTTGTAAAATAGAGAGTCAAAATCACGTATCACTCATCATTTTATATTCTAAAATGTCATTGTGCTTCCTAATATTCTGTTACATTGTGTTTCCCTTTCAGTTCCAGAAAATAATTTGGCAAGTATAGACTTCTAATTTCAACTTTCATAATAAAATCTAAAGGTCATGTTTCCATTTGTTTATACACTCCCAGACTAAATAAGTTGTCCTTCCCAGTCTCACATTAGGCATGATCATATCTTTTTGAAACATTAAAATTTTTTGATGTTAGATTCTACATCTGTCTTTCAAAGTTATTGACATCAATGGAAATGAGTATAAAAACTTCTCAACCTTTCCTGATTTGTGTTTTTAAATATTCTTGGTGAGGTCACCTATGATACTTCCTTCAGGAAGTATCCTTCACATTCATTTATCCCTTCAATGACATTTTCAATTATTCATTTAACATGCACTTATTGGACATACATAATATATACTAGGTATTTGATGGGCATTGTGAATGAAGAGATCTTAAATTTTCTCTAGTTTGGAAAACCTACAATTATAAAGTTCTAAGAGCCCCACGATGACTTCGTGCATTTAAAGAAATAAAGGTTTAGCATTATATACAACTTATTCATTCTAACTATTAAATTTCAAACCAATGCCTTTTTCCTTTTCATTACCTAGGGTAATGTCCCCCTAACATTATGTTATAATAACAATTTCCATCTAACAAGCTGAGCTTCTTTTGGTATCAGTTAGGATTGTGTTTACCCCTAAATAACTAAAAATTTGACTAACAGTTATTTAAAACATGGGAATTTATATCATGCAACAAGAAGTATAAGTGTTGGCAGTTGAAAGCCTCAGTAATGTTATCAAGCAAACAGACTCCTTCCGTCTCCTGTGCCAGCATCCTTGGCAGGGAGTCCATGTGTGCAAGATGGTGCTGCACCTGCAGGAACCTGCTAGGAACCATCTCATCCAGAAAGAAAGGAGAAAAGAAACACTTCTGTTTCATTTAACACATCTCTATCACGTGGCTCATCCTAGCTTCAAGAAAGTCCAAGGAACATGAATCTTTAAGATTTTCAGTGATTGTAGTAGAAGAACAGAAAGGGAGGGGATTACAAAAGAATCTGGGGCAGCCAATCTATAATATCAGCCACACTCTTCTGAAGCAGCTATTTTCAATATTTTTCATCCCTCCACAAGTCCTCTCACTCCAAAGCCAGAAGGGAGTGGCAGGACATATTTCAAGTGATGAAAGGGAAAAAACTACAACCAATATTACCCTACCCAGCAAGGATCTCATTCAGATTCGACGGAGAAATTAAAACCTTTACAGACAAGCAAAAGCTAACAGAATTCAGCACCACCAAACTAGCTTTACAGCAAATGCTAAAGGAACTTCTCTAGGCAGGAAACACAAGAGTAGGAAAAGACCTACAATAACAAACTCAAAACAATTAAGAAAATGGTAATGGGAACATACATATTGATAACTACCTTAAATGTAAATGGATTAAATGCTTCAACCAAAAGACATAGACTGGCAGAATGGATACAAAAACAAGACCCATATATATGCTGTCTACAAGAGACCCACTTCAGACCTAGGCACACATACAGACTGAAAGTGAGGGAATGGAAAAAGATATTCCATGCAAATGGAAATCAAAAGAAAGCTGGAGTAGCAATTCTCATATCAGACAAAATAGACTTTAAAATAAAGAATATTACAAGAGACAAAGAAGGTCATACATAATGATCAAGGGATAAATCCAAGAAGAAGATATAACAATTGTAAATACTTATGCACCCAACATAGGAGCACCTCAATATATAAGGCAAATGCTAACAGCCATAAAGGGGGAAATCGACAGTAACACAATCATAGTGGGGGACTTTAACACCTCACTTTCACCAATGGACAGATCATCCACAATGAAAATAAATAAGGAAACACATTAGACAAGACACATTAGACAAGATGGACTCAATTGATATTTATAAGACATTCCATCCAAAAACAACAGAATACACTTTCTTCTCAAGTGCTCATGGAACACTCTTCATGATAGATCACACCTTGGGTCACAAATCAAGCCTTGGTAAATTTAAGAAAATTGAAATCATATCAAGCATCTTTTCCAACAACAACACTAGGAGAGTAGATATCAATTACAGGGAAAAAAAACTGTAAAAAATACAAACACATGGAGGCTAAACAATACACTACTAAATGAGCAAGAGAGCATTAAAGAAATCAAAGAGGAAATCAAAAAATACCTAGAAACAAATGACAATGAAAACACAATGACCCAAAACCTATGGGATGCAGCAAAAAACAGTTATAAGAGGGAAATTTATAGCAATACAGTCCTGCCTCAAAAAATAAGAAAAATCTCAAATGAACAACCTAACTTTACACCTAAAGCAATTAGAGAAATAAGAACAAAAATACCCCAAAGTTAGCAGAAGGAAAGAAATCATAAAGATCAGATCAGAAATAAATGAAAAAGAAATGAAGGAAACTATAGCAAAGATCAATGAAACTAAAAGCTTGTTCTTTGAGAAGATAAACAAAATTCATAAACCATTAGCCAGACTCATCAGGAAAAAAAGGGAGAAGACTCAAATCAATAGAATTGGAATGAAAAAGGAGAAGTAACAACTGACACTGCAGAAATACAAAGGATCATGAGAGATTACTACAAGCAACTCTATGCCAATAAAATGGACAACCTGGAAGAAATGGACAAACTCTTAGCAACGCACACTCTTGCAAGACTGAACCAGGAAGAAAGAAAATATGAACAGACCAATTACAAGCACTGAAATTGAAACTGTGATTAAAAATATTCCAGCAAACAAAAGCCCAGGACCACATGGCTTCACAGGTGAATTTTATCTAACATTTAGAGAAGAGCTAAACCCTATCCTTCTCAAACTCTTCCAAAATATAGCAGAGGGAGGACCACTCCCAAACTCACTCTATGAGGCCGCCATCACCCTGATACCAAAACCAGACAAAGATGTCACAAAGAAAGAAAACTACAGGCCAATATCACTGATGAACATAGATGCAAAAATCCTCAAGAAAATACTAGCAAACAGAATCCAACAGCACATTAAAAGGATCATACACCATGACCAAGTGGGGTTCATCCCAGAAATGCAAGGATTCTCCAACATATGCAAATCAATCAATGTGATACACCATATTAACAAACTGAAGGATAAAAACCATATGATCATCTCAAAAGATGCAGAAAAAGCTTTTGACAAAATTTAACACCTGTTTATGATTAAAAAAACTCTCCAGAAAGTGGTCATAGAGGGAACCTACCTCAACATAATAAAAGCCATATATGCAGCCAACATCATTTTCAATGGTGAAAAACTGAAACCATTTCCTCTAAGATCAGGAATAAGACAAAGTTGCCCACTCTCACCACTATTCTTCAACATAGTTTTGGAAGTTTTAGCCACAGCCATCAGAGAAGAAAAAGAAATAAAAGGAATACAAATCAGAAAAGAAGAAGCAAAACTGTCACTGTTTGCAGATGACATGATACTATACATAGAGAATCCTAAAGATGCTACCACAAAACTATTAGAGCTAATCAATGAATTTGGTAAAGTAGAAGGATACAAAATTAATGCACAGAAATCTCTTGCATTCCTATACACTAATGATGAAAAATCTTAGAGAGAAATTAAGGAAACACTCTCATTTACCATTGCAACAAAAAGAATAAAATACCTAGGAATAAACCTTCCTAAGGAGACAAAGGACCTGTAAGCAGAAAATTATAAGACACTGATGAAAGAAATTAAAATTGATAAAAACAGATGGAGAGATATACCATGTTCTTGGATTGGAAGAATCAACATTGTGAAAATGACTATACTACCCAAAGCAATCTACAGATTCAGTGCAATCCGTATCAAACTACCAACAGCATTTTTCACAGAACTAGAACAAAAAATTTCACAATTGGTATGGAAACACAAAAGACCCTGAATAGCCAAAGCCATCTTGAGAAAGAAAAATGGGACCGGAGGAATCAGGCTCCCTGACTTCAGACTATACTACTAAGCTACAGTAATCAAAACAGTATGGTACTGTCACAAAAACAGAAATATAGATCAATGGAACAGGACAGAAAGCCCAGAGATAAACCCATGCACATATGGTCACCTTATCTTTGATAAAGGAGGTAAGAATATACAATGGAGAAAAGACAGCCTCTTCAATAAGTGGTGCTGGGAAAACTGGACAGCTACATGTGAACGAATGAAATTGGAACACTCCCTAACACCATACACAAAAATAAACTCAAAATGGATTAAAGACCTAAATGTAAGGGCAGACATTATAAAACTCTTAGAGGAAAACACAGGCAGAACACTCTATGACATAAATCACATCAAGATCCTTTTTGACCCACCTCCTAGAGAAATGGAAATAAAAACAAAAATAAACAAATGGGACCTAATGAAACTTCAAAGCTTTTGCACAGCAAAGGAAACCATAAACAAGATGAAAAGACAACCCTCAGAATGGGAGAAAATATTTGCAAATGAAGCAACTGACAAAGGTTTAATCTCCAAAATATACAAGCAGCTCATGCAGTTCAATAACAAAACAACAAACAACCCAATCCAAAAATGGGCAGAAGACCTACATAGACATTTCTCCAAAGAAGATATACAGATTGCCGACAAACACCTCAAAGGATGCTTAACATCACTAGTCATTAGAGAACTGCAAATCAAAACTACAATGAGGTATCACCTCACACTGGTCAGAATGGCCATCATCAGAAAATCTCCAAATAATAAATGCTGGAGAGGGTATGGAGAAAAGGGAATCTTCTTGAACTGTTGGTGGGAATGCAAATTGATACAGCCACTATGGAGAACAGTATGGAGGTTCCTTAAAAAACTAAAAATAGAACTACCATATGACCCAGCAATCCCACTCCTGGGCATATACCCTTAGAAAACCATAATTCAAAAAGTGACATGCACCACAATGTTCATTGCAGCACTATTTACAATGCCAGGACATGGAAGCAACCTACGTGTCCATCGACAGATGAATGGATAAAGAAGATGTGGACATATATACAATGGAATATTACTCAGCCATAAAAGGAAACGAAATTAAGTTATTTGTAGTGAGGTTGATGGACCTAGAGACTGTCATACACAGTGCAGTAAGTCAGAAGGAGGAAAACAAATATTGTATGCTAACATATATATATATGGAACCTAAAAAAAAATGTTTCTGGTGAATCTAGAAGCAGGACAGGAATAAAGATGCAGACGTAGAGAATGGACTTGAGGACACAGGGATGGGGAAGGGTAAGCTGGGACAAAGTGAGAGAGTAGCACTGACATATATACACTACCAAATGTAAAATAGCTAGCTAGTGGGAAGCAGCTGCATCACATGGGGACATCAGCTCGGTGCTTTGTGACCACCTAGAAGGGTGTGATGGGAGGGTGGGAGGGAGGCACAAGAGGGAGGCGATATGGGGATATATGTATATGCATAGCTAATTCACTTTGTTATACAGCAGAAACTAACACAGCATTGTAAAGCAATTATACTCCAATAAAGATGTTAAAAAAAAAGAGTGAAGATATTTTATGACATGCAAGTTCTCAACAATTTTACTCCAATTCACCATTTCTTAGGCATCTACTGGAGAATGTGCTGCACTAAAATAAGGGGATAAACCAAGTAGGAGGAAGACATGGAAAGCAGGACACAGATGAAGGCAGAGGCAGAGAGGATTCCCAGCATGATGCTGAAGGGGTGTCACAACAGGTCTACAGAGCAGTTGACCCCAACTGCAGATCAACAAGCGCTCTAAGAGGGGTGTCAGCAGGGAAAATATAAATCTGACAAATTATCAATGTATTTGACTATTCTAAGAAGAATTTCACACTTCTATGGGAAATTTGGGGGCTAAATTAATAAAAGAAGTGCAGAAAACAAAGTAAAACTTTTTAAATAAAGCAAGTGATTCCATGAAAGATAAAAATTGTCCAAGAAAAGTAATATAAACATGGCTTAGTTATGAACAATATTGACATGTTTATAACTATGTACACAGTTACTGTTCATTTACACAAAAATTATGATATGGGTGTATGGGAAGGAGAGGGGGGGAATGTGTGTATCTGTGGCTGGGATTGCAGTGGGTAACAGAGGGGGACATCTGAGAGCTATATCCTCATCTCCCATAGGAGGAAGTCATATTACTCAATTTAGTTAAACAGGCCCTATTCATCAATGCATCTAAGTCTTTCCTTTGTATCACTCACCAACACTCATTCTTTAGCATAAACTTTGCTTTTCTTCACATTCTGTGCAATAGGTGCTTGAGAACAAACATCCAATTATCAACACCATCATTATTGTCTCTACCTTACAATATCCTACAAGGGCAGTGTGGTGTAGTGGAAATTACATGAAGTTTGAAATAAGGCAGATCTTGGTTAGAATCCCAAGATCACTTACTAGACATACGTCCTTGGGAAATTTTCTCACCCTGAATCTGTTTCATCATCTGGAAAATAGGAAGAATAATACTTCATTTGCAAAGTTGTAAAAATTAAATGTAGTATATATACAAAGTACCCCTCCCCACCAAATGATAGATATGAAGGCTTACATTAAAGCAATAAGTTCTCATTCTCTCTCTCTATCTTTCTGAAGAGCAAGGTCATACTTTGTATTACTATTTTAATAATGATGACAAGGCCTCCATGAATTACCTAATTTCACTCCCTGCAGTCCATAGTTATCACTGATCCATTTCCCACCCCTGCTGCTTTCATTCCTACCCAGGTGACCCTACAAGAACTGGAGTCAGCTCCAGAATTTCTATATAGAAGGAACTAGGGGCAAAAATCTGGTAAGAAAGAGACATTAGAAAAATTGTCTTGAAGCTGAATTTGCACAGCAAGGACACTGTTTTGGTTCCAGTAAATAGAGGGATTTTTGCATTGATGCTGTGCATACAAAGCAAGCACCCTGTTTTTACATATGCTGCATGTTTGGGGAGTTTTCAGGAGGCCGATGGAGATACAAAAGACCTTAAAAATCCGCCTTCTCCTATTGTGTCCAGCCATCGCTTAGCCCATCGTCAAACATTACCCTCCATGACACGTTTCAAAATTCTTAGATCACATTAGTAACTACACCTGAAATACTCTTCCTTTCTTATAACCGATTCATTGCTCCATGCCTATCCTAAGAAATATTCAAAGTTACAAACTGCTCATTGCTCATCACCTAACTTTGACCACAATTTCAGTCAGGAAAACTGCAATATACGGCTAGTGCTGGAGCCAGACTGCCTATGTTCGAGCAGGTATGTGACACTGGGCAAGTTTCTTATCCTCTCTATGTGTCAGCTTCCTCATCTACAAGATGAGGATAACAGTAGTAATCTATCCCATGAATTGTGGCAAGGAAGAAATGAGTTAATCACTGTAAAGTTTGCTGTGAAGTTAGCGATATATAAAGGTTAGCTATTACTATTGCTAAGTTAAAACGGTACCATCTTATATATACAGCATTCCTATAGGCACTTATCTAAAAGTGACTGCCTCTGAAAAAGAGTGGATATATGTATTTGTATAACAGATTCACTTTGCTGTACATGTGAAACTAACACAACATTGTAAATCAATTATACCCCAATAAAAATTTTAAAAAATAAAAAAATAAAAGCAACTGCCTCAGAATCAGTTCATCTAGATATTTGGTAATAAAGCCCCACTGAGTAATGCCCAAAATCCTTTTTTTTTTTTTTGGTTAGAGAACAAAAAGGAAAATAGTATTTTAAATTCCACTTTGATCTATAGCAATGTGTTATTTTGTAATTTATTGTACCTATATTTATTGAGTACTTACTATGTGCCAGACACTGTGCCAGGAGCTAAGAATAAAGCGGTGAATGAAAACAGATATAGCCCCTCCCCTCGTGATGCTTACATACAGTGGGGGAAAGCGCCACCAATCCAATAATCATAAAACAAATGGAAAACATTAAGTATGAAAAATGTTGTAAGGTGAGGTACATGATGCTGTAAGAAGGCCAATTTGCCAAAAATCAATTTGCAGAAAGCCAATTTGCCAAAAGTCAATTTTCCAAATGACAGATTCACTGAATTCCCTAACAGACAAATCACTGAAAGCTAGTTCACCAAAAACCAATTTCTAGAAAATCAATTTGATGAAAAGTAGTCTGCCAAATTATGATTTCATCAAATGACTAATTTACTGAATTATTAAGGATTTTTCAAAGACTTCATTTCACAGATACTGCAATGCAGTCCTTTCATGACAGCTCTTTAACTCCAAATTTGACTGTCTGTCTGGGCTGGATATCAATTTCATGTTTTCACATTTTAGATGCCAAGTCCTTCTCTAAAGCCCAATGATCCAGTACTCCAATGTAAGCAAATGGTGGGCTTCTCCTTAAATGCAATTTACTGTCTTTAGACTTAAGCCTCTTCCAGAAAGATTGCTGCAGAGAACCACCCTAGACCAGGGTGATGAACTGGTCTCCTGTAAGTTGGCTTTTGCCAACTTTGTTTTTATCAAATCTGTAATTCATGGAACTGACTCTAAGTTAACTGTTTTTCATTGAAATTACCTAAAGTACATGCTTTAGAACTGGGGAGTTTGGCCTTGTCAAACGGATGAGAGAAGGCTTCACTGAGGAAAAAAATAACTGAACTAAGGTCAGTAGGACAAACTTTAAGAACCACCAAGCAAAAGGGCGGGGGGGAACAAAGGGAAAAGCATATGCAAAAACTATTTGAAAGGATGAAGCACTGAAATTAGGAGAGTTTGCAAAATGGCCACTGTGGGTGGAATACAAAGAACATGGGGAAGCATAGTGTGAACAGAGGCTAGAAATATGGTTGAGAGCTAGACCTGTTGTGCCCCATAGACCATAACAAAAACTTCTGTTCTTACTTTAAGAATGGGGAGCTTTAATACATTTAAGTAGAGGAATGACATAATCAGATTTGCATGTTCAAAGATTAGTTTGCAAGTGGTGTGAAGACAATATTTTAAGAGTGTGCTGGTACAGGCTATTTTCTTACCTGGAAATTTATTATTGTGGTAGTTCAGAAGACAGAAGATAGTACGTAGACTAGGGGAGGCAGAAAAAGTGGAGCAAAGTAAACTACTTATAGACCTATTTAGGAGGTCAAAACAACAGAACTTGTTATGGGGTATTGGATATGAAGGTGAAGAAGAGGAAAGGGGGAAAGTGTCTTGGACAACTCCTATATTTCTGGTTTGCATAGCTAGATGGTGGTGTCATTCTTGAGAAAGGGAAAACTAGAAGACCAGGTTTGTATAATATTCCCTCAGTGTATTACTGTATATTTGTATATTTTATGTACCTATCAGAATATATTCTTTCAAATTTTAAGTTATTTAGAAATGAAATGTGAGTTTGATTGAGTTTGGTTAAATGTGAGTCTGGTTGTATACAATTTAGTGCCTCGTGTGTGGGGGGGTATTCCATAGGCCATAATCCTTTTCATCCAGCCTCCATTATTACTAGACTTGAAGCAACTAACTAAGCCTCTCTGTGTCCCAATTTCTTCAGCCTTAAAATGGAAATACTAGCACCTGCCTGGGAAGAAACTAGCTAGCATATTTCTACAATCCATTCTCTCCCTTGACTGAAAGGAGGCCCCTAGAAAAGAAGGAAGTTGACCTAGTTAAATTTCCTTATGAACATGCTAATGACAAACCTCCTGGCAAACCTGAAGCAAAGTTAATTGTGGCAAATCATCATTGCACCCAATGATGCCAGTGAGATCTCTGATTCCTGTCTGACTTGATAATGCAATCTTTTGTGTTAAGATTAACACAGAGGACACTGGTGAGGATTAAATGAGTCAATGCTTGTGAAAATGCAGTGCCAAGCTTGTAGCAAGCACTCATTAAGTTGGCTATTATTAATAATATATTATTATAATGCCAAGAAAGAGTAAGAGCTATCATTTATAGAGTGAATATTATGTGAAAGGCACTTAAGTGTCTTCTACGGATTAACTCCTTTAATCATCAAAAAAGTCTATGTTGTATGTTTATTACCATTATATAAGAAGCCTAAAGCCTGGAGATTAGTTTTCCCAAAGTCATATAGCTAGTAAATTGTGGCACTAGGTTTTACACCCAGGCAGTCTAACTCTCCAGTTGAGCTCTCATTCCTAATTCCAAATGTTACACCCTGTCTCTGAAAGCCCACTGGAATGTCCATCCAGGTACTATTTTAGTATGATGAAAGCATAATTTATTAACGAGCATCAAAATGGCCTTAAAATGTTAATGCACTTTCTAAATATATGTGACTCCTACTGAGGGAGTTACTAACCTCAGGAGAAGTAAAAACAGAAAGAACTATTATTTTTATTCCATTTCTCAAAATGTAATGACCCTTTGATATTCCACTAAGCACAACCCCCCTGTGCTGCCCCCAAAAGAGGCATAGGGATGGTCAGTTATGAAACAATAAAATAAAACTGGAGTTTTAGGAAAATTAGCAAGAGATTTGGTGAGTTTCTCTCTGTGCTCATACTATACAAGCTATTTTATCTCCTTATTGCCGTCTTATAAACAACAATTGGGATAAGCAAAGCAAAAGAAGAGATATAAGTTAACTCTATCAACTCTGCTAATAGCAGTAATTAACATATATGGCTAAAATATTATTTTGGAGGGTAAAAGAGTATTGATTTGATTTGATTTGAAATTATATTTAGAAATGGCATTGGTACTCCACAGCCTTTATTACATAAATGATAGTTATAAACTATGGGAACTCAATTTAGTCTTATTTTATTCATTAAGGACATTCTTTTTTTATAAGAACACCGTAGATTGGATATGAAATCATATTGCCATGGATTTTTACAACCCACACAATACTGAGAATAAAATAATTAAACAACAGTGTCCCCGGCACTGATACAGGAAGGTGGAAGATTATCTAATGTTACCCAAGAAGCATTATGGTAGCCATGTTCCTGCCCATTGTGGTTGTTTTCAGTCTACGTATCAAACAGGAAGCAATTTTTCCTGCTAAAGCAAGCAGACCCTAGCCTTGAAGAAAACAGGGCATGGCAAAGAGAACAAGGTACACAGCAGCCAAATGAGGAAAAGGCCATATTTAAAGTAAGCTCTAGGAACTTCAGATGCATAGGTAAAGAAATTTCTGCAAATAGTTATAAAGGCTTTGATACAAAAAATGTCACCATTTTATGGCAGATTTGAATGGAACCCTCCAAAGTAAGATCAGCAGGACTTGAAAGAAAATCGGTGCTTTGTGACCAGCTAGAGGGGTGGGATAGGGAGGATGGGAGGGAGGGAGACGCAAGAGGGAAGAGATATGGGGATATATGTATACATATAGCTGATTCACTTTGTTATAAAGCAGAAACTAACACACTATTGTAAAGCAATTATACTCCAATAAAGATGTTAAAAAAAAAAAAGAAATCTAGATTGGAACAGAACAGAGAAGAATGCTTATTAAGAAGGAAATGGAAATTGACATCAGTATCCCATTTGTGAAGAATTCATATTTAATTTCATACACATATGCAAGTCAACTGTACATAAAAATGCATGTTGTTTTTAGAAACCCCGATACGAATAATTTCTTTCCTTACGTATTGCTGGAGATACCAGAACTGAAAGGACCTGTTGGGAGAGACAACCTGCCATGGGCAGTTATCATACTGCACATTTTTGCAGGGTGTGCCATGAAAGCAAAGCCCTGACCACTCTCTGCCCAGGCCATTTCTGAAATTTGTGCTTGCAGAGAGCAATCTTGAGAGATAAGGTAATGCAACCATCACAAATAAAGAGCAGGCTTGCTTAGTGCTTGCTATAAAAACAGTGGATTCCCAAATTCAGTTAGAATATAACTGACTGCACGTGCAGGCTCCCAACTAGGCCCTCTGTGTACCCCCATGTAAATGAGGGGCAAGGGGAACCAATGCAAACATACTGATGCTCATGAATTGATGAAACAGTAACAGCCTAATTTATTAGCTTGCAAGCATGGTAAAATCAAATCCTGGGACTGAAAAACCCTGCTTGATCCTATAATAAAGATTCCAGATTCCAGAATAGATGAATACTATCTTTCATAATGCATTTGGGTTTCAAAAATAGGGTTTATTTTTTAGAGCAGTTTAAGGCTTAGAGAAGAATTCCCCAGAAAGTTTAAAGGATTTTCATATTCCTCCACCCCCAATTTTACCCTATTGTTAATAACTTAGAGTGGTACATTTGTTACAGTTGATGAAACAATATTGATACATTCGGGTTTACTCTGTGTCCTACATTCTGTGGGTTTAATAAATGCATAATGTCATGTGTCTATTATTATAGTATCATATACAGTAGTTTCACCACCATAAAAATTCCCTGTGCTCTACTTATTCATCCCCTCTTCCCCCAAACCCCTGGAAAACACTGATTTTTTTTTTTTTTTTTACTCTCTCCTTAGTTTTGCCTTTTCCAGAATGTCATATAGTGGAGATCATAAAATATAAAACATGTAGCCTTTTGAGACTCGATTCTTTCACTTAGCAATATGCATTTTTCTCCATGTCTTTCCATGGCTTGATGGCTCATTTTTTTTTTTACCTTTATTTTTTTATACAGCAGGTTCTTATTAGTCATCCATTTTATACCCATCAGTGTATACATGTAAATCCCAATCTCCCAATTCATCACACCACCACACACACACCCCCACCACAGCTTTCCCCCCTTGGTATCCATACATTTGTTCTCTACATCTGTCTCTATTTCTGCCCTGCAAACTGGTTCATCTGTACCATTTTCTAAGTTCCACATATATACGTTAATGTGCGATATTTGTTTTTCTCTTTCTGACTTACTTCACTCTGTATGACAGTCTCTAGATCCATCCACGTCTCTACAAATGACCCAATTTCGTTCCTTTTTATGGCAGAGTAATATTCCATTGTATATATGTACCACATCTTCTTTATCCATTTGTCTGTCGATGGGCATTTAGGTTGCTTCCATGACCTGGCTATTGTAAATAGTGCTGCAAGGAACATTGGAGTGCATGTGTCTTTTTGAATTATGGTTTTCTCTGGGTATATGCCCAGTAGTGGGATTGCTGGCTCAAGTGAGGTGTTAAAGTCCCCCACTATGATTGTGTTACTGTCGATTTCCTCTTTTATAGCTATTAGCAGTTGCCTTATGTATTGAGGTGCTCCTATGTTGGGTGCATATATATTTATAATTGTTATATCTTCTTCTTGGATTGGTCCCTTGATCATTATGTAGTGTCCTTCCTTGTCTCTTGTAACATTCTTTATTTTAAAGTCTATTTTATCTGATATGAGTATTGCTACTCCAGCTTTCTTTTGATTTCCATTTGCATGGAATATCTTTTTCCATTCCCTCACTTTCAGTCTGTATGTGTCCCTAGGTCTGAAGTGGGTCTCTTGTAGACAGCATATATGTGGGTCTTGTTTTTTTTCAGCAAGCTTGTGTCTTTTGGTTGGAGCATTTAATCCATTCACATTTAAGGTAATTATCGATATGTATGTTCCTATGACCATTTTCTTAATTGTTTTGGGTTTGTTTTTGTAGGTCCTTTTCTTCTCTTGTGTTTCCCACTTAAAGAAGTTCCTTTAGCATTTGTTATAGAGCTGGTTTGGTGGTGCTGAATTCTCTTAGCTTTTGATTGTCTGTAAAGCTTTTGATTTCTCCATGGAATCTGAATGAGATCCTTGCTGGGTAGAGTAATCTTGGTTGTAGGTTCTTCCCTTTCATCACTTTAAGTATATCATGCCACTCCCTTCTGGCTTGTAGAGTTTCTGCTGAGAAATCAGCTGTTAACCTTATGGGTTGTATGTTACTTGTCATTTTTCCCTTGCTGCTTTCAACAATTTTTCTGTCTTTAATTTTTGCCACTTTGATTACTATGTGTCTCGGCATGTTTCTCCTTGGGTTTATCCTGTATGGGACTCTCTGCACTTCCTGGACTTTGTTAGCTATTTCCTTTCCCATGTTAGGGAAGTTTTCGACTATAATCTCTTCAAATATTTTCTCGGGTTCTTTCTCTCTCTCTTCTCCTTCTGGGACCCCTATAATGCGAATGTTGTTATGTTTAATGTTGTCCCAGAGGTCTCTTAGGCTGTCTTCATTTCTTTTCATTCTTTTTTCTTTATTCTGTTCCGCAGCAGTGAATTCCACCATTCTGTCTTCCAGGTGACTTATCCATTCTTCTGCCTCAGTTATTCTGCTATTGATTCCATCTAGTGTATTTTTCATTTCAGTTATTGTATTGTTCATCTCTGTTTGTTTGTTCTTTAATTCTTCTAGGTCTTTGTTAAACATTTCTTGCATCTTCTCAATCTTTGCCTCTGTTCTTTTTCCGAGGTCCTGGATCATATTCACTCTCATTATTCTGAATTCTTTTTCTGGAAGGTTGCCTATCTCCACTTTGTTTGGTTGTTTTTCTGGAGTTCTATCTTGTTGCTTCATCTGGTACATATACATAGCCCTCTGCCTTTTCATCTTGTCTTTCTGTGAATGTGGTTTTTGTTCCACAGGCTGCAGGATTGTAGTTCTTCTTGCTTTTGCTGTCTTCCCTCTGGTGGATGAGGCTATCTGAGAGGCTTGAGCAAGTTTCCTGATGGGAGGGACTGGTGGTGGGTAGAGCTGGCTGTTGCTCTGGTGGGCAGAGCTCAGTAAAACTTTAATCCATTTGTCTGCTGATGGGTGGGGCTGTGTTCCCTCCCTGTTGGTTGTTTGGCCTGAGGCCACCCAACACTGGAGCCTACCCAGGCTCTTAGGTGGGGCTAATAGTGGACTCTGGGAGGGCTCACCCCAAGGAGTACTTCCCAGAATTTCTGCCACCAGTGCCCTTCTCCTCACGATGAGACACAGCCACCCCCCGCGTCTGCAGGAGACCCTCCAACACTAGCAGGTAGGTCTGGTTCAGTCTCCCCTGGGGTCACTGCTCCTTCCCCTGTGTCCCGATGCACACACTACTTTGTGTGTGCCCTCCAAGAGTGGAGTCTCTGTTTCCCCCAGTCCTGTCGAAGTCCTGCAATCAAATCCCACTAGCCTTCAAAGTCTGATTCTCTAGGAATTCCTGCTCCCGTTGCCGGACCCCCAGGTTGGAAAACCTGATGTGGGGCTCAGGACCTTCACTCCAGTGGGTGGACTTCTGTGGTATAAGTGTTCTCCAGTTTGTGAGTCACCCATACAGCAGTTATGGGATTTGATTTTATTGTGATTGCGCCCCTCCTACCATCTTATTGTAGCTTCTCCTTTGTCTTTGGATGTGGGGTATCTTTTTTGGTGAGTTCCAGTGTCTTCCTGTCGATGATTATTCAGCAGTTAGTTGTGATTCCAGTGTTCTCGAAAGAGGGAGTGAGAGCATGTCCTTCTACTCTGCCATCTTGAACCCAATCTCTCATTTCTTTTTAATTTTAGTCCTTTGTGATCAGAGAAGATACTTATATGATATCTGTTTGAAACTACTGAGACATAATGTGTTGTCTAACATACAGTCTATCCTAGAAAATGTCCCATGTGACCTTCAGTAAAATGTGTGTGCTATTGTTGTTGGGTACAGTGTTCTGTATGTGTATATATATATATATATATATATATATATATATATATTTGATCTAGTTAGTGTACTGTGTTGTCTTCTATTTCCTTACCTCTGTCTGTTCTATCCATTATTTTATTTATTTGTTTATTTATTTATTTACTTACTTACTTACTTATGGCTGCATTGGGTCTTCGTTGCTACACGTGTTTCTAGTTTCGGAGAGCAGGGGTACTCTTCAGTGTGGTATGAGGGGTTCCCATTATGGCAGCTTCTCTTGTTCCAGAGCACGGGCTCTACGCGTGAAGGCTTCAGTAGTTGTGCCAAACAGGCTCAATGGTTGTGGCTCGCGGGCTCTAGAGCACAGGCTCAGTAGTTGTGGTGCAGGGGCTTAGTTGCTCCATGGCATGTGGGACCTTACTGGACCAGGGCTTGAACCCATGTCCCCTGCATTGGCAGGCAGATTCTTTACCACTGTGCCACAAGGGAAGTCCCTGTTCTATCCATTATTGAGACTGTATTGAGGTCCTTCAATGATTACTATAGAACTGTTTCTCCCTTTATTTTTTTCTGGTTTTATAATTGACATATAACATTGTATTAGTTTAAGGTGTAAAACATAATGACATATGTATTGCTAAATGATTATGATAGTATGTGTAGTTAATATCCATCACTTCATATAGTTACAATTTTTTCCTTATGATGAAAACTTAGCAACTTTCAAATATACAATATGGTATTGTTAACTGTATACACCATGCTGTATATTACATCCCTAGAACTTACCTTATACCGGAAGTTTGTACCTCTAAACTCCCTTCACCCATTTTCTCTACCCCTCACCCCCTGTCTCTGGCAACTACCAATCTGTTCTGTTTCTATAAGTCTGTTTTTTAGATTCCACATATAAATGAAACCATACAGTTTTTTCTTTCTCTTATTCCACTTAGCATTATGTATAGCTCACTTTAGTTCTGTCTGTTTTTGCTTCATATATTCTGATGATGTCATTAGGTGCATAAATGTTTGTTATATCTCCTTGATGTATTTAAACTTTTATAAATGTTCTTCTTTGTCTCTTGTAACCTTTTTTTTGGATTTAATGTCTATTTTGTCTGATAGAAGAATAACAACCCTTGCTGTCTTTTGGTTACTATTTTCATGGAATATCTATCCCCATTCCTTCACTTTCAATCTATTTGCATCTTTGGATCTAAAGTGAACCTCTTATAGGTGGATCATATGTTTTTAATCCATTCCTCTAACCTGTCTCTTGTTTGTCATTCACATATAAGTACTAATAAGGAGGGACTTCTGTCACTTTTTTCCAGCTTTACTGAAATATAATTGACATAACATTGTGTAGGTTTAAAGTGTACAATGTGATCGTTTGATACACATGTATATTGTGAAATATTAACTGAAATAAGATTAACACATTCCTTATCTCACATAATTAACTTTGTTGTTGTTAGTGTGAGAATGCTAAAACTCTACTCTCATAGCAACTTCCTAGTGTACAATACAATAATGTTAACTAGAGTCACCATGCAGTACCTTAGATCCCCAGAAGTTGTTCATCTTCTAAGTGTAAGCTTGTACTGTTTGACCAAAATCTCCCCATTTTCCCCATCCCTCAGCCCCTGGCAACCACCATACTACTTTTTGTTTCTATGGGTTTGATATTTTTAGATTCCACACATGAGTTCATAAAGCATTTGTCTTTCTCTGGTTTATTTCATTTAGCAAAATGCCTTCAAGGTCCATCCATGTTGTCACAAATGGCAAGATTTCCTTTTTTATATGGATAAATAATATTCCATTCTGTTTTCTTGATTGCTGTAGGTTGTCTCTATGCCAAGAATGAGTCTGAGATGTAAACTTTCCCAGGTCTTTTCTGAGCCTGCCCCTGAGCATGCATAGTCATTTTCTAACTTTCCCCGTATATACAGTTGTTTTTGAATGTCCTAGTTTTTAATGTCTGGCTTCCAAAAGGGTAAAAAGAGAGAAATGGATGGGAGAGAAAAAGGGTCAGTCCTTTAAATCTTCTGGAAGTCACTTGAGGGGGAGGGGCTTACAACAATGGGAGGTGTAACAACAATGACCACTCACCTCTTTTTCTGCATTTCTGCAATCAGATCTCAACATTTTGAGGACAGAGTCTTTTTGTTAACCCACTTTGGCTCCCACAAGCTATGTGCAAGGTTCTCCAGGAGCATGTGCACATCTGCCTGCCATGTGGCTGGGGGTGGGGAATAGGTATTTGCTCCTGTGCTAAGAGCTGAAATTGACCAAATTAACTGCATTTACCATCCAATATTTCCCCTGGAAACTGCAAGACTTCAATAGACTCCAGAGTTCCAAAACAGTTATATCAGACAGACTCTGCCAGTGCAATTGTTGTCTAGATGGAGAGACAGGTTCCTGGCACTTCCTATTCCACCATCTTCCCAGAATTCTCTATAATGTGTTTTCAACATTTAGTAACTTTATAGATTTTTTTCCCACAAAATGCCTCAAACAATAATATAAATTGTATTACAAATCTAACATTCATGTTAGATTTCACGTATATCATTTGAATTTTATTACTATGTATCTTTTGTACATTTATTTCTCTAACTCTTGAAAGTACACATTTAGGTACAAATATATTTACTATCTGGTTCTATATAATGATGCTGTTCCTATACATCAACAAATGGCCTTTGGTAATAATGCTTTGCTGATTGTATTAGTGATGTATTTTAATCATAACAGTTCTACTAAACAAACATAATCTCATGAGACAGATATTTCTGCCATGTAATGAAAAGATAGTTATTTGGCTATTTCATTATGGCACCATGGTATTTAAAAGTGATGTGAGCAATTTGAGGGTTTTTTTAAAAACTGTTTTTCAAAAGGTTATATTGCTATTCTTTCTAGATTTGGTAGGGTAGGGTTGGCCTTTATTAGCTCCTGGGATAGCAAAGTATTTCAGTAGATGTATAACTGAAAAATAGTCACTGAAATAATGAGAGTGATTTTTCAGGGTAGAATATTATAAACCCATAAAGATACAAAAGTACCCAAGAGGAGGTAGTTCTCCCAGCAAGAATAATGATATCCAATTTTTCCTGAACAATATCATCTTTTTAAAATCTGATTAAAATGTGATTATAGGAAAATAATTTTGATGTTCAATTACTAAAATTAGATCATACTTTTGATCATATAAGTAGTTAATAAAACCTTTTTATGACAAGTTAAAAGCATATATGCCAAAGTGAACCACATAGTTAAGGCTAGCTTAGCTAGTAATTCTCACTGACACTAACTAAGGCAGGACTCCTGAGTTACGAGAGTCAAATGAACATTCTTTTACATACAGTTTAAATAGTGTAAGGTATCTATTTTATGAAGTGTTATTAAAATATTGTGAGTGGGCTTCCCTGGTGGCGCAGTGGTTGAGAGTCCGCCTGCCGATGCAGGGGACGCGGGTTCGTGCCCCAGTCTGGGAAGATCCCACATGCCGCGGGGCGGCTGGGCCCGTGAGCCATGGCCGCTGAGCCTGCGCGTCCGGAGCCTGTGCTCCGCAACGGGAGAGGCCACAACAGTGAGAGGCCCGCTACAGCAAAAAAAAAAAAATATTGTGAGTTACTAAAGGGCAAATAGATAAGATGATAAGATTGAGGAAAGGAACATGTCTGCCTTTTGAGTTAAAGCAATTGATTGATACGGATGTAATAGATGAAGCAAAATATCGCAAAAGGTGAGAAAGGATGAAAGGTATGAGCATCAAAATTAAAAAGGAGAAAGACATTTTCTTCTCTGAGAATAGAAGGAAGATGGGAAATGTGTGTTAATATACAAAAACTTTTTTTTTTCCAGTGAAGAGAGAAATTAAGAGAGTTGATGTGATAGTCCTCAATCTTCCTAGTGGAGTTAGAATGAACAATGTTACCAAGGAGAGGCAGGGATATGATGCTTGGGTTCTGGGGGGATATGAAATATTTAGAGATGAATATGAAACTTGTTTAACAACAGTAATGGCACCACTGAGGGTGGATAACATGAATTAGCAGTAAAATCAATTAGTCTGGTTTCCTGACTTACTCTTAATAATATTTCAGCAATTGGGGAACTGGAGTAAGAGAATTGAATTATAGGGCTGACCCAGCACTAGAATCCAACTATAAAAATTTAACTGAATTAGGTAATGCCTGTGGCCAATGACTACTGATTAGCTGAAACTCTTTCCTTTCTGTAAGGAAGATCTTTTTATTAATCTTACAAAAATCTACAGAGTTCAAGCTACTATGGTATATATCATTGGTAAGAATCAAGAAACCTTAGAGTAGAACAAATGAATCATTTAAATAACTAGAATTTGCATCTGCTATAAGCTAAACTAGATAGATTGGTAATTTATCTTGGTGATCCATCACTCCCAGATGATTTGACCAGAATCATAATATGAGACCTAATTATGAGATACATTAAGACAGAAAAATCTGGAGTTAGACAAATACAGTAGCACTGACTTTACTCTATAAATGCCATTAAAAGGGAACAGGCTTTCTTTAGCTTTGGGACAACAGACTTGTGGATTGCATTCAGTTACCATTAAAAGCTTAGGAAAAAATACCTTGTTATCCTTTCACTTCAAACAAGCCAATAAACAGCCAGAAAACAATTTCTAGCTTTCCTACCAATACCACACTTCTCTTTTCATGGGCCCCTTTGTAATACAGAAACTCTGTAAATAGTACTTACATCTATATTATGAAGTCAAGAATAATAAATATATTTAATAATCCTTCACCTGCTTTCTTCAATGCTTTTATTAGACATTTTCTTCCCAATAAACTTACACAACTCCCCAGTTTTCTGAGTTTTCTAACCCAATCCAAGATCCAGACATAGAGAGTTGAGAAAGTATATACCCTCCATTCTCCTCATCCCCTAAAGAACTTTATCATAATTACAAATGACAATCCAAACTACAACCTTTTCCTTTTCTACTGGAAAAAAAAAAAAAAAAGGAAAGAAGAAAAACAGGAAGGGAGGGAAGGAGGGGGCTGGTTTGAAGTGTCAGAGGATATGTTAAAAGATAAAAGTTTTTAGGCTGTTTTTTCTCAGCCTAAAAACTGTTAAAAAACAAAAATTCAACCAAATAAATTTGAAGATCTAATTGGCTTTATTAGGTAAGTCATGAATCAGGTAGCATCCCATCTAGCAACTAGAAGGGCCCTTCAAGGGGTTGTATAAAATGGAAGGTTTTTACAGGAAGAAGGGTGGGGCAAAGGAGCTAGTAGCAAAAGAAAGGAGGGGATTATTTTAGGCTGGAGGACATCTTTTGGGGGAAAGGGAACTACAAGGGTTTTATCATGCAGATTGCCTCTCTTCCTCTGGGGGATGGTGAAGGCCCACAGTGGCAGATTACCTCTGGTCAAATTGGTGCTGACCAGAAAGTTCCAGACTGGTTGACTAAGATTAAGGGCAAAACTGTAATGAGGTTAGATATTAAATCTAGGCTTGGTATCATAAATGTTAGCACAAGTGACACCATTTTGGGCCTGTGATTTTTCTCTTTAACACCAGCAATGAGGGGAAAGAAGTATTTGTTGTGTGCCATTATTTGCAAGACATCTGATATACACTAGATTATTTAATCCATAGAACATCCCTGGCAATAGTGATATTATCATTTTGCAGATGGGAAAGCTGAGGTCCAAGTATTTACCTCACCCAAGGCCACAACATAAAAGAGGGAGGTACAGTCAATCTACTTAGGTCTGTTTTGAAAAACAGTTAATATTTCTTCTTCACTAATCTGCAACTGAAAATAAAAAGCATACAACATATTAAAAACCAGAAAGATTATTTGGCCTGCTTTGTTACCAATTCTCTGGCTCTTTGTTTGCTACCACAACAGTCTACTTTTTAGAGCTAAAAGGGCCACTTCAAATAAACACTCTAGATTGCTCTTCATGTGAAAATGCTTTATAACTAAAGCTGACTTAAGCACTATCTTCCTAAAATGCAAATAATTTCTTCTACATTGAAGCCTATAAAAGACTCACATCTTATTTCATCTAAGAAATAAAATTCCCTGGTGATACATCTTTGAGAAAGAGTATGTACAAAGCCTCAGAAGTAAGGCAATAAAACATTACTTGAAACATTTAATAACCTACATGTTGGCAATGTCCACATCACCTTAAGAAAACTCTTCAACATATATATAATAATATATATAACATTTTATATATATTTTTTCCAGTTACAGTAGAGGAAGCTAACATGCATAATCCCTAAAGATTTATGATACCACTAAAGAACTTATTTCCTGTCAAATTTCTCTTTAAAAATATTGATACATGCCAAATGAGCATGTCTCCAAAAGGATTTTTACTAAAACCAAGATTCACTAATAATTATTAATAATTTATTAATAATTATTGAGTGCTGAGTACTGGGAGACACTGTGCTGGATGCTGGGCAAGGAACAGGAAGAAAGATAAACATGATGCCTAGCCTCAAAGAACTTAATTCATCAGGTAGAAGACAGACTTTCAAAAATTACAGAAAAAATAATTATAATTGTGATAGGTGTTACAGAGTAATAGGATACTCTGAGGATATTTTATAGAATACTTGATCTATTTTGTGAAGTTAGGTAAAATTTCCCCTGAAGATAGGACATTTAAATTGAGATCTGAAAGAATGAGTTAGTGACACTTGAGGAAAGGGACCACAGCAGGGAAGATCTACTATGATTAAACACACACACACATACATATGTGTATAGCTAGCACAAGGTTAAAGAGCTTATCTAAATAACTACAGAGGTTTTTTGCAACCAGAAGTTGTTATTTTGTTTCTGTAAAACATTCGAAAACTAATGAGATAATTTCCAGAAAACTTTTAAGAAAGGAGATGCAACTTAAGCCAAGCACTGGGCTCTGCACCTTGCATATTTAATTTACTCTTTCAACAAAATTATGAGGTAGATATTTGTGGGCCCTGGTTTTATTCCTTCTACAATTTGTCAAGCCAAAGGGTGTCTTGCACACTGACTGTCACAGCAGAAACTTTAAAAAGAACCTAAACAGTAAATGATAAAGTTCTCTGTCCTGCCTTCCATCTAAATCTTAAACCTGTACACAAACACTGCATAAGTATCCATTCCAGCCCTCTCCCCTTCTTAGCAAACTTGAGTTTTCAGACTCCGTAGTAAACACCCCAATCACATAACAAATAAAACTACAGCTATGCCATAGCCATCTACTTTCTTGCTCTCACCTCATTCCTACTTACATCACCCCGTGATTACACGGCCCTCTCTGAGCCAGTCAAAGCCTTGGTTGTCCCTGACCAGAAAATTTTTCACCTCTCAACGTTCAAAAGTAGCAATGATAGTTGTGAATTCTTGTTATAAATAAGTGAAGAAGAGACACACAGATCTAGTCTTAGGGAGAAGATAAGTGAGTTGACCAAAATAAGAATTAGATAAAAATTAATAATCCCAGTGTTTCTTCCTGTAGCACATGTTGATTCTTTTAGGCAGAATAGGAAAAACTGTTACAGTTTTTAATGTGCCTATAAATATTTATGTCCATTTTCTAGGTTTGGAATCTTCCCACCATTTCTTTATTTTGAATTCATGTTCAGCCAGTTATGCCTGTTTTGATCTTTTGGGATTTTCAAAACATCAAATTTCAAGTTTCAAATTTTGTTTGAATGTAACAACAGGTAAAATGTCTATAAATCAACAAGATGATACTGATATTCCAACTCCCCTCAGGCAAGAGGGCAGAAACTTACTGCCTAGATTTTGAGAAAGATCCTCTTATGATGATGAAAGTCTTTGAGATAGCAGCAATAATTGCTGTATGGTGTAAATTGAAGGTAATGAATAGTAAACCTGATTATCTCCAAGGTCTTCAGATTCCTTCCTAACCCCAAAGACCACCCTGCACCCTTTACAAGGCAGACATTTGGCCAACAGGCATTTCACTCATGACTATTCCAAGCCCAAGATTGTCCTTGAATAGGCACTGAGGTTGCACATTTGTTTAATTATAGTTTCCTTTCTGAACTTAAAGCTTTTTTCAAAGACTTTCATCAAGATGAATCTCACTATGCACCTCACGCCTGTTGATTTTAGTTGCCACAAAAAGCCAAAGTTAACTCTCATCATCAGGACTCTAATTCCTATAAGACTCTGAACATCTCCTTTTCTGACCCATTTCTTATCCCTGTCGGACACCTGAAAACTTTCCACTGGGCCCTCTGAGACTCAGTCATCAGCAAAATCACCTTCTCTAAACATTTCCTTCACTTTTTTGCTTTAAAACCTGATCAGCCCTCTCCTCTGCAGCCCAAACTCCCAAACTCCACCACTACGAAGCCTGGAGGTGGAGAGGATGACATTCCTGCTCCCTGCAGCTCCTTCAGACCACTCTTCTTCCCTCCTCCAAAAGCTGCCCATTTAAATTTTATGACATCAAACGACCGCACGAACTCCCTCTCCCTGCTGCGGTTCTCAAACAATCCCCAGGCTAGTCTCCCTCCACCCCATTCCTTGGAGATTTTAGTTCTTAACTCCCTGACACTGTCTTAAACCACATTCCTGTCATAATTCTCAGCGGGCTTCAGTGTCCACATAGACGATCTACCCAATACATTGTCACTCAGTGCCTTGACCTCCTCTCCTCCACTGATTTTTTATTCTCCACCTTACCTCAGCTACTTACTCGCATGGCCATACCTCAATCTTCCTCTTTCCCAATAACTACCGTCAGCCCTCCATATCTGAGGGGTTCCACATCCTCTAATTCAACCAGTCGTGGATTAAAAATATTCAGGAAAAAAAAAATCCAGAAAGTTTCAAAAGGCAAAACTTGAATTTGCTGCGCACTGGCAACTATCTACACGGCATTTACATTGTATTTATATAGCATTTACAGTTGACTCTTGAACAACATGGACAGTGCAGGTCCTTACACGTGGGTTTTTTCACTAAATCAGTACTGCATGATCCACAGTTGGATGAATCTGTGAATGTGAAACCGAGGATACAGAGGGCCGACTGTAAAGTTAAACATGGATTTTTCCACTGCACAAAGGGTCAGCGCCCCTAACTCCCACACTGCTCAAGGGTCAGCTGTACATTGTATTAGATATTATAAGCAATCTAGAGATGACTTAAAGTATATGGGAGGATGCGCATAGGATATATGCAAATCCAATGCCATTTTATATAAGGGATTGAGCATCCATGGATTTTGGTATCCATGAGGGCACCGGGAAACAACCTCCTCAGATACCAAAGGACGACTGCATTGCCTCTTGATCATCTCAGTTTGAGGTTATCTCATTTTGACTATCATCTCCTATTTTTCCAGCTCACCACCTCTACTTAGAATCTGGAAAATTCCAACAATCCTCTGACCCCACCAGAACCTACAGTTCATTGATTCTAACGTCTTTTTCTCGTCTCCCACCCCTCATATCTTAACTTCTGTCCTTGTCCAGCTTAAATTGCACGGTCAATAATAATCACTCCTTTGCATACACTCTTCACTCTCCTGCCCTTTTCTTGTCTCCCTGTACATGGCTAAACCACAACCCTGGTAATGTCCAACTCTCTGCCTATTCCATGGTTGTACTTGTGCATGTACACATGGCTGGAGGAAACAAATAAACAAACTGACTGGTTTCACTTATATTCATGACCTCTAACTTCAATGGGCCCCTAATGCTGCCTGGAATCATACTGTATTTCCATTCTCCTCAACACTAAACAACTATTACATGGCTTTACCTCTCTCCTAAAACCTCCAACTCTTCTTTCAGTCTCACTCTCAACTGACGACCTTGCTTTCTATTTTACTGATAAAATAGAAACAATCAGATGAGAATTTCTGCAGACTCCCACAACGACATTCACCCACCTACCTGCAGCTGCTGTCTCTCCCTTTACTGAGTGAACTCGTTCATGCTCCTAGCAAAGGGAAACCCTTCCATTTGTGCACTAGATCCTTTCCCATCTACTCAAAGTCATTGTCTCAGCAATTCTTCCTTCTCTCTCCAGTATCAAAAATCTCCTTTCCTAGATTTTTTTGCCATTAATGAACAAGCATGCTTTTTCTCTTTTCTTAAAATTTCGCTTTATCCTGCTCTGCGTTATAGCTACCACCCCATTTTTTCCCTTCTTGTTAGCAAACCTCCTTGAACGAGTTGTTTATTCTTGCTGTCATCAATTTCTTTCCCATTTTCTCTTCAGTCTCCTACAGGCTTTAACACTCACCACACCACTCCATCCAACTGCTTATCTTTACATTGTTAATTCCAGCAGCAATCCTCATCTTATTATAATATTTAGCAATATATAATGTAGCTAATTGTGTTCTTCATGCAGGATACCACGATACTTGGTTTTCTTTCCACCACGCTAGTAGCTTCTTCATAGCCCCTTCTGTTGCTTCTTCATAGCCTTCCAAATATCTTAATATTATAGAGCCCAACTTAGAGCTATTTCTCTTCTCCCATCTACACTAATTCCCTTAGTGATCTCAATCAACCACCAGTGGGCAAATGAGAAATGCTAGACCTGCCTCGGTTTAACATGGAGGAAGGGATTCAAAGGCTTAAGGAGATTGGAATGTTAGAGTGGATTTGTCATTTAAGACCTATGTATCCATGTCGGAAGGGTACAGAAAACATATCTTTCACCACTACCGTGAGAAATAAACTTGTGAGAGGAGCCCCAACATCTCTGAAGAACTCTGTGATCACTCTTCTTTATAGGCGAGGCCTTATAGCAGGGACTGCAGTCACTGAATTGGAAAACCTAAATGCAATGGGAGTGATTGAATCTCAGAGAGCAGGGATCAAGTGGCACTGCCAAAGGCAAGGTGCCCTGGTTACCATAATGGACAGCAGAGACGTAGCAACCAGAAAAGTCTGACTTGCATAGACCTAAGGCACTGGCTAGTGGATCATGGTGTTCCTAGAAATGAAATAGATAGGAAGCCTACTAAATTCTTACTTGATCTGTATAAGCAGGAAAGTTCTAGGCCAAATGAAGACAAGTCTAACCTGAGTCATGAAAAGAAAGAGTCATGGTCCTTCATTTAGTTCCCAGACTTCAGCCAGTTTGTAGACCCAGAACCCCTTGGATGAACTGCCAAAAATTTATACTGTTAATCTTTCTCCCAGCCTTCCCCAAAGTAACCTACAGCTTTTTGCCAGGGTAACTGTGATTGGGCAAAAGGAAATACTCAGAGATTTGGGGGACTACTGGACTCTGACTCAGAGCTGACACTAATTCCGCGAGATCAAAAACATCATTATGATCTACCAGTTAGAGTAGGAACGTATGGAGGTCAAGTGATCAATGGAATTTTAGCTCAAGTCTGTCTCACAGTGAGTGAGCCCAGTGGGTCCCCTAACCCATTCTGTGGTTATTTCCCCAATACCAGAATTAATTATTGGAACAGATATACTCAGCAACTAGCAGAATCCCCACAAAGGTTCCTTAACCCGTGTAGTGAGGGCTATCCAAGTGGAAAAGGCCAAGTGGAATCCATTAGAACTGCCTCTACCTAGGAAAATAGTAAACCAAAAGCACTACCATATTCCTGGAAAGACTGCAGAGATTAGTGTCACAATCAAGGACTTGAAAGATGCAGGAGTGGTAATTCCCACCACGTCCCCATTCAACTCACCTGTTTAACCTGTTCAGAAGACAGATGGATCTCGGAGAATGACTATGGACTATCGTAAGCTTAACCAGGTGGAGACTCCAACTACAGTTACTCTACCAGATGTGGTTTCATTGCTTGAGCAAATTAACACATTCCTTGGTATCTGGTATGCAGCTACTGATCTGACAAATGTTTTTTCTCTATACCTATTGGTAGGATCACCAGAAGCAGTTTGTTTCCAGCTAGCAAGGCCAGCAGCAATACACCTTCACTTTCCTGTCTCAGGGGACTACACTCTCCAGTCCTAACTTAGGGGATCATAATTTAATTCACAAGTATCTTGATTGCCTTTCTCTTCCACAAGACATCACACTGCTCCATTACATTGATGACAGTATACGGATTGGACCTGGTGAGCAAAAGATGGACCTGGAATAGGAACTACTCTAGACTTAATGGTAAGACATTTGCATGCCACAGTGAGAAATAAATCTGCATCTGTGGCCTAATGGGGAGTTCCCTAAATCAATTGACAGAGGAAGAGAAGACTCTGGCCTGCTTTACAGATGATTTTGGACAATATGCAAGCACCACCCAAAAGTGGATGGCTATAGCACTACATCCCCTTGTTCTGGGACATCCCTGAAGGACAGTAGTGAAGGAACTCCTCCAAGCAGGTGAACTTCAAGCAGTGAACCTGGCTGTTCACTTTCAATGGAAGGAGAAATGGCCAGACATATGATTACATACTGAATCACTTTTTCCCCAGCCACCCCTGTATTCACCCAATATTCTCACGGACAAAGTGGTCATGGTGACAGGGATGGAGGTTATGCATGGGCTCAGCAACATGGACTTCCACTTACCAAGGCCTGGCTATGGCCACTGCTGAGTGCCCAACCTGTCAATGGCAGAGACCAACACCATGGCACGAGTTCCTTGGGTGGTAGCCACCTATCTGGTGGCAGGTTGATTACACTGGACTCCTTCCATCATGGAAGGGGGAATATTTTGTTCTTACTGGAATAAACATTTACTCTGGATACAAATTTGTCTCCCCTGCACACAATGCTTTTGCCAAAACTACCATCCATGAACTTACAGAATACTTTATCCACCATCATAGTATTCTACACAGCATTGCTTCTGATCAAGGAACTCACTTCACAGCAAATGAAGTGAGGTAATGGACCCACGCTCATGAAATTCACTGATCCTACCATGTATCCCACCATCCTGAAGCAGATGGCTTGACAGAATGGTGGAACAGCCTTTTGAAGACTCAGTTACGGTGCCATTAGGTGACTAGAACTTGCAGGACTGTAGCAAAGTTCTCCAGAATGCTGTATGTGCTCTGAATCAGCATCCAATACATGGTGCTATTTCTCTCATAGCCAGGATTCACAGGTCCAGAAACCAAGGGATAGAAATGGGAGGGGTACCACTCACTATTTCTCCTAGTGACATTTTTTGCAAAATGTTTGCTCCCTGTTCCTGTGACCTTATGCTCTGCTGCTGTAGAAGTCTTAGTTTCAAAGAGAAGAATGCTGCCACCAGGAAACGCAACAATGATTCCATCCCACTCATAAAAAAAAAAAAAAAATGAGACGGCAAAAAAATGTCACAGATGAAGGAGCAAGGTAAAAACCTACAAGACCAAATAAATGAAGAGGAAATAGGCAATCTACCCAAAAAGGAATTCAGATAATGACAGTAAATATGATCCAGAATCTTGGAAATAGAATGGAGGTATGGATTGAGAAAATACAAGAAATGTTTAACAAAGATCTAGAAGAACTAAAGAACAAACAGAGATGAACAACACAATAACTGAAATGAAACATACACTAGAAGGATCAATAATAGGATAATTGAGGCAGAAGGACGAATAAGTGAGCTGGAAGACAAAATGGTAGAAATAACTGCTGATGAGTAGAATAAAGAAAAAGGAATGAAAAGAATTGAAGACCACCTCAGAGACCTCTGGGACAACACTAAACGCACCAACAATCAAACTATAGGGGTTCCAGAAGAAGAAGAGAAAAAGAAAGAGTCTGAGAAAATATCTGAAGAGATTATAGTTGAAAACTTCCCTAACATGGGAAAGGAAATAGTCACCCAAGTCCAGGAAGCACAGAGAGTCCCAAACAGGATAAACCCTAGGAAAAACACACCAAGACACATATTAATCAAACTAACAAAAAAATAATTCAAAGAAAAAATATTAAAAGCAGCAAGGGAAAAACAAAAAGTAGCATACAAAGAAATCCCCATAAGGTTATCAGCTGATTTTTCAACGGAAACTCTGAAGGCCAGAAGGGAGTGGCAGGATACACTTAAAGTGATAAAAGAGAAAAACCTACAACCAAGATTATTCTACCCAGCAAGGATCTCATTCAGATTCAGTGGAGAAGTTAAAAGCTTTTCAAACAAGCAAAAGCTAAGAGAATTCAGCACCACCAAACCAGCTTCACAACAAATGCTAAAGAAACTTCTCTAAGCAGGAAACACAAAAGAAAAAAAAGATTCACAAAAACAAACCAAAAACAATTAAGAAAATGGTAATAAGAACATACATATTGAATTTAATAACCTTGAATGTAAATGGATTAAATGCCCAAACCAAAAGACACAGACTTGCTGAATAGATACAAAAACAAGACCCATATATATGCTGTTTACAAGAGACCCACTTCAGACCTAGGGACACATAAGGACTGAAAGTGAAGGGATGGAAAAGATATTCCATGCAAATGGAAATCAAAAGAAAGTTGGAGTAGCAATACTTATATCACATAAAATAGACTTTAAAATAAAGACTGTTACAAGAGATAAGGAGGGACACTACATAGTGATCAAAGGATCAATCCAAGAAGAAGATATAACAATTATAAATGTTTATGCACCCAACACAGGAGCACCTCAATACGTATGGCAAATGCTAACAACCATGAAAGGAGAAATTGACAGTAACACAATAATAGTAGGGGACTTTAACACCCCACTTACACCAATGGACAGATCATCCAAACAGAAAATTAATAAGGAAACACAAGCTTTAAATGACACAATAGACCAGGTAGATCTAATTGACATTTATAAAACTTCCACCCAAAAGTAGCAGAATACACTTTCTTCTCAAGTGCACGTGGAACATTCTCCAGGATAGATCACATCTTGGGTCACAAATCAAGCCTAAATAAATTTAAGAAAATTGAAATCATATCAAGCATCTTTCCTGACCACAATGCTATGAGATTGGAAATCAATTACAGGAAAAATACAGTAAAAATCACAAATACGTGGAGGCTAAACAGTGCACTACTAAATAACTAAGAGATTACTGAAGAAATCAAAGAAGATATATAAAATACATTGAAACAAATGACAACAAAAACACGACGACCCAAAACCTATGGGACACAGCAGTTCTAAGATGGAAGTTCATAGCAATTCAATCTCACCTCAAGAAACAAGAAAAATCTCAAATAAATAATCTAACCCTAATTTAAAACAACTAGAGAAAGAAGAACAAAGAAAACCCAAAGTCAGTAGAAGGAAAGAAAGCATAAAGATCAGAGCAGAAATAAATAAAATAGAAATGAAGAAAACAATAGCAAAGATCAATAAAACTAAAAGCTGGTTCTTTGAAAAGATAAACAAAATTGATAAACCCTTAGCCAGACTCATCAAGAAAAAAAAGGAGAGGACACAAATCAATAAAATTAGAAATGAAAAAGGGAAGATCACAACTGACACTGCAGAAATACAAAGGATTATAAGAGATTACTACAAACAACTATATGCCAATAAAATGGACAACCATGAAGAAATGGACAAATTCTTGGAAGGTACAACTTTCCAAGACTGAACAGGAAGAATTAGAAAATACAAAGAGACCTATCACACGTAATGAAATTGAAACTGTAATTAGAAATCTTCCAACAAACAAAACTCCAGGACCAAATAGTTTCACTGGTGAATTCTATCAAACATTTAGAGAAGAGCTAACACTGATCCTTCTCAAACTCTTCCAGAAAATTGCAGAGGGAGAAACACTCCCAAATTCATTCTACAAAGCCACCATCAGCCTGATAACAAAAACAGAAAACGATATCACAAAAAAAGAAAATTATAGGCCAATATCACTGACGAACATAGATACAAAAATCCTGAAGAAAATGGTAGCAAACAGAATCCAACAGCACATTAAAAGGATCATACACCATGATCAAGTGGGATTTATCCCAGGGATGCAAGGGTTCTTCAAAATACACAAATCAATCAATATGATACATCACATTAACAAATTAAGGAATAAAAACCATATGATACTCTCAGTAGATGCAGAAAAAGCTTTTGACAAAATTCAACACTGATTTATGATAAAAACTCTCCAGAAAATGGGCATAGAGGGAACCTACCTCAACATAATAAAGGCCATATATGACAAACCCACAGCAAGCATCATACTCAATGGTGAAAACCTGAAAGCATTTCCACAAATATCAGGAACAAAACAAGGATATCCACTCTCACCACTCTTATTCAACATACTTTTGGAAGTCCTAGCCACAGCAATCAGAGAAGAAAAAGAAATTAAAGGAATAAATATTGGAAGAGAAGAAGTAAAACTGTCACCTTCTGCCAACGACATGATAATATACATAGAAAATCCTAAAGATGCCACCAGAAAACTACTAGAACTAATCATTGAATTTGGTAAGGTTGCAGGATACAAAATTAATGCACAGAAATCTCTGGCATTCACATACACCAACAATGAAAAATCAGAAAGAGAAATTAAGGAAATACTCTCATTAACCATTGCAACAAAAAGAATAAAATACCTAGGAATAAACCTGCCTAAGGAGGTGAAAGACCTGTACTCAGAAAACTATAAAATACTGATGAAAGCAATCAACAATGACATAAACAGATAGAGAAATATATCATGTTCTTGGATTGGAAGAATCAATATTGTGAAAATGACTATATTACCCAAAGCAATCTACAGATTCAATGCAATCCCTATCAAACTACCAATGGCATTCTTCACAGAATTAGAACAAAAAATTTTACAATTGGTATGGAAACACAAAAGACTCCGAATAGCCAAAGCAATCTTCAAAAAGAAAAACAGAGTTGGAGGAATCAGGCTCCCTGACTTCAAACTATACCACAAAGCTACAGTAATCAAGACAGTATGGTACTGAAACAAAACCAGAAATATAGATCAATGGTACAAACAGAATGCCCAGAGATAAACCCACATACATATGGGCACTTAATTTATGACAAAGGAGGCAAGAACATACAATGGAGAAAAGACAGTCTCTTCAACAAGTGGTGCTGGGAAAACTGGACAGCTACATGTAACAGAATGAAATTAGGACACTACCTAACACCATACACAAAAATAAACTCCAAATCATTAAAGACTTAAATGTAAGACCACACACTATTAAACTCTTAGAGGAAAACATAGGACAAACACTCTTTGACATAAACCACAGCAAGATCTTTTTTGACCCACCTCCTAGAGTAATGGAAATAGAAATAAAACTAAACAAATGGGACCTAATGAAACTTAAAAGCTTTTGCACAACAAAGGAAACCATAAATAAGACAAAAAGACAACCCTCAGAATGGGAAAAATATTTGCAAATGAAACAACAGACAAAGGATTAATCTCCAAAATATACAAACAGCTCATGGAGCTCAATATCAAAAAAACAAACAATCCAGTTAAAAAATGGGTGGAAGCACACATATGGACACCTTATCTTTGATAAAGGTGGCAGGAATGTACAGTGGAGAAAGAACAGCCTCTTCAATAAGTGGTGCAGGGAAAACTGGACAGGTACATGTAAAAGTATGAGATTAGATCACTCCCTAACACCATACACAAAAATAAGCTCAAAATGGATTAAAGACCTAAATGTAAGGCCAGAAACTATCAAACTCTTAGAGGAAAACATAGGCAGAACACTCTATGACATAAATCACAGCAAGATTCTTTCTGACCCACCTCCTAGAGAAATGGAAATAAAAACAAAAATAAACAAATGGGACCTAATGAAACTTCAAAGCTTTTGCACTGCAAAGGAAACCATAAACAACACCAAAAGACAACCCTCAGAATGGGAGAAAATATTTGCAAATGAAGCAACTGACAAAGGATTAATCTCCAAAATTTACAAGCAGCTCATTCAGCTCAATAACAAAAAACAAACAACCCAATCCAAAACTGGGCAGAACACCTAAATAGACATTTCTCCAAAGAAGATATATAGACTGCCAACAAACACATGAAAGAATGCTCAACATCATTAATCATTAGAGAAATGCAAATCAAAACTACAATGAGATATCATCTCACACCAGTCAGAATGGCCATCATCAAAAAATCTACAAACAATAAATGCTGGAGAGGGTGTGGAGAAAAGGGAACACTCTTGCACTGCTGGTGGCAATGTAAATTGGTTCAGCCACGATGGAGAACAGTTATGGAGGTTTCTTAAAAAACTACAAATAGAACTACCATATGACCCAGCAATCCCACTACTGGGCATATACCCTGAGAAAACCATAATTCAAAAAGAGTCATGTACCAAAATGTTCATTGCAGCTCTATTTACAATAGCCCGGAGATGGAAACAACCTAAGTGCCCATCATCGGATGAATGGATAAAGAAGATGTGGCACATATATACAATGGAATATTAATCAGCCATAAAAAGAAACGAAATTGAGATATTTGTAATGAGGTGGATAGACCTAGAGTCTGTCATACAGAGTGAAGTAAGTCAGAAAGAAAAAGACAAATACCGTATGCTAACACATATATATGGAATTTAAGAAAAAAAAATGTCATGAAGAACCTAGGGGTAAGACAGGAATAAAGACACAGACCTACTGGAGAACGGACTTGAGGATATGGGGAGGGGGAAGGGTGAGCTGTGACAGGGCGAGAGAGAGGCATGGACATATATACACTAACAAACGTAAGGTAGATAGCTAGTGGGAAGCAGCCGCATGGCACAGGGATATCGGCTCGGTGCTTTGTGACCGCCTGGAGGGGTGGGATAGGGAGAGTGGGAGGGAGGGAGACTCAAGAGGGAAGAGATATGGGAACATATGTATATGTATAACTGATTCACTTTGTTATAAAGCAGAAACTAACATACCATTGTAAAGCAATTATACCGCAATAAAGATGTTAAAAAAAAAAAAAGGGTGGAAGACCTAAATAGACATTTCACCAAAGAAGACATACAGATGGTCAAGAGGCACATGAAAAGATGCTCAATATCACTAATCATTAGAGAAATGCAAATCAAAACTACAATGAGGTATCACCTCAGGCCCATCAGAATGGCTATCATCAAAAAATCTAGAAACAATAGCTGGAGAGGGTGTGGAGAAAAGGGAACCCTCCCGCACTGTTGGTGGGAATGTAAATTGATACAGCCACTATGGAGAACAGTATGGAGGTTCCTTAAAAAACTAAAAATAGAACTACCATATGACCCAGCAATCGCACTCCTGGGCATATACCCTGAGAAAACCATAATTCAAAAAGTGACATGTACCACAATGTTCATTGCAGCACTATTTACAATAGCCAGGACATGGAACCAACCTAAATGTCCATCAACAGATGAATGGATAAAGATGTGGCACATATATACAATGGATATTACTCAGCCATAAAGAGAAACGTAATTGAGTTATTTGTATTGAGTTGAATGGACCTAGAGTCTGTCATACAGAATGAAGTAAGTCAAAAAGAGAAAAATACTGTATGCTAACGCATATATATATGGAATCTAAAAAAAACAAAAAACGGTACTGATGAACCTAGTTGTAGGGCAGGAATAAAGAGGTAAACATAGAAAATGAACTTGAGGACATGGGGTGGGAGGGTGAAGCTGGGGCAAAGTGAGAGTAGCATCAACATATATACACTACAGAATGAGAAGCAGCAGCATAGCACAGGGAAATCGGCTTGGTGCTTTGCGATGACTTAGAGGGGCGGGATAGGGAGGATGGGAGGGAGGCTCAAGAGGGAGGGGATATGGGGACATGTGTATGCATATGGCTGATTCGCTTCGTTGTGCAACAGAAACTAACACAGTATTGTGAAGCAATTATACTCCAATGAAGATTTATTTTTTAAAAAAACATGCAAAGAAGGGAATTAGTGTGCTGGCTGGGGTGATTAATCCTCACTATCAAGAGGAAATTGGACAGCAACTCTACTATTAATACAATGGAGATAAGGAATGCATTGTCTGGAATACAAGAGATCCCTTAGGGCATCTCTTAGTATTACTATGCTCTGTGATTAAAATTAATGGAAATCTACAACAATCCAATCCAGGTAGGACTAGTAATGGCCCAGATTCTTCAGGAATGAAGGTTTGGGTCACTCCACCAAGCAAAGAACTACAACCAGCTGAGGTACTTGCTGAAGGCAAAGGAAATATGAAATAGTGTGAAAAGGCTGTTATAAATACCAACTATAACATGACCATTTACAGACTTATAAGTATTTCCTCCTTTTTTTGTTGTGAATGTGTAATATATTTGCTTAGTATATATAATAAAAATATTTGCTTAGACTATATATTAATATATATAACAAATATTGTTTTCTTTCCTCTGTTATTCCCTTGTCACATAACATAGGATGTAACAGATAGTTATTAAGTATTGTTAATTTTACATCTCAGCATTTAAGTTACAGGATATCAGCAAATCCACAATCCTACCACTCAGTCCTCTAATGCTTTACTTTCTACCTTATTCTTGTCTTCCAACGTGGCACCATTCCCAGTAAAGGCGAACTTTTCTCTGTAGTTTTACTTCCATCTATTGGAAAAGGAAAAGTTCCAAAGCTATTCCTGTGTTCTAGCATGACTGTCTTAGATCCATCAATTACTTCATATCTCTTTTATCTTCAATCTCTTCCTGCAAACTAACTCGGTCTCAAGTTTCCTCTACCCAGCTCCTACCTTGTCTAAACAGCCATTCTTTTCAAGATTATCCTTACTGATGTGTTAAATATATTGGTGTAACCATTTTGTAAATTGGTAAAAACCAAAACACTATTAAGCAAGGTAAACAACTTACAATTTTGTTCCTTTTTCTACTGGACATTTCAACTAAACCGTTTTAAAGTTTCGTCTGTATTACATGCCGTTAACGTCTGATATCACAATCATATTAGTCAAGTCTTAACGGAGCTATAATTAGGCAATATTTTCCAATTTAAAGGTCTCCAATTAAAGCCTAAATTCTTATGGTGAATCCTTGGAATTTAACTTGAAAGAGTACAAGCGTGATGACTCCATCTATTCTTCTTTATTGTAAACCATCTTCAGGGTCAGCCTACACGTAAATACTGTGAAAATTTCACCTTTTTTATTTTCAAAGTACTCTTTCATTCTTTCTCACCTGTCATTTTCCTTACTCTCCCCCCATTTTTCGGACAACATAAATTTTCGACATGCCACAAAAGCTCATTAAAAAGATATTTGCTAAAGATAACGGATCGTCTCTAAACGCATACGGCCACCAGTACAGCCCTTACTTTAATAACCACACGCAAGAGAACGGCAATCTCATTTAGGAACCCTGGCTCATTTCTTGATGAATGAGCCACGACCTCAAACGATTTCCCTTCAATCCGGATTTTGAGTTCTTTTCCTTACTTTCTCCCCAAATGCTCTTCTACTCGTGTTTCCAAAACTTTCCCATTCACAAGATTTTACCTAAATAAAACTTTCTCGGCCTTTCACAAGTAACCTGACTCGGACAGAACGGATAGAGATAGGAAGGTGGAACTCGTAGAGTCGTAGTCACCTCCAACGCGTCCGCTCCCGGCCGCTTCTCCCGGGAAGCCTCCTGTGACTTACACACGATCCCCCAGTGACACTACGGTAGCCGCCCCACTCAGCCAGAGGCAGCCACGCCAGCGCAGCAGCTAAGCTGCGGGTCAGCGAGGGGGTCCCAGCGCGGCCCATGAGTGAGGAGGCGATTGTGGGCGGAGGACGGTGAGAGGGGAGGGAGGAAAGGAGTGGGGCGGGGCGAAGGGGCGGAGGGGCGGGCCTTTCCGGAGGTTCCAACGTCCTCCACTTCCTGTTTGCCGGACCTTCTGAATCCGGGTCAAGGGTGTCCACCCCCTCTTCTCCCCGGTTGATCCGGCACCGTCCGTGACAGCGGCTCCTGACTCAACCCGGGGCGGTTTTCATCCCACGACCTGCCGGAGCCCGGACGCCCACAACTGCCGCAGAACGCGGAGGCGTGCTTCCTCATCCACTGGCTCGCAGCCCCGGCCCCTGAGCACCCGTAGCCGCCAAGGGACCCCGCTGGCCCCTCAGAGCTGATGCTGAGGCCCCGCGGGCCCGGGGCGGCGGCGGAGTGCGGGCCTCTGGCTTCTTAGGCCCATCGCGGGCGGTGCCGGTTCTTACGCGCCCCAGGCTTGCCAACTCCCGCCCGGGCTTGGATGGGCCCCCCTGCCCGATAAATGTGGCTACTGAGGCAGCGGTGGCGGTGGTCGGTCCCGCTGCTGCTGCTGCGCTCCAAGTTCACCTCCGCCCCGGGGCTCTCCTGGCCCACCCTGGGGCCGTGGCCGCCCGCTCCTTCCTCACTGGGCCGGGCCTTGCAGCGTGGCGACAATGGACAAGATCCTGGAGGGCCTGGTGAGTTCTTCGCACCCGCTGCCCCTCAAGCGGGTGATCGTGCGGAAGGTGGTGGAGTCGGCGGAGCATTGGCTGGACGAGGCGCAATGCGAGGCCATGTTTGACCTGACGACGCGGCTCATCCTGGAGGGCCAGGACCCCTTTCAGCGGCAGGTGGGCCATCAAGTGCTGGAGGCCTACGCGCGCTACCACCGGCCAGAGTTCGAGTCCTTCTTCAATAAGACGTTCGTGCTGGGCCTCCTCCAACAGGGCTACCACTCGCTGGACAGGAAGGACGTAGCCATCCTGGACTATATTCACAACGGCCTGAAGCTGATCATGAGCTGCCCGTCGGTGCTGGACCTCTTCAGCCTGCTGCAGGTGGAGGTACTGCGGATGGTGTGTGAGAGGCCGGAGCCGCAGCTTTGCGCCCGACTGAGCGACCTCCTGACCGACTTCGTGCAGTGCATCCCCAAGGGGAAATTGTCCATCACCTTCTGCCAACAGCTGGTTCGAACGATAGGCCACTTCCAGTGCGTGTCCACCCAGGAGAAAGAGCTGCGGGAATATGTCTCACAGGTGACAAAAGTGAGTAACTTGCTCCAGAACATCTGGAAGGCCGAGCCCTCCACCTTGCTGCCTTCCCTGCAAGAAGTTTTTGCAAGCATTTCTTCCACAGGTAAGGGTCATTACATTCCCAGAAAATCTCTCTTGGAAATATAGTGTGTGTCTCTTACGTACACACCGTGTTTGTTTCCCTGCTCTGAAAACATCTTAATGGGAGAGGACATCTTAACACCTTCATCCAAATTCTTATCCACTGCCCTATTCAGGCTGTCACTTTGGACATTAAAAAACGGGCAGTGTTTCCAGTTTAGAGGCTGAGAACGTCGAGGTCTAAGACCTTTGGCAGCAAACAAGTTGCTTAACTACCCAGCTCCTGCTCAAGTTATGGAATGCTTTGAAGATGACAGCCACTATGTAAAAGCTTCTATTCATTAGTGACTAATGGCCGCATAATAATGTTTACTGTATCATCATTGTACTGTGATTCTGTCATCTTGCTGTCATGAGTTTTTCCTTAGTTTCTGAATTTTTCCATTTTTTAATTCATGGACTGTGTGCCATTTATTATTAGATTATCCTAGTTAACTGTGTCGTTGTTGAATATTGACATTTTATGTCTGCAGTAGTTTGTGAGAGTAGATACAGGTGGACGAGTGAAGGGAAAGAGTATGAAGACTTAAATAGGTGTTTTTGCGCTCCAGGTGTCAATAGCCCACGGATCGTGTCCTTAGAAATCCGGGAGGGATCAGGTGATACTTAGCAGGAAAATGCTTTCTCACTCGGGAATTTTACCTGTATGTTTGCATTCCTTGTTCGGACATGGAGCTTCCAGCTCTGTAAGTTGTGAAACAATAGATCCAAAACTGTGTTCTCTCCCTCTCTGCTTGGTACAATCGTTCTCTGGCTGTTGTTCGAAATTGAACTTGTGAAGGAGGTATCCTCCTTTTATGTTGAGAATAAGAAATAAGAGTAGAGTTTTAACAGGCTCCATGCTTTCCTGATGAATTAAGTACATTTATGAAAGAATTACCAACTATATATTTGCATTATCTGAGTTTTGGTTTATTTTTTAATTGTAATTTTTCATGTATTGCCTGTGTTGCTATAACAGTTCGATTTCCCCAGAACTTTTTCAACTGTAGTAGTAAAGCTGCTCATCTTGGATTTGCTTAATTTTCATGTAGTTTAAGCAAAGTCCCCCCCCAAATTTATCTTAGTTTCTACTTCTTTAAGTGATTTTAAAAAGTTTTCTTAGAACAATGTGATGACTACTATAATTAATAGGGGTAAGTTACTTTGGAGGATCTAAAATGGGAATTATGATACCTTGCATGTCTTTTCTGGCTACTGCTTTACAAATGAATATTTTAACACGACAATAACAATATTAAAGAATGCAAGAAAATAAAGTAATTTATGGACTAAATATGGCCATAGTGAAGAATAGTTTTTATGTTGCAGTATTGTCGAACTACTACTCTTAATCTCTCGTTTCTGCAGTTTAACATTCCTTGTATGTTAGAGTCTACCCATGAGATGGAGTGTAACAACTGCCTGGTGGAGGGGTGGTAAATTGTTGTTCTCTCTGAATACTTCCCTTGAACCTTCTTGCCATGTTCCTTTTTCTTTTCAATTAAAAAATAGATGCATCATTTGAACCTTCTGTGGCATTGGCAAGCCTTGTGCAGCACATTCCTCTTCAGATGATAACAGTTCTCATCAGGAGCCTTACTACAGATCCAAATGTAAAAGATGCAAGTATGACCCAAGCTCTTTGCAGGTACTTCTTCATAACACCATAGATAGTAATTGTAGATTTGGGAGGAGGAGATATTTTGCTGTATTTTGTGGGTAATGAAAAACTTAGGGAAATGTTTAAAACTGATATTGTGGAATCAAATATATAAAGACTCTCCAAATTAATTGAAATGAATTGTTTACCTTACTATAGGCTTGACAGGCATCCAGTAACTCATATCTGTTTTCTATTCAGCTTTTTTAAATTCCAAAAATATAGCACACATATACACTTACTGTTCAGCCAGGAGTTGGTTGGATTATCAATATATTTTACTAATTTCTTTGCTCAGTATTGTTGCCTGCAACCTATTTCCTCCCTCTGGGATCTTTTTTTTTCTGGCTAAGTATATACTTTTACTTAGTACATACTTTTACTTTCTCTTTCAACCAGGACCTCTGGGTAATACTTTCTTAGCCTTTGTTTGAAATGGGGTTTTTTTCTTGCTTATTCCCAAGTAGATGATTTGGCAAGATACAGAATTCTAATTTGATAGTTATTTTCTCTTAGCATTTTAAAAATAATACTGCATTGTCTTGTGGCATCTATTGTTGCTGATGTGGAGTCTGCAGTCAATTTGATTATCTTTCCTTTGTGAGTAGTTAGGGTCTTCTGGTAATGTTTATGCTTTTCTCTTTATCCTTGATGTTTTGCAGTTTTATTCTTATATTTCTAGGTGTAAACTTAATGTTATTTTTGCTTCTCAGAACTCTTGTGCTTTTATTAATTCAATCATTCATTCTTTCAACTATTAAAATCACATTTATTGGGCACTTACTATGAGTGCCAAGCAGTGTTTAAAAACCTCATTGAACAAATGGGTAGAAATATCCTAACGGGCTTCTAGCTGGGGAGGCAGGCAGGCAATATCAGTAACATATTTGAAGAGATACATCCTGATCTCAGAGATGCTAAAATGTGGAAAGGTACAGTCATTGGTGTTCTAGTTTAGATTACAGGACTTTTCTTGCCTTAGTGGTACATAAACTACATTTTACATCCTAAAACTGATTTTGTTTTAGATTTCATTAAGTATGGTAAGTAAAATAATTTTGTATGTTGGATAGTGATGAGCGTTTTTGGAAAAAAGTAGATAGGAAAGCAAGAAAGCATGGGGAATGGTTTGCAATTTTAAATATGATAGATGAGGAAGGCCTCACTGAGAAGGTGACCATGAAATAAAGATATGAAGGAAATGAGGGTGCAGACCTTGTGGTGATCTAAGGGGAAGAGCATCAATACTGTCTTATAATTTACTAGTTTTTCCTTCAAAGGTACCCATTTATAGAGATTATTCCAGTTATTGAGTGTCTTTATTTCAATGACTATATTTTTCTAATTGAGCTTTTCCTGTCTTCCTGTTCTTGTTTCATATCTGTCTGGTTTTGTTTTATAATTTTTTTCTATTTATTTCCTGTGTGCACATATATGTGTATGCATAGCACATTTAAATAAAATGTAAGAATTTATTTATTTATTTTTGGCTGTGTCAGGTCTTAGTTGTGGTGTGTGGGCTTCTCTCTAGTTGTGGTGCGTGGGCTTCTCTCTAGTTGTGGTGTGTGGGGTTCCTCTTCTCTAGTTGTGGCACGTGGGCTCTGTAGTTGTGGCACATGGGCTCTAGTTGAGGCGCATGAGCTCAGTAGTTGTGGTGTGCGGGCTTAGTTGCCCTGCAGCATGTGGGATCTTAGTTCAAGAAGAAGACGGGAACCCGCGCCCCTGCATTGTAAGGCAGATTCTTTACCACTGGACCACCAGGGAAGTCCCCTAAAATGTACGGATTTAGAACAGTGGTTTCTGTGCACCTGTTGTAAATTACAGTCATAAAGTAACCTGTAAACTTAAGTATTTATTTTGGGTTCTCAGAAAGCTACATGTGTACAATTCTCACCCTCTAGCATTTAGTCTTTTTTTTCTCTTTTTTTCTTATAGTTGATTTATAATGTTCTGTATGGCACTCTTAGTCTTAATTTTTTAACCTCTTCAAAACAACCATAGTGTCCAATTTACGAATTTATTTTTAAGATATATTTGTAAATTAATTTTTACCTATGTTTCTATGGAAAGTTGTGATCCAGTTTCCATTGCATTTCCAATTTATCTGACATGATCCTATTTAACTTATAATATACCTGGAGTAATTATTCTTGTATTGCAAATGTAATTGAAAAGAATAGTAATGTTTACTTTTATCACACTCCCACCTTCTACTCCCCCATACTCTACGCTTCCCCACACATAGCACTTGTCATGCTTTACTGTCATTTTCTGTAATCCAAAGAAATGCAAATGCAGGTATTGTACAAGAACCAGATAGTAACATTAAAGTATGAAATAGGCCAGGGTAACTGAAGTAATAGGGAATGGGGTATACAAGCATTTTCTGAAAGAGAAAGCTGATCCTCAACTCCAGTTGTCTTGTTATCACAGGGAAATTTGAGTTCAGTGTTGCTAATCTGATTTTTCAAAAGGAGACTGAAATCCAGTTTTTATGTGGAGTTTTCTAATATTTAAAACATTGGAACAAATAAAACTGAAGGCTGGATCTAGCCCTTAAGCTGCTACCTACAATAAAGTGAAAATTGGCTTTATTCTCTACAAATTAAGATTAAATCTATTTTGTGGCCTTTCATAATATTGCCAATTTTAAGATTTTCAAGTTGCATGTACTTTTTTTGGCTATAGAGAGAAATGGTTTCATTTGTTCAACAAATTTGAGCTCCATTTTAATGCAGATCAAAGATTAAAGATTAAAAAACAAAACAACAAGATCGCTGTTCTTAAGCCCACAATCTAACAGAGGAAACAAGATTTATTACAACTACAGCTAACTGTTCTTTAAATAGTAAGAAATTAAATCAGCCTATCAGAGTTAAGTGTCCTTAAAATTCAAAGTGTAACCAATACATGGTGGATAAGATTACTGTAGTTAACCATAAAAATAACTGATTCTATAGTGCCTTTGTCTGAGAGGATTTGAGCATACGTAAGTCCAATCAAATTGAAGCAAGACTAGAATATAATTAAAGTGTAGCCAAAGGTGTTGCATTATACGCCAGCAGAGCTTAGTTCAGATACCAGTACTAGTACTTATTGTGTGACTGTTGAGAATTTCCTAACTTTCCATATCAGTTTGAGGGCAGAAACCATATTTTACTATTATATTCTTAGCACTTAACACAGTGCCTATTATATAATAGATACTCAAATATTTTTTGAATGAGTGGCTTCTAATTTGTGTTACTTCTGACTTGAAGTATCTTTAGGGTGGTTAGGAGATTGGGTACACATGGGATAAGATAAAGACTAGAGGCTTATGAGATGGGAAGCTAGAAATGGAGAGGATGGAGGAAAAGGCTGATTGGGTGATTAGAGATAATGAAAAGCCATGGCCAAGTGGAATTTTCTACTCTGCCCCCTCACTCTTTACTAGTACCCCCCCCCTTAGACCTGAGCTAAAGGGAGTTCTGGCCTTGGGCCCTGTGTGCTAGGGAGCCCAACCTGGTTCTACTCTGGGACTTTGCTCCCCATGGGGAGGAGTCCATACAGCCAAAGAGATGTGTGCACATATATTCCTTATCTAAACCACATGTTTTTTTGTGCACGTATTTACGCTAAAAAATATATATACAATATGTACTCATATGTTTTCTTTTAAACAAACAAAAAACAGTTTTAAAAAGATTTACCGGGCTTCCCTGGTGGCGCAGTGGTTGAGAGTCCGCCTGCCGATGCAGGGGACACGCGTTCATGCCCCGGTCCGGGAGGATCCCACATGCCGCGGAGCGGCTGGGCCCGTGAGCCATGGCCGCTGAGCCTGTGCGTCCGGAGCCTGTGCTCCGCAATGAGAGAGGCCACAGCAGTGAGAGGCCCGCGTACCGCAAAAAAAAAAAAGATTTACTGGCATTTTTTTCTTTTTTAATTCAACAATATCTCAGACCTTTCTGTGTTAGATCCCTGTTGGTAGATTCATATTGATCTATCTCATCTTTTAAAACTCAACATAATGTTTCATAGTATCAATACCATAGTATATTTAGCCATTTCCTTATGATGGACATTTAGATAATTTGCATTTTTTCTGTATCATAAGCAGTGCTGCAGTGAATATACTCTTTGTACACAAATGCAAGTATCTCTACTTTCTACTTCATGTACTTAGAGTGGCCACAGACTTGTGAAAACCAGGCTAACAATAGTTGAGAGACGTGGAACAGCTGTTAGGGACTACTTTAATGACTTACAACCATCATTGTTGGCCAGAAAAACAAGAAGGGAGATAAAATGTGTGCAGGGAGCAGAGGGAACATACAAATAACTCGTAGTAAAATGAGTTTGAACTTTGGAGCCACTCTTAATGTCTGATGAAACATTTTAATCTTAAGAGCAAAAACCTTAATAAAGATAACACTCCAATGTTAATGTATTGATAGATAGTTTATAACATATCATATGAAAGTCAGTCCTTTTGACATGTTAGTTGCTCTTTTGGTCACGTGTTTATGTACTTAGTATTTATATTTTACATTTTGTACAATCAAAGTATTTATTTATTGCCACATGTGTAAATATTTGGAAGAAAGACATTCACAGTATTTCCAGTGTATTAACTCATTTAACCTTCACATCGGTCCTGTAAAATTTATCCGTAATCTACAGATAAGGAACTGAGACACAAAGAAGTTAAATAACTTACATAAGTATTTAGGGTTCCCAGCTAATAAATGGTGAATTGAGATTTTTAAACTATATCATTCTGACTTTAAAATCCTGGTTTGTTTTACTATTTTTTTTATTATATAGTCCTCCCAATTGGATTACTGGATCAAATAATATGAACATTTGGCCCAGTTGCTTTCCAAAAGAGTCATAGCAGTCTTTTTCATTGTGGTTGATGTGTAACATTAAGGATAGTCTCCATCATACCCCATATTACTTTATCTTTATTTCCATTAAACGCGATTGGTACTCAAAAAGAAAAACACTCATTATTACAAAATGAGGCCACTTCAGTATTTACACATTTGGTGCCCTTTTTATCTATTTGAAATTTCTTCTTGTTGTCTTTGTATGGTAAGATTTTGAAAGGGATGAAGAGACCTGTTTCACAATTCAAAATATAGTCTTTTTTAACACTGCATTTCATATTTAGACTGTAATCACCAGAAAGGAGAAATTTTGGTTCGTATCCATATGTCTCAGTTCAGATAGCCATATTTTTGTTTTTTTAATATTTATTTATTTATTTATTGGCTGCATCTGGTCTTAGTTGCGGCACGTGGGCTCTTCATTGCAGTGCACGGGCTTCTCTCTAGTTGTGGTGCAGGCTCAGTAGCTGTGGCGTGTGGGCTCAGTAGTTGCAGCACTCGGGCTTAGTTGCCCCGTGGCATGTGGGATCTTAGTTCCCTAACCAGGGATTGAACCAGTGTCCCCTGCATTGAAAGATGGATTCTTAACCACTGTACCACCAGGAAAGTCCCAGATAGCCGTATTTTAACTGTTCTTCTTACAGTAAATTTGCCTAATAAATTATTGATACCACTCACTATATAGCATGTTTAAAACTTTGCATTTATGCAAAATGCTTGTTTATCAGAAATTATTTTTAATGCAAATATGTTATATAAGAAACTGTCAGCTTACAAGATTGGAAACTCCTTGAGTTCTAGCACGCATTATAGTCATTTCTACATCTTGAATAGTACTTTTCACAAGCAAGCTCAGTTTGAGTCACAAAGTGAGTGATTATCTAGTATAACTCCTGTTATTCCTCAATAAGTAATGTTAAAGATATTTTCCATGCTGATAGTTTTGTTTTCCTTCAATTTTCAGAATGATTGACTGGCTCTCCTGGCCGTTGGCTCAGCATGTAGACACATGGGTGATTGCACTCCTGAAAGGACTGGCAGCTGTCCAGAAGTTTACTATTTTGATAGATGTTACTTTACTGAAGATAGAACTGGTAAGTGGGAGTGTATAAATCTATTGGAATATATGGACCCATATAATAAGTCTTTTTATCTTTGGGTTGTCCCCTTTAAAGTGTCTAATTTTGAATGTGGTCTTGTTTTTGGTTTTCTTTTGAATGGGCTTTAGAAATTTAAAATGCTACTTAAGATTAGGTAATTAAAATAATTTTGCTGTTTTCAAATATTTATTATGAAAACACACTCCTTCTGTTATCTCTTGAATCCCAGCTAATCAAACTTTTACCACCATTATTCTGCCAAAGCTATCTTTGACACCAGTGCTTTCCAGTGTTGCTTAACTCAGGAGTTATTTCTCAAGCCTTCTCTCGTTGACCTGTTAGTCATTTGACATAGTTGATCACTCCCTCTTGAAACACTTTCTTGCTAGTTTCCAGGACATTATACTCTCCTGACTTTTGTCCTAGTTCACTGGCTTCTCAGTCTCCTGTAGTGGATCTTTCTAACTTTGGAGTGCCTTAGAATCACATCTCTGGTTCACTTTCTTCTCAGTCCATACTTATAGTGACCCATGGCTTTAAATAATGTCTCTAAGTTAATGACTGCCAGGTTTATATTTCAAGTCCATTATTCTCCCATGAACTCCATATTCACTTACCCAACTTAGACAGTTGGATCTCAAGTTCAACTTATCCACAATCTAACCCCTGATTTTCCCCTCCCACCCCTTGATATATATAGATAGATAGATAGATTTTTTTTTTTTTTTTTTTTTTGCCATACGCGGGCCTCTCACTGTTGTGGTCTCTCCCGTTGCGGAGCACAGGCTCCGGACGCGCAGGCTCAGCGGCCATGACTCACGGGCCCAGCCGCTCTGCGGCACGTGGGATCTTCCCAGACCAGGGCACGAACCCGCGTCCCCTGCATCGGCAAGCGGACTCTCAACCACTGCACCACCAGGGAAGCCCACCCCTTGCTATATTGATTGCAGTAGCCTTGCAGCTCCTGCCCTTAGTCCTCTTCAGGTGTCACACAAGGTCCTACCTGATCTGACCCACTGCTACTTCTCTCATCCGGTCTCCCACTATTATTGCCTCAGTCTCTGTGCTTTACTTACACTGCCCTAGTTGTTATATCTCTAGTCCACCAGGGTGGAGGCCTCAGGGTCTTTGCTCTGCTTCCTACGCTTTTCTCCAAGTTATCTGTCAGACTTACTCTCATTTCTTTCAGTTTTTTTAAGTCAGGTATCACCTTTATCACGATGCATTTTTTAAATTCCGTATATAAAATAGCAGATCTTTTTGCCACTCAGCACTCCCTCTTCAACATACCCTGCTTTCATAGCATTTCTCTCCCATGTTACTTTATATTGTCTCTACTCACCCTCTAGACAGTAAGCCCTGTAATATCAGAGATTTCTTTTTTTTTAATCTACCATTGTATCTCCAGTACTTAGAATAGTGCCAAGCAGCAGTAGGTGGTCAATAAGTATTTGCTGAATGAATTGAATGAATAAAGGACCAGGGAGATATCACCTTGTAAACATGGTTTGACAGATTTTTATTTGATCAGGGAGTTTTCAGAGTTGGTTAGGTCCTTTTATTCTCTTGATCTCTGTCATATTATTTCCCAACTTTCTCCATTTCCCAGAATTTAATAACATATGTTATGACAGAACTTCTCAGGAAAGGGGATATTCACACAAATAATTTTTGGCCCTAGGAAGATAATCACTGATTGGATTAATTATTTCCCTACCAACTCTTAAAGTGGATGTCTTATCTTTTCTGCAGGTTTTTAATCGGCTTTGGTTTCCTCTTGTGAGACCCGGTGCTCTCACAGTTCTTTCTCACATGCTGCTTAGTTTTCAGCATTCTCCAGAGGCGTTCCATTTGGTAAGTTATGACACAAGCTTTCTACACTGAAAAGACTTGTTTTAAAATTTCAATTTAATATTGAGTCACATTTGTATTTGTGAAAACCTTGTAGGTTGGTCCTAAATCTAACTATTTTCATGTAGCTTTATGATTCCTTTTAAAATTGAGATTGTGAGATTTCCTTCCAAAGAATATGTTTTTAGAATGTTTTGGGTCTCACCAAAATTGCTCCACTTGCAATCACAACCAGCAATTGAAAGTTAAAAGTTACTCTTGTACATGAGAGATGTCACGTCAGTGTCACTGTTGGTTGTGTGTTGCACAGGTAAACAGTGTAGGAGAAAAATGGTTTAAAACCACTGACTAGGGCTTCCCTGGTGGCGCAGTGGTTGAGAGTCCGCCTGCCGATGCAGGGGACACGTTCGTGCCCCAGTCCGGGAAGATCCCACATGCCACGGAGCAGCTGGGTCCGTGAGCCATGGCCGCTGAGCCTGTGCGTCTGGAGCCTGTGCTCTGCAACGGGAGAGGCCACAACAGTGAGACGCCTGCGTACCACAAAAAAAAAAAAAAAAAAAAAACCACTGACTGCTTTAGAATTTCAGAAGCATGAAACCATAAGTCTTTGTTTTGTTGCCCCAGAATTAGGGCTTTTCATTCTCTTTCAGGCCATATCCTACAAATTCTGTTGATTCCACCTTTAAAGTATATCCAGAATCCTTCCACTTTTAACCAGCTACATCACTGCTTTTGATTTGATTTGATTTTGATTATTTGATTATCAGTTATTGCAGGTGAAAAATGACAAAATGTTATTTTAGGAACCTGTCCATTTTTCTGTCTAGGGGATCACAGGAAAGCAGTGGTGTATGTGGTTACGTGCTTCCTCCAAGGTCTGATCCTCAGTTTTACAGGACTAGAAACTCATTATCAACACACCCACAATGTTAAAATCTTAGGAATACTGACCCACCACAAACAAATTCAAAGGAGACTGATAAAGTGTAGAATTTCAGTTGTTGATTGTCAGCTAGAAATGTAACTAGCCTCAGAGAATTATATACTCACATAGGCTACTTGGTGCCTCATTTCCAAAATCTTCAGGCTTAATAGAAGTAAACCTTACTAACAAGTAATTACATTATACATTATCTCTTAGGGTGAGTGATTTCTGCAGTTCATTGCCCTAATTGGTGAGCTTGATCATCAGTTAATAACCTTATATCCATTACACAAACAAAACTCACACTTGGGCTAATACAGCAGCTATACTAGCAAAATCTTCCAAGGGAAAAAAAACAACTATTTTTCCCTGTCTTCAGGCATGATCATGTATAGGCCATTTGAGAAAAGGTTTATTTTCAGAATTTCTGGGAAGGAAATCATCCATTCTAATATTTATTGCTCTCCATACATTCCTTAATCTCTCTGAAAAGTCACTTTTGCTGTACTCTAAACCTATTTCTTTGCTCAATTTTTTTAAAGATAGAAGATATCTCCTTACCTTGTATTGCTTTTTTTTCCCCTGAAAATAGTAATTGAAATGGCAAATGGTTGACTTTGAAATATTTGGCTACTGAAATAAGTAAATATTAAATCATTTATTTAAAGAACAGTTAGATCTAAAGTAGAAAATTGTGATCTGGCCTAGTAAAGTCTAAAAACAAAGACCTACTAACTCTCTACATTCTGTGTGTATCCTGACCTGCTACTCAACTAAAATTAACTTGGGCATCTAGTAGTGGATCATGTGGTGGTTAAATCACCTATAACTCTAAATAACTCAGCGAAGGACTCAGGTTTAGGAGTTGCTAAGAATGAACAATAATCTGGAATCACCAGCATCATTATTCATTGTATTATACATTTAGAATATTTTAGAGCAAACTGAGATTGAAATCATAGTGTGTGTTATTATGGACCAAGTTGCTTTTCGTATGCTTTTTATAAGTGGAAAAAAAATTTTTAACAAAAGAGAAAATATCAAAGCTTCTAATTAAATAAGTTATACACATTTTCTCAAATAGTAACTTAAGTTTAATGAGTATCACAATAATGTCTGCAAATATTTAGATTTGCTCATTCAGAAAAAAAATCAACTTTCAGATATTTAGAAGGTAATAACCTGCTTGGATGTCTATCTATATGCTTGTGAAGAACTTAGTGTTATTTCCACATCAGTGATCATTTTGACATAGGATGTAGTAGTAGACAATTATGTGTATTATCTGACTGCAGAGATCCAATCTACACTAGGAAGATTGTACACTAGCTTTTAGAAGATTTGGTATTTGTAAATTAAACAATCATTTTAAAAATTCTTTCGTCTTCCCTTCCATCTCTGTCTCTCCTGTCACCTCTGAAGAAACAATAATTTGGATTTCTGACTATTTTAGCAAGAGAGTATCTGATAGATATGGCTTTATGGAGCAAACTTATAATTCAGATTTGCTTTGAAATGTAGAGATGATAGCAGTAGAGTGAACCATTAGGAACTGGTAGTTTTATGGTCAGATTAATACCTTTTTTGGAGGTAAGATTAAAGAAAGTGGTGCAAAAGCTAAAGTGTGATTTCAGACCTCAAAGCACAAGAGTAAAACCAGAGACAGCAGAATGAGAATAGCAGTGTTAATTTAAGAATATGATTTTCTTTCTACAGGAAGGAAGGGAGTTGATTGGGATATAATTGTTGTCACTGCTGTTTGATGATAAGTCCATAGAGCTATAACTTCACTTTTATCACGAGTTAGCAACCAAAAAAAATGTTCTACACTGCTTTTTATTTGGCTCGTTTGGCTACTTTGAAAATAGTCTGAAGAAGGGCAAAGGTGGAAACAGGGAGACCAGTTGGGGGGGTTTGCATGAATTGAGGCAAGAGGCGATTGTCAGTTGAGATAAGAAAAGTTCTAGATGGTATATGTGGTATATGCCATGACATGTTATATGTTATATGAAGTGATATACAGCAAGCAGTGTCTTTCACTGGACAGTGGAACAGACTTTTTCTTTTACTTCATACAAGTTTGTATTGTTAAATTTTTTTTTTTACAATAAGTGTATAATTCATTTACAACAAAATTAAACTTTTACAGAAAGATAATATAATATAATATAGGAAGTTAGTGAAATTACCCTCAATCTCACTACAATTTTTATGTTTTCCATCACGATGTTTTTTTCCCTATATATTTTAACAAGGTATTTATATTTGTAATCTATATGCAGTTTTTGTATCCTTCTTTTAAAATTTAACATTGCATAATAAATATTTTCCCATGTTGCTACACAGAAAAGTTCTACAAGTAGAAAATAAGATGCTTTTTACATGTGAACTGTAAATATGTAGTATCAGATTATAATTAATAATTAGTTGAGACAAGTATAGCACCGTACTAATGGAATGAGCCATTACTGCAAAATAGAATTTATTTTATTTTGTTAATAACCTCTTAAATATGTGATTGGCTCTGTATTGACTTTTTATTCTAATTTTATAATGAAAGGACATTGTTGTACTTATTATCAGTATTAATAGTTTTCTACATATTTATGAGCAATGAGCATTTTAGATTTCGCCTTCATTTTTAACCCCAATTCCTTAAAAATAAGAGAAATTTCTAATTCACTTTAGTTTTAGAACTGTCTCTTCTTTTCGGAGGTGGGGCATAGGGATTGTTAGCAAGGATAACCATGCTTACATAAGACACCGACCCTAAAATAGAGGTAGTCCCTTATCTTAAAGAGAGGTACTGCTGTAGCCTGAGCTGTAATTTTATTTTTATTTATTTATTTATAATTTTATTTATTTGTTTATTTATGGCTGTGTTGGGTCTTTGCGCCTGGGCTTTCTCTAGTTGCGGCGAGTGGGGGCTACTCTTCGTTGCGGTGCATGGGCTTCTCATTGCGGTGGCTTCTCTTGTTGCAGAGCACGGGCTCTAGGCACGCGGGCTTCAGTAGTTGTGGCTCATGGGCTCTAGAGAGCAGGCTCAGTAGTTGTGGCACACGGGCTTAGTTGCTCCGCAGCATGTGGGATCTTCCTGGACCAGGGCTTGAACCTGTGTCCCCTGCATTGTCAGGAGGATTCTTATCCACTGCGCCACTGGGGAAGTCTGATCTGTAATTTTAGTTACATGCATAAATTATCTTGAAGGTTTTTGAAGTAGACTTTAATGTTCACACTCCTGTATAATTCTTTCAAGTGAAAAATCTAAAATTCACACTAGATGGAGCTCTTAAGCTAATTCTGGGTTTATCTTTTAAAACTTTCTCCCTACTGAACAATCTGGTAAATATAATAGCCCTAACATTTTTCAACTTAAGCCATTTTTTAGAATGGCGGCAGTGACTAAGGCTCTTATTTTGTACCTTAATTTGTTTGTACCTTAGTTTTAGATGGAGTCTAAGAATGAGGAGAGGGGTCTTATATGGAATTACAATTATATGTGATTTAAACCTAGATTTACCTTGATATACTAGAAATGTTTAGCTTCATAACTTTTTTAGAAAAAGGCAGTGACTAAACATACAGAAAAGCATTTGCTGATCGTGTAACATTTGCATTACATTTGCATTACATTTGTTGACAATTTGTATAAATAGAGGAATGTTTGTCTTCTTTTCTGTTCAGATTGTTCCTCATGTAGTTAATTTGGTTCACTCCTTCAAAAGTGATGGTCTGCCTTCCAGTACAACCTTCCTAGTGCAATTAACAGAACTGATACACTGTATGATGTATCATTATTCTGGATTTCCAGATCTCTACGAACCTATCCTGGAAGCAATAAAGGTATGATAATAGTTGCACCAGTATTTGCGGAGCTGCAGCCCATGATGTGATAGATGAATGCGGTGAAACATTCCTATAAGCAGCTATTCATTTTACTATTTTATGGAACTATGCCTTTTATATGTAATAAAATATGTAATTGGAATCAAGTTTCATTAATTTTTAGGGAGTAATCTCTTATTTACTATAACTAATCTAAATTAATAACCATATTTCTTCAGTTCTACAATGCCAACAATGATAAGGTGTCCCTGTAAATTTGTAATACCTTTGGGGGAGATTTGGTTTAAAAAATGCTACATTAAGTTAATACATACATCAGAGTTGCATCCCAATATCAGAAACGTTAAAATATGTAAGATATGTCTTAGAATCAAGGAAAGACACTTTAATAAAATATTTGACTTATGTTTCTTCTGTTTTTTATTTCATTTTTGCTATGCATTGTTCATGAATGTCCATATTTCATAGAATCTTTACTTGAATTATTTGTGAACTTACTGGTTTTCAACTTTGTATAGATAACTGGATCTAAAATGCGTTGATTCTGTTTGTCTTGAAAAATGGGTCACAATAAGCACACTTTCCTCTTAGTAGATTTATTGCATGATCAGGGTAGAGCAAAAGAATTGAAGAACTTGCCTCAGCTAGGTGTATTCAGAAGTTATTACAAATCATTTCTATTAACAGTGTTCCTTTTTGAGATCTGAAATAAAATATAAGGTCTCATTATCTTTACTTCTTATGTATCTGAAGTGAATTCAGAGCATGCTCTTTTTACTGTAGAGTTAGCTAAATCAAACTGAGCCCAGAACACAAGACTGTTCAGCAATTATTGTGTACTACTGGTATGACAGTTTGACACTTCAGAAGTAAATGTCTTTATGTATAAAAGGGTTTTTTGGGGGTTTTTTTGTTTTCTTTTTTTACTTTTTTTTTTGAACTTTAGAATTTTATTTTTTTACACAGCAGGTTCTTACTAGTTATCCATTTCATACATATTAGTGTATACATGTCAATCCCAGTCTCCCAGTTCATCCCACCACCACCACCCCCCGCCACTTTCCCCTCTTGGTGTCCATACGTTTGTTCTCTACATCTGTGTCTCTATTTCTGCCCTGCAAACTGGTTTTTGTCATGGATTTGATAGTAATGTTAATCTCTATCTGCAGTGTCGCTGTGTCCATAGATGAAAGCTATTGCTGTTGTTAAATGTCATTCTTCACTGCTGAATGTTGAAAATTCTGATAACTGAAATAGGCTCGGAAGAATCAAGGATCTCCCTCTTAAACCAAGGGAAGCACTTTCCATTAGCTGTCAACAACAACAACAGCAAAATCAAATCCAAAGATTAAAATTCCTTCAGAAAATGTTTTCTGAGCTCTAAGTACCTTCGATGGTAATAGTCCAAAAAAGCCTGAATGATTTTACCAACTTTCCTTATTCTCCAGTGCTCTACTCATGCTTGAAACCACTTACACTTAAAATTTTATCTCATATGTCACAAAGCAGGGAAGAAACTGTATCCTATAATAATTTTTCTATATGGTTAAACATGAGATTGAGTTTTATTTCTTAAAGTCAGAGGTCATTGTGCTTAGATGCTTTCATTTTTCATTCCCTGATTACTTTGAGCTTTTATTTCTAAGGGCTAGTACTGGGTAAATATTAGTATTGAATGAAAAGGAGATATTATTTTCACTACAAAATTTGAAAGCAAATTGTTTGTTAAGCTTATTCAATTCTGTACTAATTTAAGTCCTTATTCTACTGCCTTTGAATAGCACTGCAATATACTCTCTGATGTCAGAGGTTTATTTTGAAAACATTTTGCTGGCAAATAGGAAATATGAATAGTTCAAATGTGACTTCAATTCCTGGTTCTTGAGTATTCCTCAGCTTGATAAACTCTACCTTAGGAGATACTTATTCATTTTAGGAGACAATTATTTTTGCCATGTAGTGTAGTTTGATTTTTTGATGACTGCTCAAGTATTATCAGTGATTTCCAAACTAAGTGGGAGAAAACAAAGGTTAAGTATCAGTGGAAGAATCTTCTTTATGGTGTTAACTTAATAAAAAAAAGTTTATATTTTTACACTACTTTTCCTCTTTATGATCTACAGGATTTTCCTAAGCCCAGTGAAGAGAAGATTAAACTGATTCTCAGTCAAAGTGCCTGGACTTCTCAATCCAATTCTTTGGCATCTTGCTTGTCTAGACTTTCTGGAAAATCTGAAACTGGGAAAACTGGTCTTATTAATCTAGGGAATACATGTTATATGAACAGTGTTATACAAGCATTGTTTATGGCCACAGAGTAAGTTTAAATTTGAGCTTTTTTGTTTGTTTGTTTTCATTTTAACTGTAGAAATTATTGCATGTTGATGAAATGTAAATGGTGGGATTATCTTCACATTATTTCCTATATATGGCAGAAATATTCATATTTTCATATAATTACCTTATTCAGAAATGAATTGCTTTTACTGCTCAGGAACTTCTAAAATGTTAACTTATATAAATTCTACTTCATGTTTATATTATATATTGCATTTAGAGTCTTTTGAATTACTCCAAGTTGATATTTATTAATGTAACAGAGGTATTGATTGAGCTTATTTCAGAATTTAAGGGTCCTCAAGTACTAATTTGTTATTATCCTGTTTCTTTTAACCTGTGTATCTTTTAAGGTGGTCATGTTTTTTCTACTTATAGATATTTTGCTGTTTTATCAGATCAATAACTCCTTTGTTGCTGTTAAGGAAATTCAAGCTCTGCTTCCCACCCCAAGTTGATAGATACTGAACAACTGTATAAACAGACATGTTTCTTTGCCGTCTTACAGATTTACTTTCAAATTCATTTTCTTTTGCAGCCAAGCAAATAGGAAATCAGAGGTTGTTAGCTATGTGAATACAATCTGTAAAGGTACAAAATAATGATAAACTTTTCCTGAAGGCAAAAGCATGGTTGAATTTTTCTCTTCTGTACCAATAGAGTATTCATGGGACTTGAGCAAAGATGCTTACAAATTGAGTTCTAAGCCTGTGTAAGTTTTTATGCCTACATAGAGGAATCATAAACTGAAAGATAAAGAGTTTAGCTTTATTTTCTTTCCTGGCCTCAGAATATACTGTCAACACTGAGGTGTTTTTCATTTGGTCTAGTGTTTTCTTTTGTCTTTCGGTTTGTTTGTATTGGGGATTTTTTTTTTTTTTTAAGAAAATGTATACTCTTAGACACAAGTGATACTAGGCATAAAGCTAAAGTAATCCATGTCTCACCACCAGAGGTCATCTAATCCAGCCATCTCATTTTACAGATGATAGAGAAAGCAGGTCTAGACCCAAAGCAGTTATAACTGGCAACCACAATTCAAAGAGCACATCTTATTGTACAGTGGCCAATACTATCTCAGAATAAGCAGACAGGATATTTTATTTCTTTGGTAATATGTAAATTCTTTATGGTTTTAAAAAAAATAAATCTAGAAGTACATAAAATAAAAATCAGACATTCCCATCCCCCAGGGTAATTTGTTAACAGTTTTGCTTGTATTGTTCCAAACCTATTTTTTGTACAGAGATAAGATTTATCTAGTACAAGAACAAATGAATTGTTTTTTTAAAAATATGTTTATAAAGGATCCTATTTATATATTCTTTTCCAGCCACTTGTTTTTTTTCTTTTAATGATTTGTGTTGGAAAGAGTCCCACGTTAGTGCAAATGACAGAACTGTGTCATTCTGAGTAAATAGGTGTACCATGAGTTATTTAATCATATTCCTACTGATGAATATTAGATTGTTTTGCTTATAATTAATATCTTTCTGCGCATATGCAGTTATAGAGGATATTCTTTGACTAGGGTGTGCCAAATTGCTTCCAGAAAGGCTATAGCATTTGAACTTGCATACTAATACATGATTGTACCTATGACCCCATGCCTTTAGCAGTGCTTGATATAATCAGTCTTTAAAAATTTTTCCAATCTGGAGGAAAATGTGTATTGCTGACCATTACAGAGTTTTTCCCTCTCTAGTTTTCTTTGTTCATTTGTGTTTCTTTTTTGAATAACCTATTCTTTCCATTTTGTACCTTTCTGTTGGGTCCTTTTCTTTTTCATACTGATTTATATATACTATGGGTGATAATCCGTTGTTTCATGCTTTCTTCCAGTCAGTATGATTCAAATTTGTGGAGTGTTTTGTTTGCAATTTTTTTATTTTATGTAGTCAAATCTGCTATTTATCATTTATAGTGTCTGAATTTTAGGAAGCCTTCCCCTCTATACCCCTTCCCCACCTTTTTTTTTCTTTTAAATACTTCAGTACTTTTGTATTTTACATTTAGCTCATTACTCCTCTGTGGCACCTGTGATGATGTGAAATCTTAATCTAATTCCATTTTTTTCCAAATGGATACCCATTTGTTCCTATACTGTTTTTTGTATAGCTTCTTTTCCCATCTGGCACTAGTACCACACTCTTTAAATCACTCTAACTTCATAGTAGTTTTGATGACGGCATATTTTTTTATTTCATGCAGATGTGAAAGAATTCAAAAGTTGTTTACTTAAGTTTTTAGTTAATAGCTTAATCTATTTCTATTTGCTAATCCAGAAGATAGGAATAATATGTGACTGCACATGGCCATTGCCAGGCCATGTAGTAAGAGTTCAATTACCATCATTCTCTTCCTTCTTCACTACATGGTAGGCAGTGAATTTGCCAGGTAAAGGGCCTTCAGGTAAGTGAAATTTTACTTTGAGGATAATAAGTTCTTGAACTAACTTCCTTTTAGCTTTTAAAAAAATGCATCATGTGTATACATGTATACAAAAATCATTATATTTTATTATCTTTCAGTTTCAGGAGACAAGTATTATCTTTAAATCTAAATGGGTGCAATTCATTAATGAAAAAATTACAGCATCTTTTTGCCTTTTTGGCTCATACACAGGTGAGTGTGTGTGTAGTGTGTATATGTTAATTGCATTGAAAATCTTCTTTAAACTTCACATTATACCAAACTTGGTGAACCTTTTTAACTGATGAAATAATATATGTCCTTCCAGCACAACAAATCCACATAGAAATCTAAAAAGATACTGCCTAAAATCAGGATATGCTCTAAGTTTTTATTTCTCTCTTCTGCTTTACATTCTTGTAGATGAATATTTTACTGACTCATTATACTGATTATTATGTATCTGATTTTCTATCCAAAAGTTAAGCTCCTTCATGAAGAAATCGTTAAAAATGAATCTTTAATATTAAGTTTATAGATACTAATCGGTAGATCTTCACAGTAATGAACAATTAAAATAATTTTGTGGCATCTTGGCTTCTTTTTTATCTCATTTCTAACATATGTACCCTTTAATTATGACTACTTCTAAGCTCTAGAACTAATGGATAAACTGTTTACCTATTCTAGAGCTTAAAATTTTGTGATAATCATTTATGTCCACAGATTAATCCAAGGAAATGAGTTTATGCTAATGGCAAGAACATCACATAGTAAACAGACATTTATTGAGAGACACAATATGCAGTCTGATAAGCATTCAAAAAGGAATCCTTATGCTTGAGGAACTTATACTTTAAGTTTTGAGTAATACATATGAATAATATATATCATTTATAAATAATACATATTATTTTCTGGTTATACTCTGATTGTCTTAGTTTCACAGAGGTCTAAAGGAGTAGGTAGTTACAGCCAGAAGAGAAGATAGATTCGGAATCGGTGGAATTGAGTTGATAGGAATGGTTTGTTTCCTGTCTACAAGCTGAGAAATATCTCAGGTATAACTTCTTAAATGGAAAGAATCAAGACAAGATTGACATATGAGATGATTAGTGATGGCCTATGAGATACTCAAAGGATCATTTATACTATTCTCTATCTGGGGGAAATATGTTCATATATTAAATTTAACATCTCAGGACCAAGGGAGATGAAATCTCCTCCCTGCAACTCCCCCCAAACATTGTTTTCTAGTAAATGGATTTATGCACTTGCTTTATCACTAGTCTGTATTTACTGTATACTGTGTAGAGTCGGCCCTTGAACATCACAGGTCTGAACTGCAGGAGTCCACTTACACATGGATTTTTTTCAATAAATATGTACTATAGTACTACATAATCCATGGTGGTTTGAGTCAGCAGATGCGGAACCACAGATACATGAACAGATACACAGTATAACTTTTCAGTATACTGTAAAGTTTTTGACTAAGCAGAGGATAGGCACCCCAACCCCTATGTTGTTCAGTGGTCAGCTGTATAATATATATGTGTGTATCTCTGCGTATACGTGTAGATATTAATACATTATATATACTATATTAACTTATTAAGTCAGAGCTATTGGGAAAAAATTTTTAGGAGGCTTCCAAACTCCCAATAAAAGACAAAAGGAATTAACAGGAGAACCTAATTAAAGTTCTGTCATAGTTGAGACCCTATCTGATAGCAGCCTGACAAGGATTGTTTTAGGTAGATTTTCCCTATATAATTTAAAAGGCTTTTCTTCTTATAATTAATAAAACTAACATTTATTGAGCATTTAAATTTGTCTAGCTCCTGTGCTAAGTGGTTTACATATATTATCTCTTAATCTTCAAAATCAATCTATGAGGTAATAAGGTAGCATACCCATTTTACAGGTGAAGAAATGGGGCTTACATTACTTGCTTTCATGGTCATGCAAACAAACAGCAAGATTGGAATGTAAACCAAATGATTCTGGAACCCATGTTCAACCAATCCACCAAATTCCTTTCCTTCAAAAAACCATAAACACTCCTATTTTGATAAAAAAATTTCCTTAACTGAGAACTCTGTCATATACCACAAATAAATTATAAATTTTCAACTTATAATCACAACTCTTCAGATGCCTTTTTCAGTTCTTTTTTTTTTGTCATGGCAAAATCTAGGATTTCAACCTAGCTTGCTCTAAAGTCCACTAGCAGCCACTTCACTAAACTGCCTCTGTACTAAAAAAAAGAAAGTCAGCAACCAGTGAAAAGTCCCTAGCCAGTGTGTTCATATTCTGTACATTTATGACATGTGTACCCAGTCAAGGAAATTTTCATCTAAAATAAGTATGCATGGCTCTGTAGAGTATGCCCCTTATTACTTTAGCAAGGATATATATTCACTAACTTTTTTTTCAGATTTGATTTTTTTTTTTTAATTGTGGACTCAAGCACATAGAGGGTAATGCCAGGAGCATTATATTAATTTAAAGAGACTTGGGTTCTGATATAATCCCCTCTGCCATTAATTTAGCTATATGACCTTGGGCAAGTCCCATAGTTTCTCTAGATCTTAATTCTCATCTGCAGAATAAAAAGTTATGACTGAAAGTTACCTAAATTTATTTCTAACTAATTTTATGTGCCCTCATGTTTGGCACTTTGTGGTAAAGGTTAAGCCAGTGTAATTTTAGTAATCTTTATTAAGCATTATATATTAAGATTTCAGTTATTTGGTTCATGGTGTGAGAATCACTCCCTTGTGTTTTCTCTGTCAAAAGAGAGAAGCATATGCACCTCGGATATTCTTTGAGGCTTCCAGACCTCCATGGTTTACCCCCAGATCACAACAAGACTGTTCTGAATACCTCAGGTTTCTACTAGACAGGTAAGAAGTATTTCTAAAGCTATGATTTGAATTATTTTCTTTCATAACAGATTATTTCTACAAAACATCGTTTCCTTTAAAGACATATTTCATCTGTTAATTCCTAAAATACCTTGCATTTATTGTATTTTTTAAAGTGTTCTTTTGTTTTCAATTTGGTTTCTTTTTTAAATTTTCTTACTTTAGACCAGCTGTTCTCAAAGTGTGGTACAAGGACCCCTAGGGGTTCCCAGAACACTTTCAGGGCTCTTCCCTTTTTGAACTGCATATCTGTTTATATGTAGTTGAGGCCAGATTTTCTTCATATACTTCATCCAGAACAACATATCACGATAGACTGAATGCAGGGCAGATATGAGGATCCAGCCTGTCTTCTATTAAGCCAGATACTTGAAGTATTGGCAAAATGTAAAACAGCGCCATTCTTCTAAGTTTTGGGGGGTTTAGAAAATATAACTATTTTTTTATTTTAAAAAATGTTATTTATATTAACATTTAATGAGTTTATTATTGTTTTTAAATGTATTATTACTTTTATTCTCAATTTTTGAATACAGTAAATATTAATAGGTATAACCACATAAATGAAAGCTCTTAGGTTCCTCAATTTTGTTTAAGAGTATAAAGTATCCTGAGACAAAAAAAATTAATAACTGCTCTTTAAACCAGTTCATAATTCAGTGGGTTTGGTAAATTTTATTGTCTTCTTACCACTTAGTTAATAAAACCTATTATCTTCCTGTATTTCCCTGTCTTTGCCTCCCTTCTGTTATGTGAATGACTAGTAAAGTTAGTTGAACTCAACCTTCCTTCCATTCAGCAAGGATATGTTGAGTAGTTTCTTTGTGCCAGGCTTTCTGTGAAGTGTCAGGCAAACAAAGATATATAAGACAGTTAGTGGACATGTATAATTAACTATAATAAGTGCTATAAAATAGCAGTATGATGAAAGTGTAATGAGAATATAGTGTAGGAACAGTTCCTAACTTCTCTTCTGATCTACCTTCTCAAACTGTTCAATATTCCTCTTGATTAAAGGAGGAGAAACTTGATTTTTTTTTAGTTAAGCATTATATTTGATAAGAATAATTTGGCTATTTATATAGGCAACCAATATTTTAAAGTAGAAATGACATTTAAATTTAAGCAAAGTAGCTATATAATGATATACTCTTCTACAGGCTCCATGAAGAAGAAAAGATCTTGAAAGTTCAGTCCTCACACAAGCTTTCTGAAAGTCTGGGGTGCAGTGAAACTTCTTTACAAGAAGTAGCCAATAAGGCAGCTGTACTAACAGAGACCCCTTGCACAAGTGATAGTGAGAAGACATTAATCGAAAAAATGTTTGGAGGAAAACTACAAACTCACATATGTTGTTTGAACTGCAGGAGTACCTCACAAAAAGTGGAAGCCTTTACAGATCTTTCACTTGCCTTTTGTCCTTCCTCTTCTATGGAAAACTTGTCTTTTCAAGAACCGGCATCATCACCCAGTACACAAGATGGTGGTCTAATGCAGGCCAGTGTACCTGGTCCTTCAAAAGAACCAGGAGTCTGTAATCCATCAACAGCTGCCTTTGCCTGTTACTCAGCTGTGAATGAAAGAATGGTGGACAGTCCTGATGAGTTTCGCTGTAGTGAAGACACTTCTGTCCCTAATGACTCTAGCAAGATGCTTGTTAATAAAGATGTACCTCAGAAAGCAGGAGGTGAAACCACATCTTCAGTAACTGACTTACTAAATTATTTTTTGGCTCCAGAGATTCTTACTGGTGACAACCAATATTATTGTGAAAACTGTGCCTCTCTGCAGAATGCCGAGAAAACTATGCAAATCACGGAGGAACCTGAATACCTTATTCTTACTCTCCTAAGATTTTCATATGATCAGAAGTATCATGTGAGAAGAAAAATCCTAGACAATGTGTCACTGCCACTGGTTTTGGAGTTGCCAGTTAAAAGAACTACTTCTTTCTCTTCGTTGTCAGAAAGTTGGTCTTTAGATGTTGACTTCACCGATATTAGTGAGAATCTAGCTAAAAAATTAAAGCCTTCTGGTACTGAAGAAGCTTGCTCCCCCAAATTGGTGCCCTATCTATTGAGTTCTGTTGTCGTTCACTCTGGTGTATCCTCTGAAAGCGGACATTACTATTCTTATGCCAGAAACATCACGGGTACAGAGTCCTCATACCAGATGTGCCACCAGCCCGAAACTCTGACATTAGCCTCCTCCCAGAGTCATTTATTAGGGAGAGATAGTCCCAGTGCAGTTATTGAACAGGATTTGGAAAATAAGGAAATGTCAAAAGAATGGTTTTTATTTAATGACAGCAGAGTGACGTTTACTTCATTTCAGTCAGTCCAGAAAATTACGAGTAGGTTTCCCAAGGACACAGCTTATGTGCTGTTGTATAAAAAACAGAACAGCACTAATGGTTTAAGTGGGAATAATTCAACCACTGGACTCTGGGTAAATGGAGACCCACCTCTACAGAAAGAACTAATGGATGCTATAACAAAAGACAATAAACTATATTTACAGGTAAGTTGGAAATATAAGCTTCATCATTTGTGGAAAATATTTAAATAATTGACAGATGGTTAAATGAGTGCCTTAATTTTGAAATCCAACTTCTGCATTTTTAAGGAATTTACAACGAGGTGATTTGAAATTTGAATCTGGGTTTATATGAAATGGGTTCAACCTATATGGGTAAATTTTCTTTCTAATGTTGCAAATTAGTAATGAAAAGTCACAAGTACATGCAGTATAGAAGCCCTTGTTTGTTTTTTTCTGTTTTTTTTTAACATCTTTATTGCAGTATAATTGCTTTACAATGGTGTGTTAGTTTCTGCTTTATAACAAAGTGAATCAGTTATACATATACATATGTTCCCATATCTCTTCCCTCTTGCGTCTCCCTCCCTCCCACCCTCCCTATCCCACCCCTCTAGGTGGTCACAAAGCACCGAGCTGATCTCCCTGTGCTATGCGGCTGCTTCCCACTAGCTATCTATTTTACGTTTGGTAGTGTATATATGTCCATGACACTCTCACTTTGTCACAGCTTACCCTTCCCCCTCCCCATATCCTCAAGTCCATTCTCTAGTAGGTCTGTGTCTTTATTCCCATTTTGCCCCTAGGTTCTTCATGACCTTTTTTTATTTTCTTAGATTCCATATATATGTGTTAGCATACAGTATTTGTTTTTCTCTTTCTGACTTACTTCACTCTGTATGACAGACTCTAGGTCCATCCACCTCACTACAAATAACTCAATTTCGTTTCTTTTTATGGCTAATATTCCATTGTATATATATGCCACATCTTCTTTATCCATTCATTTGTTGATGGACACTTAGGTTGCTTCCATGTCCTGGCTATTGTAAATAGAGCTGCAATGAACATTTTGGTACATGACTCTTTTTGAATTATGGTTTTCTCAGGGTATATGCCCAATAGTGGGATTGCTGGAGATCGTATGGTAGTTCTATTTGTAGTTTTTTAAGGAACCTCCATACTGTTCTCCATAGTGGCTGTATCAATTTACATTCCCACCATCAGTGCAAGAGTGTTCCCCTTTCTCCACACCCTCTCCAGCATTAATTGTTTGTAGATTTTTTGATGATGGCCATTCTGACCCGTGTGAGATGATATTTCATTCTAGTTTTGATTTGCATTTCTCTAATGATTAATGATGTTGAGCATTCTTTCATGTGTTTGTTGGCAATCTGTATATCTTCTTTGGAGAAATGTCTATTTAGGTCTTCTACCCATTTTTGGATTGGGTTGTTTGTTTTTTTGATATTGAGCTGCATGAGCTGCTTGTATATTTTGGAGATTAATCCTTTGTCAGTTGCTTCATTTGCAAATATTTTCTCCCATTCTGAGAGCTGTCTTTGGCTCTTGTTTATGGTTTCCTTTGCTGTGCAAAAGCTTTGAAGTTTCATTAGGTCCCATTTGTTTATTTTTGTTTTTATTTCCATTTCTGTAGGAGGTGGGTCAAAAAGGATCTTGCTGTGATTTATGTCATAGTGTTCTGCCTATGTTTTCCTCTAAGAGTTTGATAGTGTCTGGCCTTACATTTAGGTCTTTAATCCATTTTGAGTTTATTTTTGTGTATGGTGTTAGGGAGTGTTCTAATTTCATACTTTTACATGTACCTGTCCAGTTTTCCCAGCACCACTTATTGAAGAGGCTGTCTTTTCTCCACTGCATATTCTCACCTCCTTTATCAAAGATAAGGTGACCATATGTGTGTGGGTTTATCTCTGGGCTTTCTATCCTGTTCCATTGATCTATATTTCTGTTTTTGTGCCAGTACCATACTGTCTTGATCATGGTAGCTTTGTAGTATAGTCTGAAGTCAGGCAGCCTGATTCCTCCAGCTCCATTTTTCATTCTCAAGATTGCTTTGGCTATTCGGGGTCTTTTCTGTTTCCATACAAATTGTGAAATTTTTTGTTCTAGTTCTGTGAAAAATGCCAGTGGTAGTTTGATAGGGATTGCACTGAATCTGTAGATTGCTTTGGGTAGTAGAGTCATTTTCACAGTGTTGATTCTTCTAATCCAAAAACATGGTATATCTCTCTATCTATTTGTATCATCTTTAATTTCTTTCATCAGTGTCTTATAATTTTCTGCATACAGGTCTTTTGTCTCCTTAGGTAGGTTTATTCCTAGATATTTTATTCTTTTCGTTGCAATGGTAAATGGGAGTGTTTTCTTAATTTCACTTTCAGATTTTTCATCATTAGTCGATAGGAATGCCAGAGATTTCTGTGCATTAATTTTGTATCCTGCTACTTTACCAAATTCATTGATTAGCTCTAGTAGTTTTCTGGTAGCATCTTTAGGATTCTCTATGTATAGTATCATGTCACCTGCAAACAGTGACAGCTTTACTTCTTCTTTACCAATTTGGATTCTTTTATTTCCTTTTCTTCTCTGATTGCTGTGGCTAAAACTTCCAAAACTATGTTGAGTAACCTTGTTTGTTTTTAATTAGAAAAGATGTGATCATTATAAAATCATGCCATACAGAAATTTAGGAAGCTTAATAAAATGGAAGTATTTTCCTCTTCCCTTCAGTCCCACCTGCCAGGGGAAACAACTGCTAAATTTGTATTTATTCCTTCTAGACCTTTGTATAAATATTTTAAGGACTGTTTATTGACAGTCAGGTGGATAAAATAAAGGACACTAAAAGGTAGAATATGTAAAGAAAGGATATTTGTATTCTTTAAGGACCTGATCAGTAGAATCATGGCAGTAATAGAACAATTAGTAAATAAAAACTGTGGAGTAAAGGTTTCATATGAGCTGAATTTACTTATACTTTTCGCACAGAGTTAGCGCTTTTTCTTACTATAAAGTTAATAAAGACCTTGCTGAAAGCATTTTTCTTTGAAACCTGCCAACTTGCTATCAACATAAAGGACCAACAGTAAATTGTAGTTAAAATTGTAGGTGTATTAATTGGGTAGTCCAAATGATTGTATGAGTTTAAATAAGTAATTTTCTAAAATTTTTTTATTACAGACTCCTAAAGGATACAGAATAAGAGAAAAAATAGTACTGATTTTTAGAGGGAAGTTTACTCAAAAAGTTTTCAAATTTACTGTATTAAACAATACTCAGATAACGATACATGATACATTTTTAAAGGAGTATGGCAATGTTCCAGAGTCACACAAAAACAGTACATTTTACAGAAAAAAAATTAGAAACTCAGAATATTCATTATTCACTACCAAAGACTCTAACATCCAGTCAGAAGGCTTATGTTCAAGGTAATAGAGTATACTCAAACATGTCCTCCTCACTACATATTGAATAAACACTTAGATAGGACTCATGATTCTTGAGGATTAGAGAGGTGGAGTGTGAGAAGGTTAGGTTAAAATAGAAATTTTCTACAGTATAATATAAGGAAATAAGGCCCAGTGCAATCTTGACTTTTGGAAATATGCAGAAACTACTCTAATTTGTGTAATTGTAATGCCAAAAGCTCTTTTAACCATAACAACTATTTGTATTGCAACCTGGCTCTACATGATTTTCTCTATCTTGCCGTTTACCCCATTACATCCTGATTTTACAATGTTTGTATGTGATGAGCCATTCTTTTCATTATTATTTTAATACCCTTATGTCATTATAAAGGAAAACCATTATGTACTTTGTTAATTCAGTTTCTCAGTGTTGTGCAGTTGTTCTGAATTCCATTTTAAGTCTCAGGCCAGTTGTTTAATGCAAAAAAGATATCCCTAAATTTTACATTAAGGTATTTATTTATTTACCTGTATTAAGACTCTTAGGCTATTAAAGCTTCATTATCAAAGTGCTTTTTTAAAGCAAATTACAAAAACATACTCAACTCTTAATTAGAAACTTAAATATATTTAGACTTTACTTTAATTGATAAGGTTTGAATTGTGATGTTTCTCATACTGTGTAACTGAATCATCTGGCATCTTAAGTTTGTATTAGGAGACTATAGTGTTTCTTCTGTTCTACTGATGAACATGTTCTCATAATTGCCAGGCAGTAAGAATGTGTGATGTTGAGATTTTTGTATACAGCCGTTTTCAGCTATCATTTCTTAGTTTTGAACAAGTGGAACCTGTATGTGTATGTTTTTGCTCTTATTCTCAGTTTTGTTTTTACATTCATTCCTGGGGTATAGTTAAAAGTTTGTGCCCATTTCATAGTAATAATGCTGTGTAATAGATTGCTATGTCTAGGATACAACTTTGGCTTTAAGAAACAGCATTATACCTATTTATAAAACAGTTGTAAAAAACTTAATCAGATCTTAGTAAAAATAAGGGTGTGGAGTTGAGTAAAGTCACAACTAGATTTACAAGTGTTAGAAAGACTCTTGCTGTTTCTATAGTATTAGCAGGATTAGTGGTTGTGAAAAGCCTAGGCCAAAAAATCCTGTCTGACAAACTATTTTCTACTCTGTATCATAGCCTGACACATAAGAGAGCAATGCAAATTGTGGATCTTAAAGTAAATTTTGGAAAGGGCTTATCTCTTCATATATATTTCTCTCCCCAACTTCCATTAGGAGTATCTCCATTATTTTAGTGTCTGGACTACCAAAATCATGCTTTCAGTTAGGATCCAGTGAGAGAAAAGCTGTGTGAGTCGCACCACCTATCCCCATGTGTCCCACACCAGCTGCAGACAGTTCTCTCCTTTCGTGTTCGGTTTCTTTCCTTTGTTTCTTTGGAGAAGGTGGGAGTTTGTCTTAATTTTTTTCTTCATCACACATACAGAAGAGTATACATTATATCTGTGTAAAGGAAAAAAAAAGATGGATTAATTTAATGTTTACAGATTTATTTAAATGAGAGATCTAAGTATACTGAAAGGTTTTTGTCCCAAAGCAACAGGAACTCCTTTTTGTCACTAGATGTACAGTCCACTGCTGAAATAAGAATTAATTTTAATACTTGATATAAATTTGGGATATAAATTACATATGCACTGAGATTCATAGTTTGTGACATTTACCTAATATTGTCATCTGTATTAAAAGAAATAAAATGAAAAGCAGTTTCCCCTACTTCTATCCATAGTTTAAGCTTATCTTCTGAAAACAGAATATCATACATTTTTCTCCCTCAGCCATGTATGTATGTATGTATGTATGTATGTATGTATTTAACATCTTTATTGGAGTATAATTGCTTTACAATGGTGTGTTAGTTTCTGCTTTATAACGAAGTGAATTGGCTATACATTTACATATATCCCCATATCTCCTCCCTCTTGCATCTCCCTCCCTCCCACCCTCCCTATCCCACCCCTCTAGGTGGTCACAAAGCACCGAGCTGATTTCCCTGGGCCATGCAGCTACATCCCACTAGCTATCTGTTTGACATTTGGTAGTGTATATTTGTCCATGCCACTTTCTCACTTCGTCCCATCTTACCCTTCCCCCTCCCCCTCCCCGTGTCCTCAAGTCCATTCTCTACGTCTGTATCTTTATTCCTATCCTGCCCCTAGGTTCTTCAGAACTTTTTTTCTTTTTTCTTTCTTCTTTTTTTTAGATTCAAGCCATGTATTTATATAAATAGCTAAGAAAGTAAAAATGGAATATTTCTTTCTTGGGAAGCTCTCTATCTTAAAATATAGTATAGGTTTCAGGTGTCTCAGAAGCAGTGGAGTTACTAAGTTTTGTATTTTGTAGGTCCTTCAACATAGTTTCTGGTGAGAAGTCACTTTTTAACAAAGTCCAGGCAAAATTTGCCGTATCTTTTGGGAGCAGAACTTCTTGAACTCTGCCTTGCATATTTACTCAGTTTTATTTATTTCATTGGGGAAGATGATCTGTATCCTAAACCAGATATTGTTTCTTAGATCCAGAGTCATATTTTCATTGCTTGTTTAGATAGCTTAATAGATTATAGAGCCATAATAAAGGATTTTTGTTTCTTATTTTTGTGTCTATTTCTGATAGATCCATTGCAGCTTTTATTTTCTCTCTGTAAAAAGTATGTAATTCTTACTTTAATTTTACAAATTGAAGAATAAATTACTATAGCTCCTGAAAAATATTGTGTGGTTGGACATGATACAGAGGAGCCAGCAGTTATAAATGTTGTAAATGATAGAGTTAATTAAAAAAATGTTTTTGAGAAATATCCTGCAAATTAAGTTTTAAAAGCCTTTCTAAGGCCTGTCAGAGACTGGTTAATTAGGCCATTCTGCTATAAGGATTTCTTAGGTCACATTCAGCCCTAAAAATATGTGGTTCTTGATAATTTTGTGTATTGGGAATCACACAGCAGTTGCTGTATGCTTACTGAGAAACAGGGTGTCCGTAATATGAGGGACAGATGTCAGGTTAAGCCTAGGATTTTTTTCTCCATAATAAAAATTGGGCATCTCATGAAGGGGGTAGAATAGTCAACCAAGAAAATTTAGCTAGAAATGGTAAAATAAAATTACCTTGCCAGGAGGAGCAAAGTAATTGGGCTTTTAGTTGAAAAATTGAAAGTAGTACAGTTTTTGTTATTAATGTTGACTGTACTATGAAAGTTCTTCAGGATGATTATACCTAACCATTTAAGGGTTATGCTGTTGCTAGTGGCTTTTAGACCTTGTTGACACCGATGACCTCACTTGAAAGTTATAGACTCTTTCCCAGGAACATGGACATATATCAGAATATTTTCTTCCTAGGAGTTTGTGCCAGTTTTAGAATCCAGTTCTACACCTTGCCAAATGAATTTGCAGTTTCTTTATAAATAAATAAATAAGTGCTTATTCACATTTGTTCCTTTCGTGGCCAAGTACCTAATAGTGTTCTAGTCTGAAATCATTAATATTTACTGAGCACTTAATATGTGTCAGGCACATAGATGAATATGGTTCCTTATAAAAGTTCTAATAATCTGGTAGGGGGAAGTTTTAAATACTGTAAGGAGACAGGCTCCTTTTCCTTAGCAGTGTTTTTGAGCTGTTATTTACTGAGAAATATTCTGAGGAAAGGGTAGGAAAAAAATTCAGCCTTCTTTCATTATTTATACCTTTTACTGTAATCACCCACTTCCAAAATAGCTCCACTTGACAGAAAGTGTAACCTTTGAATCCTGTGTTCTGTGTATTAGAAAAGAAATCCATTCTTGTATATGGTGATGAGTGTTGCAACAACTGTGATATTTCTGTAGAGAAATTTTAAGACTGTGGAGCTTCAGTTTCATCTTCTGTAAAGGAGGGTACTGAAAGAGAATGGCCTTTAGGATCTGTCATTCTGTAGAGTTATACTAGGATTTTGCTCTCTACCTTGTTCACTCCATCTGTGATTAGGTACTCGACTTTAGTAAGATTTGGTAAAGACTAGTGTAATCAATATTTTTAAAGTTACTGAGATTTGAAGGATGCTTATTAAGGATTAAGGCAATTTAAAAATATTTGTGTAGGTGATACCCATCCACTGTATTTAGAATTTTAATTTCATAAAAACAATTTTTAATTTTAGGAACAAGAGCTGAATGCTCGAGCCCGGGCCCTACAAGCTGCATCTGCATCCTGTTCATTTCGGCCCAATGGATTTGACGACAATGATCCACCAGGAAGCTGTGGACCAACTGGTGGTGGGGGTGGAGGAGGGTTTAATACAGTTGGCAGACTCGTATTTTGATGCTGAGAGAGTCCAAAATACACTGGTCACAAAACATCCAATACTATGACTGTTTAAATGTCAGACTGTAACAAATATCGTATCTATCTTTTATTTTTCTTTTCATTAGACCGTTATACAAGAAAACATAGTGCTTGTTTTTATTTTGTTGACAAAACGTTTATTAACAAAATGCATCATTGGGAAAAAATCTACCTCTTAAAATTCCATTTTCTTTTATGGTTAGACATGCTTGACCAAAAATTTTCAGAGGCAAATATGTACCTGGTCCCTAATTAAGCTGCATTAAATTTAGTAGAGGCAATTAAATGGTCCTGTCCTCAGTTTTACTGAACAAAAGATAGATTTCATTTAGCATCCTTTATAAAAGAATTGGTGTTAGAGGTGAAGGAAATATTGTTAGTAAGGAAAGAAAGAAAATCTTTCATTTCCTGTGTAGTTACCCCATTATTAAATTCAAGTCTGTGAGAATACTAGAGATGATATAGTCTCTCATGAAGGCAATAACATAAACTTTATCGAGCTGTAGTACTTTTCAGGTTTGTTCAGTGCTGTCTTCAGCATCACTGTATCTACATTTCAAGTACAAATGTTTTAAAAAAGGATTATTTATACATATGTGCTGAATTGATTTTAAGAAAGGTGCATGATCCTGTAGGAGCCACATTTTTACCTAAAAATTGCTAACTTTGTAGTGTTTCTAATTGTTTGAGGATTTTAAAAATTCTATTTCAGGGAGTATATCTTCTGTGTGTTTTGAAGGAGGTGAGTTCTGTATGTGCCTTGCAGTACTGTAATTCAAAAATAGGAATCTTTGGCTGCGGAAAAGTTTTTTACAAATGAAATGTTAGGAAGTAATTTTTTGTGCTAATGTTAAAATTATAACCTTTTGAAAGGTATTAGATTTTCCTGAAGTAAAATCTGATGGTTCTAAATCAATAAGTGTAATAGTTTGTTTTTAACTCTTAGAAGAATTCAGAGGAAATCAACCTAGTCAAGTAAAAAAATTTTTTCGATTTTGTTACTTAATCCTCAGAATATTAAACATTGATCACATATTTTTAGAGTTATACATTTGTGGGTTTTTTTGTTTTTTCTCGTTTGAGTCATGCGTTTTGCACAGTTGTTTCTGTTTCACAGTTTCAGATAAAATGTCGAAATGTCAGCCCCTGTGGTCCCACATTTTCTTTTGCCAGGAAACTGGAAACAAGTCACTTCTCCTGGGTCTTGATTATACAGTATTTAGAAGTTATCCCAATTGTCCCCATTCCTAAAAGTTTTAACTTATCCATGGTGTACATTGTTCTGAAGATTGGTCACATATTTATTTTGAAAACATTTTAAGGAAAGAATGTTCTTTGGTGATTTGGGGTTTATCTTTTTCCCAAGCTTTTAATGGCAGTGGTTAAAAACAGAACTCCTCATCTTCATTCTACTACTTCCCACTCCTAACCTGTTTCTAGTCACCAGGAAGATTAGGAAAACTGACTGGATTAGTTAAAAACTGGAAATTCTTTTGCAGAATTGAGACTTCTCTTGCCTATAAATCACTGAACCAGAAAGTTTTTTTTATCAACTGTCTTTCCTCTGGATGTCCTATTGTTCTAATAATGAATGTCTAAGCTATGCGTTCAGTTATCCACTGGCTAGATAATGATTTATAGTCAGACTATATCAGTCTTAGCATCTATTGAAATTGGTAAAGTCATGTAATACTTGGTGGGTTGATAGTGGGCTCAGCTGCTTCTACTAGAAACTTCCATAAAGACAATTAGACCTACACAAAGTTTTATCTATGAAAATAGCAAGTCATTCAAAGATTTTTATGTGTCAAGGTAATACATATTGAATTTTCAAAATGATAAGAGAAAGATGAAACTCTAGTTATATAATAATACTGAGCATATTTAGATAACTTCATACCATTACCAAAGACTGGAAATTAAAGATTTCCTTTTAAGATTAAAAATATAGTAACATTAATTATTTGCTGAACTTTTATTTATTTTAGAGAAAATTGTTAATTTTTTCCTTTTTTTTTAAACATTTTTATTGGAGTATAACTGCTTTACAATGGTGTGTTAGTTTCTGCTGTATAGCAGAGTGAATCAACTATACATATACATATATCCCCATATCTCCTCCTTCTTGGTCTCCCTCCCACCCCTCTAGGTGGACACAAAGCATGAAGCTGATCTCCCTGTGCTATGTGGCTGCTTCCCACTAGCTAACTATTTTACATTTGGTAGCGTATATACGTCCATGCCACTCTCTCACTTTGTCCCAGCTTATCCTTCCCCTTCCCCATGTCCTCAAGTCCATTCTCTACGTTTGTGTCTTTATTCCTGTCCTGCCCCTAGGTTCAACAGAACCATTTTTTTTTTTAGATTCCATATATATGTGTTAGCATACGGTATTAGTTTTTCTCTTACTTCACTCTGTATGTGAATTTTTTTAATTGAAGTATAGTTGATTTACAATGCTGTGCTAATTTCTGTTGTACAGCAAAGTGATTCAATTATACATATATATACATTCTTTATTATATTCTTTTCCATTTTGGCTTAGCTCAGAATATTGAATACAGTTCCCTGTGCTATACAGTAGGACCTTGTCGTTTATCCCTTCTATATGTTATAGTTTGTACCTGCTAACCCCAAACTCCCAGTCCATCCCTCCCATGCCCCTCCTCCGCCTTTGCAACCACAAGTCTGTTCTCTATGTCTGTGTGTCTGTTTCTGTTTTGTAGATATGTTCCTTTGTGTCATATTTTAGATTCCATGTATAAGTGATATATTGTCTTTCTCTTTCTGACTTATTTCACTTAGTATGGTAATCTATAGTTCCATCCATGTTGCTGCAAATGGCATTATTTCATTCTTTTTTATGGCTGAGTAGTATTCCATTGTGTATATGTACCACATCTTCTTTATCCATTCATTTGTTGATGGACATTTACATTGTTTCTATGTCTTGGCTATTGTGAATAGTGCTGCTATGAACATAGGGGTGCATGTATCTTTTTGAATTATAGTTTTGTCTGGATATATGCCCAGGAGTGGGATTGCTAGATCATATGGTAATTCTATTTTTAGCTTTTTGAGGAACCTTCATACTGTTTTCCATAGTGGCTGCACCAACTTACATTCCCGCCAACAGTGTAGGAGAGTTCCTTTTTCTCCACAGTCTCTCCAGCATTTGTTATTTGTAGAGTTTTTAGTGATGGCCATTCTGACTGGTGTGAGTTGGTACCTCATTGTAGTTTTGATTTGTATTTGTCTAATAATTAGTGATGTTGAGCATCTTTTCATGTGCCTATTGGTTATCTGTGTGTCTTTGAAGAATGTCTATTTAGGTCTTCTGGCCATTTTTCTATTGAGTTGTTTCTTTGTTATTGAGTTGTATGAGCTGTTTGTATATTTTGGAAATTAAGCCCTTGTCGGTCACATAGTTTGCAAATATTTTCTTCCATTCCGTAGGTTGTCTTTTCATTTTGTTTATGGTTTCCTTTGTAAATTTCATTAGATCTCATTTGTTTATTTTCGTTTTTATTTCTATTGCCTTGGGAGACTGACCTAAGAAAACATTGGTACAATTTCTGTCAGAGAATGTTTTGCTTATTATCTCTTCTAGGAGTTTTATGGTGTCATGTCTTATGTTTAAGTCTTTAAGCCATTTGAGTCTATTTTTATGCATAGTGTCGGGGTGTGTTCTAACTTCACTGATTTACATGCGGCTGTCCAGCTTTCCCAGCACCCCTTGCTGAAGAGACTGTCTTTTTTCCTATTGTATATTCTTGCCTCCTTTGTCTAAGATTAATTGTCCATAGGTGTGTGGGTTTATTTTGGGGCTCGCTATTCTGTCCCATGTATCTGTATGTCTGTTTTTGTGCCAGTACCATGCTGCTGTGATTACTGTAGCTTTGTAGTATTATCTGAGGTCTGGGAGGGTTATGCCTCCATCTTCGTTCTTTTTCCTCAGGATTGCTTTGGCAATTCTGGGTCTTTTATGGTTCCATACAAATTTTAGGATTATTCTAGTTCTGTGAAAAATGTCATGGGTAATTTGTTAGGGATCTCATTAAATCTGTAGATTGTTTTGGGCAGTATGGCCATTTAACAATATTAATTCTTCCAATCCAAGAGCGTGGGATACCTTTCCATTTCTTTGAATCACCTTTAGTTTCCTTTATTAATGTTTCACAGTTCTCAGCATTTAAGTCTTTTGCCTTCTTAGCCAGGTTTATTCCTAAGTACTTTTTTTTTTTTTGGTGCAATTATAAAAGGTAGTCTTATTTTACATTCCCTTTCTGATATTTCATTGTTAGTGTAAAGAAATGCAACTGATTTCTGTATGTTAATCTTGTATCCTGCTACCTTGCTGAATTTGTTTATCAGTTCTAGTAGTTTTTGTGTGGAATCTTGAGGGGTTTCTATATATAGTATCATGTCATCTGCATGTAATGACAGTTTTACCTCTTCCCTTCCAATTTGGATACCTTTTATTTATTTTTCTTGCCTGAGTGCTGTGGCTAGGACTTCAGTAGTATGTTGAATAAAAGTGGTGCGAGTGGGCATCTTTATCATGTTGTGTTGATTTTAGTGGGAAGGCTTTCACCTTTTCACCGTTGAGTGTTATATTGGCTCTGGGTTTGTCATAAATAGCTTTTATTATGTTGAGATATGTTCCTTCTATATCTACTTTAATAAGAGTTTTTATCATGAATGGATGTAGAATTTTGTCAAATGTTTTTTCTGCATCTGTTGAGATGATTGTGTGGTTTTTGTCTTTTGTTGATGTGGTGTATCACATTGATTTGCATATGTTGAACCATACTTGTGAACATGGGATGAATACCACTGGTTGTGTAAAATCCTCTTCCTGTATTGATACTTTTATCATGTTATAGTGTCCTTATCTTTCTTTATGGCCTTTGTTTTAAAGTCTATTTTGTCTAATATGAGCATTGCGACCCCTACTTTCTTGTCATTTATGTTTGCGTGAAATATCTTTCTCCATCCCCTTACTTTCAATCTATGTGTGTCCTTTGCCCTAAAGTGACTCTCTTGTAGGCAGCATATTATAGGCTCTTGTTTTTTTAATCCAATCTGCCACTCTTATGTCTTTTGATTGGATCATTTAGTCCATTGACATTTAAGGTAATTATTGATATGTATTTATTACTATTTTAAACCTTGTTTTCCTGTTGTTTTTATATTTCTTCCTTGTCCCTTTTTCTTTTTTGCTTTTCCTTTTGTGATTTGATTTTTTTTTTTTTTTGGATTATACTTATGTTCTCTTCTCTTTGGTGTTTGTGACTTTATTGTATGTTTTTGATTTGTTTTGGTTACCCTGTTTTTCAAGTATGTTAACCCCTTCCTACATCTACTTTGCCTTAGACTGGTAGTCATATAGGCTCAAATGCATTCTTTAAAATTAAAACCAAAAAAAGAATCTAAATTTTCTTTCTCTCCTCCCCCACATTTTGTGATTTTGATGTCCTCTTTTACAGCTTCATGTTCATCCTTTTGCTGTTCCTTGTGGTTATCATCACTTTCACAAATAGATTTTTTTTTTCTTTTTAATCTGTATACTGGCTCATTTAAGTGATTTACTTTCCTATTGTGATTTCCTCTTTCCTATAGCTTCTTGCCTCTTTTCTATTTAGAGAAATCCTTTCAATATTTCTTTTAGGATAGGTTTAGTATTGCTGTATTCTTTTAGTTTTTGCTTTTCTAAGAAATTCCTTATCTCTTTCTATTTTAAACGGTAATCTTGCTGGGTGGAGTATTCTCGGTTGCAGACTTTTCCCTTTCAAGACTTTGAATATATTTTGCCATTCTCTTCTGGCCTGTAACATTTCTGTAGAAAAATCAGCTGATAGCCCTATGGGGGTTCCCTTGTAATTAACCTTGTTTTTCTCTTGCTGCCTTTAGAATCCTTTCTTTAACATTTGCCATTTTAATTATAATATGTCTTGGTGTACGTCTGTTTGGGTTCATCTTCTTTGGAACCCTGTGCTTCCTGTACCTGGATATCTGTTTCCTTCTTTACGTTTGAGAAGTTTTCAGCCATAATTTCTTCAAATACATTTTCAATCCCCTTTTCTCCTTCTTCTCCTTCTGGAATCCCTATTATGCATAGATTGGCAGGCTTTTAATTATCCCATAGGTCTCTCATACTGCTTTCATTTGGCTTTCTGTCTGCTGTTCTGACTGGGTGATTTCCATTATTCTATCTTCCAGATCATTTACTCATTCTTCATTCTTACTTCATTCTTACTGCTGTTCATTGCCTTTAGTTCAGCTTTTGCTTCTGCAAATGAATTTTCTAATTTTCCTTGGCTCCTCCTCCTATTTTCTAGTTCCTTTTTAAAGTAATCTGCATTTCTGTCGACAGCCTTTCTAATTCCTTTAGTATTTTCATTATCTCCTCTTTAAACTTGGTGTCTATTAGACTGAAGAGGTCTCTTTCGTTGTTCTTTCAGGGGAATTCTCTTGGTCTTTTAAGTGGGAGTGGTTCCTCTGCTTCTTCATTTTACTTATATTTCTCTTACCCTGAGTTTAGGAGAAACAGTTATCTACTGTGGTCTTGGAAAGCTATTTATACGTGGGAGTGTCCCTGTGCACCTTGGGTAGGTTTATTATTTTGGGCGCAAGGGCTCTTTTTAGTATGGATGCCTGCCACCTTTTTCCTCAGCGTGTGCTGGCTGTTATCCCCTTGATAGGGGATACACAGATGTGGTGGCTCGTGCACCCTCCCAGAGCCCTCAACAGGGCAGTGGTGGCCAGTACGCACTCCCAGATCTCAACAGCAGAGGCTTGTGCACGCTCCTAGATCCCACAACAGTGGTGGCAACGGCTGGCACACACGCCCAGATCTCTCAGTGGCGGCAGCTCACACGTGCTCCAGAGCCTGCAACGGCAGAGATAGCAGTTGGCACCTGCTCCCTAATATTTCAGCAGTGGTGTGCATTGGTGGCAGCAGCTCACACCCACCCCCAGGGCTCGTGACAGCAGTGTCCTGTCACCTGAGAGTGCGCACATGGGGAAAGAGTCGCCTGTGGCAGGGCCAGGCCCTCCCCTCGCCCGCCCCCCAGCAATGGCGCCTCACCTCTACGGCAGGCCAAGGATTCGTCCGCTTGCACGCTCGGTTACAGCCACATCACACTCCAGCCCTTTCAGGCTGTCTCCTCACAGCCGAGCCCAGTCCTCTCCCTGGGCCTGACCTCTGAAGCCTGAGCTTCAGCACCGAGCCCCCGTCTGCACCAGCAGACATGCATCTCAGGCTGGGGATCGCAGGGCAGCAGCACTGACAATCTGTTCGTCTCTCTCCATTTTGCCTCCCAAAAACAGGTTGCTGCACTCTCCTCCGAGGCTCCAAAGCTCCTCCTCCATCCAGGCTGATCTCCCCACCAGTGAGAGGACTTCCCAGGGTGCAGGAACCTTTCCTCTTTCACAGCTCACTCCCAGGGCCACAGGTCCCATCCTGATTCCCTTTTTTTTTTTTTCCTTTGTCTTTTGTCCTACCTGGTTACATGGAGATTTTCTTGCCCTTTTGGAAGTCTGAGGTCTGCTAGCATGCAGTAGATGTTCTGTGAGAATAGTCCCACATGTTGATATATTTTTGATGTATTTTTGGGAGGAGGTGACCTCCATGTCCTACTACTATGCCATCTTGATCGCTCTTCTTATTTGCTGAATTTAAAGTATTTATACCTATGGAAGATTTGGAACCAGAATAATGAGACACTTCATTCAAAAACTCATCTAACTGACCCTTTTCAATAAGCTAATACTAAGGATTGCTAAGGATCATTTTATTCCTCAGTAATTAGCATCTCCATTGCTTTCATGCAGCTTTATTTGATTGTCGTATTAGGTCTTTTCTTTCTCCCATATTCCTAACCCTTGTACTTTCCTCTGACTCTTGCATATAAGGTCTGACTGAAGGCTGACTAGAGAACTACTGTTTCTCTTTAGTTCAGCCTAAGGTAATCAGTTTAAATGAAGCTGCTCATTGCTGCTGAGAAGAACACATTAGGCCTCACTAACAAAAATAAAAAACTAGAAATCTAAGTCTATTCTTTCAAGGATGTTTATTGACACATTGAGAAAAGTAGAATTTTTTTCCAGAGAGATATACAAAGAAGAAAATACATGTGATGATGTTGGATATGTAAGCCCTTGTAACCCATCCACTAAGAAAATGCCTGTGCACCTCTGACTCATGACATTTACATAGCTCATGTTGGAGAAAGGAAGGTAGCTCATTCCCCAAGTATCTTCCCATCACTTCTCTTCCAGCTGAATAATCAGAGAAACAGGGCAGCATTGTGTTTGTTAGAGATCCCTGACTTTCGTTTCCATACTTTAAGTTTCCAGAAGAATCCTTTGGATGTAGAAGTAAAGATCTCTCATAATGTCTAGAGGTATTGTGGGACTTTGTGGCAAGTTCAGAAGGCCTATTATATTTTTAACTCACATTTGGAAAGAACAAAAATATTTCGAAAGTAAGTCTTAACCTCAGATCCATAATGTTCTTTGTCATTTAGTTCCATTCTTTTTATGATAATGTTATTTACAAAAGCAGATATATTTTCATAGACTACCTCTTCAAAAACTTTTTGCTACCTCTTTTAAAAGGGGATTGAATGCTTATTGTGTGCCCAGCACAGTTTAAGGAAAACATAATTGGCATAATCTGTCCAGTACACATATCTTTCTTAATATAAATCACCATTTTGATGTTGTATTCTTAGTTCCAGTTCTTCATTCCTGGTATATATTTTCCTATGATTATGCACTTCACATAATATGCACTATACAAAGAGAGCTTTTTAAATGAATATTTCAGAGAAAATAATATATATATGGCATCTTATCTCATAAGTGTTGTACTTTGTATATATTTTTACCCTCTGTTTTTTCTAATAAGTTTAGATTTCTAAAACTAAATAGTCCTGAAGTAATGGATAAGTTCTTCACATCTTAGGAAAACTTATTAGGAAATGTTAACTATGATTAATAACTTAGTAACATAATCTACAGGAATAAGGTTAAACCTTGGATAATGTGATCTTGTAACTAACAGGTTAAAGTGAAAGCAAGGAAATTTGAATTGAAGTTAACACAATGACTCTCTTCCACTGGAAGGGAACCAGAAAGCATGTTGCCATTGTTGCTGCTCATGGTCTTCTTTCAGTAGTGAAGGATGTCACCTTGAAGACAAAGCCTACACACAAAGGAGGGCAAAGCAAAGCAAAGCAATAGAATTGTAGAGAAATAGTGCTGGAGTCCTGACTGTACTTCACTCAGTCCTCATGACCCGAGTTTCTGGCTATACCAGGGATGGAATAAGAACTAACTGAGAGGAGCTTGGGACAAGATGGCAGAGTAGAAGGATGTTGGGCTCACTTCCTCTCACGAGCACACCAAAATCACAACTGCTGAACAGCAATCAATAAAAAAGACTGGAACCTGCCAAAAAAGATAGTCTTCATCCAAGGATATAAAGAAGAAGCCACAAGATGGTAGGAGAGGCGCACTTGTGATATAATCAAATCCCGTACTCCCTAGGTGGGCAATCCACAAACTGGAGAAAATTATATCACAGAAATTCTCCCACAGGAGTGAGAGCTCTGAGCCCCACGTCAGGCTCCCCAGCCTGGGGGTCTGGCATTAGGAGGAGCCCACAGAGTATTTGGCTTTGAAGGCCAGTGGGGCTTGATTGCAGGAGCTCCACAGGACTGGGGGAAACAGAGACCCCACTTTTGGAGAGTGCACACAAAGTCTCACACATACCAGGACACAGGGCAAAAGCAGAGTTTTCATGGGAGCCTGGGCTGGACCTACCTGCTGGTCTTGGAGTGTCTCCTGGGGAGGCGGGGTGTGACTATGACTCTCCCTGGGGATGTGGACACTGGTGGTAGAGATTTCAGGGAAAGTTCAGCTATGTGGACTTGAGGAGGCAGACGTCTTGCTTGTGTCATCAGCATGAAGACCTGGCCCCACCCAACAGCCTGTAGACTCCAGTGCTGGGACACCTCAGGTCAAACAACCAACAGGGTGGGAACACAGCCCCACCTATCAGCAGACCAGCCACCTAAAAATTTCCTGAGCCCACAGCTGCCTCTAGACACACCCCTTGACATGGCCCTGCTCATCAGACTGCCAAGACCCAGCTCCACCTACCAGTGGACAGGCACCAACTTCTCCCACCAGGAAGCCTGCACAAGCCTGTAGACCAACCTCACCCACCAGGAGACAGACACCAGAAGCAAGAATACTACAATCCTGCATCCTGCGGAACTGAGTCTGCAAACACAGAAATTTAGACAAAATGAGATGGCAAAGGAATCTGTTCTAGATGAAGGAACAAGATAAAACCCCAGAAGAACAACTAAGTAAAGATAGGCAGTCTACCCAAGAAAGAGTTCAGAGTACTGAATGTAATGATGATCCAAGATCTCAGGAAAACAATGAATGCACAGAGTGAGAAGTTACAAGAAATTATTAACAAAGAATTAGAAAATATAAAGAACAACCAAGCAGAGTTGAAGAATACAATAATTGAAATGAAAAATACACTAGAAGGAATCAACAGCAAAATAAATGAGGCAGAAGAGTGAATAACTGAGCTGGAAGACAGAATGGGGGAAATCACTGCCATGGAACAAAATAAAGAAAAAAGAATGAAAAGAAATGAGGACAGTTTAAGAGACTTCTGAGACAACAATAAATGCACCAATATTTGCATTATAGGGGTCCCAGAAGGACAAGAGAGAAAGAAAGGGCCTGAGAAAATATGTGAAGAGATAACAGATGAAAACTTGCCTAACATGGGAAAAGAAACAGTCATCCAAGTCCAGAAGTGCAGAGAGTGCCAGGCAGGTTAGCCCAAGGAGAAACCAAGAAACATAATAATCAAACTGACAACAATTAAAGACAAAGAGAAAATATTAAAAGCAACAAGGGAGAAGCAACAAATAACATACAAGTTCATCCCCATAAGGATATCAGCTGATTTTTCAGCAGAAACTCTGCAGGCCAGAAGAGAGTGACATGATTTTTTTTAAGTGATAAAAGCAAAAAACCTATAACCAAGAATACTCTACCCAGCAAGGCTCTCTTTCAGATTCGATGGAGAAATCAAAAGCTTTACATACAAGCAAAAGTTAAAAGAATTCAGCACCACCAAACCAGCTTTACAACAAATGCTAAAGGAACTTCTATAGGTGGAAAAGAAAATGCCACAACTAGAAACGAGAAAAGTATGAAATGGGAAAGCTCACCAGTAAAGGTAAATATACAGTAAAGGTAGGAAATCATCCACACACAAATACATCAAAACCAGTAATCATGAGATCAGGAGAGTACAAATGCAGGATATTTTAAATGCATTTGAAATTAAGAGATCAGCCACTTAGAATAATCATGTATATATAGACACTGCTGTATCAAAACCTCATGGTAACCACAAACCAAAAATCTATAATAGATATACACGCAAAAAAGAAAATGGAATCCAAACACAACTCTAAAAATAGTCATCAAATCACAAGGCAAGATAACAAAAGAGGAAAGGAAGGAAAAAGATCTACAAAAACAAATCCAAAACCATTAACAAAATGGCATTAAGAACGTGTATATCAATAATTACCTCAAATGTAAATGGATTAAGTGCTCCAACCAAAAGACAGACTGGCTGAATGGATAAAAACACAAGACCCATATATATTGCTGTCTACAAGACACCCACTTCAGATGTAGAGACACATACAGACTGAAAGTAAGGTGATGGAAAACGTATTCCATGCAAATGGAAATCAAAGAAAGCTAGAGTAGTAATACTCATATCATACAAAATAGACTTTAAAATAAAGACTGTTACAGGAGAAAAAGAAGGACATTATGTAATGATCAAGGGATCAATTCAAGAAGAAGATATAAAAATTGTAAATATATATGCACCCAACATAGGAGCACCTCAGTATATAAGGTAAATGCTAATAGCCATAAAAGGTGAAATTGACAGTAACACAATAATAGTGGGGGACTTTAACAACCCACTTACATCAATTGAAAGATCATCCAGAAAAGAAAACAAATAAAGGAAACACAGGCCTTAAATGACACATTAGACCAGGTGGACTTAAGTGATATTTATAGAGCATTCCACATGAAAGCAGCAGAATACACATTCTTTTCTAGTGTACATAGAATATTCTCCAGGTAGATCACATGCTGGGCCACAAAGCAAGCCTTGGTAAATTTAAGAAAACTGAAATCATATCAAGCATCTTTTCAGACCACAACACTATGAGTGAAAATCAACTACAAGAAAAAAACTGTAAAAAACACAAACACGTGGAGGCTAAACAATATGCTACTAAACAACCAATGGATCACTGAAGAAATCAAAGAGGAAATCAAAAAATACCTAGAGATAGGGCTTCCCTGGTGGCGCAGTGGTTGAGAGTCCGCCTGCCGATGCAGGGACACGGGTTCATGTCCCGGTCCAGGAAGATCCCACATGCCGCGGAGTGGCTAGGCCCGTGAGCCATGGCCGCTGAGCCTGCGTGTCCAGAGCCTGTGCTCCGCAACGGGAGAGGCCACAACACTGAGAGGCCCGCATACTGCAAAATATATACATATATATATATATATATATATATATATATAGAGAGAGAGAGAGAGAGAGAGAGAGAGATAAAAATGAAAACACAATGATCCAAAACCAATGGGACACAGCAAAAGCAGTTCTAAGAGGGAAGCGTATAGTGATACAAGCTTACCTCAAGAAACAAGAAAACTGGGCTTCCCTGGTGGCGCAGTGGTTCAGAGTCCGCCTGCCGATGCAGGGGACACGGGTTCGTGCCCCGGTCTGGGAAGATCCCACATGCCGCAGAGTGGCTGGGCCCGTGAGCCATGGCCGCTGAGCCTGCATGTCCAGAGCCTGTGCTCCACAACGGGAGAGGCCACAACAGTGAGAGGCCCGCATACCACAAAAAAAAAAAAAGAAAGAAAAAAGAAACAAGAAAACTGGCGAACAAATAACCTAACCTTACAGCTAAAGCAACTAGAGAAAGGAGAGCAAAAAAAAAACCCGAAGTTAGTAGAAGGAAAAATATCATAAAGATCAGAGCAGAAATAAATGAAATGGAAACAAAGAAAAAAATAGCAAAGATCAATGAAACTAAAAGCTGGTTCTTTGAAAAGATAAACAAAACTGATAACCCTTTAGCCAGACTCATCAAGAAAAAACAGGGACAGGGACTGAATGAACAAAATTAGAAATGAAAAAGGAGAAGTTAACAACAGACACCACAGAAGTACAAAGGACAATAAGAGACTACTACAAGCAACTGTATGCCAATAAAATGGACATAGAAGAAATGGACAAATTCTTAGAAAGGTACAATCTCCCAAGACTGAACCAGGAAGAAATAGAAAATATGAACAGACCAATTACAAGTACTGAAATTTAATCTGTGATTTTAAAACTCCCAACAAACAAAAACCCAGGACCATATGGCTTCACAGGCAAATTCTATCAAACTTTTAGAGAAGAGTTAACATCTATCCTTCTGAACTATTACAAAAAAATTGCACAGGAAGGAACACTCCCAGGCTCATTCTATGAGGCCAGCATTACCCTGATACCAAAACCAGACAAAGATACCACAAAGAAAGAAAATTACACACCAATATCACTGATGAACTTAGATGCAAAAATCCTCAACAAAATACTATCAAACTGAATCCAACAAACATTAAAAGGATCATACACCATGATCAAGTGGAATTTATCACAGAGATACAAGGATTTTTCAATTTCCGCAAATCAAGCAGTTTGATACACCACATTAACAAACTAAAGAATAAAAACCATATGATCATCTCAATAGATGCAGGAGAAGCTTTTGATAAAATTCAACATCCATTTATGACAGTAAAAGTGTCACTGTTTGCAGATGACAGATACATAGAAAATCCTAAATATGCTACCAGAAAACTACTAGAGCTTATCAGTGAATTCTGTAAAGTTGCAGGATACAAAATTAACACAGAGAAATCAGTTGCATTTCTATAAACTAACAATGAAAGATCAGAAAGAGAAATTAAGGAAACAAACCCATTTACCATTGCATCAAAAAGAATAAAATACTTAGGAATAAACCTCCCGAAGGAGGCAAAAGACCTGTACTGTGAAAACTATAAGATACTGATGAAAGAAATCAAAGATGACACAGATTGAAAGATATACTGCGTTCTTGAATTGGAAGAATCAATATTGTTAAAATGACCATACTGCCCAAGGCAATCTACAGATTCAATGCAATCCTTATCAAATTACCAATGGCATTTTTCACAGCTCTAGAGCAAAAAAAAATCTTAAAATTTGTAGGGAAACACAAAAGACCCTGAATCACCAAACAATCTTGAGAAAGAAAAATGGAGCTGGAAGAATCAGGCTCCCTGGCATCAGACTACACTACAAAGCTACAGTAATCAAAATAGTATGGTACTGGCACAAAAACAGACTTATAGATCAATGGAACAGGATAGAAAGCCCAGAAACAAACCCACACACCTACAACAAAGGAGGCAAGACCATACAATGGAGAAAAGACAGTCTCTTCAATAAGTGGTGCTGGGAAAACTGGACAGCTACATGTAAAGAATGAAATTAGAAAATTCTCTAACACCATAAACAAAAATAAACTGAAAATGGATTAAAGACCTAAATGTAAGGCCAGATACTATAAAACTCTTAGAGGATAACATAGGCAGAACACTCTTTGACACAAATCACAGCAATATCTTTTTGGATCCATCTCCTAGAGTAATAGAAATAAAAACAAAAATAAACAGATGTGACCTAATTAATCTTAAAAGTGTTTGCACAGCAAAGGAAACCATAAACAAAATGAAAAAGACAACCTACAGAATGCGAGAAAATATCTGCAAACAGTGTGACTGACAAGGGATTAATCTCCAAAATATATAGATAGCTCATACAGCTCAATATCAGAAAAAAAAAACCAATCAAAAAATGGGCAGAATATCTAAATAGACATTTCTCCAAAGAAGACACACAGATGGTCAATCACATGAAAAGATGCTCAATACTGCTAATTATTAGAGAAATGCAAGTCAAAACCACAATGGGGTATCATCTCACACCAGTCAGAATGGCCATCATCAAAAAGTCTACAAATAATAAATGCTGGAGAGGGTGTGGAGAAAAGGGAACACTACACTGTTGGTGGGAACGTAAATTAGTAGAGCCACTAAGGAAAATGGTGTGGAGGTTCCTTTAAAAACTAAAAATGGAGCTACCATATGACCCTGCAATCCCACTCCTGAGCATATATCTGGAGAAAACCATAATTTGAAAATATGGATGCACCCCAATGTTCATAGAAGCACTATTTGCAACAGCCAAGACATGGAAACAACCTAAGTATGCGTCGACAGATGAATGGATAAAGAAGACGTGGAATATATATATCAATACAATGGAATATCACTCCATCGTATAAAAAAAGCCATAAAAAAGAATGAAATATTGCTATTTGCAACAACATGGATGGACCTAGAGTTTATCATACTAAGTGAAATAAGTCAGAGAAAGACAAATATCATGATATTGCTTGTATGCAGAATCTAAAAAAATGATACAAATGAACTTGTTTACAAAACAGAAAGAGACTTGCAGACAAAGGAAACAAACTTATGGTAACCAAAGTGGAAAGGTGGAGGGAGGGATAAATTAGAAGTTTGGGAGTAACATATACACACTACTGTATATATATAAAATAGATAACCAACAAGGACCTATTGTATAGCATAAGGAACTATACTCAGTATTTTATAATAACATATATTGGAAAAGAATCTGAAAAACTGAATCACTTTGCTGTACACCTGAAACTAACACAACATTGTAAGTCAACTATACTTCAGTTTAAAAAATAAAGAAAATTTAAAAATAAAGAAAAAGATAAGCCAAAAAAATTTAACCCAATGAAGCTTAAAAAGAACTCTAAAATATAAGTTCTTCCATATATATTCTTAAGCATTTACCAAACTGTCATATCATTATAATGTTAGCCTTATTTTTTGTTTTACTAAGTTAATTTTCTTACAGAGTCCTTTTTGGAAGTGAATGAACCTCAAAATGAATGAGGGATTTTAAAAAGCAAGGATTCAAAGTAAACAGTTCTTTAAAAAAAATAGGGCTTCTCTGGTGGTGCAGTGGTTGGGGGTCCGCCTGCTGGTGCATGGGACGTGGGTTCGTGCCCTGGTCCAGGAGGGTCCCGCATGCCGCGGAGCGGCTGGGCCCGTGGGCCGTGGCCGCTGGGCCTGCGCGTCCGGAGCCTGTGCTCCGCGACGGGAGAAGCCGCGGCAGTCAGAGGCCCGCGTACCGCAAAAAGGAAGGAAAAAGAAAAAAATAATAAAAAGGAAAAAGTTAGCTTATAAAGAAACTGCAGGTTTCCTGTATGAAAAGAAGTTTTGCTATAGAAATAATTTTAAAGAAATAAAGAGTTTTATTCAACAAATTAACTATCTGGGTTTTACAAAATCAAAGGGATTTGTTATGTAAAACCTTTAGCCACAGTGTTACATAACCAATGTGGATTTAAAATTAAAAATAGAATCTAAGAAGTCAGCCAAGTGTGTAGCCAGCTCTCATCTGTGTCAGTTATGGCCTGCAGTCGTTTTTCTCTTAATAAATCTCATGTTTTCAAGTTTTGCTTTGTATGCTAGACACACACACACACATCTTGATTTCAGAGGGATAAAAAGTTTAGCCTTTCCTGGCTAGATCAGCAGTTTTCAACCTTGTATTACATTAGTAACACTTGGAAAGCTTTTAAAAAATAATACCATGCCTGGCCCTGCCCCTGCCCCTGCCCCAGGCCTATTAAATTACATGGGGAGTGGGCACCAATATTTTTTGAAGTTCCTCACATGATTTAAATGTGCAACCTTGGTTGAGAACTTCTGGGTTAGAAAAGGAGTTGTTTTCTCTAGGGCTTTTATCCAAGGACACTAACATGTTGAGTGTCTATCATGTGCTGGATACTGATAGATATTTATATGTCTTGTTAACTTATATCAGCCCTGTAAGTGAGTTCATACCTTTACCCTCCCTTACTCTTTTATGGATAAAGTGAAGACTCAGATTAAGGAACTTGCTCAAAATTTTGAAGCTAAAAAATCAGAAATTGAGATTTTTAAAAATCATAATTGAGATTTTAATCCAGGTCTTCAGAACTCCAAAGTCAATGCTCTGACAGAGGGACAGTAACAAGTAGGAGAAAAATGTGATCAAAAGACTTAAGCAAATTACATATTAATAAGGGTTTGCAATACACTTAATGAAACAAAATTTCTATAATCTGTATCAATTATACTTTTGCACTCCAAACATTATTCAAAAAAGAAAAAATGTGAGACCTGCTTTGTTAAAACTTATATGGTTGAGAAACACGGTTCTGAGCAAACTCATTTGCTACATCTGTTTAATCTCTGTTTACTAGCCTTATTTCTTCCATTCTTCCTTTTCTGTCCTCCCAAGTCATACTGGACCTTGTATAGTTCTTATTCAGACAACATTATATACTTGCCATCTCTAGGCTTTTGCACATGCAAGTCTCAGTATAGCACACCATTCCCCTCACCCCACTTTTCCCTCCCTGTTTTCATTTGACTAATTCCTGCTCACCTGTCAATATGCTCAAGTCTTCTCATAAAAACCTCCCAAACTGACTAGTCTCCCCTTTTGTCCTGGGTTGTGTCTTGTGCTTCTCCTTGAAAAGACCATGGCTTAGTAATGGAGCTAAATTAGCCTTAAAGGCTGATCCTCTATAGCAACAAAGATTAAAAGCAGGTCTTAACACAAACAGGCTATTTTAGTTAGCATAAAATTCAAGTTAACTCACGTATAAGCCAGAATGACTTCTTATATCTCAATATGTGACATTTTCTTTTATCATTTCCCTGTTACAATGACAAGACGTTCTTTCCAATCTCCTTCTTCTACTCTTCCTGCGAAAGACCCTGCACCCCACTAAATCATGTTACACAAACATATAACTATAATCCAGGTACAAACATTTCCCCAAAGACCCTATTTTTCTATAAAACAATAGGTCGATGCTTATATTTAACTCTTAATAAACACTTAAATTTTGGGGGAGGAAAAAAAAGCTGACTTTCAAAGGATCAAACTCATCTGTAAGTAATTTAACTGCATGCAGAACAAAATCCAACACTCTTCAAAGTAATATGACAAACCCAGTACTTAAGAAAATAAAATTCACAATATTCAGGATCTGATAAAAAAATTATTAGGCATTCAAAGGAGGAAAATATGACTCATACCAAGAAGAAAAACCAATCAATAGAAACAGACTCAGAGATTATGGAAAGGAAGGAATTGACAAACTAGGAGCTTAAAAGAATGTAAAGAAAAATATGAACAAAATGAACAAAAAATATGAATAAAGAAATGGGAAATCCAAGAAGCTCAACAAACCGTCAACAGAATAAACATAAAAGAAACTACACTGGCCTTCCCTGGTGGCTCAGTGGTTAGGAATCTGCCTGCCAATGCAGGGGACATTGGTTTGAGCCCTGGTCCGGGAAGATCCCACATGCCGTGGAGCAACTAAGCCCATGCGCCACAACTACTGAGCCTGCATGCCACAACTACTGAAGCCCATGTGCCTAGAGCCCATGCTCCACAACAAGAGAAGCCACCACAATGAGAAGCCTGTGCACCACAACAAAGAGTAGCTCCCGATCGCTGCAACTAGAGAAGGCCCGTGCACAGCAACAAAGACCCAACTCAGCCAAGAAAAAGAATCATTAAAAAAAGAAAAAAAGAACTACACTAAGGCACACCATAATCAAATTTGTTAAAAACAGTGATAAAGAGAAATTCTTAAAAGCAACTGGAGAAAAAGAACACATTACATATGGAACAGAGGTTAGCACACTATATACAGCCCTCAAGCCAAATCTATCATGCCTCCTGTTTTTCATAAATAAAATTTTATTGGAACACTGACACACCTATTTATTTACCTATTGGCTACGGCAGTTTTTACACTACAATGGCAGAGTTGAGTAGTTGTGACAGAGACCATTTATCCTGGAAAGCCAAAAATAGTTATTAAAGTACTTTACAGAAGAAGTCTGTGATACCTGATATAGAAAAACAGCAGAAAGACAGCAGTCTTCTTACTAGAAAATATGCAAGCTGGAAGGCAATGGAATCATCTAAAAAGTGCAGAAAGAAAAACTGCCTAGTGAATATTTGCTATATTATACCAGTGAAAATGTCATTCAAAATGAAGGTAAAATAGACGTTTTTAGACAAAAGCTGAGAATTTTTTTTTTTTTTTTAGTGTTTGCACTACATTTATGTTAAAGAAAATTCTTGGCTTCCCTGGTGGCGCAGTGGTTGAGAATCTGCCTGCCAATGCAGGGGACACGGGTTCGATCCCTGGTCTGGGAAGATCCCACATGCCGCGGAGCAACTAAGCCCATGTGCCACCAACTACTGAGCCTGTGCTCTAGAGCCCAAGAGCCACAACTACTGAACCCGCGTGCTGCAACTACTGAAGCCTGTGTGCCTAGAGCCCGTGCTGTGCAACGAGAAGCCACTGCAATGAGAAGCCCGTGCACCACAATGAAGAGTAACCCCTGCTCGCCGCAACTAGAGAAAGCCCACATAGCAACAAAGACCCAATGCAGCCAAAACAATAAATAAATAAATTTATTTTTTTAAAAAAAAGAAAGAAAATTCTTCAGACTGAAGGAAAATGATACTAGATGGAAACTTGGATTTACACAAAGAAATAAAGAGTGCTGAAATAGATTTGGCACAATTGACTCAATATTCAGGAAAGGAGGGACAGCTTTGGAAAGCTCAAGACTCACCCTGTGCCCATGAGCAGCAATTTGGACCTCCTGCTGCATCCACCATGCATCCAACATACCATACAGACAGACAAGACTCCCTTCCAGGAAAAGAAGTATAAACATGGACTAAAGCACAATTTGGCAAACTACAGCCTATGAGCCAGCCATCTGTTTATGTAGAAAATCCAAAATAATTAAGAATGTCTAACTTACATATAAAATTTTAAAATTAATAAGCAAGTTTAGCAAGTTACCTGAATATAAAGCCAATATACCAAATTCAAATGTATATTTATATATCAGGAATAATTATTAGAATATGAAATCAAATCATGATACAGCAATATAAAAAAATCAGTTTTTTAACACTTAACAGTAGATACACAAGACCTTCACACAGAATGCTAAAAAACATTACTTAGGAAATTAAAGAAGACCTAAACAATTCATGGCTTTGGAAAACTCAATATTATAAATACCTAATTTTCCTCACTGACCTATAGAATCGATGCACTCCCAATCTTGGAATTTTTACTTCTATTAATTGAAAAGCTGATTCTAAAATAGAAATGAAAAAATTCTAAAAATATGAACAAGATAGGATGACTTTCTTTATAGGATAACAAGGTTTATTATAAAACTAATTAAGACAGAATGGGCTTATTATTCTGTTCAGAAAAGAGAATCCAGAAATAGACCCATACTTATGCACACATGATTTGTGACAATAGTAAGATAACCATCCATCCTAGTTTGCCTGAGCTTGAGGCTGTTCCCAGGATATAGAACTTTCAGAGCTAAAACAAGGAAAATTAGTATAAGTTGGTCTCCACAGACAAAGGTAGCACTTCAGAGCAGTGAGGAAAGGATGGCCTTTTCAATAAATTATAGTGGGGCAATTGGATAATCATATAAAATAAAAGACTTAACCCTTACCTCACACTATATACAAAAATATATTTCAGATGGGTTATAAATCTAAACTGAAGGGCAAAATAACACTTCTTAAAGATTACTTGGTAGAATATCTTCAAAACCTTGGAATATGGAAAGATTTCTTTAAAAGGACCCCAAAAGCCCTGTCATGAAGAAAAACAATGATAAAATGGATAACATAAAATGAAAAACTTCTGATCCTCAAAGACACCATTCAGGATGAAAAAGCCGTGGAGTGGAAGATATTTGCAACTCATAAGTGAATATATAAAGAAGTACAAATTAAAAAAAAAAGACAATCCACAGAAAAATGAGGAAAAGAGAAGCAGGAACTTCAAAAGACAACAAATTTCTAAGAAACATACAAAAAGATACTGATCTTCATTAATCATCAGAAAATGTAAGTAAAACCACAATGGTACACCATTAAATGCTCATAAAATGAATCAACTTAAAAAGATTGACAATATCAAATATTGATGAGGATGTAGAATGTAAAGTCTCATACTTACGGGAGTATGGATTGATAAAACCATTTTGGAAAACCAGCAGTATCTTCAAAAACTGAACCTATGAGTACTCTATTACCTAGTAACTCACTGCTAGGAATAGATTCTACAGAAATGTGTTCACAAAACACATTTTAAAAGGTTTAATGTAATATAAATCGTAATGACCTAAAACTTGAACTAATCAAAGTGTTTATGAAGAGTAGAATAGATAAATAAATTGTGGTATATCGTATGTTAGATACCCATACAGCAGTGAAAATGAATGAACTCCAGATACACATTACAACGTGGATGAATTCCACAAGCATAATTTAAGGAAAACAAACCACTAATATAAAGCAGGCAGTCTGTGGATGTAAGAAGTATAGATGTTACCTTTGGAGAAGGGGAGGGGGAAGTGATCACAAAGCATCATGAATGGGGACTTCTGTGGTATAATTCACATTCTATGTCTTACCTAGTTGTTCATTTATCAGTTGTGTTCACTTTATGATAACATATCAAACTGCATACTTATAATTTTGTACTTTTCTGTATGTCTTTTTTACTTCAAGAAAACATTGAAAAATTTCATTATAACTGGCATTTTTTTGAGACTGGCCTAGCAGAGTGTAAAACTAAAGGCCAGAAAGCAGTTAAGAAGCTACTCTGAGAGCCCCAAGGATGGATGATGGACTTAAGAGAGTTGAAGAAAACTGGAGAGGATGAGAATTAACTGTTTGCATACATCTAAATTGAGTATCTATTTTAAATTTTAAATTAAATTAAAATGTCAGTTCCTCAGGTACACTAACCACATTTTACTGGTGGTAAACTACATCTTATAATTTTATGCTTCCTTCCCATCCTAACTAACCATCATCTGGATACCCTTATAAAAAATTAAATACATGTCTATTCTCTATGAAATAAATGAAAATGTTTAAGAAAAAACTTCTGGGTATCCATCTTCCTGGAAATTTCAGGCTCAGTTCTGACTTCTGAAAGGGGAACTTGTAACAATATTAAAGACTTCCCCATTATTAAGGCAACAGAGCAATAGACTTATTTTAATGCTCCTCCTGTTGACCACTTATTAACCAGTCTGTCCATGGCTATAAGAAAGGAAACAACTCATAATGTTTACTTGCCCTTTTAGAACATCTTGTCTTCTTTTTAAGTTTATTTTTACTCCTTGCGTTTTGGGTTATATTCTGTCCTCTACTTCCTAGCACTGACCCTAGTTTCTTTAAACAGACAATAATAGAAGGGAATATTTTTCAGGATGTCTGCCTTGTGGTATGTGACCTTGCTACCTCACAATATTCCAGTAGAGCGCACTGCTGCCATTCAGTTTCTCCAGGATCATCCATCCGTGGCTAAATCCCAGGCACATGTTTATAAATACTATTCATGCTGTAATTTTGACAGCTTATATTTCCTGAGAGCTTTTCAGGTGTGAAGGACAGGTTTGACCTTAATCTGGTTCTGTCTGGAGCAGTTTGTTCTTAAACATGGTCCAGAGTTAATGAGGAAAATATTAAAATCTAGGTTCAAAACATGGAAAAGTAATTTGCTGTTGTAATTGATGGTACACTCCTGTATGTCTCTGCTGCAGTTTCTTCCCTTGTATAACTTCTACCCTCTCAGCTTTCAGTAATAATAGAAGCAACCGCATACTCAAACCAGCCAATGGTCAGAGAAAAGTTTATTACTTTCTTCACCCATGGCTAAGATGAACACAAAAGAAAAGTAATAATAATGGTAATAACACAAAACTGGCCTCTCAATCTCTACCGCCCTCCCCTGAATCCCGACAAAATAGTATTAGGGGAAAATTCCAAGCTAAACTAAGAATCTTGCTTTGGGAACTGACTGCCCAGAATATTCTATTGTGTCTTCAGCCAGACACTGGCTGCCGATATAAACAGGTCAGCAATTGTCTGGAACAGTTTTTGAATATTCCACTACCCCATGTTGGAACATCATGGGTAGACATTTATAAGTATGCAAAGGGCTGAGTTTGTGTTAAATACGAGACAAAATAATAGATTGGCTGCCATCTGGCAAATAAATTCTCTTCCCAGATCTACTATTGACTCAGAATAAGTGCCTTAAGCAATCCACATCTCAACGCAGTGTCAGTTAACAACACCTAGTACCCTGGAGGCGTGGTTTTGAAGAAGAACAGTCAGAGTAATAGTATTTTTAATAAAGAGGATCTTCATTTAAAAAACAATGTATGATTACAGTTGACAAGACTTCAGTGAGAACCCCAAGCCTCACATTATTCAATTATTTTACTCTCTCCATAGAAATTTAAGAGAGCTGCTAACAAGAAGCCACATGACTATTCTCCTCTGATACACCATTTCTAAGTGGAGAGGTGGTTTTAATTTTCATACTTTAAATAAATTGATTGACGTAACTTTTTGCCATTTCAGTTTCCAACAAAAAGGTATGTTTAACACAGTCTTTGTTAAAGTGTCGAGTACGTGAAGACAGCCTACTGTTAATTTTGTATATTTGGGGATATGCCTGTCTGCAAATCGATTGAATGCCCGCTAAAAGAATGCCTTCATCTTTGCATCCCAATGTCTACTGTATCATCTGACATTTAGTAGGCACTAAATAGATGCACACGAAACTGAACACAAGGTCGTGTTAGGCAGGATCATTTTCTGAGAGCTGAGAATTATGAATCTTGAAGAAGTTGATAGACCTAATTGGTCAAGAAGTGTCTGGATGGTATGTCAAGGAGAAAGCATGCATGAGGATAAGTGGATGGAAGTATTTCATGCTTTGGGGGATGTGCACCCAACCAAGACTCTGGGCATAACTGGGCCAAGAATTGACATCCCACCCAAGGTGAACAAATTAGATTTCCTTCCTAGAAATTTGGGATTAGGACTTATAGATAATAGTAATTCTATACTAATGTATATCTATTATATTGTATCCTATTAGAATTTATAAGGCTATATATAGCACTTCAAATGACAGAGTAAGGTAATGTGTAAAAATTTCCATTTGGGTAGAGTAGGCACTAGATTTTTTAATAAATGGGGGAAAAGTATTTGGCTCAGTTGTGCCTTAATCTGTTTAATTACAAGGCAGAGTAAAAATCCATAGGGAAAGAGTAGTAATTTTTTAGCAATTTTCGTTATCTTTAAACTCGTGTGGCTTCTGTTTGGCATTTATTTGATTCTTGGACTCTCTGACTTTTAGAATCATGCATTGTTGTAGCCCCTATTTAATTTGCTTAGATGTTCTGCCCATGAATTTTCTGAGTAGGTACAACCACTTTCTTTAGTAAGTGTAACCTGGTCTTGCACATAGAAAGAGACAACGTGGAGTAGGCTGGGCCTGAGGCCAGTTTTAGATCTTCCCTGTGCTTGAGGATGGAATGACAATTTCTTAGGGACTAGCTGAACTGCTGAGAAGAAAGAAAAAGGGAGTGGGGAGAGGAAAAGGAAATAAGGAAGGAACAAGAGATTGGGGTGGCAGGCTTGAGAACTGCTGCTGGATTTTTATGATTTTACTTCATACCTTAAGGTGCAGTTTTATGCAAAATATTATTTAATAGTTTTAATGATAATTGAGAATTGATCTAATGATATACATAATTATTGGTTGATATAAATATCTTGTATTATGCATGTGGTAGGAACCTAAATCGACCAACTCGAAAACTTGAACAATTAGTCTTTCTTTAAGCAGCTGCCACTGCTGAGGGCACTGCTGCAGCTACGACCTCAAAGGGCTGTTGTGAGGCAGGGCGGTGGGCAGTATAGTCCTGTCTCCAAGGACAGATGTTAAGAAGAGAAGCTAGAATCCAGGATCCGAGAAGGATAGGCTTGCAAAGGGAGTGACGCCCTCCTTTGCCATTCTCTCTTTCCTACCTATTCCCCAATCTCTGGCCTTCCCCATCTTGCAGTGGTGGATCTAACACACTGTCACTTAAGTCAAGATACCTTTTATTAAAAATCCCCATGGTTTTGGTCTTCCTAAGAACTCACAATTCTGAAACTAGGGAGACAAGAGGCAAAAGCAGGATTGTCTAGTTTTATCACTGTTTTTAACTGTCAATTTTAGGACACTGCTAGAACCCAAAGCAAAATGTTCATGGAAATCCATCAGTGGATTCAGGCATATGCTAGTTTTAATTCTCATTTACACTGGGCTGTGATTATTTATCTGGAAAAGATGAAATGCTCCAGTTGTCAAGATCAAGAAAGAATTTTTCAAAACCAAAGAAAAAAATTAACGTGAGGCAAAGATCTTTTCAGAATTCTCTGTGCTGACTGTGTAAATGATAGTCCAGAAGTAAAAAGGAGCCCTGAAAAATCACAGATTAGGGAAAGTTAAGGATTACTCAATAACTATATTTAATTTACTACCATTTGTGATATATAATTAGGTTTTCTGCAAATATATTTACAATATCGCTGGAGGAATACACAATAAACTGTTAGCATTAATGTTTCCAGGAAGAGAACTGGGCAGGGGGGTGGGTAGAGATAGAAGGAAGACTTGTTTTTTACAGTATTTTTTTGAATTTTGTATCATGCAATTGTATTTTTTCTAAAGAAATAACCATTTATCTAACCAGACAGTAAGTGTAAATACATTCTGATCACTGGTGTAAAGTGTTTTTAATCAACAGTGCCTCTCCATTCTATGACTTTTTGGTTAGACCTTTTAAAAACATCAGTGTTTAGGGAGGTCTTAAGTGTGTTTACAATAGAGATAATTCTGTCCTATTAGCCTTATGCTAAGGGAAGAAGTAATAAGGTAGTTACTATAATAGCCTTGGCATGAATTGGCAAAACAATGGTATCAGGCTGAATTGGAACTGGCAACAGAAAAAAGGAAACAAATGAGGAAAATGAGTATTGAGGTCAGTTTTTAAATCAGCTGGCCCTTGAAACTCTGAATTCTGACATCCTTAAAGGCATTGTCATTCTCTTGTGGCCTGAAAGGGTACGTTATCTTTACAGGTTTGAATCTCACGGAGTCACAGATACTCTAAGAAAAAGCCCCAATTGTGTGACGAATACCCTACTAATATAACTTGCTAATGAGAATTTGCTCTCTCCTGCTGCCCTGTACAAAACTTATTTTTTAGACTGGAAAATTTCAAAGATACAAAAAGATTAAATGTATGATGAATCTCCATATACCTGTCACTCACTTTCCCTCCGCCTTGGGATTATTTTGAATAAATCCCAGGTATCGTTTCATCCTTAAATATATCCATTTGTACCACTAAATCCTGAGAATTCTTTTTAAAATAAACTTAACCAGAATAAAATGGTCACACCTAAAAAATTAACGATAGTTTCTTAACATCATGAAATTTCAGTCAGCATCCAGATTTCTGGAATTGTCTTAGAATGTTTTGTTTTTTACATTACTTAGAACAATTTCTGTTAGAATGTTTTAATCAGAATCCAAATATGGTCCATACATTTCAATTGACTTAGATGTGCCTCCTCAGACTTTTTAAGTCTATGGGTTTCCGTTTCATCTCTTCTTCTTATTTTCCTTGCAAATTTTGTTGTTTTCATTGTTGAATAAACCAACAGCCTTGTTCTATAATTGCCCATAGAGAATATCCTTCTAGGGGCTACAATCAAATTACCATTTTAAAGGCACTTAGAATAGTTACTTACTGTAATGCCTCTAACTCCATACAGAGTTAAGTTCATGTGTCTTTTTTTTAATTTCTATTTTTAGGAATTGTTTTTAAATTTAATTTTTTATTTTATAATTATGTAAAGTATATACATGATTTCAAAATCAAAACTACAAAACAAGGTATACACAAAGATCAAATTCTATCCCTTTCCCCATCCTACTACTTCCCCCATTAGTAAGCATTTTGTTTAATTTCATAGCTTATCCTCCTGTTGTTGATTTTTAAAGCTGTATATATATGTGTATCCATTCCTTAGATAAATGATAGCACACCGTACCTGATTTTATTCACCTAATTTTTTAAAAAGTACCTATATCCTGGAGATCACTCCGTAGTGGTAGAGAGAACTAGTCCTTCCTCCCTTTTAGACCTAGAATCGTCCCATTTTGTGGATGGACAATGGCTCATTAGTCCTCAGTGGTGGACACAGAGTCGCTTGCCTGCTGCCCTGTTGTGATGTGTTAACCTGCTCATGGTCATGCGCACTGCGGAGGGTGTCGGGTTCCACTGTCTTTCCATGAAGACCAGAGGTGCTGGCAGGGCTTCTGACTCCTGTCATCCCTTCTCAGCTGCCCTCTATTTCTCAGCTTTCTCCTTCCTCTGTGGAAGGCTTTCTCTTCCTCTCTGTTCTCCTACCCTCTCTTGTTCTGTATCTCCTCACTTCACTCTGGCGGTGGGGGTGGGGGGGGAACCATTCTCTGCGATATCTTCAAGGACCTTATGTCTCCTCCTTTCTCTCTTGGTAGAAGGTTGCAGGAGCTCTTTATGTTCCTTCAGAAACATTATTATTTTGATAAAATGAGTGGGCATTCAGGCAGTGTCACCGTGGAGAAAACCTACTCACAAAATAAAACCCTTGGTTCCAGCACTTCCTGGTTTCTGAGAACATAAATCGCTAAGCATTCTCATTTCAAACTTTTCTAGCCACAGCCCTCCAGTAAGTACCAAAGGCACCACCACGCCTCAAAGGTGCCACTATGGAAAGGACGGGAGGCATTTGCGTCTTGGGGGTCCTCGTCTGAAATTCACTTACAACCAGGAGGATTTCTACAACAATCCACTAACAATTAAATGTGATTGTGTTTACAGAGAGATTGGCCTTGCTGAGAGCTAGAGCAGGGCTCTGGCATTGAAGGGCAGGGTTAAGAAAACAAATGAAGAACTAAGAACCAGAAAAGGGTTAGGGTGGGAGGGAGGCTACACAAGACAAGTCATGACTACTTCAGAGTCTCTCCCTATTAAGCTTGACCTCCCTGATCCCCCAAACACACATTCTAGGCAGATCTGGACCTGCCCCCTCATTCATTCATTCATTCATTCATGCATCCCCTCCTTCTTTACACGAGTATTAGCACACCCTGCACATTGTTGTATCATTGGTTTTTTAACTCAGATTTTTTAAATATTAAAATGAAAAATGCTTTCTTATTTTTTATAGCTGCCTAGTATTCTATTGTAAGCATATATCATAATTTATTTAACTAGACCTCTATTCATTAACATTTAGGTTATTTTCAATAGTCTGCTAGCACAAACAATGACGATACCTTGAACAGGCACCATTTTGCCTGTCAAAAGTGTACCTGCCATCTAAATTCCTAAAATTGGAACTACGGGCTCAAAGGGCATATGCATTTGTCATTGTGATAGGTACTAGTCAACGGCCCTCTATGAAAGCTAGAAAATTTGCCCTCCCAACCACTGTATGGCAGGGCCTGTTTCCCCCAGGCTTGCCAGCATCATGTGGTATCTTTTTTATTCTGTCCTATCTGATAGCTTATAAAATGGTGTCTTGGTGTAATTTCCATTTTCATTTCTCTTATTGTGAGTGAGGTTAAGCATCTGTTCATGTGCTTGGTGTCTTATGTATTATGGAATGTTTTGTTCACATTTTTTGCCCATTTTTCTATTGGCTTCTTTATAAACTGGTTGGAACTCTTCTATTAGGGACACAGTCCTTTGTGATTTGAGTTGTAATCATTTTTCCCATATTAATCTTTTCATCCATATTTTTATCTTACTCATGGTGTTTTTGTCATGCACATGTTGATTTTTTTAAATGCAGCAAAATGTAACAATATTTTTCTATGGCTTGTAGATTTTGTGTCTCGGTTAAGAAGAGCTGGTGAAGAAGAAAATTGACTGTGCCTTGAAAACGTTCAGTAAGTCTTGAGGAAAAGAAATATTTAAAAGACTAAGAAACACTGGCAGATTATGGGGAGTTCAGAAAGCCCCACCTTCAAAGTGTTGCCATAATAAAAGTCTAGGGGAAGGGCCACGCCTGTTCTTGTGCCAGTTTTGGGCAGGGATAGAAACTGTCAAGGAACTGAAGACTAGGGTTGTTTCCAGTTGATCTGTAACACACGTAGAGTAAATTGGATAAAGTGCACCAGCCTTAAGTATACAGTTCAATAAATCCTCACACACATATATTTCCTGTGTAACTACCACCCAGATCAAGATACCATGAATGCCAAGTTCTCGATCACCTGGCTAATGGAGGAAGAAGAGATGCTTAGTTCTGAGGGTTAGAGAAATGTGTCCTTAGCGCAGCAGAGTGGGAGGAGGAAACAGAATGAAGGTCGATGGACAAGAGTCAAACAAGTATACATGGGAGTAGCCCACCTCAGTCTGATCTCAGGGCCTAAGGGTCCTCCCTGAATTCTCATTGTGTTAGAATTTATTCACATGGAAGAAAAGAAGAGGCTATTGTGCATCCCAAAAGCAGGAGAGGGTGACTGAGATGTCATCTCAGGCCCACGTCTTAGTGAACAAAATAAAGGTAACTCAACAGAAGTAGATTGAAATGTGGCTTCCATGTTAGAGAGGATGAGGGTTGATGATAAACATTCAGGAGAACTGACTTACGGTACTGAGCCAGCATTTGCTCCTTTCTTCTTTAACTTTGTCATCCTCGACTCTGCTCAGGTGGTCCAACCAAAATCTCCAGGGGGATGAAGGAAGGACAAGGTAGCAACGAAAATAGGCCAAAGTGAAGGCAAGGCACAGACCAAACCTCATTCACCTCCCACCTTCGACTGCTATTCTTCCCATACAATGACAAGCAAAATCTTCTCCAGTCCACCCTAGGCTCAATACACATTCAACTCCCTAGAGGCAACTGTTAAGGGGGAAACTCCCTCATCCTGAAGTTTCCTTCCACATGTGCCAGTCCTGGCCTCTCTCCATTCTACCGTGGAATTCATTTAAAGAATGGCTTAACCTGAGTGGGAAATTTGAGAAAGATAAACTGTGTATGCCTGGCTCAGCTCCTTCCTTTCTTTCTCCTGGGGTTGGAGCTTCAGTGGGAAAGGCATTCCCCTGCTGCTTTTCCAGGTGTGGGCTCTTCCTGCAATGTGGGAAGGGCTTCCCTGGTCCAGAACTTTTATAATTGATGGAAAAAGTTCCTCCTCCTGGCGTGCATTAAACAAGCCTTTCAGCTCTCAGAGCAAGCCGTCTACTCCAAGTTGGCCTTTACTACTAATAAGTAACCTTTGAATCTCCCACCAGCCTTACTCCTTGCCTTATTCCCCGATTCATTCAGAAACTGGATGGGCAAGAGGGGTTCCTACACTTCTGTTTCCTGATGTGTCAGTTTTCCAAGTAGCTGTTGATCTTATTTCATAAATAATGAGGGATCTAGCTCATAACTTAGCTCCTTTCCCTCCAAGAACTTGTTAACCTTTTTTTATGTTAACTCTACTACTGGTGATTTTTGTAACTTTAAAGAACTGTCTTCTGTTCCTTAATCCATCTACTTCAGATCGTACTGCTCAACTCTCTAATTTATAAAATGAGGAATTAACTCCCTCCATTTTGTTCCAACTCTCCTCCTCTACCACCTTCCAGCTTACCAGCTCTACCTTTAATTTTTACACTTTAAAATGTTATATTTTTATTTTATGTAATTTACATACATGTGCATACATGCAATTATTATAATTAAATGTACTAAGATTTGTCTAAAGGCTGAATCTTGAAAACTGAAAAATGGAAAACTTGAATATATAAAATATTATCATAAAGGAAATGCTGTTCTCAGCAGAACAAAGGGGGTCTTTGGACCCACAACAAGTGAAAAATAATCCTATGTCGATAAGCTGTGCTGCTTGAAGGACCTTTTCCAATGTCAAGGTCAAATGGCTATTCTTTTCTTACGTTCCATCAGTTGCTCAATATCATGCCACATTTTTTGTTGGCTTTATTTTTAGACAGTGAGTTTTATACAGATGATTGCTTTATCCCATTGTATTAGTCCGTTTGGGCTTCCATGACAAAACACCACAGACTGGGTGGCTTAAACAATAGACACTGATTTTCTCACGGTTCTGGAGGCTGGAAATCCAAGATCAAGGTGTCATCAGGGTTGACTTCTGGTAAGATCTTTCTTCCTGGCTTGTAGACAGCCACCTTCTCACTGTGTCCTCACATGGCCTTTCCTCTGTGCATGGGTGGAGAGAGAAAGACCACTGGTGAGACCTTGCTCTTCTTAGGAGGACACCAGTCCTATAGGACTAGGGCCCCACCTTTAGGACCTCATTTAACCTTAATTACCTTCTTAAAGACTCCATTTCCAAATACAATCACATTGGGGGTTAGGGTTTCAACATATGAATTTTGGAAGGACACAAATTCAGCTCCCGACACCCATGTTAATTCAATATCTATTTAGTAAATACTACAATAAGTACTCCCCTATGTCTATAAACAGAGAAAAGTATCCTTTACCAAGTGTCTAGACACACCTGAGGATGCTCTAAAACTAAAACATGGGCTTATCTTCTCTAGAAAATATGCATAAAATTATAAAATTCCAAATTATGCTTGTCCTCAGAGAAAGCCCAAATTCTTATCTAAGGTCTAGAGCTGCCCAGTAGACGATCTAGGATGAGATAATTGTTCCTAAAGACACTGGGGACTATGCTCTTGCCCCAGCTTCCTCCCTCCATCACTCCCATGTCCTAGCAAAAGTGAGTAATAGGGCTTCCCTGGTGGCGCAGTGGTTGGGAGTCCGCCTGCCGATGCGGGGGACGTGGGTTCGTGCCCTGGTCCGGGAGGATCCCACATGCCATGGAGCGGCTGAACCCGTGAGCCATGGCCGCTGGGCCTGCGCGTCCGGAGCCTGTTGCTCCGCGGCGGGAGAGGCCACAGCGGTGAGAGGCCCGCGTACCGCAAAAAAAAAAAAAGTGAGTGATAGATACTCTGACCTACATCAAGGAATGAAGAGGTGATGGCTCAGGTGAGCACCACAGAGTGAAAGGCATCTTCAATACCTGTTTGTCCAGAGTTCCTCATTTCACAGTTGAGAAAACTAAAACCCAGAAAATTTGGATGATGTTGTAAGTCCAAATTATACACAGCAAGGTATACTTTAGAGCCCAAGCCTTCCGGCATTTCATTCTGTGTCCTGTCCATACCATGATGCTTTTCAATTCCCCTCAAGGGGCTGGCGGACTCTGGAATTCAAGGGAGATGCCTGATTGTTCTGGATAAATATCCTTTCAACCCTGAGTAAGAACTCTAAATTGTGTCTCTATTCCCAAATTTGATATCTAATTACTGTCAGGAGCTGAACTGGAGAAAGCTGAGCTGCCAGGTGTTAAGGCGGTCAATTAAGACAACAAGCCAAACAGAGAGTAACAATTAAGCCTTTATTCACTTACCGCAATAGTATAATCAAAAGGCAAAACAGGAAAAAGCACTGGCTCCCAGTGTTCCATTTTCCCTCCCAAGAGCAGCTCCAGGCAAGGGTCAGATGTATTAGCACAGATTGGGGGATTGTCTCCCTGCCAGGGAAGCCCTGGGATGGGGATGGGGGTGGGGACAGGGCAAGGAGTGGAAAAGTACTGTGTCAGAGTGTAGAAAAGCGACTGGAAGGCCCCTCGATAAGGAGGCCTCTGAACGGAGGTATTTGGACTAGGAATGCAGTTGTATGTGAGCCTGGCCGCCCTGTGGGGAAGTGAGTCTGACTATAACTACCCCCAGGCTGTGCACCAAGTGTGGCGAGCGCAGCTTTCTCACAAAAGCCTGCCAGTTAAAGCCTTTACAATTGCCTATGGTCAGGCTTGAGAGATCACACATGGGATCTTGGCCGGCAGCCAGATTCCTCAATTACATATGGTAACAGCACCTGTGCATATCCCTAGACGTGTTTACAAATAGTCTATAACTCTCTAGACGTGACTTCTGCTTAAGGCATATTGCGATTATTACAGTTAACCGTAGTCAGAATAACGCTGATCATCACCAAATTTTCTCCAGGGTGAAGACGCCAAAGATGCTATCATTGGACATTATGATGCATTATTATGAGCGGTTTTCTGTGTTCAAATCCAGAGCTGGGCAAATTGCAAGAACTCACTCCATAAATATAGGCTTATTTTTCTTCTTTTGTTTTGGTTATGTAAAGATTCAAATATCAATTAAAGGTCCATTACGGGGTGGGTTTTTTTTTGCCTGCATATATGACTTTTAAATTGACTTCCTAATCTCGTTACCCTGTTCGTTGTATATGGTTTTAATTGTAATCTCCTCAGATCTTTCTTGGTAGAAGTAATTTGGGTAGAAATAATCTTGGTAGAAATAAGGAAGATAATTTTGTTAACGATACTAAAGCTACGTCAACAGGTATGTATTGAGTAAAAAGTTGCGGCTGCTCCCTGATGAGATTTCACCCTAAAAAAAAAAGATATTCCTGATAGTATATATGGACCCCCTTTCCTCTTCCTGCCACCAGACCCCACCTGCTTCCCTGACCCTACACATTCCCTAAACTAGGACAGGAGGACCTGGAGAGAAAGAAAGGGAAAAGAGAAGAAATTCACAGCCTGTTTCCAATCATTTGGTAGAACTTTTCAAAGCATGCTAAAACCAATTTAGCTCTGGAAATGTGTCTTTTAAAAGGTTGGATATTGAACGCGGAAGGGAAATTGAACTGCAGAGCAAGATTGAAGCGTTGTGTGAAATTTCAGTAATTGTGCCCATTAACTGAAAAAATATTTGCTTAGGCTGTCTTTGCAGGACAGCCCCTGGGTTAGCCAACAGAGCTGGAATGTGCTGGCCAGGGCGCTCCACGGCCATTTCCCCCACCACATTTGCAAAGCTGGAACATCTCCAGCTTTGCCCTCCTATATTTAGTGTATTTACATACTGTCTTCCATTTAAATAAATAACATGCAAGATGTTAACAGGCTGGATTAAAGTAGAAGTACACTGCAAGGGAGAGAACAACCATTAAGCATCATCTTTCTGCTTCTCCCCAGCTGCGCCTCAGGCTTGGAACAATTTTTTTCCCTAGGTTTTAAAAAGAAATTATTATTTTTATTTGACATACAGTAAAATTAACTTTTTTCTTGGGGTACTGCCCTATGAGCTTTGTTTGTTGGTTTGGGTTTTTAGGAACACTTTAAATAGGCTTGGGTGGAAAAGATATTAAAATGAGTTCTTAATTTCCTAGTTTTTTTGTTGATTTAAGAAAACTCATAGGCATTATTTAAAAGTAGGGATCCAGTATTTCCTTTCCTCATATTTTTTTGATAACTAATCTGAAAGTCTTCCCCACTCATTTTTTTCTCATTTTTTCTCCGTCCACTCCCTGCGCGATTTTTTCTTTCTTCAATCCAGCTCAGTCTGCTTCTGTTCGCAGGCAGCCAACAAGATACACACTGTAGAATCCATTTGGCCTGACTTGCTGTTTTCTATCTTCATGTTTGGACATAGAGAATAAAAATCTGGAAGCACAGGTTTTCCATCTTCTGAAAAAAATAATCCATGCTGTACTGATTGTCCTAAATCTTAAAAAGGTGAGTTCCGCTGGCCTATGCTATGAGGTTAATCACAGGTTCTTTTTGTGTGTGTGTGTGTGTGTGTGTGTGTGTGTGAGTAGGTATATTCCCAATTTTATTCATAATTAAAGAAATGGACATTAAAACAATAAAATCCCGTTTTCACTTAGTGGTGAATACTGGGCGTGGGCCAAGCTGAATCACAGGTTCTTTTGATTAGAGCCAAATCCCAGCTGCCCAAATGCCTTTTAGGCTGGAAATAGGCAGTGCTGTTGCCTGGATCCTTTTGGATCCTCCTGGATTACTTTCCTGGCCCCCAGTCAGGAGATCTGACCACGCCCACTCCCAACCCTGCCCTTCTCAGCACTGGTCAGAGTACCACCCTTTCAGTGTAAGGCAGGATATAGAGCTTGAATGAAGTTAAAAGTCATGTCTCAAGGGCCTGAGACTCTCCATCAACCAGAACCACTAGTGGTCCCTGGTTTCCTTCTGGCCACTCTTTGGGACCACCATGAATACAGTGAAGGCTTCTGCCTCCTTTATTTGCGAATAGAAGTAAGATTACCCTCAGTGATATCTGGGTGAATTCTCTCTCCCCATTTACTAAGAAGGACAAAATATATACATGAAGTCATACATTTCCATCATTTACCCACAAGTATATTACTTAATATTTCAGAATATTTATATAATGTATTAGAATAAACTGTAGAATTATCCTTTTTAAAGGAAATTGCTACCAAACTTAGTCATAAGCATTGAGTCAGTCTCATCCCAGAAATCATTCAGAGGTAGAATAAGAGCTAAAATAATGTGGACTTCTTCGTGGAAATATGCCAAAAACAACATAGAGAATAAGAAACCTCTCCAGACTATTTTATGTCTAAATCTAAACAATAAGAGAAATATGATAAACCATTGGCAAGAAGGGACTTGAATGAGAGTGCTACTAAATGTTATCAATCCCAGTAAAACAACAACTTGCCAAGGCTGGAAGAGAAACTGTGCTGAACTTCTACTGCTACTCATAACGAGGGGGAAGTTTGGTTTTTCACACAGGAAGAAAGTGTATCCACATATGCATGTGACACCAATTAGCAAGGAAGACAGAGAGTGTCATCCCTATATTAAGGGTCCCAGGAAGATGAAGTTCCCAGACAGGGCCTTGGACTCTATGCTCTTTCCTAATATGGAGAATCAGGTTTCTGTTTGGATCTGCCATCAGGACACTTATTATCCCACCAGGAATAATTGCCTTAGGCACAATGAGACACTTAACACAAAGAAACAAAGGAAAGAGCAACCAGTCTCAGATTTCAAGATCAAATCAAAGCAGTGGGATGAATAGGGCAGAGATTTCTGCTTGTTTTGTTTTCTGATGTGTCCCAGTGCTTATAATGATTCTTGACACGTAGTAGGTGATCAATAAATATTTACTGAGTAAATGACTCTATGCAAGAATGTATAGGCAATGATTCAACATTACTCACACTGAGGGATAAACTATTCCTTGGTGTATGTAATCATTAGACATTTTGCAGAATGTTTTAGAAGTATAGTAGCCTCCTTTATTTGCCATTTAGCTACAAATTATTGTATCTAAGATGAACGTAAAGCAAGGCCATAAGTATAGTTCATTTTGTTTTTAATTCAACAAATAAATATTGTAGACCTACTGTGTGCAGGCTGTTGTAACATATAAGAGCTCTTTCATGGAAAGCAAATCACAATACGAGACGAAACAGGAATGAAACACACAAAAGAGGATGAGCAGTGTTTGGACAGCATGAGAAAAAAAAATGACTCCTGTTTTAATCATCTGAGCCTTGATGAACAGTAACTAAAATCTCATATCAAAGATCCACCCTTTAGCTTTTTTTTTTTTTTTTCTCTGTGCGGGCCTCTCACTGTTGTGGCCTCTCCCATTGTGGAGCACAGGCTCCGGACGCACAGGCTCAGCGGCCATGGCTCACGGGCCCCGCCGCTCCGCGGCATGTGGGATCTTCCCGGACCGGGGCACGAACCCGTGTCCCCTGCATCAGCAGGCAGACTCTCAACCACTGCGCCACCAGGGAAGCCCCACCCTTTAGCTTTTGCAATTGATTATATAGATTGTATCAGGCAGAGTCTGGTCAAGAAAACAGAAACCACTATAGGTATTTCAAGCAGGAAGGGATTTAATACAGAGAATGAGAGCCCTTATACAAAACCACTGTAAGGGGGAGGAGAATAAAGGTCTGGGCAGCTCCTCATAGTATTCAGAAAATCAGGAAGTTCGAGGATCAGAACAAACCTGAGCCAGTGATCTCAGCTTCCTATAGCACCAAAGGGGGTGATTTTCAAAAGAATACTGTACCTAGAAACTTCTGGCAAAACCTCATGTCTGTGCTTTGCCAAAGCTTACATGCTTGTCCACAACTGCTGAGTCAATAAGAGCTTCTCTTTTTATTCTGTTCTAAATCTCAAGGGGGGCTCCCATTCCTGGAACCTAAACTAGACACCTGATGACAAAGCAGTTTGGAAAATGTAGTTTCCAGGCTTCCAGACCCTATAATAGCTGGGGGGGAATAGATGGGAATTGGATGGGTGCTACAATCCCAACAGAAAAGCCAGCACAAAGATTTAGTCAAATGTAAATGGTTTTCATGTAGACTGAGTTCTTCTTTCGAAGAGCTGTTCCTGTTGTCATTGTCATCTTCCTAAAAATCTCAAGTTCAAGAATCCCTCTAGATACCGTCCCAGAAAGATATGTGGATGAGAGAGACCTTACTGCCTATTTGTTCTGTCACAGAAGGGACAAAGCCTGGTGAGCAGCTTGCCTGTGGACTGCTTAGAGAATGATGTTTTAATAAAGCTTCATTTCCACCAGGTTGTGTTACTTGATGCAGTGAGAGGACATAAAAGCTAGGGAGGAAAGGGCGGATGCTTTCAGGGAAGGCTTTGCCCAGGAGGGTTGAAAATTTAGTGGCATTTCTCTCAACAGCAGAGAAAGCAGTGGGCATTCAAGGCACCAGAAACAGCTTGTGATAAGCCTCTACTAGAATTTAACAGAAGGGGGAACATGTGACTCTCCTGACTGCATTGCATGTTTTCTTGTATCCACTCAAGAGACTTTCATTACAAACCCTTTTTAAGTGAGTGACATCTGTTGAGAAAAAATGGCATACTCAAGAAGTAGGGCTAAAGTGAAGATAAGAGTGGAATAATATAATCATACTCCTCTTATTGAAAACAACACAAAACAGAAAATTGTTTCCATCAGCCCTCCCAACTGGAGCCCCCAGCTGAGGCCTCCTGGGTGGCGTAGGAAGAATGAGCCCAAATTGCTCACCTGCCCTCATGCTCTGGCCACTCCCTTGCTCTCACTGCGTCTCTCCAGGAGGAAGCTTCCCTGGCCACCCAGGCTGTGAGCAATGCTCTGCTCTGGAAGGAACGCCTCTGGGACCAGGATTATGGCCTCCTAAGTGGAGAGAAACACCCTGCCCTCCCTCTTCTGACCGTTTTCCTGGGGTTAGGGAGTGCTGAAAAATAAGACCAAGTGTCAGGTTCCCATTTTGATCTGGAAACTAAGAAAAACACTCTTTTATCTTTTTCCCTCCAGTCCCTAGAGAGTTTTTCTTCTATAAGTGCAGTGGGAGTTCAGGCGCCAAAAAGCCACCTAGGAAGATGACCCACGGCCAACCCAAGATCCGTGCCCCTCCTCTCCTGTAACTTAGCAGTAACTGTCCCGGGACCTCAGCTAAAATCAGTGTGGCACAAGTTGTTCAAGGAGAGAAGAGAAGGCGTGAGAAAGCGTATTAAGATTCTAAAGTTACTTCCTCTTCACTGGGTTCCATTACTCAAGATGGGTAAAGATAAAGCTCAGAGAACAAAAGCACATTGAGAACCAGCCAAAGCACTAGAATCCTTTTCACAAGGGAGGGAGGGGGAAGTGGGTGTGGGGGGGATTTTCATTTTTCTTTAAGGGAAACTAAAATCTCTAATGTGAGAAAGATGAGATTTAGGGTTGCAAACACTTTCAAATACGTTAGTCGCATATAGAAAAGACCGAAAATAAATTGATAGTATTTCTCTTTTCAGTGTGTTCACTTGTCCTCAGCTTGACGGGTGGTGGGCTTCAATTTACGCTTTTCCCCATTATATAGAATGCAATTAAGGAAGGATCACTACTAGACTAATCATTTCCTTATAGTAATCCTTTATAATAATGAATAACCAGTCATAGGGAAACGGATATTAAAATTAAAAGACTTAGTTAAACCCTAAAACTACAGGTTAACCAAACATAACTGCAGTTGTGTGACTGCAGGAAGACCTTTGCATGAAGCTTATAGATGAATGTGTTCCAGAGACTTCCTATGCTCAATCAGCTCACCATGTGATAGTTTTAATTAAAAGTCTATCATGGGGCTTCCCTGGTGGCGCAGTGGTTAAGAGTCCGCCTGCCGATGCAGGGGACACGGGTTCGTGCCCCGGTCCGGGAAGATCCCACATGCCGCGGAGCGGCTGGGCCCGTGAGCCATGGCCACTGAGCCTGCGCGTCAGGAGCCTGTGCTTTGCAACGGGAGAGGCCACAACCGTGAGAGGCCCGCGTACAGCAAAAAAAAAAAAAAAAGTCTATCATGGGGCTTCCATGGCACAGTGGTTGCAGTGGTTGAGAGTCCGCAGTGGTTGAGAGTCCGCCTGCCGATGCAGGGGACATGGGTTCGTGCCCCGGTCCGGGAAGATCCCACATGCCGCGGAGCGGCTGGGCCCGTGAGCCATGGCCACTGAGCCTGCGCGTCCGGAGCCTGTGCTTTGCAACGGGAGAGGCCACAACCGTGAGAGGCCCGCGTACAGCAAAAAAAAAAAAAAAAGTCTATCATGGGGCTTCCATGGCACAGTGGTTGCAGTGGTTGAGAGTCCGCAGTGGTTGAGAGTCCGCCTGCCGATGCAGGGGACATGGGTTCGTGCCCCGGTCCGGGAAGATCCCACATGCCGTGGAGCGGCTGGGCCTGTGAGCCATGGCCGCTGAGCCTGCGCGTCCGGAGCCTGTGCTCCACAACGGGAGAGGCCACAGCGGTGAGAGGCCCGCGTACCGCAAAAAAAAAAAAAAAGAAAGAAAAAAGTCTATCATGCTGCATGGCTAAACATATTGGCACAAACTGAACTATCCCCAGATTAGAAAAAATATATATGAGGCCAAAAAACTATTGGATTATTTTCATTAAGAGTTAGGCTCAAAATGAAAGATGTAAGTAAAAATATTTTTTCTTTATCTCATTGACGAATATTCTCCGTCATCAGATTTTCCATCCCAGAAGCCTAGATGAAATTATAAAACCTAGAAAAATGGTAAAGGTTGGTAAAAATTCCAGCAGGTATATTTTCAAAACCTAATTTTTAAGCTTCTCTCTCAAATAAATCTCTCAATGTCACCACCTTCATAAAGCATCTAACTGGAGAATTCCAAAGCAGCTGGTTTTTCCTGGGACAATGATGTATAAGGATATCCAATAAAGCCTTTCCTAATATACTAGATGCATTCCTGAATCACTGAATCATTACCATCAAAACCAAACTCAACACTCAGAGAAATATGCTTTTCTTCCATAGTCCCCTTACTCTTTCCATTTTTGATGATAACTTCACGATTCTTCCCAGCTTTAAATTTCTAGTGTTTTCCTACAGAAGCATTATTGAAATTTTATGGAGGACGATTCTTCAGTGTTCAAGACAGTCTACAACACTGTAGGAGATTGGTATTCCTCGCCTTTGCTCACTAAATTGAGTAATATCTCCCAGTTATTCTGACATCACAAATTCTCCCTCACATTTCCAAACACCAAGAACCACTATACCTCAGACATATGTTTCTATATGGACACTGCTCTGTCTCACAGCCCCCAAAGGCAATTTACTTTCTTGTGGCTGGGACGCCAGACTTCTTACTCATAAGACCAAGGTTTCTCTCCAGGGTTGTATTCATCTCTGCTGAAGGTATGGTTCCTTCTAACAGGGGTCCATTCTTATCACTGAACATGGCCGTTGTTATGGAGTGTTATCTTATTTAGAGACACAAATAAATATGGAAGTAGAATTTAATGTGTTCACTCCCAGGTCATCTCAGCCCAGCCCTGCCCTGCCCACACTCATTATATGTCAGTACTTCCTATCAGAAAGGACAAATGAAACTATTTTCTAGGTGTTGCTATTATACCAATTACATTCTTTTCAAGAAAAGGCCTATTAAATTCTGGTAGGAAGAACGACTTAAATTCTAGTAGGAGGAACTATTTTATTGAGATCTTTTCCAGGCAATATATGTGGTATGCCCTTGAAAAAGACCTCAGCCACATGAATGAACTTCAGAAGGCCTAGGAGAGAACTTCTTAGGCTCAGGAAACTTGCCAAGGATAAGAGATCAATAGCCACCCAGTAGACCACAGGGAGAAATTATGGATCAGGAAGAATGTAGGCCGCTCTGATACCCCTTAGACCAGATATCATCAATCCTGCTAAGGCCCTGGAGAACTTTTTCTGAACATTCATGTCCCTTCTGATGGTGGTCCTGTCAGTTCTCAGCTAAAGACTCCTCAAGAGTTTTCCATCGCTCAGATTATTCAGCAAAAGAATATAAAACAAGCAAAATTTTTAAGTCCACATGAGGTTTGGAGCGAAGGAAAACTCTTTTTCTATGCACAGGTGATAATCTTGGCATGACACAATGCTTGGCATGAAGGATAAAACACATTGGAATAACACTGAAAAAAAATAAAAGAATAAAACACATTGGAATAACGTTGAAAAAATGAAAGAAATTACTCTCAATTCCACCTAACTCCAAAAACTATTTTTCAATTTTTTTCATATACATTCCAGATCTTAGCTATAATTACAATCATAGTTTACACATCACTAGGTATTGTGCTTTAAAAAAAAATGACAAACATTTTCTATATTCTTACCTTGCTTACATCATTATTATATCTAATGGTTGGATTGTAGGTCCTCTAGTTGATATATTGTAATTAACGACATTATCTTCTTATTGTTGAATATTTAATGTTTTTCTTTTTCAGTGGTTTTTTTTTTCATATTACAGATAGAAACATCTGTCCTACATCTGTCAAAATATTTCCTTAGGAAAAATTCTCTAGCGTAGAATTACTTGGTCAAAGGACATGAATATCTTTGCAGCTTTCACTAAATGTTATCTCATCTCTTTAAAAAGGAGACATGCCAATTTGAAATGCTCTTCACTACATATTTTTATATAAACTTTACTCTCACCTCAGGTGACATAAAATGCTAAGTTCGAATTCCATTCCCTAGGTTACCAGCAAGAGCATCTACCTTTGATTAAGCCATGCTCGAACTCTCTTATCTCTCTTTTGCAATTCTCTCTCAAAGCTAAGAGTATAATAGCAACAGTAGCTTTTGAGTTGATTGCTGCTTTCATCCAGAGTTAAGTCAAAATGCCGAGGAAAATACTCAAGGAAGCAAAGGAAACAAATACTCTCTACATTTGGACGATCATTTTTCCTGATTTCCTCCTATGATATAAAAAAAAAAAACAACCTCAAATATTTTGTGAAAAGCCTATGTAATAAGTTAATAAGCCGACATAAGAAGTTAATGCTTCTTTGGTTGCACAAAATAGAAATTTACTCTGGTTACCCAAAGGGGGAAAAGAATCTATAGGAAGTATACTAGTGAATCTAATGAAATTCAAGGAAGATCTGGGTCAGATGGTCTAACCTTAGGATACATTTTACTGCAAATAACCAAAATCTGACTGAGTGGCTTTAGAAAAAAAAGACATTTAATTCTCTGACAAAATAACATTCCAGATATTCCAGGGCTGGTTCTGCCACTTAACAGTGTCATCAAGGAGCCAGATCCTTTCCATCCTTTCATTTTACCAGCCTCTGTGGGCCAGTCATTCTTGTACTTGGTTGCCTCATGGTCACAAGATAGCTGCCTTAACACCAGGCTCTTGGTTTAAAGGCAGGAAGCAGGGGGTGAGGATGGTGGCAAGGGCAGAGAGAAACTTATTATTCTTTCTCTTTTTCTCAAGTAGCAATAAGTATTTTATAGAAGACCCTCAGCAGACTTCCTACTACGTCTCACCAGACAGAACTGAGTTTATGATTATCATTGGATAGAACAGCATTAATAGGTTTATGATCATCGCTAGACTGGAATCTCATTTTTCATGAGCTCGAGGAATTGTCAGCTGACACCGGAGGGAAACTGTGATGTTTGATGGTGGATAAGAATGGAAACTATGCCTCTTGATGAACGGCCGGAGTGTGTGCCTCATACAGGGACCAGGGAGTTTGTGGACCTTGCTTTCTTCTGATAATGGGTTTCCATTGGCAGGAAACTCTAATGTCTTTTTCCTCCTTCTCTCAAATGCCAAAGGTCTAAGAGAAAGACTCATTGGCTCTGCTTGGCCTATCAGGGAGAATCTCAAAGTGAAGGCATGGCTCTGGTGCCACCTCTGATGATTCCCAGGTGCAAAAGAGGAGAACATCAGTCCTCAAAAAAAATGGGAATTGTCTTGACCTGGAGATAAACACGATGGACCTCCCTTACATCTACGTTAAATGAAATACCATCAAAAGGTATTTACTGACCTCCTAACTTGTAGAAGGAATTGTACAGGACCCTGCAGGGATATAATTTATAAGCTTTGGTCCTCACCCCTGAAGAGACTATAATCTATTTGAGGAGAAGCCCGTGCAAATAGCACGATGGGGGGAAGATGAGAGCTAATTGTGAGGTAGAGACAATAAATGTTTTGACCCCAATAAGCTTTGCTGAAGATAATGGGATATAAACTACTTCACGTAGAGGAAGGAAAGGCCTGGAAATGTTTAATTCATCCAACCAAACTTCATGTAGTCAGCTCTGCCACAGCTCTTTTTTGGCCACCCCTGACCCCAGGGTCACAGCCTCTTCCGATGTTTATATCCCACCATTCTGGTGGCAAGGGCCAATCGTGTGGCCTTAGAGATTGCATCCAGAAATCCTGCTTTCCTCAGACAGCCTTCAACGCCAACTTCTCCACCTTCTCCTGCCTTCCTCAAGGTGTTCATTTTTTTTTCCTTTTTTTTTTTTTTTGGTTTGTGCCACAAGGCATGTGGGCTTAGTTTTGAACCCGTGCCCCCTGCATTTGAAGCACAGACTCTCAACCACTGAACTGCCAGGGAAGTCCTCAAGATGTCATTTTTAACTCCTCCATTCCTAGTGCCACACCCTCATTTTCTGAGTCAACACCCTAACTATTATTAGGAGCAAAGGTTTTAAAATCTTTTTTCTAGCCACAAAATAAGCACATCATATAAGATACAGTCAGCGACTCTGCTCCTGGTCTGCTGTGTGATAAACAGCAAGTCACCTAACCTTTCTGTGTTGAAGAAATCATTTAAAGAAAAGCAATATGATTTGCCTCTTTCCCACCTTTTCAATCAAGTTCCTGGTGAAAAATCAGTGAGGCAGCCCCAAAACATTTGGCGATATTTTAGCAAAATATTTTATGAAAATGTGCAGTCTTTTTATAAGAAAATAACAGAGTTGAATTGGATTTGCTATATATTCTCTCTTCTTGAGAGAGTTAATAGCCCTTCCGTTGGAAAATCCAATTACCAAAGTTTATACAATTTCTCTTGGTCATTGGAGAAGTCAGTAATGCTATGAATCCAATTAAGAAAAAAAAAATGTTCACACCCTTCAATGAATTACAGTCAGCACGACTGAGACCTAATTAGAAGGCTATTGCCATCTGAGATTACTTATGAGCCAAAACCAAACTGCTAAACCAAAACAACGTGACTCCCAACGGCCCTGGAATAGTATTTGAGTTGCAAATTTGGCTAATATTTTCCCTCCAGACTTAGCACCCAGATCTGGATCTACTATTATCCCACAGAGGTTCTTTTTAAATCATTGAATGCTATCCAGGACTTTCCGCAGGAAGTAGACCCTTAGTAACAGGAAGACTTTGTGAAATTTTCTCCTTTGAGGAAAAAGAAGTCAGGAAAAGGGGGGATGCACTCTGGAGAAGGAATTTACATCGACCAGACTGCATTATTTCCAGATGAGCTGAAAACCGCTTCCTGTGTAAAGCCTTCCTTGATCCCATAAATTAGTAATTAACTTCCCTGTGATGGTGACTACCAGGGCTGATCATTTTAATCTCTTCCTAGCATTTATTTGAATGACTTATACCACCGTTAGTTATTTCCCCATGAATCTTCCTCACCAAAGTTCTAAGTTCTTGGGGAAACAACCAGTTCTTCCACATTTTGGACTCCTTCTCACCCCTACCAGTGTCTGGAATAGTTAATTATTATTATGTTTTTACTTTTCTATTATTTATTTACTTTTTTAAATTGAAGTATAGTTGATGTATAATACTATATGTTATAGGTGTACAATACAGTGATTCACAATTTTTAAAGGTTACACTCCATCTAAGGGTCTTATAAAATATTTGCTATATTCCCCGTGCTGTACAATACATCATTGTAGCTTATTTTATACCTAATAGTTTGTTTGTTTATGGCCTATCTTTCCCACTAGAAAGTAAGCTTCGTAAGAGAAGGAACTTGGTTTACTCACTATTAGAAGAGTACACCGTAGAGAACCCACAGTGGAATAGTTAATTATTAAATAAGAACACCCGCTGTGTGTCAGGCATTGTGTTAGCTACTGGAGAGAAAATGGATAGCAAAATTAGCACAGTTCTCTTCACCCACTGCTTAGAGTCTAGATGGATATGACATATGATTGAATAAGCAATAACAGCAAAATGCCATGCATCCTGTGATTGGACGTGAGGTGTCCAGAGAGGGTTCATTTCGATGCCTGCATCATGAATGCCCCAAGGGTGGTATTCCACAGGTAAAATGAAGTGTGGTTTGTTCAGTAGCATTCCATTGGAGGTTGAATATGAATTCTTGGGAAGTTGAGTAAGTTCAGATGTCAGTTCCTAGTCATTGAGAAGAATCATGTGAGCCTCGCATCCAGACTATACATGTACTAAGCCGAAGGGGCCTCTGAAGACATCTCAAGGCTCTGGGGTGAGGAGGAGGGAACTCTAGCTCCCCAACTCCCCACCTTTGCTGATTGTTCCTTTTTTTCTTTTCTTTCTTTTTTTTTTTTTTTTTTTGCAGTATTCGGGCCTCTCACTGTTATGGCCTCTTCCGCTGCGGAGCACAGGCTCCAGACGCGCAGGCTCAGCGGCCATGGCTCACGGGTGCAGCCGCTCCGCGGCATGTGGGATCTTCCCGGACCGGGGCACGAACCCGTGTCCCCTGCATCGGCAGGCGGACTCTCAACCACTGCGCCACCAGGGAAGCCCTGATTGTTCCTTTTAATGAATGTCTTTCTACATATTCCTAAAGTCAATTGTTTGCTTATGTGAACACGAGTATAAGCTCCAACATTCATGAGGAGCTCGATGAACCGGACCAGAAGATATCTCTTGCACGAAGGGAAGTGCAGGAAACTATGGAAACACACAACCAGAGCATTCAACCTAATTTCAAGACACTTTCAATCAAATTATGAATAAATGATTATCTTAAGAAAAATGGGGATTCAGATGAGAATCTAAGAAAATAAAAATGTAAATTGAAATTATTAATCATTCATTCAGCTGATAGTTACTGGATGACCTATTACATGTATATTATCTTACAACTATGAGATCTGTAGTTACTTCAGAGTTTGGGGACAGTTAAATCTGATAAGTACTGAGGTTGCTGTTGCTTCCTAGAAACTTTGTCTGCAGCTTGGATAAAGGTAAAGTCGGACAAGGCAGAAAGGCAAATTCTCACTGCTCATCACATCCTGTAGTTTTCTAGGATATTGTGAGCAGAAAGAGTATGCTGCCAGTTGTACAAACCTAGGCAAGGACAAAAAAAAGGTTGCTTGGAGAAAATAATGTTTTGAGGCAAATGAAGGGACAATCTTCAGGAAATAAATTTATAAGGATTATTAAATTCTAAGCCAATGAGAAGTAACTCTTCCCTTACTTTAATTAACGTGTGTTTGCTGCATCAAACAGCTTTCTTCCCTCCATGCCCCAGCCTAGCATCTTGAAGGAAGACAACAGAAGTCATAAAACACACATACACGGACCTCCAGTCTGGACCCAATGGCATAGAGTCATTTATTTCCTGGTCAACTATACACTCTGGAAACGGCATGCAAGGCATCCAGAGGAGAACTCTGAGAAGTGGTGAGAAGAAGGCAAGCTGGTCTGGGACCCCAGGAGGAGATGAATGGCACAGTGGTAGGGCATCTTGCACCAGCCATCTACCCAACAGAAGGTCACCAGACATGTTGTTTCCCAGCTCCCCACCTAGGAAAGGAAGGCAGCACAGGTGGGCTCACTCTTCTCCCATATTGAACAGGAGACCCTCTGACAGCATCAGGCAAACCCAACTCCACAGGCAAGGGGGATGAATTGGGAGCCCTGAGCTAGGGGACGCACTTTCCTTCCTGCAGGGCCTGAGACATCTTTTCTGCCAAGAGAAACTGAGGTGAGTGGGCAGAAATAGGAGAAAAGACCCAGAGACAGCAAGCTGCCTGGTCCAAGAAGCCTCTTTGTTCCCATGGGCCCCAAACTCTCCTTTGCCCAGAAGTAGCCAGGGGACATTGACAGGGGCATCCTACCACACCCCTCCTCACCAAGTCTCGCCCAAGCACCCAGGCCTGGGGACCAGCCTCCACTCGCTTAGCCAGCACCAGCAGGGAGCACAGGGAGCCCCAGGCACTGATAAACCAAACCCACTAACATAACACCACAAAGGCTCTAGGAATTAAACCGCCATTGGAATCACAGCCACAAAAGTAGGTCAGGAGCTGCATGCCAAACCTGAAGAGGGTGAAGGCCTGCTAAAATAAAAGCTTTAAATGGGACCCAGAGTATTGCCAACATAATTGGCAAAGTGTCCAGAATACAGCGGAGAATCACCATCATACCAAGAACGAAGAAAGTTACAACTCGAATAAGAAAAGCCAATCAGCTGATACCAACACCAAGACAAAGCAAAGGTAGGAATTATCTGACAAGGATTTTGAAACAGAGTCATAAAAGTGCTTCATCAATAACAAATTCTCTTGAAATAAATGAAAAAAAATAGAAAACCTCAGCAAAGAAACAGAAGTTATTTAAAAAAAAACAAATAGAAATTATAGAACTGAAAAATACAAATTTAAAAACCCACTGTATGTGCTCAATAGTAGAATAAAGATGACAAAGGACAGAAGCAGTGAACTTGAGACAACTGCCTGTGGGACAATAACAAAAAAATCAACATTCTTACTATTGTAGTTGCATAGGGACCAGAGAAAGACTGTAGAGCTGAAAGAGCATTTGAAGAAATAATGGCTGAAAAAGTCCCAAATTTGGTGAAAAATGCAAGTCTGCACAGAGGAAAATCTTCAGGATGTAGGGCTAAGCCAACAGTTCTTAGACTTGACACCCAAAGCACAATCCAGTATAGAAAAAACTGGTAAGCTGGACCTCATGAAAAGTTTTTTTAACATCGTTATTGGACTATAACTGCTTTACAATGTTGTGTTAGTTTCTGCTGTATAACAAAGTGAATCAGCTGTATGTATACATATATCCCCATATCCCCTCCTCTTGCATCTCCCTCCCACACTCCCTATCCCACCCCTCTAGGTGGTCACAAAGCACTGAGCTGATCTCCCTGTGCTATGCGCTGCTTCCCACTAGCTATCTATTTTACATTTGGTAGTGTACGTATGTCAGTGCCACTCTCTCACTTCGTCCCATCTTACCCTTCCCCCTCCCCGTGTCCTCGAGTCCATTCTCTATGTCTGCATCTTTATTCCTGTCCTGCTCTAGGTTCATCAGAACCTTTTTTTTTTTTTTTAGATTCCATATATATGTGTTAGCATACAGTATTTGTTTTTCTCTTTCTGACTTACTTCACTCTGTATGACAGACTCTAGGTCCATCCACCTCACTACAAATAACTCAATTTCATTTCTTTTTATGGTTGAGTAATATTCCATTGTATATATGTGCCACATCTTCTTTACCCATTCATCTGTCGATGGACAATTAGGTTGCTTCCATGTCCTGGCTATTGTAAATAGTGCTGCAGTGAATATTGTGGTACTTGACTCTTCTTGAATTATGGTTTTCTCAGGGTATATGCCCAGCAGTGGGATTGCTGGGTCGTATGGTAGTTCTATTTTTAGTTTTTTAAGGAAGCTCCATACTGTTCTCCATAGTGGCTGTATCAATTTGCATTCCCACCAACAGTGCAAGAGGGTTCCCTTTTCTCCACAACCTCTCCAGCATTTATTGTTTGTAGATTTTTTGATGATGGCCATTCTGACTGGTGTGAAGTGATACCTCACTGTAGTTTTGATTTGCATTTCTCTAATGATCAGTGATGTTGAGCATCCTTTCATGTGTTTGTTGGCGATCTGTATATCTTCTTTGCAGAAATGTCTATTTAGGTCTTCTGCCCTTTTTTGGATTGGGTTGTTTGTTTTTGTGATATTGAGCTGCATGAGCTGCTTGTATATTTCGGAGATTAATCCTTTGTCAGTTGCTTCGTTTGCAAATATTTTCTCCCATTCTGAGCATTGTCTTTTCACCTTGTTTATGGTTTCCATTGCTGTGCAAAAGCTTTTAAGTTTCATTAGGTCCCATTTGTTTATTTTTGTTTTTATTTCCATTTCTCTATGAGGTGGGTCAAAAAGGATCTTGCTGTAATTTATGTCATAGAGTGTTCTACCTATGTTTTCCTCTAAGACTTTTATATTGTCTGGCCTTACATTTAAGTCTTTAATCCATTTTGAGTTTATTTTTGTATATGATCTTAGGGAGTGTTCTAGTTTCATTCTTTTACACGTAGCTGTCCAGTTTTCCCAGCACCACTTACTGAAGAGGCTGTCTTCTCGCCATTGTATATTTTTGCCTCCTTTATCAAAGATAAGGTGACCATATGTGCATGGGTTTACCTCTGGGCTTTCTATCCTGTTCCATTGACCTATATTTCTATTTTTGTGCCAGTACCATGCTGTCTCAATTACTGTAGCTTTGTAGTATAGTCTGAAGTCAGGGAGTCTGTTTCCTCCAGCTCCATTTTTCTCTCTCAAGATTGCTTTGGCTATTCGGGGTCTTTTGTGTTTCCATACAAATTGTGAAATTTTTTGTTCTAGTTCTGTGAAAAATGCCATTGGTAGTTTGAGAGGGATTGCATTGAATCTGTAGATTGCTTTGGGTAGTATAGTCATTTTCACAGTGTTATTTCTTCCAATCCAAGAACATGGTATATCTCCCCATCTGTTTGTATCGTCTTTAATTTCTTTCATCAGCGTCTTACAGTTTTCTGCATACAGGTCTTTTGTCTCCTTAGGTAGGTTTATCCCTAGGTATTTTATTCTTTTTGTTGCAATGGTAAATGGGAGTGTTTCCTTAATTTCTCTTTCAGATGTTTCATCATTAGTGTATAGGAACGCAAGAGATTTCTGTGCATTAATTTTGTATCCTGCTACTTTACCAAATTAATTGATTAGCTCTAGTAGTTTTCTGTGGACCTCATGAAATTTAAAACTTTGTTCTGTGAAAACCCATTTGAAGAAGATGAACAGACAAGTTATAGAGTTGGAAAAATATTTGCAAAGTACATATCCAACAAAGGACTCGTATCTAGGATACATAAGGAATTCTCAAAACTCAACAGGAAAAAAAACCACCCAACTAGGAAATGGACAAAAAACAAGAACAGACACTTCACTGAAGAGGATATATAGATGGCAAATACACACATGAAAAGAGGCTCAACATCATTAGCTATTAGGGGAACATGAATTAAAACCACAATGAGCTATCACTACATAGCTACCAGAACAACTAAAATAAAAAATAGTGACAACATCAAATGCTGACAAGGATATGGAGAAACTGGATCATGCATACATTATGTAAATTTAGGGAGTATAGTTAATATGCTGATTAGAGGCCTCAGCTACAGAAACAAGTGCTGGTTTACAAGAAGAAGCAGGAATTAATCTTCTACCATTCCTGTCAGCCAGACCAGGAGGGAATAAAGCTAAAGAATGACACCTTTCTTTAACCAAGCTGCACTGCAGTACAAAAAGCTGCTCAAGTGTTCAGGAAAACAAAGACTGACTGAAAAAAAGGTACAGAATACAACATGTGAATTTTGAACATAACCTAAGAGTGAGCACCATACTCTCAGGCAGAGGGGGCAAGGTGTACCGCTTTGGGACAGAATGCATAGTCTAGGTCAGAGGTCAGCTGGAGACTGAGTGGCCTAGAGAGCACAAGGGATTCCTACAGTTTGAACTGGACAGTCTGCTCAGCTGCAGCCAACCTTTGGGAAACTGCAACGAACTAACAGAGGGCAGACCTAAGGAAGGCTGGTCCAGACTTTAGAAAGTAAAAGAGGCAGTGATAAAACCGAGTCTACCTATACAATCTCTATTTGTAAATGATTAGTACTCTGTAATTTCTTGAGACCTTTAGTAACTGTACACACACACACACACACACACACACACACACAGAGAGACACAAAACACATAGAGAACACATACAGTGGGAGCCAAGCAAGTTGCAGGCTGACTTAGACACACCAGGCTGTGCACATGGCAATCTTTGCCTAGAATTAACTCTGCTTCTTGTCCCTCCTGCAAATAGCAACCAGACTGGGCGCAGCTCTACTGCCTGTTGATTCAGAGCCTCCCCTCACCACTCCATCTCCTGCTGCCTGATTGCAGGAAGAGTCCTGATTATGTGTGTACATGGGGCCCAGGAGAATCGGAAGAAATAGGATGGGAGGGTAATCTACACATCTTTTGACTGCTTTGCCCCACATATAGGTGTGATCAGAACAGTTTGGGTGTTGGCTACTTCATTCAATCAGCCTGGTACAGTTTAAGAGGAAATTAGAAATTAGAGGGAATGTCTTTGGCCCACCCTAAGCCAGATCATCTGTAATAAGAATTAAGATTGGACTGTGATCTCATGGTTTTCAAGATGAGGCCATTCACAGGTGTGGTTACTGGGATGAAGATCTTAGTATATTCTTCCTCTCAATTATGTTTCTAAAAACCATCACCATAACAAAATAGAGCTCTTCATTTAGGGAAAAAAAAATCTAGGGGTAAAGATGAACTGTTTTTTCCAAATGCCAAATTTATATTGAAAGCAAAATCATCATAACAGTTAAAGAATGCGGGCAACCAAGAGCCTTTCTCAGTTTTCCTTCCTTGTTAATAACTGCTTGGCTGAAATCTCATTACCTTTTCCAGGTTTGTTTCTCCCTAACTGACCCTGAGTTTTCTTTCCACGTTAGGCCCTCTCAGGGCTTTTCAGTGTCAGAATGGTGGCAAAAGCCACAGCACTTTCCTCCCGACCATGGCCTCTTTCCTTTACCCTGTGATACAGGCTGGCAGGCCTGAGAAGGTGGCTGGTCTACCAGATGTTCCTTTTAACTGCTATTCCATTCATGTCTCCCTTGAGGCTCTTGCACGTGGCCAGACTGAAAAAGGAAGAAACTACTTGGTAGCACAATAACCTGCATTCCAAATATTTCCTTCTGCCCTTCCCCCTAGCCCGAGTCTCCCTGACAGTGACTCTCTTGTACACCTTTCCAGCTTTATGATGTTCTAATGGAAAACAATCTGCCAAGAACCTCCTTTCCTTCTTCTCGACTTTTTAAAACATTAGCGAAGATGTTCTTATGATACGAGTCATCAGCACTTTTTCATATTGTTTTTGAAATTCTTTTAAAAACTAACTATTGCTTAATTTGCATTAGAAAAACTTCTTAACCAAACATTGAAAACTATATAAATAAGCACAGAGTTTTTATTTAGAGGTACTAGTGGTTTACACATGGAAGTATAAAATTTATAAAAAGTCTCTATTTTTTTAAAAGATTGGATTTTTACATTTATCTCTAAATTCTCTGAAAATTATTTTGACATATGGTATTTATTTTGATATGATGAAAGTTTAAAACCTTTGTTATATTTTTCATTATAAAAGCAATACACCCTCGTTGCAAAATATAACATATTAAGAAGTTTACAAAGTAAAAAGAGAAGAATTCTCGTTTTCCCATCTCTCAAAACCCACAGCTAAAAAAACAAATTTTAAGTTTCTTAAAGAAAACTTAATCTGAAGTATACACAATTAATTTTACTTTTACCTTCAAGTCATTTTCCCATACATATACAAATGTATATAACATACATAAATGCATATCTATTTTCCCATTAAACATGCAAAATATATATGCATATATAAAACATTTTAAACAAAATAGGATTAGGCAATATGCCACTTAATAGTTCATGAATATCTTATTATCATGGGTATTTTGAGATCTATTTCATTTTACTCAGCTGAGGAGTTTTCCATATTATGGATTTACCAAGATTCAATCAGCATCTTCTGAATCTACCTTTATATTGTTGATAATTTGGGGCTATTACAAAGACTGTTACAATGATTATTCTTATACATAGATCCTTATTCATTTGTACAAATATTTCTTTTGGATAAATTCCTAGGTACAGAATTGTTAGTCAAGGGTATATACGTATATTTTATTTTATTATTATTATGTTTTTAAAAAATGATTTTTTTTTTTTTTTTTTTTTTTTACGGTACGTGGGCCTCTCACTGTTGTGGTCTCTCCCGTTGCGGAGCACAGGCTCCGGACGCGCAGGCTCAGCGGCCATGGCTGACGGGCCCAGCCGCTCTGCGGTATGTGGGATCCTCCCGGACCGGGGCACGAACCCACATCCCCTGCATCGGCAGGCGGACTCTCAACAACTGCACCACCAGGGAAGCCCCTATATACGTATATTTTAAATGCTGATAGATGCTTTCAAAATTGCCCTCCAAAAAGATGACTTCAATATATACTACCTGCAACTATACATGAGAATACCTGAAAAATAAGGTTTTAAATGAGTCATGAAATAGGGGAAGAATACATTAGCATAAAACAACTAAAGACTATTATAAAGCTACTTATGAGAATATAAAATAACATAGTATAAACAAAGACAAATATGATTTAAAAGGTATAGTAAATATATATTTGAGTAAATATGAATTCCTTTAAAAAAGTAATGTAGGTACTGCAGATCTTTTTGCCAGAAAGATACAGTTTTGCACCATTATAAAAATAAATGTTATGAGTAATAAAGGATTTAGGGAGGGTACTGGTCTAGATTTTGAAAGACTGAAGACTAACCACCAATTTCAATTCATAAAACTTGTTGGATACTTTAAAAAAACAGCTATAATGGGCTTCCCTGGTGGCGCAGTGTTTGAGAGTCCGCCTGCCGATGCAGGGGACGCGGGTTCGTGCCCCGGTCCGGGAGGATCCCACATGCTGCGGAGCGGCTGGGCCCGTGAGCCATGGTCGCTGGGCCTGCGCGTCCGGAGCCTGTGCTCCGCGACGGGAGAGGCCACAACAGTGAGAGGCCCACGTACCGCAAAAAACAAACAAACAAACAAAAAACAGCTATAAAAGCCATTTTGGGTGGCAACTGAGGAAATTGGAAAATGAACTAGATATTAGATTATATTATGGAGCTACTGTTAATTGTCTTAGGCATGATAATGATATAATGGAAGAATGTCCATGGTTCTCAGGAGGTGCATGTTGAAGAATTGTGGTCATGATGTCTGAAACTTACTTTCAAATGGTCCAGCATGGCAAAATGTATCAATGTTTGAATCTAGAGAGAGGATAAATAAGTCTTTGCTGTCCTATTGTTTCAACTTTTCTATGGGATTGAAAATTCTTAAAATAGAAAGTTGGAGAAGAGACTTCCCTGGTGGTGCAGTGGTTTAGAATCCACCTGCCAGTGCAGGGGACACAGGTTCGAGTCCTGGTCCGGGAAGATCCCACATGCCTTGGAGCAACTAGGCCCCTTCCCCACAACTACTGAGCCTGTCCTCTAGAGCCTGCGAGACACAACTACTGAAGCCCACATGCCACAACTACTGAGCCTGCCCACCTAGAGCCCGTGCTCCGCAGCAGGAGAAGCCACCGCAATGAGAAGCCCACGAACCACAACAAAAAGTAGCCCCCGCTCGCTGCAACTAGAGAAAGCCCATGCACAGCAACGAAGACCCAACACAGCCAAAAATAAATTTAAAAAATAAAACAAAATTAAAAAATAAAGTCAGAGAAGAAGGAAAATAAAACGGTGAAGTTGCAGATCTGGTGTCGACAATTTTATTTCATTATGTTAGATTCTCTGAGGAGAAAGAGAGGTGCTTTGGGGGAACCCACATTTGATTTAGATCTCTAAGGTTATATTTTTAAATTACCATTTCTGTGTCCTCAGTATTAGGCCAGGTAGGTTTGCAAGGAACAAAACATCTCCCTGACCACTAGCTATGCCTCCCAAATACACAGCATATATCCCAAGGGGGTCGACCTAGGAATATGAGGAACTGGGGAGAAACCTCTTCACTGCTAGAAAGACACCCGAGGCTCAGGCCTCCACGAGGGCAGACCACCAGGGCTGTCATCACATAGAGGCAGGACACTGTGACTTCTGACCACTGTAAACGTCGAGCCTAACACCAGGGAGTGGTCCAAGCAGAGGATGCTCTAGCTCATTAGCGCTCAGGCCAAAATTACTTAACTTGTCCAGACTATTTTAGATAGTGAATTTGATGGGTTGATGATGCTTGCATCCAGCCCTGTCTGAGTCAACCTTTCTGGCTTTTCAGACGCTTAGGGAAATAGAGTAGGAATTGGCTCTTAAAATAATTCCCATGAGCAATTTGCCACAAGATTAATAGCATTCTGTCATGAATACAGGATTTGGAGAAAACATACATATACATATGTATTTATATATTTACATATGTATATAGTATACATATATATGCATATATACACACACATCTATATTATATTTTGCCTTTGCTAGCTTTAGTTGACAATTACTTTTACTGTTTTTAAATTTTTTTTATTTTCAGGTAACTAGTTCTTTCTTAATTATCTCATTAGTAAGAAGAGTCAGAAATATTGACACTGTAGAGTGATGACATTTTGCATAGCGGTCATTGTTTTTTAATTCAGAAAGAATTTTAAATTTTAATTACTTCTTTTTCTTACTTATCACTGTAATTTGAGGAAGTAATGAAAGCTTTAAGCATTATTTCTAGACTTATCTATAGCTAAGAAACTGGAAGGCTACGAAAAAAAATGATATGCCAAACAAAATTCTAGGGGCAGCTACACATCCAAAACAAACTTAAAAACTCAGATAATATTTGTCCACATGATAGGAAATGACTGAATTTGGAGACAAAGACAAAAGAGTATCTGACTCCTATTTCATTAGCCGTCATATGTATCCACCACCATATGAGTTCTATGGCTTCATTATACATTTTGTTTTTCATCTGAAAAATGCAGCATTCTTAATTCTATTTATTATTATTTTTTTAATTTATTTATTTGGTTGCACCAGGTCTTAGTTGCAGCATGTGGGCTCCTTAGTTGTAGCATGTGAACTCTTAGTTTCGGCACACACGTGGGATCTAGTTCCCTGACTAGGGATCGAACCTGGGCCCCCTGCATTGGGAGTGTGGAGTCTTAACCACTGGACCACCAGGGAAGTCCTTAATTCTATTTAGTATTGATTTGAATTAAACTATGCAGGAACAACTCATAGATTATTTTTCTTGGGACCTGTAGTGTGTTATTTCAGGGGAACTCTCTGCTATGAGCCTGTTTCACAGAAAATGGACGATGTTAAGTGTAACTAAAACAGAGACATGTTTCTAAACATTTCAGAGGTATGAGTAGTATCATTAAGTAACACAGTCCTCTCTTCAAAACTGGTCTCACAAGCAGAAAGAGTAGCCTTTGAGTCATGAGCACCAGACAGCAAGGCCCCTTTCTATCACCGTATCTCCCATTCCGTCTGTCTTTCAAAGCCCATGGCTGACAAGAGAGTAAGCTCTCACCGGGTACTTTCAGAGTGAGCTCTCATCTTGCTTATAGCCTCCAGACTCTTCATAAATATAATTAACTTCATCTGCAAAAAACAGTGAAACTTTAACTATTGCAAAACAGCCTTCCAGAACCCTAAGGTTTTCAAAATGGATTTGAACCTGGAAGTAACCCTGATCCCTCCATTCTTGCATACACACAAAATAATAAGAATAAAACAACAGTAGTGATAATACCTGAGCACTGAGCAAAACAAAACAAAATAAAAACCAAAAACTTCCTCAATCTATACATATCACACCTGGCATTCTGATGTGCTGAATGTGATTTATTCATTCATTCACTTGTTGATTGATTCAACAAATACTTATTTACCAACTATAATGAGTTCCATTCAAGGTGGGGGGGCGTGTGGGCATGGCAGTAAATAAGACAGACAAGGTTTATTTGGATGGTTGAACAGGAAAGGCCTTCAACCTAAGTCTTGGAATGATGAGGATGCTACGATCCAAGGACCAGCACCCCAGAGAGAGACAATCGAAGAGCTAGGAGTCCGAAGTAACAATAAACTTAGTGTGTTGATGGACAAAGGCTAAAGCATGGGAGCAAGCAAGAGAGTGGTAGGAGGTTAAGATCGGAGAAGTATTTAGTAGCCATAGGACGAAGTTTTATTTTTATTCTATGTGCAGTTGGATGTCACTGGAGGATTCTAAGCAGAAAAGTCACTAATACCTTATTTATGTTTTTAAAAGATTGTTCTTGCTGCTTTTAGAAGAATGGACTGCAGGAGGCAAGATAGAAGCAGAGTAGAGCTTGGACCAAACTTTTAAGGCATAAATGATGCATTCTGATTGCCTATAATATATATAAAAGACCACTATGTCAGCACAATGGATGAAGTAAATGGGAGAATCAAGGGAAACTAGAAAAAGCAAGGAGAGAAGATGAGGGAAGAAATTGGGAAAGATCTGAACCCAGGAATGGGCACTGTGTAATGAGCAGAGACAGAAGACCCTAAATAGGACTTCCATGAGCCTGGGACACCTTGTTATAGAAAAGTAAGGAAATGCCAGAAAGTATGATGATGCTCCAAACTAATGAGGGCCTGTCAAAAGGTTGTAGGAGTCTGCATGAAGGGGCAACCACTGGCAGTATTCTAGGCCATGCATTCATCAGAATGAATACTGAATGAAATGGATATTACACGTTGAAGAAAAAGGATCCATGAAGGCCATACTGACACTGATAAAAATTCTTTACAAAGCCCAAGTGGAGGAGGAGTTATACTCTACAGAAAAAAAAGTGCCAACTAATAAATGCAAAGGCATGATGTAAGTAGAAAAATCCCCATTTTTACAATCACTACAGTAATAACTGATTCAGCAAGAACCAAAACTGGGTGGCTAAGATCAAAAGTAGTATCTGTTCTTATCAGTTTAATATCTGATATGTCCTCTATCCAAGGACAATATATTATTAGAAAGGAATGAAGTACTGATACATGCTATATCATGAATGAACCTTGAAAACATTATGCTAAGTGAAAGAAGCCAGCCACAGACAGCCACGTACTGTATGGTTTTATTTATGTGAAATGTCCAGAAGAGGCAAATCCACTGATAGAAAGTAGGTTAGTGGTTGCTAGGGGCTGGATGGGTTAGGCGGAAACGGTGAGTGGCTGCTAAGTGGTCCAGGGTTTCTTTTTGGGATGATAAAATGTTATAAAATTGATTTTGATGATGGTTGCACAACTGTGAATATACTAGAAACTAATGAATTGTATAATTTAAATGGATGAATTTTATAGTATGTGAAATATATCTCAATAAAGCTGTTTTTTAAAAACAAAAAAAGTAAAGTAAAAAATAAAGTAAATAAAAGGAGCTAAAACTCAAAAAAAAAAAAAAAAGAAAGGTGAGAGGGTTCTGCTTGTGTTTAGGATGTAAAAAGCTGTTAGACAAGGTTGCTCCCATTCTAACAACAAGAAAAAATTGCATAATCAGTAAAATGATAACTTTTCTAGAACTCACCAGAGAGATGAGGTCACAGGACAACCAAGTAAATTGAATTCCACAGAGTGACAATCCCCTCTGCAGAGACGTGGGACTTTTGCCTTTGAGAGGGCATGAGTAGAAGAGGTCATTGCCATAAAGGTGGATAAGAAGAAATCAGCTAATATTGCTTAATAAATTCTTAAAATCAGTACAGGCTGATGAATCAGTTTAGAATAACTGGGAGTCCCTGACACAAAGAGAATCTGCACTCACTTGCAAGTTCTTTTCTGCAGGCTTCTACTAGGTCAAAACTAAGCATAGGGCAGAAGACTCGAGAAAGTCCCTGCTGATGTGCAATGGTAATTTACTGATGCGGGAGGAAAAATGCATAAAAGACTGCCTGCTTCCCTAGATCCTTCTTTCTTTGGAGCAAAAGCTTTTTACCACTTGTTAGGGGCAGCAAAACTTTATGAAAGATCTACTGCTTGAAGGAAGGGTAGAAATAAAAGCCCTCTGCATCTGGGGAAAGCACAGGAATACCTCTTGGGCTCAGATTCCTGTACTGATATAAATTAGAAGTCTGCTACCACTGGAGAAGGGGTAAGACCACGATAAATACAATGCAGAGTTTGGCTACCATGGGGGAATATGGGCAGAATTGCAGAGAAAGTTCCACCCTCTGAGTTCCAGGGTCACAGGCTTGCCTAAGACTACGGCTGGATCAGGATAACTGATAACCCCCTTTGTCCCCACCACTACTACCAGGAGTCTACCATTAGTAACTATCAACAACAGTCTTCCACTGAAAAAAAAGAGACTTCCTCTTCAGTGCAAATGTTAAGGGACTACTGGAAGCTATGGGTAGAGCAGGAACACTGCCAGGTCACATACTAAGCACAAGGTAACCATAACCCACTGCTGGTTGAATTTCAATCTTGTATCGCACTGAAGATAACAACAACAACAACAAAATCCAAGTTTAGTTCAACCTGTGACTAGATGGACCCAGTGCCCCACACTAATGGCCTGACTGAAGAAGCAGCATGCCTATTTCCAGACATAAGGACTATACGTGTCTCAGTGTCTACAGTTCTTCAATACATAATGTCTGACATTCAATCAAATATTTGAGTCACACAGAAAGACAAGGGAAGAACCTACCCATTGTCAAGAGATTAGGGAATCAACAGAAGCAGACTCAGAGATGACCCAGATGTTGGAGCCCTTAGTCAGGGATGTCAAAATAACTAGAATTAATATGTTAAAGGACTGAGTGGAAAAGGTCTATAACATGCATGAATATTTGGGGGAATTTTAGCAGAGAAGTAGAAAATATAGAGTCCAGTGGAAATGCTAGAAATTTTAAAAAGTAATAGAGATGAAAAAATCTTTTGATTGACTTGTTAGCAGAATCAATACAACTAAAGAAAGATTTAGCAAACATAAAGATAGGCCAACAGAAATTATACAAACTGAAACACAAATAGAAAAAAAAGAGTGAAAAAAATATAATAGAGCATCCAAGAGCCATGGGACAGAATCAGTCTAACATATATGTAACTAGTCTCAGAAGGAAGAGAAAAGGAATTCTCCGGTGGTCCAGTGGTTAGGACTCCATGCTTCCACCGCAGGGGGCACAGGTTTCATCCCTGGTTGGGGAACTAAGCTCCCACACGCCACATGACGTGGCCAAAAAAAATAAAAAAGAAGAAGGAAGAGAACAGAGTAATGATGATAGTAATAACAATGATGATGATAGCTAACCTCCAAGAATTCCAAGCAGGATAAATACCAACACCACACACACACTTAGACATATCATAAACAAACTGCTGAAAACTGAAAAGCAAGAAAACACTGAAGGCAAGAAGGGAAAAAAGGAAACATTACATAAAGAGAACAAAAATAAGAATTATAGCAGACTATCAGAAACTATACAAAGCCAGAACAATGAAGCGATGTCTTTAAAGTACTAAAAGAAAACAACCTGTCAACCCAGAATTTTATACCCAGTGAAAATATATTTCAAAAATGAAAGAAAAATAGAGACTTCTTTCAGACAATAAAAGCTGAGATAATTCACTGCCAGCAGAACTGAACCACAAGAAATGTTAAAGAACATTCTTCAGGAAGAAGATATATGATATTAGGTGGTAGTTTTTAAACCTACACAAATCAATAAAAAGGACCAAAAAAATTTTAAAATGGTCAATATAAAGAGACTTTATCTTATTTGTAAGCTCTTTTTAAAAAAGAAAAAAACCTGACTATCTAAAGCAAAAATGATGATGTATTGTGCATTTTATAACATGTAGAATTAAAATGTATGACCAACATCCTACCAAAAGTGGGAGGAAAGAATCTGAAGTATAAGAATGAAATAATGCCTTTTGCAGCAACATGGATGTACCTGGAGATTATCATACTAAGTGTAGTAAGTCAGAGAAAGACAAATACCTTATGATACCACTCATATGTGAAATCTAATTTTTTTTAAAAAATGATACAAATGAACTTATTTACAAAACAGAAACAGACTTACAGATATCGAAAACAAACTTATAGTTACCAAAGGGGAAATGTGGAGGGGAGGGATAAATCAGGAGCTTGGTATTAACATACACACACCACTATATGTAAGACAGATAACCAACAAGGACCTACTGTATAGCACAGGGAACTCTACTCAATATTCTGTTATAACCTATATGAGAAAAGAATCTGAAAAAGAATGAAAAAAATATATATATATGTATATAACCGAATCACTTTTCTGTACACCTGAAACTAACACAACATTGTAAACCAACTGTACTCCAATAAAAATTTTTTTAAAAAATTGATTCTAAAAGAAAAAAATTTTTTGAAGCATAGCACTGTAAGATTATTACACTATACAGGAAGTAATATAATCTTACTTGAAGGTAAACTGCGATAAGTTAAAGATGGATATTGTAAAGCCTAGAGCAACCACTAAAAAAATTAAAGAGATGCAGCTAATAACACAAATGGTAGTAATAAAATGAAATCAGAAATATGTGACACAATCCAAAAGAAGGTGGTAAAAGAGGGGAAAGAGAACAAGGAACTGATGGAAAACAGTAGCAAGATGTTAGATTTAAATTCAATCATACTACTAGCTACATTAAATATAAATAATCTAAACAACACAGAAGTCAGAGATCGACAGATTGAACAAGCAGCAAGATCCAACTGTAGGTTGTCTATTTCTTCAAATAAAAAAAAAACGCAAGGCAACTATGAAAATATGTGCATGGAAAAAGAAACTCTTTAAGAGGAATAAACATATTTCAAAGTGAATAAATAGGCCTTCTAAAAATTAAGAATATAATATTTTTTTAAGATTTTTTTTTTGATGTGGACCATTTTTAAAGTCTTTATTGAATTTGTTACAATATTGCTTCTGTTTTATGTTTTGGCTTTTGGGCCATGAGGCATGTGGGATTCCAGCTCCCCAGCCAGGGATCAAACCTGCACCACCTGCATTGGAAGGCTACATCTCAACCACTGGACCACCAGGGAAGTTCCAAGAATATAATATTCTTTAGAAAACAAAATGGATAGATTTTAACATATAATCAAAAAGAGAATTAGTGAACAGGAATAGATTGGAAAAATTATTCAGGAGTCATCATAAAGAAACAGGATAACTGTGAAAGTGAATTTATTAGAAGTTATAAGAATAGAGTGAGAAAGACTAACATAAATCTAAGTTGATTTCCAGAAAGAGATAAGAGAGAGAATTTGGCAGAGAAAATATTTGATGACAGAACAGTTAAAATTTTCTTAAAATACAGCACTCAGAGATTCAAGAAGTCTTACAAGTCCAAGCAGCATAAATCAAAAGAAATCTACAACCAGATGCTTCACAGTAAAAGTGCAGAAGACTAAAGTCAGAGAGGATTTTAATAGTGGTCAGAGGATTGGAAAATTAGACAGACACCTAACTGTTCATCTTTCAAAAAAAAGCCAGGGGCTTCCCTGGTGGCGCAGTGGTTGAGAATCCGCCTGCCAATGCAGGGTATACGGGTTTGAGCCCTGCTCCAGGAAGATCCCACATGCCGTGGAGCAGTCAAGCCCGAGCACCACAACTACTGAGCCTGTGCGTCCGGAGCCCACGAGCCATGACCACTGAGCCCGAGTGCCACAACTACTGAAGCCCGTGCTTGTGCTCTGCAGCAAGAGAAGCCACCGCAATGAGAAGCCTGCGCACCGCAACGAAGAGTAGCCCCTGCTCGCCACAACTAGAGAAAAGCCCACGCGTGGCAACAAAGATCCAACACAGCCAGAAATAAAAATAAGTAAATAAATTTATTTTTTTTAAAAAGCCAGATGACAGTGAAATAATAGTCAAAGTATTGAAGAACCAATGTCTCCAAAAATTCTTCGGTTAATATATTTAACAGTGAAATGTTGTAAATATTTTCTTTCAGATTGGGAATTGAGATAAGGGTGCTCATTTTCACCACTTGTGTTCAATATTATGCTGAAAATTCTAGTCAGTGCAGTAATTCAAGAGGAAAAGTAAAAGCATAGAGTTTCAAAGGGAGAAACAAAACTATCATTATTACAGATGGCATGGATGTACACACAGAAAATGCAAAAGAATCTATGGGTAAATTATTAAAATTAACGAGAGCTTAGCAGTGCAGCTGAATATACAGTTAACATACAAAAATGAGTTGCATTTTCATAAACCTGCAACAAACAGATAAAATGAACTTTTAAAAATGTCATTTCCAGTAATATTTTGAAAATGTACCTAAGATAAATCTAACAGAAGATGTGGAAAACTTTTATGGAGAAAGCCATAAACATTTTACTACATATTAAAGATGGCCTAAATAAACTAAAATGTACATGATATTCCTGGGTTAGAGGAGTTATTATTGTGAAAGTGTCAATTCTTGAGAAAGAAGAAGGTAGGGAATTGTCCTACCAATTATCAAGTTTACTGTAAAGTTATTGTAATTAAGACAATGTGGTTTGGGCACAGGAATAGACAAACTGTGGAAGAGAATGGAGACATAGACAATCATTTGATAAATGATAGAGTCGCTATTGCAGTTTAGTGCAGAGTGATTGTGCAGTTCAATGTACCACTGAACCAGTTTCAAGTGGAGAACAGATCTAAATGTGAAAGGTAAAAAATAAAGCTTTAAGAATATCACAAAGGAGAATATCTCTGTGACCTTGAGGGTATTAAAGGATTTTTAAAAAGATTTTCTTTAATGGACAATTTTAAAGGAAAAGTTAATAAATCCAGTTACACTGAAATTAAGAATTCCTCAAACGCTATCATGAAAGGGAGTAAAAAAAACAAACTGTAAAGAGGTATTTGCAACACATATTAGCACAAAAGACTAGCATTCAGAATATACTAAGAACACTACTGAATTGATAAATAAAATGAGAAAAAAACAAGATAAAGCTGAGCAAAGATAGATAGGTAGATAGATAGATGATAGGTATTACTAAAGAAGAAACTCAAATGACAAAAACATTAAAAGTAATTAACTTCAGGCTTCCCTGGTGGCACAGTGGTTGAGAGTCCGCCTGCCGATGCAGGGGATACGGGTTCGTGTCCCGGTCCGGGAGGATCCCACATGCCGCAGAGCGGCTGGGTCCGTGAGCCATGGCCGCTGAGCCTGCGTGTCGGGAGCCTGTGCTCCGCGACGGGAGAGGCCACAACAGTGAGAGGCCCGTGTACCGCAAAAAAAAAAACTTCATTAGTAATTAGAGAAATGAAAATCATAATAAGATACCATTAAACACCCACCTGTTTTGCAAAATTTAAGAACTGTGGCAATATAAAGTGTAGAAGTGAATCAGTGAGAATTCTTATATACTTTGTTGGGGGTATAAATGGGAATGACTGCTTTGGAAAACAATGTTTCATCACTATTAAACTTGTACATACACTGCAATTTCAGTAATTACTCTCCAACATATATATCCTCGATCAACTCATGTTCGTGAGCACCTGGGTACAAATATAAGAATAATCAAAGCAGATTGTTCTCACTAGCTCCAAACTTAAAACAACCCAAAAGTATATAAACCACAGAACGGTAAATACAACATGAATACAACCAATGAAAATGAAGGAACTACATCGACACGATTGAATAGCAAAATTATAATGTAGAATAAAAGAAGCAAGTCATAAAAGTATACAAACACTATGGTTTCATTGATAGAAAATACAAAAACAGGCAAGACTAAAAAATATTATTTAAGCATGCACACATGGGTGGCAAAGATATTTTTTAAAAAGTGAATAATAGACATAAAATTCAGAGGAATTTTTTTCTTTGCGGAGAAAAGAAGGGAACAGAATTGGGGAGAGGCCTAGAGAAAAATTCTAATATACTATTAATGTTCTAATTTATAACTTGGTTGACATGTGAAAGGGTGTTTTATTATTAAAAATGTACATATGTATTTTAAATGCTCTTAGGTTTATATGAAAGATTTCAAAAGAAAAAAGGAAAAACAAATTTAAAAAAATAATGAACCTTTACTTCCAGCCAAGATGGAGTAACAGAGACAAGACACTCTACTGCCTGAAACAATGGACCAAAAAATGGACAAAATATATGAAACAATGGTTTCAAAACACTGAACACCAGGCATTGAAGGAAAGTGATCCCTGAGAGGGGAGCCCTACAACTGGCCCAGCTTACTGCTTTGAGAGAATTTCTAGCTGGAGAAATAGAGGGGGGACTCAAGCAGAGCCCAGGAGACCCCCCGAGTTGAGATGTAAGAAAGTCCTGAGAGACAAAAGTGGCCAGGGTTCACAGGACCAAATACCAGAGAGAGGACAGCTGCATGGAGAGAGAACTCCAGAGATCTGCAGAGTCCCCTTTGAGAATTCAGTAGAATTCTGATGAATGCATGCAAGTGAGGAAACCACCCAAGTATGGGCAAAGTACCACCTAAAAGGATCAAACGGTATAACACTGAGTGTGGGAAAATTTTCACCCCGTAGGATATTTATTGAGGCTCCTCTACGCTAAGCGAGTTAACAAGTATATCTTAGCTTCACAAAAACCTGTGAGATAGATAATACACTCATTTTACAGAAAAGGAAGCTGAGGTTCCAGAAGGGAATAGCTTTTGCAGGATTACAGAACTAGTAAATGTCAGTGCCTCAATCCAAGATTAAGGCTTCTGACCAAAAAACACATGTCTTTCTGCAGTTTGCTGTGCTCTCTCTCCTTGCACCATGGTCTGTGGTTGACAAAATTCAGAATTATCTTTCCTTTACCTTACTTACTGGAAATCTCTCTTCCTTCAGTAATTACTTGAAACTGGCACTCAACACTAACAATGTACGTACTCAACGTTTTTCATAAATGCTGCAGTTTTTCTTCATCCTTTCAAGGTCAACTTTCTTTAGAGAAGGGTTATAGTTTTATTCAAATTATTTAAAAAATGAATTGAGTACCTTCAGGGCACCAGAACAAACTTTGTAAAAACATTTACACAGAGTCTTAAATATTGGGGTTTTGGAAATGATTTTTTTCTACAAAACCCTTTCTGTCTTTAAGAATGTGAGTTAAATCCAGAGGCTTTAATTAAGTCATTCCTAAAGTCAGCATCACATCACATCTTGCAAGGTTTGGTGGAATGGATGAATGAAATCCCTAATTGAAGAATCATGGAGTTGGGGATAGTGTGGGCCATCTCAAATGGAGCAATACTGTGAATACAAAATGTCACCTGCCACATCAGTAAACAAAGGCTGTGGCAGCCATCAAGCCATCACATTACAGCTGCCCAGATGATGAGCCCTGAGGGAACTCAGGATGAAAGAACATAGGATACTGGCCCCAGATAGGTGAGGTGCATATCAAAGGAATGATGGCAGTGAGCCCAAGTTTTGCATTTTCCCATACAAAGAAAAGCACTAAATTCCCTACCTTGATATATCTGGTTTTCTTTAATTGACAGTAATCTTTTGATTCCAACTACCTGGTCTTTTGCTGCAAAAACTCTTATATATCCTGGCTCCCCCCTTGCCTCTTCGGAACAGTCTCTCAGAATTACCTGAGATGCTGTGTCCCAGGCTTAAGTCCTGAGTTTTGTCTGCCAAGTAAAACATGACTCTCAACTTTTTAGGTCGTGCATTTTTTTTTCAGTCAACAATACCTAAGGGGTATCCTTAATCTGGATCACTGAAGCCTGAAACTAGACCCCAAATTTCACATTTTTGTTTGTGCAGTTTTCCAGGGGGACTCTAACAGCTTTCTTCAGATTCCCAGTGGAGTCTATGATCCAGTTAAGATCAACTTTTACTCAATACTAGTCGTTCTCAAAGTGTGGTCCCTGGACCAGCAGCAACAGCATCACCTGGGATCTTGTTAAAACTGCAAGTGCTCGAGCTTCACCTGGACCTGCTGAATCAGAAACTCGGAGGGTGGGGCCCAGTGATGCATGTTTTCAGGATCCCTCCAGGCAACTCTGATGCGTGCTCAAGTTCAAGTTTAAGAACACAACTCTCTACTTCCCTTGGATTGGCCTCTGTTCTCATCCAGCTGAAAAGGCTTCCCTTATCTCCTCAGAGACCTCCCTTTTATTTGACCTTGTTCAAGCTCATCTCTAATTCTACTGAATGGCGGAAGTTTTCCAAGCCTGGAGGAACTAAATTCAATTTCTCCCATCATCTGGAAAAAGTCACCTCCCCCAACTCCCACCCTAACACAGGATATTCACATTGTTTCTTAAAAGAAAAATAAATAAATACAGAAACCCAGAATCAAAACTTCAAACCAACCACAAAAAGTACTTGGTGTGTGTTTGGATAATATGTGCATAAATATGTGACATGTTTATTTTATTGTTGTAGAGCTTAAACTTCCGGACTAAAGGAACTATCACTTATATATACTCTTGGGCAACAGAGGAGCTAAAGCATTTTTTAAACACTGGGAAATAGCAAAAATATCCCCAAATCATGATTCTGTCTGATAATCTGCTATAAACTCACAGGGCTAGGTTTAATCGGTATCCCTGGAATTGCCTGCATTTAAAATGTTCATCAAAGGTTGTGTCCCCGTGGTGCTCTAGCTACTGCATGGAATATATGACAGCTCTGACCCCTCTTCCCATGGTCGCCTCCCTGTGGCATTCTGTGCATCTGGCTTAGCTTTCCTGGGAAGAAAAACTGAAAACTTTCTTGGTCCTGAGCCATGCTCTCATCTGGGATAAAGATTAAGAAAGAGGAAGGGAGCTTTTGCTCAGATTATAAATGCCAGATGCTGCCAAATTAATGGTCCAACACAGCCACGTGGAGCTTACTTCAAACTTTTGGTTCTCAAACCTCCTCTCTAAAGAATGTGCTGGAAACTGTCAGGAATCACGGAGGAGTGGCCCCCTGCATTCATGAACACTCACTCTAAGATTGCCACCGATAGAATAAAGGGAAATCCTCAGACCTTATTGTGGTTTATCAGCTTTTATGTAGCTCAGAGTTTCCCAGATTGGACTTCCATACCCCAGGGAACCATGAGAATTGTTAAAGAGGTCACCATGGTGGCTTCAAGCCAAGAGGACATATACCACCATTGACGAAAGGCATTTTGCCTGAGACTTAGTATTGACTGATAGGGAACCACTCAGTCATTATAAATGAAAGAGCTCTTTGATCGTTTTCCTTGCAAAAACTGAGGAAGAGTAAATGGGTCAAAGTTAATGTGTATAAAGAAAGTAGCAAAAAGAAATGCGAGTGATAACAAAATAAAAAGGAGAGAAAAAATAGTCCGAGAAGAGAATGTAGAGAGAGAGATTAAGCAGTGAAGAAAGGAAAACAGTGCAACAGAACCAACTGTTTCTAAGCGAATATTTTTAATTACAGTAATAACTTTGAGCAAACCTCCAGGGAAGAAATAGTTATGAAGGGGTCTAAATAAGATTTATTGGATCAGTATTACTGAATTTTTCTTTTGCCTTAAGCTCAAATATGTTTTGGCCAGCACTGTTCCTGAGCCTGTCTTTAGGTAAATTTTTTTTTTTTTTTTTTTTTTTTTGCGGTACGCGGGCCTCTCACTGTTGTGGCCTCTCCCGTTGTGGAGCACAGGCTCCGGACGCGCAGGCTCAGCGGCCACGGCTAACGACCCCAGCCGCTCCGCGGCATATGGGATCTTCCTGGACCGGGGCACGAACCCGCGTCCCCTGCATCGGCAGGCGGACTCTCAACCACTGCGCCGCCAGGGAAGCCCTAGGTACAATTTTGAAATTTTTTTCAGTTGGATTTTGTTCAAATGGATTTTAATTTTTTTAATACTGCATTAAAATATCATTTATCTTGATGACTAAGTTTCTTTGGCACCCCTTAAATTTTTCCCCCAAGGCGAGTGCCCTATTTGTCTTACCCTAATGCTGGCCCCATAGGGCATACCGTTCTTCAGATTTTGATTGGGTACTGTCAGAAGAGATGGAGAAACAAAGGTACTTCTTTCAAGTGGAAAGTCTACTTAAGTGTCTGGGTTCAGCCGAATGTAGACTTTGAGGCTGGAAGTTCTCTTGGGAAGATATTTTCACAAATTACGGGGTTGGAGAAATGCTTGTACCTTGAATTAGATGTGAAGACTTATTCTGAATAAAGTTTCTTCCATTCACATCATCTAGCAAAAGCCAGGCAAACACTCTTCTCATAGTTATCTCTTGCTCTGTCACAAACATAAGGCACTAAAAGTGAAACCAAACACTTGTCCTGCCAAGTCTGTTGAGAAAGGCAAACCAGAAACATAGCAACTCCCAGGTTTAAACTGCAGTGTGAACCTGACAAGATTCTCCCTGGAGTAATTTAAGAAGGTTCAAGAAACACATGCTTTGAATGTTTATCTGTTCATGTGGGAAAGGATATATAGATCTGGGTTCATACATATTAAGTCTGGATCTGTAGACTCCATCAGGAGACCACAGAAATGCATGCGGATGAAGAAAATCCTTGTAGAATGAAAGTAAAGTAACTGACTTGAGAAAATCGGATCTCATGCTACCTTTAAAGAAAACTACAATGGTATGTTCATATTGCAAAGGTGGGTGACTGTGAATTTTGGTACATGCAGTTAACAATAATAGTTTTTATTATCTTGTTATCATTTGTGAAGGGAGAGCAGAGTATTAGGCATTTTACTTATGTTGTTATTTTTATACTCATAATAACCATGAATGGCAGACTGTACTATCTGCATTTTCCATGTGAGGAAACTGAAGCTTAGAAAAGTGATCTGCCCACAGCCAAACCAAGCCGTTTGTGAGTTGTGGGTGGAGCCAGATTTTTAACCTGAGTATCTAATTCCAAAGTCACCGCGTTTCCCTCTAAACCAGGGGTATACAGACCACAGACCACATGCCAAGTCTGCTGTGCCACCTCAGTCTGCAAACTAAGAATGGTTTTTATATCTTTAAATGGTTGACAAAAATCAAAAGAAGAATGTTATTTTGTAAAATGTGAAAATTACACGAAATTCAAATTTCAGTGTCCATATGTAAGATTTTATTGGAACACTGCCACACCCATGCATCTCCTTGCTATCTGTGCTGCATTCACACTACAACGGCGGAGTTAGGTAGTTGCTACAGAGCCTGTACAGCCTACAGCCTAAAATATTTACTATCGGGTCCTTTAAGATGACGTTATCCTAAGTTGGTAGTAACATTTTTTTTAAAGGTCATTTTTTTTAAATCCCAGCAAAAAATTAAATAACCCAATCGAAAAATGGGCAGAAGAACTAAATAGACATTTCTTCAAAGAGGACATACAGATAGCCAACAGGCCTATGAAAAGGTGCTCAACATCGCTAGTTATTGGAGAAATGAAAATCGAAACTACAATGAGATACCACCTTGCACCCGTTGGAATGATCATCATTAAAAAGTCTACAAATAACAAATGCTGGAGAGGGTGGAGAAAAGGGAATTCTCCTACACTGTTGGTGATGTAAGTTGGTACAGCCACTATGGAAAACAGTATGGATGTTCCTCAAAAAAATAAAAATAGAATTACCATACGACCCAGCAATCCCACTCCTGGGCATATATCTGGACAGAACACTAATTCAAAAAGATACATGCAACCCTATGTTCATAGCAGCACTATTCTCAATAGCCAAGACATGGAAACAACCTAAATGTCCATCAGCAGATGAATGGATAAAGAAGATGTGGTGTATTTACACACACACACACACACACACACACACACACACACACACATGGAATACTACTCAGCCATAAAAAAGAATGAAATAATGCCATTTGCAGCAACATGGATGCAACTAGAGATTATCATACTTAGTGAAGTAAGTCAGAAAGAGAAAGACAAACACCATAAGATATCACATAGGTGGAATCTAAAATATAACACAAATGAACTTATCTACGAAACAGAAACAGACTCACAGACATAGAGAACAGACTTGTGGGAGAAGGATGGAGTGGGAGTTTGGGATTAGCAGATGCAAACTATTATATATAGGATGGATAAACAACAAGGTCCTACTGCATAGCACAGGGAACTATATTCAATATACTGTGATAAACCATAATGGAAAAGAATATTTTTTAAAAAGTATGTATATATATGTGTGTGTGTGTGTAACTGAATCACTTTGCTGTACAGCAGAAATTAACACAACATTTAAATCAACTGTACTTCAATAAAAAAAAAAAATCCCAGCATTAGCAGGTTTTTTCCCCACTATAGATATAACCAGTACTCCTGAACCACATCTCTGCTCTGCTCCTACAAGAGTTAAACCTCCCTGCTCACACCTCCAGCCTACAAGGGAAAGCTCGTTCCTACCATAACATTCTACCAATCAGATCAAGTTACTTTCTTCTTTAATTTAATTCCCATCTACACGGAATAGAACAATCTAAACAAGCATAGATGTGACTGCTGGTTTCTTGATAAGTCATGAATTTTTGCCAATCCCATGGCTGATGACAGGAATTACAACGAAGCCAAGAGAGATCACATTTAAGTAGCAGCAAGAGAATATTTTTTCAAGCTGTATAATTCTACGAATAAAGAATAACAAAATTATGGCAAGGTAAACACCATCACACCACAATGCAAACACGACGAAGATACTACAGCAAAATTCTCTGTCTACATATCTAGTTTTTAAGGCCTTCTTCCAAAGGATTCCTGCTGCCTACATTTCCTCTGACATCACTCTGCTGACTTGGCATCCCAGACATCATTGTGCAAAATGTTCTGGGAATCGAACAGTCAGTTCTCAGCATCCTAGATCTAGCCCCTGAGCGTTATTCATAATGCTAGTGTCATCGCCAGGAGCCAGTTGTACGCCCATAATCCCCTTCAAACAGTGGGAGGAAGAAAAGTAAAGAAATGTCAGTCCCAGGCATATCAAAGGTAAAGCTAAGACGGATGCTGTAGTTCACAACAATGATGGGTAGGGAGACTGTTTCTCTAGCTCTTGTCCTGACTCAGAGAAGCTTCCGTGGGTTCTCCATGAGTGCTTTCCAGTGGTGCCCTCCAGCTCACAATTTTTTTTTTAATGACTCTTGCCATCCACTAAAGGAATTCATTGAACAGTAATGAAGTATTATTAACAGGGCTGGCAGAATGCTCTTCCTTGGCTAATGAAATACAGGTTTGTAGACCAATATAAATTTTCTTAGGTAGAAATTCTATTTCTTTGCCTGATCGTCAGTGGTTTAAGTTTCCCCCCCTCATCTTCAGCCTTCGTTAAATCATCTTTTCATAGGGAAAATATTCTCAGCGACCTAAGCACACAACCAACTTTCCATGAAAATGAAGTCCATTTCTCCATTCCCCCCACTCCCAGATTTCTGACACGTTTAATATTTTCTAGAGTCTGCCAAAGTCCAGGGAGTGCCAAAAACACCTCATGCACCAATCTGGTTTTCAGAACGACCTGATATGACGCAGTTGAATTTTGACAGGCTAGCAGAAAGGAAATGACTTAAATCAGAAGCAGGCTTGGTTTAAAACTGTCTTGTCTGGTTGTTTTCTTTTTTTCCTAGATGGTTCCAGAAAAAATAAATACGATTCTTGTGAGCGCCTACTTTGGAAATTGTTTTTTCCCTTCTTTGTCATTCTTTGTGTGAATCTCAATGGACCGCTGAAGAGAATTTTCCAGGAGCAAAGGAAAGAGAAGAGCCAATGAAAAGACTCAGTTTGCTCTTACTAACCTAACTCTTTTTCACTTGTGGGTGAGCTGTTGAGTCAGCCAGTAATAGGATCATTGTTAAAGACTTACCGGGTTCCTAGACCTCAGGAAAATAATCTCCTTTAGTCTAGAACAAAGACCAGTTTGCAAAGTTCTCTTTAGGACTCTTGAGAACTAAGCCGAAAATAACTTAGATAACTAAGTGGCTCTGGACCAAACCTTTAAAATTTAAAGTACTTAGGAAGGGCTTCCCTGGTGGCGCAGTGGTTAAGAACCCGCCTGCCAATGCAGGGGACACGGGTTTGAGCCCTGGTCTGGGAAGATCCCACATGCTGCGGAGCAACTAAGCCCATGTACCACAACTACTGAGCCTGCGCTCTAGAGCCCTCGAGCCACAACTACTGAGCCCACGTGCCACAACTACTGAAGCCCGCTCACGTAGAACCTGTGCTCGGCAACAAGAGAAGCCACCGCAATGAGAAGACCGCGCACCACAATGAAGAGCCCCTGCTCGTGGCAACTAGAGGAAGCCCGTGCGCAGCAACGAAGATCCAACGCAGCCAAAAATAAATAATTTATTAATTAAAAAAAATAAAGTACTTAGGAAGAAAAACAAGCTTTAAAAAAAAGACAAATCCCAAGGAGAGCAAAGATAACCCTTTAAAATGTGGGAAGGAGCTGAGTCAGACCCTGTCAGCAAGCTTCACTGAGGCCTGGGGACTTGTAGCAACACGATTTTTTTTTTTTTAAACTTACACAGCAACTTTGATCCAAGGATCTCAAAGTCTTCTACAAAAGTCAGATCTCCTAATGTTCCATTCAAGGGGGGGTGATTGGAGGGGGTTGCTTCCCTAAAGTGGCGTTTCTCCTCCTTGGCACTACTGACATTTTGAACTGGATAATTCTTTGTTGTGGGCCCACCCTGTGCTATCTGGGACGTTTAGCAGCCTCCCTGACCTCTACCCACTAGATGCCAGTAGCACCACCATCCCTTCCCCTGCTGGTGACAACCAAATATGTCTCCGGTCCTTGCCATGTGGCCCTTTGGGGGACAAAATGGCCCCCAGTTGAGAAGCACTGTTCTAAATGGAAAAAAGCAAGGCACGGAGCAGTCAATGAACTCAAGTAATAGCGTCCAGCCAAAAAGCAGTCGCTTAACTGGAAAAAGAAGATGATGACTCCCAAGTCCCAAGCATAAGACCCTGACAGCCACTTTACCCCACCCCACAGGAAACTCACTGAGACCCTAATTTATTCCTTGAGTTGGTTAGTTCTGAAAACACATCCACTAAGACTGAGCTGTCAGTATACATTTGCCCTCTTGCTGCACTGAATCCTTGGCTGGGTTGAATATGTCTGGTTGGTGTTCTCCTCCTGGCGAGTCACTAAGTCAGTTCTGAGACTAATTGCACTCTCAAGGAGAGCAAGTCCGTATAGCATGAAATGGACCAGAAGCAACCCTGTAACTGTACGTGTGGAATCGTTTATAGCTTAAAGCCTTTACTAAGAGCAGAGCTGCTTGTGTGCAGGATTGGGTGGGATGAGACCACAGGATGACTGAGCCGAGCAGACAAATGCTTTCAGATGTTGTTATCTGATAAGTCAACTACATTAATTTTATTAATGTATTAATGTTGTTATCTGATAAGTCAACTACATTAATTTTATTAATGTATTAATGTTGTTATCTGATAAGTCAACTACATTAATTTTCGTCAGAGCGTTGCTTGGAAATGATTGCAACATGGACTTCCGTCAATTGATTTACTTAAACAGAACATGTCATTGGCATACACGTTTTTTTGATATGTCAGTGCCCGTCTCTTGTTAAATTATAAGAAGCCTGTCCCCTCCCTCCTCTTCATTCACATCGGTGTGTGAACTTGTTGCTCTCCCCAGGTGAGTCAGCGAAGTCAGGTACAGATTAATTTGAACAATAAACCACCTCAAGCATTTTGGGACTAGAGACAGGTGTAAGAAATTATTTTTAAAACAAACTCTGCAAGACACACAAGAGAAACGGGCTGGCATGCTGGTGTAACTATTACGCAAAGCTGGGTATAAGTCTCCACCACTCAGCTCTGTATCATTCAATGAGTATATGTCGAGAGCCCACTGGCTCCAAGGCCCTGTGCTGATGCTATGGAGAATACAAGAACGCCCACAGTCAGGCTCTGATTTGATTTTTTTTTTTTTTTGCATAGGCTAACAGATAAACTATTGCATATGCATAAGTAATTATCCTGTGAGGCAGAAGGTAATCAGTGCCTTAAAGAGGAACAGGCAAAGTGTCTGTTTTTGGCATTCACAATTTTGGGTCTCATTATACCACAGAGAATTAAGTTTTCATCATGAGAGGGCAGCTGGGATAGAGTAAAAGGAGCCCTAAATTTAGGGTCCCAAAACATCTGGGCTGAATCCTGGGTTTTTTTCATTCTCTAGAAGCACACCTCTGAGCATGTCATTGTACATCACTTCTCTGTGCCTCCATTCCTTGTCTATAAAAAGAGAACAAGAGTGCCTCAAAGGGTTACTGTGAAGAGCACAACTTTTGTTAAACTTTCAGATGAATATTATAATTTCTAGGGCTAGGATTTAATCACAGCTATTATTCGTTTACTACTTACTTTGTGCAAAGTGCCTTCATATATTATCTTTACCCTAGACAACAGTCCTATGAGATAGCATCATTCATTTTCCTTTTATAGATAAGGAAATTGAAGGTCAGAGAGGTTAAGTGATTTCTCTGAAGTCACACAGCTGGCATCCAACAGACTCTTGAGTCAATTGAACCTAGGTCTATTGAACTTGAGAGCATGCATAATTTCCACATCACGAGGCTGCCATTTCACCATAGTCCCTATTTTGCATGAAATAACAGAAAGTATAAATAAATGAGTTAATATGGCACCTGATAAAATATGGGGATTGATAAAATAACCATCAAGGAAAATCTTGATTTACCATATTTCAAGAAAACAAACAAACAAATACAAGTTACCCTCAACAAGATTCTTAAGAAAATGAGACAAAACACATGTCCTTTCCCTGTTTCAATGCAGGAGCAGAATGAGGGCCTGAAAACGTCAGGAGATTTTCTGGGTTCATGATTGAACTCAGAACCTAGCATGCCTCTCTCACCCAAAAAGAAAGAAAGGACCAGCCTGTCACTGTGTTCTCCTCAAGAAACAAAGACATTTTCTTCTTGGCAGACTGCAGTAGGACATATCAGGTAGAAATCATCTATTCTTATGCTTTCCAGATTGAGAATGGTGCTTTTCTGGGAGAAAACAGGGAGACACAGAAACATGAAAAATAATGAAGGCCAATAGGATTTAGAGAGACTCCTCCAGTAGAAAGTATTCTATTATGGGCTGTCTACATAGAGCCATCTCATTTAATCCTTAGGACCACGAGATGTGAGGCACAGGCTATATCACTATTTTGCAGACAAGAAAACTGAGGTGTAATGACCCTTGTGTTTTGCCCAAGGTGTCTCTGGAGTAATCGTTGGTGTTGCTTTATGAGAACCGGCCGCCATCAACACAGAAGTGTGTCCTCTCTGCCCAACCCCTGCCCCCAACCTGGGCCCGCCTTATTCCCTGAGCACAGGCTCACTTCCCAATCCCCTGCTCTGCTCACCCTCCATCAGGCACACGGGGGTCACCAGCTGGAATGTAAACCAGCACAGACAGTATTTCCAATGACCTATGACCTTTGAACTGACCATAATTTGACAGCCAACTCTCAGTTATCTGCAAAAGGTTTGCATGTCTCCTTGGCAAACTCCAGCCACAAATGTGTTCCCCCAATACAAGGGAATCATTCCCACCATGGAAGGGAATCTTCGTCTCCACTTAAGCAAAGAATTAGGAAGATAAATCTTTAAGAAAAAAGGAATCACATGATGCCTCCCAAGCCAAAGAGAAAGCCATTCTTTTTGGATGATCTATGGCCCTCCTCCATCAAGGCAGATCAATGGGGTTACCTAGAATCTCTAACCTCACACCAGTACTGAAGACTAGGTATTAGTCTACTTTTATAAATGATGAAAATAAGTGTCAGAGGTTAAGCAACTTGCCTCAGGCCATCCAGGTGGTAGGTACCAGCACTGAGGCTCTTCACCCTCGCGTACCTTTGTAAGGCACTCTCCTCCCAGTAAAACAAACAGCAGAGTGAAATGAAGGGGAAATACTCCTTCTCTTTAAAAGCATGATTAAAAACAGTTAAAACTTTTGGCTCCATTATCCAGCCTTACACCTTGCTGGCCACCTACGGTGACTGTTACATCTTATTCCGGCCTGGTTATCTAGTAACTTTCAGGCCCCTGTCAAATGTCTCGGCTCATTAACTAAAGAATACTATGAATATTACCTCCAATATTCAAGAAGCAGATTGGTTCAAAATCCTGATTCTTCAGATACTTACTGCTGCTGCAGGTCCAAAAGGACAGAGTCATCTGTGCCCACATACTTTGTTACCTGCTGAATTTCTTCCCTACTCTGCAGAGCTGGGCAGGCGCAGCCCCTCTGGCTGTGCCTAGTTAAGTAATTAAGATTTACCCTAGAAATAGGCTTTCTGAGGCCAGTGGTCTCCACTTTTAATCTACAATAGCAAAACCCGGAGGGCTTGTTAAGACATGGGTTACTAGGCTCTGCGCACAGAGATGTTGAGTCAGTACATCTGGTGTGGGGCCTGAGAACTGGCATTTCTTTCAAGTTCTCTGGTGATGCTGATGCAGATGGTCTGGGGACCACATTTATCTTAATTAATTAATTAATTTTGGCTGCAATGGGTTTTCATTGCTGTGCGCGGGCTTTCTCTAGTTGCAGCGAGCGGGGGCTACTCTTCGTTGGGTGAGTGGGCTTCTCATTGCATTGGCTTCTCTAGTTGTGGAGCATGGGCTCTAGGCACGCAGGCTTCAGTAGTTGTGGCACGTGGGCTCAGTAGTTGTGGCTCACGGGCTCTAGAGCGCAGGCTCAGTAGTTGTGGCGCAAGGGCTTAGTTGCTCCTTGGCATGTGGGATCTTCCCGGACCAGGGCTCGAACCCACGTCCCCTGCATTGGCAGGCGGATTCTCAACCACTGCGCCACCAGGGAAGTCCCTGGGGACCACATTTTGAGAATCACTATTATAGGCCCCCACTCAGACCGTGTCCCCAGGGTTCTCTGTCTCCAGATGCAGGAGGACACGAGACAAATTCAAGGCAAGAGCGGAGCGTGCTTCTGCACCAGGGCAAGAATTGCTGGTCGGTCTCCCTTTCCCAGGGCCCTACTCAGTTCCTTCTAGGACTTCCAAAGGCCCAAGGGGCCCTTCTGATTGACAAGTACTTCAGTCCCACCTCTTTGAACCAGCCTGGTAAGAAAAAAAAAAAAGGAAAGAAAAACAAAATTGAAAGGACGATCTGAAGAGCAAAATAAGTCCCCCTCCCCTCCCAAAGAGGACTCTAAGCAGTAGCAAAAGTGTTAGCCTCCTTGTCCCTCCCCCACAAACTCTACTCCTTAGTATCGTGGTCCAATGATTGACCTTCCTCTCTGTGTGGGGAGCTAGATTAAGCTTAGATGTGTCACTCTCAAGGTTTACAGTCTCCTGCTGTGTCAGACAAACTACATTTCACAAATTACCATAAAATAAAGGAATTGATATATCTACTAAAAATATTCTTCCAGAAGTTTTATTTGACCCTCCCAAAGAAACATGCACAAAAACGAATCAACACATCTGCACACGGCAACTCCCCAGTTATTTTTTCTCTTTAGAGAAAGAAAACCTATAGTTTCCAAAAGTGCTTTTAGCCATGCAAATTAGAGAGGTTGGAGTTAATTCTATAACATATTAGATGGTTGCTTGGATAACGATTGATTTTTTTTTCACCTCAAATGACATTCAATTAAAGAACATGTATAAGTCATCAGCTGTTCCCAGCTTGAATGATAATTTATAAAGTTTTAGGGGTGAGAACATATAAAATATTTTGCACTTGGAAGATGTGTTACAGGCTGAAATGTTTGTAGGAAATATCCTCTCCGTGAAGAATTCCTGCTCCAAAATGCCTTGATTAATTACCATAAACAGCTTTGAGGAAAAAGGGCGCAGCATCTCACATCCGGTAGGACACTGGCACGGTTCATTGGAAACTCCAACGCAAGCCAAACCCAGAGAAGCCAGGCCCCTTCCATTCAGGGCTGCTCCAGCTCAGGGAAACACCTTGGGCTGGGGACAGCTCTGGAAAGGCTCTGCTCTAGTTGGCACTGAACCGAAGTCCATTTCTTCTTCTGTTCCCAGATCCCCCGAGAGAATGAGTCAGCTTCAGGGCTCTGAAGGTGTGGGCCGTAGCTGAGACCTGGAGGACCCTATCAAGAATAACCCCAGTGCCCTGCCAGCTCTTCACTGTGAGACTGCCCTTCCAGAATTCCAAAATGGAATGAAGCATTACAGAAAAGAAATAATAGTATTTACTGAAAGTATCCTGCTGAGATTTTTTTTTTAACATACATTATTTTATTTAGTTCTCACATTAAACCTGCGAGACAGGGATTATCGCCTCTTTTGTTACACATGGGGAAAAAAGCGTGCTCCGGGAGGTTAAGCCATATGCCCAGTATCACACAGCACATTTGTGCCATAACTAGGATAAGGACAAGAGCCTGTCTTGTCTACCAGATCCCTCTCATTATCCACAGGAAGAGGAAAAATTCAAAACAGGTCTATAATACTTACTTAAAGCCATTCAGACATTGAGTGGGAAATAAGCAGTTAGCAGGTTTTCTTCAATGTCAAGGAGTGATTCCTACCACCAGGTCCTTGGGCAACATTTTGAAGTAGGTAATGTTGGGTTTACAACATTCCCATCCCCCAGATTCCCTCTCCTACCACCCAGGGCCTGAATTACCCCTGCTATTAGAGTCCTTCCAGCTCCTGGAGTTTTCCAGAACCCTGTATGTGGTCTCTCATTCGGTGTTATAAAGACCGTGTAATAGTACTAGTGTCTCCTCTACAAGAAAAGCAAAACAAAACCATCTGTAACAGACAGGCAAACATCTCTTGCTTAAAAATGAAACTTTCCCTTCCCACCACCAACCTCTTGTCAATATTTCCAAATGCTTCCATACACCCGGGCTCAACTTGTGAAATGAGAGTAAAATGTACCTGAGTAAAGTAATTTGTATCACTGAAATGAGAAACGGGTTCAACTCTTCCAAGAGAGATCTGTATTTTAGAACTCCCAGTGAATTTCTAATGCTACGTGGGGAATTTTATGAGCTGGGAGGTTTATCTAGATGTTTTCCTTCCCGATTCACTCACTTTTCACTTTCATTCCCCAAGCGGTGAGAGGACTGCTTACATAGGTATCACCCATACGAAAGTTTGTCAAATCAGGTTTAACATAACCAGGTTTTGACTTGGTGAGCCTTCCTGCTGCTGCGGTTTCTCCCAAATAAGGAGACTGAATCTTTTGATGAACAATCTTCTACCTAGAAATGGAATCATGCCAAGAACACCCACTGGAGTCAAGGCAGCCATGGGACTTCCCCAAATTCCAGAAGAATTGAATGGTGTAGTTTCCTCCCTCAAATACTTCTTTAAATACTTATGTCACCAAAATATTACGTCACCAAACTTTTAAATTTTTTATGCAAAGCAGTCAAAATATTCTTCGTTCAGACATGCTACTTGCTTAGGATTTTTGAATAGCTGGTAAGACCTGTCTTGCTTATTAGCATCAGAGCACACACGGCTAGAGCCAGAGAAACTCTGAGAAACTGTAATGTTAAACTGGATATTTACTTTTGAAGCCAGTGTTACATAACATTTTCTCTCACTCATTACTGTTTTTTTTATTTAACATCTTTATTGGAGTATAATTGCTTTACAATGTTGTGTTAGTTTCTGCTGTGTAACAAAGTGAATCAGCTATACATATACATATACTTCCATATCCCCTCCCTCTTATGTCTCCCTCCCACCCTCCCTATCCCACCCCTCTAGGTGGTCACAAAGCACCGAGCTGATCTCCCTGTGCTATGTGGCTGCTTCCCACCAGCTATCTATTTTACATTTGGTAGTGTATATATTTCCATGCCACTCTCTCACTTCATCCCACCTTACCCTTCCCCCTCCCCATGTCCTCAAGTCCATTCTCTACGTCTGCATCTTTATTCCTGTCCTGCCCCTAGGTTCATCAGAACCTTTCTTTTTTTTTTTTTAGATTCCATATATATGTGTTACCATATGGTATTTGTTTTTCTCTTTCTGACTTACTTCACTCTGTATGACAGACTTTAGATCCATCCACCTCACTACAAATAACTCAATTTCATTTCTTTTTATGGCTGACTAATATTCCATTGTATATATGTGCCACATCTTCTTTATCCATTCATCTGTTGGTGCCACAACTTCTTTATCCATTCATCTGTTGATGGACACTTAGGTTGCTTCCATGTCCTGGCTGTTGTAAATAGTGCTGCAATGAACATTGTGGTGCTTGACTCTTTTTGAATTATGGTTTTCTCAGGGTATATGCCCAGTAGTGAGGTTGCTGGGTCATATGGTAGTTCTATTTGTACTTTTTTAAGGAAGCTCCATACTGTTCTCCATAGTGGCTGTACCAAGTTACATTCCCACCAACAGTGCAAGAGGATTCCCTTTTCTCCACACCCTCTCCAGCATTTATTGTTTGTAGATTTTTTTCCAGCTTTTTTTTTTTTTTTTTTTTTTTTTGCGGTACGCAGGCCTCTCACTGTTGTGCCCCCTCCCGCCCCGTTGCGGAGCACAGGCTCCGGACACACAGGCTCAGCGGCCACGGCCCACGGGCCCAGCCACTCCGCGGCACGTGGGATCCTCCCGGACCGGGGCACGAACCCGTGTCCCCTGCATCGGCAGGCAGACTCTCAACCACTGTGCCACCAGGGAAGCCCCTGTTTGTAGATTTTTTGATGATGGCCATTCTGACTGGTGTGAGGTGATACCTCATTGTAGTTTCGATTTGCATTTATCTAATGATTAGTGATGTTGAGCATCCTTTCATGTGTTTGTTGGCCATCTGTATGCCTTCTTTGGAAAAATGTCTATTTAGGTCTTCTGCCCATTTTTGGATTGGGCTGTTTGTTTTTTGATATTAAGCTGCATGAGCTGCTTGTATATTTTGGAAATTAATCCTTTGTCAGTTGTTTTGTTTGCAAATATTTTCTCCCATTCTGAGGGTTGTCTTTTTGTCTTCTTCATGGTTTCCTTTGCTGTGCAAAAGCTCTTCAGTTTCATTAGGCCCCATTTGTTTATTTTTGTTTTTATTTCCATTTCTCTATGAGGTGGGTCAAAAAGGATCTTGCTGTGATTTATGTCATAGAGTGTTCTGCCTATGTTTTCCTCTAAGACTTTTATAGTGCCTGGCCTTACATTTAGGTCTTTAATCCATTTTGAGTTTATTTTTGTGTATGCTGTTAGGGAGTATTCTAATTTCATTCTTTTACATGTAGCTGTCCAGTTTTCCCAGCACCACTTATGGAAGAGGCTGTCTTTTCTCCATTGTATATTCTTGCCTCCTTTATCAAAGATAAGGTGACCAGGGCTTCCCTGGTGGCGCAGTGGTTGAGAGTCCGCCTGCCGATGCAGTGGACACGGGTTCGTGCCCCAGTCCGGGAAGATCCCACATGCCGCGGAGCGGCTGGGCCCATGAGCCATGGCTGCTGAGCCTGCGCGTCCGGAGCCTGTGCTCTGCAACAGGAGAGGCCACAACAGTAAGAGGCCTGTGTACCGCAAAAAAAAAAAAAAAAAAAAAAAAGAATCCACCTGCCAAGGCAGGGGACACAGGTTCAAGCCCTGGTCTGGGAAGATCCCACATGCCATGGAACAACTAGGTCTGTGCGCCACAACTACTGAGACTGTGCTCTAGAGCCCACGAGCCACAACTACTGCCCGTGTGCCACGATACTAAAGCCCATGTGCCTAGAGCCCATGCTCCGCAACAAGAGAAGCCACCGCAATGAGAAGACCACGGACCACACGAAGAGTAGCCCCTGCTCGCCAGTAGAGAAAGCCCACACACAGTAACGAAGACCCAACGCAGCCAAAAATAAATAATAAATAAATTTATAAAATAAAATACAAAGTCCACATGAAGCAGAATGTAGACAGCTAGTGGGCAATTCTCAGCAGCAGCAATTCCATTTCCAGTTTTGCCTAAGTATAAATTTGGCTCAGGGCAATTCTGGAGTGAGAGAGGAAGTAATTCTTTTTCATAATTTTTTCTGTATCAAGGGAATATAATGACACATTGCAGAACTTACTTAAAAGGGAGACTTGCATTTTTAATCCAATAAACACCTTGGACTTTTTAAAAGAGCACTGTGAAAATAGAAAGGAACTTTATTACTGTAAGTTCGTGTCAGGAAACTAACTAGAATTTCTGAGTATGTAACGGGGTATTAGGCACGAATAGAAGGGATGTTATGCAGATTAGATATAATTAGACATAACGATTAGACATAATCGTTACCATCAAGGAGCTTCTAGTGTCAAGAGCAGAGATTCTTAACCTGAGGGTTATGGATGAACCGTGGAGGACCCATAAAGCTCCTGAAATTGTATACACAAATGTGTGTGTATTTGCTGGCAACTTCTGGTCAGAAGGCCCAGAGCTTTCTTTAGATTCTCAAAGGGATCCACAAGAAAAAAAAAAAAAAAAAAAAAGGTTAAGAACCACAGATCAAGACTAAAGAATCCTTTAATTGTAGTAATTTTTCCTATGGAATGCCACAAAAATAGACTATTCACAGTCATCTAATTCTGGGTTTCTAACACTGGTGTACATAAAGGACAAGCTTAATTCTTGGCTTGCTGAATTTAAAGATAGCCCAAGTCTTTCAGTCCTCTGTAAACATGTGATTTTTCAATACATTTGGATTTCTCAGAAATCGTGCACAAAACATGTGCCAAGATCTATGGCCCCATTGGTATTCCATTTGGGCTGCCTTGAGCTGCACGATAATTTATGACCAGCCCGCTGTGTTGAGCCCTCCTCTCTGGATGACTAACAGGAAGAGAACTTTGGCAGCAACGCAACCTTAATGAATGAAAAATGCAAACCTTGCAAATGTCTCTGCATTGAAATCCCCCAGAGTCTGGAAGCAGACACAGTTCCAAAAAGCTTGCATTTCCAAGATGCAATTTACTGCCCTTAGAGGTTTGTTGTGGGCCACCCAAAGTACATAGGCCTGATTCAAACAGATTTTATTGGCCAAGCACATATGGGGATTTTTTTTTAACATCTTTATTGGAGTATAATTGCTTTACAATGGTGTGTTAGTTTCTGCTTTATAACAAAGTGAATCAGTTATACATATACATATGTTCCCATATCTCTTCCCTCTTGCGTCTCCCTCCCACCCTCCCTATCCCACCCCTCTAGGTGGTCACAAAGCACTGAGCTGATCTCCCTGTGCTATGCGGCTGCTTCCCACTAGCTATCTATTTTACATTTGGTAGTGTATATATTTCCATGCCACTCTCTCACTTTGTCCCAGCTTACCCTTCCCCCTTCCCCATGACCTCAAGTCCATTCTCTATGTCTGCATCTTTATTCCTGTTCTGTCCCTAGGTTCTTCATAACCATTTTTTTATTAGATTGCATATATATGTGTTAGCATACGGCATTTATTTTTCTCTTTCTGACTTACTTCACTCTCTAAGATAAGATCAAATGGGGAAATATGTTGATATGAAAATCTTCATGATAATGATAACACATATTATCACTGCATACTTCAGTTTGATTTGCACACAGGGTCAGGAGAGAGAGCTGATCTCTGCTTCCACATTGCTCTGCTGCATTCCTCCGCCGTATCTTGAAGAAGGAAGGAGACTCTTAGCTAGTGATACCTTTGTATGGAGTTTTCCTCATAAAAACAAATGTATATTGAGGAAGAAGATACCACTGAATTCTCATGGGTAGTAGCCAGGAATTTCATTCATAGACTTGAGCTCAGTGAGGTGAAGACTCTGGGGAGGTGCTGCATACAGAAAGGCTGCCTCTTTGTCAGCATATGAAAAACAGGCTTTCCTGGGGCAAGGGGGTACTAGTCACCCTAGAAATGGGATTTTATTTCCCCATGCAGGATACAAATTATAGTGCAGGTCTGGAATCCATTATTCAAAACCCTTGAGGCCAGATGTGTTTCAGGATTTGGACTCTTTCGGATTTTTAAAAAGTTAATATGGGGCACATACATAGAATGGATAAACAAGGTCCTACTGTATAGCACAGGGAACTATAGTCAATATCCTGTGATAAACTATCATGGAAAAGAATACTAAAAAGAATGTATATGCATAACTGAATCACTTTGCTATACAGCAGAAATTAACACAACACTGTAAATCAACCATACTTCAATAAAATTTTTAAAAACTTAATAGGGGGCATATAGTCAACACCTCAGAGGATGGGACAGCACCCCATAATCAGATAGACTCCATTTTTTTCCTTCTGCCCCCATTAAAGTATTGATCATGCCTCCCCTCGTGCTGCCAAGATGGGTACAACAACTACAAGAATATTATTCTCATACAGGGACAAGCAAGAGCAGGGAGAGAAGGACATGGATTTCTCCTCATGTCTCTCTTTCTTATCATGGAGAAAAAGTCTCTCCTAGAAGCCCTGAGGAGACTTGCTCCAGACACTATTGCGCAGAACTGGATCTGAGATATCATCTAGTACAAATTCCAGGAAAAATTTACTCCCTGCACTTGGGAGGGTTATATCCTCCCTAAGCACGCTGCTGCCACAGCTGAACAAAAGTCAGGGTTCTTACACTTACTCGGGGACTATGGAAGGAATAGCACTGGATAAGGCAACTAATGGCAACTACGACCCACACTGTAATATAAGAGTCAAGGTAGGGTCCTACTTCCTAGAAAAGGAACAGTAGAAATTGCCTAAATGGCATCGGATTCAATTATTAACCATCTCTGACCCTAATCTATGCGTGTCCTCTAAGAAACCCCTGTGGCCACTGAACCTTAAGACTTGTTACTCAAGTATACACAGACTCGTTTTTATTGATATAAGCAGTGTTAGTTAGGGTCCTATCTTAGGACTTGATATTAAGGCATGGTGCTTCACTCAAACAACAATATAAGGGAAGAGGATGAAAGTAGAGGAAATGGGAGTAAGAGAGTGGAAAATAAAGCTACAGACCAGACCAGGGCATCAGCAAACTATGGCTCTTGGGTCAAATCCAGCCTGTTGCCTGCTTTTACAGATAAAGATTTATTGGTACACATTCATACCCATTGGTTTACACATTGTCTATCTGCTACAATAGTAGAGTTGAGTGACTGCAACAGAGACCACACAGCCTGCAACGCCTGAACATTTGCTATGTAGTCTTTCACAGAAAAAGTTTGCTAATCCCTGAGCTGGACCAATTCCCAAAGCCAGGGGATACGAGAACAAATATAAGAAGATGATACTCTCCATTCTCAGACCAAGGAAGAGTCCTGGAGAAACTGACAGGGATCCCAATAGATGGGGTAGCATGGCAACAGGGAATCTATGTTAAGTGTCCTAAAATCTAGTCACAAGGCATCTGGGAACTCACATGGCTGTGGTCATTAGGAAGAAGGGAATAGCCAGGGAAAAGCTGGATCCCAGAGCTCACTGGCAGGACTAAAGGATTAAACAGATGACTTGGATAGGAACTCACAATGAAAGCCAAAGTAGATGCATGGCTCTTCCAAATGGGTGTATGAACGAGGGAGGAGTGGGGAAGCGTGTGCGTGCATGGTTGTGTGTGTGTGTGCGTGCGCGTGCATGTGTGTGTGAAAATAAATTCAAAAGTCTGAAGGCAACAACTCCGTAATTAGGGTGAGAGTCCCACAGATGAGCAACTGCAAACCAGGAAAATTAGGTCAGCACAGATTTGTAGCACAGAGTCAGAGCTTGGGTATTCTATTTGCGATAAACCTGCCAGAGAGCTGAATAGTAATCCTTCACTGGTTAGAGGGGAACCTGGGACTGTTAAATGATTCCTGCCTCAAATCAGAACTGTTCTGGGAAGTATCTGGAACTGAGCCCCATGGGGAGAGATCAGTAGCTCAGCTGAGAGTCACTGGGAGCAGCAGAGGCAGGGAGACTGGGCAGATGAATAAACCTAACTACTTCCACTGGGGGCAATTACCTGGTACTGCTGATCTAGAATCACCATCCTCTACCTTAGATAGCATTAAAGAAAAACCAATTATTTTTCAACTCTCTTTTTTTTCAAGATTCCCTTCTATTTGTGTAAGTACAGATCCATCAGCTACATCTTTCTTCCCCAGTCCGTACTTTAATGATGTTGTTGTACCATCATCCAAGACTATATTTTAGGTTAATATTTCCTGGTGGCAGCTGGAAAGGCGCCTTAACATCAATATTAAAAAATACCTGGGGATTGCTGGGGAAGACGGCGGAAGAGTAAGACGCGGAGATCACCTTCCTCCCCACAGATACACCAGAAATACATCTACACGTGGAACAACTCCTACAGAACACCTACTGAACGCTGGCAGAAGACTTCAGACCTCCCAAAAGGCAAGAACCCCCCTCCCCACGTACCTGGGTAAGGCAAAAGGAAAAAGAATAAACAGAGACAAAAGGATAGGGACGGGCCCTGCACCAGTGGGAGGGAGCTGTGAAGGAGGAAAAGTCTCCACACACTAGGAAGCCCCTTCGCGGGCGGAGACTGCGGGGGGCGGAGGGGGAAAGCTTCGGAGCCGCAGAGGAGAGCACAGCAACAGGGGTGCGGAGGGAAAAGTGGAGAGATTCCCGCACAGAGAATCAGGGCCGACCAGTACTCACCAGCTCGAGAGGCTTGTCTGCTCACCCGCCGGGGCGGGCGGGGCTGGGAGCTGAGGCTCGGGCTTCGGTCGGAGCGCCGGGAGAGGACTGGGGTTGGCGGTGTGAACACAGCCTGCAGGGGGGTTAGTGCGCCACGGCTAGCCGGGAGGGAGTCCGGGGAAAAGTCTGGACCTGCCGAAGAGGCAAGGGACTTTTTCTTCCCTCTTTGTTTCCTGGTGCGCGAGGAGAGGGGATTAAGAGCGCTGCTTAAAGGAGCTCCAGAGACGGGCGCGAGCCGCGGCTAAAAGCGCAGACCCCAGAGACGGGCCTGAGACGCTAAGGCTGCTGCTGCCGCCACCAAGAAGCCTGTGTGTGAGCACAAGTCACTATCCACACCCCCTTCCGGGGAGCCTGTCCAGCCCGCAACTGCCAGGGTCCCGGGATCCAGGGACAACTTCCCCGGGGGAACGCACGGCGCGCCTCAGGCTGGTGCAACGTCACGGCGGCCTCTGCCACCGCAGGCCCGCCCGGCACTCCGTGCCCCTCCCTACCCCCCACCACCCCGCACTCCGTGCCCCTCCCTACCCCACCCCCCACCCCCGCACTCCGTGCCCCTCCCTACCCCCACCCCCACCCCGCACTCCGTGCCCCTCCCTACCCCCACCCCCACCCCGCACTCCGTGCCCCTCCCTACACCCCCCCACCCGCACTCCGTGCCCCTCCCTACCCCACCCCCCACCCCCCACCCCCCACCCCCGCACTCCGTGCCCCTCCCCCCCCCCCCCCCCCGCCCCCGGCCTGAGTGAGCCAGAGCCCCCGAATCAGCTGCTCCTTTAACCCTGTCCTGTCAGCGAAGAACAGACGCCCTCCGGCCGACATACACACACAGGCGGGGCCAAATCCAAAGCTCAGCCCCTGGGAGCTGTGAGAACTAAGAAGAGAAAGGGAAATCTCCCCCAGCAGCCTCAGAAGCAGCGGATTAAAGCTCCACAATCAACTTGATGTACCCTGCATCTGTGGAATACCTGAATAGACAACCAATCATCCCAAATTAAGGAGGTGGACTCTGAGAGGAAGATTGATGATTTTTTCCCTTTTCCTCTTTTTGTGAGTGTGTGTGTGTATGCTTCTGTGTGAGATTTTGTCTGTATGGCTCTGCTTCCACCATTTGTCCTAGGGTTCTATCCGTCCGTTTTTCTTTTTTTTAATTTTTTTCTTTTTTGCTCTTAAAAATTATTTTTTGTTTTAATAACTTTATTATATTTTATCTTACTTTATTTTATTTCACTTTATCTTCTTTCTTTTTTTCCTTCCCTCCTTCCTTCCTTCCTTCCTTCCTCCCTCCCTCCCTCCTTCCTTTCTTTCTTTCTTTCTACTTCTACTAATTCTTTCTTTCTACTTTATCTCCCTTTTATTCTGAGCCGTGTGGATGAAAGGCTCTTGGTGCTGCAGTCAGGAGTCAGTGCTGTGCCTCTGAGGTGGGAGAGCCAACTTCAGGACACTGGTCCACAAGAGACCTCCCAGCTCCACATAATATCAAATGGCGAAAATCCCCCAGAGATCTCCATCTCAACACCAGCACCCAGCTTCACTCAACGACCAGCAAGCTACATTGCTGGACACCCTATGCCAAACAACTAGCAAGACAGGAACACAACCCCACCCATTAGCAGAGAGGCTGCCTAAAATCATAATAAGTCCACAGACACCCCAAAACACACCACCAGACGTGGACCTGCCCAGCAGAAAGACAAGATCCAGCCTCATCCACCAGAACACAGGCACTAGTCCCCTCCACCAGGAAGCCTACACAACCCACTGAACCAACCTTAGCCACTGGGGACAGACACCAAAAACAACGGGAACTACGAACCTGCAGCCTGCAAAAAGGAGACCCCAAACACAGTAAGATAAGCAAAATGAGAAGACAGAAAAACACACTGCAGATGAAGGAGCAAGATAAAAACCCACAAGGCCTAACAAATGAAGAGGAAATAGGCAGTATATCTGAAAAAGAATTCAGAATAATGACAGTAAAGATGATCCAGAATCTTGGAAATAGAATAGACAAAATGCAAGAAACATTTAACAAGGACCTAGAAGAACTAAAGATGACACAAACAATGATGAACAACACAATAAATGACATTAAAAATACTCTAGATGGGATCAATAGCAGAATAACTGAGGCAGAAGAACGGATAAGTGACCTGGAAGATAAAATAGTGGAAATAACAACTGCAGAGCAGAATAAAGAAAAAAGAATGAAAAGAACTGAGGACAGTCTCAGAGACCTCTGGGACAACATTAAACGCACCAACATTCGAATTATAGGGGTTCCAGAAGAAGAAGAGAAAAACAAAGAGACTGAGAAAATATTTGAAAAGATTATAGTTGAAAACTTCCCTAATATGGGAAAGGAAATAGTTAATCAAGTCCAGGAAGCACAGAGAGTCCCATACAGGATAAATCCAAGGAGAAATACACCAAGACACATATTAATCAAACTGTCAAAAATTAAATACAAAGAAAACATATTATAAGCAGCAAGGGAAAAGCAACAAATAACACACAAGGGAATCCCCATAAGGTTAACAGCTGATCTTTCAGCAGAAACTCTGCAAGCCAGAAGGGACTGGCAGGACATATTTAAAGTGATGAAGGAGAAAAACCTGCAACCAAGATTACTCTACCCAGCAAGGATCTCATTCAGATTTGATGGAGAAATTGAAACGTTTACAGACAAGCAAAAGCTGAGAGAGTTCAGCACCACCAAACCAGCTTTACAACAACTGCTAAAGGAACTTCTCTAGGCAAGAAACACAAGAGAAGGAAAAGACCTACAATAACGAACAGAAAACAATTAAGAAAATGGGAATAGGAACATACATATCGATAATTACCTTAAACGTAAAAGGACTAAATGCTCTCACTAAAAGACACAGATTGGCTGAATGGATACAAAAACAAGACCCATATATTTGCTGTCTACAAGAGACCCACTTCAGACCTAGAGACACATACAGACTGAAAGTAAGGGGATGGAAAAAGATATTTCATGCAAATGGAAACCAAAAGAAAGCTGGAGTAGCAATTCTCATATCAGACAAAATAGACTTTAAAATAAAGACTACTAGAAGAGATAAAGAAGGACACTACATAATGATCAAGGGATCGATCCAAGAAGAAGATATAACAATTGTAAATATTTATGCACCCAACATAGAAGCACCTCAATACATAAGGCAAATACTAACAGCCATACAAGGGGAAATCGTAACACATTCATAGTAGGAGACTTTAACACCCCACTTTCACTAATGGACAGATCATCCAAAATGAAAATAAATAAGGAAACACAAGCTTTAAATGATACATTAAACAAGATGGACTTAATTGATATTTATAGGACATTCCATCCAAAAACAACAGAATACACATACTTCTCAAGTGCTCATGGAACATTCTCCAGGATAGATCATATCTTGGGTCACAAATCAAGCTTTGGTAAATTTAAGAGAATTGAAATTGTATCAAGTATCTTTTCCGACCACAATGCTATGAGACTAGATATCAATTACAGGAAAAGATCTGTAAAAAATACAAACACATGGAGGTTAAACAATACACTACTTAATAACGAAGTGATCACTTAAGAAATCAAAGAGGAAATTAAAAAAATACCTAGAAGCAAATGACAATGGAGACACGACCATCCAAAATCTATGGGATGCAGCAAAAGCAGTTCTAACAGGGAAGTTTATAGCAATACAATCCTACCTTAAGAAACAGGAAACATCTCCAATAAACAACCTAACCTTGCACCTAAAGCAATTAGAGAAAGAAGAACCAAAAAAACCCCAAAGTTAGCAGAAGGAAAGAAATCATAAAAATCAGATCAGAAATAAATGAAAAAGAAATGAAGGAAACGATAGCAAAGATCAATAAAACTAAAAGCTGGTTCTTTGAGAAGATAAACAAAATTGATAAACCAATATCCAGACTCATCAAGAAAAAAAGGGAGAAGACTCAAATCAATAGAATTAGAAATGAGAAAGGAGAAGTAACAACTGACACTGCAGAAATACAAAAGATCATGGGAGATTACTACAAGCAACTCTATGCCAATAAAACGGACAACCTGGAAGAAATGGACAAATTCTTAGAAATGTACAATCTGCCAAGACTGAGTCAGGAAGAAATAGAAAATATGAACAGACCAATCACAAGCACTGAAATTGAAACTGTGATTAAAAATCTTCCAACAAACAAAAGCCCAGAATCAGATGGCTTCACAGGCGAATTCTATCAAACATTTAGAGAAGAGCTAACACCTATCCTTCTCAAACTCTTCCAGGATATAGCAGAGGGAGGAACACTCCCAAACTCATTCTACGAGGCCACCATCACCCTGATACCAAAACCAGACAAGGATGTCACAAAGTAAGAAAACTACAGGCCAATATCACTGATGAACGTAGATGCAAAAATCCTTAACAAAATACTAGCAAACAGAATCCAACAGCACATTAAAAGGATCATACACCATGATCAAGTGGGGTTTATTCCAGGAATGCAAGGATTCTTCAATATACGCAAATAAATCAACGTGATACACCATATTAACAAATTGAAGGAGAAAAACCATATGATCATCTCAATAGATGCAGAGAAAGCTTTCGACAAAATTGAACACCCATTTGTGATAAAAACCCTGCAGAAAGTAGGCATAGAGGGAACTTTCCTCAACATAACAAAGGCAATATATGACAAACCCACAGCCAACATCGTCCTCAGTGGTGAAAAACTGAAAGCATTTCCACTAAGATCAGGAAGAAGACAAGGTTGCCCACTCTCACCACTCTTATTCAACACAGTTTTGGAAGTTTTAGCCACAGCAATCAGAGAAGAAAAGGAAATAAAAGGAGTCCAAATTGGAAAAGAAGTAAAGCTGTCACTGTTTGCAGATGACATGATACTATACAGAGAGAATCCTAAAGATGCTACCAGAAAACTACTAGAGCTAATCAATGAATTTGGTAAAGTAGCAGGATACAAAATTAATGCACAGAAATCTCTGGCATTCCTATACACTAATGATGAAAAATCTGAAAGTGAAATCAAGAAAACACTCCCATTTACCATTGCAACAAAAAGAATAAAATATCTAGGAATAAACCTACCTAAGGAGACAAAAGACCTGTATGCAGAAAATTATAAGACACTGATGAAGAAATTAAAGATGATACAAATAGATGAAGAGATATACCATGTTCTTGGATTGGAAGAATGAACATCATTGTGAAAATGACTCTACTACCCAAAGCAATCTACAGGTTCAATGCAATCCCTATCAAACTACCACTGGCATTTTTTACAGAACTAGAACAAAAAATTTCACAATTTGTATGGAAACACAAGAGACCCCGAATAGCCAAAGCAATCTTGAGAATGAAAAACGGAGCTGGAGGAATCAGGCTCCCTGGCTTCAGACTATACTACCAAGCTACAGTAATCGAGACAGTATGGTACTGGCACAAAAACAGAAAGATAGATCAATGGAACAGGATAGAAAGCCCAGAGATAAACCCACACACATATGGTCACCTTATCTTTGATAAAGGAGGCAGGAATATACAGTGGAGAAAGGACAGCCTCTTCAATAAGTGGTGCTGGGAAAACTGGACTGGTACATGTAAAAGTATGAGATTAGAACACTCCCTAACAGCATACACAAAAATAAGCTCAAAATGGATTAAAGACCTAAATGTAAGGCCAGAAACTATCAAACTCTTAGAGGGAAACATAAGCAGAACACTCTATGACATAAATCACAGCAAGATCCTTTTTGACCCACCTCCTAGGGAAATGGAAATAAAAACAAAAATAAACAAATGGGACCTAATGAAACTTCAAAGCTTTTGCACAGCAAAGGAAACCATAAACAAGACCAAAAGACAACCCTCAGAATGGGAGAAAATATTTGCAAATGAAGCAACTGACAAAGGATTAATCTCCAAAATTTATAAGCAGCTCATGCAGCTCAATAACAAAAAACCAAACAACCCAATCCAAAAATGGGCAGAAGACCTAAATAGACATTTCTCCAAAGAAGATATACAGACTGCCAAAAAACACATGAAAGAATGCTCAACATCATTAATCATTAGAGAAATGCAAATCAAAACTACAATGAGATATCATCTCACACCAGTCAGAATGGCCATCATCAAAAAATCTACAAACAATAAATGCTGGAGAGGGTGTGGAGAAAAGGGAACCCTCTTGCACTGTTGGTGGGAATGTAAATTGATACAGCCATTGTGGAGAACAGTATGGAGGTTCCTTAAAAAACTACAAATAGAACTACCACATCCCACTACTGGGCATATACCCTGAGAAAACCATAATTCAAAAAGAGTCATGTACCAAAATGTTCATTGCAGCTCTATTTACAATAGCCCAGAGACGGAAACAACCTAAGTGTCCATCATCGGATGAATGGATAAAGAAGATGTGGCACATATATACAATGGAATATTACTCAGCCATAAAAAGAAATGAAATTGAGCTATTTGTAATGAGGTGGATAGACCTAGAGTCTGTCATACAGAATGAAGTAAGTCAGAAAGAGAAAGACAAATACCATATGCTAACACATATATATGGAATTTAAGGGAAAAAAAATGTCATGAAGAACCAAGGGGTAAGACAGGAATAAAGACACAGACCTACTAGAGAGTGGACTTGAGGATATGGGGAGGGGGAAGGGTAAGTTGTGACAAAGCATGAGAGAGGCATGGACATATATACACTACCAAACGTAAGGTAGATAGCTAGTGGGAAGCAGCCGCATAGCACAGGGAGATCAGCTCGGTGCTTTGTGACCGCCTGGAGGGGTGGGATAGGGAGGGTGGGAGGGAGGAAATGCAAGAGGGAAGAGATATGGGAACATATGTATATGTATAACTGATTCACTTTGTTATAAAGCAGAAACTAACACACCATTGTAAAGCAATTATACCCCAATAAAGATGTAAAAAAAAAACTTGGAAACTGCATTGTGAGATGGGCTTCCTGCAGACAGAGAATCCACCCCACGGTGTGAGGACTCTTAAGGCTCCATCAGAGAGGGTGTCCCCTTGACTCTACCTGTTCTTCTGCAGCCCAGCAGATCTCATAGGAAAGCTTCCCTAACCCTTGGAGATTCCTGAACTCCCAGAGTTATAGCTTGTGTGAGTCCAGGGCTTCCGAACGTTTTCCGAAGAATTCCTGGCCTTTTAACCTTCTGGTTCCTTCTATCTTCGCTCCTACATCTGTTTCTCTAATCTGAGTTTCATCCTGTTATGGGCTGAATTATGTCTCCCAAGAAAACATGTTAAAGTTCTAACCCTCAGTACCTCAGAATGTGACCTTATTTGGATGGAGGGTCTTTGCAGACGCAGTCAAGTTAAGATGAAATCATAAAGGTGGGCATTAATCCAATATGACTGGTGTCCTTCTCAAAAGGGGAAATTTGGTTACAGGAGCAGACCCTCACAGAGGGCTAATGAAGTGAAGAGATACAAGGAGAAGGTGTTCATGTATGAGACAAGGAATACCTAAGGCTACCGGAAGCTAGGAGACAGCTTTCCCCAGCACCTTCAGAAGGAGAATAGCCCTGCTGACACGTTAACCTCAGACTCCTGGCCTCCGTAACTGTGAGACAATGCGATTCTGCTGTTTTAAGCTATGTAGTTTGTGGTACTATTTTACAGAAGCCCTAAGAAACTCATCCATATGCTCTACAGGCCTGCGATCAGAGCTCTGCCCCTTGCCTTGAAGTACCAGTAAATCTGCTCAGGCTGGGCCTCTCCTGGGTTTACCACTTAGGTTCCCCAGAGCAGTGGCTGCACAGCTTCCACACTGCAGACTGTCCGTCACACTCTACCTTCAGAGATACCTCACACTACAAGAAGCTACCTCAGAAGTGTAGGCTGGGCCCCTGAGTGGGCCCATCTGTCATCTCCAAAGCTCTTGGAGTTCTAGAAAGGAACACCTCTCCCTTTCGTTTCACTATCATGAAGTTTAATGCTGGGGTTTAGTTGCTGCTTAGATTTGCACCTGCAGGCCTTTGTCACTATCAACACAACGGAGCAACAAGAAGATCTAGGTGTTACAGTGAAGAGGTGGAAAGAGAAGAGAGTTTGGGGCCTTTCCTTTAACTCAGCCTTGGCTTGACCAGATGGAGGGGCTGGTCCTCAGCAATAAACTCTCAGTGTGGTCAGGAGGGCATAATCTTGAAACGGAATGGCTAATCCAAGGGGCCTGCTTAATCTGTATGAAATATAATTGTCAAACATGCTGAAACACTCAGGTCATCTCTAAAGAAAAGTTCTCTTTTTTTCCTCTTCTAAATAAAATGCGTTGAGATAGGGAGAACCATGTTATGATCTAGGTCAGTGACAAACATCAAACCAGGATCATTGCAGGTAGCACACCCTGGTTATAGAGATCAAAAGCATGAGCTCTAGGGGCAGACAGAACTGGGTGTGAATTACAGTTCTACCTCTTCTGGGCTCTATAAACTTGGGCAAGTTCCACAGTCTCGGTTTCTTCATCTGTAAAATGAAAATAATAATAATGATCACAGGATTATTATAAGAATTACGTGAGCTAATCGTGCCAAGGGTTTAGCACAGTGCCCGCCTAATCCTTCCAGAGGTTGTCTATTCCACATTTTAAAAGGCCACCTCTCTAAGCTAAGTGGATGGGGGTTAGTGGGAGGCCCGTAGCTGTTATTGGGTATTGTGTGTGGTTGTTGATAACAGGAACTTGAAATAATGGTTTAAACGAAGTAGAAGATATTCATTCTCTCTCTCTCTCTCTCTCTCCATCTCCCTCTCTCTCCTCTCTTTCTCTCCCTTCCCCTCCCCCTCTCGCTCTCATCTCTCTCTCAGAGAAACAGTGGGCAGCCCAGGGCAAGTATGGTGGCTCACAGTCACCAGGGACTCGTCATCCTTATCTCTCTCCTCTTTGCTCAGGCCTCCTTATCATGTTGTTCCTTCCTCAAGTTCACTTCATAAGACAAGACGGAACCCAACCATTACATCTGCATCACAGACAGCTGTCTGTCTCCTTGAAGGAAACTTTTCAGGGTCCCAACGAACAACTTCTGTTCACACTTCATTAACCAGACCATAGTCACACAGTCACACCCAGGTGCACAGTGGGCTGCGAAAGGTAGGTTTTTAGCGGGGGGCACTTTGCTTTTCCAAATAAAATCAGAATTCTCTTACTGAGGAAGAAGAGGAGAATGGATTTTGATAAGCAGCTCTGGTCTCTGGAAAAAGAGCCTTCGTTCTTCTCTAATTTAATCTTCACACAGGCTTGGAGCAGGAAAGGACCCGTGGCTCTGAGGTCCAGAGAGAAAGAATGGTCACCCAGAGAGGCCAAGAGAGTGCTGAATCTAGGAGATTAGCCAGGATCTCCTTGATCTAACAACAAGGTTATTTCTAGAGACAGAAGAGGAAAAGCTCCAGGAAGAAATGAAGGCCCTGACTTCATAGGGCTTCTCAACATTTTATTTTTTAATTTATTTTTTTCTTTCTTTTTTTTTTTTGGCTGCAGCGTCAGGTCTTAGCTGCGGCATGCAGGCTTCTCTCTAGTTGTGGCATGCAGGTTTTTCTCTCTCTACTTGTTGCGCTCGGGCTCCAGAGAGCGTGGGCTCTGTAGTTTGCGGCACACGGGCTCACTGGTTGAGACACGAGAGCTCAGCGGTTGTGGCGCGGGGGCTTAGTTGCTCCATGGCATGTGGGATCTTAGTTCCCCTACCAGGGATCAAACCCACGTCCCCCGCATTGGAAGGTGGTTTCTTTACCACTGGACCACCAGGGAAGTCCCTCTCATCAGTTTAGAGAACAGAACTTGAACAAGTCTCTATATCACTGCCCACTATGGTCTGGTGCTTTTTTAATGCCTGAAAGGCAAATGATGTAAAAATAAATCCTGGACACAGAAACCTGAGTCTGAGAACTGAGTCTACTGCTCCCTCAGTGTGGGGCTTTGAACAAGTTACTCTCCTTCTGGAGACAGAGGCAGGAAAAGGAGTAGCATTTATGGAGTGCCTGTTTTAAAGAAGCTTAATATACTTCATACTATTTTATCCTAACAATGGTGAGGCAGATACACTTAATTCAGGGTATAGATGATTAAACTGAGGATCAGAGAAGGTCTAAAATCCATAAGGTAGTCTAGTCCCTTAGGGAGACCTCTGGCCGAAAACCCTTGATAATGCTACACTCCAACCATATGGAAATCTTTCCAGTTCTTCAAATGTTCTACCCCATCTTTCCTCCCAATCTTTGCGTACACCATTCCCCCTGCTCGGCACACTCTTCCACCTCTTCATCTGGTGAACCCCAACTCACCCTTCAAGTCTCAGCTGAAAATTCCTTTTGCTCAACAAAGCCATTGCCCAAACCAGAAACAAGGTTCTGTTTCCTGTCTATACTTCTTCCCTTGTACTTCCCCCGTCAGAGCGCTCATCACTGGGAATGTCTTGTTTAATGACTACCTCCCTCACTGGAACAAGACCCACTGCTGTTTACTACTGTGGTCCTCACCTCCAACAAAAAGCCCAGTGTGGGCTTCCCTGGTGATGCAGTGGTTAAGAATCTGCCTGCCAATGCCCGGGACATGGGTTCAAGGCCTGCTCGGGGAAGATCCCACATGCCGCGGAGCAACTAAGCCTGTGCACCACAACTACTGAGCCCACATGCCACAACTACTGAAGCCTGCACGCCTAGAGCCCATGCTCTGCAACAAGAGAAGCCGCCCAATGAGAAGCCCACGCACCGCAACGAAGAGTGGCCCCCGCTTGCCGCAACTAGAGAAAAGCCCGCACACAGCAACAAAGACCCAAGGCAGCCAAAAGTAAAAATAAATAAATAAATTTATTTTTAAAAAAAATGCCCAGCGTATCCCAGGCACTTAGGAAACATGTGCAAGAATTCACGAGTTGTTTAATTTAATCTGACGGTAGAAATACATGCTTATTTATTTACATTAACTGAACCCATTTTAGAAAATACTGTTCCACATATTAAAACTGTTCTCCTTACCTGGGATTCAAGGGTCTTCAGAATCTTTCCAGCCTTCCTTATCAGTGGTCTCTGTTCTCACCTTCCTATATCGGGGCCTTGAGGATAATTAGTCTCTCCATCTGGAATGTAAGATTCTGGTCTCTTATCTGCCCCGAAACATAACCACCCAGCAAAGCACAGCTTAGATTCAACCTCCTCCGTGGAGCCTACTCTGCCTCTGCAATTAACACTAATTTCTCCCTTCCTTGAATACTTCTTAGAGCACTAAAATCCTGTCCTGGTCATTCTGCCTCTGGTGTTCATGGCCTTCTTGTTGTACAGTTTTATTTTTCAAACATTAACCACTATTTTCTCCCTGGGTCTTCCTACTTCCTTCCTCTCCCTACCTCATTTAAGGACACGGTCAGACCTGGCCACAGGGAAGGAAGCAGGGAAAAAAGAAATTTCTGGGTTTGTGTCCCACTGATGAAATTTCCAGAGTGATTTTTAAAATGAGATCAAAGTGAGGAAAGACTAACAAAGGGTCCCCCCTTGGGGCAGGGTGGAGAGAGGAGTAGGAAGGAGCCGTGCTGAGCCAAGAGACATCAGTGGAGCCGAACAGTGTGTTTCTCCACCCGTTTTAGGGCAGAAGCCTGGGGAGGGAGCGAGATCCCTGAGAGGTGTGGGGTCTGAACAGGCATCTGCCTGATGTTGACTGCACAGAGCTCCAGGGAAACGTAAGACCCCAGAGGAGCTCTCTGAAGATGGGTCTGAGCAGAGAAGCACCGGAACATCACAAATACTCTTAATCTCAGGTTGGCAAGAAGGAAGCCAAATAACTCCTGGGCCTCCCACGCACAGCATGGGAGTATTCGAGAAATTTACAGGACCTAAAGGGACCATGAAGACCCTTTAGAAATGAAGGACATCTTAGCGGCAATCTCTACACAAAAGCAACTAGAGCGGTGGATGCTGCCTAGACAAATCATTCAAGGAATAGGTGGACCCCCTCCCAACATCTGGCCACTATTTATACCCTCTAAAGTTTAGACAACTTGAAGATTAACCCTACCGGACTATAAGCTTCTGGATGGCAGAGATGCCAAAAAACTTCATATTGACTAAATCGTGTTTCCTAGAAGGAAATTCCTGTTCTTAAACTGGAGTCTCCTAGAGGTATATTCCTCTAAGCCAACCCACTGATACCTTGAAGCCTGGGTTACTACACATGGAGCTCTGGGGAAAAAAAAAAACCTACTTTATCCCACTGTAGAGAGAAAAGGCCCCCTGGTGGCTCTATGGAACAGGGGCTGCTGAAGGGGTATCTGGGAGCCACGTCTCACCTCATCATGATTGTGCTTTCAGTATGGACAGTAGGCCATGGAGCTCTTTGCAATGATGACCATCTCAACTAGGCCTCAGAGCTCCTACTTCTGCAACGGTGGAAGTGGACTAAGGGTCTTCGTTGAATGTTCTCTACCTTTCTATACTGTTGTTAATGTATGTGTTTCTATCAATTTACTGAAATTTTATATTTAGGTATCTAAGTGCAGGGATAAAAGAGAAAAAAGAAGGCTCTTTGTTGGAATACATTAGTGCTTACATTTATATGACCTTAAATGACCATGAAAAAATGTGTAAAAGAAATCCTGCGAAAGTATGCACAGGTTATAATAGTTTCATACTCCGCTACAAAACTGCATATGCTTGTGCAATAATTGCATGAAAATTCTTAAGGTATGAAATAAGAGGATAAAACATTGACTAGAAAGCAGTACCATTTTTGGAAATTGCCAAGCAGTGTGCAGATTTTAAACATCCTAACTTTGTTTTTATTGACTCAGAATGGCTCACAATTATAATAAGATAGTAACTATGGTTTTTGTTTCAGCCTTTGCTCATTGCCAACTTTTTGTCATGCAATTAACAATCTGAAGATCATTAATCCCTTATCCAGGAATTCAAAGATGTAACTGTTTCCAGATAAATATATCATCATTTTTCACTGAGGAAATCTCTGGACTTAACATTCTCATAAAAAAAAAGAAAGAAAAGAGAACCACAATAAAACATATGGCTAAATCATTAGCTATAATTTGTGCAAAATAATTTTGACAATGAACGTAGATAGACATTGGGTTCTGGAAATCACACTTTTTACATCAGGGGGTTTGGAAGTCTGAGGTGAAAGGCCTGACATTCACAAGCATCCCAATGGCAACAAAACACTGTCAGTGTCTCCGTGGGCACTTTCCAGCCTTGCACCTTGGATTCTAATTGCTATTTAGATTTGGCATCTCCTTTTCTCTCATGCTTCCCGAGCTCGGCTGTTCGTAGATTTATAGATCGAGCAATACCAAGGTCTTTAGTGGCTTTGTCTTTGGTGCTGTCTGGATCAGCATTTTTACCAAGCAGTTTGGAAGAAGGTGGAGGTGAGGGAGAAGGTTGCTCCCCGGTGACCAGGTGAGGCCAATGAGGCAAACAAGGTCATTCACTCATGTAGACAAGAGTACTTCTAGGCTGAGTCCTCTATCAGGATGACCGGATTCTCCCAACTTCCTTTCTGTCTTACTGAAATTTGTATCTGTAGTTGCCCCCAGTTCTAGTTATTCCATTTGGTTTGCAATTCAGATTTGTCCCGGGCTACAGATTTCTGACACCCCCATCTCGGTACCTTTTACAAAAATATCTGTGGCCAGCTCAGCTGTCTGACCACAGTCCAGCCTTCTAGATATTGTGCAACATCTGATACCCAATTGAGACCCCAGTCACTGACTGAGTATGCCCCCAGATTGAGTTTCAGACAAGCCTAATCATGCTAGGGTACAAGAGAGCAAAGTCTTCACATCTGTGGATGACCTGAAGCTAGGAGAGATGGCGAATATGAAGACTTTTAAAAGCTCTTGAGTGTTTTGGAAGCCTGGTTCAAGAGGAACAAAATGAGATTTAACAGCCGTGAGTTTGAATTCCAAATACCATCTCATAAATATAGATGATGGAAAAAATGGCTTGACTGTTTTATGTGAAAAGACCGGGCTGTTTTTGTTGATCATAAGTTCAGTGTGATGTGACTTAGCTGCTCTAAAAGCTAATCCTCTTGTGGGCTGCATTAATAGGATTGCGTCCAAATCACGCAAGGCAATAATCTCTGTAGGCGCACCTTCAACTGGTCAGGCAACAGCTGACTACTCTGTTGTGACCGTCGTTCTACAAGGGGATCATTAACAACCACAGACAATTCTGGGGAAGCAGAACAGGATGCAGAGGTCTGCGCTCTCCATGGCACAGAAAATTGTTGGGCCAACTGTTTAGCCTGAGCAGTGGCTCTCTAACTGTTGAAACTCTTGGTTCCACAGAAAACTCAGCAGGCTTAGGCAAGAGGGGGTCATGAATCCTAACGATATAGACAGGGCTGCCACTCAGATCAGATACATAGGTATGGCTGAACTAGTTTTTTATCTCTGGCATCTGCTCTGATTCATTGGTTCCCATAGAGTACTGGCTTTAAATATTTTGAACATCACCCCTGGAAACAGGAGTGCCTCAGAGAATCCAGGGCTAGAATACAGCTGAGCTTTAGGAAGGGCTAGAGCCAGGAAATGGAATGTCACTGGAAGGCTGGCAGTATTGGCTCTCTTCTCCTCCCGTCTGCTTCATTCGTCTTTGTCTGTATGAGACAGCTTTCTCTAATCCCTAATCCACTTGCCAGAAACTGGATTTCTCTCGATTCCAGTTCCAAGTTCCCAAAAGGACTTGGGTTAGCATGGGATGCCTACCCCATCCCTATCAACTGTGGCCAAGTGCATGGAGTACATTAGACAAACATGGCTGCAAGAAACCCACCCCTATGGGGAATTCCCTGGCGGTCCAGTGGTTAGGACTCCATGCTTTCCCTGCCAGGGCCTGGGTTGGATTCCTGGTCGGGGAATTGAGAACTCCCAAACCCCGGGGCACGGCCAAAAAAAAAAAAAAACCGTCCCCTATGATTGAGATGGGGATGATTAAGGAGGTCATTCTGTGGCGGGAAAATACCCAAAAAGTTTTGTATCACTTTCTTAACTTTCTTTGATGTCATAAGCCCCTTTGAGAAGTTGGAGAAACATGTTTTACTCTATGCAAAAATACACACAAATTTTGTTTAGACTTTCAAGAGATTCCTAGAACCTTGGAATATATCCGCGAACCGCACAGTAAGATACCCTGACCTAGAGATGAAATACTTACGGGAGAAAATATGAGTGTCTTTCTTCAAATAGCTGAAGAATTGCTGGAGAAGAAGATTAAAATTATGTAAACGCATGCATAGGAAAAAGATTAGAATGCTATATAAAACTGAAAACGGTGCTTCCCTGGTGGTGCAGCAGTTGAGAATCTGCCTGCTAATGCAGGGGACATGGGTTCGAGCCCTGGTCTGGGAGGATCCCACATGCCGCGGAGCAACTAGGCCCGTGAGCCACAACTACTGAGCCTGCGCGTCTGGAGCCTGTGCTCCTCAACAAGAGAGGCCGCGATAGTGAGAGGCCCGCGCACCGCGGTGAAGAGTGGCCCCCGCTTGCCACAACTAGAGAAAGCCCTCGCACAGAAATGAAGACCCGACACAGCAAAAATAAATAAATCAATTAATAAACTCTTACACCCAACATCTTCTAAAAAAAAACAACAAAAAACTGAAAACGTGGTTCCCTTCGGAGATAGTGTAATGGGTGATTCTTTTTTGTGTGTTTCCCAATTATCCTGCCAGGGATATCTATGGTTAGTTTTATAATCACGTAAAGCATACTTTTTAAAATAAATTTATTTATTTATTTGTTTGTTTTTATTTTTGGCTGTGTTGGGTTTTCGTTGCTGCGCATGGGCTTTCTCTAGTTGCAGCGAGTGGGGGCTACTCTTCGTTGCGGTGCGCGGGCTTCTCATTGAGGTGGCTCCTCTTGTTGCAGAGCACGGGCTCTAGGCGTGTGGGCTACAGTAGTTGTGGTGCGCGGGTTCAGTAGTTGTGGCGCACGGGCTTAGTTGTTCCACGGCATGTGGGATCTTCCCGGATCAGGGGTCGAACCCGTGTCCCCTGCATTGGCAGGCAGATTCTTAACCACTGCGCCACCAGCGAAGCCCCATGTAAAGCATTTGTTAAAAAGAAACGTAATCAAAATTTCAAATGCTTCAGAGTTTAGAAGAGTGGGTAAAACTGATAAGAACGGAGATTTTGACTCAATGGTACTGGTGGCCTTAGGAGTAATCACAATGTCCCTGAATCGATCCTTGCCCTCCCGTAATCTGTTCTCAGAGCAGAAGCCACTTGTGTTAACACATAAGTCAGAGTATTTCTCTCTGCTCAGAACCCAGCAAGGGCTCCCCGATTCACTCAGAGCAAGGGCCAAAATAAGGCTATAAGTCTCCACGTGACCTGTCCCATGTTGTGCCCCCATCTCATCTCCGTCAGCTGTCCTCCAGCTCATTCTGATTCCTCGTTCCCCACATTTCGTCACTTCCTGAAGTCTCTGCACATGACATGTTCCCAGTGAGGCCCCCTCAGTTTTAAATTGCATACCTCACCACTGCTGTCACTCTCCATGGCTCTTGCCCTACTCTCTTTCTTCCTTTCTTTTTTTTAAAAATAATTAATTAGGGACGTCCCTGGCGGTCCAGTGGTTAAGACTCCCGTGCTTCCACTGCAGGGGGCATGGGTTCCATCCCTGGGCAGGGAACTAAGATCCCACATGCTGCATGCCCCCCCCCAAAAAAAAATTTTAATTGACTAATTTTTAATTGAAGTACAGTTGATCTACAATGCTGTTTCAGTTTCAGGTATACAGCAAAGTGATTCAGTTACATATCTATCTATCTATATCTATGTGTATCTTTCTCAGATTCTCTTCCATTATAGGTTGTTCCAAGGTATCAAAGATGTGGTATATGTGCACAATGGACCTACTTGCTTTCTTTTTCTCATAGGACTTATCACCTTCTAAAATACTATGTAAAATTTTTATCGTCTGTTTCTCCTCACTGGAATGTAAGCTCCATGAAGACAGAGGATTTTGTCTTTTCTTTCTTTCTTTTTTTTTTTTTTTTGGTCTGGTTTGCTTAATCCCAAGCACCCAGTGCCTGGCTAAGAGTGGACACTCAACAGACATTTGCTGGAGGAAGGGAGGGAGGGAAAAAAAGACTTGCAGTGGTCAAGCAGAGACAGAATGGTTCTCTCATAGAAGGAATTCCTGATATGGGGGAGAAGCCTGGACAACTTTGAAGTTTCATTGCAAGTGTGAGATTCTACGTGATAGGACTCTTCCCTTCCACCACCATAACCCAGATTTTTACTTACTTAGATTACTTGCTGATTGTCTTAGACAGGAATCGTTTGGATGCAAGGAAGAGAAACCACTCAGGTTACATTAAATAAAAAGCAAAGTTTTAATTTAACGCATGGAATCTCATGGATTCCAAGGGCAAGAACTCCAGGGTGGCCCCTTGAGGAGCTGAAACGAGGATTGTCTCTGCCTTTCTGGTACTTCATGAGATTTAATCTCTCCCTCAGCAGACATCTCATTTCTCCTTCCTGGAGAGCTACAAGACCTCCCAGCTCCAGGGCCCATTACTAACTAATTAAAGTCTGTCTCAAATCCAAATTCTTCAAGAGTGAATCTGATTGGCTTATCAATTGTTTTCCCATTCATCAAGTGGTACTGTCAGCTGTCAACGGAGGCAAGAGCATCAGAGAGTGCAACCATGACCAAAGAATCCACCCTGGTGGGCTTGGGAAGGGAAGCAGTTCTCAGAGAAGCAGCACATGAGCTGAACAGGCAAATTGGCTAGCACTCCAAGGCACCACCCCACTGGAATCTAACTGCACTAACATTCTCAACAATCTAATTTCATTTCCCCAGCAATTTCCTGTCTGGAAGAGGTTGCTGATTTCTTTGAAGCTAAAATCGGCACATCCCTCACTTATAAAAATAATAAACAGCTTTCTGAGAAACTTCTGAGGAAATTTTTCTACCACCTGGAAAAGCACAGTGAGAGGATTCATCTCCTAGAATAAGAGCTGCAGGGACTTTACCCTGAAACAGAGCTGCAAAATGTCACAAAGTTCTGCACCATGAACACAGATGTATATAAAATTGCTTTTTATAACAAGATTTTTTAAAAAATTGAAGCATAACACAAATACACAAATGTGCACAAATCATAAGTGTTCAGCTGGATGAATTTCCAAAGTAAACACACCCTCGTAGCCAGCACCCAAATCAAGAAATCAGCACCATCGTCCTACTTCCCACCTCCCCTCTGTCTGCCCCACCACCCCCAAACACACACTATCTCCTGACTTCCATAGATTAGTTTTGCCTAAGTTTAAAGTCTTTGGTTCTTTTTTTTCCTACTGGGTTGGCCATCTTGTTTTATTTTTAAAGCAACTTTATTGAGGTATGATTGACATGCAATAAAGTATACACATTTAAAGTGCACAGTTTGATAAATTTAGGTATATGTACATATCATGAAACCATCACCACCATCAAGCCCTCCCAGCCCCAGCAACCACTGATCCATCATTGGCTGGATCAAGGATATCATTATCAATTGTCTATCTTTCTAGAATTTTATATAAATGGAATCACATAGTACATTTTTGTCTGGCTTCTTTCACTCAAAATAATTATTTTGAGACTCATCCTGTCAGTACACGGATTACTAGTTCATTTCTTTTTATCGCTAAGTAGTAACCCGTTGTATGGATATACTACCCTTTGTTTATCCATTAACCTGTTCATGGGCATTTGAGTTGTTTCCAGTTTGGGGCTATTTAAAATAAAGGGGTTAAGAACATTTGCGCACAAGTCTTTGAGTGAACATATGATTTCATTTATCCCAGGTATTTAGGAGTGGAATGTCTGGGTTATGTGTTATGTGTATGTTTAACTTTACAAGAAGCTGCCAATATGTCTTCCATCTTACATTCTCACAAGCGGTGTATGAGAGTTTCAGCTGCTCAATCTTCTAACTCTTGGCATAATCAACCTTTTCAATTTTATGCATTCTAATAGGTGTGTGGTGGTATCTCATTGTGATTTTAATCTGTGTTTCCCTAATGACTAACGATTTTGAGCACATACAAGTTTTGCTATGGCTTATTTGCCATCTGTATGTCTTTTTCAGTTGTGTGCATAAAAATCTTCTGCCCATGTTTTAATTAGGTTGTTTGTTTTCTTATTATTAAGTTTTTTTTAAAGAATTAACTTTTTTTAATAGATTTTTATTTATTTATTTATTTTTGGCTGCGTTGGGTCTTCATTGCTGCACGTAGGCTTTCTCTAGTTGCGGCGAGCAGGAGCTATTCTTCCTTGCGGTACGTAGGCTTCTCATTGCGGTGGTTTCTCTTGTTGTGGAGCATGGGCTGTAGGCGCACCAGCTTCAGTAGTTGTGGCATGTGAGCTCAGTAGTTGTGGCTCACGGGCTCTAGAGTGCAGGCTCAGTAGTTGTGGCACATGGGCTTAGTTGCTCCACGGCATGTGGGATCTTCCTGCACCATGGCTCGAACCCGTGTCCCCTGCTTTGACAGGCAGATTCTTAACCACTGTGCCACCAGGGAAGCCCTTATTACTAAATTTTGATAGTGCTTTATTTATTCTGGAGACAAATCCTTTATCAAATATGTGATTTGCAAATATTTTCTCCCTCATTCTGTGGCTTGTCTTTTCATTCTCTCAATGATGTCTTTCAAAGAGCAGAGATTCTTAATTTTGATAAAAGTCCAATTTATCACTTTTTTCTTTCATGGATCATGCTTTGAGCATCATATTTAAGAGATCTTTGCATAACTCAGTCACGCAGATTTTCTCCTATGCTTTCTTCCAGAAGTTTTCTTTTTATCAGGTTTTGCTTTTCTATTTATAATCTATTGTGAGTACCCTTGTGCATGTGCCAAAGGTATGGACTGAATTTATTGTTGTTGTTTTTGCATTTTGATATCCAATTGCGTCAGCATCAATTATTGAAAAGACTATCCTTTCTTCTTTGAATTGCCTGGGCACCTTTGTCAAAAATCAATTGACGATATATGTGTGAGTCTATTTCTGGACTCCCTATTCTGTTCCATTAATCCATTTGTCTACTTTTTTTTCTTTTCCATTATAATTTATTATAAGATATCGAATATAGCTCCCTGTGCTATACAGTAGGACCTTGTTTATCTGTTTTATATATAGTAGTTTGTATCTGCTAGTCCCAAACTGCTAATTTATCCCTTTCTCCTTCTTCCCCTTTAGTAACCATAAATTTGTGTTCTGTGTCTCTGAGTTTGTTTTTCTGTTTTGTAAATAAGTTCATTTGTTTCATTTTTTTAGATTCCACATGTAAGTGATATCATATGATATTTGTCTTTCTCTGTCTGACTCACTTCACTTAGTATGATAATCTCTAGTTGCATCCATGTTGCTGCAAGTGGCAATATTTCATTCCTTTTTATGGCTGAGTAATATTCCATTGTGTGTGTGTGTGTGTGTGTGTGTGTGTGTGTGTGTGTGTGTATATATATATATATATATATATCACATCTTCTTTATCCATTCATCTGTCGATGGACATTTAGGTTGCTTCCATGTCTTGGCCATTGTAAATAGTGCTGCTATGTATACTGGGGTGCATATCTTTTCGAATTAGAGTTTTCGTCTTTTCTGGATATATGCCCAGTGGTGGGATTACTGGATCATATGGTAACTCTATTTTTAGTTTTTTAACATTTGTCTCTCTTGATGCCAATACTACACTGTCTTTATTACAGTGGGTTTATATGTCTTGAAGTCAAGTAGTATAAGTTCTCTAACTTTGTTCTTTTTCAAAGTTGTTTTAGCTATTCTAGGTACTTTGCATTTCCATATGAATTTTAGAATCAGCTTATCAATTTTGCAAAGAAAAAAAAACCCAGCTTGCTGAGGTATTGATTGGTATTGTGTTAAATTTACAGATCATTCTGGGAGAAAACTGATAACTTAATAATATTGTGTTCCCACTCATGAACTCAGTATATCTTACTTACGTCTTTTTAAATTTCTCTGAGCGATACTGTGTCTTGAATCTATGGATTTACAGTTGCAACAAATTTGAATATTTTTTGGCTATTATCTTTTCAAATATTTTTCTGTGCTCCCCACTTTGGAGACTCCAATTACATGCCTATAAGCCATTAGAACTGGTCCCATTTTCACTGATGCTCTGTGCATTTTTTTCAATTTTTTTTTCCCTCTCTCTGTTTCATATTTCTATGTGTTTAAATTCACTAAACTTTTCTTCTGTGACGTCTAATCTGCCATTAATTGCACGTAGTACATTTTTCATGTCAGTCATTATAATTTTCATCTCTAGAAGTTTGATTTAGGCCTTTATAATATCTTCCATGTCTCTACTTAACATGTTAAGTCATTCCTCTAGCTTATTGAACATATGAGATATAGCTATAACAACTATTCTGTTTGCCAAATAATTTTACCATCTATATCATGTCTGGGTTGGCTTCAGTTGATTTTTCTCCTCATTGTGAGTCATACTTACCTGCCTCTTTGTAATTTTTGATCAATGTCAAATCAAGAATTTTTGATTATTAAATCAGATTTTATAAACAGTGGAAGAAGCATGGACTTAAAACAAGGCATGCTAATTAGGTTTTGCCAAATTTTACAAAAATATGTGATATATATTTATACTAAAACTATATAATCTTCAGATTTAGGAGAGCAGTCAGTTAATATTTTTAGCAGATTAAAAGAGTATTAAATACTGGTACAAGTTGGAAATTGAGAAAACTGTGGGTAGAATTATAGAAAATGAGTTGGTGTTAGACATTTTTTTTTTCCTATGAATATATTGAGCTCTGATTTAGGACATAGTTAAGTTTCTTGGGAGCAGTTTGAACCTATGGGATCTTGTTATTAAGTTTTCTTAGGCAGAGTCACAGCAGCATTCAGTCTAGGGCTAATTTTTAATTTTGCCCACTACTAAGACAAAATCCTACAGTGCTTTGTGAATGATGATGTTTTTCGCTCTGGCTGAAAGAACAGGAGCTATTTCCACCCTGAATGATTCCCTGGTGATTTTTTTTTTTTTAGTTTTTTTTTTAATAAGTTTAAAAATATATATTTATTTATTTACTTATTTGGTTACACCAGGTCTTAGTTGCAGCACATGGGCTCCTTAGTTGAGGCCAGCGGGCTTCTTAGTTGCAGCACGCATGTGGGATCTAGTTCCCTGACCAGGGATCAAACCTGGGCCTGCTGCATTTGGGAGTATGGAGTCTTATCCACTGCACCACCAGGGAAGTCCCTTCCCTGGTGATTTTTCCCTGTAGTTCTTTCCAGTGACTCTTGTCCTAGTGTCAGGAAGTTTCTTCACCTTCATCTGCTGATTCAGCTGAAGACATGAGGGGACCACCTGAGTGGGGATGGCCAGAGCTCTCTCTCAGTGTAGCTCTTTCCTGTCTGGTCTAGTGTCCTGCGATCTCTAACCGCATTAGCCTCCCTGAATTCCCAGATCCATCTCCTCAATTCAGAGAGGACTGCAAGCACGCTGTGCTGTGACCCAGAAAGTAAGGCAGTAAACAAGCAGTGCTCTCCTTGTTTGTTTTACCTTGGGTGTTTCATATATTTTGTCCTTTTTAAAAAAGTTGTTTCAGTAAGGTAGGCAAATCTATTCTCTTTCACTCCATCTTGGTTGAAAGCTGAAGTCTTGGATTGCCTATCATCTTCTTATTGATTCTAGGAGTATCTATATATTCCAACTACAAGCCCTTTGACAAATATAGGAATTAAAATATCTTCTTCAACTCTATCTTCTTCCACTCTGACTTGTTTTTGTATTCTCTTAAACATGATTTTTATGAAGAGACGTTGTCAATTTTAATGTTGCCCAATATATTACTTTCTAAACTTTAGGGTTAATGCTTTCTGTGTCTGTTTACCTTTCCCAAAGTTAAGAAGACACTTCTCTGTGTTTTTGTTTGGAAATGTTCTGGGTTTTTTACTTTAACTTTAAAATCTATAATGCATTTGGCATTGATTTTTGCATATGTTATGAGCTAGAAATCAAGATTCTTTTTTTTTTTATATGAGTATCCAATTGACCCAGCACCACTTACTGAAAAGTCTATCATTTCCCCACCGTACTGCAGTGTCAACTTTGTCATCCATTTAATGACCATGCATGTGTGGGTCTATTTCTTGGTTCTCTGTACATACAGTTTTAACCTCTGTCTGGTAAACAGCATTGATCTGAAGCAGTCATTTCATAATTTTCAGTTTAAAAGACAACTGAGTTCATTTTTCTTTCTTTTTTTTTAAATAAATTTTATTCCATTTACTTATTTATTCTTGGCGCCTGGACAGGGACTTGAACCCTGGGCCCTCAGATTAAAAGTCTGATGCTCTCCCAGCTGAGCTACCCAGGCACTCTATTGCCTTTCTTACTTTAACTTAAGTATACATAAGTTTTAACTTAGTAGACTATTGTTTTTCATCCAAAATAAAGTACAGTTTGAACACAAGAACTGTGTAAATGTAATTATATTAAATAACTCTAATACTATTATATATAATGTTTTAATGTCACAATTACTAAGGGATTTTGGTTTACATTTTACAAAATAAAAACTCTCTTTTACCCCATGAGTAACCTAAATTTTGAAATATCAGGTTTGAAACAAAATGATGCAATTCAGGCAGTGTTAGCATAATCTGTTTAAAGTTATCATAGCCCCTAATAAATTATAACTGAAATATTCTAAAAACAAACAGTATTTTATTCCTTTGCAAAAGACCATCTTCTCACTATATCTATATAAACCTTATTCCAAGGATATTTTTGTTTCATTTTTAGAAAATATACTGAATTTCATTAATATGCTGTAGACAGCCTGAAGTGTTAATCTCCACCTCTACCTTTAAGACTTTCGTTATGACGTACAAGGTGTATTTACCCTCTAACCAAATAACTTTTGAGCAACGTAGTGGAGCCTCCAGTTTACATATCTTACAAAATATTTTCATTGCAGTTGCAAATTCTTATACTTTGCATTGCTGGCAACTTTTAATGATATATATGTGGGGTTATAGATTTTATTTATTTATTTTTTATTGGCGTAGAGTTGCTTTACACTGCTGTGTCAGTTTCTGCTGTACAGCAAAGTGAATCAGCCATACGTATACATACATCCCCTCTTTTTTCGATTTCCTTCCCATTTAGGTCACCACAGAGCACCGAGTAGAGTTTCCTGTGCTGTACAGTAGGTTCTCATTAATTATCTATTTTATACATATATAGTAGTGCATATATGTCAATCTCAATCTCCCAATTCATCCCACCACCCCCTTCCCCCTTGGTATCCAAACGTTTGTTCTCTATGTCTGTTTCTATTTCTGCTTTGCAAATAAGATCATCTATACCATTTTTCTAGATTCCACGTATATGCGTTAATATATGATATTTGTTTTTCCCTTTCTGACTTACTTCACTCTGTATGACAGTCTCTAGGTCCATCCGTGTCTCTACAAATGACCCAATTTCGTTCCTTTTTATCGCTGAGTAATATTCCATTGTATATATGTGCCACATCTTCTTTATCCATTCCTCTGTTGATGGACATTTAGGTTGCTTCTATGTCCTAGCTATTGTAAATAGTGCTGCAATGAACATTGGGGTGCATGTATCTTTTTGAGTTATGGTTTCCTCTGGGTATATGCCCAGGAGTGGGATTGCTGGGTCGTATGGTAGTTCTGTTTTTAGTTTTTTAAGGAACCTCCATACTGTTCTCCATAGTGGCTGTATCAATTTATATTCTCACCAACAGTGTAAGAGGTTTCCCTTTTCTCCACACCCTCTCCAGCATTATTGTTTGTAGATTTTTTGATGATGCCTATTCTGACCGGTGTGAGGTGATACCTTATTGTAGTTTTGATCTGCATTTCTCTAATGATTAGTGATATTGAGCATCTTTTCATGTGTTTGTTGGCCATCTGTACGTTTCAAGGATATTTTCATTCCAAATTATTTAAACACACTTCCTTAGAAATATTTAGATGTGTGAAAATGTCAACGTTTAAAGTTTAGGTTTAAGTTACTTATTAATTTGAAAATATTACATCACTTCTGTTTTTTAGAACTTGGAATTTCCTATTACTAAAGGAATACATTTTTGTTATAGGAAAATCATCAAATATACATAAGTGGAAATTTTTAAAAAGAAAACCAATCTCACCTTTAGGTATCAATAATAATATAAAGCACAGTTTGTCACTTTTTGGAGTCTGGTTATTCAGGGGACAATTCCTACCTGTCTTAGTCCATTTGGGCTGCTATAACAAAAAAACCATAAACTGGGTAGCTTATAAATAACAGAAACTTATTTCTCACAGATCTGGAGGCTAGGAAGGCCAGTATCAAGGTGCCAGCAGATTCGGTGTCTGGAAAGGGCCCAATTTCTGGCTCATAGTTGGCACCTTCTTGCTGTGCCCTCACTTAGTGGAAGGGGGGAAGGGAGCTAGCTCTGCCTCTTTTACAGAGTCATTAACCTCACTCACTAGGGCTCTGTCCTTACGACCTAATCACCTCCCTGAAGCCCCACCTGGGGGTAAGGATTCTAAGGGGACAGAAACATTCAGACTGTAGCAATACCCAAACACCTCGACTCCAGCACCATCTCCTGTTACCATGTCAGGAGCGAGCAAACATCTGGGTCATCAGCCACCTGAGGAAAGCCCTTCACTTCCTTCATTCACTCATTCATTCCACAAATATGCATTAAGAACTGATTACATGCCAGGTACCCTGGTAGGTGTTAGGGGTACAAATAAAGTGAATAAACAGAACAGACAGGGTCCTTTCCCTCCACAGAGTCCATTACCTAGTGAGAGCAGTCAACATCAATAAAATAATCTCACAAACGAAGTAAAATGACAACTATGATATCTATTTCTTACAACAGGACAGTAAGAGGGTAGAGTAGGGAATATGACTCAACCAAGGTCTGAGGAAACTTTTCCAGAGGGAGAGATGGGTGACCCGAGATCTGAAGGGTGGGCAGGAATGAACCAGCCCCAATAAAACAAAAGGAAAGTCACACAAGGGAGATAGCAGCATGCCAGGTGCAGGAACAGAGAGAACATAGAGGCCCTGGAGGGGAAAGGAAAAAGAGTGTGTTTGAGGAACCGGAAGAAGGCCTGAGTGATTGAGCACAGAAGGAGATGGGTAAGTGGTCCAGATGAGGCTGGATGGACACCTGTGGAGGGGAGAGGCTACTCACATCTGGTTGGCCATGTTAAGGATGTTGGTTTTTATCCTATGCTCAATGGGCAGCCATTGAAGTGATTATATTTGTGCTTTACAATGATTTCTCTGGCTGAAAAGTGGAGAATCTATGGGGCAGGGGAAAAAGGAACCAGATACATTAAGCACATGACCAAAAATCCAAGAGAGAGAAGAAGTAGCTTGAAAAGAAGTGTTAGTACAGAAATGGATGGAATGGAAAAATAATCCATAGACAAGCTCATCTACATTTGGTAGTGGGTTGGTAATGGAAGACAATAAAGGAAGATGTAAAGAGTGACTCCAAGAGAAATAAAAAGAAACTGGAGTTGATTTGGTGAGAGTTGAGGAAGAGATCATGATTCTGATTTGGTTGATTTTTGTAGAGCAAAGTGGCATGTAAAGAAGGCAGTTATATTTACAGGTTGGTGGTTCAGAAGAGAGAACTGGGCTGGGGATGAAAATTTGTGAAGTGTCAAATACCACCCACGTGAGAAAGTATAGGATGAGAAGAGTGGTGGGCTAGACTTTAGAATGCCAAGGGCCAGTAGAAGAAGAGCCTGCAAAGAAATCTGAGTGGAGCAGGGAGATAGGAAGGTTCAAACCTGTGATGTGTCAGAGGCCAAGGTTCTGAGAGTTTTAGGAAGGTGTGAAAATTCTCGTCTGATTTAGTGATGTGGGGGTCATGACCTTGGAAAATATAAGAGAGAAAGTGGGATGGAAGCCAAGGTGAAGCAGATTGAAGAGTAAGGGAGGATGAACAAGAGATAGAAACTATAGCAACACTCAACAGAAGTCTGGCTGTGAAAGAGGAGAGAAAAGCTGGTAGAGAAAAAGGTAGCTAAAAAGCAATATATGGGGGGCGGGTAGTGGTGGGAGATTGGGATTGACATATATACACTAATATGCATAAAATAGATAACTAATAAGAACTTGCTGTATAAAAAATAAAATAAAGTTCAAAACAAAACAAAACAAAACTAAATGTGCAGGGACTAAAATACCTACAGAGGGACTTCCCTGGTGATGCAGTAGTTAAGACTCCACGCTCTCAAAGCAAGGGGCCCGGGTTCGATCCCTGGTCTGGGAACTGGATCCCACACACATGCCGCAACTAAGAGTTCACATGCCACAACTAGGGAGCCCGCCTGCCGCAACTAAGACCCGATGCAACCAAATAAATAAATTTTTTTTAAAGGCAATATACGTTGTAGAGGATTTTTTACATTGTTTTGTCTTAAGAGATGTGAGTATATTTAAAATGGAATGGATAATTTCACTCAGTTTCCAGTTAAAACTGAAGAGAACTGTAGTCTGTTGCCTACAATCCTTTTGTCAAATACAGTGCAGCCAACTTTCATTTTAATGTTATGGTAGTTTATTCAGAGGAACAGTGCTAACATTCAGAGAGAATTAAAAAATCTGTACCTGCATGTTATCAGCAATTTCATGTAAGATTCCTCTCACAATACCTGTTTGAAAAGGCATCATAGTAATGGCTCCTTTCCATTTAAGAAAGAGTTGGGTGTGTATGCGTGTGCGTGTATGTGAATGTACACCCTATCAGAACATGGTGGTATCAAACAAAATTTGGCAAACTACAGCCCTTTGGCTAAATCTGGCTCACTACTTGTTTTTTTTGTTTTTTTAATTTATTTTTGGCTGCATTGGGTCTTCATTGCTGTGCACGGGTTTTCTCTAGTTGTGGCAAGTGGGGGTTACTCTTTGCTGTGGTGCACAGGCTTCTCATTGCAGTGGCTTCTCTTGGTGCAGGGCACGGGTTCTAGGTGCACAGGCTTCAGTAGTTGTGGCACGTGGGCTCAGTAGTTGTGGCTTGCAGGCTCTAGAGCACAGGCTCAGTAGTTGTGGCGCACGGGCTTAGTTGCTCCACAGAATGTGGGCTCTTCCCAGCCCAGGGCTCAAACCCTTGTTTCCTGCATTGGCAGGAGGATTCCCAATCACTGTGCCACCAGGGACGTCCCACTATTTGTTTTTTTAAATAAAGTTTTATTGCAACACACACCAGTGATACAATTACATAGAGAGTATTTAGATATAGAGAGAAGAGATCATTTATAGGGTGATGTTCTTGAAAAGATGCAATGGCATGAAATCCAAAGCATAAGTGGAGGGACTGACCTCTCATAACAGGAAAGCAATGCCTTTCATTTGCCGTGGGAAGGGGGGAGTAGCAGGACTGAAGATGGTATGTAGGTTTGCACGTTTGATGGCTAGTGGCTGAAGGAGTTTCCATCTGAGCACTTTGGTTTTCTGATGAAACTATAAGATCTTTGGCTGATGGAGGGTTTGGACATTTGAGATATCTGAAGCTGGTTTAAGAATTATTGCAAGCATCATTCAAAATAGCCAAAAAGTAGAAACAATCCAAATGTCCATCATCTGATAAATGGATAAGACAAATGTGAAATATCCATATAATGCAATAGTATTTAACATTTAATGTTTAACATTATAAAGGAATGAAGTACTGATGCATGCTACAATAATGGAAAAACCTTGACAACATTATGCTGAGAGGAACCAGTCCCAGAAGGTCACATGTTGTCTGATTCCATTTATATGAAATGTCCAAAGGAGGCAAATCCATAGAAACAGAAAGATTACTGGTTGTCAGGGATGCAGGGGGAGGAGGAATGGGGTTTCTTTTCGGGGTGATGAAATATTCTGAAATTAGATAGTGGTGAGGTTGAAGAATTTTATGACTATACTAAAATCACTGATTTCTATATTTTAAAAATGTGAATTTTATGGTAGGTGAATTATATCTCAATAAAGCTGTTGTTTAATAAAAAGAAGACAGAAAGAAAGAAAACTTTTTGCAGAGAATATAGTGCACTGTCCAGATAAAGGAAGTGGGATTGCCAGGTACCAGAGACATCCATAAAGCTAATGAAGCTGGCTGCACAGGTCCCCACGAGAGTAGGGAGCTGCTGGGAGAGGTTGGGTGTCCTAGTTGGGAGGGGAAGTTAGGATGCACTCGGAAAGTATATCCGTGTAAGGATTCTGGCAAATTATCATAGAGGTCTCAAAAGAAAGGCATCTGTATCTCAAAGACGCCAGTAATTTGTTCCTTATTCATTTCCTCATTCTAGATTCATATTCATCGTAATTTTTCATTTGTAATTGTATATTCTTTTCCTTTAAAATGACTCCCCAAACTGTATATGCTTCAGGTTCCAGAAGACCAAGATCTGCCCCTGCAGAGAGCTGAGGATCTATCTATTTGAGGTCACTGAACATGAATTTACAGTGACATCACTGTTTCTGTTGTGTAACTTTCTCCAACAGCGCTTGGCTGTTTGGGTGCAGAAGAAAGTGCAGTCAGGTTCACCCAGTGTTGGGGTTTTGTGAGTTGGAAGCATGTTATTAAAAATGTGGACCGCAAAATTCAAACTGGATAAGGGGGGGAAGTGAAGACGGAGAGGTCTGATGGGATATGCGAAAGCAGAGGTGTCAACAGGCTAGAAAGCTGTTGGAGAAGAAAGATTACAGAGGAAGAACTTGAAAGGTCAAGTTGGAAGACGCGCTGGAGTGGGCTGCTGGAGATGAATGACAAAGTCCACAGGGGGTGATGGTTTGAGGCAATTTGAAGGCCATGGGAGGTGACAATTGGCACTTGCTCTGAGGAAAAGTCTAAACTCTAAGATCTCCAGGCCTCAGCACAACCTGTCCCTTGTCTGCTTCTGTCACCTTACCCAGTCCAATGTCCCTCTCACTCATCTCCCTGCTGCCTTCATTCAGGTCCTCCGGAGTTTCTTCCAGCCTGAGGATTTAGACACCTCGTAGTTTCTCTGTTGTCTGGCATACTCTTCTCTGCTGCTTGGCCAGGCCATTTCTACTCACCCTGAGGATCTCAGTTTAAAGTCAGTTCCTCAGGGAAGTCTTTCCCCACATACCCACCCTTCTCCCAGGGGGTAGAGCCTCCAGTTGTATGCCCAGGTAAGACTCTTTGTTTTTCCTTCACAGCATTTATCAACTGTATTGTAGAAGTTAAGGGGCTAATGACTAGTAAAATGCTCTTCTCTAGAATAAAGGAGTGAGGTAATAAGTCTGGCTAACCTCCCTATTATATCCTGGGTCCTCAAGAACTTGTATATACAAAGACATTCCATAAATATGTGTTGTATGAATGAAATTTAAGATACTGATGTGTAGTAGTGTTTTCCAGCATACCTTTTAACATATAAGGTTACAAAAATGTAATTTTACAGATCATCTAAAAATGGCATATAATGTAAAGATAAAGCCAATTTCCTTTCTAACATACATACATGAAGACATATCTATCTTCAACCTCTCCTCACTTATTTGATCTCTAGAAATATAAATCTCAAACAACATAGTCGAAGATAAGGGAAAATACTTAATGATTTCTTATATGGAAATGAGATCATTGAATCCCTTATTTGAAATAATGAAAAAGATTACTGGGTATACAGTCGGTCCTTCCATATCCTTGGGTTCCTCATCCGAGGAGCCAACCAACCTCGGATGGGAAATACTCGGAAAAAATCCAGAAGGTTCCAAAAAGCAAAACTTGAATTTGCTGCATGCTAGCAACAATTTACATAGCATTTACATTGTATTAGGTATTATAAGTAATTAGAGATGATTTATAGTATAAAGATGTGAATACTACACCATCTTATACAAGGAAATTGAGCAGCAAAGGATTTTGGTATGGGGAGGGGTCCTGAAACCCATTCCCCAGGAATAAGGAGGGCTGACTGTATTACAGTCTTCCATTAAAAAGAATCTGAAAAAGCATATATGTGTGTATATATGTATATATATATACATATATACACACACACATACATAAACACACATATGTATCACTGAATCACTATACCGTACACCTGAAACTAAAACAACAATTGTAAATAAACTATACTTCAATTTAAAAAAGAAAGAACTTTAGGAATTTCCCTGTCTGTCCAGTAGTCAAGAATTCCTCTTCCACTGCAGGGGGCATGGGTTCCAGCCCTGGTTGGGGAACTAAGATCCTGCATGCCACATGGGTGTGGCCAAAAAAAAGAAAAAGAGACAGACACAGAGATTTAAAAAAAGGACTTTATAACAGGAGTGGAGGAAGTGGTAAATTATCTAGCCAACAGTTAACTATGAAAGAGTGGACTAGTCTTAGCAATGTTAATTATAAATACTTTGACTCAGTGTACAGACACACTGCCTGTGGGAGAAGTGGAAAATTAATTCAGTGATTTATTTTCATTTGCACACTTGTGGTAAAACCTGAGTTCACATAAAAATTGCTTTGGTTTATGAACTGCCATAAAAATTACACTCACTTGTATTCTAAAAAGCCTAAAAATGTAAGAAAAACAATGAACCCCCTTTGCTTGTTTTTTCTCTCTCAATTCTCCTTACCGTTATCCCTTTGATCCTTCACAAAACAAGTCTGATTCTCTTCTTCACAACATCTTTCAAATCTCTGGCTAGCTGCCTCTTTAAGGAAGACTTGTCTCATCCTATCTGACCTGGTCCCACCCTGGTTATTCTTCTAATTTACTGTGTTTATTTCCCCCAGGGCACAACATTTATCACAATCTGTACTTGTGTTGACCCCTGTTTACTATCCAACGCAGCCACAGAAATGTCACTTCCATGAGTGCAGAGACCTCTAGCTCTCACCACCCCAGCACCTAATTTCCTACAACTGTACAAGCTTTTCAAACTCAGAGGAACTCCTGAAAGTGAATGTTGTATTAACAAGAAAATGCCTGAGGTTATTTTTTCCAGAAACGTTCACTTATCTCCTACTATTTTTAGCACTTTTATCTGATTATTTATATTACCTTCCAAAATTTGTGTGAGGGCTTTGTTTTCCATAAATAAACTGGAAAAGATATTTCTATTACAGGATCGTGTTAAACTCAGGACCACGTATCATAATTGTAAAGCACACGCAAGAAAGCAAATAGCGCTAAGACATCCAGTAAGTTTCCCTTTTCTGGTCCAACACCCCAAAGGTAGATTTTAAACAAATGCCAAGTCAAGTGGAAGAAACTGGCAACAAATGGAGGGAGTGTGAGACTTCAAAATGTCCCAGAGATCGATTCAACCAAATCCTTTGGCCCCGCTAAGCGTTCCCACACCACTCAGGCAAGGCTGCTCCGGGGACCAGCCCACACCAGCCCGGAAGGGTCCCCCTCTGCCCTCCGCTCCAGGCTGGTCGCCTTAGCGACGCCCTCCTGGTCCCTGCCCTTCAGACTCGCGGGCAGGGATCCGGGGGTCGCAGACTCTCCAGGGCGCGCGGTCTCCCTCCGGGCTGTTTTGCTTTGCGCGCTGTCAAGTACAAACACCCCAGCCCCTCCCCCTCCAACTCCTGATCTCGTGCACAGTACTAACTCCGAACTGACTGACACTCGGCTGAGCCAAGATGGCAATCTCCAGACTTGAACATTCGAAGGTTCCTCGCTCCGCCCGGAGCCCAAGCCCCGGCAGCACCGTCCTCGCCGAGGCCTCGCCGCCTTCCCCGGCGAGCAGGCCGCCGGGGGCTCCGGTCTCCACTGCCGCCGGGCGGCCGAGGACCCCTCTCTAGCTTTCCGAACTACAGATCCCAGGATGCCTCTCGGACTCCCGCTCCCTCCCTCTCTCGCTCCCTCCCTCCGTGCGTCTCCTCCTCCCTGGCCCTTGTTTTGGCTGGAAGCGCTCCGGCGGAGTTAGAGAAAGTCTGGGCAGAAACCGCAGCCGGCCCGAACGTGGGAAGGGGAGGAGGAAAGGAAGAGGGAGCCGGGAGGCCGGGAGAGGGAGGGATCGGGGCCGGGGGCCAGGCCGCTCAAAACCTGCCGCGCGCCCGGGGGTGGGGGAGGCGGCGCGGGAGGAGCGCGAGGGGACTGGACGGTGGGCTCTGTCCCCGCAGCCGAGCAGCCGAGAGCTTCGTTCCTTCGCCGCCCTCCGCCCTCTCTCTCCCGCGTTGGCGGCGAGCGCGGACCCACCCTCCGGCGGGACCTCTGCCCTGCCCAGCGACGCCGAGCCGGCGGCTCCCTCCGTGGCCCTGGACCAGCCCTGCGCCCGCTGTCCACGGGACCCTCGCGGCTTCCCCTTTCCTCCCGGCTGCCCAGGCGCCGCGGGGAAGTGACCCACCCTCCCGCGAGGAGGGGGAAGGAGAGGATCGCGCAGGGCGCACCGAAACCGAGAGCGGGCGAGCCGGAGTGGGCACCGCGCAGGGCATTGTGTGTGTGTGAGTGTGGGTGTGCGCGCGTGCAGCGTCGTGTCTGTCTAGAGAGCGCTCTGGGAGGTCCCGTCCCGAGGGGGCGGAGCGCAGGGGGCCGAGGCTTGGGCTCCGCGCCGGGGCAGAGTCCCGTTGAGCCTGAGCGCGAAGGAGGCAGCCGGCGGGACGGCGCGCCTGGCGGCTGGGCGGGCGCACTGAAGGGAGGCCGGGGCGCCCTCGGCCCGGCCGCGGACCCTGCACCGAGGTATCGGCCTCGGCGGCGCGGCCCGCTTCTACTCAAGTCCGCGGACCTGCTTGCTGGGGAAGAAGCTCGGAGGCCGAGAGCCGGCGCGCCGCGGAGCCCGTCCGCCCGGGGTGCGCCGCGGGAGAGCTAGGTCCCCGCCGCTGCGCGGCTGTCCGGCGTCGGCGGTGTCGGGAGCGCGCCCGGCCCGGAGCCGGAGAGGCGCGCACCATGAGCGGCGGCGAAGTGGTCTGCTCCGGATGGCTCCGCAAGTCACCCCCGGAGAAAAAGTTGAAGCGTTATGTAAGTAGAGCTCGGCCGCCGTTCCCCTTCCCGGGAGGCTCGCGCGCGGGCTGCTGCTTACCCTTGGTCCCCATCCTTTTCCCGTGGGCCCTTTCCCCGGCAGGCTGGGGACCCAGGCTGGACACTCACGCCCGGGCCTCCTCTTGGCCGGGCACCTTTCTTTTCTCCAGATTCCAGACATCGGCCCGTAGGAGGGCCCGGCATGGCCAGCTGAGCGCCGGCTGCATGTTTTTATTGTTCCTTTTAGCAGGGGCGAGGGGGAGAGCATTCTCCTTTCGTTATATCTGCAGGGAATCCTTAGGGACTGCTGTATAGTAAATTTCCCGCAGTGGGAAACCCACGGAGGTGTTGGAACTCATCAGCCTTCTATTTGGTCCGCGCTCCCTCCCGCCTTCCCCTCGGGGTGGTTGCCGGAAGCGGGCGGGGGACCTGGGAAGTTGGCCTTAGAGCCGAGCATCTCCAGTCCGCGCACACGGGAAAGAAAAGTTATTACGCGCCCTACCGTTTGCTTAGCACGGTTCACATTTTCGCGGTTTTGAAGCGAGGGACCTTGGAGTTTGGCCCGAGAGCCTTGGCAGTTTGCTGCGAAAGGAGGGCGCTGTGGGGAGCCTGGTGGCTGGTGTTCGGGCGCCGTGGACACGCTGTCAAACCCCGCAGGAGAGGACAGCTGGGGCCAGTCAGGATTTCTGTGTGTTACGGTACTTTCCCAGGCCACCCGAATTGCTTCTGCTGATTATGTGTTAAACCGTTTTAGCTGTTAAGGAAGATATTCCTTGAAAGAACCAACCTTGCTTAGGTGGAAATCTGTGTCCTCTTCGGGGGGGGGGGGAGGTGTCTGCGATCTTATCCCCTTCTCCCCCATTGGCTCTTTGTTGCTGCCCCCTGCAAAAGACAGAAATGACACCTTCGCCCTGGCATATGACGCAAATATTTTTCTAGTAAAGTATGTCTCGAAAACAAAATGTATGCCCCCTTAAATATAAATTTACTACCAGGGGGCCGACACTAATAATGGAACCTGTTTCTTGTGGAAGGGTATCTACATCCAGAGAGCTCGAGGTAATCCTATTAGTCACTGTTTGCTTGCATAGAACGGAGTGAAGTGCAATATTTAACTTCACCAACAACTCACCGGTGAGTTTCTGGTTTACTTTCTGCCAGAATTTGTTATAGGCAAGTAATTCTTATTTAAGGATTTGATGCCACAAATCCTAAGAAAGTTCTCCAGAGATTTTTTGAATCCTTCCAAATCCTGTTTCTCCACCTATCACACTTTGCCTGAATATTCTGGTAAATATGCTGACTTTAATACAAAAACTGGGGAGAGGCAGTGTTGTTTTCAGCTCTGAGTTCTGAAGAGAAGGTTGTATGTGTGTGGGAAGAGGGAGTGGATTGATAGATGTATTTGTTTTGAGAAGGCGCTGTTTAGGAAATGATTGGGTCCTTGGGGGAACTGAAGAACACTACATTAGCTGAAATAGGTAGTGGTAATAGAGGTTTAATGCTTTCTTTCACATGATTGGTTTATGGCTCTCTCAAAAGATGCCCCGCACCGGACTAGGGACCATAAGATTAAAAAATACAGTAGGAAAAAAGACTTGCCTCTTGGGCTTGCAATTTAATGTAATACAAACCAGGAAGAAAATCAGCCCCAAAGATTATGTCTTAACAAGGGCCAAGAAAATGGAAAATCTGAATTTAAAAAAATTTATTATTTCATTTGATCATTACAACAGTTTTATGAGGCGGGTATTATCTATCTGTTTAACAGATGAGAACACAGTCTACATAACCAGAGTGTGCCAGAGGCAGGGTTTGAACCCAGATCTGCCTGCCTGACTGGCCTTTAAAAGGTTAATGAGTCATCTAGTTGATTTCAAGCGGCACTCAGGCGGGTCATCTGCAAACAGCCTTTCAAGTTGTAACTTTCTGTGAGTCTATGGATATTGGTTGAACATGCAAGGAGGGGGCGGGCTGTGCATCAGAAGTGCAGTGCTGAAGAAACACAAGACAAGCATGTGTGCACAAAAGGTAGCTAGCAACGCCACACGGTTTCTGATTGTGTGCCCAAGTGGATCACTATGGGTATTGCATAGATGTTTTGAGGAACAAGCTTCTTGTAGACTGAAACCACAGGAATACTTAAGGGAGACAATGGGCTCCCTAAATTGTTGTCAGCTGAGGGGAGAATATGCCTAACAGCAGGGGGGAGGCGGGCTTTTCTTTGTCTGGCTGGGCACTGGGGTTTTCTTTCCACACCAGTGAAGTACATAGAGACAGCCCAGGAAGAAAGTGGGCAGGGTGGCCACCAGAATTGAGGGGTCCAAGAGGGTGACTGGAGACTTACAAGTTAAAATGAGTCTTGTCTTATATTTGCACTGTCAAGTCGGTTGCCCAGATTTTGACATTCCCAGATGATTGCTCTTTGGCTTGGTATCCAATTCAGACAGTTTTGGCTAAAGCAGCTTTGCCCCTCAAAGACATTGGCATATATACATGCATCTCCTGTGCTGGTTTGGTTTTCATGTAGAAACTTTATTTTCTGGATGAAAGGAAACATTGTTGGCCACCCAGTAGGCAAAATGTTGCTTGATAATGGTTTTGAATGAACAGATTCACTGTGATAAGCTATCTTGGATGCCTGGTACTGTAATTGTTAAATGAAACTTCAGGGAGTTTGAACATTGATTTTGTTGGGGAACATTTGGCCAGAGAACTTTGACAGTTGTCTCACTGTTTACAGTATTTATAGGGTAGTCCAAGCATTGATTAAGATGATCCATCAGGGCTTTTAAGTGACAAAAAATTGTTTTAGTTTTATCTTCAAAGTCATCTCAAGGTATGGCCCCCATGCATTCCATTTACAACTCCATTTTATGTTTGCTTTTTTATAGTCAACAGCATTGTTTTTTTATATTAGTATGTTCCTCAGATATGGAAGCTTTTCTTGAATTTCCTAAAGAGAGTGGAAGTGGCATAAAAGACAGTTAAGACAAAGACTAGCGAGCAGATTCTCCAGCCTTTTTGCCTCTTTTTAATTTTTTCTATATTTATTTGCAAAAGGGTAAGAACCTCTTGTATGTGTTCCATCCTCTGAGAATTTTTAGAAGTCCACTTAATATGGAGGTGAAGATTTTTCTGCTTTCTCTCAGTTTTGCTACTACTGTGTTGCTGTTTTCATCCGGTGTTATATATTCAACAGCTGATTTTTCACTCTGTCAAGGACCTGAGTAGAATCACATACAGATCAATGTCACTAGGGTTATAGAAACCAAGTAGACTCTTGGTAGTATGCACTCAACGGCAGCGCTCAGATGTTTAAAGGGCTGTTTAAAGACAAATCAGCCATTTGAAATAATGGTAGAATTTTCATCAGGATTTGAAATTTTAGCTGAGATAAAAGGTAAGTCTTGAAAACAAAGGATTGCTCCAAGCCAGCTGGCTGTCTCCCTGTCTCTGCAGGGGGGAGCTTCCCTATGGCCTGCCTCAAGCCAAGACACCAAGTTTGGGCTCCTCCATGGCCCAGATGTCTGCCTTGGGCCGGTGTGCAGTCTCAGCAGGAGAACCTGCTTCTGGACCAGGGCAGGGTGGCCTGCTAGCTGCCAGCCAGCTGGGGAGCAAAACGTCAGCCAGTTCTTGGGTGTGTAATCTGCACCCAGCTTGGGCTCTGCTCTTCAGCTGTCAGCTTATAGGATGTTTTTTGTCTGAACTTGTGGTTCTGGGAATGGACTTAGAAACAGAAATAGCATCTTCCTCTGGGTGGGCACCTGACATCTTACATGGAGGAGAGAGGCATGGGGAAGGCAAAATAACAGCATCTCCTTGGTTCAAGGACAACCCAGGAGCTGGGCTAAGTCCCCGTTCCATAGTGTCACTACAACAAAGAGGGCTGGGATGTTTGGAAGCTTTTCCTGCCCTTTTTTGGCAATTCCCAGTAGCAGATTCTGCTACTGGGAATTGCCAGTAGTCTACAGATTCTGAAGCTTTTGCTTACAGTGACTGAAGGAGCATAATTATTCTGTTCAAGGAAATTTTTTTCCTGCAATTCTCCCATTAGTGAACATACCCTTCAAATTTCAAATGTTTTCTTTTTACCTTTTCCAATAAGGCAGGAACATTGTTTCTACTAAGAAAGATCATCAACTAGCAAGTACATTGTCTTTATGAAAGTTAATGATAGTTAATTCTTTTGTTGTGCCTGGGCTTAGTGATATGAGTTGCTGAATCCCTAAATCTGATTGTTGTCTTTTGGGATTCAAAATTACTAAGAAGGTGGATCAGCTTGGAGGGTAGTTTTAGAATTCTGCTGTTTTTAAATTTTTTTTTAATTGATCATCTTTGAACAAATACAAAAACATGGTAAGAATTTATACTTGGATAATCTGGTTGACAGGTGAACTGGTTATTTCAGTGTGTTTTGCCATAATGAGTCTGCTTAAATATGAAAGAAATGAAGTGACAAGGCACTTTTAAGCCTAAGTAAGATTCCCTAGTTTGGAGTTGACATAAAAAATACATAGCTAAGGTCTTGATGATTTGCAGGTTGAGGACATTTAAGAGGTGATTAACTGTCGGCACTGCTAATTTTCTTACAGAGACTAACACACGAGAAAGAACATCGTAGCAGGTGGATTACCACTTTATTTTTGAAGGGTTTTGGGTAAATTGGGCCATGGTGGAAGGAACCCTGAACTGAGTGTCAGGACCCAGAATTCACCTGGGCTTTGCCACTATTCACGTGATCTTTGGAGCCTTCTGATCCTCAGTTTCCTTATCTGTAAAATGGGGACGTGGTGGGCACCACATCTACACTCTAAGCTCTCTTGCCCTCTAACATTCCTCTTCTCAGACTTTCCCTTGGCAGGGAGGGGCAGATGGGGGGGAAATAAATCTTCCATTTCTTGTTCATCTTAAATAGCTAGTGAATATATTAAAACTACAGAAGCAGAATTCTTTGGGGACCCTTCGGCGCCTCCCTTAACAGAATGCAGGCTCACTGAGCCCAGGGCTGCCGAGTGCCTGTGCTGCTGTGTCTGATACAGAGTGGAAGCTCACCAGGTATCTGTTGACTGAATCGATAAACAGGTATCTCTGGAGCTTTTGTAAATGTGCCACGTGTTGAATACCGTGGAGGGAAAGGCCCACTCCCTTCCCGTAAGGAGTTTCTAATCTGTTCCCCAAGACAAGCTGTAAATGCATGTTCCTTTAAATCGTTTTACAAGAGCTATGTTTATAAGGCTGTATATGATGAATTGCCAAATGGTTGATACAGACAGTAATTGCTTAAGAGCTCAGACTAGAGGGGAGGGGGAGGAGGGCAGCCAGGGAAGACTTCACAGGTGAATTTCAGGCTCTATTCTTGGAAGAATCCAGGTGCTTCTGACAGAAATAGCAAAATCAGAAGGGCAGCCTGGTTTTCAAGGAAGAAAGGGGACTTTGTGTTGAGTTCAGACATCCCTGTGAAAAGAACAGAACAGCTCCGTTTCATGCATGGAATTTGGATGTCAGCTGTAACTTGCAGTTTGAGAAGTTTCAGTTTCTGCCATGACCTAATGCTCTTGATGGGATCCTGACCACAAGTGAATTTTCTGTCCCAGGCTAGACAACAAACCAAACAACCCCACTTGTCCGGTCACCTGAACTTATTAAAATTCCAAGGGACATGTGTTATTTAAGATTTCTTTATGTCTGTTTGGAACTAAATAATTCATTCTGGCAAGCATTTAGTTGACAACAGAGAGGGAGCATGTTCTGGTAGGAGGGAGAATAAAAGAGCCTTTGATTCATTTGCTTCTGAGCTCCAGCAGGAGGGCAGGGGCTGCCTTGGGCTAGCGTCTTATTTTGGACTTTGGAAGCCATCTTAGCCCAGCTGTGTGAGTGCCAGCCAGTGCTGGAGGAAAGAGAATAACACCAATGGATCACATTAAACCCCTCCTGACTGTTGATGGAAGGGTTTCTCCCATTTCACATTCCTTGCATTAACAGGGTGGCTCACTTCCCCCCAAGTTAGAGTTCCATCTGAATTTGCCACTTGAACTTGGATTGAAGGCACAGCACTTCTGTGACTCTTTTATCTCAGTCGACTAAGTACAGGAAACTTAGCAAGACCCAGGTCCCTGTCTGCTCCCCCTCTTCAGCTACAGGAACAAATAAAATCAGCATTCTTTTCTTCTTTAGATGACCCCTGGGCGAAAGTGGCTCATTGTACCATGGATTTCCACGGCCCTTAAATGTAGCCTCTTCATTTGCCAACTCAATGGCTGGGGGAGCCTTAATGAATTGGAGGTGGCGATGCAGGCCTGTGGAATTACTGGGAAAAGTCATTTTAGGAACTTGGAAGCTTCGACCATTCCAGGCTTGTCTGTGTGAGCACCTCAAATCCTACAAGAATGCCTTAACTGGAAAAGAATCTTTTATATTTTAAGCAATTCTTTTATTCGTAGGAGCAAAAGGCTCCCTAACTGAAGAGAAAAATGCTCATTGCTGAATGTGTATAAAGTAGAACCCAGCAGCTTTTGACCCTCCCACAGCCTGCTTCATAAAAAAAAAAAAATAGTTAAGACTCTGCACCGAAATGCATGCTTGGTCGTTATCTGGGTTACATTAGCCCTTGAAGCATTCTGATTACAGCTTGTAGCTGCCAAGCCCTGTCCTGCAGTGTTATCTGGAACAAAAATTTTCCATGTGGTTGTTTTTAGCAGAGCTACTATATGCAAACTGCATGTGAAGATGTAAGTCGCAAAGAAATAGAGCTTCTAGAAGGGGAAATGTGAGTGATCTTAATTTTTTTTCCTACTATTTAACTGTTCTTTCCTTTCTGTGTATTTCAGAAATTTTTTTCATATTTCTAAACTGAGTTTTCTTTTACTTTTATACACTGGAAAGAATCCCAAATTTACCACAAGTTTTTCATATGGTGGTGTTTTTTTTCTCCCAGCTTTTTTCTTTGAATTCATACTTGGCCTAGGTAATTCCCCATGTGTTCAAACAACAACAACAACAACAGCAGTGTCCTAAAAGGAAAAAAACAAATGGCTACATTGTTCCATGAGTTAAAAACAATATACCAAGAGTCCAAACATTTCTCTTCAGTGTAGAAATCTTAGGTCTTTTTTTTTTTTTTTTTAAGGAAGAAAAATACCAAACTTTGCTTTAACTGTCCTGCTCATTGATTTTCTTTTCCCTTTTTTATTTATTTTCCTTTGTTTTAACTCGTGTCGTTTAATTTTTTTTGAAAAGTTTTACATATGGTTCTTCTTTAAGAATATCACACATGGAAAACGAAAACATTAAAATTTCATTTTACTTTTCATCCTCTGGTCTGAAGAGGGGAAAAAATGTTAATTAACAGTAAGGGTGTGTAACTGACTTCGTGTTGCTTGGTTGAATTGAATATTTGTCATTATTGCCTAGAGATATTTAGCAGTTTTATGTGAAATAAGCAGGTAAATATTTTGGTTAAGAGGCTTTTTTGCTTTTATGAAATAAAATATGCAGGACGGTAGCATCAGGGGATTGAGAACTCAATCTATTTTTGTCATTTTTACTGTAGTTAATATTTGGTAGTTGATATTTTGTATTAAATATTTATTGTATTTAATACATCGGCTAGCCAGTTGCTATAAAATTTTATCTGCTAACTTTTTTAAGTGGGAGAGAAGTAAAAAGCACTCTTTCCCCCAGGAATCCCTACCCACTTGCCCTTTTCCCCTTTTCCCCTTGCTTTCCACTTCTTCCTCTGTAATAGAAGCCTCACTACCAACATCACAAAGTATTCATGTCAAAATCCTTACACACACAGTCTTTCACCTGTTCTCTAAAAAAGGGGGAGTTATTTATGTCCTGTTATGTAGTAATCAAGACTAGGAATCATAATGTTCTACCCAGCAGGTAGATTGTTGTTCTCTCCTGAAATGCAGTTTTTAGTTACTACTGTATTGGGAAATGCGGTCAGGCCACTTTCTGACTAGCAGGACTCCTCCCTGAGATGACTACCTGGTTAAAGAATTAAGTACCTGGTGTGCTTTGTCAACTCCAGTCCATCACACATTCCCATCGGTGCCTTGGCTAGGGTCATCGTAGCCAAGAGGAAGGTGCTTCTGATTGGAGGGAGGACCACTTGATTTGCGGGAAAGAAGTGCTTTTATCTTTGTCACTTGGAAGAGAAACACTTGGTAAAATGCTACCTCCAGTGCTGTGAATTCCAGTGGCGTTAAGTAGAACTTGGTGAGGAAGGCTCACCTCACTGGGTTAGGGGAGCATCATATGAAGCCCCTACCCTCTGGCAAAGTTATAATTGACCCCAGAGTCGTGTAGGAGGATTGGATTTTACAAGTTCTCCCCGACAATTTCAGATTTAAATGTTTGAAGTGTTGGAAAAAGGTAAAAGGAAATACTGAGCTAGGAAGAATGCGAAATATTTGGGCAGTTAATTTGTTCCTGGTGGTGCTGTTACATAAAACCAAAGCCTTCTGAGTAATCTTCACAGGATATCTAGGTCATTTATCTCTGAAGAAAAGTGCACAAAATTAAACTGATGCTGTAGTTCTTTTTTCTTTCTCTTCTTTTTTCTTTCTCTTCATTTAAGCAGTGGAAGAGTCAAAACAGGAAAAGCATGCCTGGTATATTTTTCATTTTAACATATCTTTCTAGATGATTTTCCTAATGGCCCACAGTATACACAGTAGAAAGCGTGTACACATGATCTATTTACAAAGAAAATTATGGCTTCATTTATCATTCTTTGGTGTTTGTAATAGGTTATTAATTTCCAGAGGACAAAGACGGCATTTGTTCTCTGCATCTGAAATGCACAGAGTGGTACCTGGCACAATCTCTTGAGTAGCGTGACCAAATACTTGTTGAATTTTAAGCCTAAAATGATAAATCATCTAGTTCAATGTTTCTCAACCTCTTCTAACCCATTTCTCTATCACGTATTGTTTGAGTTTCCCATGGCTTTTCATCCAGTTTTATTTTCTGTGATTTGCATTACAAAAACAATAGCTATATCAAATATCTCTCCCAATTATACTTATCTCCTTCTTCCCTAGTAGAGAGTCCAACCTCCTCTTTTTACAGGGAGTGAAAATAAATAGCCTCCGAGAGACTTAATTGATTTGTCCGAGGTCATACAAGTTAACCAGCTGTTCTGGCGGGGCCAGATCTCTTACTTCTCAGGTCAGACCCTGCAGTCCTTGAGGGGATGCCCGCTGAGAACAAGGCATTGCAAAGAATTCAGGAGAGGCCCAAGTGGGCACTGCGTCTACCTTTCAGGAGTTTATATGCTACTAGGGACATAGGAGGCACTCAGTACTGCAAATTGTGTTGTGATCAGTGATGTGTGAGGCCAGGCTTTAGAAGAATTCAGCTGAGGGAGGTGAATTCAGGGATTCCGGGAAGGTTTCATGAAGGTTTCATGAAGAGAGATTTCACCAGGACCTTAAAAGATGGATTCAGGGCTTCCCTGGTGGCGCAGTGGTTGAGAGTCCGCCTGCCGATGCAGGGGATGCGGGTTCATGCCCCGGTCCGGGAAGATCCCACATGCCGCGGAGCGGCTGGGCCCGTGAGCCATGGCCGCTGAGCCTGCGAGTCCGGAGCCTGTGCTCCGCAACGGGAGACGCCACAGCAGTGAGAGGCCCGCGTACCGAAAGAAAAAAAAAAAAAAGATGGATTCAATTTTCAAAGATGGGGCTGGAGTGAGACTCTATTGCTCCCTTTTCCAGCCAGACTCGTGGGTGGGTTGTGTCCACCTGGCGGCCCCCTCTTCCTCACCTGCTGCTCATCTCAGAGTGGAATGCAGCCCGGGTCCTCTTCCACCATCCTTACCTAACCCGGCTCCCACTAAGATCCCAGATGGTTGCCCAATCTAGCAGAACTAGATCTGAACTTTTTAGTTTTTATTTTTCATGAAACTCTTGACTACTTCGTCCATTTTCTCAAAATATGTTCTTCCCTGTGCCTTCCTGATACCAGCCTCTGGTTTCTGGAAGTGTTGGAGTTCCTAAGCGTTCCAGTGCTGGCTAGCCCTGGATGCTCTCTACTCCCATGTCACACCGTTAGTAGTTCTTCATCCATTGGGCGTTCATGAACTTTTTTGAAAATTTGATAAAAGCTCCATGTTCTCCATTTCCATAGAATTCTTTCTTTTTTTTTCCCCCTGCTTGGCCAGTGCCCACATCATGCTGGTTGTTAGTTGATTTACAGTTTTGTTAGTTTCAGGGGTACAGCAGAGTGATTCAGTTATATATTCTTTTTCAGATTCTCTTCCATTGTAGGTTATTACAAGATATTGAGTATAGTTCCCTCTGCTATACAGTAGGTCCTTGCTGGTTATCTATTTTATATATAGTAGTGTCCACAGAATTCTTACAAACTTACACACAAACCTTATTATCCCCTTGCACGCTTCCTAACTTTTAAAGCCCATCTGTGGATCATAAAGCCCAGTGAAATGCCCCTGAATTATATGCTGATGATCTGAAGACACCATTTCAGCCCATTTGTCACTCCACATCTTTGGCTCTAACTGGTTAGTAGATCTCTAACTGCTTAGATCCCCACAGCAACGGAGAGTCCGCATGCCCACAGCAGGGCTTACCATCCTCTCCCTAAACTCCGTCCTCTCGCTGTTCCCTCTCTCAGTCAGTCACGCCACCATCCCTTTCCCAGTGGCTTAAGCCAGAGGGTTTTCTTTGTTCTCTTCTTCTTCTCCACATCCAGTGACCAAATCCTGTCAGCTTTACCTTCCAGAGATCTCTTGACTTCCTGACCTCTGTGTTGCCTAAGCTGCCTTTGCCTTTCTGCCGGATTTCTGCAATAGCTAGTTCATCTCCCTATCTCCATCCTTGCGTCCCTCCAAACCAGCTTCATCAAGGCAGCCAGCATGGCCTTTCCGAAACCCAGATCTGATCGTCCCGGGCTCCAGTTTGAGGCTGTTCCGCAGGGTTCCTTTGCTCTGAGGAATGCCCAAACCCCTTCTCTTGGCTTGCAGGGTTCCCTGTGATGTGGCCCATGCATGTACCTCCTTCTCACTCACCCGCTCCGCTTCAGCTGTACTGAGCTTTCAGGTCCCGGATTGGCTTTGTGATCCCTCACTCTGGCCTTGGCCTGTGCGCTTCTCTCCTCCAGGGATTCCTGGCCCTCCTCTCTCTGCCTCCACACCAAGGCTACCCCGGGAACGTCCCTCGAGCTCCCGCCACCACTATCACTCACCCATGCAGACCCAGCGGGCCAAGAGCATCTGTTTTGTTCCCCTTCGGTGCTCGGCCATTCCCCCAGGACGGTGCCCATCGCACCGGATTGCACTTGTTTGTTTAATTTCTTGTTCCCCCTTTTGATGCTGGGGCTCGTTATGATTTTTCACGAGCCCCCAGTACTTTTGCCTTCAAGGGCTCCCTTCCTCTAACAAAAAAAAAGAATAAAAATTATATTTTGCAACTGTGTCCAGATAGATGAATATATTCCAAGCTGGATTTATTATTAGATAGTTATTATCCTTATTATGTTCATGTTTTATTCTGATTTTAAGTGAATTTCATATGAAGACACTTTTTGTGGGCTCCTGAAAGTTTTACGGGCTCTAGCACTTGGTGGCCTGTACCTGATGGACACCTTGGCTGTGTCAAGTGGACATGAATCCTTCGGTGATAAAGTTGACGGCTTCTTGATTGTGACTCGGAAAGGCAAGGAGCCCACTAGTTATTTCCTTACGTGGCACGTTTGTAGTGGCTTGAATAGCTCCCTGAAACCATATTAAGATTGTGTATTGTAGTCCCTGGTATCGGAAAAATATATTTTAAAAAGTAGGATCACAGACTTAAGAGGCGTATATATATGTATATTTAAAAGCAAAAATCATGAGATCTTTATGATGTCAAAAATATGTTCCTCGAGCTAATTCACTAATACGAACGTTTCCTCGTGATGTGTCCGTGTACAGCGGTGGTTTTTAGTGGAAGTGGGGAGGTGATTTTGCCCCCGCCAGGGACATTTAACAATGTCTGGAGATGTTTTTTGGTTGTCGCCACTGGGGGTGCTACTGGCAGCTGGTGGGTGGAGGCAGGGATGCTGCTAAACATACTACAGTGCACGGGACAGCCTTTGCAACCAAGAATGACCCAGCCCCAAATATCAATAGGCCAGAAGTTGGGAAACCCTCAGGTAGAGGAATCCTTCATAAAGCTTGGTTCCTACAGCTGTATTATTCATTTGGTTTATTTCCCTGTGTTTCCTTTAAAAGCCATAATTCAGGTACAGGACTGTGTGGCAGCCTTGGACCCAGGCATTTCCTTTTCTGGCTTCAATAAGGTTGAGAAAAAGTCATTTAGATGCCTAAGCTTTTGAACCCCAGAGGTTGGGGCCATGCACCCCTGTCACAAGGGTTTCTGCAAGAGACAGAAATCTCTCTCCAATGGTAAATGGTCTGTTATCATTTAAATCATTGCCCCAAATACTCTTTTTTTTTTTTTCCCCATGCTAATCCTAGCTGGAGTACAACCAATTGTTGTCTGCGTGGGGAGGGGGATGCTGAGTCATTTATTCATGCTTTTTATTACCTCTTGGCTTGAATATCACCATTCATTGTTCACAAGCTGCTCAGCTTGTTTACTTTTTATAAATTACGTGTAATCAGTCTTCTTGCAGGTCTGGCTACTGTAATTGGCAGCAGCCATGGAGCAGGGCTGATGAGTCTGCATTTGTGCTGATGTCTCACAGTCAGCTCAGTCTCCAAACTTTGTTAGCTCCTCTATCTGTATTTCAAAAGGAAGGTGAACAGAACTGCCATGCTGCTCTCTCTTCTCAGATGCTCTGACGGCACTTGTTCATGTAATAGTTCGGTGGAGTCCCTGTGTCCTTTGGTGAAGGAAGAATCAAGGGTTTGGGGCAGTGGACCTCAAACTTTAATGTGCATACAAATCACCTGGGTAACTTCTGAAATGAACATTCTGGAGACTTTGCCCTTTCTGAAATTTTTAGTAAATCTTGGTAGAGGTCCAGAAAACTGCATTTTCTAACACTCAAATCCCTGGTGATTCTGATGTAGGTGGTCCTTACCTTACACTTGGATAAGTGCTGAGTTAGCATGGAGGAAACATGGGAAAAGGAAGAAAATCCAGTAGAAGTAAATGTGTATAGAGAGTGGGATAGGAAGGCAAGAACCAAAACTCAGAAAGTAACTTCAGCCTCTTTTCTGTGAGATAAGGGAAATATGCGGTGATCCTTTAAAAAATATGTGATGTAGATCAAAGTTTCCCCTAAAGGGGACATGTTTAGAGGATGACAAAAGTGAAAGGGAATTTTCAGAAAGGTAAGAACATGAGAAAGTACCTAACCATCGCCAAGAAGCTCAAAGATGTGATGAAATCAAGGAAGGTATTGTGCAGGTATAGATTTGAAAAAGAACGCGCATTCGTGAATCAAGAGCTTTATGAATGGCTTAAAGATGAAGAGGATTGGGCTTCCCTGGTGGCGCAGTGGTTGAGAGTCCACCTGCCGATGCAGGGGACGCAGGTTCGTGCCCCGGTCCGGGAAGATCCCACATGCCGCGGAGCGGCTGGGCCCGTGAGCCGTGGCCGCTGAGCCTGCGTGTCCGGAGCCTGTGCTCCGCAACGGGAGAGGCCACAGCAGTGAGAGGCCCGCGTGCCGTAACCAGAAGTTCTGGTTATTCTGGTTATGGGATCTGAAAGCCTATTGTTAAAATACAGTCCAGGTTTCCTGGAATAGTTCTAATTTCAGATATTTTTTCCCACTGTCTTTATAGTACTTGTCTAGTTTGCCCTAAGTTTTGGTTAGTTGAGATGTGGTTGGTTTGTAACAGAGCACCAAAATAGTTCTACGTGACTAAAGAAGTTCTGTTTTCAAATTTCTGTCTGCCTGTCTGTCTGTCTCTCTTTCTCTCCCTGTGTGTAATGTATATATTCTAATCTGTTTCTTTGAACCTAAACTTTGATGTTAAAGTCCGTTTTAAAGAACGAGAGCAAGAGAGAGAGAGAGATAAGACAGACTCTATCTTAGAAAATTGGCCAAGAAATGGCCCAGGTGGGAATGGTTATTTAATCCTAGCAGAGGAATAAAGAATTTATTTCCAACTACCTACTGAGTTCACTCTGTTTTTAGAAAGCTATCAGATAGTATTTTCTTAGGGGAACTTTATGATTCTATTTATACCTTGCAGAAAGAGATTGACACCCTCCTCCCAAAATAAAAGGCATTGGGGGAGTTACTTATAAAATGATGGCTATCATCAGCTTTTGTTAATTCCTTCCTTACCCTGCTCTAACCATCTCTTCATCAGAGTGTGTGTCTTTCAATTTACTCTACCCTAACCGTCTCGGTGTCAAGAGTGTTCATTTCTCCATGCTGGGAACCCAGATTGTACTGTCGACTTTTCACCACTGTGGTGTCATACTGATGAGCTGGCTGACCTTTCCTCCCTCCCTTCCTTTTCTCCATCCTTCACTCTCTCTCCCTTCCCCTCCATTTCCTTACTCAGGGAGATACTCTGCCCATCTGCCTGCAAGATCTTAGAGACTCTTCCCATCTGCTTTGTAAGTGTTGAGTAGCATTATTGCTGTTATACGGTGTGTCTGCCACACCCTCTCACTGCACCGAGAGTTCAAGTACGTTCAGTTAGTAGATCACTTTGCTCCCGAAATGAATAGAAGGGCTGTTGCTGGCTGGTGGTGGAGACCCAGAACCAGCTTCTATCAAGAAAGGCTAGACTCCTGTGACTTCTGTCCTGCACGAAGGATTATACGGTATCACTATTGTTATTATATGAAGTGTCTACCACACCCTCTCACTGCACCCAGAGTTCAAGTACGTTCAGTTAGTAGATCGTTTTGCTCCTGAAGTGAATAGAAGGGCTGTTGCTGGCTGGCGGTGGAGACCCAGAGCCAGCTTCTATCAAGAAAGGCTAGACTCCTGTGACGTCTGTCCCGCACGAAGGCTGGGCTCACACCTTGCTCTTTTCATTTCAGGTGACTTTATTGCCTTGCTTTCCTGTATTTTTAAAACCACATACTTGGTAGACCTGTTTTCTTAGGAGTCTCTTGATAGTTCTAGTTATTTTTTCAGATTTTTTTCTATAATTTATTCTAACCCATATGTTGTTTAACACAGTGATAGATGTTTCCAATGAATATTTAAATTTGCTGTAAACAAGTGTAAATGCTCCTGGGGAGAACCGCAACATTAGTCATCCAAGTGCAGCGTAAAAAAATATATAGCTTATCAGTTTTCAGTGGGAGTATTTTAACTTTAAAATTTCTGGCTTTGCTTTAACATATAGGAAAAAAAAGTTATAAAATGTTAGTTAAGCAGAAGTTGTAAAATATTAGGTAAGCAGATGTATTGCCCTTTGCATGTTACTAAAATGTCTCTTTCATAATTAAATAAGACATCATTAAACTGAATATACATATTTTAACTTCTAATGATTTTATATTTACTTATATTTAAATAGAAAATGCATAGATTGACTTAAAATTCATAGGATGTTGGTACTTTGATTATTTCTGTTTTAAGATATAATTTTTAATACTCAGCTATATTTAAAAGTTTAGTATCTCCCTACTGATTTCAGTGATGCTTATTAAACAGCTAAAACATACTCTTTTATGGTAGGTTTTATGCATACTAAATATTTTAGCTAATGCGATATTTATTCCCAAGCTGGAGAAACAGTTATATGTTGAGAAACCCATGTTCTTATTAACTGAGGGATATTGGAACATGGATATTGAAGTATTTTTAATGTTTCAGATAAGGTTCTCGTGTTGAAAACATTCATGTTTGTTTTTCAAAGAGAATCTGTTGTTTCTAAACCGTGTATTTCCAAAGCAGAATAACTTTTCATAACTTTGAGATTTTTATTGAAATACTTAAGGAGAAGAAATGCTTTTCTTAAAGTAGTGAAAGGAAGAAAACTTAATTACTGATCCTATTCGCAGTGAGAAAATGAGGACCTAGGGAATTGAGGCCAAGGAAATACCCTGAGTTCAAGGCCAGTTGGTTTTAGCAGGCAGAGGTAGTCATGGATGCAAGCTTCCTGACACCCAGCCCGGTGCCATTCCCAATCTGCCGCATCTATCCCCATCTTCAGAGGGTTGTTGTACTTTCCAAAATCCAAATGCTTTGACATTTTAAGAGCATTTTAGCTGCCCCTCAGAGCAGTGACAATGTGGTAAGTTCACCCCAGTCTCTCACTCTTTTTTAAAATTTTAATTTTTTTTTCTTTTCTTGTTTTTTCTTTTGCGGTATGTGAGCCTCTCACTGCTGTGGTCTCTCCCACTGTGGAGCACAGGACCAGCAGCTCTGCGGCATGTGGGATCTTCCCAGACCGGGGCATGAACCTGCGTCCCCTGCATCGGCAGGCAGACTCCCAACCACTGAGCCACCAGGGAAGCCCTAAAATTTTTATTTTTTTAAAAAAAACACATAACGTAAAATTTACCCTCTTACCCATTTTTAAGTGCACAGTTCAGTAATGTTAAGTGTATTGACACGGTTGTGCCACCCCAGTCTCTTTTGCGTCTCCATCTAATCTCTGGAGCCTTGGAAACATCTGAAGGGGCTTTAGACTGGCACCTTTTGGGAAGGCATGCAGCTCACCTGTGTTTGCTCCTTTCTTGTATTGATAGTAGGAAGTTAATTATGTGGGATTTGCTCACCTAATCCACACAGGAGATCCTACTTCAGTGCTCATTTGGAAATGCCACACCCCTTTCTGCCCCCGAGAAAAAATTCTTTCCTGATTGTAGATTCCGTGCTCAGTTTAATCTTGATCATATGAGCATGAGTCACCCTGGGTAAGTATGTAATCCCATTTATACCTTCCTTCCAACCTCCCTTTAATTTTTAAACTTAAAATACTGGATCCTGTTTTCCTGTATAAGGTCTGGTGATTTGGGGCTAATTTAGGGACCAGGCGATGCTGAGATTTTTTTGGAACCGGCAGTTTCTAGTCTCCTGACAGTGAAGCTGCATGGCCTATTTTAAAATTCAGACTATGTGTGGAATGTCTGTGTGGATGAGGAAACAAGTTAAAGCTTTTTTTGAGGGGAGGCAGGGAGAAAGAGGAATGAAAACTTTTAGGTAGTCTGATTTTGTGGGGGAAATTTTGAGATTTTTTTAGAATACATACAAACCAAAGATGAAGCTTTGTGATTTCTTTGGGTTCACAAAGGAAATACTTAAGGTTGGGCTAAAGAGATATTGTTGAATAAATTCCTTAACCGATAAATTAACAAATTAGTAAACCTGCCGGTGATTTCCGGTTATCATTATCTTTCCCAGTGTGTAACCACTAATTCCATGTCTTCGTTTGCAGAATGAAACATATGTCACTGGGAAGTTCTTTTTAAAAGAATACTTGTCAAGTACCTTGGAATCTTTAAGATACTTTGAATATGGCACTGAAAGAATGTAAATCATTGATGCTTATATTTTTACACCCATAGAGGATTACTGGAGTGGGAGTGGGTTGAACGTCGAAATATTCCTTTCAAAAGACAACATACATTTGAGCAAAGCCATTCTCCCTAAATGCTTATTTTAAATTGGCAGTCACTTAGCTAACAGTCAGTAATCTCACTTAGCAAGTGTCTGGCACACCTGTTTTAACCTGCACAGGTTCAGTTCACACAAAGAAAGGGAGGGTGGGGTGACGTGGTGGGAGCACCCTGTTAGTCTCATTAACATATTTGGAATAACTGTATTTGAATATTTGCCAGCTGAACTAGGCCATCTGGACGCCTGCCAAGTGAGCGATGGGAATTTCTGGGAGGAGTGTGGAGAGTCGAGCCTGTGAAGTGTTGACGTTTTCTTCCTGAAGGGGAAACCTTTTAGAAGATGCTATTTAGGATACTTCCCTTACCCTCTGAACAAAATAAATTTTTCGTCCTCTCCGTTCAAATTCTGCAGAAATTTCAGATCTTCTCTTTCCACCACCTCTTTGTGTTTTTTTTTAGAATAGTACCTTAGGACTTGTCTCCCAAAAAGCTTTTGGTAATCTCTCCGGGATGAGTTTGAGTTCTTGCTCTGCCTGGTTTTTGTCTCTGCAGAATTAGTCCTGAAGCTCTTTCCGTGAGCCTCGCTGGAGCACCTCTTCCGCAAGATTATCATGTGAACACAAATATGGGAACAGGACAGACAGGATAAACTAGGGCACCTGTGGAGTCACCGCCTACCCAGTGGTTGCTCAGATCATACAGATGGCAGCCTGGCTCAGCTCTGAGGCGTAGAAAAATGGTCTTTACAAGGTTCTCTTTTGGGGGCCTGTATCACAGTTGATGCCTTGACACCTGTCTGGCTGCAGCCACAACTTTGGGCTCTAAAACTAGTCAGGGGAGTAGTCAGTTGAAACCAGGTGTTCTCAGGTATTTGGATATAGTGCATTTAAGGGTGAGATGAGGCAAGGCATATCTTGAGTTCTCATGTTGGGGGGCAGTACACAGACGCTCAGGAGTATACTCAGGAGAGTATAAAAATCACCAGGGAGCTCCCCTGGTGGCGCAGTGGTTGGGAGTCTGCCTGCTGACTCTGCGGCGGGAGAGGCCACGGCAGTGAGGGGCCCGCATACCGCAAAAAAAAAAAAAAAAAAAATCACCAGGGAGCTTTTTCAAAAACCATGCAGTTTGATTTTTTTTTTTTTTCCTGTTTCCTAGTGCAGCAAAGGGTAGGTAGGGATGGCAAAGGAATGAGGTGAATCTAGTATCTGTTGAAGCTGTGGGTGCCTGCCACAGTGTGGCAGGTTGCATAGTTTAGGCCTCTTTGCTCTCCTGTCTCATGCTTACTCTCAGGAATGGAAAGATACCCCCGATGACAGTAACATTCACTCCTCCTGTGAAAGATTTTGAAATAATATGTTAAATGTACATTTAATAAGATTGTCAGAAAAGGGTTTATTTTTCCCCTGATTGGAGCTTTGTTTTTTTCCTTATCTCTTCAAAAGTGGGCCATAAGACTGATATTTTAAAATCACAAATATGGAGTATCAAAAACAGGAAGGAACAAATTTGATCATAGCTATTAAAACTTAAAAAAAATGAGAACCTAAAAAAGAAAGGGCTGGTGCATTAAACCGAGCCTAAATTTTTTTTTTTTTTTTTGCGGTACGCGGGCCTCTCGCTGTTGTGGCCTCTCCCGTTGCGGAGCACAGGCTCCGGACGCACAGGCTCAGCAGCCATGGCTCACGGGCCCAGCCGCTCCGCGGCATGTGGGATCTTCCCGGACCGGGGCATGAACCCGCGTCCCCTGCATCGGCAGGCGGACTCTCAACCACTGCGCCACCAGGGAAGCCCCCGAGCCTAAATTTTTAACAAATATTATAATGAGCATATATATTTACATTTTATATGCCAATCATGTGTGTGTGTATAAATATATATGCTTTTAAGTGTCTAGACCAAAGTTATTAAATTGCAGCCAGCTTTTGTTGAACTACACTGATTTCTTTGTAATTTTTTCAGTGTTCTATATGATTCTTATATTTACATAATCACCATCTACTCTTTTTTGTTTTTCAAAAATATTTATCTATTTGGCTGTGCCGGGTCTTAGTTGCAGCACGAGGGATCTTTAGTTGCAGCATGCGGGATCTAGTTCCCTGACCTGGGATCGAACCTGGGCCCCCTGCATGGGGAACGTGGAGTCTTTTTTTTTTTTAATTGGAGTATAATTGCTTTACAACGTTGTGTTAGTTTCTGCTGTACAACAAAGTGAATCAGCTATATATATACATATATCCCCACCCTCTTGGACCTCCCTCCCAAACGCCCCCCCACCTCATCCCACCCCTCTAGGTCATCACAGAGCCCTGAGCTGAGCTCCCTGTGCTATACTGCAAGTTCCCACTAGCTATCTGTTTTATACACGGTAGTGTATTTATGTCAAACCTAACTTTCTAACTCATCCCACCTTCCCCTTCCCCCTGCCATGTCCACATGCCTGTTCTTTATGTCTATGTCTCTATTCCTGCCCTGGCACTAAGTTCATCTGTACCATTTTTCTAGATTCCACATACATGCGTTAATATATGATATTCGGTTTTCTCTTTCTGGCTCACGTCACTCTGTATTACAGACTCTAGGTCCACCCATATCTCTACAAATGACACAATTTCGTTCCTTTTTATGGCTAAGTAATATTCCATTGTATATATGTACCACATCTTCTTTACCCATTCATCTGTCAGTGGACACTTAGGTTGCTTCCATGTCCTGGCTATCGTAAATAGTGCTACAATGAACATTGGGGTGCATGTATCTTTTTGAGTTATGGTTTCCTCTAGATATATGCCCAGGAGTGGGATTGCTGGGTCATATGGTAGTTCTAGTTTTAGTTTTTTAAGGAACCTCCATACTGTTCTCCATAGTGGCTGTATCAATTTACATTCCCAGCAACAGTGCAAGAGGGTTCCCTTTTATTCACAACCTCTCCAGCATGTGTTGTTTGTAGATTTTTTGATGATGCCCATTCTAACTGGTATGAGGTGATACCTCATTGTAGTTTTGATTTGCATTTCTCTAATAATTAGTGATATTGAGCAGCTTTTCATGTGCTTCTTGGCCATCTGTATGTCTTCTTTAGCGAAATGTCTGTTTAGGTCTTCCACCAATTTTTGGATTGGGGTATTTGTTTTTTTGATATTGAGCTGCATGGGCTATTTGTATATTTTGGAGATTAATCTTTTGTCCATTGCTTCGTTTGCAAATATTTTCTCCCATTCTGAGGGTTGTCTTTTCATCTTGTTTATGGTTTCCTTTGCTGTGCAAAAGCTTTTAATTTTCATTAGGTCCCATTTGTTTATTTTTGTTTTTATTTTCAGTACTCTAGGAGGTGGGTCAGAAAAGATCTTGCTGTGATTTATGTCAAAGAGAGTTTTTCCTATGGTTTTCTCTAAGAGTTTTATAGTGTCGGGTCTTACGTTTAGGTCTTTAGTGCATTTTGAGTTTATTTTTGTGTATGGTGTAAGAGAGTGTTCTAATTTCATTCTTTTACATGTAGCTGTCCAGTTTTCCCAGCACCACTTATGGAAGAGACTGTCTTTTCTCCATTGTGTGTTCTTGCCTCCTTTGTCATAGATTAGTTGACCATAGGTGCATGGGTTTATCTCTGGGTTTTCTATCCTGTACCATTGGTCTATATTTCTGTTTTTGTGCCAGTACCATACTATCTTGATTACTGTAGCTTTGTAATATAGTCTGAAGTCAGGGAGCCTGATTCCTCCAACTCTTTTTTCTTTCTCAAGATTGCTTTAGCTATTCGGGGTCTTTTGTGTTTTCATACAAACTAAAATTTTTGTTCTAATTCTGTGAAAAATGCCATTGGTAATTTGATAGGGATTTCATTGAATCTGTAGATTGCTTTGGGTAGTATAGTCATTTTCACAATATTGATTCTAACCGTCTTTGAATGTGGTATATCTCTCCATTTGTGTCATTTTTGATTTCTTTCATCAGTGTTTTATAGTTTTCGGAGTACAGGTCTTTTGCCTCCTTAGGCAGATTTATTCCTAGGTATTTTATTCTTTTTTTTTGAGATGGTAAATGGGATTATTTCCTTAATTTCTCTTTCTGATCTTTTGTTGTTAGTGTATAGGAATGCAAGAGATTTCTGTGCATTAATTTTGTATCCTGCAATTTTTCCAAATTCATTGACTAGCTCTGGTAGTTTTCTGGTAGCATCTTTAGGATTCTCTGTGTATAGTATCATGTCATCTGCAAACAGTGACGGTTTTACTTCTTCTTTTCCAGTTTGGATTCCTTTTATTTTTTTTCTTCTGTGATTGCTGTGGCTAGGACTTCCAAAACTATGTTGAATAGTAGGGTGAGTGTGGGCATCCTTGCTTTGATCCTGATCTTAGAGGAAATGCTTTCAGGTTTTCTCCATTGAGAATGATGTTGGCTTTGGGTTTGTCATATATGGCCTTTATTATGTTGAGGTAAGTTCCCTCTGTGCCCACTTTCTGGAGAGTTTTTATGATAAATGGGTGTTGAATTTTGTCAAAAGTTTTTTCTGCATCTATTGAGATGATTATATGGTTTTTATTCTTTAATTTGTTAATATGATGTATCACATTGATTGATTTGCATATATTAAAGAATCCTTGCATCCATGGGTTAAATCCCACTTGATCATGGTGCATGATCTTTTTAATGTGTTGTTGGATTCTGTTTGCTAGTATTCTGTTGAGGATTTTTGCATCTATGTTCATCACTGATATTGTAATTTTCTTTTGTTGTGGTATTTTGTTGTGGTATCACTGTAATTTTCTTTTGTTGTGGTATCTTTGGTTTTGGTATCGGGGTGATGGTGGCCTCATAGAACAAATTTGGGTATGTTCCTCCCTCTGCAATTTTTTGGAAGCGTTTGAGATGGATAGGCGTTAGCTTTTCTCTAAATGTTTGATAGAATTCACCTGTGAAGCCATCTGGTCCTGGACTTTTGTTTGTTGGAAGATTTTTAATTACAGTTTCAATTTCATTACTTGTGATTGGTCTGTTTATATTTTCTAATTCTTCCTGGTTCAGTCTTAGAAAGTTGTACCTTTCCAAGAATTTGTCCATATTATTGTCATATAGTTGTTTGTAGTAGTCTCTTATGATCCTTTGCATTTCTGCAGTGTCAGTTGTAATTTCTCCTTTTTCATTTCTAATTCTATTGATTTGAGTCCTCCCTCGTTTTTTCTTGACGAGTCTGGCTAAAGGTTTATCAATTTTGTTTATCTTCTCAATGAATCAGCTTTTAGTTTTATCAGTCTTTGGTATTGTTTTCTTCGTTTCTATTTCATTTATTTCTGCTCTGATCTTTATGATTTCTTTTCTTCTGCTAACTTTGGGATTCTTTTTGTTCTTCTTTCTCTAGTTACTTTAGGTGTAAGGTTAGACTGTGAGGTTTTTTTTTGGTTTTTTTTGTTTTTCTTTTTGCGGTACGCGGGCCTCTCACTGTTGTGGCCTCTCCCGTTGAGGAGCACAGGCTCTGGATGCGCAGGCTCAGTGGCCATGGCTCATGGGCCCAGCTGCTCCGCGGCATGTGGGACCTTCCCGGACCGGGTTACGGACCCGTGTCACCTGCATCGACAGGCGGACTTTAAACCACTGCGCCACCAGGGAAGCCCCCAGACTGTGAGTTTTTTAACCACTGGACCACCAGGGAAGTCCCAGTCACCATCTACTCTTAACTAATTATATAAATACAACTTTGATTCTTTTTCTTTTTAATACATATATATTTTTTGGCCATGCCACGTGACTTGCGGAATCTTAATTCCCCGACCAGGGATCGAACCTGGGCCCTTGACAGTGAGAGTGTGGAGTCCTAACCACTGGAACACCAGGGAATTACCAACTTTGATTCTTCATAGTTTTTTTTTCCAGTTGATTCCTAACAGCCTGTTTAAAATTAAAAAAATGTATAAGTGATTGTAATCATGTCATTCTTGAAGCAATGTAGGATTAATATGAAAAACTAGCAGTTCAGTGTTTTCCTTTTTTATTATAAAATGTCAAGTATTATATTCTTGGGGCTTCTCTGTCGGTTTCTTGTATTATAGAATTAATAAAATATGCAATGTTACCAGTTTCACTATTTAGTACATCTTGAACATCTCTGAGGGTGGTAGATATAGCATCTATTTCTTAAACAAGTACATGCATGAAACTATAAAAGTTTATTGGCGTCATAGAACAGCACTAGTGAAACTTGAGTTCAGGCTCTTTCCCCACATTTAAACTGGCAGCACATGTGTGTGGGAAGAAGCTATTAATTACTGATAACCCCTTTAGAATGTGTTAATATTGTTAGGTCTGAATATGAGTTATTCAGTAGGTGCACCAGATTAAAAAAAACTAGACGGAATGTAAATATTGACTTTCATGTCCCTTTTAATTCAGTTTAGTGACTTACTGGTCGGTATTTGTGGGGACACATCTAATAACTTTTTTGGGTCGGTTTTTGTCTTCTCCTTATTTTAACTATAAAGTGCTAGGAGGGAGCAGGGAAAAGGCTGCCTTCAGGTGTACTGAGGTTGAACCGGTTTAACCATAGTTGCAGTTTGTCTGCTGTCAGCTCCCTCCTCAGTGCCCAGGCTTATTTCCATGTTATATAATCCAGACTGGTTTGTCCTGTTTGGTAGGTTTGTTATAAACTGCAGAGCTAAGTAAACGTGGGAGAACATTTTAAATGGCATTAAAAATTAACCAGTACTTGAGGAGGGATGTAGCAGAGGGGCCCAGCTGTCAGGTGGCCCAGGGTCAGCCTCCTGGGGAAAGAGGGGGGCATTTCTGTTTCCTCTGAGGAACAGGAAGTCGACGTGAAACTATAGCAACTCCTGGCCAGAGGACCACTCCTCAGTGCAGATGACAACCAGCCTGCCATGTCTGATACCAGAAACATCTGATCCTAAAAGCAGATGTTAACTTTGTCCGTTAATGAACTGTGTACACAAGCAGAAACGGACAAACCAAACCAGTGGGACCATTTTCATCCGTCTGTGCCCAATACAGAAACAATGAAGGAGAAAGTGACTCGGTGAGTCTTGTCCCCCTCCTAGCTCAGTGCACAATGAGAGAACGTGTCCACATGCTTTGTGATGAGCGTTTCTGATGCCCGCTCACTGTGGGGTTACGCTGACCTATGGTGTTTAATTCACCCACAGTTATAGGGTTATTGGGTTATTGGGTTTCCTAAGGCATCCGCTGTCCTTGTCAGTGGAACTTCCTGACAGGTGTGCATCCTCTCGTGTGTGATTCCCCTAAACCCTCTGTAGGACTGTGTGCCCCATTCCATATTGACCGTGTCCTTCCCATATTCGTTTATCATCAGGCGCCCTACCTAGAAATTGGGATCTCCTGGTGGATATTTTGGAGTCTTCCCTGGAATGCCTCTCCCCTCCATACAGGGCCTCTCTGAGGTTTGCAGGGGTTCCCAGGGCCAGAGGGTGTTGGTCAACCTAGAGTGATGGTGATGACCTCCTCCACCATATAACAGTCTCTCCCTCTAACCTGTGCCCATCGCGGGGCTTCTCTTTGAGCAAAAACCCGGGGAACCCTAACGTGGAAGATCTCAGTTTAACAGCAACCCACTTTCCCCCATGAGTCACTCTTAGTTCGAAATATCCTAAAAGAGGTTCTTATTTCTGAAGGTCAGGCAGGTTGCAGCCTGCTTGATTTTTCCGGATCTCTGGTTAATAAGGATTTTAGAGAGTAGAAGAGAAAACAGATCTTTTATGAATGTGGCATAAAACTATACGGCCTTGTGCAAATGATCTAACTATATGGATCCTGGCTTATAGACAGAAGCTTCCTTTGTATGACTAGATTCACCACTCTATCCTTCTCTGAAATACTGCGAGACAAAAATCCCATATATATCACATAATTTTAAAAAAAATCAGAATTAAGAACTGGAAAAATTTACAAACAGTTCACATTCTTCTGATTCTGATTTTTTTAAAACATTTTTGCTGTTTTAAATTTGCTTTTATTGTTTGAGATCGAAAATACATTTTTCTATTCTGACTGTTTATTTTTTGAACTGAAACCTACATCCATGGAATTACCATCTTTTCAGCGGTTGACTATTGGAGTTTATAATCAGAAGATTGTGAGACCTTTGGAGGATAAACTAGAAAATAAAGTTAGGTTTAGGACAAGGAATGCTTCTTGGACATTGCAAAAATGTCCAAAAAAAAAAAAAAAAAGTGTGTGTGGCAACACACACTTTTTCCTGTAAGTTCCTTTTTCCCAAACGCTTGCCGTCATACAAAAAAAAGTTTTTTTGTGCGTTGCGTTTTCTCAGAATCCTGCTGCTTATTGTTAGTAAGAATTTCATGTGCCAAAGTTTTGTTTTTCATGTGATTTCTACACATGAAATCACATGGGTCTTATTGAAAATAAGTTTTTTTTTAAAGTACAGTGGTAAACGTTGCTGATAATAAGCCAAAAGAAAAATTTAATATGAACTTCTATACAATTTAGTTATAGTGACTAGGGGAAATTCAAAAATGCATTATCCAAGGTGAATGAAGTTAGATGATTGTAGGGGAAATATCAATTCTAATTAAAGATAAAGTATATGAGTGCTCTTTTCTAGTTTCAAAAATTACACTTTTCATTTCCTACCTGGTCTTTTCCCCAAGGATGTGTGTTTTTAAGATTCTTCTGTCAGGCTAGTATAAGGCGATGCTCCGGACTGAGCTCGCTTAATGGAATGGCATCACCGTTTCTTTGGGAATAATCAAGCAGGGAAGTAAAAATTTAAGTCTGTGGAGGGAGTCATTGGAATTCTTGAGCAATAGGATACCTTAGAGCATGTGAGAAAGAAACTGAATGCGTTTGAGGGGATGGCCAGTGTTCTGCATCTCTCAACCTGATAGCATCTAAAATATGACTGATTTTTTCGTACTATTAAAACAGTGTGGTGACGCATTCATCCTGTCATGCCTTTTAAGAGATGATTTCAGAAATGCTCAGTAACATCTTGTTCAGCTGCTCACTCTGACTCCCTGACTTACTGGTAGGATCTCACCGTAATTGTTTACTCTGTAAATCTTACAGTGGCCTTTGACCGAAAGTAATAAAATGTCACGTGACTTGGTGTAGCCGTCTGGATTCTCAGGTGTAAGCAACAGAAACCTCTGGCTAATTTCATCAGGAAAGGAGTTTCTGAAGGCAATTAGGTAGCTCACAGTTTCCCTGGGAAAGCTGAGAACCTAGCTCAGAACCTCATCAACCAGGAACAACGCCACTGAACTGGTCCAGGGAACATCAACATCACTACTGCCTCCTGGGCTGTGACTTTAGACCCGACATCTTGCACCAGCAACATCACTGACACCACACCCCAGACGCTGCCACTACTGCCTCTGGAAGCTGCTCACACTGCCCCAATCCCAGATCCAGGTTTCTGTACAGTACTTGTTTCTTGAGATTTCTTGGGATTCAAAATCTGGGGTGAGTGTGTTTGGCGGAGCCAGCAGACCTGATTATGTGCCTGCTCTGTATTGCACGGGGGAGTGGGGTCAGGGGGAGGGCTAAGAAAACTGTCATCGGGAATTTTCTGCTCTTGTAATATTAGGGTTAATGATTTTACAAACGTAGGAAGGGGAGTTTAGATGCTGGACAACCTAACAGAGTCAGGTAACTCTACCACACCCAGCATATTGGTGGTAGAGGCAGAAGGATTAAAAATAAGGACAGAGGCTTCCCTGGTGGCGCAGTGGTTGAGAGTCCGCCTGCCGATCCAGGGAACATGGGTTCATGCCCCAGTCCGGGAAGATCCCACATGCCGCGGAGCCGCTGGGCCCGTGAGCCGTGGCCGCTGAGCCTGCGCATCCGGAGCCTGTGCTCCGCAACGGGAGAGGCCACGGCGGTGAGAGGCCCGCGTACCGCAACAAAAAAAAATAAGGACAACAGTGACCCTCCCACAGAACTTCAAACATAAAAACTCTGCTACCAGTATGAGGAAACGAAGTCATCACAAAACCAATAATTTCTTAGCAGACAGTCCCCGACTTACGATAGTTCGACTTAGGATTTTTGTGACTTTACGGTGTAAAAGAGATACGCATTCAGTAGAAAATGTACTCTGAATTTTGCATTTTGATCCTTTGTGGTACAATCCTCTCTCATGATGCTGGGCAGAGGCCGTGGCAGCTCCCAGACAGCCATCTACAATCACAAATCACAATCATTCTGTTTTTCACTTTCAGTACAGTGCGCAATGCATTACGTAAGATATTCAACACTTTACTATAAAATAGGCTTTGTGTTAGATGATTTTGCCCAGCTGCAGGCTCATGGAAGTGTTTCAAGCACAGTTAAGGTGGGTAAGCTATGATGTTTGGCAGGTTAGGTGTATTAAATGCATTTTCAGTTTACAATATTTTCAACTTACAGTGGGTTTATCAAGATGTAACCCCATCATAAGTCGAGGAAGTTGTGTAGTCTCCTAACAGCAACCTCCACAGACATAGGAGCAAGCACTTTGTTTAGTGAACAACTATTATGTGCTGGCTGGTGGTGTTTTGGTTGTTTGGGGTTTTTTTGCTTTTAAATTTTATCACTAATCCACTCAACAACCTTGGAAAGTACACATTATTGCCACCCCTGTTACAGGTAAAGAAGCTGATGCTCAGAGTAACTTAGCAAAGTTACTCAGCTGGTATATGGCCATGCTGAGATTCAAACCCATTTGTGACTGTTTCCAAACCTCTGTTCTTTCTGTTGCACCAGGTTTCCTCCTCACAGAAATTCTGTGGAAGAGCACAGATGCCCTCCCTGATTTAAACCAAAAGATTGTATGTTTGCTTCTGCATTGTTTCCCTTAATAATCCATTACTTACCATTAATGTGAGTTGGGAGATGCTCCTAGGCTCAGGCAGGTGACTGGGGCTAGAGCTACAGATTCAGGAACCACAAGAATGTAAGTGTCCCTTGATGCTCTGGGCATCAACGTGGTTGTCTGGGAAGAGTTTGTGGAGTGAGAGGACAAATGGTGAGACCTTACAGAACACTAGTTTGGGGAGGGAGTCAGAAGGAGAGGAACCAGCAAAAGAGACAGATTGATTTTCTCTTAGTAGGAGGAGATCGCGTTAGGGGAGCCAAAGATCACAGTGTAAGAAGGAAGGTGTGGTTGGGAGCCAGGTGCTTCAGGAATCAAAATTGGGTGGAAAATAGGCTACTGGGGTAGACCAGTCAAGCAGGAAGTTAGGGTGGCCTTTTGTAATTTGAAGTAATGTTCTCTGAATCTTACCCTTCTCTGTAAATCTGATAGAAACACCACCCTGTATTTTAGGTTCACACACTCAGCGGGCCCGTGCAATTTTGTGTTTAAAATTTTAGTTCCTTTTTTTAATGATGCTTTAGTTTTGGTGGTCTTTGGGCCGCACCCATAGAGTGACCAACCATTGGACTAGTGTTTCCTACGTCCCATTCTGGAGTCATGTTTGTTTATCTAGAGGCCATCATCCCTGAAGAATGACTTAGATTGATTCCCCCTCAGTCTGTTATTTTATGTCTGCCCACGTGGAAGCTAATCTGCCTCCTTCCTTCCAACCCACGGGGCCTGGTGAAATCTTCCAACCACTTAGCCTATTTGTTTGTCTTTTTGCAAATCAAAAGAGCCTCATGTCATCCTAAAGCATCCTTGTGATTAAGCTTCGGAAAGGATGAATGATTAAAAATTAACTATTTTCAGTTTATCTGGTTCTTCCCTCTTTAGAGAACCTCGTTAGAATATACAGGCATAGGAGTGGAAGTATTCCTGAGTGACTTATAGAAAATGATGGGGAAAATTGAGAGGTGTTGGGATGGATTTTAATGTCTGTGAGGTTATATGTCCAGAGCAGAGTCTGTCTTGGGTGGGCCCTGAGCGGGAGGGCGTTTTTCTCATTTAGGTGCAGCCTTGTCTTGTCCATTCTTGATCACAGTGTGATTTCTCCTTTGTTCTGGGGTGGTGAGATTTCCTTCCTCTGGGTCCTGTGGTCCCTGCTGTAGCCCTAGTGTCTGCTGGTCCACTCCCCCCAGCCCACATCAGTGCCAGTCATCTCTGCCTGTGCTTGTTGGCATTGGGATTTATAAAAAAGGGTGAAAACAGGGGAGATGAAAATGAAAGTTCTCCCTGCATCTGCTTTTTAGTTGTTCGTTTCTGTCCCTCACCTTCTCTCCCTCCAATGAGGAAAGGAATGCAGATGGGAGAACAAAGAGGAAATGATACCTTACATTTCTAAATACTCTTCCTTTTCCGCTCATCAGACCTCTCCCCTCTCCCCACTCACCCTCACGCCATTCTCCTTTCTGACCCTTCAGTGTTTGTCTTCCCTGTTAGACTGTAAGCTCCGGAAGGATAAAAACCATGTGGGTTTTGGTCTCTGCTGTGCCTCCCAGGGCCTAGTATAGTGCCTGACATAGAGAGAAGATGCTGCAAATACGCACATTTAGTGGATGAGTGAGGAACCGACAGCGAGTTTGGGGTGGAAGGGGGAGTAAGCCATGATTTCTATTGTTGCTGACAACCTTGCCCTGGTCCCATTTCTTGGTCCTCCCCCATCTCTGATCTTCAAGGAGCCCACCTCCTGGCAGCAGCAAGGTGGTTCCCACAGAGGGGTGCTGGACACATTTTCCCATGGCACGTTTTTCTGCATGGTCCTTAGTCTGTTGGAACTATATACTTAAGGGAGTTTTAGTGGGCTGGCCAGAGAAGGGAGCCATTATGTACCACATTGTTTCTGTGGGAAAATGCATTCTGAGTTCAAATGAATCTACTTACTTAGAAACTTTTGGATTGCATCCTTTCCATTAGTTGAGGACTGCCATTGCATGATCTCCCATTCAGGCTTTTATTCATTACTGATATGTAAATGAACAGTAAGCCATTTCTTTGTAGAAGGAGCAGAGCCAGAAGTCTTTCCTTCTGAGATGATAAACTGTTACATTAAAATGAATTTCCTGGGCTTCCCTGGTGGCGCAGTGGTTGCGAGTCCGCTTACTGATGCAGGGGACACGGGTTCGTGCCCCGGTCCGGGAGGATCCCACATGCCGCGGAGCGGCTGGGCCCGAGAGCCATGGCTGCTGAGCCTGTGTGTCCGGAGCCTGTGCCCCGCGGCGGGAGAGGCCACAACAGTGAGAGGCCCGCGTACCGCAAAAAAACAAAAAATGAATTTCCTTCATCTGACAAACATGGTGGTTCATTTCAAACGTATTCATAGAGTGCCTGTTACATGCTGGGCTTTGTGGGAAGGATTCACACGTGAATAAAATAGGGACTCTATCCTGGCAAGGGCACAGGCAGGTTTCCTTTTAAAAAGGAATTGCACTCCTATAGCACACAAGGTCGCTTCCAGGCCAGTAATTCTGTGGTTTTGAATTGCTCTATTCATTTGCCCATTTTCCTTATCACATGTGGTTCTGTTATGAAATGTATTTTTAGATAATGATGGAGAAAGCATATTGACGTTCATGAGTAACAATTAATATCAATAACTCCACCTTTACAGTCATTGACCTTTCAGTCATTCTGAATTTGTCTGTATTATTGAGAATGAGAAATCCAGGAGCAAGCCATTTATTTTTATTCCAACTTTTTATCATGAAAAGAATGAAGCCGGACCCATCATGAAATTGACATAAAAATAGTGCCATGGTACTTTAATTTGAAAGCATATTCCTCAGGGATAATATGTATGGGTGTTGGCGTTACCAGATAGTTTTAAAATGCTCTCCTGTAATTTTCAAACTTTTTACAGTGTTTCTCCTCCATTGTCACCGTCACACACATACACACATAACACATGCGTACAACACAGCATCTCTTCATGTAAGTAAAAATATTTCAGTGAGATGTCCTTCTTTCCCCAAATTGTTTACCCATGCATCTTAATAAATACTTGATGAACAGAATCTAGTTTCTGGGAACTGGAATGTGGGAAATGTGGATGTGTATATAAAAAATTCTACAGGTATTTATAAAATATACTTGGAACTCCCTGTAAAAAAAATAATGGGTTTTTTGGGGGAAAATAGTTGTGTTTGTGTGGAAATAGTCTTATTAGTCTGTCTTGAAACTTGGAAAAGTTACCTGGTAGTTTATTTCAAATCTGATTTGAGCCACAAACTTCTTTGTTGCTGGATCTCTTTTATTTTTAATTACAGTCTATAATTCAAGTAGTATATTAACTGTTTCTGGTAAGTGAATTAATGACTGGTTCCTCCCAGGATCTGGAGAGAAACGGGTACTATATCTAGCTTCTGGAATTCCATTTAGTGATCAGGGTAACAGGATAATTCCTGAATTAGTGCTTAAACTTGAATTTGCAAATACGTTTTGGAGTGTTATTTTTCCTCTCTACAATAACTACTAATAAACTACCTGTTTTCTTGCCTTGTTGGTTTCTTATTTAGCAGTTTCTTTTAATGTAAAAAATCAATCCTTAGCTAGAATCTGGTCCCTGTAGTTATGAGAAGTTGAAAACCCACATTTGAGGAGTAGTTCGGTTTTAATGATAGAACAGTTCATAAATTATTCAGTAGCTTGCTTATGTGAGCAAAATACTTTCAGTATTCTTTGCTGTTCTGTTTAATACAGAATGATACTTCATGCAGGTATATATCACGGTGTTCGTACTGTCAAAAAGATCATTATTTAAAGTTGGCAAGAACCTTGAATTATTAAAACAAACTGTATGCATATTAACTTGGTTTAATCAATACTTGGAAGATTGTTTTTAACTAAAGTTTCCTTATAGGAGAAAATCAAATTATTGCAGTGTAATGAACCACGTTTGAAATGAGGGAAATGCTTTTCTTGATAACTGGCACACAATAGGTACCCAATAAGTAATCCTGTCACTTGTGCTAAAGAACGTAAACATTTAGACTCAGAAGTTCAGACCATCTCACAATGCACAGGTCTGCACATTGTGAGACATTTTCCTTCTGTTTATGCCTTAAGTATGTGCACATGGTATAAAATTGGTAAACTTTTTATCGTTTTATGTGCATCTGTATTATCTTTTTCACTTTCATTTCCTTTTACTCATAAAATGAACATTTAGCTAGATTTTTGCTTGTGATGAGTCGTTTTGCTCCTACTTGAGTTTTTTCTAAGTTCATTGTGTACAAAGCAAAGCACAAAATCAGAAATTTATGATAAATTTGACCCAGAAGAGGAAACTGTTAGCTTTCTAAAGTCTTTGAGTCTTTCTCAGAGGAAGACAGAATAAATTAAATACTAATATCAGGCCACTTTCTGTAATTAAGAACAAATAAATGAACCATCAACATGCACAAAAACGTGGCATCTGAAAATTTATGATTGGTCTTTTTTTATATGGTCTTGGAGAACATATACAATGGAATGCAGCCCCCTGAGCGTCAATAAAAATGCCATTCGAAAATTAAACCTGATGCTATATAAAGGACACTAATCTTTTATACTAACTACTTTGTGTTCCAGTGTTAAAAAGCTTCATGTAACTTATTTATCATTTATTTTTTAATACTTGAAATGTACTTTGCAGGGTTTGGAGGGTTAGGAAGACAGCAGGTTCATTTCTTCTAGGAAAGTTCTAAGGCGGTGAACCTTAAACTTAAAAATTTCAACCTGCTGTTATGTTTTATGTCCTGTACATATGTGGTATTCTCTATACATAGTTAATATATATGTCAAAGTGAAAAATATGTATAGGGCACTAGCCTAGGTATTCAAATTCTATATAAATGTAAATATTAAATGGATTAATTTTATTTTCTATAACAGCTCTATTGAGATATTAAATCACATACTATAAAGTTCGCCCGTTTATGTAAGTGTGTACAGCTCACGGGGTTTTAGTAGACTCACGGGACTATGCATCCGTCACCACTATCTGATTCCAGAACATTTTCATCACCCTAAAAAAGGAAACCCCATAACATTATCAGTCACTCCCATCTCCCTGCAATGCCCCCCCCACCAGCCTTAGGCAACCGCTAATCTACTTTCTGCCTATATAGATTTGCCTATTCTGACTCTTTCATATAATGGAATTATATGTGGCCTCTTGTGTCTGGCTTCTTTGACTTGACCTAGTTTTTTGTTTTTTTGGTTTTTTTTTTGGCTGTGTTGGGTCTTCGTTGTGGTGTGCAGGCTTCTCATTGTGGTGGCTTCTCTTGTTGCGGAGCATGGGCTCTAGGTGCGTGGGCTTCAGTAGTTGTGGCACGTGGGCTCAGTAGTTGTGGCTCGCGGGCTCTAGAGCACAGGCTCAGTAGTTGTGGCGCACGAGCTTAGTTGCTCCACGGCATGTGGGATCATCCCGGCCCAGGGCTCGAACCTGTGTCCCCTGCATTGGCAGGTGGATTCTTAACCACTGCGCCACCAGGAAAAAGCCCCTAGCCTAATGTTTTTAAAGTTCATCCATGTTGTGGCATATATCAGAATGCCATGCCTTGTGATTGCCGAATAATCTTCCATTCTATGAATATATCACAATTTGTTTATCCAAAGTGGATTAAATTTATTTTTTCATTTTTTGCGATCCTCAGGACCCTCTGTAATTTTTCCAGGCTGCTTTCTCTTCCCTCTCCCTCTGTTCACATTCCATACCTTTCATGGCTGGGTTTTCACTGTACTGTTTCCTTGTTTGAAGACTGTCTCAAATGCTACTTCCTTTTTGAATTTTTTTCTTTGGTCCCTTGAGTGATAAGTAATCTCTCTTCCTTCAAATTGTCACAGTCCTTTGTTGTGCCACAGTTTCCACTTGTGCTTTTGGTCATTTATGTAGTTGTCCCTCATTTCAGATTTTAATGCATGAGACAGGGACATTTCTGTTGCTACCAGAAATAGCCTTGCAAAGAGCCAAAAATCAGTAAGTAGTTTTTAAATTAGTGAATGAAATCATTGGAGATCACCTGGGTGTCATAAGACTAAAGCCATAATTGATAGTTACTGTGTCTAGTCAGGATGCCAGAAAACTGAACCAGGAATTAAGGGAGATAACTACATTTTTGGAAAAACTTATCTTCCCATTATTCAGTGTCTGGCACATAACTGGAACTCAGTACATGTTTGTTGAACTGGATCCAGGATCTGGTAGCACGACTAGGGAAATCTTCAATGTCTCTAGAAAGGAAATTCTGTATTTATAAATATACTTCGTCACCCCTAGTTGAAATGGGAGAGAGTGAGAATGTATGTTGGTCCAACGAGGAAAATGTTTGGTGAGTATCTCTTTGCAGGAGAGCCCCAGAGCAGTTGCTTTTCACTTTTATATTAGATATGTCATGTTTGGATATGTCATTAAATGTTTGCTTTTTTCTTTTCCCTTCCAGAGGCATAAGTTCTAGTAGCCAGTTACCACTGAAGCCTCAATAAAACACGCTGTCGTGAGTTCCCCTCTAAGTACAAGGGCTTGAGGGTACATCTTTCAGCTTTTTTGAAGCTGTGTTTGGACCATCCTTAAGTCAGGGGTCAAGCTGCAAATTCCGATGAGGATCTAAGTTCTGATGATGGGGCCATCCACAAGGGCTCCCCTCGGGTGTAACAGGGGAGGGACTTTGCTTCTAGGCTAGTGTTTTCAGCCCCATCCACAGGGCTTTCATCCAAGGGAGAAAGATGTTATTGGTGGGTCCTGTTTTTGAAGGAAAAAAAGAGTAAACAGGGGTTCCTGCCGGTGTAGTGAAGAGTTTCTTACATACTGGTACTAATTACTTTACGTAGTCAAAGTTCAGAGAAAGAGGGCCCCAGGCAGGATAGGACAGCAGCCCAGTGTTGAAAGAAGTAAGCACCTAAACTCTTAGGATTCGTTTAGTTTCTGATTTTTCCCTAACGGTGGTCCGCCCCAAATAGGACTGCGCTGTTTTTGGAGTAGATGATGCTACCCCATCATCCTGTGATTGTCTAAAACTTAGATATTTAAACAGTTTGAAAACTTGTTGCGAATATAATTATAAATTGAAATAATAGAAGTTTTATGGCTTTCATTTTTATCTTCTCCGTTTCTACCCACCTAAGCTGTTACAGAAGCCGAATTTCTATAAGTATATACAATTAAAAATAATTATGATAGGGCTTCCCTGGTGGCGCAGTGGTTGGGAGTCCGCCTGCCGATGCAGGGGACGCGGGTTCGTGCCCCGGTCCGGGAGGATCCCGCGTGCCGCGGAGCGGCTGGGCCCGTGGGCCGTGGCCGCTGGGCCTGCGCGTCTGGAGCCTGTGCTCCACAATGGGAGAGGCCACGGCAGTGGGAGGCCCGCGTACCACAAAAAAAAAAAATAAAGAAATAAAAAATTATGATATACAAGTAGTTGTTCTTGGCAGTACATTCCTATGGAGGTTTTTCTGCATATTTTGGGCAGTTCTCAAGGTTTTGTTCGTCTTCATTTAATAACTTAAAAAGTTGTCTTTATTTTCCTTTGTCTAAATTCATCTGGTTTTATGTGTACTTTTCCCACTTGATGTTTTGTTTGCTTAATGCTTGCTGTGACACTAGGCCATGTAAAGAAAAACGATTCTTACCAGACATTTTCATTCATTTTATACCACTCTGTTGGCAGTGAGAAAAGAATATTTCCCCACTGGATACATTCTTTATAAGATCAAAATCAATGCAGAGTGAAATTATCCTTTTGCTCATGTTCCTGCAAAAAGGCAGCCTCCATAACAAGGGATGAAAAGGAGAAGTTTAGTGGTGTTTGCTCTTTCACAAAGTTGTTTTTGGAGAAAGAACGTTAATATATACATGATTTCCTATTAACCGTTTTTGGTGTCCAGGTTTGATGCTGTTGTGTGACAACCTAACATTGCTTCCTTTTTCTGAAGAATTGATCGAATGTGAAGCCCAAATGCTTGCTAAAGTAGGAAACTGCTGTTCCGGAATGCACAGGAAATCGAGCTGTTTAAGCATTTCTGCTGAGACACAAGGCAGGCTGTAAACTGTCAGGCTGCATTGCCTTCCCACTGTCGTGACTGGTTTTGAAAGCTGGCTTCAAATAAGTGAAAGGCCTGGTGTTATCATAGCAGCACTAAAACTAATGAATAAGAATTATGGAGTTGGCTGAATAGAAAGGAGGCACGTCTAACAATTAGAGCTGTGCACCAGAGCTCTCCAGAACCTGCTGTGCTCCCTCCCTGTCCCTGGGAGCATTCAAACAGACACCGGGTGAGTCCCCGCTTAGCTGGTGCGCGGATCGGGACCTGGTGGGAAGCAGGTGGCAACACTCCAGTTGGATAATTTGAGGAACATTGAATTAAAAAAAATGCTTACCCAAATCTAGGGTATAGTGAGACTCCAAGGACAAGTAAGAGGGGAGGGCGAGGGCCAGTACCTACACCTGAAGAGGAAAGAGGAAGGAATAGTCCCAGGCCCCAGGAGGGATGGCTGTGTAGAGATGATGCCTTTCAGGGATGCATAGGGCTGCAGCCAGGGAATCAGTCTCCTGCCCTCAGGCTCCTCTCTCTCTTATCCCCATTGACCAAACCCATCCCAGAGCCAGAGAACCAGACATGATGCAGTCCTTAAGTTAGCCTCCCTCAGCTCAGCAGGACAGGACCAGGTGGAGACTGGATCTGGAGGGGTAGCTGGAAACTGTCCAGCACAGATGTTGTAAAAGAAGTTCCTATGTTGAAGGAGACATCCCTGTTATCCCCATGAATACTGTGGAACTTGTTTCTATGAAGAATCATTGACTCTCAGAAATACTTGAGGTTACCCGGTTCAGGCATCCAGAAAGTGCAGACTTCCTATTCATCCAACATCTAGTTTCATATTTTCAGTTGTAGAGAACAAAATTTTACTTGAAAGAGCAGCTTGTTCTGTTGTGGAACAGCTCTAATTATTAGGGAGGTTTTTCTTGCATTGAAAGTGCCTTCCTGTAACTCAAGAGTGGTTTCTTGTTCCCTCTTGGAGCTACACAGAACAAGGCTACTGTCTCTCTCTTTTTTTAAAATAAATTTATTATTTATTTTTGGCTGTGTTGGGTCTTCATTGCTGCACACAGGCTTCCTCTAGTTGGCGGCGAGCGGGGGCTACTGTTCGCTGCGGTGTATGGGCTTCTCATTGTGGTGGCTTCTCTTGTTGTGGAGCACGGGCTCTAGGCACACGGGCTTCAGTAGTTGTGGCGTGTGGGCTCAGTAGTTGTGGCTCGTGGACTCTAGAGCGCAGGCTCAGTAGTTGTAGCGTACAGGCTTAGTTGCTCTGTGGCATGTGGGATCTTCCTGGACCAGGGCTCGAACCCGTATCCCTTGCATTGGCAGGCGGATTCTTAACCACTGCGCCACCAGGAAAGTCCCAAGGCTACTGTCTTGCCCTGTATCTTTTGTCCCCATTATAGCCTTTTTGTTGGTGGTTGTTTTAACCGTCATTCATTTATTCAACATGTGCTAATTGAATGTCTGCTAGGGGCCAGGACTTGTTCTAGGTGTGGGATATTCAGCTGTGAACAGGGCAGAACTCCTCCTGCATTCATGAAACTCATATTCTTGTGGATAGAGGTGGACGTTGAACACAGAAGTGTATAATGTGATGACCGACCAGTGTTGATAACTGCTGAGGCTATCAACTGTTTATCTTGTTCACAAGAGAAACTTAAATTTGTTGTGAGTCAGCTGTGTAATGCAGTTGCCAAAAAACCTCATTCCGTCTTAGGCTATGTAAACAGAATGCCCAACACTAGAGAGGTTATGTTTCCTCCGCCTTCTGACTGTCCAGCTGGACCTGAAGTGTTGCATCTACATTCTAGAAGGACATTGGAAAACTAGAACTTGATCAGCGGATGTCCCCAGTGTAGCCTTTTTTTTAAAAAAAAAGTTTATTCAAGTATAGCTGATTTACAGTGTTGTGTTAATTTCTGCTGTATAGCAAAGTGACTCCGTTATACGTATACATATTCTTTTTCATGTTTACCTCCATTCTCTAGATGTGGTTTCAACTTGGGTAATGCTTAGTAGACTGTCTCGTCCCTTGATCCAGTAATTTAATTTTAGTAATGCAGCCATGGATTGAATTTCCTTTTCTTTTGAAACAACTGTCTTACTTCTGACTCTCAATGTTAAAGTACTGTTAAGCCAGGTCTCCAGCATTTCTTTTTGTACAATTTATGTTTATACTTAAATGTGGGGCTCAATATCTATCTCTTATTAAAATGTCATCTCACACAGCCTTCTGCATTCAGATTCTTCTGAATATTATCTTTCATCTGACTTCATGCCATCTATAAAATTAATAAGCGTATTCTCAGACATCATCTATGTGATTAATATAATTGCTCAATTAAAATAGAATAATGATACTAGGGCATTCCTTCAGGTTATGACAGCTTAATAATTAGTATTCTTTGTGGATCGTATTTCAAATAACTGTGACTACCCTTAACTATGTCATCCAGCCCACATTTCTTCATTTTATCCAGACCTTTTTGGAAAATGAAGAGACATTCTCTTTGTGGCATTTCTCTCTGATACCAGGGTTACCAGAAAACATGTTAGGGTAATTTGACATGACACTGGAAATACAGTAAGCCATTGCTGCTCTGTCCTACCCCTGAGTCTTTAAAATCTACCTACTGAATTGTGTTTGAATTGATACCAGGCTTGCCTGGGGTTTACCGTTTTTGTATGTGCCCTTTTCTTCTTTCCTGGAACCTCTGCCTTCATGTGTGGAGAGCTTGCCAGTAGTGACTCCCTTGGTACCTAAGGATGAGATGAGGCTAAAATTGAAAAGTGACCTCTGTTCCCTTTTTTCAGGATGGGCCACCGTTGCCCGTATTAAGTCTCTTCCTTGATCAAATATAGAACATTGAGGTGAAATAGAAGTTGAATAATTGGGCCTTCTGACTTTGGTGAAGGTTGTACCATCTTTCCCAGGATTTTTTTTCTTTTTTTTTTTTTGCGGTACGTGGGCCTCTCACTGTTGTGGCCTCTCCCGTTGCGGAGCACAGGCTCCAGACGCGCATGCTCAGTGGCCTTGGCTCATGGGCCCAGCCGCTCCACGGCATGTGGGATCTTCCCGGACCGGGGCACGAACCCATGTCCCCTGCATCGGCAGGCGGACTCTCAACCACTGCGCCACCAGGGAAGCCCAGGATTTTTTTTTTTTAATATTTTATTTATTTATTTGGTTGCACCGGGTCTTGGTTGTGGCAGGTGTGCTCCTTAGTTGCGGCAGGCAGGCTCCTTAGTTGCGGCTTACTGGCTCCTTAGTTGTGGCATGTGAACTCTTAGCTGCGGCGTGCGTGTGGGATCTAGTTCCCTGACCAGGGATCGAACCCAAGCCCCCTTCATTGGGAACACGCAGTCTTAACCACTGCACCACCAGGGAAGTCCCTTTTCCAGGATTTTTTATCTTGCTTCTGATAAAGCTTAAAAGGAAGTGGGAAGGGATGCGGTGTCAAGGTTGCTGCTGCCGCTGGCAGCCCCTGAGGTCTCCTGGGCTTGCTTTTGCCTTCCTCGCATGCTTGCAGGGGGTCAGGGCTCGCATGCAGTCTTAGTTCACGTGCCCAAAGCACTAGGACATGTTTTTGGTTTGCTTTTTGATTTGCAAGCTCCATGTAAGATTATGATGTTTTCTTAAGAGGCTACCTTGTTTATGGGTAAGAAAAAAGACAACATTAACCTTACTGATCCTGGGAATATTTTTGTTTTCCAAAGCAGTGGGTATCCTGTTTTCTGTTCCACTCAAATGCCCAGGAACCCATCCACCTTGCTGGTCATGCGACTTTAGGGGAGAGTTCCTGAGGCTGTCCGTTGCCTAGTACAGAAGTTTCCACTGGGACCAGAATGTGATTAAACACACCGTACCTGCCAAGACATGGCTTTTAGCAGAGGGCTTGCCTTGACTGCAAGTACCAGAAGTTCGCTTGGGCTGACTGAAGGGTCAGTGTATTAGGGGGATCAGTGTATTAGCTAAGTGGATAGACCGGAAGCTGTTTCACAGTTTTTCTTGCTTTTCACATGCCACAGAGAAAAGACTACATCCCATCTGGAGCGCACTATTGTGGGAATCTTGTACTTTAGATTCATAAACAGAGCGTGTTTGGGTTTTCCAGATTTGCCTGTGTTGACTGTATATTCCTGAGTATCACTTTTCTTTCCATTTGACTATCACTGATTTTTAGTTGACGAAGAAAGTGGAAGTCATACTTCTGTTTAGTGCCCACGGCTGTTCCGAGGTTCCTGTGGGCATCGTCTTCCACCAGGCATTCAGAGGGGCTGCCACAGCATAGCAGTCATAGCTGTGGTGAACATGGGTCCTGGTTTATCCTGTTTTCCTGGCATAACTCACTCTCAGAAGTTTCTTGGTTTGGAAGAAAAATTGTATGGTTCCCTTGGGTACATCCCAGAGTATCCTAGAAAGCAGTGGTTCCCATGGTGCAGTCACTGCTGTGACCTCTGGGCCTTCCTTACTCACCTTGTCCTACAAAAAGACTCCAGAATGACTTGCAGGGCCTGAACACCTAACAATCCTTGGAGTACCGTTAGTTTTCCTGGACGCACGTGATCGTATACTGCTTTAGAAGGATAAAGATGCTATTCATGGCTGAGGAAGAACTTTCATCATTTTGGTAGATTGAAAAAACATCTTCTTAATGAAAACACATCGTCTACTTTTCTAGCTGCACTGATCTACTTAAAAATTTGTCAGTGAAGGTTCTTTAGTAATATCTGCTCATTAAATGAAGATTTGATACCTAATGGGTCTTGAAAGAACCTGTGGGCTTTTGCAAGCCACATCACATCTTGCTACATCCAAAGCACTGACCACTGTTGATTTTCTCTCTCTTTCACTAGATGGTAGCACTGGGAAGGCAGGGACCGTGGCTTATCCATCCTGCCTCCATCATTGATCATTCTGTGGGTTTGGATGAGAGAAAGAGGGAAATAGAGGAAGAACGGGAGCTGTGAATAAGCTCTGTTGCTTTCTGCTTCCCTTTTAGGAGTTGAAGCACCCGAGCTGCCTGTCTAGGAATATGAAAGGTAGTAAATATTTTAGGAAGTGGCTTCCACAACTTTCTGAATCTGACAAGTCATTTAATTTCCCAGGTTTGTTACCCTACAACTTCCAGCACTACTGACAGTGGGGGCCTGGATGAATCTTGGTTTTAGGGCTACCTGCCGGTGGTAGGATGTTTGGTTAGCAGCATCCTTGGTCTCTACCCACTCGGTACCAGTAGCACACCCCTCCCTCAGCTGTGACAACCAGAAATGTCTGCAGACATTGCCGAATGTCTGGGGGGGGGAGCAAAAGAGTACCCCCTCTGCCCCCCCAAGAACCACTGCTCTATGGGAGCGCATGTCTGGGATAAATGCAGACCAGAGAAACCAGCAAATAATAGAACTCTGGAGTTGGAAGCGAACTTAGAAATCATCAAGCACGGTTTTTTCCCCTGGTACTACCCACTCCCTCTCCAACACACACCACCATTTTATACCTGAAGAAACTGTGGCCCAGGGCAATTAATGACGAGAAAAAAGAAACAATGCAAGTGTTGGAGGTAATACTGATTTTGGACCGTAGGCTTATTTAAGATGATTTACAGGTCATGAAAGTGTATCTACTTTCAGGCAACTCAATAAGAAAACATAAGCTTATGGAAATAGATAAGAAAGATGAACAAGGATTCACATCACAGGAAAATCAAAGGCTAGCACCACTAAAAAAAGAATTTAAGATATTTATTGAATATTTTTTAGATTAAAAAAAGAACAGAGCAAACTCACTAGAATATGACTGGCTTTCTGACACAGCCCCGTGGAGCCGTATGGGCGTCATATTAGACTATTTTAAGTGTATATATATGGAGAGAGAGAGAGAAAGAGAGAGATAGAAACAGAGAAGAGGATTTAAGGTAACAATAATTGGGCTTTTTCAAACAATGATTTGCTTTTTAGATCTAGATAATCTAGACAGTGCCCCCCCCATGAGATATTTCCACTGTCGGTTAAGTTATGTTTTATTAAGGGCATTTTGTATCTTACTAGGAATTCTCACAGAAAGGCAAGAACACCAAATTAAATATTAGCCGCTTGTGGTTATTTTAAGACTCATCTCGATAACCAAGAGAATTTGGGTCTCACACTTTGTACCTTTTGATTACAAACAGCTCTAAAGAGGTTTATGTTGTACTTCATCAAAAATTATAGAGGATCGGCCGGCTGAGACGCTGGGGGACTGACATTAGGCAATTCAGAGTTTCTCATGCGTGTTAGCTGCCTTTTGTTTTGATCCCTGTCATTCTTAGTCTGTCTTTCTCAAGATTCTTCGGGAAAGACTGTCCTGAGTGAGGACAGAAGAGAAAAATGGCAGGATCCTGAGCCACCGGTCCACACAACCCTTCCTATCTGAGGTAGGGTAACAGGCGACTGACAGATTTCTGTCTGAACTTTCGGTTGAGAGTATTATATTTAGATTCCATCTGATGGTTCTTTCTTGTGGTGTCAGTTAGGTTTGGTTTAAGCATAACCCAGTCACGTCTGAACTCACACAACAGGAAGGTTTCTGAAAAATGGTGTATAAATCCATTATTAACGAATCAAAAAGCATCAGGAGAACTTGTTAATGGAATTTATCCCAACGTTCTGGTCACCTGTTTCCTTGAGTAGACACAGTGGTCCCAACCCTACTCTGATTTATCTTTTAATATACGCTGTATTTTTTATTTTAATAGTAAACCTGGCACCTCAATGTTTTTTTTTTTTTTTTGCGGTACATGGGCCTCTCACTGCTGTGGCCTCTCCCCTTGCGGAGCACAGGCTCCGGACGCGCAGGCTCGGCGGCCATGACTCACGGGCCCAGCCGCTCCGTGGCATGTGGGATCCTCCCGGACCGGGGCACGAATCCGTGTCACTTGCATCGGCAGGCGGACTCTCAACCACTGCGCCACCAGGGAAGCCCTAGCACCTCAATTCTTGATGAGAGAGCTTTCAACCATGTATGCTGGGTAATTTGTTGAAAATTCATCACTGAAAAGCTGCCCTTCTGCTTTTAGCATTTGAAATCCCTTGGCAGGGAGACATTTTTCTCGGAACAAATCTTTTGAAGGGCCATAAAACAATTCTCCTGGCAAGAAGTCCTTTTTAAGCTTTTTAGATCATTACAGTATTACGCTGATTTATCAAAAACATGGATTCTGACTTGAATAGCTGTAGACTTCTGGCAGACATAGGCATGTCAGATGTCTTGGCACAGTTTTGGGGTGGAAGGGGACTTTCCCACTTGTTTATGTAATCCACACTCATCACATGTGGGAATTTGATGCAGTTTCTTCTGTTATATTGAAATGCTTAGCTTTTCATACCGGACATGCTGCTCCGTGAAAACAGGCTCTGGGTATGTCTGTATATATTTAAATGAAATGAAAAAGAAAAGCAAAATCCAAGAAATGCCTTCAGTTTGCAGTGGTGATTATTTTTAGGCCGTGTTCATATGCACCAAAAGCTCTCTTTTAAGTCAGCTGACTGGAACTTGGAACAGAGCTTCCCATAGAAACAATAGTATAGTATGTGTGGTGCTAAAGTTTCCAGACTAGCCCTCAAAGCTTAGTTAACCCATCATAGGCTAACATGCTTTGCAGCAAAGGGACGGTGCTGTGTAGCATATCAAAACACTGTTCGGATATAGAGAACAGACTTGTGGTTGCTGAGGGGGAGCGGAGGTGGGGAAGGGATGGATGGGGAGTTTGGGATTAGCAGATGCAATATTATACATAGAATGGATAAAAAAGAAGGTACTACTGTGTAGCACAGGGAACTATATTCAATATCCTGTGATAAACCATAATGGAAAGGAATATGAAAAGAATATATACGTGGGTATATAACTGAATCACTTTACTGTACAGCAGAAATTAACACATTGTAAATCAGCTATACTTCAATAAAAATAAAAAACAAACACTGTTTAATGATATTCAACCTGCAGCTTGTTTCAGTGCTAGACCTTAAAATTGAAAAAAAATGTATTGCATAGGGATACGTTTAATTTCTCTTAAAAGGTGGGTTTTGAGGAAAAGTAGTTCTAAAGAGACTTGGCGTAGTGGAAGAGCCCCAGGTGGACCTGAAGACCTGCTACGTAGCAATTTGGGCATCTGAGGCCAGTAAATCAACCTCTTGATCCTCAGTTTGTTCAGTGTCATGAAGTGATGGTGAGGGTCAGAGCAGAAAGTGCACGGGAAGCTGATTTGTAAACTGTGACGTTCTATACAGAGGTCCAGGGTAAGTTCTGATTCTTTCCTTAATTATGAAAGTCCTGTGACTGGGCGTTTCTCTTTCCTGACACATGTGTACTAGTAGCAGCACTGCTTAACAATTAAGATTGATCCAATTTAGCTCACAGACACAACAAATGCATGTTATTTTGACTCATTTGCGAGACCGTAACATTTGCTTTATTTTTATTTATTTTTTTTGCGATACGCAGGCCTCTCACTGTTGTGGCCTCTCCCGTTGCGGAGCATAGGCTCCGGACGCGCAGGCTCAGCGGCCATGGCTCACGGGCCCAGCCGCTCCGCAGCATGTGGGATCCTCCCGGACTGGGGCACGAACCCGCGTCCCCTGCATCGGCAGGCGGACTCCCAACCACTGCGCCACCAGGGAAGCCCCACATTTGCTTTTTTGAGACGGTTGGTTGGAATTTCCAAAGCAATCTCTCTGTCATGCTCTCATGTTTCTAGTCTTCAAACCTCTCCTGTGTTCTTTCCTTTGTGTGAGTATCTCTTTCTTAATCACCTTCTCAAGTTTCAGGTTACATAGCAGGGCTCCCCCTCCAGCCTGGCCTCCCAGCGGCCCTGGCCTCTCTGTGACCCATGCCTCTGGCCTCAGACCAGCTCTGCACTGTCGGCACCTCCTGCAGTTGACCAGCTCTGACGAGGGGCCCCTTGTTCTCAAAGCCTCGCTGGACACCAAGCAGAGGCAGCCTGTCTGGAGGGACCACAGCCTTGGAACAGTATTTTTGATGGGACAAGCCTGGCCCTAGACCCTGATGCTAAGTGTAACACTTGAAGTGCTATGGGCCTCATTGCCCAACCCAGGAGCTTTTCTGGTGCAAGTGGTGTTAGGAAAGAAAATGGGGGCTCAGTGGCCATTGCAGAGCAAAGTGTTCCCATTCCCCACCCTATTCACTGGGGCAGGTTGGGGTGAGACTACTTGTATACATGTAAGATTCATGGTAACCCACCGAAGAGGTGCATTGAAAGGGACTTATTAAAGTATTGCTTTTTGTGTCAAAGTTACAAATTTCAGGTCTAAACAGAATAATAACATTTAATATTGGAAGCAGCCATTAGAGGTCAGGAAGTACAGCTTATTCCTTTTGGGACGGAGAAATCTTTTTTTTTTTTAAATTACCTTTTTAAAAATTAATTAAGGGCTTCCCTGGTGGCGCAGTGGTTGAGAGTCCGCCTGCCGATGCAGGGGAGACGGATTCGTGCCCCCGTCCGGGAAGATCCCACATGCCGCGGAGCGGCTGGGCCCGTGAGCCATGGCCGCTGAGCCTGCGCGTCCGGAGCCTGTGCTCCGCAGTGGGAGAGGCCACAGCAGTGAGAGGCCCGCGTACCGCCAAAAAAAAAAAAAAAAAAAACTTAAAAAAAAATTTTTGGCTGCACCTCGGCTTGCGGGATCTTAGTTCCCCAACCAGGGATTGAACCCGGGCCCTCTGCAGTGAAAGAACAGTCCTAACCACTGGACCGCCAGAGAGTTCCCTGGAGGGGAGAAATACTGAGCTGGACAAGTCAACTCGTTTGCAAGTGTCTTGTGCCTTCAAATCTTGAGCTCTTTCATAGGATGTCCTTAAGGTGCTACATCTCCTCGCTACCCACTCTGTTCTCTGGGTAAGGTTGGCACTGATTGGCACAGCTGTTCGCTGAGATCCTAGGATCTGCCTAACAGTCTACAAAGACCAGACGTGAAGTAGGGGGTAGCCTACTATACTACCTCTGATTCCTGTCTCCCACCATAGAGAGAATTAGTATTATTTATTAAGCAAGGCAATTTGTAGGAGCTACAGAAACAAGACATACGACAGTTTCTGCTCTTTTAGAGCTTACAGTGCTGTATTATCTCACATAATTAGAGGGAACCAATTCTGGACCACACAGCACGTACTGAATTGGATATTAGTGTTTCTCCTACTGACTCTAAGATTTAGAAAAGATCAATTTACTTCTTGGGCCTTAGTTTTCTTAACCATAAAGGAAGGAGATTGAAGTCTGAAGCCTTCATATCTGTACATTTTGTGAGTCACAGTCTCCTGATACTTCTTCATTTTAATCATCAATCTTTTGATTCCATTTATTCTTTTTATTTCAAGGAATTCTTAGCTAAGATGTGGATGCTAATTAATTTACATGCTGATGTGTGATAGGCAACTTAGCCCTTTATAGAACCTCAGGCTGGAGAAAGTGGGGAATAGTATAATGGTCCATTTCTTCAATTTTAAGGCAGAATAGATCCCAAACCTATGTAAAATAATTTGGATTTTTATACAGCTCATTAGGAACATAGAATATGCCTGCTTTTGAATATTCAGAGACTTAGAGGATGTGAAAGGGCTTTTGACTTTACAAAGGGATTTGACCACAGAATTCTTTTCCAATAGTGAGTTAGTTCCTCCAGTGCATTTAAAATGTAATATGTTATTTTCTTTTTCTTTTTTTAAATTAAACTATAGCTGGTCAAGGAGTCTTTCATTATTATGGAGACAGTTCTAATTCTCAAAGTAGATGAGGGCTCAGAAGGTTTTAGCAGGAGTTTCCCACTATAAATTTTGAAACCAAATTATTTTTGCCACTTCAAAATAATTTGCATTATCAAGGCAGTCAACTGCCCATGACTAAATTTTCCTTTCAAATAAAGAATCTGATCTACTGAGACAACTTCAAAAAAAAAAAAAAAAGAAATGTAATATGATTTGCAGAGCTTATGTGCACCAGAAATATCCAGTTCTGTATATTTACAATTCATAGTTCTGCAGCAGTGCTGAGCATGTACGCACAAAATATGCTTTCTGTTACCTAACTGGAATTTTCTATGGTGTAAGAGGGTTTTTTGGCTGTTGTGTTGGAATTTTCCTGACCTTTCTTCCCTCTCTGTTCCTCCCAATCGTCCAGGCGGCATTCCTTTGTGAAACAATTAGTTAAAATATGGGAGTTCATCTGTGGCTGTTAGATGTGTCCCCCAGTTAGGGGATGAATTTGTGACTGAGGTGGGAGATGCCTTCTGTAGTGGCCAGAACACAGACCAAGTACAGACAGATTTAGGTCCTGATGCCAACACTGCCTCTCACTAGCCTTATGCAAGGTATTGACACTTAACCTCAGAACCTGTTTTTCATCTAGAAAACGGAAATTACAATAATAATGCTGAGATCGCAGGATAGAAGAGAGCATTTCTCTTTTCTGAAGGGGCTGACATAAAATAGGCCTTCCATGAAAGGTAGCTCTCTGCCTTTCCCCTCCAACCCGTGGAGCAGCCAGAAAGCAGCAACAAAACTGCAGTCTGTGGAGTAGCAGGGTTTGAGACCTCCGTGGGGTTAAGGCATATGGAGGGCAGGAGGCATGAGCAGGATTCAGCACAGAGTAGCCTGGTGTCGTGGTTAAGCCATTGGCCACCAGAGCCTGAGAGCCTAGGTTCAACTGTCCTAGCTCTGTGATTTTGGTAAAGTCACTGATCAGTTGAGTGCCTCAGTTTCCCGATCTGTAAACCAAGGCTAGTAGCACTTACGTCATCAGGTTGTTGGAGATCCCATGTGTTAATTTGCGTGCAGCGCACAGAATGGTCCCTGGCACCTAACAAGTCTGTGTTTACTGCAGTCTGTTACCATGAAAATCGTTTTTTGTTGTTAGTGTCATGCAAACATTAAACCCATTACATGAAATAACTGTAGTCTTTACAAAGAGAACAGATCTTTTCCATCAAGGAGGAACAGGGCTTGGCCAGCATCTTTTAACAGGAGATAGATTTGCTCTTAGAAGTCTGCTCCGGTCTTTCATCTCGCTCCCTGCCTGTCCACTCTGTACAGCTTTTGTTATTAATGTGGAGCAGTTGAAGTCACTGACTTGGGTGCCGGCCAGGCCAGTGTTTCTGCGGGTGCATATTACTTTCCTAGGCTGGTCCTGAACAGGATGATGGAAATCAGAGGTACGGGGAAGCTGTCCTTCTAGGCAGCCTGCACATAAGGTGTGTTTGCCGTCTTCTTCGTATTGGTGCTGATGGATCAGAATCTTACTTAATATCCTAGTAATTTTTTTTTTCTCTTACCCTACAACCTTTATCTCTTCCTTTAGCTGTCGTTTTGCTTGTTCTCGGGTTCGACAGACTGACGCTGATTTATTATTTGTCTTTCTCCATTGTTGTTTTATTGTTGAAAATCTTCAGTTAACTAAATATTTATTGAAGGCAGGTGAAATTTCTCCATAAAGCTGTATATTTCTGTACTGTGTGTGTCTATATAAAGAGATGTGACATTTGGGGACTATTCAATCTATATTGTTTTTTTTCTTTCTCTGTAAGTAAAATAACCCTGTGGGGAAAATATTTGTCGAAATAGCAAGTGAAAGTGTGTTTCCCTCAGGAACTGTGTCGCTTGAGAACCCACTTTTATTTTCTGCTCTGCTTTTGTATTGGGGGCTTGGGAAACTATGTTTTTGTTGTTTTGGAAAAGCCATGGAATTTTATCAGACATTTTCCTGAACCTCCCTACCTTCACCTTTTCCTGAAATATTTCTTTCAAAGTCCTGTTTTCCTCTGTTAGAGGACTGATCCATCATTTTAAAAATATAGGAGCTTGCTTGGCTTAGACCTTTTTGGTGATCCTTTGGCTTTATATAAAAAAGAGACGTTTGTCTGAGAAACAGCACTTGGGAGATCATATGACCATTAGTGTGAAACCTGGGGCAGCGATCTGTTAGCTTGAGCCATTACAAATTTTTTTTTCTTTTCATATCTGCAAACAAATGTGTGTCCCCGGACCCTGTTGGGCATTGTGACTGGGGGTGAGAGATACATTCTCCAGTTTTAGACTTGATTCTAACTCCTGTTGCCTAATTGTGGGGCTTTCTGTGGTTTTAGTAACTCCCATTGTGAAATAGAAACTGATTTCTAGTTAATCTTACCAACTGCTCAATTGTGACGTGCATGTGTTTCTTTTCAGTTTCACAGTTGTTTTCTGCTGTTTTCTGAATCTGTAAGCAGTACTTGGGAATTCAAATAACGGGAAATATTTTTCTTCCATAATGGTGTGTCACAGGTGTTTGAGTGCTACACGTACTCCCTACTCCATTTTTAATGTCAATTTAGTGGAGATAAAACATGGATAATAGCTGTGGGTGTAATGAATCTGAACCCTCTCCCCAGTGACTCCGTATCTCCATATGTTATGGTGCCCCTCTGATCTTTCTGAAATGTGCAGTGTCAGAGCACGGAGACTTGGTGTTTAATATAGGCATTTCTGAGATTTTTCTCTATGGTTTGGATATAAAATAGCTTGCAAAAACCACATTCTGCATCCATTTACAGAATGCAGTGAAAGGAGAAAGCTTTTAGTGTTATCATACTCTTTATATAGTCTAACTCTTTTAAAAATATACGTTTTTTTGCTATGTTAGAAAATTTTGAAAATGCCGAGAAGACAATAAAAATTACTTGTAACTACCACTCAGAGGAAAACTGACTAATTTTCCGGACTACTTTTTTATGCTTATTTATATGGATATGTAGTTATTCTTTTACAAGAATGTCTGTAAACCTTTTTGACACCTGCCTTTTAAAAAGCATAATAATAGATATGAGAACCTTTCTCACATCCCAAAACTATTCTTTTTTTTTTTTTTTTTTTGCGGTACGCGGCCTCTCACTGTTGTGGCCTCTCCCGTCGCGGAGCACAGGCTCCAGACACTCAGGCTCAGCGGTCGTGGCTCACGGGGCCCAGCCGCTCCGCGGCATGTGGGATCTTCCCGGACCGGGGCACGAACCCGTGTCCCCTGAATCGGCAGGCGGACTCTCAACCACTGCGCCACCAGGGAAGCCCCCAAAACTATTCTTTGAAAATATGATTTTAAGTAGCCGCAGTTTGGCATCCATTGTAATATGGCTCTGGAAATACTTATTAAAGACGTGCCAAAGAAAAACGTGCATTTTGGGGGTGAGGTCTTTCTTCCTAATTTTAAAAATAATTGGGTTAAAAAAGTAATTAAGAACATGTTAATTTTGTGCTTTACTCAAGATAAATTTATTTAATGTTTACTACATTTCTATAATAAAACATGTACTTTATATAATTCTTGGTATAGCAACAACTAATTATAAGTAATTAATGTTTAATTAGCCATTCACAGCTGATTAAACAAGTGATGTTTTCAAAAATGAACTTATCCTATTAAAAAAATCAAACTAGGGACTTCCCTGGCGGTCCAGTGCTTGAGACTCTGCGCTTCCACGGCAAGGGCCGCGGGTTCAATCCCTGGTCGGGAAACTAGAGATCCACATGCCTCATGATACAGCCAAAAAAAAAAAAAGACTTAAAAAAAAAATCAAACTAATTTTGAAATAGTTTTCTTTTATTTTCTTTTTTTGGCTGCATCAGGTCTTGTTGCTGCACGCGGGTTTTCTCTAGTTGAGGTGAGCGGGGACTACTCTTCGTTGTGGTGCGCAGGCTTCTTATTGCAGTGGCTTCTCTTGTTGCAGAGCACGGGCTCTAGGTGCGCGGGCTTCAGTAGTCGTGGCTCATGGGCTCTAGAGCGCAGGCTCAGTAGCAGTGGCGCATGGGCTTAGTTGCTCCGCAGCATGTGGGACCTTCCCGGACCAGGGCTCGAACCCGTGTCCCCTGTATTAGCAGGCGGATTCCTAACCACTGCACCACCAGGGAAGCCCCTGAAATAGTTCTTTCTTTTAAACTTGAAATAAGATGAAAATCTTTTGCACCTGAATTTTGGGTTCACCTACCGCGGTCAGTTGGTACCATCAGCTAGGCTGTAATTTGGAGGTGAACTTGACTTTCCTTGGGCCTCCAGGCTGTACAGGACAGGCCGTGCCGTCAGGGAAACAGAGGCAGACGGTCCCCATGATGGGTGCCAAGACCCCAGCAGAGACGGCTGCTACACCTCACAGCCTAGGGTCAACAGTAAATGTCGGTAGCCTTGCTCACCCTTTCCTGGAGAGAAAAGAAGCTCTCCTCCTCTGCTGGCATATTTTGAAACTGCTTTGCAGCCTCTGTTCAGCCTGGGGTAGCAGGTGTCAAGGCAGTTAACTTCTAATGGGCAGTGAAAGAGGAGGTAGTGGCAAAGCTGGGGCCGAGTTGGCAGCCCCTGTGGCTGTCTCATGCAATCCACATGCTGGCGTTCTCAGAGTCTTTCAAAGGAATCAGTCATTTAACCTTGTGTCATTCTGGCGTACTTGGCTCCTCACGGGGAGTAGTGATGAAACCAAATGGAGCCGTCAGTCAGTGAATCTTAGTGACGCTTTTCAGTTTGAAAACTAAGCCTGCAGTCACAGAACCTTCTCTGAAAATCACCCTAGAATTGACTACTGTGGCTTGTCCTCGACACAAGGGAGCTGATGTGGGCAGAAGAACGTGCTGGAGAATCATGTGTCCCCGAGTGTATATATCTGTGCAGCTACTTTGGAGTAGTATGACTTTGGGCATATTTCTTAATCTTTCTGAACGTCATCTGTAAAAAATGATGGGAATAAGAATTGCTTTCAAGATAAGTGAGAGCTTGTATTTTATAAGTGCATGGCACAGAGTAAGCTTTTGCTCAATATTAGTTCCCATGATGATGATAGATGCGTGCTGTGATGATGATAGATGTGTGCCGAGTCATCCGACCACCCTGTGGGTGCTTGATTGATCATTGATTATGCGGTAGCTCTGCAACAAAGTCGTTTCCCCTTCTGAATACAGCCTCCTCGTGCACTGAGCTAAACTCGAAAACGCAAAGCTTTATAAAGAGATGCCCCAAAATACACTGACTTAAGTTAAAAGGTTTGGGGGGGGGGCTTTTTCCTTTTTCTTAGAACAGTCCAGATGGTCCGTACTCCGGGAGAAGTAGGAAGCCTCAAATTCCTTCCATCTTGTTTCTCTGCTGTCCCGTGAGTGCTGCCCCCATCTTCACAGTCAAGGTGACTCACCATGACCTCTTTTCAGCCAAGAGAAGGGACAGGGTCTAGATGTTGTACAGATCATTTTCACTCAGAGTCACACGACCACAACTAGCTGTAAGGGAGGCTGGAAAATGTCATCTTGAGCAAGCCAGACACCCTGCGAAGGCTTCTGGTACTGTAGAACGGGAGCTGGCAAACAGTGGTCTGACCATCCAGTGAGCCAGCTACCTGTCATTGTAAATAAAATTGGATAGGCTTATGGTTACCAAAGGGGATAGTAGGGGGTAGGGAGGAAAATTAGGAGTTTGGGATCAACATATTCACAGTACTATATACGAAATAGGTGAACAACAAGGTCCTACTGTATAGTACAGGGAACAATATTCAATATCTTACTGAACGGAGAAGAATCTGAAAAAGAATATATAGATACACACACACGTATATATGTGTATATGTATATCTGAATCACTTTGCTGTACACCTGAAACTAACACGACATTGTAAATTAACTATAGCTCGGTAAAAATACACAAAATTTTAGAAACAAATTATATAGGAACACAGCCAGACCCATTCGTTTATGAATTCCCGCAGCAGCTATCACATTACCATGGAAGAGGTGACGGGTTGTAACGACCTTACTGCCTGCAAAGCCTAAAGTATTGACTACCTGGCGCTTTACAGAGGTTTGCTGACCTCTACTATAGAAAAGGGGGAAATGACTATTAAGGGAGCAGTTGATAGTCTCTGGTAAGCAGGTGAGTCACTGCCTTGGAAATTCAGAGTTAGGAGTTGGGTCTTATGAAGACTAATGAGCCCGGGAGAGGGAGTTTGTGTGTGGGTGGTCGTTGAAGAAGCATTGGGAAAGCACTGGGAAAGATGTGAGGAGCCAGGCCTGAAGGAGCCTGGTGGAGGTGAAGGGGGCAGCTACAGAAGGCTGCTTCCTGAAGTGAGCTTCCATCTTTAAAGTGGAGCCTCATGACTCAAGTACCGCTCCCCGCCACCCCATTCCCTGCAGCCCTCGCCTCTGTCTTGCACTGGATGCTTGCTGCGTTCCCACTGCCGCTACCGTGGGTCAGATCTTCTTTTCCCATTGCGTCCTCACTGGTCTCCCTGCATAGAACCTCAGCCTCCAAACCATCCAAGGTAACCTCCTTTCAGTGTGGCTTTTTTTTTTTTTTTTGATGTGGACCATTTTTAAAGTCTTCATTGAATTTGTTACAACATGGCTTCTGTTTTTTATGTTTGGCTTTTGGGCTGCAAGGCATGTGGGATTCCCAGCTCCCCGACCAGGGATCAAACCCGCACCCCCTCCATTGGAAGGCCAAGTCTCATCCGCTGGACCACCAGGGAATTCTGTCAGTGTGCCTCTTCGGTTACTCCCCTTTGAAGGACTTCCAGTGGGTCCCCTTATCTACTCAATACAGGCCCAGCTCCTTGGCTGGTCACTCCAGATCTTTCCACCCTTTGATTTCCTATCCTGTTTTCCTTATAGCCTTACACACACTCCAGTCCCCAGGAAACTGGGGACTGGAGTGTGTGTAAACATACTCCAGTTTCCTCACAGACACACCTCTTGCCCACTCTGCACTTGGCTGTCTCCACGGATCTGCTCTTATCACCACCTTAGCCTTGCTCTATCAAAAGGCTTTGGGGACCTAGGCCACGGTGGGTGCAGGGTAGGCACATTCATAGCCAGGCAGATGCGGGTGCTGACTTCCTTTTGGTGCCTCCCACATTTGGATTTCCCTTTCCAGCTGGGCCCTGTCTCCCAACCTAAGGGTAAGTGCTCCCTCCTCAAACACTTCTAGTGCTTTGTTGGCAACTTACGGCACTCGCTACTTTCTGTGCGGGCCGGGGGCCGGGGTGGGGGGGTGTTGGTTAGTCATCCCGTGTCTGTTTCTAGTCTCTCAGGGGCTGTAAGGCCTCTGAGGCTGAGTCCAGGTCCACCTGAGGCCTGCCCTCTTCACTTTTACCTAGTAGGTGCTGGTCAGTGGTAGAGTGATGCTGTCTACAAATGACTGCCTGTAACGAACGAAAAATGAAACTGACTTACCTGGAGGAATTTAGGTGCAAATGAAAATAGGGCTCTGATTAATTATGTGGAAAATGAGTGCCGCTTAAGATCTTCAAAACTCAGTGCAGTATTTTAGCGAGTTTTTAGAAGATGAACACTGCATTGTAAAAGTGTTTTCTTCAGACCCGAAGACATAGTAAAAGTGTTTTCTTCAGACTGGAAGCAGTATTGAATGCATTCTTTTTTTTTTTTTTTTTTTTTTGGCCGCACCAAGAAGCTTGCAGGATCTTAGTTCCTTTACCAGGGATCAAACCTGGGCCCTCGGCAGTGAAAGCACGGCGTCCTAACCACTGGACTGCCAGGGAATTCCATATGTGTGTGTGTGTGTGTGTATATATATATATATACATATACATATACATTTATATATATATATATATGTATATATATATATATATATATATATATATATATAAAATGCATTTGGAAGTTTCAAGCAGTTCCTTGGAAGCCAAGGCTGAGCCAGAAACCAGACAGCCCTTGTGTGATGCCTAAGGGGGAACATGTGGACACAGACCCCGAGTACAGGAGATGGGCCACCTGCAGAAAAGCCTCTTAATCCACTCCCAGGGTGGGATTGGAGCCCTTTCTAACCAGTGCTGCCAGAGACATACCTTATCATGTAGACGATCCATCTAAAATCACTCCCATCATAATCACAGAAGGTAGCATTTTCACAGCTTCATCTTTCCACAGTTGCTCATCAAATGTCAGAGGAACTTTTATGTTTATAGAAATGATGTACCCTATGGAGCCAACTGCTTTTGCTCCCTCTGTCTTTTTAACCAAGCCTAGAACGAGGGGACCCATCTAAATCATGAGATACTTGCTTACGCTGGGAAAGAATTCATGCTGTCCACTTATCCATCTCCTGTTAATTAAAACCTAGTGATGGGACTTCCCTGGTGGCTCAGTGGTTAAGAATCCGCCTGCCAATGCAGGGGATATGGGTTCTATCCCTGGCCCAGGAAGATCCCACATGCCATGGGGCAACTAAGCCCATGCGCCGCAACTACTGAGCCCACGTGCTGCAACAGCTGAAGCCCGTGCACCTAGAGCCCGTGCTGCACAACAAGAGAAGCCACCGCAATGAGAAGCCCCTGTGCACTGTGATGAAGAGTAGCCCCCGCTCACCGCAACTAGAGAAAGCCCACGTGCAGCAACGAAGACCCAGTGCAACCATAAATAAATAAATAAATTTAATTAGAAAAACAAAAACTTAGTGAAGTTGGCAATGATGGCAGGAAGCAGATGGATAAACATGAATTTTAAATGTATATTCAGACTTTCTGAAAGGGTCGGAAGGAACGATACTACCTAGACAAAATGTTACAGCTCCACCTGGGAGTTCAAGAGCTGATGCTTGAAGCACACCTAGAAATAGTGCTTACAGCCCCTTTTGTCAGAAAGGAGGGAAGGGGGGCTTCCCTGGTGGCACAGTCGTTGAGAGTCCGCCTGCCGATGCAGGGGACACGGGTTCGTGCCCCGGTCTGGGAAGATCCCACGTGCCGTGGAGCAGCTGGGCCCGTGAGCCATGGCCGCTGAGCCTGCGCGTCCAGAGCCTGTGCTCCACAACGGGAGAGACCACAACAGTGAGAGGCCCGCGTACAGGAAAAAAAAAAAAAAAAAAAAAAAGAAAGGAGGGAAGGGAAGGGCCTTCTTTTCTTACAGTCTGTGCAATTATTAAAGAATTAAACAATTTATTCTGGAATTTTTACTCAAGCTTAAGTTACAGTAAAAAACCACCTTCTGTCTCTTAACTCATGCTGTACTTACTCTTCTGTGTCCAGCGCCTGGCACAGTAATCAACAGACATTAAGTGTTAATACATATGTGCTGAACGAGTAAATAAATGGCTCTTAATAAAGGAAGGAATAAATAAAGCACTTACTTATAAGAGCTTTCTGGAAGATTACATGGACTCTTCAGCAAAATGATTTTTTTTCCAGAGGTGAAAAGTAAAGACAAAAGAAGCTGATCTTTCTAATCCCCCTCTTGCCTTCACCTTACCAGTCTCCTCCAGTACACATGTCCCTGGCACCTCTCCTGGTTTTAGTTTAAAAAGTTCATGAGGAGTGAAGGTGTGTGGCCTCACATTACTGAAAGGAAAACCCCAGTGTTGGGTAAGGGGTTCATGGCCCCTTTCATAATAAGCATGATATTAAACACAGCCAAGATGAGCTCATTTTGAATTAAGCTTGTGTTACAGCACTGATTTGAGGTACAGATCTAGGCTTTGTGTGTCACATAATAGAATTTTGGAAAGGACGTAGAAGGTTTCAACGAGAAGCCTCTTTCAACTTGCTGCTGTCTGATTCCTTTGAAGCTTGGGGGGTTTTTTTTTACAAATTTTGATCTTCAACGAACAGTAGGTTAGCGATGTTTATAAGCAACCAAATATAATTTATACCTCTTCATTTTGAGCTCGTAATATTTCTCCTCCGGGTATGTAAGAGATAACACAGCAGAAAAATCTCAGCCGGAGGGAGATGATTTGCAAAGCGATCCATAGGGGATACTGCAGTGTAGTGGATGGGCGTTTGAATTTTGCATCGTACAGACCTGCAGTTTTGATCATTGCAACGTCCTTTTGTCCTTGGAAAAAGTCACTCAATCCTCCAAGTCTATGTTTCTTCATCTGGAAACTGGGAACTGTAACAGTACTTTGCTCAGAGGTTCATTAATGAGATAATTCATGGAAGGCTCTCAGAACAGTGCTACGTACAGTGCTTGCATCGACTGTGATAAAACCAATGCTGTTGGAACAAAGGGATCCCAAAATACAGTGAATTAAAGAAGATACAACTTTAGTTAGTGCATCCAGGCTTGCAAGGCAAGGCAGTCATACTCCTTGCAGAAATCCAGGGACTCAGGTTTTCTACTTTGTTACTTCATCCTCCCGACATCTCAGAGTCCATCTGCATGGTCAGAGTGAGGTCATGGGCACTTCTGTGTCCAGGCTTGAGGGGAGGGGGAAGAGTGTGGAGGTGTCATGCTCAGTGTCTTCAGGCCCAGACCCAGAAAAGGTACACACCCCTGCACTCACCTGACCACATCTGGCTGCCAGAGAGGCTGGAAGTAGAATTTCTAGATTCTGGGTACTGGACAGCATGTACCCAGTTACAAGGCATTCACGGTGGAAAGATGGAAAAACAGACTTGGGGGAGCAGGATTTAATCAATGCAACCATTATTTTTTTAATTAAAAAATAACATCTCAAGTGAGGGTTTCAATATCCCGGCTCTGGGGGAAGAGGAATGAAAGAGCTGTTGCAGCACAGAATTTGTGTCTCCCCTAAGAGGTTAGTTGTTTTCTGAGGGAGGGGGTCCTTTAAGTGTTAAATGGCAAACCCAGGTAAACCTTGAGGCAGAGTAGAAAGGGTGGGTAGAAAGCTGTAGAAGGGGTGGGAATGTGATAAATGGAGTGAAGGCTGATGAGCTGTGCTCTTCTTGAAAGGCCTGCTCTGTAAGTAAAACTTAACCCCTCATGTGACCCGGCAAGGACAAAGGACAGTGGCTTCTAGAGAAACTTTTTCTAGGCGTGAGGAAGTTATTTCAAAGCACAGAAAAGAAAGGCAGAGAAGTGGAGACTTGCACAGAGAAGTCTTATTCATCTTTTTCTCTTTCAAAGATATACTTTGTGCTATGCAAAGGAAAAAATTACATAAATATTCACTGAGTTATCTCTGACTTGTCACTGTTGCCAAAGAAAAGACAAATACACGAGTTTCTGCATTTAAAGGCAAGTCCTTCAGGTAAAAAGATGAACTATTAAATAAGCAACTTTTCTCAACAGAAGAAATGCACAGATTCTTAAGGACAGCCAAGTTGGGGGTAAAGATCTAGTATTAGAGCAGAATATTTTCAAATGCTAATAAAAATGATCTCCAAATTATTTTATTCTTGTGCATTTAGCAGTTGCTAAGAAACAATTAGAAGGAATGAAATGATGTCCTGAGTCGCTCCATAATATTTTTTAAAATCTCCTACAATTTTAGACTTGGCAAGTAACTTACACTAGACTCTTTTGTATGCAAGTAATGCTCATACATGAGCAGGCATTGGTTTTTGTTTTTGTAAGTAACCCTTTGCCTAACCACTGAAAATAGCTGCAGCTATTTTAAACAGATGGTCCAAAGTTCATAGGAAAGAAAGGAGAAGTGAGACTGTTTCTCAATTTTTATTTTTCCCCCAGCAAAATGACGAAAATAAATAACAGCATATACTCTGAACCAGATTTCATGGAAGTGTTTACCTCTAAGGAAGTTAAGTTTCCTAAGAGGTGGGATTTTGTAGATTGACCTGTATGACTTGACTTGTACAGTCAAAATACAGTGCTTAAATTCCTAGTTTCTGATTGCTTTTATCAAAATGATTGCTATGCTGTTGAAATGGAGTTTTTGTTTTTTAAAGGAAAATTAAGTTGTGGTGAAATATATGGAGCCTACGAAAACTTATTTCAAAAATTCTGAAATCTTAGAGGGTGGTAAGTGGTGATGACGTGTTGATAATTTATGTTCCTGTTGCCGGAGACTCAGCAAGAATTCCAATGGATGAAGTTCAGATTCTTACGATTTCCAAATTCTTCAGGGTTCTTGGGCTAGGAGTTAATTAGCTACTCTTTAGTTTCTGACATATTTTGATAATTCAATAATGAATTAGTATGAAGGACTTGGAAAAAGAAGGCATTTCTTTAATATTGCAGATGCTGTTGTTAGATGTCAGGGAGCAGATTACAATAGTAGTTTTGTCCAACAGATAAAGGAAGGGATATCCAGAGTTTTCTACTTGTGAAATATATACTAGGTTGCTGAGGCGTACTTAGATTTTTGTTTTTTATGAATTCCCATTAGTGATAACTGTACCTGGTTCATGTCTATAAGCTCTGTGTCCTTTTGTGTGTTCACAAACCCCCTACAATTCTTTGATTCTGATGCTTGCATTTTCTTTTTAATTAATTAATCTTTAAAATAAACTTATTTATTTATTTATCTATTTTTGACTGTGTTGGGTCTTTGTTGCTGCACGCGGGCTTTCTCTAGTTGAGGCGAACGGGGGCTACTCATCGTTGCGGTGCACGGGCTTCTCATTGCGGTGGCCTCTCGTTGCAGAGCACGGGCTCTAGGCACACAGGCTTCAGTAGTTGTGGTGCATGGGCTTAGTTGCTCTGTGGCATGTGGAATCTTCTGGGACCAGGGGTCAAACCCATGTCCCCTGCGTTGGCAGGCGGATTCTTAACCACTACTCCACCAAGTAAGTCCCTTCTTTTTTTAAAATTGAGGTATAGTTGCTGCACAATATTAAATAAGTTACGGGTGTACAATACAGTGATTCACAGGTTTTAAAGGTTATGCTCCATTTATAATTACTATAAAATATTGACTGTATTCCTTGTTTTGTACAGTATATCTTTGTAGCTTATTTTATACCCATAGTTTGTACTTCTTAATCCCCTACCCCCGTATTGCCACTTCTCCTTCCTCTCCCCACTGGTAACCAATAGTTTGTTCTCTATTGAGAAGTGAGTTTGCTTCTTTTTTGGTATATTCACTAGTTCATTGTATTTCTTAGAGTCCATGTATAAGTTATATCATACAGTATTTGTCTTTCTCTGTCTGACTTATTTCACTTAGCATGATACCCTACAAGTCCATCCGTGGTGCTGCAAATGGCAAAATTCCATTCCTTTTTAAGGCTGAGTAGTATTCCATTGTATATATGTATATATATACCACATCTTCTTTATCCATTCACCTGCTGACGGACGCTTAGGTTGCTTCCAGGATGTTTGCATATTCTTTACCTTTACTGTTGCAGTGGCAACCTATGATTGGTAGCTCTTGGGCATTCATTGGCTATGGGTTATAAACTACCCATCTGGAATCTTTCACCTTTGCTTCTGTCTGAAATTGTCTAAATAAAAAGTAGTAGAGTGGTGCATATGAATTAATAAAATCATAGCCCAGGGGCCAGCAAACTACAGCCTTGTAGGTCTGATTATATCTAAGAAGGCTCGTTACATTTTTAAAAGATTGTAAAAAGAATAAAAGAAGAATATGAGACAGAGACCATGTGTAGCCCGCAGTGCCTGAAATATTTGCTCTCTGAGCCATTACAAAAAAGTTTGCTGGGCTTCCCTGGTGGCGCAGTGGTTGAGAGTCCGCCTGCCGATGCAGGGGATGCAGGTTCGTGCCCAGGTCCGGGAAGATCCCACATGCTGTGGAGCGGCTGGGCCCGTGAGCCATGGCCGCTGAGCCTGCGAGTCCGGAGCCTGTACTCCGCAACGGGAGAGGCCACAACAGTGAGAGGCCTGCGTACCACCAAAAAAAAAAAGTTTGCTGCCCCCTGTCATAGACAGATAGTATAATGTTAAGTGGTTAAGGTACAGACTCTGGGGCCGGGGGACATTGGTTCAAATCCTGGCTTTACCACTTGCAGCAAGTTACTTAATTTCTCTGTGACTCGTATTCTCCTCTGTAAATGGGAATGAGTACAGTGCCTACCTCATAGGCTTGTGGTGAGAACTGTGTTCATGTATAAAGTGCTTAGAACAGTGCCTGGTACTTAGTACTCAGTAAATGTCAGTGATTATTATTACTGTTGTGGGGAACAGCCTTTAGAGATCATCTAAACTAGCCCATGCTTTCAATTGGTGAATGAGCAAATTATCAAACGCCACATTCTGTTTAAGGCCATTTTCTTTCTAATAGTGCCTACTTTACTGAAGAAAGACATTGAGACAGACCCATACTCAGATGTTAAAAAAAAAAATGCTCAAAAGCATAAAAGGAAATAATAAAGATACCTGCTTTTTAGGTTCAGAAAAGAATATTAAACGTGACACTTTAAAACAAAGCAGGTGGACATTCTTTGATGTTACTTATGACAAGCATAAGAAGAAATAAAGTGGAAATGAGAGTGATTGGAGAAAGGATAATTGTTAGAGAGGGAAAGGAGAGGAAACAAGAACACGAAAGGCTGTCAGCAGAAGAAGAGAAAGGTTAGATCAAAAGGGAGGCTGGCGGTTTCTGCAGCATGTCCAGCGTTAACATCCCTTCTTCCCTTGGGAGCCCACCTTAATCATTCTGTGTGTCCAATTTAACTGCTCCCATTTGAAGGAAAGCCTGTCGCCTTTTGTTTATTTTTTTCTCTGCAGAAATAAATTTTCAGCATCAAGTCAAGGAGTGTTTACTGAACACACATTATATGTAGGGTGTGTTCCCTCAGAAAACCTGTCACATATATGTGTGTGTGTGTATACACAAAATCATCATATTTTGTATATTTATTTGTGAAGCCAAGTAATTTTATTACCTTTAGCCACTTGTCTTCATCATCATCATTCTCATCATGAAAACATCTGTCAGATTCCTGAATACCTTTCTTCATTTTCTCTAGTACCCCTTGATTTGCCATAAGTAGGGGAAGAACAGACTTAGTTATTTACAAAATATAGAAAATGTTACGGGAGACACACAAGAAATTAGTTAAGTAAAGTTCATTCTTTCTTTTTCCTTCTATTTTTCTCTAGTCGTTTATTCTGTTTGTGGATATCGGACCCGAGAGATGAATGGTCCAGGATTGGTATTTGATGATGTCAGGGGACTGAAGTAATGGCCTCGCACGAAGATTACACAGTGAAGCCACACATTGATTATTACCTCATCTTATTAGCTGATGGAGACCTTTGAGGAGACAAGACTGCAGAGCTTTCAAGCCTGCAGCTCCCAGGATGTGACCCTGAGAGCTTGATAATTGTTACTGCCCAGTGGGACCGTGTGAGGGATAGTGGTGGCTTCGTGTACTAAAATACGTTTTATTGGAGTGTTATAACAGTTCCCCCATCCTTTGGATTGTTCAGATAAGGTTAGCACTTTCAAATTGACTTCAGTTTTCCTTTGTAGCAGTTACAGAACTAAAATCAATCCTGCTCGTTTACTTGGGTTTGCCCTCCTCCACTAGAATTTACGTTTGCTGAGGCAGGCGAGTTCTTGTTTCTTAAACTATGTCGTTGTAGCAGCCAGAACAGCGGCACATGGAGGTGCTCAATAAATACTTTTGGATGAGTGAATGAATGAATAAATTAAATACAGTTGTTGATTTCCACTGAAATATCCTCCCCAGATGCATATAGGTTGCCAGTTGGTGTCATTCTAGATGTTTTTGTGCTAAGAAGAATATCTTAAGAATACTTTAAATTTTGAATGAATTCTGTTTAAACCCATGAACAGTTGAGCACATAAAAGGGAAATTGAAAATGAAATCCATGTTTTCATGGGTTAATACTATGGTAACTTAAATGGTGAGCAGTAAGATTGTTGGATACCCACGGCTCAGGCAGTTAAAGCCTTTAGTTGTGCTAAACATGTTTGAGAGGGCTTGTAAAATACAGTTGTCCCTTTTGGTATCTGACAGGGAGTGGTTCCACGACTCCCCTCGGATACCACAGTCCACGGGTGCTCAGGTTCCTTCTATAAAACGGCTCAGTGCACATCCTCCTATAGACTTTCGATCATCTCTAGATTACTTGTAATACCTAATACAACGTAAATAGTTGCTGGCACGGTAAATTGAAGTTTTGCTCTTTGGAACTTTCTGGAATTTTTTTTCCCCGAATATTTTTGATCCAAGATTGGTTGAAACTGTGGATGCACAACCTGCAGATATGGAGGGCAGACTGACTGTATTGTTGTTCCCTTTATTCCAAGAGAATAGCGTAATAAGTACTGATGTTTAAAGCAGTGTTCTTTCAAATAACACTGGATTGTAAAACGTTATTAACCACTATACTCTGCTGCTGCCTTTTACTTTTATTTTTAATTAATTATTTAATTTTATTTTTAACTAATTAAATGCAAATTTAATTAATTAAATTTTTAATTTTCTTCGCACTTTTTTTTTTTTACATCTTTATTGGAGTATAATTGCTTTACAATGATGTGTTAGTTTCTGCTGTATAACAAAGTCAATCAGCTATATGTATACGTATATCCCCATATCCCTTCCCTCTTGTGTCTCCCTCCCACCCCTCTAGGTGGTCACAAAGCACGGAGCTGATCTCCCTGTGCTATGTGGCTGCTTCCCACTAGCTATCTATTTTACGTTGGATAGTGTATATATGTTATTTTTTCAACTGAAGTATAGCTGATTTACAATGTTGTGCTAGTTTCAAGTATACAGCAAAATGATTCAGTTATGCATATATATATGTATATATATATATTCTTTTTCAGATTCTTTTCCATAATAGGTTATTATAATAGGTTATTATAAGTTATTGAATATAGTTCCCTGTGCTATACAGTAGGTCCTTTTTTATCTATTTTATATACAGTAGTGTGAATCTGTTAATCCCAATCTCCCAATCCATTCCTCTTCCACTTCCCGTCCCCCTTGGCAACCACAAGTCTGCTCTCTATGTTTGTGAGTCTGTTTCTGTTGCAGATAAATTCATTTGTACCATATTTTAGATTCCACATATAAGTGATATCATATGGTGTTTGTACTTCTCTTTCTGACTTACTTCACTTAGTATGATAATTTCTAGGTCTACCCATGTTGCTGCAGATAGCATTACTTCATTCTTTTTTATGGCTGAGTAGTAGTATTCCATTGTATATATATCAATATATACCATATCTTCTTTATCCGTTCATCTGTTGATGGACACTTAGGTTGCTTCCATGTCTTGGGTATTGTAAAGAGTGCTGCTATGAACATTGGGCTGCATGTATCATTTGTACTGCCGTCTTTTAAAGCATGCCTTTCATATACCCTTTCTTAGGGTTTGGATGTAACAAAATGAGTAGTAAACCAAGAAGGAGGAAGGCATGGCCTGTAGGGCTTGATGGACGCACCCTGGGAAGATAAGGTGGGAAATCACAGGAGGAAAGCCTGGTGAAACAGAAGGACAGGGCAGGAGAGGACTCCAGCGGAGTGGACCTAAGAAAGGAGAGGATTGGTAAAATGGGAATTACAATGGGAAGCTTGGGAAAAGTTGACGATCTGATAAAGGCAATTGGTGAGGTGGAAAACAGAGACTCCATTAGACCACAACACAAGGAGCATTCTCTGTTGTGTGGCCTGGGGATAGTGACACTGACCCTGGACAAGAAGAGAAGCCAAGGCAATTCTAGCCCCAAGGGGCTGTAGGAAACAGCACACATCCACGGCCATGAGAGTGTAAATGCCCTTTACTGATTTTAGACTCAACCTTTAGAGTTAAAAAACAGAAAATTGAGATGGTTATAGAACAGTGTGAAAGTATGCGTACAGCAGATGAAAATTAGGCAGTGGAAGAGCGTGAGGGAAGATGGAGGAGAGGATGAAAACTAATTGTTCCAAGAAAGTTACACTCTGTGCCTGATAAACTACAATAGCAGCTTAGTATGTGGCTCAAAGTTTCTCTGATTGAGGGACTGGAATGGGGGTATTACTACTTTGGGAGGAAGGAGGGAAGAGGCAGTAGGGAGAAAGTGAGCTGTCTGTCAAGGCTGGACCTCAATAGATAGACAGTGTCTAAAAGGGACAAGTCATATAGAAGCATAGTGTTTGGAAATAGGATATATCTTTTACTGTCCTAGTAAGAGACTCAGCTCAGTTCAGATGGTTCAAATGTAGACTTTAATGAAGGGACTATTTATGGCACTGTGGGGTGGGCTTAGATGAGGGTCCTTATACCCTTAGGCTAGAGGGACAGGGGAGGAAATAATAAATGCTAATTTAAAACACTGTGTATACAAGACCAGTGAGCTCTGGAACAATGAGGAGTGACCACCCAGGGACGCTGTGCTCAGGAATTAGGTAAAGCCAGGAGAAGAGAGGAGGATAAATACGCTGACCCCTTCCCCAAACAGAGAAGGGTGGAGAATGGGTGGGCGGGAGCGGTTTAAACCAAGAATAACCAACCCAGGGTAGCCACCCAGAGAAGCCAAAGCCAGGACATGCTTCTCTTTGGAGTCCAGCTGGGGGTGAGGATGCCTGCAGTGGGGATTTTTGTTATTGTGTTGCCTGATAAGCTCTTCTGTACAATTTGATGTTTTAACCTCCTGCAGGTATGGATTTAATAGAACATTTTAATATACATACTTTTATTCATCACCTGTTATTTCATCTAATGTGCTAGGAGCGACTCAGTCTGTTCTTAAGTTGCTTATCATCTCCTTGGAGAGAAAAGATGCTAAACAAACCAGCAAACAAAGTAATAAATATTACAAATTGTGATTAATGCTATAAATTTAATTTCATAGCACACAAAAAGTTAGTGCTACTTGTATAAACGTAAGTCTTTAATAATGATACTGCACTAATTTTTTTTTTTTTTTTTTTTTTTTTTGTGCGGTACGCGGGCCTCTCACGGCTGTGGCCTCTGCCGTCGCGGAGCACAGGCTCCAGACGCGCAGGCTCAGCGGCCATGGCTCACGGGCCCAGCCGCTCCGCGGCATGTGGGATCTTCCCGGACCGGGGCACGAACCCGTGTCCCCTGCATTGGCAGGCGGACTCTCAACCACTGCGCCACCAGGGAAGCCCCTGCACTCATTTTTAAAATATAATTATTTGGGAGTGGGGACAGTTCTTCTCTTGAGTAGCTTGTTTTGCTCTAATCGTAATACACGACATGCTGCAAATCAGATATACAAACAGAACAGCTGCCTCTTTGTTGTTTTGTTCCCTTGTTACTCATTTTAATGAATAATTTGAACTGACTCCAAAACATTATATTAGATATATAAGCATGCTTTAAGAATTAAATCATGTTAGTGTATTTAAAACTTAGTAGTGATATCATTATCTAAATATAGTAAGTTTTAAGAAAGTCAATTATTTTAGCTGCTTTGCCCTCTATAAATATTGTAATTTGGTAGTGAAACAGACAGCAGATAAAAATTAACCCGAGGAGCCATAATATCCAAGTATAGAGCTGGGAAAACTCCCCCCACCTTCCTTCTTCCTGACATAGGAGCCTCGATGATTGGAGTAAATCTTTGGGGGGGGGGGGCGTCTTTGGTGGAAATTTGCCTTTCCTTGCTTTTCTAGTAGAGATTTTTTTTTTTTTTTTTTTGCGGTACGCGGGCCTCTCACTGTTGTGGCCTCTCCCGTTGCGGAGCACAGGCTCCGGACGCGCAGGCTCAGCGGCCATGGTTCACGGGCCCAGCCGCTCTGCGGCACGTGGGATCCTCCCAGACGGGGACACGAACCCGCGTCCCCTGCATTGGCAGGCGACCCTCAACCACTGCGCCACCAGGGAAGCCCTTTTCTAGTAGAGGTCTGAGCAACAAAAGAGAAATTGGGAAAAGCATAACCAGCACAAGAGTTTTCTTCGGTCTTCTTGATACTTCCTGTTGCTGAGGGTTTGTCCAAAGGGAAAAGATAAATGATCTGAGGAAGATGGATGTCAGCTGTCTCATCCCTCTCACCTTTCACAGCATGCACAGCAGTCTGAGAACAGAAAAAAATCTAAGTCTTGGGTTCCTATATCCTGAGTATTTGCTTGTTAAAGTAAACCTTGAATACTTCATCTCCCCTGATTTAGGCCCCTCTGTTTCCTCCATGGAAAAGCTGGTGAGAGTGTTTTAAGCTGATAACTGCACTACATGTAAGATGTAGTCATGAATCACTGGAAGCGAACTGTTTTTAGAACCTTGCCAGAATTATCATACGAATGCACTTCTACACAGGGTGTTAAAACATGCTAATTAAGGAAACTGTTTATTTTGGTGCTTTTATTCGTCTCTGAATGTTTTTTGTATGGACCTTCTCATTTGAATTTTTTCATACAGTTCTGGGAAACAGAAGTCTTACCGATGCAGGAGTTTTAAATGTTCAAGTACTTACATATGGGAGAACATCTAGTATCACCTCTCTAGAGATCATTTTGTTTAAAATAGTCATGAGTTATTAAGCATTCTGATTGCTCCAGAGGTTAAGAAATAGAACCACTGGATCACTGAAGCCCAGAAACGCCTAAGACTTGTATCTCCCTTCAGGGATGATTTTCTGACGTTTTGTTCAGTGAGTGTAGTTTGTCTAACCCTGGCTGGCTGGATAGCTGCCTTGCAAATGTGTGTCACCAGTCACAAGGGGGGAGGGGGGGGTCACCGGACTGCTTGTTTACGTAAGTCAATAGCAGTGACTGTCATCTTCATATTTAAAGAAATGTACATATTAATGCAAAACTCAAGTACAAAATGCAGCCGGTTTGGAGGAGAGTCGGTTGTTGCTGCTGATGAGATCATAGATAAAACCCATACCTCTTTCCAGACAGAAAGCCTCCCATGGAGATAAGCCTGCTTTCCAGAGGAGTCCCTCAGCCATGCCTGTCATCACTGTTCAGCGTCTCGGTTTCACTTTACCTGTGCCTTGATTTGAAGTACGGTGAAAATGAATCCATAGCTTTCCAGAGTCATCTTTATGGAAATGATTTTGTTTTAGCCACTCATGTCAAAGACACCTGAAAACCAGAAATTAAAGCGGGCTGACCACATGCACTGAGAAACTAGCAGTTAGTAAATTGTCTTCGTAAATATCCTGAAACCCATATACTACCTAGATGCAATCTACAGATGCCGACTTTTCCTTAAAAGGTAATAATCAGAAGTCCAAAGGTGCACAAGGGAATAGTGAACCTGCCTAAGTTGATACAAGCGTTTTGTCTTTGGGGCAAAAGCGTTGAACAGGAATTTCATAAGTTAACTTTCTGCTCTTGAGTAGCTGATTTGTAGAAGTCCAGAGTAACCCCTTTGTGCTTTGTGCTTTGTTTTGTTCGGTTCTGTTGTGTTCTGTTTTGGTTTTTCCTGATTTCTGTAGTGCCTGCCTTTCTTACGTTTTTCTCTGCTCATAAGGACTCCACTAGGGGGCAGACGACAGAATGGAGAAGAAAGGAAACCTATTCAATGCATTGCATTTGCTATAATTTTATGCCCTGTGTTTGCTGCTCCTTCTGGATACCTTGGGGGAAGGTTTTTCTATTTAGTATCTTTCATTTAGTAGCATCTATATTATGCTTATTTCTATATTTAAAGTGTAAATGTTTTTTTTTTTGGCGGTATGTGGACCTCTCACTGTTGTGGCCTTTCCCATTGCGGAGCACAGGCTCCAGACGTGCAGGCTCAGCGGCCATGGCTCACGGGCCCAGCCGCTCCACGGCATGTGGGATCTTCCCGGACCGGGGCATGAACCTGTGTCCCCTGCATCAGCAGGCAGACTCTCAACCACTGTGCGCCACCAGGGAAGCCCTAAAGTGTAAATGTTTATTCAGTCTTACTGGTAATTTTTCAATTTAATTCATTGTCACAGTATACTTCTTTTGCTTTCCTAGCAGGTTTCCATTTCCACCATCAAATCTCAAACCACTTAATTATTATTTATGGACGACTGTAACGGTGATCATTGTAAAGTTCATCTTATTCATGAAGACTTTCGTTCATTCATTCACTCAGTCACACTAGCTGGGTCCCTACTTTTGTCAAGCATTGTGTGTGTTAGATTTTGAGAATAGAGCAGTGAAGAGAGAGTTCTAGGAGTCTGCGTATAAATAAATGGTTACTTACGGTTGCCCTCTAAGCCATTTGGTGAAAGGACTAAGCTGAGAGGAACCCTAAGGGATTCTTTTTTTTTTTCTTTAAATTCTTTTTTCTTTTATAATTTTTTATTTTTTATACAATTTTTAAAGGTTATACTTCATTTACAGTTATTACAAACTATTGGCTATATTTCCTGTATTATACAATACATCCTTGTAGCCTGTCTTACAGCCAATAGTTTGTACCTCCCACTCCCCCCCTATATTGCGCCCCCCAAGGAATTCTTGATAGCTACAGTGCTGAATAGTTTTTATTTCTGATTATTCTTTTCCAACTGCTCCTAAAGATTAGAAAGCCATATGGGGTTGGCGTGGGGACTTCAGTGCCACGTCTAGGAGGCTAGCTAAAGGTCTTGTGTTTTTTATTCTTTGTCTTTGCTCCACCAAGAATTAGATCTAGTTACCCAAAACTCATTGACCTCAGCCAGCCTAGGGTTACATAATCTTAATCTTTAAATGAAAATCTCATTACTTTGCCTTTTCATGGTCAATTACTCAACAAAATACAGAGCAGGTACTTTTGTTTTCATTTTTTTTAAAGCTAGTCAAATTTTAACTAGAGATATTTTGTTTCTCCTTAACTTCTCCTCTGTTTTTGGACCAAACTATCCTTTGTTCATAGTAGATAATCTATAACTAGATTGCCTCATCTTTTAATTTTTAAGGTATAAACATTTAAATGGCCGAGAAGTCGAGATGTTTATTCTGAGAATGTCTTCAGGTTACAATGCCTAACATAAGTGAAGTATCAAAAGATCTTTTTTCCTAGAATAAATTCTTCATCTGTTAGATTTAATAAATTGGTCTATACAGTATGAGGTGGCCATTCAATAATGGTCATACAAGGTGATAGCATTTCTTTGGAGAAGATATATGTTTGTTTTCATCATTATTTGCTTAGAGCATCAACTACATACTGTAGCAAATTGGACAAGGCCCAGCAGGACATCATTCAAGTTATAATTAAATATCTTAATTGCTAGAGTGTATCTGGGATGCTGTGCTAAGAAAACCCATGGTAAATAAATGTCTTGTGTTTTTACAATCGTTAAGTGTGTTTTCTTTATCAGGTTTCAGAAAGCATTCAGTGAGGGCTTCACTTTTATTTCCATAATTCTAGCATGATAAGCAAGACCTGGAAAAATTAATACTAGTGAATATTAATGAAATATTAATGAATTAAAATTTTATACCTGAGAATTTTAAGCTCCTGAAAGTTAGAAGTGTGGCTCAGGAAACCAAAAACACAGTCATCTTTATTTAAACAGTATACTTAGAAAGCATATATGTAAATGAACAAAAATTAGATGAAAATATGGAAAAATATGTACTTTTGATGGTGGTAGGATTATATATAATTTCCCCTAATTTTTCAGTTGAATTTCTTATTGCTTGTAGTTTATTACAAATAAATTTGTTGAGAAAATGCCCATACGACTGACACAACTTTATTTTGGAGAGTATTTCACTTGGATGTTGCATAACCTCCAGAAATATAGATTCTACCACAGGACTTTAAGAGGCACAGACATTTGAAGTTTATAACATACTAGTACGGAGCTAAGTCTGTTGCTGTAGGTTTTTCTTTCTCTTATTTTTTTTAATAGCTGCTAAATTTTAAAGATTTAGTAGAATTAAATTCAGAGGATAAAATCTAAACAAATTCTAACCAGAAATTAATATCAAAAAGTAATTTTACATAACTTAAGAGACCAAATAGACATGTTTTTCTGCACTAATAAAGTACTCCTTTAACTCTTTCATAGTCTTAGTATACCACTTTCCCCCTCAGCAATCCCAGTTGATATGAGCATTGTGGGTTTTAGTTGGAATTTTCCCGTGTTTGATTCAGAATGATTTCACTTATCAGGAACTGGACAAGAATTAGAATTGTTGCTTTGGGAATTCCCTGGTGGTCCAGTGGTTAGGACTCTGAGCTTTCACTGCCAAGGCAATGGGTTCGATCCCTGGTCAGGGAACAAAGATCCCAGAAGCTGCGTGGCGTGGCCAAAAAAAAAAAAAAGAATTGCTGCCTTCAGCACGCCTACACTCGTGGACCAGTTGGGATGCAGGGACTTTTACACATGTGTACATGTTCCATCTGACTTTCTGTCTCTATCTACTGCGGTAGCACCTACAGTCTTAGGAAGGGGGCAGGGACTGGATTGGAGAGTGGATATAAAGAGTGGAAAAATATAGGCCAGATCTCCCTTTTCAGAATTTTATGACGGTCTGATCCCACCACAAAGAATTGGGGGTTTGTGGTCGTCTGAAGCCCTCTAATTAAATGGGGGAAGAGATACCATCTTTTTCTGCACATCCTCTCCCTTCCAGATCCACCCCACCTTCTCTCTAGTTAAATACTACCAATTATATATTTAAAGTAAAATAGTGAAATGTGAATTTCTGTGCCAAAGTGTGGGATGTCCCAATGACGTCTCTGAAAACCCAAAGCCAATCCCTGTGCTACAAACTCAAGGTTTATATTTAGAAAACAGTGTGGATCCTGTATTTTCAAAATGCCTGTAAACATGTTTGTGGGGCTATTTTTAGCTTTTATAGACTTTAGTGAACTTCCAAGTTGGCAAGTCAGACACAGTCAGTTGTTGTCTGTTACCTCGGATGCCAGCACTTTGTGAATGACTGACTGTCTCACAGGGTTTCTAACATGCTTAAAGCAGATGGGTGTATAAGTTGTGTCCACTGCATTTGGTATATCTATATATGTACTACTGTACATACTGTCCTTTTTTTTTTTAGCTTTTATGAGCTGTATAACTGCGATAACAGTTTTGTATGGAATTCAAGATGAATTGGGTCCTGCCAAATGGCACTGGCAGAAATAGCTAGTCCTTTTTCTCTTTCCCCCAGCCCTTCTCTCCTAGTCCTCAAGCATTAAATTGTGCATTCACAAATCCTTCCAGTCGCTGTTATTTTCAGTCCATTGTATCTACTTCCTGTTGGTCAAAGGTCAGGAGGCTTGGGTGGTGTAGAGGGAGATGGAAAGTTGACAGGAAAAAGAAAGCTGGGCTCATTTTAGGGCCAACACATCATAGAATGGGCAAGATAGCACCGATTTGTTGAAAACAAAGAGAAGTAAATGATCAACAGTTTTTCTTGTACGATGAGATCATTAGCTGGATGTTACATGAATGAAAAAGTGTTTTCCCCCAAAGAATCATGTCTTCAAAGGGTGACACTCCCCTCTGTGATTGGGTGACATGCCCCTCTGTGATTGGGGGTGGGGAGAACATCATTGTCCGCACTTGGGCTAAGTCTTACACGTTCGCATCAGAGGTCCTCTTGATTTCAGTATCTGTGGGGTAATTTTTGTATCATGTTCAGCTTTGTGCTTAGTTCTCCTCTCTGGGTGAGGTTATTCTTCCCTGCATCTTGAACTTAATGTGGTTTTTTGGTTTTTTTTTTTTGCGGTACGTGGGCCTCTCACCTTTGCAATCTCTCCCGCCGCGGAGCACAGGCTTCGGACGCGCAGGCTCAACGGCCATGGCTCACGGGCCCAGCCACTCTGCGGCATGTGGGATCTTCCCAGACCAGGGCACGAACCCGTGTCCCCTGCATCGGCAGGTGGACTCTCAACCACTGCGCCACCAGGGAAGCCCGAACTTAATGTGTGATCAATGTAGCCATTTGCATCATTGCAGAAAGTTCTCTTGGACAGTACTGCTCTAAAACTGCAATTAGAATTTGTATCTGTGCTGGAAAATCTTGTGACTTTAAGATGTGATATCAATTTCCTACCACTTAAACAACAAAATTTAAGTAACGTTCTCACATCTTCTTCACTTAAACATGTGCATTGACACTATACTTCATAGTACATGGCATTTTGTCTTTATTCTCCCTAATAACATTGCATTCGGCCCTCAAAAACCGGGATGTCATTACACACACACACACACCCCAATGTTGAATATATGAAGAGAGAATAATTATATATATAAATAAATATACTAACATAAATATGTAGACTTTCCAAAATACTGTAGGCACTGTCTGAAGTTGTAGTTTCTGAATTTTAGCACATTGGCGTGGTTTCATATTGATTTGTTTCTTGATTAAGTTAGTTTCCCTTTTTGTTGGCCGAACCTTCTGGAGGAGGAGATTTGATAGGATTTATGGCCAAACTCCTAGCAATAAGAAGGCCCACTGTTGGTTTGGCGTGTCATCCATTTACGTGAAGACTAAGTTAGCGAAGGACAGAGACAGCGTTTTCAGGGTCACCAGGAGACATTGATTCGTTCGTTCATTTGTTCAGGTAAGTTATCACACATGCCTTTTAAGGCGCCAAGCCCTTGCCTGCTATGCACTATGCAAAGCACTTAGATAGAGGAGGAATGGGACAAGATCTTGGGGAGGAAAGCAGCTGTACAGAGGACTGCTTGACAGTCAAGAGGAGAGTACTCAGATAGAAGTTTGCACAGGTGCTCTGAATACCCTGGAGCAGTCAGCTTTACCTGGTGCAGGTGATAGAGAGCCAGAGAAGGTAGAAAGGCAGGTGTTCCAGTTTTCCTTCACACCAGATTGCAGTTACTCCAAATGCAAAAGGTTAGTTCCTTGCCAAGCTCTCTCAATGTTTTGGAAATTTTTCAGACCATGGGGAAGCGGGATCTTAAAAAATGCCATTGAAAAGCATCTTTTACTGATTTTGTCAGACACCTTCATGGAGATGTATCTTAATTTATTTACTCAATTTCCTGCTGTCACCAACCTTCCTGGTTTGCTCAGGACTGAGGGGTGTCAGGACGTGGAACTTTGACTTCCAAAACAGGGACAGCCCTGGGAACATGGGATGGTTGGTCACCCTATTGTTGGATATTTAGATCGTTTTCAAATATTTACTCATATAAACAGCACGGTGTTGAGTGTTTTGATGCCTATATATTTAGCTGCAGAATGCATTGTTTCTTTAGGTGAGATTCGTAGAGATGAAATGAATGGTTCAGTGACTTCTGGGCGTGTTTGGAGCTCACAGCCCTGCGTTGTACTTCTGCTGTTTTCAGCTAGATTGCTAAGAGTCTGCCTGGACATTTGTGCCACCTCTGCCTCCACAGGTTCTTAGGGAGATATACAGACGACACGGCCAGGTACATACTTGCTCTGTCGCTAGCTGTGGCACCCATTCTAAATCTCTAGCTGGCCAGATTGCATATGACTCCAGCTACCTTTTGTGTAGGCTGGAGGCTGATTCCAAAAGTTCAGGTGGATTCCCTGACCCCACTTTCCTATGAGCACACCCTGATATGAGCTCACTGACCCTTAGTGCATGCGGTAGCAGGAAAGGGGTGAGAACAGATGAAACCCAAGGCAGGTGGTCTTTCTTACCAGTACAGGTTCAGCTATACCATCACTCCAGACCTTCATTCCCAGACACACAGGACATAGCAAGCTTATCTTGGATCCACTGCTAGCCAGGCTCCTGCCTCTCTTCAGACTCATGGTCAGAGTAAGGAAGCCTTGAAAAGCCCCAGAGTTAGTGTGGAAGTATGATGAGAGATGAACTAGTATTCACAGGTAAAAATATATTCAGCCTGCCCCACAGTGCTGTATTGAGAGTTAATGCCATGAGGTGACCTACCTTCCTGTGGAACTTTAGTAACCGATATGCCTGGTTGGGGTCCAAGGTCTCATATCAAACTGTTCTTTGTAGTAAGAAGTATTAAAGTGTAGTCCTATTTCGAGCATTCTTAACATGTGCCCCAGGGGTCATGTGAACCCCTGAAACTGTGCAATATTATGTATGTGCCTTTTTCTAAGAAAAGGTTCCATTGCTTTTATTAGATTCTCAAAGCGGTCTGTGACCCCAAAAGGTATAGAAACTAGTTTGTGTGTATTAAATACTGGGGAGTTTTCATCATTGCTTTTTTGTTTGTTCATTTGATGCAGGACTTAACACCAGAGCTTCGAGGTAGGCATCAGTTTAGCAATGATTTCAACAAGTAAATGATATGCACATTTACTTTCAACAAGTAAATGATATGATACGATTATTCATTAATAATTTAAAATTCCCTGAATTTTTTTTTTCCCAGCTACTGTAGTGTTTGAGTTAAATTTGATTTTTTGCTGTTGTTTTGCTATTGTGAAATTGGTTCAGGTCTAGCTAATTTGTTTTTGTCCGGGCAGCATATGTAAACTCCCATTTAAAAGGTTTGTGGCACAGTTGTGAGCCTATATCTAGGCATTGTTCTGCATTATTTTTGGTGTATTCTTTTGTTTATATTACTAAGCTAAAGTTAGCACAGATAACACTAGGCTAGAAAATGGTGACAATAGTTTGAAAACAGGAAATTTTAGGCTTGTGTGTGTTTGGAACAGATGATCATAATGACAGAGCCAGTGGAGTGGAAACTTCCACGGAGTGTGTTTTTTCCTTATTTTGCTCTATGAGAAAAGATGGTGCTTCCTGGAAAACAACTCAAGTATTTTAAAGTAAACGGTTTTCTTTTGTCCCTGCTTCATGGTTAATTTGTTTTTCTTTATTTTATTTACCCTGGTTGTATTATTATTATGGAAATTTAATATTTTTAATAGGTAAAGTAATTCCCAAAGTGCTTATTTTAGATAGTTAACTATCTAAGTATGTTAACCATTTACTGACATGGTTTTTAAAATAAATTAAAATTGTGAGAATATTATAACCACTGGACTTTGGTGGAAGAAATTTGTTTCTCTCTTTTAAGTGTTCCTAACTTTACTTTTTTTTTTCTTTTTAACCCTCTGAATTCCAGTCTTGAAAACAAAGTAGTTATACTTTGTCTAAGCTATTTCCTGACCAAGACTCTCTCCAGATGTATCCTGGAATTCTATATTTAAAAGAAAGGCTAAATTTATTCACTAATTGCAGAATAAGAAGAAGAGTATGCATTTCCATACAGAAATAAACTTTTCTGTGTGTGTACATCATTCCTAGATTTTAAAATATTAATTAATAGACTTTGTTTTTCAGAGCATTTTTAACTATAAGCTTTTAAATCATGTGATATTTTAAAAATTATAAAAGGAGTAAATGGAAGCTCCTTGAAAAAAATCAGACTGCACAAAATCATATAAAATAAAAACACGAAACTGGTCTGACCCTCCCATCCCTATTCCTGGAATGACCACATTTAACACTTCCGGTGTGTCTCCTTCCAGACCTGCTCTCTAAACATAGTTTACATGTACAAGCACACAATCATTTCAGACTAAATGAAATCATAAAGTTCGGTAACTCACTTTTTAAAAAAATTTAACAATTATCTTGTGGGCATTTTTCATATATAAGTGAGATCTAGCTCACTTTTTAAAATGTTTTGCATCAACTTACTATAGTATAGATAGCTCGTAATTTATTTAAATTTAACCATTACCCTGCTGATGAAGTTTAGATTAAAACCTATCTTATTAAAAACAGCATTTTCATTTTGTGAAACCCATGTCTTCATGGGTTAACATTTTACAGATTTCTGAGATTCTACGTAAATTTTGAATTCACAGTCACGACCTTCTTTCCTTAAGTATCAGTCATGAAATACCTTTTAAGGGATTTCAGAATAAGAAAGTTCCACTCTACTTTTCCCCCCAGTTTCCTAGGATAATATAGGGTTAGTAAAATTAGTGGTGGTGCTTCATGATGGAAAGGCAGATGGCTCAAGAACATAGCAAGTGCTGTTCTTCAGTTTATCGGGTCAAGGTAAACTCGAGGATTCAGCAACTAGAGAGACCTGAATGCAGTCATCAGAGGTCTTTCTGAACTGCTCGAACAGAATGGGCTTGTTAATGGGCTACTTGGGACCTGTGTGCTGAGAGTTCAGAGAAGCCTTAACTCAGAGAAAGTTGAGGGAAGCTGCAAAGAAGAGGTTATTGAGCTGACTCTTGAAGACTGAGTAGGATCATTGGGTGAGAGAGAGAGGATGCGTTAGACTCAAAACAAAACAACAAAATGCGCGCGTTGGCTGGAAAGGCCAGACAGGTAAGTATGGTTTTGAAGAACCTTGTATGGCAACCTGTAAAGGCAGTTTGGGCTACCCTAATAACAACTATGGACTTCTTTTTTTCTTTCCCTGAGGTCTTTTCATTTAAGTTCGCTGACTCTCCGCAGTCATTGTGATGAACAGAAAACTTTAAAAGCATCCTGTCGAGGCTTTGAGGGCTTCACAATGGGTGAAGCGCTGGGGCAGATATAAAAAAACATTTAAGGAATGGTCTCGGCTTTCAAAGAACTCGGGAAAATAATTCACAAGCATTTGGAACATTTGGAGATGTACACAGTAAAATAACAGGTGGTTCCAAACTGTCTATAGCCATGCAGAAGACTTTCCAGGGCAGTATCTGATGGATGGCCAAGACTCCAGAGGGAAGGTGTGGCGAGGAAAAGGGAAAGTTTGGACAGAACCTTGGAGAATAGATTAGGTTTCCAACAGTAGAAAGGAGTTCAGACATACTCGCCAATAGGATAAATATTGTCAACAAAGACGAGAAGGGAGAAGATAAAACTAGCTTGGCAAGAGCAGAAGCCTTGAGAAGATAAGGAATTAGATAGATGAAAGCTTTAAAGGACCTCTGTGTTTGTTTCTTTAATTCTATTTTAAGAAGCAACCTAATTGTGTCTATTGATTGGACCAGTGGTTCTCAAGTCTTGGTGGCACAGAGAAATCACCTGGTGAGCATTTAAAACTACCTATGCTGGTGCTAGGGCTGATGCCCCACGCTCCAGTTTAGTTGGCCTGAGGTGAGGCCCCCAGGCATCAATCTTTTTTTTTTTTTTCTAAGTAAATTTCTCTAGATATTTCTTACCTAGAGTTAGAGTTGAGAATCACTGGACCACCCTGACCTCTTCTCTTTGCCCATCCATTTATTGGCTATTTCTTCAATAATTAGCTCTTCCAGTTAGAAGTACAGGGAAGCGATTAGGGAGTCTTGGAAAGCATTGTACCAAGCCCGTGTTACATCAGTTATAGCAGAGAAAGCTCAGAAAACAAGTGTGTGCAGCATTCGCAGTGTTTTTCTTTAAAACTGAGCCCGTTTGCCATTTAGGCAAATTAGACATATTTTGTAAGTTTGTTAGTAATATTATTACAGGTCGTGGTTTGGGGCTAATCCGTATTGAAATTTTTTTCTTCCCACGAGGTAATGGGACTCCATCTGTACTTTCTTGCCAATGTGTACATACCCATACTCTGTAGGTATGTGATAAACCTGTATTAGAACCTTGCTTCCACATGACAAGTCTGTCTTCGGTATGATGTATGCAGCTGGCTTAAATACAGAAATTATTTAAAAGAACAGTTTTCCTTTAAAATGGAGTATAAAAATTCCTCTCATATCCGTAGAGTTTTTAAAACAAACGAATTGATGGTTTATGCACCTCTACCTTGCCTGACAAATTCTTGTCAGCCAAACTGCAAATGGGCTGGGCAGATTGCAGTCATGTCAATATCCCCAGAATGCATAGAAAGTGTGAGAACTTCCATATTTTTAGCCATGGTTCCTTTGATTGGCATATTCAGCAGATGCTGACTGAGCACCTCCTTGGGACTAGGAGAAGAAAGATGAAAGGTGAAAAGACATGGCTCCAGCCCTCAAGATGCTCACTTGTAGGGATGTCAAACACGGTAACTGGGAACGAGGGGGAAATGGAGAGCTTGGAGGGGGCCGCTTAGGGATGGTGCCCTGAGATCTGAGCTAAATCCAGGGGGTGGATTATGTGCCAAGGGGCAGCCTGTATCAGGGCCAGAGGCAGGACAGAAGCAGAGTGTTAGGGGACCTGCAAGCATTTCCGATGTGGTTGGAAGGCAGAGGCAAGAAGTGAGGCTGGAGAGATAGGGAGAGGCTGGAAGAGCCCCGTGTGCCCTGCCAGAGAGTTTGGCAGGGCAAACTCTGCAGGCGGTAGGCAGGCACCAAACATAGGGAATGGGTAGATGGCAATGCAAAAACTCCATTGGATATTGGATATTTAGTTTGGCAGTCTGATCTAAATGTATTTCCATTGGGATCCATGGACTCTCGTGCTGTTCTCTTTTGATGTTAGTACAGTAGCCAAAGTTAATCTTGAAACCCTGAGATGGAACACCTGTATCAGAGTATGGCGCTTTTAAAGCTGCTTCAAAATGCAGACCTGCTGGTGAAATCTTTTTACTGCATCATTGATTCAACGTCAGGTTGAAGTGACTATTGCATTGTAGGAAATGACAACAAAATAAATGTTTGCATAGTTCTTCTCAAGCACACCTGCTCATTTGCCAGTAGATAAAACGTTTTTTCACATGCATTTTGTTTAAAATTGCTTGGAGTGTTTTTGAGGGTTTCTAGAAAACGTGTCCTTTTTGTCTGTTACTGCTCTGTAGGATTGGTGAGGCAATGTACAGCTTTCTCTGGGGCTACCAAGGCAGCAAGGATAAAAATAGGGCAAACTTTAAGAATCCCAGATATTTTCAGATAACAAAGACTGATTTATGTGGACCCATTTTGTGCTCAGACAAAACATAGAGAAGCTTTTGTGCTGTGATTAGCAAGGGTGCTGATGTCAGTTCTCTTGTCGAGCATCAAGCTTTATTCTGTGGCTAAATTGTGCTTTGTACCCTAATCCAGAGAACCTTTGTATCTGCCTTATTAAAGTGTGTAGTTTATGTAATTGCTTTTGTTTTCCAGTTTAATCTGTGCCAGATTCAATGAGAGTGACTCATTTTGTGACTGAGACAAACATTCACATTTGGACCACATTAAAAATAAATAAATAAGTGGCAGGTGCTGCTTGGCTAAATTCTGTGTTTTCATGCTGTAATTTCCTGCTGCAAGGGTTCATCTCTTAGATAATGTCTTCTCGGCCTCTGTAATCGCTAGCCCAATCTGTCTAGTGCCCCGCAGTTCACTGCTGTTCATTTCTTGGCTAGGTATTTTAGTTTCCAAGGGCCTATTACATTTTCACAGTATCATTTCAAGAGGGAAGCAAAGAAATGTTTGGGGGAGCCACAGTCAACTGGATGACGAAGAGTGACACATGAGCTGTAGCAAAGGGACATATTTCATTCTATTCTCTTCTTTGTCATTTTCCCAAGGTGTTTTGTGTGTGTGTTTTGGTAAAGCTCAGTTATGTTTATTTTATGATGTAAATGTTCAGTATTTTTCTCAAGTAGAAGAGGTTTTGAAAGCACACGCCTTTCTATTCAGGGTGGCCAATGTATCTAATCTAATAGTCTCAAAAATTTTACAACTTCATAGTCTTAGGGGAATTCTATTTATTGTACAAATATTTCTAGGTATTCGGCCCTTGCCTTGCTCTGCATTGAGTATGTAACGGCAAATAAAGCAGACATGGTCACTGTCTTCTCGGACTTTATGGTCTGCTTGGGGAGTTAGATGCTAAATAAATAAATACAAAGAAAAACTGGATTGCAGATTACAAAAATCACTGCATAGGTATGTGATGGGGTCCCTAACATTATGCCCTGCTCTACAACCGGTGGTGGTTGAGTTGAGGTTGGTCAGGGAAGGGAAGGCCTAAAGGTCAAAGTCTGCCTGGCAAAGAGAGGAAAGAACATCCCGGACTTAGGAAACAGCATGTGCAAAGTCCCTGAGGCAGGAGACAGTTTGGCATCCTGTAAACCAGCGGTCCCCAACCTTTTCGGCACCAGGGACCAGTTTCGTGAAAGACAGTTTTTCCACGGAGTGGGTGGGGTGGAGGGGAGATAGGGTTTGTTCTGGTGGTGATGTGAGAGATGGGGAGCAGCAGATGAAGCTTCACTCGCTGCCCGCCGCTCACCTCCTGCTATGCGGCCTGATTCCTAACAGGCCATGGGCCAATACCGGTCCGTGGAGCAGGGGTTGGGGACCCCTGCTATAAACCATATGATTAGAAGGGAGAAGTGACAATTGGTGAAAACTTAAGAGAAAAAAAAAAGACCGTATTTAAATGGTTAGAGATGAACTATATACAAGCACAGCAGTATGGCACTATTTAGTATAGGGACAGATAACCCTCCGAACAGTCCTGCAGCCCGAGAGCTTCTCTGAAGTGCAGTATAGAAATTGATGCCTGTAATACTTAGTCTGAGTCATTGGGGAATGGATGAATTATGTTCAATGAATTATGTAGTAAGGCATTTTAGAAGGATTTCCATGAAAGACATTAAAGTTTTAAAAAGTCATTTATGTATTTAAAGACAGAACCTTCACTATCTGGAGAAATCACTTTTACAAAAAGATGTGATTCCTTGATGGCCCTGGATAAGTGACATAATACTCTGTTTTCCTTTCTCTTTACTTCTCTATTCCTTTTTTAAGCTTACTGTTTGATAGGGAGGTATCTGTGAAGGCGTCCTTTTACTAAGAGATGATATTTATTTATTTTGAAATAAGTAGATGTCATATATTAACTAAATGGATTTTTTTTTTTTTTTTTTTTGCGGTATGTGGGCCTCTCACTGTTGTGGCCTCTGCCGCTGCGGAGCACAGGCTCCGGACGCACAGGCTCATTGGCCATGGCTTATGGGCCCAGCCGCTCCACGGCATGTGGGATCTTCCCGGACCAGGACACGAACCCGTGTCCCCTGCATTGGCAGGTGGACTCTCAACCACTGCGCCACCAGGGAAGCCCACTAATCATTTTTTAAGTGTACAGTTCAGTAGCATTAAGTACTTTCACATTGTTGTGCAACCATCATGGTCATTTATCTCCAGAACTTTTTCATCTTCTCAAACTGAAACTCTACCCATTAAACACTAACTCCCCATCCCCCTTCCCCCTAATGCCAGGCAACAACCATTTTGCTTTCTCTCTCTGTGAATTTGATTACCGTAGGTACCTCATATAAATAGATAGGTACCTCATATAAATCCTACAATTTTTGTCCCTTTGGCTTATTTCATTTACCATAACATCTCAAGGTTTATACAGATTGTAGCATGTGTCAGAATTTTCTTTTAAGGCTGAATAATATTTCATTGTATATATTTCATTTATCTCTTCATTCATCAATGGACACTTGGGTTGCTTCCACCTTTTGACCTTTGTGAATAATGCTGCAATGAACATGGGTGTACAGATATGTCTCTGAGAGACCCTGCTTTTCATACTTTTGAGTTAGATACCCACACTGGAATTTTTTGAAGGACCGCCATCCCATTTTCCACAGTAGTTACACCATTTTACATTCGTACCAGCAATGCACAAAGGTTCCAGTTTCTTCATATCCTGGCTCACACTTGTTATGTTCTGCCTTTTTGATAATAGCCATTCTAATGTGTATGAAGTGGTATCTCATGGTGCATTTCTCCACTGATAGTCATGTTGAACATCTTTTCTTGTGCTTATTGGTCATTTGTATATCTTTCTTGGGGAGTCAAATTCTTCAAGTCCTTTGCCCATTTTTTAATTGGGTTGTATATTTTCATTGTCACTGAGTCGTAGGAGTTCTATATGTATTCTAGACATTAATTTCTTATCAGATATATGATTTGCAAATATTTCCTCCCATTCTGTGAGGTGCCTTTTCACTCTTTGATCATGTTCTTCAACAATATAAAAGTTTAAAATTTTGATGCAGTCCAGTTTCCCTGGCGTTTGTTTTGTTTCCTGTGCTCTTACTGTCATAATCAAGAAATCATTACCAAACCTAATATCATCAAGGTTTTCCGTATTTGTTTTTCTAAGAATTTTCTAGTTTTAGCTGTTACATGTAGGTCTTTGATCCATTTTGAGTTAATTTTTATTTGATACGGTGAGAGTCTAACTTTATTCTTTTGCAGTTGGATATATCCAGTTTTCCCAGCACCATTTGCTTTTTATATTTAGTAAAAACTAAATCTTCCTTGGTTTGTTGACTGGATATTACCTATCAATGAAATAGCTTCTAATATCAATCGGTGTCTTCTAATGTTTTATCAGAAGCTCTAATAGAAAACAATAAATGTGTATACACATATTATTAAGTTAATTGAGGAAGCATCAGTAAACTTTGCTGGAGTGGTAGATTATTCTGTGGAAACAAAACATTGTCTATGACTTTCTCTAGTCAGTGCATTTATAAAATTGGTTTGACAAATGTGCATCTTGAAAAATTTCTCTCGAGTTAACACTGGATGGATATTTTTGTTTTGTTCCTAGGCATGGAAGAGGAGATGGTTTGTGTTACGCAGTGGCCGTTTAACTGGAGATCCAGATGTCTTGGAATATTACAAAAATGATCATGCCAAGAAGCCTATCCGTATTATTGATTTAAATTTATGTCAGCAAGTTGATGCTGGATTGACATTTAACAAAAAAGAGTTTGAAAACAGCTACATTTTTGATATCAACACCATTGACCGGATTTTCTACTTGGTAGCAGACAGTGAAGAGGAGATGAATAAGTGGGTTCGTTGTATTTGTGACATCTGTGGGTTTAATCCTACAGAAGAAGGTAAGTTCAAGATTTTGTGACTCAACCTGAGTTCTCCTTTATTACTACATTTTAAAAACCGTTGTAAAATTCTTTGTTATTTCAGTTACACAATATAATTTTTTTTATAATAGTAACAACATTTAGAAAAAGCAAACCTTTTAATCAGTTTAAGGAGAAATTTTTATAGATTTTAGAAAGAGAGACTACCATTGTGGGGCAGTGTTTAAATAATGTCCTGAAGAAGATGACAAGAAGGCATACTTATTTAAGAGCATTTCTTGAGTTCCAAGGTAAATATTAAGTTGAACCTTAACACTGCTGATACTTGATATTTCAACCTGTTAAAATAACATTTTCATGCGGCTCAACTTAATTCTTCAGGAGTTTTTTTTAACTGAAGTATAGTTGCTGTACAGTATTATATGTTACAGGTGTACAATATAGTGATTCACAGTCTTTAAAGGGTGTGCTCCATTTATAGTTATTACAAAATATTGGCAATATTCCTTGTGTTGTACAGTATATCCTTATAGCTTGTTTTATACATGATAATTTGTACCCCTTAATCCCCTACCTCTCTCTTGCCCCTCCTCCTTCCCTCTCCCCACTGGTAACCACTAATTTCATCTCTGTATCTGTGAGTCCCCTTCTTTTTTGTTATACTCGCTAGTTTGTTATATTTTTTAGATTCCACATATAAGTGATATCATACAGTATTTGTCTTTCTTTGTCTGACTTATTTCACTTAGCATAACACCCTCCAGGTCTATCTATGTTGTTGCAAATGGCAACATTACTTCTTTTTGATGGCTGGGTAGTATTCCACTGTGTGTGTGTGTGTGTGTGTGTGTGCGCGCGCGCGCGCGCACGCATGCGCACACACACCACATCTTCTTTATCCTTTCATCTGATGATGGATACAGGAGTTATGTTTTAAACTATATTGGATTATGGAGTTATGAAATAGCCAAGGTGACTGTCAGTACCTATGAAAAGCAAATGAGAATCAGTCACAAAACATGATGAAAAAGTAACAAACATACGAATTTACTTAACACAAATGTCCTAAAAAAAGCATGGAGGAAGAGTGGTCTCAAGTTTTGAAAAAGAGGTAGTGAAGAAAAGCTTCTTGGAGAAGGACCAATTGTGAACTGTAGGCTTTTGAAGGAAGTAGTGTTATATCTACATAAATGAAAGGAGGAATGCAGAACCTGCAGGCTTAGGGGCTAGGGAAGGGCCCAGAGGTGGAGTAGACTCCTCCTTGGCTGGAGCAGAGGGCTATGAATGATAAAGGCAAGGAGAGACTTGCTTGAGGATCTGAGATTTGAGTGCCTTTCCTGGGAGGAGCTGAGTGATTAAAGGCCTCAAGAAGAATTTTTTTTTTTTAATAAATTTTTATTTATTTTCGGCTGCATTGCGTCTTCATTGCTGCATGTGAGCTTTACCTAGTTGCGGCGAGCGGGGGCTACTCTTCGTTGCAGTGCACGGGCTTCTCATTGCGGTGGCTTCTCGTTGTGGAACGTGGGCTCTAGGTGCACGGGCTTCAGTAGTTGTGGCACGCGGGCTCAGTAGTTATGGTTCGCGGGTTCTAGAGTGCAGGCTCAGTAGTTGTGGCGCACGGGCTTACTTGCTCCGCAGCTTGTGGGATCGTCCCAGACCAGGGCTCGAACCTGTGTCCCCTGCATTGGCAAGCAGATTCTTAACCACTGCGCCACCAGAAAAGTCCCTCAAGAAGAATTTTACAAGTGGAATTCCTCTTTGGGTGCTTTTATATAGCTGTCATGACCTCTTATATTCCCTGTCTACTTCTGTACTTCTCTTCCTTTTTAAACAAACACTAAGAACCCACGGAGGGGACTCCAATACTAATTTAGGTTTGCAGAGCCAAGAATCAGAAATAAAGGTGACCTTATTAAATAGGGTCTTTGACCCTGTTGTTTTCATGGTTATACTCACATTGACAAGCATGCATTTCCAAATATCTATATTTAGGAGTGCTGGAGATTCAGTGAGGGGTGGAAAAATTGTGTTAACAATCAACTTCAAGAGTTAGATTGAAGTGAAACAGTCATCATCTCTAATTAGCTCAGGTCAGCATGCTGTTTCCTCTTTGGCCAGGCAGCCCCCAGGAGAAGGAGGCTTCCAGGGCTGGGATTGGCCCAGTGGGCTGGGGGAAAACCCTTGCTGAGGAAATCTAGAATGCTCGAGGGAAAACAGCACTGAGAAAGGGAAGGAGGCCGTCTGATTTAGACCCGGGGCTAATGACCTAGAGCTCTTCAGCAGAGTTCTACTGATTAAAAAGCCTCAAGCAATTGTTGCACATGTGGAATTAAAGCTTCAGTTGTTTTTGTGAAGTTACTAAATATGTTCACATTTTAAGTGGGCCTGCTGGTATTACTTGTAACGCCAGTTAAACTCCTTTCCCTTCTTGGTGGCATACATGATCTATATTTGAGCGCAGAAGAGGATTTTTCAGTTGAAGTCACAAATGAGATTGCTCTCTTTTTAATGGTTAACAGCCCCTCAGTAATGATAATGATTGGATTTAGACCTCACATTCATTTCCTCGTATGATGGATTTTCAGCTAAAATAATTGAAGTGGTTGTATAATCTTTGTGTTGATGTTGTTCTTTTGCCCGCTACCTTTTCAATTTAGAATTTGGGGGGATATAAATGCAGATTTCTGTCTCCATTGGTTGCCTGTACAGATTCAGCAGATCTGAAAGACTACAGTAGGTGTTCTTCTGTCTCTTTTTGTTTTCTTTATAATTGTCCGACTTAGCAAAGGATATAAGATGCCCTCTTAGTGTGTTCTCCGGTTAAGGAATGTGAGTGTGTAATTTTTGGAAGCACTTTTGGGGGTGGTTAGAGTTGAGAACCCCCAAAATAAGAATTTGTCATGCTCAAGTGTCCCAGATTAGCTTTGCAAGTTTTAAGGCAAGGAGTCTGGTCCATCTGTCCACCTTAGAATGATTCTTATCATCTGGGAGCCAGTCAGCTCTGGGAAGTAGATAGGTTTTGTCTGCTTTAGAACATTAATTCAGTTATCTACCCAATTATTTGAGTTTGCCAGTACTCCACTAGGCTCTGGGCATTCATTCAACCGATACATATTAGGTGGCCAGTTAGGCAGACAGATGAGAGGTATTATAGACAGGAAACTGAGCATCTAGTGAGAGAAGAGTCATACCCAAAATAATTCAGTACAGTTGATAAGTGCAAGTTAGATGTATATGTATGTACATATATGTGTTCACAGTTTTTAATATAAATCATACTTTAACATATATTTAAGTGTTAATATATAACATTAAGATATAATTTTATATATTAAAGTATGATACTGTGGAAGTGTATAAATACAGTTTTTGCCCTCATAGAGCTTAAGTCAGTCTAGTAGGAGAGACAGGCAAATAATCTAGGAATTATAATACCAGTTGTTAGGTGCTCCGCTAAAAGAAAAAGAAAAGCATAGATAGCAGCTGATTGCATCTCAGCAGGATCAGGAAAAGCCTAGGTAGTTTTAAATGGCTCTGTGACTATAGCTGATAATGTACTGAGAACTTTATTTTTGTCCTTAGTGGAACATCTTCATTGGCATTAGTAGTCAGAATCAGTTACAGTGCCTGTTTTCACTTCATAAACTTACTAGTATAGGGAGGGGGAAAGTTTCAAAACTTGAAAGCCACCTTTCAGTGGCAAAACTCCCAAATTCTTATAAAACAGATTAGAAGTATATTTGCCTTGAGTGAAGCTCTCAATTTGTGAACTTGTAATCTTCGCAATATCCATAAAAGGGGAAGTTGTAAGAAAATTGATAATATGATTAATCAAATTTGATGTATATAAGCTGAGTTGGTTACCAAGAGTAGCTATGCTAATCACAGATCTTTTTTTTTTTTTTTTTTTGCGGTATGCGGGCCTCTCACTGTTGCGGCCTCTCCCGTTGCGGAGCACAGGCTCCAGACGCGCAGGCTCAGCGGCCATGGCTCACGGGCGCAGCCGCTCTGCGGCATGTGGGATCCTCCCGGACCGGGGCACGAACCCGTGTCCCCTGCATCGGCAGGCGGACTCTCAACCGCTGCGCCACCAGGGAAGCCCCACAGATCATTTTTATCTGTTCATTAAAATAAGTCCCTAAGGACTTCAGTTTGCCAATACTTTTAAATTTAGTTCCTGATCTATATCTAAATGCAATTGTACGTATTTTTTCAATTCTATAATTTAGATGTTTTTACAAGTTCATCGTGGCCATCTCCCAAATAACCACAGTCAGAAATGTCTTACTAGATTGTGTTGGAGACTTGAGTTTCTTGGAATAAATTGGTGAAAGATGAGCAATCCTCCATTGTGTAGTATCAAGGAGCCACACAGATAGTTTTATTTTGCTCTATAATTTTGGGTTTTGAGGCATAGTAGCAAAACTGCAAAAAGCCTTTAAAAGCCAGCCATTGTATTTCCCTACTGATTTGTAGTAGCTGACTTTGCTAGATGCCGCCTTCAAAATTCCACATTTTTAAAGTTTTGTATCAAATTCTAAACAGCAGAGAACTGCTGTTATCCTTCATGATCACATTCATACAGTTTAATATGACAAGGGGAGTATCAAAATGTCTTTGTTCTTCCATTAACTTTACTACCTGCTTTATATTCTCCTCCACGCACTGTATAATAGGGGCTTTTGTCTTTACCTAGATCTGTCCCCTGAGCCCTGTGTTCTTCCCTTTTCAGACAGCCGAATACGCTCCCACTCTTGGCGTAAAATTAATAACACAAAATGATTGTTCACTAAAACTAGTTTCAGGGTAGACGTGGGAAGAAATAGACTATGCTTGGTATTACAGCCTGAGAACATAACTATCCCCAATCCCTAGGAGAACAACTAATTTTCTCCAGAAAACAAAAGGAAAGGGGAAAATTCTGACCTGTGTTTTGATTCCAGGAACCTTTCAAAATATCATTACCATGTTATTTCCGCTGCCCCAGGTGACCATTGCTATTATTGAATACTCCGAATGCTGGCAGGCTGAATCTGTTTTTCAGTTCTAGCTCATTGCCCTGTGTGTGGTTCCTATGAATGCTTTTATTTAGTAAACTTGAGACCAAGAAACTAATTTCTTTTGTTTTTCTTGGAAATGTGCAGATTTATTTTTGTTTCTACCCCGAGGTGGAAGCTGGACAATCTGCTAAACAAGTGCCAGGAAGCTCAGCCTTAGGGCTGAATGCAACTGACTTGGTGCAGAGGCTCCTGGTCTCATTTCAGGGGCAAGTTTGGAAAGTTGCCTCTTAATCAGTTGAGTTGCTTTTCTCAAAATGCCCAGATAATACTGGCTTAAAAAAAAAGTGTAATTCTCTGATATTCTTCCTTTTAGAAAAGTAGGGAAGCTAATGTGAGAATATACACACGCTGCCATTCCTGCAAAGCAGTGCTTCTTAATTAGGGAACTTAAATTTCTTTTTATTTACTCTTTCATACAGGTATAACTTATTACTGTGCAAGGCACAGATCTTAAGTTTACAGTTCAATATAGTTTTATATATCCATTCTGTATCTATACATAGAAATAGAAATCTGTGAAACCCCCACTCAAATCAAGAAATAGAACAGTTCCAGTCCCCTAGAAGGTTTTCTCACCTTTCTTCCCAGTAAAAACGCAGAAAAAAAGTTCAGGTGTAACCATTATTTTGCTTCTATCACCATAGATTCGTTTTCCCTATACTTGAACTTTACACAAATAAAACCATTGAGTCTGGCTTCTTTTTTCCAATAGTAAGCCTGTGAGATCCATCTATGTTGCATGTCGCACGAGTTCAGCATCCTATGTAGCATTCCACTGTGTGAATATATTGTAAATTATTGATCTATTCAAATGTTGATAGACATTTGGCTTGTTTCCAGTTTTTAGTTAATACAGATAAAGCTGCTGTGAACATTTTTACATCTGTCCTTTGATGGACATGAACACTTTGCTCTTTGGTATATATACCCATGAGTAGAATTGCTGCAATTCATCACAGGATATATATTTTTAGTTTTAGTAGATTTGTTAGTAGCTTTAGTTTTCCGAAGTTATTGTGCCAATTGCTTTCCTACCAGCAGCATATAAAACTTCTAGTTACTCTACGTTACTAGCATTTGGTGTTGTGGGTCATTAATTTTAGCCATTCTAGTGAGTGTGTATCTCATTGTGGTCTTACTTTGCATTTTCCTGAGGACCAGTCCAACCAGAGTCTGTTCTGTTTTGTCTTCTTTTATCACACATTTTCAAGCTACTGCCCCTGAGATCTTGATTCATTGAGTCTCCTGAGTGAGGCCCAGGCACCTAGATTTCTCAAATACCCAACAAGTAATTCTGCCAAGATGCCATGACACCTCTGGATAAAAATTAAATCATTTGTCAGCACTAAGGGTTTGTTTTAAAAGTCTCCAAGAATGTTTTCACATTCTATTAAGGAGATAGATGGTCATGACAGATAAGAAGATTGGACTCTGATGAAAGGTCTTCGATTTTTGATTAAATAATTTGAAGACATTTCAGGTTGCTTCAGTGAAAATTGTGACTACCGCCCTTTCTTGTTTGTATCCATTTGATAGATTTACCCTTATAAAATGTTCTTCCGTAAAGAAGGGTATGTTCAGAAGTGAGAAGACGGCCATTTTTTTTAATTCCTCTTTTTACTTTATTTTATTTTTTATTTTTTGGCCACACCGCACAGCATGTGGGATCTTATTAGTTCCCTGACCAGGAATCAAACTGGCACCTCCTGCATTGGAAGGCTAAGTCTTTTTTTTTTTTCTTTTTTAACTTTTTTTTTTTTTTTGGCTGTGTTGGGTCTTTGTTGCTGCACGCTGGCTTTCTCTAGCTGTGGCGAGTGGGGGCTACTCTTCCTTGTGGCGTGCAGGCTTCTCCTTTGCAGAGCACGGGCATTAGGCGCGCAGGCTTTAGTAGTTGCAGCACGCACGCTCAGTAGTTGAGGCACGTGGGCCCTAGAGTGCACGAGCTTCAGTAGTTGTGGCTCATGGGCTCTAGAAAGCAGGCTCAGTAGTTGTGGCACACAGGCTTAGTTGCTCCACGGCATGTTGAGATCTTCCCAGACCAGGGATTGAACCCGTGTACCCTGCATTGGCAGGTGGATTCTTAACCACTGCGCCAGCAGGGAAGTCCCAAAGGGGGAGTTTTAGCCACTGGACCACTGGGGAAGTAGAAGATGGCCATTTTAGCATTAATAGTAATGCCTACTCTTTGTGAACTCTTATTTTCTAGGTTAATTAGATATAAATCACATAAATCTATTTGAAATGCTTCTCTTTACAGAAAAAAAAAAAATCTACAACAGACCTGGTAAATCAGGAATCAGTAGATATAGAGCAACCTTGACCTATTTACCTTTAATTGTGAACATAAAGGGAAAACTTTTGCAATAGCAACAAACAAATGTTCTGTCAACAAATGTAGCCCATCTTGGGAGGAAAGGATCTCATCTGGTCTCCGGACAGGAAGTGAGCAATACCACAGTTTTATTACCACATGCTCAGGCAGGGTATGTCAGTAGTTACAAAATCAGAGGGTCTTATCACATCAACTTTGAAATAGTCTACCTTACCCATAATGAAGAGTAAGATTGCTTCCCTGGGCTTAAGCACGTGTACCATTTGAGTTAAAAAATATTATTTTGAATATTTCAAGGCATTGGCTGGGCACCCCAGCTTGTATGAGGGACACTAACTCCAGAGCGTTATGCTTCCAAATGGGATAAAACTGTGCATTGAGATAGGGATCGTGTGAACCCATCTATTATTTGTGGCTCCCCTCACAGAACAATCTATTCCTCTTCCCTGAAAACCCGTTAAGCCTTTCCTTTGCAGTACTTACTAGCTTTCTAAGTAAAATTAAATTCAGAGTTTGCTGCAGTAGCTTATCAGGCCTTTAGTGGATGCCAATTATCCTCTTCATGCCGTCTGAATTAAGAGACAGGAAATAATTTTACACACAGAAGCACACCCTATGCTGATGTTTGGTTCTCAGAAACTTGATACCACCATTACTTAGAAAGAACAGTAAGTCAGAAACCCAAGTGAGGCAGAAAGCAATAAACATGGTCTGCTCAACTACTTGCAGGGTAGAATGGGGGCTTATCCCATGTCTTTCTAAGGTTGAAGAGAAGTTTCTTTCAGCCCAGTTGGTTAACTTTGGCTAGAAGTTTTATGTTAAAGAATATTTAGATACCATGCCATGCTGGCATTAAAATACACAGAGTTGAGGATATAGTCAAATTACCATGAGTAAAATCATCCCAAACACTCAAACTTTGAAGATGGTGCATTATCTGAGCCCAAGGTGGGAAAGCAGTGTCCCCTTACCTTTTAAAGTCTTGTGTGCCATGTTGTTTGGAACGGTTGGGCTTGCTGTTCACAGCTATTTGAAGGTCTTTTCTTCCATGAGCTTGCTAGTGAACATAATGGAGGTTTCTCTCTAGTTCTTGCCTCCGAGAAGCATACATAAGTCTTCCCATATTGTGAACAAGATTTTTTTGCTTAAAAAGGAACCTTTGAATCCCAGTCCTTTTGTCAGAAAATGGAGAGGCTCTTGCAGCTATAAAAGAGTAAAACACTTTTATCATTCACAGGTGGCAGAAATGGAAGGTTAAAAATGAGATAGTCCCATTGTGTTAATAAAACAAGGCCAAACAAAAGTGATTGCTTGGCTGGGTGACTTTTTTCCCCACTTAAGATGAATCACTCAGTTCGTTTAGTATATAGCCATCCAGTTTAGAAAAAATATTGAAGGAAAAGTGTATCTATAAAAACAATGACTTGAAAAAAACAAAACAAAACAACTGCCTGGAAAAGTTATTTTAGGAGTTACAGTGGAAAACTAGAATTCATACTATTTTATACGGTAAAGTTTTTCCAGTGTTTAGTTTGATTTTGTTTGGTCAGAACTAAACATTGAACTGGATTATACAATTTTTCCATATCTCTGTGGTAGAAGAAAGAAGTATATAAAATATACTTGTGAATACACCCTGTAGGCTACATAGAATACAGCAACTACTTTCTGATTCCTCTGATTGTTTTTTCTTCTCAATGTTGTATATATTTTGCTTAAGGTCTTTAAAGGGTAAATATTTTTCATAGTTCTCTGAAGTTTAACACTCCACAAGGATTTACTCTGAGTCACTGATTAATCTAGGGCATTTCAAATCCCCTTAAATACATCTGTTTATATTTGTTTCAAAATCAAAACAGTAAAACATTTCATAGGGTATGTTATAAACACTATTTATAACCAGCATCAATTAGACATGATGAGGTACTTATGAGTTCCTGCGAAATTACGCCATTATCTTGTATAAATGTCGAAAAATTAATTTATTCTTTTCTCACCATCGTCTGTTCTGGCCTTTCATAAATAAGAAAGAATGAATTAATTTCTGTCATAAAGTGTTAGCTTTTGTTAGATGAGCTTGTGTGAAGACTTGACATTGCGTGCAGCATAGCAAAGATAGAACATTAGAAATTAGCTCAAGTTCTCCTTAACCCAGGCCGAAGTCTCCAACAGAAAGAAATCTTCATACTCAGTTAGCATCTAGCAGGGCTCACAGAGATTTCTGGAAGAGCAAATTCCAAACTGCACGTGCAGGTGAAGGGGTCTTGCAGATTGGGGATTGCTTTCACCTCTTCCAACCTGGTATAGAGAAAGTGCTAATAAGTGAGTTTCTGTTGGGTGAATGGAGTGTTTTTGAGCATCTGCCCCAGGAGTTCTGATCCTTTTGGTTTGCTTTGGGGACCCACAATTAAAGATAAACTAATTAAAGATAGCCATACTCACGTGTTATCATTCAAGCTTTACCATTAGGATATGAGCTTCTCTGCCTAGGAAGAAGAGCTTTGAAATAAGCTACATAAACTTGGCTGTAGTGCATATGTGGATGTTAATGTTGAATACATAAAGACCTCATCAAAAGCACATGGACTTACTCTGTAGAATCTAGAGAAGAGAGAGCAGACCTTTCGCTCTTCCCTGGGGAATTGACAGACCAAATGACCTGCCTGTTATTCTATTCTGTAGAACATATTAAGTCTTCTTACCACTTTTTAGCATCGTTAGATACTGTTTTGTTGTGAAAAATCTCAGTTTCAACCCAGCCTTTTCTGTTCTAATATAAACAGACAATAAACAGATTGGTTTATTCGAATATGAGCATTTACCTTTTTTTCTGGATTTATAGCCCCGTATTCCTAACCAGACTAACAATTTTTCCTTTGGGCCCTCAAACTTTTCCTTGGTTGTGTCGGTGAGATTTTATTTCTAGGCTACTTTCTAGGCTACTTCATTCTACACAATTTAGCTATGTTCATATGTCTTCTCAGAATGGAGTTAAGTGCTTAATAAATGACTTCTTTACCTGCTGACCCCTTTTGCATTAAAATACTACAGAAATCCGATAACGGCAAATGAGGCTATGAGCGGAGGGAAGAGGTGATGCCTTAAAGAAAAGCTCTTTCCTTAAATGTGAATCCTGGAGTTAGACATATTTCTCCCTAGTCGGTGGCTAAGAAATAGAAAGAAAAGAGTGAACAGCAAGATAAACATGGGGTAAAGAGCTGGCCCTGGTACACACAGCACCATGGGCCTGTAGATACCACATAATAAAATGGGTCTCCTTGGAAGGTTGGCTTGGCGTAGAAAGTGCTTTATTATCATGAAATAAAAGTCTGCTGGTGCTTGTGCTAACATCTCCATTCCCAGTAACCTCAAAACCAAAGAGTGTTCAAGGCAACGTTAACCAAGGCTTTTTTTTTTTGCGTACCCTGAGGCTTGCGGGATCTTAGTTCCCCCACCAGGTATGGGACCTGGGCCCTGGCAGTGAAAGCGCCAAGTCCTAACCGGTGGACCGCCATGGCTTTTTTAGAGCCTCTGGAAGAAAGAACCCTACCCTTCAGATCTCTTTAACGAGAACCAGTAATTTTCTGTGTTAGCGTTGCCATTTAGGTAGCACGTATTTTAACTGACACTGTCCTGGTTTATCCTGTTTCCGTGTGTTTAAACGATTTATCTCCAAACTTCCGAGTAGCTGGTCACAAAGCACCGAGCTGATCTCCCTGTGCTATGCGGCTGCTTCCCACTAGCTATCTGTGGGATAGGGAGGGTGGGAGGGAGACGCAAGAGGGAGGATACATGTATACGTCTAGCTGATTCACTTTGTTATACAGCAGAAACTAACACACCATTGTAAAGCAATTATACTCCAGTGAAGATGTTTTAAAAAATGGGATGGACAGTGACGGTCACACTTGGGTGTTGCAGATCCTGTGAAGCCACCTGGCAGCTCCTTACAAGCACCGGCTGATTTACCACTGGCGATAAATACAGCACCACCATCCACCCAGGTGGATGCCTCCTCTGCCGCTCCACCTCCTCCATATCAGCTCATTAGCCTTCCACCACACCTGGAAACCCTTGGCATCCAGGAGGATCCTCAAGACTACCTCTTGCTAATCAACTGTCAGAGCAAGAAGCCCGAACCCACCAGGTAAGTCACCTGTGTCTCTGTGCGTGTACGTGCATACCCTTAGGCATCTTACCTTTAAACTTTTTAAAGCCTGATTTGAAGGCTTAAAAGTAACCATCTGTAGAAGCTCATCTTTTAGGCTTATAATTCAGGTTGATGTTCCTCCGCGAACGATTTCCGATATTCAGGAGATTTTATTGGAGAAGCACACTGTCTATCATTTTTGGCAAAGAACGCTTGCGCCTTCACGGCTCCTTTGGAAATCTGTCTCCTGTGTCTTAGTCCTTGTTACAGGTTCACAGTGTTACTTGCTTAACAGATTTCACTGATTTATATATAAATGGTGATCTTGCTCCATTTCTTATGTGATTGTAAACCAGCCAAGGGTCATCTTTTGTTTCTGAAGAAGGAGAGGAATACCTACTGCTAGAAGATTTTGAAAGCAAAACGATCCCATTGCAGTGAGTGTGTTGTGGTTGCTTTGGATCTGTGTGAGAAATTAATCATACAGGTAAAATCCCACTATAGCAAATGCTATGGAATACACACACCAGAGGTTAGTGAAATTTGATGAAATCAAATATATTGCGAAAAACTTTGACACTTTCAAATCTTCACACCTAGCAGTGAAGCAGCGCTTACCACAGGCCTTGACTTTGCAGATTTTTAAGTAGAATGAAGTATATGGATTTCGGTACTTGACCAAAGATATCATAAAACTTTCCCGAATCCTTGATTTCCCTGTCATCTTGATCTCTGCTCCCATACCCCTCTTTTCTTCTAAGCTATGAGATATTTTAATTTAATCATTCTTCTCATTTGATGTTGAATCATTGGAAGACTGGAGGTAACGGTGAGAACTGAGCCAGAACTTGATGATCACAAGGGCTGTCATACCGTTAATAGCTATGTGACAACTAGTGATATTGGGTATATTTATTATCTTAATTTGCAATATTAAGGAGGGAGGTGAATTGCATTGAAATATAAAAGATTTTTTTTAAACAGGGATATTAGATTCAAGCATTATTTTTATGAAAAAAAGGATTTTTTCATGTCAAAAGTGACTGTTACTGGGCTAAAGGATCATACAAAACCCTTGTTCAAAAATTTTTATATAGAATTTGTTAAGATCCACAAATTAGTTTCTGTGAACCATTCCCTGAGATAGTGGAAATAGCTCACAAATCTTCCAAAGGTGAGTTTCTATATATTTGTTGTAATGGGATTTTACCTGTAAAAGTTAAAAAAAAAAAAAAGGAGGAAAAATTATAAATCAACACTGGTTAATATCAAATTCTAACTTGATTTTTGCTTGTTTGCTGTGAGAATTTAAAATTATACACTCGCAACGTTGTTGCATATGCTACTAATAACTAAGATTTTATTTTAGGGAGCTCCACAATTATTTTTCCATCTCAGCTTTTCAAAAGCCAACAGCTAAGTGACAGTTTTCAGTACACTTTCTTTTTATATAGTGTCTTTCATTGATCTCAATGGTATCATAACTTTCCTATTGTAGTAGAAATTATGCTCAAAATCATTACTCAGATATATTTTGTATCTGTATTTTGCAAAAGTGACAGTTAAATAGCAAATATTTGTGAGGTACTCGCTGAGGGCCCACTGTTTCGCTAGGTGCTATGAAGGTACAAACTTAAGTACATAAGATAAAGCCCCCTTAGATTCAGTCACCTTCAGAGTTTAAAAGTAAAGCTTGTGAAGGAATCAAAACATGCAAGCATGAAGCGCTTATAGATGAAGGTAAGATGTGAGCATTGCCTTGCAAGCTCCCGTTCATCCTGCAACACTCAGCTCAGACATCTGCTCCTCTAAGGAGGCATTCCACTAAACTCCCAGGCTGGATTAAATGCCTCTCAGGGTTTTCAGAGAATCCTGGTTGTACCTCCATGTCTCTGTTTTATTGGGTTGGCCAAAAAGTGCCTTCAGTTTTTTAAGTAAAAATAAAAGACACATCTTTCATTTTTACCAAGAGCTTTATTGAACAACATATTCACCCTTTTGTTCCACTGTCTTCTGCCATTTTTCAGGCAACTTCATAATTCCATCTTCCCAAAACTTTTTATCTTTTTGAGCAAAGAACTATTCCAGGTGCCTTTTACAGTCTTCCAGGGAATTGAAATTTTTTCCATTAAGAGAATTTTGTAAACACCGAAATAAATGGAAATCCAAAGGTGCAATGTCTGGTGAACACGGCGGATGAGTCAGAACTTCCCAGCCAAGCTGTAACAGTTTTTGCCTGGTCATCAAAGAAACATGCGGTCTTGCGTTATCCTGATGGAAGATGATACGTTTTCTGTTGACTAATTCTGGACGCTTTTCATCAAGTGCTGCTTTCAGTTGGTCTAATTGGGAGTAGTACTTGTTGGAATTAATCGTGTGGTTTTCCGGAAGGAGCTCATAACAGAGGACTTCCTTCCAATCCCACCATATACACAACATCACCCTCTTTGCATGAATACTGGCCTTTGGTGTGCTTGGTGGTGGTTCATTTCGCTTGCCCCACGCTCTCTACCGTTTCACATTATTGTACAGTATACACTTTTCATCACCCGTCACAATTTGTTTTAAAAACGGAACGTATTCATTACGTTTAAGTAGAGAATCGCATGTGGAAATAGGTCAAGAAGGTTTTCTACACTTAATTTATGTGGAATCCAGACCTCAAAGCGATTAAAACATAACCAAGCTGGTGCAAATGATTTTCAACGCTTGATTTGGATATTTTGAGTACGTCAGCTATCTCCCACGTGGTATAACGTTGATTGTTCTCAGTTAATGTCTCGATTTGATCGCTCTCAACTTCAGCTGGTCTACCTGACTGTGGAGCATAGCCCAGTGAGAAATCTCCAGCACAAAACTTCGCAAACCACTTTCGACATATTCGATCAGTCATAGCACCTTCTCCATACACTACACAAATCTTTCTTTGTGTTTCAGTTGCATTTTTACCTTTCTTGAAATAATAAAGCATAATATGCTGAAAATGTTGCTTTTTCCTTCCATTTTCAATATTAAAATGGCTACAGAAAAGTTCACCAATTTTGATAAGTCTTTTTTTTTTTAAACGCACGCTGATATGACAGCTGTCACATACAATCTAGCAAAACTGTTTCAAACGAAGTTAAAGACAACTAAGTGCTACTAGAACCATCTTACGGAAAAAACGGAACGAACCTTTTGGCCAGCCCAGTATCACAGAATTGGAAATAGCTTGATAATTTTATGTATTCTCCACTACACTCTAAGCTAGTCAAAGACAGGGAACTTAGTACTCATTGTACTTCTAGCTTCTTCTTAACTTCACGTTTGAATTAAATCAAGTACAAATTTTAGAATATGTGTTAGAAATTCCTAGAAAGGTCAGTGCAAGTGTTTTTGAGAGGGAGGGTGAGATGCCTCATGGGAGGAGTAGCCTCAGTGCCCAGGGGAGTTGTTTGCAGGCTTTTTTGTAGTTCCTACAGCCTGTAGGAACCCTTAAAGGGACTTTCTCTGAATAGGTGAGTGACCTGAAAACCACGTTTTGGAAATATTGATCTTCTAGCAGTCCTGGTCCTATGGATGGTATGATAGATTGGGAGAGGGAGAAACTAGAGGAAAGAAGTTTGCTGAGGGAGGGGTCCGTGGTGTAGATCTCAGCAGAGATACGGACCTGAACTTGGGGTGGTAACAGTGGGAACAGAGTGGGGGAATGGGCGCTTGGCTAGAAAGAAGCACTTTGTGCCCAAGTGATGGTGGTGATCAAAGAGAATGAATCAAAGTTGATTCGATTTTGAGTTTAGAGAATCTGGGATAAAGACATTTCATGGCAAGTCAGAAAGGACCACCAATGTGAGAAGTAAGTTGAGTTTAGTTTGGTACACATGAGCAAGGGAACACTGGGATAACCAAGTAGCAATACGTTTGAACCGTTTGTAAATACAGGACTCGGAGTTTGGTGAGAAGATAGCAGTTGTCAGCATTCAGTAGAAGGGGAAGTTAACGGGAAAGGAGGAGTTTTTAATGGTGTGTGCTGTAAAGACTTAGAGGACTGATTTCTGTTGGCCATTTCCAGGTTGGAGAGACAGGAAGAAAGAGGCAGTCAATGAAACAAGGGCATAATCAGTGAGGAAGAAGGAAAGTCAGGATATTGCAATAAAGGTCCTCGGATACTCGCGGGGGAGAGTTTCAGTGAATAAATGCAATACACAGCGCCAGATGTTACCAAGAAATCAGAGAGATGTGCCCTTAAAAAAAAAACTATCACAAGTTATTTGTTTTAAATATTGAGTTTAAATTCCTACAGGACTTTGGACAACACACATAGGTAGTTAAGCTATCTTGTTTAGCCTTAAGGGAGGACCAGCGTTCGGGTATTGGTAGCTTCATTTTGACTTATTCCCAAATTTCGTGATACCACAAAATACAGAGATCAAAAATGTACCCAAAGCATAAAATACACTCTAATGAGATTTCTCAAGGTGAATTATTGTTTGGAGTTGGCTAACTCCTTGCTTTGTATTTTGATTCTTTTCATAGTATTGGCTAAATATTTGTTAAAGAAAATAAATAGAAAAGAAGATACACAAAACCTATCAAGTTGCCACCTCCTTGTAGATCACATTGAATTTATTCAATACCAGGTAATCATTAGATTTTTCATTTATCAGAACAACAGAGTTGCCACAGGTGGGCTAAAGAGCAGTGGATCACCTTGATAAACTGTTGGCACGAGGTTTTTGCATGCTTTTCAGAGGAAGTGCTTTTCCTGGTGTCTTGTGCCTTAATCATTTATCTTCCTCCAAGTTTTGTACCTTTCTAATTACAGTGCTTCAGGGATTGTGGTTTTACGTGTGGACTTACTAGGTGGAGTTGGGGGGTGTGGACAGGTGCAGAACGAGATTAGGGAGAATGCTTTTGGTTTTGTGGTGGCGGTTTTGTTATCTGGTGTATAATCATAAAAACTCAGGAACATTCGCGCTTTCAATCAGATGGGTCACACACACCAAAAACTTGAATGAAAAAACCATGGCGTTTGATTGCTAAGCTAGAAATATATTTATTAAAATGTAGTCTTCGGTCTTCACCGTGTTTTCTGTCATTAACAATTTTTATTTAGAACGCATGCTGATTCTGCAAAATCCACCCCTTCGGAGACAGACTGCAATGATAACGTCCCTTCTCATAAAAATCCTGCTTCCTCCCAGAGCAAACATGGAGTGAATGGCTTTTTCCAGCAGCAGATGATGTATGACTCTCCACCATCTCGGGCTGCATCCATTTCCGTAGACTCCAGCCTTTATAACCTGCCCAGAAGTCACTCCCATGACGTCTTACCAAAGGTGTCTCCTTCAAGTACCGAAGCCGACGGAGAGCTCTATGTTTTTAATACCCCATCCGGGACCTCGAGTGTAGAGCCTCAAATGAGGCATGTATCTATTAGTTATGACATTCCTCCAACACCTGGTAATACTTATCAGATTCCACGAACATTTCCAGAAGGAACCTTGGGGCAGACGTCAAAGCTAGACACTATTCCAGATATTCCTCCACCTCGGCCACCGAAACCGCATCCGGCTCATGACCGATCTCCTGTGGACACGTGTAGCATCACACGCACAGCCTCTGACACTGACAGTAGTTACTGTATCCCGACAGCAGGGGTGCCACCGTCCCGTAGTAATACCATTTCCACTGTGGATTTGAACAAATTGCGAAAAGGTCAGCTCCAGTTGGCTTTTCCTGGCTTAGAGGTTAATGATAGAAAATCTCTTTTTCTGAGTATTTGTTCTTGGACGCTTAGCGTGACATTAAATGGCAGTCCCTTTTTTCTTCAGCGCTGCAGTTACCCACTCGGGTAGCAAAGCTGTCAGAGCCTCAGTAGATCCCAGGAAGTGTGTTTGTGCAGGCAGCGTGTGCCTGGGTACATGTTGTGGTGGAAGGGAGAAAGACGAGGAGATTTTCATCCCTAAGAAGTATGGCCTTAGTAATACTTCCCTGCCTCAGGGAGCGTGCACCACTCTCTCTCACTTCCTCTACATCCTGGGTGAGCAGACCCGATGGGGAAGAGGCACAGGAAATGGACCAGCCGCAAAGCCTTTCCCAGTCATACCGTTTCCCGTATTTGTGTCCTATTACGGCCGCTTCTGTGTCACATCTGTTGGGCTCTGTTTCCTTCCTTCCCAGATCAACGGTTTTTACGTTATGTCTACCAGGTGATATTCAGTTGCAATCAGGTCATTCTGCTTTTTGTTTGTTTGATTTTATTTATTTTTAAAGCTCTGAATCTTCTCTCCCCTTACCCCTTAGCCACTTCACTGACTCCTGTACCATCTTCCTAGAGCCTGCCAAAAGTTATAGACTTTGAGAGGAGAAAAATTGAGTCTGGGTTAGCCTCTGAGGGTCCTAAAGTCCTGAAAATAAAAAGCCCAAGTTTAAAAGGCACCCACCCTAAAAACTACATCTGACACTTCTGGATTTTGTGGTAGAGTTATCCAGCTGTTCTGAAGAAGTTAAACATTTGATGCCTTGTGGATGGTACTTATGTCAATACTTATTTAGCCATTCAACACCAATTTCTAACTTCTTTCTCGAAATGGCTGTAATGTATGTTGAGGTGGTTATAAGTTAGTGAGATATAAGTTATACCCAAGGGTGCAAAAGATAAGAAAACAGAAGTATTTCTTTTCTCCATCTTTAAATAACCCATCTCACTGTCATAATCAAATACTGGTACTGGGGCTTCCCTGGTGGCGCAGTGGTTGAGCGTCCGCCTGCCGATGTAGGGGACACGGGTTCGTGCCCCGGTCCGGGAGGATCCCGCATGCCGCGGAGCGGCTGGGCCCGTGAGCCATGGCCGCTGAGCCTGCGCGTCCGGAGCCTGTGCTCCGCAACGGGAGAGGCCACAGCAGTGAGAGGCCTGTGTACCGCAAAAAAAAAAAAAAAAATACTGGTACTGGTTAGCATACGAATAAATGTCTGCATTTTCTAGTGGCTTAATGTTTCAATTCAAGATGTTATTCTGTGAGCATCCTTTTTAAGATCTGTGTGTGTGCATGCATGCATATATGAAAAGAGAGAGAGAGAGAAGGTCATTCCTGATTACTCAGGGGACTGGCAAAGATGGGGAGAAATATTGATAGTTTATTCTCTGTTTTAGATGCTAGTTCTCAAGACTGCTATGATATTCCACGAACATTTCCAACTGATAGATCTAGTTCACTCGAAGGCTTCCACAACCACTTTGTAAGTATAATTGACCTTGGCATCATCAAGTGTATTTCATTGTCAAAACCTTCGCACTTAGGACCCTGAGACTAAACGAGATCCTGAAATAAAAGTCCCTTCAGATCCACGTGAATAGGCATAACTTACAATTGTGTTTTCCTGTTTGACAGTAGTTCTTCTTTATTAAAAGAAATGTATGTGTGTTTTAGAAAATCAAAAATGTATTGACAGTGGGGAGTGTATCAAGCGAAGAACTGGATGAAAATTATGTCCCCATGAATCCCAACTCTCCTCCACGACAACATTCCAGCAGTTTCACGGAACCAATTCAGGAAGCAAATTATGTGCCAATGACTCCGGGGACATTTGATTTTTCTTCATTTGGAATGCAAGTGCCTCCTCCCGCTCATATGGGCTTCAGGTCCAGCCCGAAGACCCCTCCTAGAAGGCCAGTTCCTGTTGCAGACTGTGAACCACCCCCCGTGGATCGGAACCTCAAGCCAGACAGAAAAGGTAAGGAGAGCGTGGCATGGTAAAAGGGCCGGGGGTTGCCAGTTGAGATCTGCATTTAACTGTCGTTAAATCCAAAACAGAATCGGGACTAGAAATTCAGAAGTATTTCATATTACCTAAGTTACCAGCTTGTTTAAGTAAAGTAGTAGTGCTGTGTATAGATTAATAATTATTATGTCATATGTTGATGCCCAGGTGAGATTTTTTTAAGACTCCTATCTCTGGAGCAGAGGTTACAAACTAAACTATTCACAAGGATTGGCAAGCAACAGGAGATAATTAGGAGAGACTGGAATGCCCTTGGCCCGGCCAAATGGAGTCACTAAGTACTGCCTGGCTACAATCCTTTGTGGACTTGTGAAGCTAACATGGGCCCCCTAGAGGAAAATCTTCTGATTATCAAAAGAAGTCAAAAATTGGGGGTTTTTTATATGTATTTTCTTTTGATTTTTAAGTTCTACCAGCTAGTTGAATTATTTAAAAAAACAAAACAAAACATTGCAGACCGTACCACAGACTTTTACAAGCTAGATATGGTCTTTGGCTGGTCTTTTGTAACCTCTCCTCCAGAGTATTTAATATCAAATCAGACTTGAGATTATTAGTGCACTTGCCATGATTCTTTCAGAACAGTAAGGTTGCTTGTATACTCTTTGCATTCTGTGCATATAACAACTTTTTAAAAATGATTCTGCCTTTGCTGGGGTGTAAACAAATGCTTCTAGTCTATTCTTTCATACTGGCCTTCATAAGTAACATTAAATTCTAAGGTGGCATGGTTGGTTAAGAACTCAGTGTAAAAGAAACTTTTCAGCCAATCTGGTAATATGTACCCAAGTTTTTGAAATTTGGGTTCAAGTGGTTAAACCCCAGCCAGCCAGCTGTGTTGCTGCAGGCTGCAAGTGTGATTGAATCTCGACAACCAAGTAAGTTAGTGTATCGGCTGTGAGATGCGTGGCACAATTTCTGGAGAATTCAGCACATTTGAAGAGTCTCGTATGCTCTGTGTAGCTGTTTTTAAAAAGCATGTAATGTTTGTGTCAATTTCTCATTAACCTGGGCTTGGATCATTAATAGTCATTCTAATTAAGTTCCCGGTGTGGGGGACAGAGACTGAGACTCAGAGTATCTTAAGAAAATGAGTTGTGTTTTGTTTTGCTTTTAAGAAAGTAAATGAAAAGAGAACGTTAACGGCAACTGAGACACTCCTGGGAGGCTGTCACTTTGTCCTGCTCTCCCTGCATTTCTGTCCTCTGGAAACTCTTTGATCCTGCTTTGCTCTCCCTCACATTCTTTCCTTCTTTCCTGTTTTCTTTTACGCTGCATCCTCTACTTCACGGCTTTCTGCTGTCAGAGAGCTTTGGCCTCTGATGCCCCTGCGTGGCCTCGATTCCGCCCCGTGCCTCCTTTTTATGGGCCCTCGCAGCTTCCACACCTGCTGCTAATTGCCTTGTTCATTATTGACTCACTCCAGATCGCTCAGCGAAAGTTTGATTGGTCTCGTTTGTCTGTCCACATCAGGCCACAAGACAGATTGTAGATTGCAGGCGAGCCCACGTGCTGGTTGCTGTTGGGTCAAGGGCTCTCCTTTGCTCGGACAGCTGGAAGGATGGTCGCACCCCCGGTCACCCCAGAGGCCCCAGCAGCAGAGCCATGATCAGGGCTGGCTATTTTAGAAACAGTGTGAGCATCCCAGGCTTTTTAGGTGATAACTTTTCCTTTTGTTTCTCTTGGTCCTCATTTGTTTTTAAATCTATTTAGACATCCCTCGTCATTTTCTTCTTTGCATACAACACACAAAAGTATGTTTGGACATGTATAGGTTTATAATTGAGCCCACAGAGCATGGAAGGATTAAGATACAAGTGTCAGGAAGTCCGTGAAACATCGAAAGCCTCATTTTAATGCGAAACTGGTTCTCTCCTTTTCCTGTAATTAGCGCATGTTGGCAGCAGATCGCTAGTTTTTGACACCAAACGTAACCGTTTTATATCTTGAGGTCCCCACATAAATATGGTCATGGTGTGCTGTAGGTGATGCATGGAGCTCTGAGTCCTTGCGGCTTTGCTCCCCTGCCTCTCCTTCCTCCCTTCAGGATCTGCTTAACACAGTTTGAAAATTCCCAGTATATTTCACAGTTAATGGTTTCACGTGGTAAGCGCAATGCAGAATCAGAAAAGGTCCCTATTTACATGTTGGAAAGTTTTAGGATCGTAATGAAATGCTTTTAGTATCATCTAGGTCTGACAGAGTTCACGTACCCCCATATTTTAGTATATGTTATTTTACGTAGGCAGCATAATAAAATGGCATGTGTATTATACATCATATATATTGCATATATGTGTAATTGAACCTCCCTATGTAAATATATAGTGAAAGTACTATATATTCTAGTACATGAGAGACTGTCCTAGTCCTCTAAACCAACCAATGGTGACCCTACTGTAGAACAGAACAAAGTAGGTTCCTTGGTTACTTTTGGAGATTCTGTTTAGTCTTTAAAAAATTAACTGAGCTATTGAAAGACAATCTTGAGCTCATGGGCCAGATTACTGATTTGGTATCATTGCTTAGATACAAAATGAACTGAAAAAGCACCCAGAATAAAATTTCCACATAGTTTTTGGCAAATTCAAGGAGAATAATAGGTTTAGCAAAACAGTAAAGAAGTTACTTAAAGTCTTAGTTATAAAAAAAAAAAGGGGGTGGGTTGCTTTTCTTATTCCTCTACTTTTTAAAATAAATGATACAAGAGAAGGCATGAGAAAGTATCTAATATTGCAAGGCAAACTTTGTCAAGTCACTTTAGAAAGTTATAGCTATTCGAGAAAAACATTTTAAAACCCAAATTCAGATCTTGGAGCAAAGTTTATCCATAAAAACTTAAACCGTAAAACAGATGTCTTATTTCGTCCTGAAATTCTTCTCATGGTGCTAGCATCTGATGAGTCTGTTTTCATTTCAAATTTTGTGACATCAGATACATGAGTCTCTTATTAACTAAACCTCATAATAAGCAAACCTTATTCTATAAAATATGGCTTGATTAGTTCTAAAACTCAATATAACTAACTCAACACCCAGTATAACTGGTTTCTGTGATCGCCTTCTTGGGAAGGGTCTACAATAAATGAGTGACATTCTAGTCTTGTTTATACCCCCAATTATAGATGTCAGCTGCTGTAGTTAGTAGTACGCATGAGTTTTTCAAATACTTCTGAGTAATTGAAGCTGCAGAAATACGTGCATGTTTTAAACACTTACATTCAATGTATTTTCATGGACACTTTACCCAATCACCCAACTGTGGTAGCTATATTTTCACCCATACTATTTCTGTCACAATAGTATTTGTCCTGAACCGTATCTTGTGTATATTAACAGAGGAGAAAATCATAATTTACATGTACTGTGTTAAATATTAGGAAAGCAGATGAGTCATTGGAAATGCAGGACAAATTCTGTTTTGATTACTTCAACTGAAACTTTTATATTTTAATGGAAAAGCAACTTTGTAAAGTTTGGAACATTTCTATAAGATATTGTGATTTCTCTTAAAGTAAGTCCTTGCATAAATCTACCAGATTTCATCTGTGCATTTAACTGGGCCCATTCACTCTCTTTCTAACGTGATATAGCAGCTGTTCAAGCCTCAGATATACTGTCTTTATATTTTGTTTTGTTTGGCTTTGTCCATTCATGGCTTTCTGCAGTAGATCTGACCATTAGTTATTGTATTGGTTTTAAAAAAGCAGTGCGAGGTTACTTCTGGTGTTTTCGTATGTTCATGTGGTTAAAATATCTTCAGGTCCTGCTGGATCTTCACTTTGCTGTAGGAAGGATCCAGAAGACCAGTCGAGGAGCTTCCCTAGGTGGATCTTTTTGGTATCTTTGCTATAAATATTTGCTCAAGACAGCTTCTAAAGAAGTTTTTTGAAAGCGATTAAAAATTAACATGCTTTTGGACTTCCCTGGTGGCGCAGTGGTTGAGAGTCCGCCTGCCGATGCAGGGGACCACGGGTTCATGCCCCGGTCCGGGAAGATCCCACATGCTGCGGAGCGGCTGGGCCCGTGAGCCATGGCCGCTGAGCTTGCGCGTCCGGAGCCTGTGCTCCGCAATGGGAGAGGCCACAATAGTGAGAGGCCCGCGTACCGCAAAAAAATAAAATAAAATAAAATTAACATGCTTTTGAAAAACTACTTTTATACTATAATAAATGTTTGGAAGATGGATAAATGATACCAGTCAATATAGCTAGATTTTAATAAACAAGTATTAAAGTTTGACTCTCAAGTCAGATTTTTGGGTTGGTGGTTACAGTTTAAAGGAAATGAGTACAGAGTGCATTTTTACAGCACAGCCTCTACGTGCGGGTTTTTTTACCCAAATACTCCTGACCTTCCAATATAATTATCATTATTATAGTCCCCTTTATACAATGAGACTATTCAAACAAGTGTAAAAGTTTTTCAGTGTGCTACCTTGATTACTCCTTGGAATTAGCAGAGGATAATAATGTTGTGAATTATTTTTCTTCTTTCTTGATTTCTGAGATGCCTACTGGAAATAGTAGCATCATCTGTGAAACTTCAGATAAGTGAATAATTTAGACTAAGTTAGACCTATAATGATAGAGAAAATAAATTTTCCACTTTGAGTTGAATTTATGTAAGCAGTACCTATTAAAATAATAATCGTGTATGGACTTTTCAAAAAGGACTGCATCTGCTTCTTTGAAGCATGACCCCGTATGACTGCCTTGACCACATCTGGAATGATCAACTTTTGAAACAACATTCAGTTGCTTTTTTTCTTTTTTTCCTTCAAAGGCAAACACAAAGTTATGACATTGATCAGATTAAACACCACCATCAGATTAAGCTTTAAGAGAACAGCAGTTCATCAAAACAGATTGAAGGGCCTCCCAGTTATAGGATGTACCCTCTGATAGGTCTGGGGTCTGGAAACCCAAGGAAGGACAGGTGGCTTCTCTAAAGAAGCTCCCATTTAGTGGGAAAGTGGAAAAGTAAACACATTATCATAATTAGCACAGATGGGGGCTTGTGGTTGAGGTTAGCTCTTGGCCCTGCAGGCTGTCTCCTCTGAGGAGAATCTCAGAGGGTGAGTGGCAATGAAATGATGATAGAGGATCTTCTATCAGAATAAACAGCATACCCAGATCCTTTAAAAAGAGGGGACTGGCTCAGAGTCTTGGGTGGGAGGGAGGACAGTATGAATGCAGGAAGGAATGCCAAATGCCTGGCAGGTGCCAGCTCCTGGGGGTTTTATAATCCATGCTAATGAGTTTGGGCTTTATTCTGAGAACACCATTAAAGGGTTTTATGTAGGCAAGTAACATAATCAGGTCGGCCCCTAGAAAGCTCATTCTAAGATTTAAGGATACCATAGGGGAAAAATGGTATTTTTTAATGCAAACTGTTATAAAATCACACTTTTTTTCAGCATCTTCTTTAAAGAGTGCTTTGCCCGGTGTTCCAAACCTAGGGTTCTTGACGCCTTGCTTTAGAGATGATCAGACAGGAAGGCATAACAAAAGTCCCTGTCCTGACTCGAAATAGCTGCCTCCACTTGGGGACCTAGAGTGAGTGATTTTTACAAGTTTGGAGGCCACTTGGAGTGTAAGTGGAGGTCATTTATCCATACAGTGTGAGTTCACTTTCAGAAAAACAAACCAGGTAAGTGCAGTGCACATTAAAAAAAGGAAGCCAGGACTTCAGACTTAGATTCTTTAATTTTCTTGGATAAATGAAAACAAACGATTGCCATTATAAATAGAAAGTAAAATTGATAAAGGGAAATCAGAGAGAACGTGGAATCTAGAGTAACTCTTAAGAGATCTGCTATGGCAACTGCAGACAGAGGAAACAAAGCAGGTGTGGTGGGTCCCAGAAGATAAATTCCATTTCGAACATGCAGTGTGAAAGCCTACAGAACCTCCATGTGGGGTGACTTTGTAGGTATGCCAATAAGGATCTTAGGGGAGATCTGAACCAGAGGTTAAGATTTACCAAGTTGTGCTCCTAATGAGGGAGCAGATCACATGATCCAGAGATTGACAGCCCCGGTGAGATTGTTTTAACCCCTGAGGGTTAAAGCACAATGGGGTGCTCTTTGCTAAAGAAATGCGTCATGTCGCTTTCTTTGTTCAAACCTAATCTAGCTAAAGCCTCCTTGTAACTGTCTTGGATTTAAAAGCTGAGGCTCAAGTGAGTTATTTAACACTGTTGACTCCTAGAATTTGAGAATCAGTGTATCCCCGGAGTTGGTTCATTTGCTGCCTCTGCTTTAGTCTTATCTCATACCCTTTATTGTGGCACTTAAGTAATTAGAGAAGCATTCCAGTATTTGCCTCTAGGCAGCAGAGGAGAAGTACATACACCTTGGACTTTTTTTCCTTTCTCTCCTCATAAGTAATACTGAGCCATCATTTGAGTATCACTTTCATTTCTGTCTGGAACATAAATGTCAAATTGAGCCAGGCAGTAAAAATAACAAAGAAATGAAGCTACCAAAATGCCTGAGCGACTGGGTTCAATTCAGGGCAACATTTTCACCTTGAGGCGTTTGTCCTAAACTCAGGCTTAAGTTTTGCATGGAGTAGAAAATACATGGAAATTTTATAAATGCACTATTAAAAAATTCACTTAATACGGTATCTTTCTGTGAAGAGTGCCAAGGAGTACCCTTGAGCGTACTTGAGAGAGTTAGGAAATTTTCATGTTTTATAAGCTAGAAACTCACATTTTCCAGAACTTGTAGATTTTGGTCAATAAGGTGCTAGAGATCAGCATTAAATCAGCGAACTCTAATATTATTTTCCATCTAATAGATGTCAACTCAGTTTTGTACATGCCAAGAAAAAAGAGAATTTGGTGCCATTGAGAATGAAGTAGTTTAAATTCCTGATTGAAATGATATTGCTACTCTGGCATCCAGGCTTCCAGTGGGAAAAAGTATGAGGCCAGCTGCTGGGTATTAAACCTGTACTTTTCATAAGGCTTTTCAGCAGTACTAGTACATAACAGAGATTAAACGAAAAAAAAAAAAAAAGATGGCAACTGAATTTATACTTTCCAATTCTCAAATTAAAGCTAGACAGTCAGCAGTTCCAGAATCTAGACATCTAATCCTTGCAAAATGGTGTCACGGGGGCAACCACTGAGTGTTCAGGGAAAAGAAATGCTGGTCTTGGTTTTGACTTTGGAGTAGCTGACATTGTATCAATAGAACGTCTCTAGAAGGGCGCTTTCAGGTGGTGAAGGAGTCGTCAGATTAAGGTTTTTAAAACACCTCCATCAAGTTAAGAAAGTAGGCCTTGGTACTTTCGTATGAGACACCAGACTTCAAAGGAAAGATGTACTTGCGATCTGACTGAGAGGTTTTATAATTTTTTATTGGATCCAGTTTTCTAAGGCATGTTAGAAGAGTAACTAACATGACACATGTTTTTCCTCTCTTCCTCCAAATAAAGGTAACAACTAACCAAGAAGTTATGCCACTAAAACCCTACCATCTTTTATAACAGTTTGCTTATTACGTTGTTGCATGCAGCTTCGGCGTTCCCATGGTATTGAGCATGAATGATATGCATAGCCAGACTGAAATAGTCTCCACAAACAAACTTTTGTTTATGCTTTTGAGATGTAACATGTCTGCTCAGGGCTCTGTTGCTTTTTTACAGAATCCATTTTTTTTCCAATTAAAAAAATAACATTATATTAAGAGAGTCTTCTTTTTACCAATTAGGTCAAAGTCCTAAAATTTTAAGACCCAAACCCCATGGTTTAGAGCGAACTGATTCACAAACCATAGGTGACTTTGCTACAAGAAGAAAGGGTATGTACTTTAGCACCGCATGCTGGATGGGGTGTTGGGAATTTATGTATTCTGTGATGTTGTTTCCTTTAAAAGTAAAGGAGAAGAGCCTTAAATACTATTTTGTTGTAAATAAAACTTCCCAGCGCGTAATTTCTAAAGTGAATGCTTCCCATAATATACAGCGAGTATATTTGTTATGCCATTAACAGCAGCATGTTAAATATTTGATAATATATGATATTCAGTCTTTTCCTTTTGCATTATTCTTTTAACCTTTTAGACATCAATAGAGTGTTTTCTTTAAGCTTGTGAGATGCTTGTGAGTTCCAGTTGTCTCCTGTATTTATGTATAATGTGTATATTCTGTTCTGAGACAATATATAATCATTTCCATGGATTCATTATTTTATGCCATTACTTAGAATTTGACAGCTAAGCAGCTCTTAGCCTCTGTGTTTTAAAAAAAGTGAAAACATCAGAGTTAAAGAAATACTTGCAAGTGAGCACAGCATTCTGTACATGTCCATTTTAAGTGTATAGGTGAGCAAAATTATTTTAACTCAAACTTAAATCAACGCAGCCTTCAGAAAATCTCATTGAATTTTTTTGTATTTGAGTTGCCAAAAATACTTCGGCATAAACCCCAGAGAATCTACATAATCCTTTAAAATGACTACCTATTTTATAGTTGGAAGGTAATTGTAACTTGGTTGATTCAATGTACACATATATGCACAAAGACTAGAGGAGGGATGCCTGGAAAAAACGAAGACTTTTTCTTTAGAGTGGCAGGATGACGTGTAACTAAAATATTTACCTAATATGTTTAAATAGTATCCTAAAATATAATGAATATTAACAAATAATATTGTTGAAGTTCTTTTGCTCATGTCATGAATTTCTGAAAACTGAGTCTTACTTTAAGGGCGAAGAGCTCTGTGGAATATATACTGGCAGAGTAATTGTCCACTGCAATCATAGGGTAAATAAGAAAAGACAACTTATAAATAAAGCTAATAGGAACATTAGCATTTATTTTTACTTAATTTGTTAAAGGATGTTGTTGGTTGAATTAAGCTAAAAATTTGAGACAGTTGTTAAATTGTGGCCTTTTCTCAGAGCAGAGTTTGAGTATAAAGATATAATTATTGCTTTGTTTTATTTGGTTCCAGACTGGGCCTGAATTAATTTAAAAGATTTGGTTATTAATTCTTTTTGTCAGTGTTTGGTTTTAGCGAAGTTTTTTGTTTATTGCTTCCTAAACATCATTTTGTATGTATAGTTGTATAAATGATGCTTCAATGTTGATGACGAGGACTGTTTTTACATAGAAAATTAAATGTCCGTGTTTGAGGATAAAATTAGTGAAAAAAATAAAATAAGGAAATAATGAAAAGTGTAAATCAAGTAACTATGAAGGAATTGGGTCACATTACTCTTTCTTGTTCTCATTGTTTATATTCATAAAATATTTACTTAAGAAGCAACATGTTGTAATAATAGAGTTTTATTTAGACTTTCAGTCAACAATCAGGAAACATTATCTGATTTAGCTTTTGCCACTAATTTTTTAGCTGTGTGACCTTGGAAAAATCACAAAACATCAGTGTGCTTCTTTTCATGTGTGAAACTAAGCTGGTCCTAGGCATACAGTGGCTATAATGTATAAATAGAGATGTAGAAAGAGGGTCTTGTTTTGTTTTCCAAATTCTGTATGCTAAAGTCTCTTTTTTTTTCTCTTTTGTTTCAGTCAAGCCAGCACCTTTAGAAATAAAACCTTTGCCAGAATGGGAAGAATTACAAGCCCCAGTAAGATCTCCCATCACTAGGAGTTTTGCTCGAGAGTAAGTCTTTGTTTAAAATACTTAGCTTGATTGTGCATTATAATGGAGAGTAACTAGAACAGTGGTTCCCAAAGGATGGTCTGGGGAGCCTCCCTTTTTGGGGTTCTGTGAAGTCAAAACTATTTTCATGAATATACTAAGATGTCATTTGCTTTTCCACTCTCCTTCTCTCATGAGTGTACACTGGAGTTTTCCAGAGGTGGCATAATATTGGACGATATCGTTGTGACAGCTAATAGTGTATGTATTTGTGTACACTTGTCTTTTTAAATTTTTTTCTATTATAGGTAAGGTGGTAAATATCAGTAGATATCACCCATATTAACCAAAGTTCCTTGGGGTTCTCAATAAATTTTAAGAGTGTGAAAGGTTCATGAGGCTAGAAATTTCTGAGAACTACTGCTCTGGAAAATACGGTAGTTTCTTGTAGGGATTATTTAATGGAGATTCATTTAAATGTATATGTGGAAATGAAAAGAATGTTTGTAGTTACAAACCTGTGTTGAATGTGTACGTGTGTGAATATATGTGTGTGTGTGTGTGTATGTGTATATATATATGTTTTTTTAAATAGTAATTCTTAAATCTTCCTTTTTATATCTGTGTCTTTCTACTTATCCTCCACATCACTAGCAATACTTTTTTCGTTGTTCTGCAGAAGGTACTTTGTTGTTGGTTTCTTTTAAACATCTTTATTGCAGTATAATTGCTTTACAATGGTGTGTTAGTTTCTGCTTTATAACAAAGTGAATCAGTTATACATATATCCCCATATCTCCTCCCTCTTGCGTCTCCCTCCCACCCTCCCTATCCCACCCCTCTACGTGGTCACAAACCACTGAGCTGATCTCCCTGTGCTATGCGGCTGCTTCCCACTAGCTATCTGTTTTACGTTTGGTAGTGTATATATGTCCATGCCACTCTCTCACTGCGTCCCAGCTTACCCTTCCCCCTCCCCGTGTCCTCAAGTCCATGCTCTAGTAGGTCTGTGTCTTTATTCCTGTCTTGCCCCTAGGTTCTTCATGACTTTTTTTTTTTTGTAGATTCCATATATATGTGTTAGCATGCAGTATTTGTCTTTCTCTTTCTGACTTACTTCACTCTGTATGACAGACTCTAGGTCCATCCACCTCACTACAAATAACTCAATTTCGTTTCTTTTTATGGCTGAGTAATATTCCATTGTATATATGTGCCACATCTTCTTTATCCTGCAGAAGGTACTTTGATGCTCAGAGATATCCCTTTACAGAAGCAGACTTGAAGACATAGAGAACAAGCTAGTGGTTACCAGTGGCGGGGTGGGGGGGTGCTGGAAATAGGGTGGGGAAGTGGGAGGTACAAACTACCTCCCACTACGAGATAAGTGGGAGCTCATCTTGGGTGTAACATAGGCTCAAGGATATATTGTACAACACGGGGAATAGAGCCAATATTTTGTAATAACCGTAAATGGAAAGTAACCTTTCAGAATTGTGTAAAAAAATCAAAAATTTTTTCAAAAAGAAAATATCCCTTTACAAATAGCTATAAATATTAGTTGTGCATTTGAATGTGTGTGATAAATTGTACAATAATAAATGCGTACAATAAATGATTGTGAGCATAAATGTTTCTGGAAGAATGTATACTATCACTCATTTTTACTTTCAAAGCGAATTGAGAAATTTTGGTCAGGGTGTGTGTTTGTGATGGTCATCTCTGTAATCAGCTCCTCCAGGTTTCCCATGTCTCCCCGGCCGGATTCAGTGCACAGCACGACTTCAAGCAGCGACTCACATGACAGTGAAGAGAATTATGTTCCCATGAACCCAAACCTGTCCAGTGAAGACTCAGTAAGTAGAATCTTCTCTTAACGTCTCTCTTCCTGAGCAGCCCTTCTGAATCATTCACACTAGACCTTTCTTCCAGTCCATACACCTTACCCTTCCATCTTTCTTTACTTAAGGAAAAAGGATAAAAGACAATTTTTTAAAAATGCTTTTGGGGGCTTCCCTGGGTGGCGCAGTGGTTAAGAATCCGCCTGCCAATGCAGGGGACACAGGTTTGAGCCCTGGTCCGGGAAGATCCTACATGTGCGGAGCAACTGAGCCCATGCGCCACAACTACTGAGCCTGCGCTCTAGAGCCCGTGTGCCACAACTGCTGAAGCCCACGCGCCTAGAGCCCGTGCTCTGCAACAAGAGAAGCCACTGCAATCAGAAGCCCGTGCACCACAACAAAGAGTACCCCCAGCTCACCCCGCAACTAGAGAAAGCCCGCACGCAGCAATGAAGACCCAACGCAGCCAAAAATAAAATAAATTTTAAAAATTTAAAAAAAAAACTTTATATAAAAATGCTTTTGAAAAACAGCATCATCAAGTCTAAAACCAATAAAGGGTCAAAGTGTAATATTAATATCTATAAAGCAGATACAAGTTAGTTAAAAATCACAAAATTTGGGCTTCCCTGGTGGTGCAGTGGTTGAGAGTCCGCCTGCCGATGCAGGGGACACGGGTTCGTGCCCCGGTCCGGGAAGATCCCACATGCCGTGGAGCGGCTGGGCCCGTGAGCCATGGCCGCTGGGCCTGCGCGTCTGGAGCCTGTGCTCCGCAGCGGGAGAGGCCACAACAGTGAGAGGCCCGCATAGCGGGAAAAAAAAAAAAAAAAATCACAAAATTTTCCAGTTATATTTCTTTTAAGTTGTACTTCACTTTTGAAACTATTCAAAAAACTTTTTACTGGAAGCATTTTATAATGCATTTCTCCAGACCCACGTCAGCGCACTCAGAGTGAAACAGTCTTATGCCGAGGGTTTTTAATAACCTTTCAGTAGTACATCCTTAGGTAGGGCTTAAAGATCAAAGAAGACCTGTTAAAACCTGATTTACTTCAGACTGACTGTTATTACCCCAAGGCCCAAGAATTTTGTAATAGTAGCAAGCATTATGTTCCCCAGAAATCAGGTAGTTGCCAGAAAATACTTCAGATGTTTAAAAATACAAGCCAATTTTGATTTTTTAAAAATCTTTTCCTTTTGCTTTCCCTCAAACCAGAGACACTGCTTGCTCTGTTATTTGCTTTTTAGTAGATAAGTATATCAGTTGGCATTAGGATCCCCTCTGAGTAACAGAAAATAAGCAAATAACAAGGCCTTAAGGCAGACGTTTATTTCTTTCTCATGTAGAATTCCAGAGAGTCAGTCCGTGGTTGTTGTGGCAGCTTTTTGTTCCAGAAGCCCTCGGGGATCCTTGCCCCTTGCCGCTCTCCAGACTGCTGTCCCCTGGGTCTGGCTCACAGGCTCAATAGAACAAGATGATGCTCCAGCCAGCAGATGTACATTCCAGGCTGCAGAATGGAGGGAAGGAAGAAGAAGCAAAGGATGCAGCCCAATTGCCTCATAGAGAAGGTTCCCAGAAACTGCTGAGTCCAAACTGTTGACCAGGACTTAGCCTCTGGCCACATAAACACGAAAGGGACTGGAAACCGTAGCCTTTGTACCGAGGGACAGTGGGCCTGGCTAAAAACCCCCTTCCCGGTGGAAAGGGGAGAACAGATCATGGGGCACAACCGGGCAGCATATGATAAGCAAATATCTAATGTCAAAATTTGGCATGAATGACATTTTAGTGACTTTATTTTCTTTAAAACAATTCTGTTCAGAGATTCAATATATAAAGCCCTATTTTTTCATTGAATTTATGTCTTTAATGGACTTTAGGCAGAAACAGATTTCTCATGACCATTTGTCAGGGAACAAAATTAAGTGATTTGAAAAGACTGATTTGATGCTTGATCTAATTAACTTTAAAATATTATCAAATTCATAGAGTATTCAAAAATGAATAAGATAATTTAAAATATTTATGTCAATCCCGAATTAGAATACAAACGAACTATATCAATAACATTTTCACTGATGTTTCAAGGTAGGGCAATTTTTATTAACTGACTTTCACTTCTGGGTTTGTAATTTTTCCATTTGATGAGTAGTGTTTTATTATTTCTATTAACTTAATTTTTTTTCTTCATTATAGTAAACAGACTCTAGTAAGAGACTAAGTAGGGCTTCCCTGGTGGCGCAGTGGTTGAGGGTCCGCCTGCCGATGCTAGGGGCCGCGGGTTCGTACCCCGGTCCGGGAGGATCCCGCGTGCCGCGGAGCGGCTGGGCCCGTGAGCCATGGCCGCTGGGCCTGCGCATCGGAGCCTGTGCTCCGCAGCGGGAGGGGCCACAGCAGTGAGAGGCCCGCGTACCGCAAAAAAAAAATCTAAGTAAATCCTCAGTGCTGCCTTGGAGTACATGTTACCCTCAATTTTCATCTTTAGGTGATTAAATGAATTTTTTTATTACAAAAGTAATTCTTTTCTGAGATACTAAAGAATCTTTTATTTTGCCCAAAATAGTAAATAAACATAAAAATATTGGAAAGGACCTGTAATAGGAAAGTTTGAAAGTATGATTTGTCATGAGTAGGTGTTAGGTGAAGGGAAAAATCTAGAAAAAATCTGTTACAATCAGAAAATCAAAGGAAAGGAAGATATAAAATTATTCTTTTATATAGTATAACACTAAGCCAGAAAGGTAATTTTACCTGCATGGTAGAGGTGTCTAAATAACCACCAGATAGTGAATTTCTAAGGTACTGAGGCCCTAAGGGTTAGAAATAAGCAAAAATGTCCCAAGTGAAAATATCCATCTGCCATTCACAATAGAAAAGTCAGCTGTGCCATTTCCATCTTATGCCACCAACTGCAAGGGCTCATCTTAGTCCAAACAACTTTTCCTTAGGAATGAATGTAATAGTTACAGCAATATTTCCCACACCTCTTGGAATTTAGTGTATCAGTGGAGAACCATAGAAGTTCACAAGGTCTAACATATGCTCAGGTTGATGAAGTCGGTAAAAAATTAGTCTTGGAGAAGTTGAAACAGGATTGGATCAAATCTGGTTTATAGGGACAATGAAAATTAAATTCTGTACGTTGAAATGTTGAAGCACAGTCTGTTTCCTATACTGGTGATCATGGAGCAGGCAGTGTCTAATGAAAGTGAATTGGTGATGCTGCCTGTTTTTTATACAAACATCCAAAGTCAAGCATTCGTGAAATGAACCCTTAATGTGACGCCTGAAATTCAAGTGACAGTACATCATTACTAAAGACATATATATTGTTTGTAACGACATCAAAAGTATGTTCAATAATTTTATATATTTTTTTCAAGAATTCTAGAGAAACAAAGTACTACTATATTTTTTCTTTTAATTCACAGAACACTTCATAATAACTCTTCGAATCTTAGGGTTTTTCTAAACTGTTTTGGGAAAACACTGGGTTAAAGCCTAGAATGCAGAGACAGGCTGTTCCCAGTTGAGATTAGATTAGATCAAGAGCAAATAGACTTTTTGGAGGGACACACATTTTAACAATACTTGAAGATGAAAACATTTCCAGTCCTAGTAATTAGACAGAGTACAGTCGAACTAGCAATTCTGAGAAATTCTCTTTAAGAACAGCTTACTGAGATTAAATGTGTACATCATATGAACTCGGGTTTCTTTCGTAGCCTACAACACCGTGAATAATTCTAGATGTTTCCAATTAGGGAAATTTCAGGTATGGGCTCTGTCATTACATTTGAATACAAAATTTTACACACACACACACACACACGCACACACCATGCAATCTGGCTTGTTTTTTTTATGTGAGAATGAAATATAGAGTCATTTGCAGAAAAAAATTTCAGTTTTTTCATGAATTAGAAGAAAGAGGGGGAGGGGATAGCTATTTGTACTAATTGAGCACTGACACTTGCTTACATTTTTTGTGCCCTACATGTTACTGTCAATATTTTTTTAATGTTTTATTAGTGGTAGTTGATAAATTAGGTTTAAAAATCTGTTCCTACAAATAGGGCCATCACATTCAGTAGTGCAGGTTGCCTACTGCATACACATGCCGCATACAGTATGTAGGATATACAGTAGGCCACACACATCTGAGTGCGACCCAGACCATGTCCCCCTCACCAAGAGTAAACTCAGTGTTTTCCTAGCAATTGTCCTTTCCCTAAGTCACAGCTTAGTCTGTTTAACCCAAACAAAATGGAGTAGCAATATGAAAGAATCAGCAGAACCAGATTTATGCAGTTTCCAAATCACGTTGTTCATCCTAACAAGTATAAAATTGTCAAGTTGATTACATCGTTACGGTTTTCTTCAAAAGTATAAGCTAACATGTGAACAATAATACCTATGTGATAGAAGCCACAGGGATGAAAGTCCCTAATGAATATGTAGTGTCCTGAGAAGTCAGGAACATTCCCAGGTGAGGTTAAAAGCAGCAAGGCGTGGAAACAAGTCATTTGTTGGAGCACATTTGAAGACTGTCATGATCAGAGTAGCGGGTGCATGTAGGGACATAAGTTCACGTCGTCCTTTCCTTTTTATTTAGCATTGATCTTCATGTTCCTAATAAGCTATTTCTTTTTCATTTTTCTGCCTCATGCTTTTTCATTCTTGTTGTTCATTGCTGTCCTCTCCCTTCCTTTTTTCTTTTTCTTTTCTTAGAGAGGAGTCCTTCTGTTGTACAGTTCCTATTAGAACAGAAAGGATAAGAAGACAGAAAATTAAGTGGTAAAAATTCCAGGCAGTTGAAACAAAACAGACTTTATTAATGGAGTCAGTATGCAATGCCCTTAGCTACCATACTTACTCTAAATTGATTTTAGTGTGAAAGCCTTTAACTCAAATATAGAACTTTAAAGGTTTTTTTAATTTGAGAGGTGAGCTCAGGGTCTTTCTACTCCGCCATCTTGGTCGATCCCTAAAAAAATTTAATTTGAAAGCATGGACTGTAAGGATCCTATAGTTAAAGAATGTTATTGAGAACAGATATCATTTTAAAATATCATTTTAATAGCGTTGAGTTAGACTATTCCAACTGGGAATTCCCTGGCGGTCTAGTGGTTAGGACTTGGCACGTCCACTGTCGGGGGCCTGGGTTCAATCCCTGGTAAGGGAACTAAGATTCCTTAAGCTGCGCGGCACAGCCGGAAAAAAAAAAAAAAAAAGGAAAGAAAGAACTGTTGCAGTTAACTGTAGCTTGATGGCCCAGTCTTAGTCTGAACCAAGTTTTACTTTTCAAACTACTTTTAGCTTCCTTACCTATGCTATGTTTTAATCAATTTTTAAAATATTACTTATTTTTCCCCATCCTAAAAGATTATTTAATTTTCTAAGGAGACATTTCTTCAAGCTGTGTCCTCTTAAAATTACTATTTAGGCTTGAGTAGATGGCAGACAAGGTAATAAGCAGTATGTCTCATGAATGTTTGACAGTTGATTTTGTTGTATTTTACTTTCAGAATCTTTTTGGCAGTAATAGTCTTGATGGAGGAAACAGCCCAATGATCAAGCCCAAAGGAGACAAACAAGTGGAATACCTAGATCTAGATTTAGATTCTGGGAAATCCACGCCACCACGTAAGGTAAGTGAAACCTCATTCTATAAATACACTGAGCTCCCATATGAAACCTGAAGAATCGGGTCTCCTTTGGGGGAATTTTCTTAGTATGTTTAATTTAAAGTCTATTACTTAATGCTTTTTCATAAATCACAAAAGTGTTAGACTGATAAATTTATTTTTTCATCTCTGATGGTATGGAAGTTACACGCTTTGTACTCTCTTAGTGATTACCATCGAAATGCTTACTTACTAAATTCTGAAGTTCCAAAGTTAATCATGGTCTTCGCTCCCTTTCCGATGTTAGTTCAAATTACTCCTTTTCTGACTTTCTTGGTATTTTTGTCCAAAAGTTTTAGGGTTTTTTGTTGTTCTTGTTGTTGTTACACTCACAAATTAGACATTAGTAGTAGTAATATTCTTACTACATAGACAATGTTTATATACATTTTCCTACACGTTTACCAACTTCTTTTTTTATCATTCCTTCTTGTGTCTTAGACCTTCCTTCTCTAATCATTTTCCTTCCTCCTTCCTTGAGGAGCTCTTTTCATGGAAGTCTGTTAATGGTAAATTCTTGCAGTTTTTGTTTAACTGAAATGTCTTTATTTTGCCTCATTCTGGAAAATGAGTATTGAGGGTTTTGCGGGGGGAGCAGTTTGAGTTCACAATTCTTAATTGACAGTAAGTTTCTCTCAACGCATAGGAGATACTATTTGCTGTCACCTGGCTTCCATTGTTCCTGTGAAAAGTATGCTGTCAGTCTAATTGCAGTTCCATTGTAGGTAATCTGTCTTTTCTATCTGGCTGATGTTAAGATCTTTTCTGTATCTTTGGTGTTCAGCAGGTTCACTACACTGTGTCTAGACATCTAGACGTAGATTTTTCTTTATTTATCCTGCTTGGTAGAAGTTGTGCAGTCTTTATTTCTGGATTCATATTTTTTGTCAGTTATGGAAAAGTCTGAGTCATTATCTCCCTAAATATTGTTTTTCCACGATTCTCTTTCTTCTGTCCTTTTAGGTTTCTGATTAGACAGTTAGAACTTCTCATTCTGTTTTTATCTTTTACCACTCTTTCATATTTTCTATTTTATCATTTCTTTGCTTACGTGTAAAATTTCTTTAGGTGTGTCACCAAGTTCACTAATTTCTCAGTTCTTCTGCTTAACCTATGTGTTTAATTTTTAATCTCAATATTTTATTTTTCACTGCTGAAGTGACATTCTGCTTGGCTTTTTTCCCCCAAATATGCCTATCTGATTTGAATAGCTTCTTACTCCTTTTTTGTTATCCTGTTCCTTTTATTTTTTATTTTCCAATTCCTTTAAACATTTTATACACATATTTTATACTATTTATGCAGTAATTTCCATACCTGAAGTCCTTGGAGGTCTGAATCTGTGTTTACCGTTTCTCACACACCTGATGGCTTGTTTCCTTGTGTGTTCGTGCATTTTTATTGTGAATTTATTTTGCTAAGCATATCTGTGGGAAACCTGCAGACCTAAATTTCCTTCAGAAAGGATTTGCATTTGCTTCTGCTAGGAAGCAGGTGATGCTACCACCCTAGGGCTACCTCAGTTTCCTTCAAGGGTCCCTATCCTAACAGGATAGTTTTGGGTTCCGCATTCCTCCCACCCAGGCCCCCTGATTGCACTGCTCAGTTGACGTTCATCCTGAAGACGACACCATCTTGACCCTTTAGCAGCTCTCTGCTCCCTCCATTTCCCTCACACCTTGGATATTTCCCTTAATTTCTCGTGAGCCCAGCAACGCGTTAATAATTACATTTGTTTTAAGTTAGTGAGTATCTAGTTAGATTTTATGTAGCCTGCCATTCTTGAAATACTCCTTTTCAAAAAACATTTCTTAACTCTGAAAGTAAACACCTGTACCTGTTCTCAGGACTTGAAAAAGTCAAGCTTAAGCTAAAAGCTAAAAGCAAGCTGTGTCTCTTAAGGTGAACCAGGGGGCTGCTCTCCTTCTTTTCTAAGAATTTCATCTGTTATGGGAGCATTAGTTTGAATTCTTAAATATAATAATTTTAAAATTAAGGGAAAAACAGAGTACAGTTAGGAGAGAGACAACATTGTTAAACTGATTTTTTGGTGACCCAGTAGAATTTCAGGAGTTATTCACAGTGCATATGTGTCTGTGTTTTAAGACTGGAGTTCACGCAGAAGCACCACTTTTTCTGTGGAGGTTTATGGGGTTTTTTCCTTTGCTTTTTAGCAAAAGAGCAGTGGCTCAGGCAGCAGTGTAGCTGACGAGAGAGTGGACTATGTCGTGGTTGACCAACAGAAGACCCTGGCTCTGAAGAGCACCCGTGAAGCCTGGACCGATGGGAGACAGTCCACAGAGTCTGAAACGCCAGCCAAGAATGTGAAGTGAAAATGCCGCTTTGATGTCTCTGAACAAAAGAGGACTGAGCTGTAAGGAGAAATCCTGTTTGACTGAAGATAACTTGACCCTTGTACTCTAGGTAGATCCTCAACTGAACAGAGTCGAAGTCAGAGGACCTTTCAGACTTAATCAAGCCATTGAGCGTGTAAATGGTGCTTTGTGGTATCTGAACAATTCATCACATGTAAATAATGTGGGAAAATACTGTTGTTTGGTTCCCAGAGAAACATTTGTTTCGTAGTTAACACACTTGTAGTATTACTGTATTTATGCACTTTTTCATTTAAAGCATTGGTTTGGGTATTCCCGAATGGACCTTAACATGATTCTGTTGGGAGTTCTTGTTTTCCTCACACTACTCTTAAGAACAATGCTACGTGAACTAAGCTACTTTCCACTGGGAAATTGCTCTTTCAGCTGCAGGGTAACAACAGGACGTGAGAAGTAGATTCACAATATACCTTTCTACCTGAAACTCAACGGGGTAACCGTTAGCTTAAACTACAAAGTAGAGTTGGACTCATCATTCATTGCCTTCCAAAGTGCTAAGCATCATGTACCTACTGGTGTCAGGACTTTGTTCTCTGGTTCATGGACATTTGGTTTTCAGTGGTGGAACTTTCTTATATTTTGTTAATTACAGTGTTTTGGGCTCATTGAGTGAAGATTCTGCCAGGTGGGATCTTACACCTTGGAAAGAGTGAATAATCACACTATCAAGTAAGCGTACAACTCACTGATGGCATGTGGTGACGATGTGCTCTCACATTTTCAACATGTATTGAACTTTACGTTATTTGCAAAGTGTAGATTATATAACTAATCAGGTACGTACCAGGCACTGATGTGCTAATACAATGATCAGGTTTAGACAGTGAGCTTTAGTTGTATTCGTGTTAGTCCTCTAATGCTGGTTTCCAGTTTGGAATTAATGGCACAATTGACATTCACTGTTAGTTATAGCAACATACTGTGATTTTTAATTAGACAGTCATTCAGACTTATTACTCTAAGAATGAAATTCTGTCTTTTGACACCATAGTGCCCTTTCTATGATTTTTTTTTTAAACTTTACTTAATATTCTTCTTGGCCTTATCCTATTTAAATCCCTATGCAATTAATATTTTATATCTGCATTTTTTAAAAAAAACAGATGTTATATAAGTGATTCTCGTATGTAGCACCTATTGCTTTTCCAGTAAAAGAATTAAGGCTTGTGTACTGTGATTTATATTCACTGCCCCAATTCAAGAAATATTGGAGCCTTGCTATAATGTGAAATCTTAAAGTCATGGACCTCTTCCAACCAGATTTCTGAAACCACCAGAGGTGTCGTATAATTCTTTCTCACCGATAACATGGTCCTATAGCAAGACCACACATTATCTATAGTAAGGCTACAATTTATCTGTCTTGGCTTTGCAATGTAATTTAGAAAGCAGGTATAGTTATTGGTTTGATTGGTTTTTAACTAAGTTACATACAATCTCTTATGTACTGATTTGAGACTTACTAACAGTGTTTGGAGGGGGCATAGAGATTGAAGAGCCCACAGCTGAGGCATGTTTCCCTCCATGCAGACCTTTAATGTTACCTGAGTACACAGATGTGCCCTGATTTCTGGCCCCTTGGTCACCGTACTGTGCCTAATCAATGTAATGGGTTTATGTCCCCTCCATGAGCTAAAAACGTTCATAACAAGATGAATTGTAGACAAGTAACATTTGATGCTTTTAAATGTTTGCTTCTTTTTAAACAAAAACTAAAACCCAGAACTGAATTTTGAGGTGGATTTTTAAATAAAAAAACATTGTTTGAGTTTGCTGTGAGTAAGCTGTTTTATAATGAAACCACAAAATAGAGTCGAAAATCATTGAAATGTGCCTCAACTGTCAAAACACATAACGCAGTTGATGTGTGAAGATACCAAATTGTGTTGCATGGAGGATAAACATACTCTGAGATTTAGAACACAACAATAAATATATTGTTAATTCAAAAATAGAAATCTTGGGGGCTTCCCTGCTGGCGCAGTGGTTGAGCGTATGCAGGGGACATGGGTTCGTGCCCTGGTCCGGGAAGATCCCACATGCCGCGCAGCGGCTGGGCCCGTGAGCCATGGCCGCTGAGCCTGCGCGTCCGGAGCCTGTGCTCCGCAACGGGAGAGGCCACAACAGTGAGAGGCCCGCGAACCGCAAAAAAAAAAAAGAAATCTCGTTTTAAAAGCTACCTATCAGAAGAGTCTAAGGCGATAATGAACTTTTTAGTGTAATTTCTCAATTTTTTGCAAGTTACCATTTTGCAGACCCGCAGCACTCAAATCTGTAGAAATTTTCCCATTACGCAGAGTAATTTAAGAATTGAAAATTAGGCAGTTTGTTAAACTAAATCACATTAAACATTGCATTAACAAATTAAATGAAAAGACAGTCTCTTATAGAGCGGTATTTCCCAAAGATTTTTTAGCACTAGAATCTCTTTTAAGTAAACTCTTGTGTAAGCCCCATATGTAAAGCCTGGAAAGTCCATTTGATCAGTGTCACTGTATTTTGAGTCCACATTTATGTTTACTTGTCTTAGAACATTACTAAGAATAACATTTCTAAGTAACACAAATGTGAAATTGGGGTTATAGATAGTTGGTGAAACCTTAGCCGCCAGTCTGTTTCTATGCCTTGTTTTATTCACATGCTATCAAGAGAATTTTGCTTCATGCAAACGTAAGTAAGTACAAATAATAATAGGGTTTAAACACACATTTCAGGAGATTCTTTAACTAGAAATAGGTAAAGTTGTATTCCCAGGTTTATATAAACGTAAATTATCCTGGTAGTGGAAGTTTATACATAAGCAGACTCCAGTGTGGTAAAATAGTGTATGTAACACATTAGAATGTGCATTTTTACTAAGTTTTTAAACTACGCACTTTTATAAAAACAAAATTTGAATCAAACTCTTTAATACCCCTAATCGCCCACAAGAAGCTGAGTTTTGGCCAGGCATGGGTTGGACACCACTGGTTAACTGTGTAACAGTTGTGTTAAAAATCAGAAGTTTTTTTCTCCCACGTTTGATGCCCTCTACCTTTTATTCCTTATTTTGAAAAACTGTACAATTTTATGAAAGTTTGAATACCAGTGCGCAGCTCTGCTTTCAGAACTCAAAATTCAGACTTGAATAATGTAAGCTATTTAACCCGCAGGATGCATCACCTTAGAAAGCTATAAAAGTGGTTTTTATCTACACTCTATACGTTTTCATCTTTATTTTTATCAATACCATATAAGCTACTGTGAGCGTTTTAGAGAATTCCATAAAGGTACTATGAGTGTGTGTATGTATATATAGCATTGTATTTAATCATAGACTAAGTTTAATTTGATATAGAAATACTGCCATACTTGTACATTAATGTCATAAGTCATAATTCCCTCTGGACTCTTCATATTTAATTCATCGGAGGTCGTAATCTTCATAGTCATAAATGCATTCAAACTGGAAATTGAACACCAGTGTTTGTTTTTCTTTTTCTTTTAGTGGGAAGTTGTCTGCTTTCCCCCTTTAGCAAAAACAGTATTTTTTATATTTTGTTAAACTGTTGACTATTTTATGCCTGTACACTATACCATAGGCATAATTCTTAGATATTCCCAAACACTCTTAGTGCCTCCTTATTTGGCGCATTGAAAGTATTGGTGTTAGTATTTCGAATGAATTATCCTTTAAAAATATACTAGCCTTAAACATTTTAGAAACAACAAGGGGGACGGAATCTTTTTATTCCTGTCTTTGGGTCATGTGGTAGGTCTTATCCTCCACTGTTAGATAAGCAGTCAGGTCTGTAAGAGGATTGACATAACATGACCAAACCAAGTGGATACAGAGAGAGAGAGGGGCATATCCCAGGATGACAGTTATTGTCAATAACATCAGCTATATGTAAATCTGTATATAATTTAAAATACCAACAACTATGAGGTGAAAAAGCCATGGTGCAAATGAATGTTGTAGACATCATGGACTTGTTCTGATGAAAAATCACTTGTCGGGTTGTTGAGATGATTGGTTTTAATCTGACTAAATATGTTTATATATCACTACAGCTTGAAATAATTTAGTTCATCCTCCATAGACTTATCTTTCTTTAGGATCAGTATAATGCATATTGTGAGTTTCAACAGACTGTTTCGTCAAGGGATTAACATAGCTTCTGGCTTCCTTTACTAAAAAGATATGGCTTTGTGCGAGTTCTTGTAACCTAAATCAATTGTTGATAATCATTCCAAATTTCCACAGCAAAATCTTATGTATAAACTTATTTCTCCCCTCTTGCACATCTTCTTTTGTAAAGATCCTATTGTAGATATTTTCTGCTACCAAATAAAACTTTTCAAACAATTTGGTTTCAAGACCTTAAGTAGTCAATTTGGATACTGAAACTGTGACCCAATAAGGACATAAAACTTCTATTTCCAACTCTTCCTTAGAGTCTTTATCTAAATCAAAAACCCAATTCTGCCATTAACTACACTTCGCAGTTCTACTTCTATCGGGTCACTCATTTTCTGCAGTAAAGATCCCACTAAATCATGCTAAATATAATAGTCATGCTCTAACTAAATAGAAAAAGCTCCTGAGACCCAGTTGCCCTACGCGTATGCGCGTTATTCCTTCATGTAGCCGATGCTACCAGCACTTTGTTGAGTAAAAGGCCAATAAGTAAGGGCCTGTATGCAACCTTTACCATCAGGAAATACATTCCCAACATGACTTGGGAAATGATAGCTGGCTGGGCTTCTTCATTTCTAGGAAAGTTTTCAGACACCTCCAGTGCTTCATAAAACTGCAAGAATTACCATAAGTCGCAGCATTTTGCAGCTCTGACTCTGTCATTAGATCATACTTGGGAAATTTGGGAAGAAAATTAAGTTCCTAAAGTTTATTCCTATAATTCATTAGACAGGACTTTATTACTTTTAATCATGGTTATGTTGGTGATTCACTCGTAGCTCAACATGTCTCTGATTTTGTGTGTGGTGCCCAGAGCATTTGGAGGACTCAGTATGTGGTGGTACAGAAAAGAAAAAATCACATCAATGTTTTAAAAGCCCACTTTCTCCAATATGGTATCATGATGGTTCATGTGTCAACTTGGCTAGGGTGTGGTGCCCCTGTGTTTGTTCAAACACTAGCGTAGACGTTGCTGTGAAGATACCGTGTGGATGTGATTAACATTACAATCCGTTTAGATAAAGCCAATCACCCTCCATAGTGTGGATGGGCCTCATCCAATCAGTTGAAGGCCTTCAAAGCAAAAACTGAAGTTTCCCACCGAAGAAGGAATTCTGCCCCAAGACCGTAACATAGAAATCCTGTGTGAATTTCCGGGCTGCCAACCTGCCCTACAGATTTCAAACGTGCCGTCCCCATTTCCATAGATAGATGCACAGCATACATGGATGGATGGATGGATGGATGGATGGACAGATTCTTCCTCTGGGTCTACTCCCTATTCATTGTGGGAGGAGACATACAAGGACATGAATACCAGGAAGTAAGGATCGCTGGCAGCATCTTAAGAGGCTAGCGATCACAAAGGCAGAGTTGAGTGTTAAGAGATGACACTAAAGATGGAGGGCCTTAAGGACCAAGGAACTCAAGTGTATTGAGAATTAAGAACTTTAAAATGTCAGAAGACAAAGCCTGGAAAGAGTAGGCCACAGGAAGTCAGGAGATAGTACTGAACCTGGGTCTATGAGTTTAGCTCTGTGTCCTTACAAATTACAAAGCTATTCAACAGTTAATTGAGACACTGTGTTTTATAGTCACTCTTACTTAATCCTCGTAATACTGTGAAGTAGGTAATGTTATTCTCTCCAACCTTCAAGTTCCAACTTAAACAGTTCCACAAGGCTTTCCCTCAGCTACCCCACCCAGAGGTGCTAGCTCCTTCCTCTGAAAGTCACAAAATTGGCGAGTCTCTTCTGTTTTTCACTTTGGGCTTTTGTGATGGTATATTAATTTGCTAGGGCTACAATCACAAAGCACCACAGACTGGGTGGCTTAAATAACAGATTTATGTTTTCACGGTTCTGGAGGCTAGAAGCTAGAGGTCAAGGTGTAGGCTGGTTTAATTTCTTCTGAAGCCTCTTTCCTCGGTTTGTAGATGGTCGCCTTCTCACTTTACCCTCACCTGGCCATTTCTCTGGACATGGGAATCCTGGTGGCACATTTTCTTCTTATAAGGACAGCAGCCGTATTGAATGAGACCCTCACCTTTATGACCCATTTAACCTTAATTTGCTCTTTAAAGTCCCCATCTCCAAACACAGTCATATTCTGAGGTACGGGGGGTTGGGTCTTCAACATGAATTTTGGGTGGAACAATTCAGTCCATAATAGATGGCTGTGTTGAGCTCATCTACCTAGCTATATGCACCTTAGAATAAAAACTGTCTTATCTGTCGTTACATCAGTCACAGCCCTGGCAGGAAAAGATGGCACATTCTAAGGAGTAATTGAAGAGACTTGAATGGAGAAACTGTTGTAAATCTGTAGATTGGGTGAAGGGAACAAACAAGGGGTGTTAAAAACCACTAGCAACAGTAAGAAGCCATCAGCACTTTTGCAACTAAGGAGGGAAATGGTGCTGTTACACCCAGCAAGAGCTGTCCACCAGCAGACATTTCAGCCTTAGGTAAAAGGACGCAACCACTACCAATTGCAGACCAGCGGGGAGGGAGTCAGGTTACCTCTCCTATGACTTGCCATTGGCGAAGGACAACCAGCAGCCAGAAATAACCCAAGAGATATAATATCAATACATGGAGGTCATCTTCTCAGGGCACATGGCAAGACGGAGAAGGCAAGAGGGCAGGTCAGACAGAGCAAACAGAGAAAATCCTTCACAATCGTCATATTTATTACCGTGTCAAACCAGCAAAGAAATAAAGGGTCTGTGGAAGATTGGCTTGCTTAACAGCTGATCCAAACTCTTTCTAGAGTGCCATCGTGTACTTCAGAAGCTGTAAGGATAAAAAACTACATTTCCCAGACTTCCTTGCAGCTAGGGCCCGGCCCATCCTCCACTTTCCACCAGTCACATTCAAAGTCAGAAACAGTTCAGTGGAGCGGGAGGCGGAACTCTGCGAAGCATCAGTATTGTTAAATCAAGCCGTTCACTTTTAGTAGATGAAGCGATGGTTCCTAATCGTTGGTCGACAGCTAAGATGGCATATTCTTGGAGCCCACGTCTGTGGTGGCAGCTTCCTGCACCCTCATGGCGCCATGGGCACGTGATCCTGGATTCAGCCACTAGTGAGGTGATTTCTTGAACCCGGATTCCTGATTGTTTCCATGTCTGGCTCTTCTGTGGCATTGTTCTGAGAATCATTCCTAAAGGCCTATACACCTGCTAGTGATTGTTAACTCTATAGTAAATTTCTTTTGGTTTAAAATTGCTAGAGTGGCTTACCCCTGTTGAAAACACACGGGCCAGTTTTCTTGGATTCTGGAATATATTTTTTTCTTATTCTCATATTGCAAAACTGTATAACTAAAGAAAATTGGGGGATGGTGGGAGAGGAGAGGAAAAACACTTGCAATCTGTGTTACTTCCCTTTCTTTGCCTGCAAATGTGCAGATAGATTCTGCTTTTCGCATTTACTGCTGTCATAAATATCTTCCCAGGTGTTAAGCATCTATCTGAATTATTATTTTAAAGACTGAATAATATCCCTTCAAGTATTTTAAAATACTCAATGATATCCAATTTGGATACAGGTGTGGGGAAGGGAACACTGGCATATACAGTAAGTCCCCTACATACGAATGAGTTCCGTTCTGAGAGTGCATTTGTAAGTCCAATTTGTTCATAAGTCCAACAAAGTTAGCCTAGGTACCCAACTAACACAATCGGCTATGTAGTACTGTACTGTAATAGGTTTATAATACTTTTCGCACAAATAATACATAAAAAAACAAACACAAAAAATAAACATTTTTAATCTTACAGTACAGTACCTTGAAAAGAACAGCAGTACATGGGACTTCCCTGGCGGTCCAGTGGTTAAGACTACGCACTTCCACTGCAGGGGGCACGGGTTCGATCCCTGGTCAGGCAATGAAGAACCCACATGCTGCGTGGTGCAGACAAAAAATAATAAAAATTTTATAAAAAGAAGAGTACAGTAGTACAGTACAACAGCTGGCATACAGGGGCTGACATCAAGTAAACAGGCAAGAAGAGTTACTGACTGGAGGAGGGAGAGGAGGTGGGAGAGGGTAGAGCTGAAGGATCGTCAGCAATAGGACACGGAGGGCAAGCTGCAATTTCACTGACGATGATGGAACGCACGTTGGAATCTTTGAAAGTTTGCAACTTGAAGGTTCGTATGTAGGGGACTTACTGTACTACCACTGGGAGCAAAAAGTGGTACAACATTTTGTTTTTTACATTTATTCCATGACTGTTTATTGAGAATCTACATCATGCCAAGTACTGTGCAAGGCTGAGTATTCAGAGATGAACAGACCCAGTCTTGTTCTCCATAATTCACAGTCTAGTGGTACAACTTTTTTTAAAGAGCAGTTTATTATTACAATTTTAGTGTCTTGAAACTATACTTAACCATTAACCAAGCAACTGAATTTTAAGGAATTAACCCTAAAGAATTAATCAAATATATGCACAATAATTTTAATTTATCTCCAAGGAGTTGGAAGTGTATTCAACAATGGAGGGTTGGTTAAATTGTGCATACATATGTATATAGCCATTTATAATATAGAACAATAATTTTCAAGTGTGTTCCTCTAACAAGAGAGACCTCTGAAACAAAAGGGAGGCCAAGTTTGGGAGGTCCAATGCCCTTTCACCTTGCTTTACTTAGGGTGTCTCTACTTCTTCTGTTTCCACATTGGAAGATAAGTGTAAGATTTTACTTGAAAGATAGGTTCTGCTAGTGGAAAACATCCTAACTGTTGTAATAAAAGTACATTTAATGTCATGAATGGTTTTTCCAAGATATACTGCTGTGTAAAAATTAAGGCTATGTAACTAAACATAGTATAATCCTATGTTTGTATGTAACTAATAGCAGTAAAACAGCAGGCTATCACTACAGATATTACAGACATTAAAATGATGATTAAAAAGATATTATGGACAACCTTAGGCAAATAAATTTGAAAATTTTATAAAATGAACAAATGGCTATTATAAAAAACTTACTACAACTGAGAAAAGAGAAGAAAATTTGAATAGTCCTATGTCACCTAAAATGAATTTTATAATTAAAAGCCTTTTTTACAAAGAGAATTCTGGGCTCAGACAAAATCTCCAATAAATATTAACCAAACTTTTAAGAAAGAAATCATGCGAATCCTACAGGAGCTCAGGAATGCAAGGTAATACACCACACCAGTAAATTAAAGGGGAAAATATTACACAATCATTTCAATTAATGCAGAAAACTGGTTGATAGATTTCAACATCTATGTATGGTTTAAAAAACAAAATTCTTATCAACATGAAGTAAAAAAAGAAATGTGTTACAAAGACAAGAATATCTATTTTAAAAATCCATCAGCAAACTTCACACTTCATGGTTGTACTGTACTACTGTACTCTTCTTTTTATAAAATTTTTATTATTTTTTGTCTGCACCACGCAGCATGTGGGTTCTTCATTGCCTGACCAGGGATCGAACCCGTGCCCCCTGCAGTGGAAGTGCGTAGTCTTAACCACCGGACCGCCAGGGAAGTCCCATGTACTGCTGTTCTTTTCAAGGTACTATACTGTAAGATTAAAAATGTTTATTTTTTGTGTTTGTTTTTTATGTATTATTTGTGTGAAAAGTATTATAAACCTATTACAGTACAGTACTACATAGCCGATTGTGTTAGTTGGGTACCTAGGCTAACTTTGTTGGACTTAGGGACAAATTGGACTTACAAATGCACTCTCGGTTAACTATAAAATTATCAACATGGCACAATGGCCTCTTGGTGGTATAAAGTGCAACTGTGAATGCTTCTGGATCATTGTCTGCACAATCCCACCCTGTGAGGAAGTTACCCAATAATAAACTGATCTATTGATTATATGGAGCTGCCTGCCTCAGTTTCTGGTCTCAAGGTGGCTTCTCAGTTCGGTGGGTACTTTTCTTTCCCTCTGTCCTCCAACACCTAACAACCACAATGCCATATGTAAACCTTGATTGGGGGTAAAAAGCTGTATAAGACAATTTAGGCACAAATAGAAAATTGTAAATGGGCTAGATAATAAACGATATTGAAGAACTACTCATTCTCAGGTGTAATAACAGTATTATGATACTGTAGTTGAATAGCCTTCATCAAATGGATGCATGTGGAAATATTTAGGGTTAGAGCATCTGAAAAAATTGCTCACAATACATGTATATGTAGAGAAACAGATTTAAATAAAGCAAAATATTAATAATTGTCAAGGTAGTGAGTACTTATTGTAATATTCTTTCAACCTTTCTACTGAAGAGTTTGATAGTAGAAAATTGAAAAATAATTGAACAGATAATTGATCTTTCCTATAGAAAGAAAGAAGAAAGAGAAAAAAAGAGAGAAAGAAGAGAGGAAGGAAGGAAGGAATGACGGAAAGAGAGAGAGAGAAAGAAAGAAAGAAAGAAAAAGAAAAACAAAGAGAAAGAAAGAAGGAAAGAGAGAGAAAGAAAGGGGAAAGAGAGGGGAAGGGAGGGAAAGAGTAAGGAAGAAAGGAAGGAAAGAAGGAAGAAGAAATAGAAAACAGAATGGTAAAATAAATAATATACAGGAAATCCTTGAGTTCATCAGAACATGTTTTTTAAAAGCTATTAGTGTGAATTGGCACTCATTCTAAAAAACATTTAAAATAACGTCTATATGTTTGCATATATTCTTCACATCACTTTTATCAAATTAATATTTCAATCTAAATAAGAGCACAGTGTTTCCCTGGTGGCACAGTGGTTAAGAATCTGCCTGCCAATGCAGGGGACACGGACCAGTTCAAGCCCTGGTCCAGGAAGATCCCACATGCCACGGAGCAGCTAAGCCTATGCACCACAACTACTGAGCCTTCACTCTAGAGCCCGCAAGCCACAACTACTGAGCCCGCGAGCCACAACTACTGAAGCCCACGTGCCTAGAGCCTGTGCTCCGTGACAAGAGAAGCCACCTCAATGAGAAACCCATGCACCGCAACGAAGAGTAGCCCCTGCTCGCCACAACTAGAGAAAGCTCGTGTGCAGCAATAAAGACCCAATGAGCCAAAAATAAATAAATAAATTTATTAAAAAATAAATTAAATAAATAAGAGCACAAAATAATCTTCCTTATGAAGTCTTTTTTCTATATATTTTGAATAAATAATACAATGACATAGTTCAAAACACAAAAAGTATCCCTTTCACATTGCTTTTCCAGATGTGCACTGATAAGCAAATTCATATGTATTAATGCAACTTATAAATTTCAGCTGTTCTTAAGTATACTTTTGTTTTTTCCCCGAGATTATATATGCATATTCCCAGCAGCTATGAACTTTTGTTGTTTGGTGGACATCGCCCCCTTGTGCATAAAACCGAATCTACAAGGGAAGTCCTGACAAAAAGTGAAATAAACTTATGTGACTGTTCTTTCACAGAATTACAACTGTAAAAGTTTCTTGAAGCTATAGCTTCAATTACTCAGTTCTGACCAGCCCCCAAATATTCACCCTTTTCTTTAAACCCTCATTGAAAGTGTCCCTACACTTGCCTTAGTGATCTCATACGTATTTTGTGATTTTTGGTTTCCAAAGAAATCTCACATCCATATTTTGTTTAATTAGAACAGGAGTTACTGCCCTCCTTTTCTATTGAGATATAATTCACATACCATACAATTCATATTTAAAGTGTACAACTCAATGGTCTTTAGTATATTCAGAGTTGTGCAACCATCATCACAATTTATCTTAGAACATTTTCATCACTCCAAAGAGAAACTTCCTACCTGTTAGTGGTCACTACCCATTTCCCCAACCCTACTTGCAGCCCTAGGCAACCTCTAATCTATTTTGCCCCTGTAGATTTCCATTTTCTAGACATTTATTATAAATGGAATCATACAATATGCTGTGTGGTCTTTTGTGAATTTCTTCTTTCACTTGGCTTAATGTGTACAAGGTTCACCCATGTTGTAGCATGTATCAGCACTTCATTCCTTTTTAGAGCTGAATAATGTTCCATTGCAGGGATGCACCACATTTAATTATCCATTCATCAGCTGATGGGCATTTGGATTGTTTCCACTCTTTGGCTGTTATTAATAACACTGCTACCAACATTCAATTGTCCTCCTTCTACAGTTGCAAAGATGGAAACCTTTTGAGCTGAGACGATCCCTCAAAGGTTTACAATAGGAGGAAACAATTGTCGTCTTTGCCCATTGCCAACACCACCCCAACCACAGTATCAGTCACCACACCTGAGGGCTCCTCTCATCCGCAGTCTCCCCAACCTTCCCCGAATTCCTGTCACTATCATCTCCAGTTTTTTAACCTCCAAATGATCATCCCATCAGCTACCACCGTCTCGCCCCCTCTCCCTTTGCCAAGCCTTTCCTCTGGTTCTCTGAAAAACCTTATCTCCACTTCATGCCCAATTTGCCTTAATGGAATGTCGGCTCCCCTGAGGAGACCACGTGGAACTATCTTCCGGCCCTGGGAGCAGGAAGTGGGTTCCCTTCCTGTCCAGCACTGCTCCCACCTCCCAAATCCCTAGCAATTTAGCTTAAGACACCACTCTTCTTGTTGCTATAATCTAGTGACTCGTGGTCACCCCTTCTCCTTCAGTGGTCACTCCCTCTTGCCTCACCCCCACTCCACCCCATAGATCACTGTCTGCTCTTTCCTATTTTTTTTTCAGTGCTCTGGGTGACTTTAATATCCTCCTGAGCGGTGCATACGGAACACTAGCCTCTCTCAGCTCCTTGAACTCTAATGACCTTTTCCTCCACCTCCTTCAGCCATCCACCACCAAGTTTCCACCCTACATCTTACGGAATCAGACCAATTCACCAAACGAACAGTTGACAGAACTGACTTAATTCTCGTTACTATTAGTAAAGTTTACAATCATATCCCCATATCGGATGGGGCAGATTGAACAGCTTTTGATGATTTCCTGTGACATTTTAGTTAGATAGTTTTACTCAGCTTTTAAGGAATGTGTGGTTCAAGTCTGCTCTAACTCCCTGTTTTTGTAGCTGAAGAAAGATGGAGAAGAGAAGACAGGGAGACAAGTTGGAGAGGGGGCTGGGCAGCACATGGTTGGTCAGACTGATGGCCAGGGTGGTGGGAGAGACCTCCTCAGGAAGAGAAATGTGTTACTGACACCCTCATACTATCAATGCATGTTTTGTGATATATTTTGATTGTAAAGAATTCTTATTAACATATTTTTATAACTCTCAGTCTTTTTTCTCTACCCATATAATAAATGTCCCTCTTTCTTAAGTCCATTCTCTTCTCTTCCGCTCCTGCCTTCATTTAATCCTGTATCTTTTCTCACCTGGATCACTGCTGGGGATCACCTGGCCCCTCTGGGCTCTATTTAGGGCTCCGCTCAAGCCTCTCAGGTGCCTTTTGTTTACGTCTGTTTTGTATTGGAGCATAGTTGGTGTACAATATGGTGTACAACATAGTGATTCATAATGTTTGAAGGTTATATTCCATTTATAGTTATTATAAAATATTGGCTATATTCCCACCCAAGCCCTGCCTCAGAGTCTGGGATTTAGCGGACATGGGGGAAGACAGGAGACACACCTAAATATGCATTCTGAGGCTGCCAGAGCTGCCTATAGGTTAGTCCAAGCACTTAGGAAACCTGGTATTTGCTAATGCTCAGCATTACATTCCTTAAAATCCAGGAGGTATTTTTTCCAAGACCTATTCAACAGTAGGTCTTGGCAGACTAGACATTAGGTGTGATTAATTGGATAGATTGTGTGCCGTTTATGAGATGAGATGCCCTTGAGGTTTGGAGACAAAGTTCTGTATTTCCATGTTAAGTCTGAGATAGGGTTCTAAACATTCTCAAAAACATTGTCAAAAGACAAATAGGCTGTTGAATGTGACAAAATTTCAGAGAGAGCACAAGGATCGAGATATATGTCCGGGAGTCCTCACAGTATAGATATATAGAGAGTCCTGGAAATGGATGAGGTCACCCAGGGAGAATGTGCAGTTAGAAAAGAGAATTGGTCTCATGACTAAGCTCAACATGTAGAGATCAAGCAGAGGACAAGGAGTCTGCAAAGGGGACTGAGAAAGAACAGGTAGTAAGGCAGGAGGGAAACCAGAAGTGTGTGGTCTTAAGAAAGAAGAGTATTTCAGGAAAAAGGCAGTGGTCGAAAGTGTGAAATCCTACTGGGAGGTAAAGTGAGAACTATAAGTCTCTCATGTTTGGAAATTAATCAACTGGAAAAACCAAAAGGGAAATTAGAAAATATTTGAACTAAATGGTAATAAAGATATGACAGTCCAAAATCAATGATCCAAGTATTCATCTCTATAAATTACAAAGAAACCCAAATTAAATTCAAACATGAGAGACTTACAGTAATTTTTAAGTTACTGATTTCTAGCTCAATCCCCCTATAGTCAGAGAAAATACTTTGATTTAAAGTATTTGAAATTTGTCAACACTTCCTTTCTGACTCAGCATAGCCTCAAATTTGGCAAATGTTCTATCTGCTCTTGAAAAGAATGAGTTTCTACAGTTGGTAGGTGCAATTTTCTACGTATATTAATTAGGCCAAGTTTGTTAATCATACCAATCTTACATCTATCCATACTGATTTATTTTTAGCTCCTTGTTGTATCAGTTTCTAAGAAAGGAATCTGAAATTTCCCACTTGATGGTAGATTTCTCTAATTCTTCTTAAAACTTTGTAAAATTTTGCTCTGAATATTTTGAGGCTTTGCCATTAGATGCCTACGAACTTAGAATTTTTATATTTTCTTGGTAAATTGACCCTTTTATCATTAGGAAGCGTTCCTTTTTATTTCTAGTAATGCTTCTTGTCATTATAACTATACCAGTTTTCTTTTGGTTAGTACTTGCAAGGACTATCTTTTTCTATCTCTTTCCTTTGAACCTTTGAGGATACTTACATTTAAAGTGTATCTCTTGTAAGTGGCATTTAGACTAGTTATGTTGTGTTATCCAGTCTGACAATTGTTTTTTCTAATTGGAATATTTAGTCCCTTTCTTGATATCTGCCTTGGAGCCGAGCTCACATGTCCCTGGGGATGTGCCTGGCTTTGAGAATTACTCTTCTGAACCTGTGTATTCTTTCTCCTCATTCCTGTGCTTGACTTTTTCCCTCACCAAAGAGCTGGGCACACAGATCCTGTTGCATTAGTTCTTTAATTATGTGGTGTGGAGCTGGGACAATGGGCCCTACAGCGTGCTTGGAGCTCTGCTTCCCAGCAGGGTGGCATAAGCTTGCTCCAGATGCCCATTCCTCTGCCGGATTCCTAACAACAGAACTCATAATACCTTGTTGAGGAACTAAAAAGAGGTTTTCCTCTTTAATACTAGTCATTTAACATCCTCCCATCTTTCACTGAAGAAATGACAAGGGATAGTCCCAAATTCCAAACCCCTTTTTTCCCCTCTCTAAGACCACAGAAGCCACAGACATGGGCAAGCTCACAAGCTAATATAAGCTATTTTTCTTTTCTTTAATCTCCTCCAAGACTTGGTGGTTCCCAGGCATGTGCTTAGCTCCTACGTAGCCTAGGAAAGTAATCCTTACTTAAACAAAGTCATGTATGAAATAGAAAGTAAATTATTTTGTTTAGTATCAATAAAACTTTATTTCAGTATACTGAAGAACTCTGGCTCACCCTGGGAATGGATAAAACTTGTAATTATAAATGCATTTTAGCCAAACATTTACCCTTTTCTGGACAGACAACATGTAGATATTTATATAGACAGCAGAAATTTTAGAAAGAAACTGATTTGGGGGCACTTGGGAAGTACCGATTTTGTGTCCTGATGACATCCTTTTGTTTTTCATTGAAGGGCACCTGCTCCATGCAGAAAACCATTTTTGAGTCTCTGTCTCTAAATAACTTTTTTCTCTTGGTCTCAATTAGCTACGAAAAATCATATTCTCGAGGCCAGAATTGTGTACAGGAGAAAAATTAAACACTGTATTATTGAATGTGGTTTAGTGGTGTGTAGTAGGGGCTCAAAATAACAGTGGCTTGCACAACAGAAGTTCATTTCTTCCTCAAGTAAATTGCACTCATCCTTCACTTACATGGTTGCACGGGAGGATGGGAAATGCCTTCCTTACTCAGCATGGCCACGTGTCCAGCTAAAATGAAAGCACCGGATAATGGTAGTTAAAGAACAACTCTTAGTCTGTCATCATCACACACTTTAAAATACTTTCTTGGAATTCCCTGGCGGTCCAGTGGTTAGGACTCCGCGCTTCCACTGCAGGGGGAGTGGGTTCCATACCTGATCGGGGAACTAAGATCCCGCGTGCTGCGTGGCACAGCTAAAAAAAGAAACAAAAAAACAAAAAAGACTTTCTCAGGTAACAGCAATATAGGAACTAATGGAGGCACTAACCTTTTGGGTTTTCTTTAGAATTAACCTTCTTCCGCAATTGTGTTTATATATGTGTATATGTACATCTTGTGTGTAGTACTTATCTAACTTTTTTCTGCAGAGAACCTCATTGCATGCATATATAGTGAGATAACCTAAATAGCATTTTATCAGCATTATCCTTATAGAAGCAAACTATTATTAACAGAGTTCAGATAAACTGGATGACTTCTTTTCCTCTTGAGAGGCTGAATACACAAACTGATCATATATGACAATGGAACTCTGACCCACAACCTGTGTAGCAACCAGCCTGAGAAGCTAAACCACAAAAGCCTCTACGGCAATCTGCCCAGAATGATCAGGACTTGGTCAGTGACTGCCAACTTCTCTACTTTTTGCCTCAAACTCAGGACCAACCAGAGAAAACCAAATGTGCTCTTCAAACCGACCATGTATATAAGATGGCCTGCTTCTAGTTAGTCCACATCTAGCTTTTCCATGCCCACAATCTGTAATCAGAGCATACCACTATAAAGATTTTCTACTCTGCCTAGAACAAGTGATGGTCACTTTGTTTGTTCTCATTTGGGTGGTCTTCATTCATTTCCACACTCATAATAAGCTACCAGTCTCGAACTATAGGTTTCATCTTTCACTCCAATGCAATTTGGTCTAATTAATCTGCTGTATCATACATTGGCTGTACAGTGCTGTGCAAACCACTTTACCTTCTGTGTCTGTTTCTCTTTCTGCAAAATGGGGACAAATATTACCAATTTCACAAGAGCTAATGTGAAGGCCAACTAAGTTAACACATGTAAAACACCTGTACTAGGACCTAAGTTTACGTCTTGTCTACCCTGAAGATTGTGTAGTGTGTGTTTGCGTGTGTGTGTATATGTATGCATGTGTACATATGTGTATATAAAATCATTTGAAATTAGTTAAGTAAAATTAGAAGATGAATTTATTAAAAGTACATCTGGGCCTTCCCTGGTAGTGCAGTGGTTAAGAATCCGCCTGCCAATGCAGGGGTCACGGGTTCGATCCCTGGTTGGGGAAGATCCCACATGCCGCGGAGCAAATAAGCCTGTGTGCCACAACTACTGAGCCTGTGCTCTAGAGCCCGCGAGCCACAACTACTGAGCCCATGTGCCACAACTACTGAAGCCTGTGCTCCTAGAGCCCGTGCACCACAACGAAGAGGAGCCCCCGCTCGCCACAACTAGAGAAAGCCCGCGCGCAGCAACGAAGACCCAACACAGCCAAAAATAAAAAAACTAAACAAGTAAATAAATAAAATTTATAATAAAATAAAATAAAAGTACAACTTTCTCTCTCCAAAACATATCATATATGTTTGTGGCAATGGTAGGGAAGAAAAAAATACTTTTTCCTTCTACCATCCTAGGTTCTCTGGCTGAGGCCCTGCAAAATTAGACTTACAAAAGATTACAAGAGAAAACCAAACAACTGATTAATGTGTAGTGCACATAACGCAAGAGAAACCTCAATGAAGAGTAATTCAAGGGGTAGTTAGAACTTAGGCTTCTATAGCGTCTTCACAAAAGAACAATAAATTTGTAGAGAAGTGACAAGGCAAAGGACAAGGTTTTAGGCTTTCAAGGGGTGTAAACTGTGGGAAGGTAAATATATGGGGGAAAGCGATGGAGTAAGGTTTGTACAGATCCATCTGGGTGCCAACCTTCTATCTTCCTCATAGCTATAAAACTTCCCTGGGAGAGGAGAGTTATGACATTCCTCATTTTTCAAAAGTTTCTGCTTTTAGCTCCAGGAAGGCTTTTTTCTGCATCTGTTGATTCTCATTTGCTTCCAGCTCACAATAATCCTCATGCCAAAGTGGCATATTTTGGAGTGGATATTCTGGTCTCCAACACCACCGTGAAACTATGACACTCTATGACACTCCCAGTCCTCCATTGTTCCCCTCTTCTTTACAAGTGTTAGCCCTGCATCTCTGAAGATACCCCATACCCGCTTCTGCTTCCCCCTTTTATCCTTAACAGGCGTTTCCCCCAATCAATCTCTTGCATGTCTGATCCTGTCTTGGTGTCTGCTTCCACGAGGGCATGAACACGATATGTAAATAAAATGCCAACCAGCTGGAAGATACAATTACAATCACAATTTCCACCTTAAGGTATCGAGTTGGAATCAAAGTTGCATAAGATTTACCGGTTTGGGCTTCCCTGGTGGCGCAGTGGTTGAGAGTCTGCCTGCCGATGCAGGGGACACGGGTTCGTGCCCCGGTCCGGGAAGATCCCACATGCCGCGGAGCGGCTGGGCCCGTGAGCCATGGCCATTGAGCCTGTGCGTCCAGAGCCTGTGCTCCGCAACGGGAGAGGCCACAACAGTGAGAGGCCCACATACCGCAAAAAAAAAAAAAAAAAAAAAAAGATTTACCAGTTTCATAAAGGAAATTATAGCATAATGAAAATAACTACTTCATTGAGAATTTAACTATAACTCCAGAATTAAAATTCGATCTATTTCCAAATATCATGGTACATCAATTCAAAATACTGAAAGAACTGTAGAAGAAGAAAATTCAATGGTAAAAGAATTTTGATTTTAAGTGCTCACCAAAAGGAGTGACAAAAGTGACAAGTAGGAGTGGCCTGCAAAGGTTACAGAGTCTTACAAACTTGTTACAAAGTCAAGGTCCCTGCTCTTTAATTCCTGATTCTCTTACAAAATAGTAAGTAAATGGGTGATGCCTCCTTTGACTTCCGTCCTTCTCTTTTATGTCTGAATGTGAGACTTACAAAATCTCTACTTCCTTCCTCTAGCTAGGCTCTGAAGTAGCCTATCTTCTGAGGGCAGAACCAAAAGTGTGCTATTTTAAGAATGCAACTCAGTGGGTCTCCTGACTCATAACCAAGTCACAGGATTTCCCCACTTACATACCCTCTGGGGCATTTACTATGGACAGAAGATTAAGTTCAGCACTTGTGAAGAGCATCTATTTTGAGAGAAGTCAAAAGCTGAAAGAATTTTTTAGAATTTATAAGATATTAAGTTCATATCTCCTTTCATGATTCTTACCTAAAGAGGTAAGAATCTAATTTTCAAATGGATGAAATTAACCCCCGGCTCTCACAAAAACATACTTCAAATACAACTTAGCTGAATGTATTTCCAATGCAATTGAGCTTAGAATTGACCTTTGATTAAATTTAAACTGCAGATGAAAATTAAAAGGATCAGAGTGCTTGAATGGGAATATTAGTAGATTTTTTAATAAAAAAATTAATTTTCTGTGACACAAATAGACTGTAGACAGATGCTGGAGATGCCAATCAACGTTTTGCATCTATAACTCTTCCTTTTAAGAGAACCTGCCTCCCATCCTGGTTCCTGCTCAAGAGGTAGTCCTAGGTAACTATATTGGTATCTAGTGGCCCTGACCCCTATTAACACCAAATGAACTTGGGATGAGCACCTGATCTAAACTGGGCTAATCCGTCTCCCAACACCAGGAATTTGGAATTGAAACACTGATCGTAATCCATGAGATACTACAATGCATAGTCAACTGGAAACTTGGCAGACCATATACATTGTACTTAATCAAGAGCAGTGAAACCAAGAGAAAGTAGAGAAAGCCATTCTAGAGAGACGCAGGAGAATGACAGAAATATATACTACAGTGGTTACCAGCATGGACTTCAGTTGAATTTTAGTTCTTCCACTTATTGTAGAATAAAGAAAAATTAACCAGTTAGGAAGCTACATGATAGTCCAAATGAGAAGTATTTATAATAATTAGGGGCAATGGTGTGTAGGGAAAAATGTGCTTCAATGAAAACTATGACTTGTCTAAAGCCTAGAGGACAACCCTCCGGGTTTTCTGATTCTGCAGCAGTTATTTCACAATTCTAAATCACAAATAACTGATACAAATGCAAAATAATTCTTGCCTATGGCAATGCAAATACTGTCTTGTTCAGCAGAGAGTAACTTGACTTTCTTTCCCCACTGTGGAACTGGTTTTCCCTCCTTTGCACATTCACCATTCCTTTACTTCTCATAAATTTATGCGTTTTTGACTTCTCCTTTGAACTGGTTGTAACATCTCATTAATTTCCTCATTAACTAGTTAAATAAAACAAACATTTAATATGCATTCTTTTTCATATATGTATGAGAGTCATAATTTTACTTTTTTGAAAAAAATGTTTAAATCGTTTTGAAAGTCTTCCACCAAGATGCCCAGTGGATTCCCCTAACAGGACCAGGTAAACTTTGCCATGAAAAATGCACCTCATGGGGAGTTTAAGTCCATGTCTATCTTTTCTTGGCTCTCAGAGGTGAATCCAAAGCAGCAGATTTGCTGCTTTTCTATTTTTAATTTCCCTATTAATTTTGTTTTGGTTTGGTTCTTTTGCATCTGATCAATTATTTTCTATTAGTGGCAGCAATGACTGGCGATTTGGTTTTGTAGTTTGACCATTTGGTGATTTCCCTAAAAGAATTAGTGTTTTCTTTAAATTCCTTGAAATTCAAGGGCTACAAACCATATAAGATCTCATAAAGTTATTTTAATAAAAGCATGTGAATGCTAACATTTAATAAGCTAATTATAAATAATTGTTACCCAATTTTTTTTACAACTTAAAAAAATTTTATTTATTTTTGGCTGCGTTGGATCTTCGTTGCTAGACGCGGGCGAGCGGGGGCTACTCTTCGTTGCGGTGCATGGGCTTCTCATTGTGGTGGCTTCTCTTTGTTGTGGAGCACGGGCTCTAGGCTCGGGTTTCAGTAGTTGTGGCACGTGGGCTCAGTAGTTATGGCTCTCACGTTCTAGAGCGCAGGCTCAGTAGTTGTGGCACACTGGCTTAGTTGCTCTGCGGCACATGGGATCTTCCCAGACCAGGGCTCGAACCCGTGTCCCCTGCATTGACAGGTGGATTCTTTTTTTTTCCTTTTTTAACATTTTTATTGGAGTATAATTGCTTTACAATGTTGTGTTAGTTTCTGCTGTATAACAAAGTGAATCAGCTATATGTGTACATATATCCCCCATATCCCCTCCGTCTTGCATCTCCCTCCCACTCTCCCTATCCCACCCCTCTAGGTGGTCACAAAGCACCAAGCTGATCTCCCCATGCGATGCAGCTACTTCCCACTAGCTATCTATTTTACATTTGGTAGTGTATATATGTCAATGCTACTCTTTCACTTCATCCTAGCTTACCCTTCCCCCTCCCTAGGTCCTCAAGTCCATTCTCTACATCTGTGTCTTTATTCCTGTCTGGCAGGCAGATTCTTAACTACTGCATCACCAGGAAAGTCCCCATTACTTAATTATTAAAACACCAAGACTTCAGACTTGGAGCAGACTCTCAGCTAGTAATTTCCTAAAAATGTCACAGATACTCTCTTGAATTTTCATAGCTGTTCTCACATGCCCATACTACAAAACTACACATTAGGAAAACAGAAATTTCATTGTGAGAATTTAAGCTGATGCTCAGAAGTGTCATACATAATGACAGTTCGGATAAATGTCTGTAAATTTATATACTTTAAACAAAGCTTTTGTGGGCCATCTGAGAAGAAGAGTTGGAGAAATAAATGAGAACTCCAATTAGGTAAGAATATTTTATGTGACAGACCTTACACTAATAAATAGTTGTCCTCTACCATCTCTGTGCAGTAGAGTTACCTACAGATAATTCTCTTTGGAGAGGATACAGATACCCCAGGACTATGAAGATTCTGATTCATTTTTTTCTCTCTCTGGTGCATGTTGATGTCTTTTCATCCTTGCACTTAGCTTATTAATTGTGATATGCCTTGACTAAAGATGAATAAACTGAAGTTTAGAGAAAAAAAAAGCACTAGTGTTTCATAGAGATCTATTTCCTGCTGAGTGAAAGACAAAAGAGTATTGGGCTTGTTAGTCTTTTGTTTGTCTGTTTATCTATTTCGAGTTCAACTCGATTAAGAATTTTCTGACCACCAGGAAGAACAGCTCTTTAATACCTGGACCAGAGACATATTGTGATGTTGTGTTTATTTTTGCTTGACTTGTGGCTGAAATCTTAGAGTTGAAACTGTAAGGGCTCTCTATGTGGGTCTGCAATTCAGAAAGACCTTTACTTTTCATTGTGTTTCTTCATTGTGTAAGTGTGTAATGCTTTCCCATCTTAGGGTGTTATTGACTGAATAGGTTAAAACTCTTAAATTAAGCGATCTTGTTCTGATTGGCTAATAGAGGTAAATAAGCACTTACATGGATTAAATATTCCTAAAATTCCCAGAAAATAAACTTCTAATACTTTAAATGTGCTAGAATCTAAAAGGAAAGAAAAGTATTCTTAGCAAAACTAACAAGTGACTTTTTAAGAAGCCAAGCTCACAGAATATAGATGAATCTTTGGCAAACAAAACTAGTTTAATATTTTGGTTTAATAAATCCAGCTGTGCCTTTTCTGATTTATCACTGTTAAGGATAATGCAAGCCTACATTTTACTCTAGTTGGGAATGACTTTCCTAAATTTATACTGGCTTATTGATCAAATAAGCTAGCATTACTTCCACTTAATGTTTAAGATTAAAAATATATAAATTTGTGCTTAACTAAATTGAATTATTATTCTGATTTTCAATAGAAGTTACATTTTATAGTATGTTAGATTGAAAATAATTTATTTAGGTAACTTAAAACCTTGGGCTTATATAATTAATTCCCAGATGTTCATTGGATGCCTAAATTATCAATATTTCTAAATCATGGAATGGAAATATTGATTACTGAGCATGATTTTCAGTCTATATGCTTTTGTTTTGTATTTTAAATGCTACAAAGAGGGTATTTCTTTGGGTCTGTTAACGAAGGTGCTTATTTTTGCCACTGTGAGAAGCCTTATAAAGGATGTGTGTGGCTATACAAAGTTGTGTTCCGTGTATTCATAAGCTTTGCTAGTCTGCTAAAATGCCATATATCATACAGTTCACAATTACTTACCCTGTAGTTTTTGTAAAATAAAAGTTACTTTGGTTAAAAGTTACTATTAATACAAATGATTGAGACCATATACTTAAAAGCAATAGTTTCAGAGAAATACAACTGTGTACCTACTTTTGTTTTTCAAGGAAAATAATTTTTGCGTGAAGCAGCCATTCTCAGGGTTTTTGGTCCACAAACTCCTTTGCACCACATTTCCACCAGCAACGTGTGAGTGATTCATTTCATTGGTATCCTCACCGGCATTCGGCGTTGTCATTATTTTTAATTTTAGCCATTCTGTTAGGTATGAAGTGACATCTCATTGTGGTTTTAATTTGCATTTTTCTAATGGCTAATGCTTTTGACCTCTTTTGATGTGCTAATTTGCCATCTGTATATCTTCCTCAGTGAAATGTCTCTTCATTTATTTTCCCAGTGTTCTAAATAGACTGTTTGCTTTTTTTCCTGTTGAATTTTGAGAGTTCTTTATATATTCTAGACACTCATCCTTTGTCTGATATGTGTTTTGTAAATATTTTCTCCCACTCTGTAGCTTGTCATCTCACCTTCTTGACAGTCTCTTATAGAGCAAAAGCTTTTAATTTCGTGATTCAATTTATTAATTTTTCCTTCCATTGATCATGCTTTTGGTGTCAAATGTTAAGAACTCTATACCCAGACCTAGATCCTTAGCATTTTCTCCTATTTTTTTCCAAAATTTTATAGTTTTCTGTTTTACATTAAATCTACTATCCATTTTGAGTTAATTTTTATACAAAGTGTCAGATTTAGGTCAAGGTTCCTTTTTTTTCTTCCTGTGGACATTTCTCCAGGACTGTTTGTTGAAAAGCCTCTTTGCACTGAGTCTACATGTTCATTGCTAGTTTATTAAAAGAGTTGATTTTTGAATTTTTATTTTATATCTTGAAAACTTGCAGAACTCACTTATTAGGCCTTTGGATTTTTTGTAGATTTCTTGGAATTATCTAGTAAATAATCATGTAATTGACAAATAGGGACAGTTTTATATTTCCTTTCCAGCACTGTATTGAATATCAGTGGTGTGTGCAGAATCCTTGCCTGTTTCTGATCTTAGAGGAAAAACATTGTCTCACTAAGCATCATGTTAGCGGTAGGTATTTTAGATGCTCTTTATGGAGGAAGTCTCCCTCTTTTTCTTCTTCTGAGCGTTTTTATCATGAAAGGATGTTGAAATTTTGTCAAATGATTTTTCTGCTTTGCTTGATATAATCATGTGAGTTTTCTTCTCTCACCTGTTAATATGGCAGATAATATTAATTAATTTTCAAATATTGAACTACTCTTGCATCTCTGGAATAAATCCTATTTGATCAGGGTGCACAATTCTTTTTATACATTGTATAATTGTACTTGCTAATATTTTGTTAAGTATTTTTGCATCTATATTCATCAAGGATATTGGTCTTTCTTTCTTTTATATAGCATCTTTGGTTTGGTATCAGGGTTACAGTAGCTTCATAAAATGATTTGGGAAGTGCATCTACTTTTTTTTTTTTTTTTTTTGCGGCACGCGGGCCTCTCACTGTTGTGGCCTCTCCCGTTGCGGAGCACAGGCTCCGGACGCGCAGGCTCAGCGGCCACGGCTCACGGGCCCAGCTGCTCCGCGGCATGTGGGATCTTCGCGGACCGGGGCACAAACCCGTGTCCCCTGCATCGGCAGGCGGACTCTCAACCACTGCACCACGAGGGAAGCCCGTATCTTCTTTTATGGAGGAGACTGTGTAGAATTTGTGTAGAATTGTGTAGAAATATATGGTAGAAATCTCCAGTAAAGCCATCTGGGCTTGGAGATTTCTTTTGGGGAGTTTTTAGGTTATGAATTTAATTTCCTAAATAGTTATAAGGCTATTCAAATTATCTATTTCATATTGTCTGAGTTATGGTAGATTTTATTTTTCAAAAAAGCAGTCTATTTCATTTAAGTTGTCAAATTTATGTTTGTAGTATTCCCTTTTACCCTTTTGATGTTTTCAGGGTCAGTAGTCATAGATCCTGTTTCATTCCTAATATTGGTGATCTGTATCTTTTTTCTTTGTCAGTTTTCCTAACAGTTTGTCAATTTTATCCTGTCAAAGAACCAATTCTTTGTTTTATTTATTTATTTATTTATTTATTTTTTTGCGATACGCGGGCCTCTCACTGTTGTGGCCTCTCCCGTTGCGGAGCACAGGCTCCGGACGCGCAGGCTCAGCGGCCATGGCTCACGGGCCCAGCTGCTCCGCGGCATGTGGGATCTTCCCGGACCGGGGCACGAACCCATGTCCCCTGCATCGGCAGGCGGACTCTCAACCACTGCGCCACCAGGGAAGCCCTCTTTGTTTTATTTTGTCTAAGTTTTTCTGATTTTAATTTCAATGATTTCTGCTCTTGCTTTTATTATTTCCTTTCTTCTGCTTACTGCAGATTTATTTTGCTCTTCTTCTAGGCTTCTGAGATGGAATCTTAGATTTGAGACTATTCCTTTTTTTTCTGAATGTAAGCATTTAGTACTATAATTTTCTTTTCAGCACTGCTTTAGCTGTTTTCCACAAATTTTGATATATTGTATTTTTCATTCAGTTCAAAGTACTTTTTCTCTTGAGAACTCCTCTTTGACCCATGGGTTATTTAGAAGGGTGTCATTAAGTTTGGAGATGTAATTTTTGGTTATTGATTCCTAGTTTGATTCTACTGTGGTTGAAGAACACTGTATAATTTCAATTCTCTTAAATTTGTTGAGGTTTGTTTTATGGTTTCTCTTGGTATATTTTCTGAAGGTTCTCAAAAAGTATGTATTCTATTTCTGTATGGAATGTTCTATAAACGTTAATTAGATTCTCTTGGTTGATGGAGTCGTTGAGTTCTATATCTTTCCTGATTTTCTGCTTAGTTGTTCTGTTAATTATTAAAAGATACCATAGTCTTCACCTATAATTGTGGATTTTTAATTTCTCATTTCAGTTGTCAGTTATTGCTTCTGAAACTTTGCAGCTCTGTTGTTTGGTGCATACATGTTTCAAATTGCTATGTCTTCTTGGTGGACTGACACTTTCATCATTATGTAACGTTTTTGCTCTTTGTAATTTCCTTTGCTCTGAAGTCTACCTAATAATGATATAGTCACTCTTGTTTTCATTTGAATAACATTTGAGGGATACATCTTCCCATCTTCTTACTTTCAATCTTTTGAGCAAAGGAACACCAAATTTCTTAACCACAGCTTTGGCTACAGTTAATTCATTTGAAAATATTTCAGGAGTAGTGGTGGTTAAAATTTCATTTGGGATTATAATATTTGGGTTCCAAGAAGTTTTTTACCTAGAGCCAATTCAAGAAAGAAGAAAATATCTTTCACAAGGAAGGAAATGCACAGAGGACTCGAATTTTTAACTTGTAAATAGTAGGGGAAAAAAAGGTAATTTTAAATGACTACATAAATACATGAATTAACATCCAGCAGACACAAAGTCACCCACTGATATGAGTTGGTAACCAAATAAGAGGGGGATGCATTGGAACCTTACTTAATGTTTTTGTTTAATAGTAGGAGAATTCTGAAAAAGATACATATGTGATCATTGGTACTTAGTGTTGGAAATCCCCATTCTTAAGATACTCACAAACTCAACACTATTTTATTGTTGTCACGTAGTAGTCAGACTTTATTTTCCTAGGCTTTCACAAAATAAATGAGTATGTGAGGAAGACAGCCTCAACATTACTACTCTGCTTTTGATAAACTTAATAAAATCCTTTCTGTTACCATTCAAGGCCAAAATGTTGAGAGAGTCCTGGCTCTTTGGCATCTTTTGTCCTCTGGCAATATCTCTTTGCTCCACTCTATTCAGCATACAACATGCTGTTCCAGCACACTAAATCCAATAGAGGGAATTTTAGGTGTAAACAAAATGTATTTGCATATTTGAGATTAACATGATTTTACATTGTAGTATTCTATATTTGGGAACATGTTTAAAGTAGTAATTCCTTCTAGTGTTTTTGCGACACTACTCCCTTTACCTTCCTCCTTATTAAAAAACAATTAGATTACCCTTCCTACAGCTAGAGGCTGACCCTTAGGCTTATGAGTCTTCAAGATTAGAATACCTAAGACTTGAACCCAGAGCTCACTCTATGTCAGGCACTGTATTAAACACCCTACGTACACTAGGGTGTTTTACAATTAAATGATTAAATGTCATTTAATTCTTATGACATTATTATTAGAATGTTATCCAAACATAAAGTCGGCATAATATAATAGCAAAAAGATGAGAAAAGACTGACTTCAGAGAAGTTAGATGACTTGCCTGCATTCACACAACTACTAAGTTCTTGAACCTGCATGGGAATCTAGGCTTGCCTGACTCACTAACCTATTCTCTTGCCACTATATCAATCCTATGTTATACTATCAATTTCGGAACTAGCTGTTAGTTTTAGCCTCTTAGTATTTGAAGAACAACAGGCCTTTGTCATTTGGCCACCATATAAGTACTACCATCTGCCTAACTCAATTAATGTCCCTATAGCTCAATTTCCGGGCATCCTGTCTTTTCTGTAACTCCTCTCTCCCCTTCCTCCCTGCTTCTAGACCCTGCTCAAAATTGGTTTCTCTGTCCCTGTTGTTAGAGTAGTGATTCAAACATTCAAACATTGTTTTCTCTTCTTCCTTTCTTTTTTTTTTTTTTTTTTTGGCTGCATTGGGTCTTCGGTGCTGCATGGGCTTTCTCTAGCTGCAGCAAACGGGGGCTTCTCTTGTTGTGGAGCACGGGCTCTAGGCATGCGGGCTCAGTAGTTGTGATTCATGGGCTCTAGAGCACAGGTTCAGTAGTTGTGCACAGGCTTAGTTGCTCCACGGCATGTGGGATCTTCCCAGACCAGGGCTCGAACCCATGTTCCCTGCACTGGCAGGCAGATTCTTTAACCACTGTGCCACCAGGGAAGTCCCTTCCTCCTTTCTTTTAAGTATCTTTTCTCTATAATTTTCCCCACAAGATTCTCATACAGCGTTCATATGCTCATATGAGAAACGCACTCACAATATAAATGTGTATGTTAAAAAAGACAGTTGTCATTTTGGAGGCAATTTTATTTATTGTTTTTCTTGCTATTTGTTTTTCTTAAATTGTCAGACTTAAGCTTCATCCATTTATATATTCAGTATATTTTTAGGGTTTCCAAACCAGGACCCAAGATATTTACCTTTCATTATAGGGTGAAGAAATACTCTGAATATTAAATAAATGTTATATTCTTTCTACTTAATGTCAATATTAAATAAATATTTACTCATAAGTATTTATTTTATTTTTAAAAATATTTATTTGGTTGCGCCGGGTCTTAGTTGTGGCAGGCTGGTTCCTTAGCTTTGGCATGAGAACTCTTAGTTGTGGCATGCATGTGGGATCCAGTTCCCTGACCAGGGACTGAACCCAGGCCCCCTGCATTGGGAGCGCAGAGTCTTAACCACTGTGCCATCAGGGAAGTTCTCATAAGTATTTATTGAGTGTCTATATGTCAGCTACTCCCCTAGACACTAACTTTTTACCCTTCCACACAATCTATTTTTGGTGAAAGTATTTTTTAGATATTAAAAATAAGTTTGCTCAATATAATAATACACAAATTCATCTTAGAAAAAAATTAAAAATACAAACAAAAAAGAATTAGGAAATATACACCAACAACAATCACTTTCAATACTTTTATGATTATCCTTCCAAAGTTTTATTCATATTTTTGAACTGCTAAATTTTCTTTTCAGTTAACACTATAAACATTCTTCTACATTAATTGTTGTTAAAGGTCAAGTATAGTTCATTTTGTGGGTATACAATAGTTTTAAAATCATACTTTCAATGTTGGACTCTTAGCCTATTGCTAGTTTTTTTGCAATTACATGCGAAGCCTGTGATGAACATCATTTAGGTATTCTTTTTTTCATATATCCTTAGGCGGGTCCTTATAGTCTCAGAAATAGCATTTATAATGGGCTGGGGGACATTTTTCCAGATCTCAATTAAAGAATTATCACTCGATTGGTTAAAAGTTTGCAGCCTATATATTCACAGGAGATCCCTTCTGTTTGAAATTCAACATAATCAACAGTTTGCTCAAGCCTTAACTCTTTAAAAGTGTGTCTCCTTTATTCAAATACGTACTGATAAGATACTGGACATGGGGATACAAAGATGAATAAGAGCCTGTGCAGGGAAGATAGCAATTTATTGCAGTGTGCAGATTTGCTACTGAATAGAACACGCTGCGCTTAAAATCTGCAACAGATGGGTGCGCAAGACCCTCAGGCTGTGTTGAAGAGAGGGCAAGGCAGTGTACAAACCAGTGGTGAATAGTTGTAACATTTCTTAAGAAGAGAAGAATGTACATTTTAATTTAATATTTGGTGGTTGAGGAAAAGATACAACCCATCGCCTCTTATCTATTGATTACTCACGTTTCTCACTTACATGGTGGTGGGCACAGTTTGCTTACTTTCAGCATGTAAATTCAGAGGAAATATCGCCTAACTCTGCACCGAAGAGTAGAAGGAATTTAGAAATGACTGATATAGCTAACATCTGATGACAGAAAAATAAAAAATCACACTAACGGGCACTCTTCCTTAGACAACAAAACAGTGAGACGTCAACTGGAATAACCACAACGTCGTCAACACAGTGGCGTCACGCGTATAAGCGAAGGCGGTTAAAGTGTTAAGGCCTGCCCAGACCTCCATGCTGCAGTACGCAGCGCAAAACCTGTGCAAATTTTCAGGGAGTGCCGCCGATCGCTGCCAGCCACAGGAGATGCGGCGTCCGGGGACCGTGTGCCGTTAAGAACGCCTGTAGGATTGCACTCGCGTCTTGCCCGGGAGCGGAAGCACAAACCTACGCGTCCCAGCCCTCCCTTGAGGCCCCGCCCACTCCTTGCCCTAGAGCTTGCTGGGGGCCCTGGAGGGGGAGTGGCCAAGGGCGAGGAGGAGAGAATGCGCATGCGTAACTGGAACTCAGTCATTTAGCCAACTATCAATCTCGCGAGTGTTGAAAGTCGGTGGCGTAGGTAGTAGACCTGGATGCAGGCGAGATAGATGATATCTATCACAGGAAGAAGAGGAGGCGGCCAAGTCACTGCGCGCTCCCGGTCCCTCTTTCGCTTTCCTTTCCTTCTCCCTCAACCCTCCGCCCTACAGTAAATCAGCCCGCCTTCCTGACCTCAGTGACCCGGGTGACCCCGCCCACTCTCGTCGACGTGATTCCCGCCGTGAGGTAAAGCGCTGGTGGAACCCCGAGCCCGGCGGAAGAGAAGGAGGACGAGAGGGGGAGGCTGCTGGGCCTGGCTAGGGCTCGTCGCGGAGCCGCGGCGAAGGGGGCGTTCGGGTGGTCCTCTCGCTCCTCCACCAGCTCATTGCGACGTAGCCTCCCAGGCCTAGGCCTCCTCCTCATCTCTGCCGGGCCCGGCCTCTGGGAGCAGCGGGTGACGCAGAAGGAACATCATGTCGTCCGCGGCCGACCCTCCGCCACCCCCGCCTCCCGAGAGCGCGCCTTCCAAGCCCGCAACCTCGGCCGCCGGCAGCGGGAACAACAACAGCAACAAAGGCGGCCCCGAAGGCGTCGCAGCCCTGGCGGCTGCCTCTGCGGCCAGCGCCGGCGCCGCGGACTCCGAGATGGAGGTGAGAGCGGCTCGTGGCGTGGGGAGACGGCGGGATGGGGAGGAGGAACTGGTTCCCTCGCCTCTGTGTTAGTGATGAGACGCAGAGCCGAACTTCACCCCTGTGCACCCAGACTCGGCCTCGGACCCTGTGGATCCGAAATGATGCTCTCACCCTTGCGCCCTGCGCCTAGCCTGTCCCAGCCGACTCAAATGGATCTCTGGCACTTCACATTTACATTATTTGTCTCTTTGGCGAACCTTGCCAAACCCTCGAACGCTCTTGTTAGACACATGTTCTTGATTACTGAGGCCGAGTGGGATCTACCTTTTTTTTTTTAAGCTAGACTCCCATAATTCCCTCGCCCATCTCTGAATCTCGATTTTAGTTTCCACTAAACTTGGGGGGAGGGCGAGGGAGATTTCCCCTTAGGAAAGGGGGTAGATGGGCGCGGTGGGGAAGGCATTTAAAAGGAGCGCCTCTGAGGACTTGGGCCTCCTTTGCTTCATCCCGGTCCTTGCGGGGGAGGTATCTGTTCCGGGCAGAAACAATGGCGAGAGCTGGATAGCCGAGGGCGCAGTGGGGATAAGCGGGGCGCAGCTGCTCCCTTGGAGGGAGAGGAGGCTCCTCCCAGGCACTGTTCCATGGGGAGGGAACTGACCAAGGCGGCAGCAGCTGTCTTGAACCCCCATCTCATTTGGGGAGGAGTGATGGATGGATGGATGGATGAATGAGTTAGTGAGTCAGGGGCTTTCAGACCAGCGCAATTCGTCTTTGGGGGCCTTGGCGTTTTTTTTTGAAAATTGGTACCTTTCGCTGCCGAGCCTGTCTTCTGGGCTGGGGCTGGCCGGCCAGGGGATGGTGACAGTACTGCGGGGGTGGAAAGATTGGGGAACTGCCAGGCGGGTCTCTTGGGTGTGCTCCAAGGCTTTGCGATGTCTGGGAACAAAGTGATTGCTTGCTCCTTCCAAATTTTATTCTTGGCCTTCAGTCTGTTTTGAGATATTTTATAGTTGCAGCCCAAAGATTTCTGGGAGTTTTCCATCCTTGGACAGATTGAGCGAAGGTAATACTGTTCTAAAAACGAACGTTGCTGCAGGATTAATAAGGAATTGGTAGCGCAGTTTACCATTGAAGCATTTGGCGCAGTAGTTTTATTTGGGCAACAGCGGTCTAATCTAGGGTGAAGTAACATGTTACTAGTTTTTCAAAGAATTTTTAGGTGACGGTGGGTTTTGGTGGATTAGGACATCTGGTGTTCTGTAGTTTTCAGTGACGAGATTTGTTTCAAATTCATATCTGGTGTTACCTGTTTTCTCTTTCTTCAGGTTTTAAATGGTTCTTTTGCATTCCCAGGGTTAACTTGGATTCCTGCTTCGTGGTTTAAGGGGGTTTGAAGTTTGACACTAAAAGCAATTGTATGTAAATATGCAGTTCTCTGCAAATTGCTGTCCTTAGTTGTCCTCAGCTTCTCGAAAGGGGCTGTCATTCAACTGTTGGAATAACAACCAAAGTCTCACAAGAGGTGTTACGGAAACATCAGAAAGCAGAATAATTTAAAGCCTAAACTAAATACTTTGGCTTTCAGTTGCTATTTTTAAGTTAAAGTGGAATTAAAGTTTAACTATGAATATTAATGTTACAACAAGTACCAAATGATGTCAGTGGTATTTTTATTTGCCAGATGGGGAAATTGAGTCTTCTGGTAAGTAGAACCCACATCTGGCTCTGAAGCTGACCCTTTCCTCGAATATCTTGCCCTTTCATATTCTTACAAAAAAGGTGTTTGACGATTTTATTTATTGAAGAATGACTTAGTTATTTTTACCTTCTTAGAATAGGAACATCAGTAATTTTATCAATCTTTTTACTGACTAGTTTTAGTTTTTATTTTTTCCTTCACATTATACTGTGATTTTTCTTTTCTTGGTCTTTTAATTTGGGTTTTTCCAAAATCATTTATTTTCTGACAGAGCCCACTTTCCTAGAAATATTAGCTAGCTTTCCTATGTATTAGGTTAATTTTTTCTTTTTGCTTGGTACTGATGGGTCACAGAAGCAGTCTCATTTTTTGTTTATTATTGTGATCTTTTTGGCAATGTGGATGGGGCCTGTCTTTGTTCATCCTCATTTCTCAGTATTGACTCGACTGATAGGTAGGTACACTGTATACCAATAACTATATGACCTCAAGAGTCCTAAATCCAGACCTTTTTTTTTTTTAATTAAAACTGTGAAAGAAATAATGACTGCTGTTGGAAAGCATATCTTATTTTTTTAGGATGTATTTGACCTTCCATGGTATCCCATTACCATTTTGTGAAGTAGGCTAGGTTGGTGGCTTTGTCATTTTTACTTGTGGAGACCAGAGATTTGTGATGAGCTTAAGGTTACACAGGTTCCTACAGGTCTTAGCAATGAAGTTAGACTTGAATTTGGGTCAGTTGACCTCTTAATTTTAGTGCTATACCAGCCGCATCCCCCCAACTTCTTAATCACAGGTAGTTTTATTACAGTATGTATTGACACACACAGATTAGTACATCATTAATGAAAATTAGACTTTCACCAGCTCTTCTTATGTTCTTTTAATGGATGAGTGGAACTTTGCAGTGTAGTTGTTGCTGTTATTTTGTTGTTTGTGGCGTTTTGAATGTCAGGGTGAATAAATTTGCAAAAATAGCACATTTATTACCAGTTAAGGAATCAGATTGTACTTAAAGGGTATTCACTTTAGGCTGCATGATGAAATTTTTTAATTTTCCAGAAAATGGGAATCACCGTGACTAATGCGGCTTTCCAGGTGTATATTTGTGTAGCAGTACAGTAGATACTGCAATTTTATGATTAAAAGGGAACGTATTTTCTTCACATTTTATACTGTTGAATTTAGCTTCATAATTTTTGATTAGAAAATGAAACACTTGCTGAAAGTAATTTTGTTCTGGGATGATGGAGATAATAATCTTGTGTTTCAGTCTTGGCAATAGCCATGCAGTTTACATATTTGGATTAAATAAGTTGTTATCATCATGGTATTTTTCATCAAGGTTTCCCATCAGGTAGGATGACAGCCATTTAAGTATCTGGGAAATTTGGGACAGGAGTGTATTACTTTGAATGTGTTTTGGGCAGAAATCAGTCTAATAATGGTGTGTTGAGTATTCTTGAAGAACAATCCATGATTTTTCCCTCCTACCAGGAAGTATTTGATGATGCGTCTCCTGGAAAGCAAAAAGAAATCCAAGAACCAGATCCTACCTATGAAGAAAAAATGGTATGTTCTAGGCATATAAAGAGTTTTATATAAGCTTTTATTAGGTGATTAAGTGTACCAAAATTGAAGCACAGATACCCAATTTAAATATGTATAACGTGGAGTACTATAACTTTTGTACCTTACTTGACTTACTTGACTATGTAAACCAAATATAGAAGTATGGCATGAATTCACATATTATGTAAATATGTGGGTTATGCTAACACCCCTTATATTTTAAGATTTAGCATTTGGGAGTGAGGTGAGTTAAAGACCAGAGAAGTAATTATTCAAGGTAATGTTTATTCTGCATGTGTCTGGCATTGTACTCTACTGGTTATAAAGCAAATAATACATGCTCCTTGCCTACAGCCTTCTTATAATATGGATGGGATCTTTACAAAAGAGAATATGAATGTTATACTTGAAAAATACCCAGCTCATGTTTCATATCCTCTTAGGAAACTTTATTTTACCCTGAGTTAACCAGTACCTACAAAGAGCTTTAAATTTAAATTTAGATTCAATAATAATGACTAATAGTGAATGATTATTATGTAGCAGGCCCTGTTCTAAGTGCTTTGTATGGATTAAACTCATTTAATTGTTTTGAAGTCTTAAAAAGTTAAAATAGCAGGTGTAATAATAACACCACTACACAACACAGTATGCTTCTTAAGAGTGGGGACAGTGTGTTCATCTTTCTGTCTTCAACACCCAGAACAATATCTGGCACATAGTACATTTTAACAAATCTTACTTTCCCCTTGTTCTTTGACTTTCTCTTCAATATCAATAAATGTTTCTGAATCTCTTAAATAGCTTCAAAATCCTAAAAGTATGCACATGTGTATATGTATACACACATATAGTGTGCATAATACATATTGCAATATGTAAAGTAGAAATGATGTATTATTCTATATGATTTCTATTACATTTATATATGTGTATATCTGTAACTGTCCTGCTGCCTTCCTTTGCTGTCAAACTTAATCGAAGGAAAAGATATAATTTCCAGCTCTACTTTTCCCATTGGTTCCATTAACGCTTCACAACTTAGATTCTGTCATTAACACTGTACTAGTGATTCTAATGGCCAGTTCTTTGGCTTAATTGTAGTTTGATTTTCCTTGCTGTCACTTGTGTTTGACACCATTGACCACTCCACAGAATTTTTTCTTGCCTTGAGAGACCTTTTTTTCCTTGATGATATCCTATTTACTTGACTAATTCCTTTGTCCTTCTCATTACATCCTGAACATTCGTTCTTGGGCAGTTTGATCCTTGTCACTGGTTTTCATCTGCCATCTCTAAGTGAATACTTCAGATGCCTCCAACCATTGCATTTTCATTTGTTTGTTGGACATTTAAGTCCCTTTGGTACCTCTTATTTAGGAGTGTCCAAAATTGAATTCCTTATCTCTACCCCACACTTACACTTAGGATTATCTCAATGAATGAAACTTTCTCTTAATAAATACCCAAGCTGTTACAGTACCTCATAGTTTTAATAGTCTTGGCAAATTTAACTTCATAAATATTTCTCTTATCTTTTCCTCATCACCCTAGTTCAGTATTCTTCTGTTGCATGAATAATTGTGTTGGCATCTTTATTTGGCTCCTTTCTGATGCTCTGGCTTCTTCCACATCTCTTTGTGTTTTTGCAAAGTATATTTACAACACAAATCTGATTATATAATGGAGGTTTTCATGGTTCTTTACAATGCTTCTTGTCTTCACGGTTCCCTTTATTGTAAATTTTTTCTCACTTCCTACAGATTTTTTAGTCTCCTAGTTTAATTTCCTTTTTCAACATCATGATCTTGAGAAGCAGTTTTCTTCCAAGCAACTTCTTTATCATCTGCTAGATCCTATTCATAGGTAAGTCTTGATATCCACTCTTCATTCTTGAACCCAAGATGCTGAGTACTACTTGAGAAAACTAAAATAATAGTGCTGACTGGTACCGGAATAAGTTTATGGTTTTTACTGTCTTTGGCTTTCAACAATCCCATTTAGCCATTCTAAAACTTTGCCACTCTGATTAAGTGTTCTACTCCTTTTCTGCCACACCCTCATTTTCAGTCTTCCTCCACAAAGAATTGCAGGCCCATCATCAATTTACTTCCTCTCTGTTTCCAAGCATGTATGGCTTCTACTGTCCTGGTCGTTTCCTTCTGTCTCAGAGAAAGAAGCTTTTTCCAAGGCTATTGATTTTAATCTTCCATTTGATTTTATGCTTCATTCCTTTTAGGTTCCTAATCTTATTCTATTGTTTCTGATTTTTAGGAAGCGATTTTTCTCCTTAAACCTTTCTTTTTTAATTGAGGTGTAGTTGATTGACAGTTTTGTGCCAGTCTGTGCTGTACAGCAGAGTGACTCAGTTTTACACATATATGCATTCTTTTTTTAATATTCTTTTCCATTATGGTTTATCCCAGGAGATTGGATGTAGTTCTGTGTGCTAAGAGTAGGACCTTATTGTTTATCCATTCTAAATGTACTAGTTTGCATCTACCAACCCCAAATTCCCAGTCCATCCCTCTTCCTCCCCTCCCCACCATTGGCAACCACAAGTCTGATCTCTATGTCTGTGAATCTGTTTTTATTTTGTAGATAGGTTCATTTTCCTTACCCCTCTTTTAAGATCTCAAGTCATTTTTATCTTAACCTTCTCATTTTTTCAAGCAGCAAGGTCTTTGCCTGTTATTCCCCTCAAACCTTTGCCACAGTTCTACTGAAAGCTTATTCTGTGTGTTCTGAACTTGGTTTTTTGCAACTAGTTTGTAACCAAGAGAGAATTTTGGAAATTATGGAATCTTTTGTAAGGCCCTGGTGAAACTTATATTTAATTCTTTAAGACAGTAGTTCTCAAACTTGACCTTGTAGAAGATAACAGAGAACAGAGATCTTGGATATTTTTGGTCTGATGGATCATGAACCACACTTTGAAAAAATACCACCTTAAGACATCTAGAGCCATTAAAGGTTTTTGAGCATTAGAGAGGTGTGATAAGGTCTAAGAATTGGGGGGACTCCCTCCCTTCTCTGTTGAAACATTACCTCTGTTTGGATTTTCCTGATCTTCCTGGTTAAAATTTCAGTGCTCCTTGCACTTGCCATCACTCTGCTTTATTTTTACTTCTGAGTATTCATCATTTTCTGACAATCTTACATAATTTACCTATTTTCTGTTTTCAATATTGGATTATAATGAAAACTTCCTAAAGAAACAAAACACCTTTTCTGGTAGACACACAGAAGTATTTTTTGAATTGAATAGGTATTTATGAAGAAAATTTTGATTTGAAAATGTTTTTAAAGAAGTGAAGAATACATATTCAGTGATTTGAATACTGTAGAGTACTTTTACTTTAAAATATCTAGACTCTGACCTATCTGAATTTATTTCCAGAGCTTATTTATCTTGATCCAAACATAGCAACAATAATAGTCTTTTTTAAGTAGCAGCATCTTTCTCATTGCATGTTCTTGGCTTTTCTTTTATTATACATGTATTAGGAAATGAAATTGCGCAAAATACATATATGTATATGGATCTCAGTTCAGTACTTTAAAACAGTTTTTTAGTCTTCAGAAACAAACAACTGAAGCTTGTCATCTATAGAACATTACTAAGGAGAAACATGTTGACCTGTTGTTAGTTGTTAGTTGGGCTACATTTGTGGTCCAGTGAAACAGTCACCCTGTGCCTTCCTGATAGCAAATTGGGCTTCAGTTTTACCTTGGTATGATTTAAAAAAATTATGTTTTCCTTTAAAAAAATACATAGTTTTTACAACATTACGATGTTTGAGTATCTCTGGTGTTTGCTAGGTAAAATATTGTTTTGGAATTCATTCTAAAATTGACATTTTAAGCATTTATAGGTAGAGATGTTGAGTTGAGTAACTGGTTTCTCTGTTTATTGAACTCTTGTCTTCTTGTTTCTCCTTTTTTTAACCAAACTGTTAGAGTGTCTGTAAACAGTCTGTTGTCTTAAAGGCTCTAGATTTCCCTTGTTTATTTTTATTTTTTAAAATTTTATGCAGTGTTTCACAGAACTAACCCCCAAGGGTTTTTTTTTTTAAATAATTCTACAGCATTTCTATTTATTGATTGATTGATTGATAGGCTGTGTTGGGTCTTCGTTTCTGTGCGAGGGCTTTCTCTAGTTGCGACGAGCGGGGGCCACTCTTCATCGCGGTGCTCAGGCCTCTCAGTGTCGCGGCCTCTCTTGTTGAGGAGCACAGGCTCCAGACGCGCAGGCTCAGCACTTGTGGCTCACGGGCCTAGCTGCTCTGCGGCATGTGAGATCTTCCCAGACCAGGGATCGAACCTGTGTCCCCTGCACCGGCAGGCAGACTCTCAACTGCTGTGCCACTAGGGAAGCCCCACCCTTGTTTATTTTTATAAAAACTTGATTTCAAGATCTTAAATGTTTTTTGGTTTAAATTCTTCCATTCTCTTTGTGTGATAATAGGGAACATTCAAAGCAGTAGATCTTAGATATGAAAATAAGAAATGGTATTAAGAACTGCATTGGGTTAATGAATATTTCATGAACTTAATAGATGTTTTTCAAGCCTGATAGCCTTTTAAAATTTAAAACAGCCTTAACTGATGAATGACCAATGCATTTTCCCCCTTCTGAATAAATACACTTGTATTGCATAATGTCTTTTGATTTTTTATTTGATATTTTTTCGTCAACTGTATTGAAGTATAATTGACACACAATAGTTTTATATTTGTAATTCAGTGAGTTTTGGCAAACACATGCGGTCATTTAACCACCTTACAGTCATGATGTAGAACAGTTCTGTGATCCCCAAAACTTTTGCTCCTGCCCTCATCCCCTTGCCACTTCAGATCTGCTTTCTACGAAATCACTACTTAGAATTTCATATAAGTTGGATCGTATAGTATGTAGTCTTTTATGTTTGGTTTCTTTCATTTAGTATAATGCTTTTGAAGCTCATCTGTGTTGTTACCCATAGCAGTAGTTTGTTCCTTTTAATTTCTGAGATTGTTGTGTGGAGGCATGTTGAAACCTTGATTTCTGAAGTTGTATTAATATTCTGATAAAATGTGTTTTAAAATTTTTTGCAGCAAACTGACCGGGCAAATAGATTTGAGTATTTATTAAAGCAGACAGAGCTGTTTGCACATTTCATTCAGCCTGCTGCTCAGAAGACTCCAACCTCACCTTTGAAGATGAAACCAGGGCGCCCACGAATAAAAAAGGATGAGAAACAGAACTTGCTGTCAGTTGGCGAGTGAGTAATATTTGATACTTAATAGTTGAAGCAAACTTATTTTTGATAGTCTTCATTAGGAGCATAAAATCACTTTATTAAAAAAGATTGTTTTGGTGCTGTTATTTATTTGGCCTGATTGGCTTGGCAGGATATAGCCATACATGTATAAATAAATAAAAATTTGCATAATGCTTTAGTTTTATATGGACTGAATAGGGAATTCAGATGTATTCCACTCCTTGGAGTGGAAACAAATGCAGAGGTTAAGCGGCCTATTTAACATCACCTAGAAGGAATTAGAATAATCCAGCTTTGAACTTAGATCTGACTTGGGGTGTGCTCTGGTCTCCTAAACCACATACATGCATTGAGGGTATTGCTATTATCTGAAGTCTGTGCTTGTGTGTGGATGTTGTGATGATTTATGCCACAGCAGTTTGTTTAAAATTTTTGTTACATACTTAGTTTTCTTTATATAAATTGAAGTGTCAAGGTGTATGATGACACTGTTAGGTGGTGGTTCAATATGTGTAAAGTAATTCTTACATGTTGAATTTATAAATTTTTTTTAGAATTTGTGCTGGTTGGATAACTAAGATGTTCAGTTTGTAATAATAAATTTAGGGCAGTCTCAGCTCCCTGGAATGGCTATATGTAATTTCCAAAGTGAAAAATGAAATGTGATCAGTAATTAAAATATGCTAGGTTATCTAAAAGAGGAGAGTACAAACTGTTATCAACACTGTTAAATTTACTACATAGTATACAGAAACATGGAGGTATTAGCTCTATCTCAAGGGCATTATCATCAAAAAGCATATTACCTTAATTTTATTTGGGGTATTCTACTCATCTGATATATCTTTTTTGCTAATCCATTGTTTGTAACCAAAGTGCTTTTGTTTTAATACGTATGAAACTTCATGAGAACTTTGCAATTCAGATGTATTTAAATTTTTCAGACTTGAAGTTTGCAGCTGTTTAAATAGCCTCAGTCTCGTGCTCTGGAAATGCAGACTGCTGTAATGGATATTGTTATGGGGTCATCAGTATGATGGCATGAGAAGAAACACTTCTATTAAGAGCCTGTAAGATAAAGATACCATGTAGTAAATAGATAAAAAATTGTTCAGCTTTGATCTTATTAGTGTTGGTGAAGAAAAGGAGTCTTGGTTAATAGATTTCTTTTCTACCCATCAAACCATCTTAAATGGAAAATTAGCTTAAGTGAAGTAATTAGGGTAATGGTACTGTCCTGTCCTTCAGTAAAAGTAGATATATGCTTTTTTTCCCCTTTCCATCATCCAGTTAACAATCAACGATGCCTCAATTTGAAGTAATAAAGCATATTCCAGCTTTTATCTTCAGTTTTAACAACCATAATAATTATCTTGATAATATATTGTGAAGGAGATTTTATAAAGAAAAAAACGAAGTTAAAATTCTCAGTTTATGGAGAATAACTTGGGGTTGGGGGGGTGGGTAGATCTTTGCACTAGGTTTCATAGGGTTGGAATGCAGAGAAGCACAAGAAATAACACTTTTCACTAAGACCTTCTGATTAGAAGCACATAAAACAAACAAAAACATCCTTGCGTTTTTATTGCCTTGGCCTGTATTTCTGAGGAATATTTCTCTGTCTGGGAAGGCTGATTATCCTCTCCCATCAAGCATGTAGTTTTGGTAGAAATAAGCAGTAAGTTAGATTTAGAGGTCACAAGAGTGGAATAATCTACTGTTTTCTAATTTAAATGAAAATATTTGTTGAAAATATGAAGGTATAATTGGAAACTTGAGAATTGGGGAGTAAATAGTTTTACTTACCTGAGTCCTTTAGAGATTAAGACATCTGGCAATATTATAACTACAGAAAATTAGTTATTAAGAGGAAGTCTCTGATTCTCTTGGGATGTAGAATCTGGGCAAGTGTATTTAAAATGCTTTGAGTAATTCTGATGAATCTAGTTAAAAGAGTCATTGCTTAAGCCCAAAGTCTCTATTCTGCATATTCTGCAGCTTTTGGTGAAAGCTGTAGTTTTAAAAATGTGACTTCTGGTACTATTTGAGGTCGGGGGGCAAAATACTTAACTTTAAAATGCAAATTATGAGGTTTTTCTGACTGCATATTTCCTTGAAATTAGATTATCACATTTATGTTTATCAGGTTCTGGTTAACCTAAGGTATTACTCTATTTTAAAAACTGTATGTATATCTTAGAAAGCCATGTAAAACATTTCAGGTTTAAATTTACTAATGATTTCTACTGTTTACTTTTTTGTCTTAATTTACATCCCTGTTAAGAGATTATTGTGTAATCTTGGTCAGCCTCTTGACTATTATGTTGAAATAGTAGCTGGTAGTCAAAATTAAAGCCAAAACTCAAATCACTTGATTTTATTTTAAACTTGACAGCTATCGGCACCGAAGAACAGAGCAAGAGGAGGATGAAGAATTATTAACAGAAAGCTCCAAAGCAACCAATGTTTGCACTCGATTTGAAGACTCTCCATCATGTACGTTACACATATTTAATTACTTGATCTCTGAAACATCCCCTTGTGAGATATCCTTTGGTTAATGTTCTGGATTTTTCTTGGCTGTAATTTATAAATGGAATTTTTAGTGATCTTTTGAAATTTATTGATAATGAAATGAACTTCAGATATTTTTTGGATGGAAGGCATAGTATATTTGTACAATAGTGGTGCTGTATTTCAAAGGGTCATAAAACGCCATTGTGCTTGTTGTGGCCTGAATGTATATGTAAAACTGGGAATGAAGTTTGCCTTATATTTGCCGCAGATAAGAAGACTAATGTGTAAAAAAGGGCACTTCATAAAGACTGTTTTTACTCATCTTCTGATTTTCTATCTGTTATAAATTTTTTTCCAAAATGTACTTGTTGTTAAAGGTTTTCCAAGAGAAAACATGGTTAACAAGGTTTAGGTTTTACCCATATATGATCTTGGTTGTCTGGTGGCACGGTTGTCTTCACTGAAGCCCAGCGTTTTTTCCCTGACCTCCTTTCTCTGTCTCACTTGATGACAAGTTTGTATGATCATAGTGGTTGTGAGCAAAAAAAAATTTATAATAGTCAATATAGGATGTATAGTTTGGATTTGTTATCTTAATAATTAGCAAACTGAACTTCGGGGAAGATAGGATTTGGTTAGAAATTCAGCAGGCTGGTTAAAGCGTGTACCTCCAGATTTTTTTTTTTTTGCTACACAGTACGCAGTTTCCATTTCTTTTCATGAAGCTAGAGGCCAGAACCAGATTTACCAGGAGAAAGGAAATTTGAATGATTTGTTATCTCTTTCTCACATTCCTACATTGTAACTAGTTTTCCCAGTATTGATGAACTTTTCATCTCAAAGCAGTGTTTTTCAAAAGGGATGGAGTACAGAATACATAGTTTTTTTAAAAAGTTGGGTTATTTATGATCCATATACTTAGTAATTATTATGGGGTGGGAAATATGTAATAAACCCTGAAAGAGATACAGTTCCTTTTTGTAGGACCCCATGGAAAAGTAAAAAAAAGTAAATTAGGGAAGGGTAAAGGAAAAACAATCTCTTCTAATTCCTATTTCCCCTTTGTTAGGACAAAAACAAAGTCCCCAGAGGTCATCAGGGAAGGTGAAAACGTTTGGTTAGAAACACTTGTAGTAACATTGAAAAAGGAAATAGAGAGGCCAAAGAGTCTCTAGGACCAGTATATGGGTAACATAGGAACTGAGTGATTGAGGTACTCTGATGCCACCTGTCATGGTTCCTGTACTCGGTTGTCTTCCATATCCGTCATCTCCACTCCAGACCACCGCCACTACCTCCACTGATTTGAAACTTGCAAAATTCCCATTCTTAAGACCTAGTAAAGAAAGTACAGTCAGAATAAACATGTATAGGCCCAAGTTAAACCTCTGAGTATCAGATGGAGGGGGAGCTTCCCACCTGTTTTTATTGTCTTTAAAATGTGCATGTCGTTTTTCTTTTGTTCTTAGATGTAAAATGGGGTAAACTGAGAGATTATCAGGTCCGAGGATTAAATTGGCTCATTTCTTTGTATGAGAACGGCATCAATGGTATCCTAGCAGATGAAATGGTATGTGTTTGATAGCTTTGTACAAGTCCACATTTTATAATTTAAAACCTTATACATCATTAGATTTATAAAAGTTAAGGCTTGCAGCATATAGTTTATTGATTATACTCTAGAACTGTTAGCAAACTAACCCTCTGTCAAACTGATAAAAGCTCACTTTAGTTGCGTAAGTGGGATCTTACATCTGTACTTCAGCTGTGAGGAATTATTATCTATGAAAGTATAATAAATTTAAAAATAATACATTTTGAGAAACATGCCTTTGGTTGACTTTTACAATGTAATGATTTGGCCATCTCCCTTGAATTCTACAAAACACAGGTGGTGGGGTCAATTGAATGTCATCGAGAAATATTTTATCCATGATAGTAGCTTGTACAGTTCTGTCCCGTAAAACATTATATCTTGTTTACTATTTACTAGTTACGTAGTGAATGTTTTATGTTTCCCTGTAGCTATAGTGCCAAGACAATTGCTTAGAGAAAGTATGGAATCAAAAGAAATAGGTGTCAATTCTAGCTCTGCTAGGTGACCTTGGAAAGTCACTTAAATATCTGGGCCTTACGGAGATGGTAATATTACATCCTTCAAAGGCTTGTGAAGGTTAAATGACGTAACACTTGTAAACTTGACACATACCAAGTTTTTGCCATTTGTTAGCTGTACACATAGCTTTTCTTTTAAATGTTTCCGTATATGTCGGGAAGGATGAATATAGAAGTCTGTTTTGTTTTTGTATTTCATTGCTTTGTGTTTATTTTTCTTTCAGGGCCTGGGAAAGACTCTTCAAACAATTTCTCTTCTTGGGTACATGAAACACTATAGAAACATTCCTGGTCCTCATATGGTTTTGGTTCCTAAGTCTACATTACACAACTGGATGAGTGAATTCAAGAGATGGGTACCAACACTTAGGTCTGTTTGTTTAATAGGAGATAAAGAACAAAGAGTAAGTTTCTCATATTTCATTACATTTTTGATATTAAAAGAATTTGAATTTAGGTTTTGTGGGAGGGGAATAATTAGAGGAGGGATAAAAGGAGAGAAAAAGGTCCAATAATAAGCTTGGTCTTCACAAATATTAGTAATTTATAAGTGGAATATTTTTTTGATGGTTAAGATTTATACTATGAAAATGGAGTTGTAGACTGTAAAAAGCTATAAGAATATAGTTGTTTTCTCCTGCTTTCTGGGGGTAGTTACAAAATCAAAGGCTGTGTCTCATTCTAGCAGCATTTTCTTTTTTTTTTTTTTTTTGCCGTACGCGGGCCTCTCACTGTTGTGGCCTCTCCCGTTGCGGAGCACAGGCTCCGGACGCGCAGGCTCAGCGGCCATGGCTCACGGGCCTAGCGCTCCGCGGCATGTGGGATCTTCCTGGACCAGGGCACGAACCTGTGTCCCCTGCATCCGCAGGCGGACTCTCAACCACTGCGCCACCAGGGAAGCCCCATTTTCTTATTTTTAAAAGAAGTTTTGAGTGTGTGAGGTGGTTAGAAATTTAAGGAGCCAGGTTTTTAGATTGATGTATATAATGGTAATAGTCATGGAATAGTAATTTGTAATAGTAAATAATAATGTAAATAGTAACGTAATGAGTCGGTATGATAACTATCGAAATCAGTTAAAATATTGATAAGTTGGCACATCCTTTTTGGAAGAAGATATGGAAATAATGACACTATTAAGAGTATAAAATTCAGATTAAAAAATGTACTCATACTGCATTGAAGGACTATGTACCTAATTTGTTTTCCCTTTATTCAGATATCAGTGATGACTCTAGATTTCTTTTCTCCCTTTTTGTATTCTAAGTTACAAAATTGCTTATTATGCTTTGAAGCCCAATTGTTTAACCAGTCTTTAGTTTCCTCACCTGTAAAATGAGAAAATTAATAGCAGTGTCTTAATAGATCTATAAACATAAAAGGAATGAAAGTGCTTACTGCAAACTAGCCTTTACTCCTTATCTATCTTTATGTCAGAAAACTCTCTATCCTTTTCTAAACCTATGTGCTAAGAATTTCAGCACCTAGTGGAATCGAGGAAAGAAGACATTTTAATAGTTAGTCTGTTGACTTTTGTACCGAAGAATTTTGTCAGTTTGTTTTTACTAAATGGCTCTGACATGATTACTTCATGGTTAATGAAGTTACTTTGAGCTGGTTCTAGCTGCTTGCGTACTATAGATGACTCTTCTTTTTACTCTTCCCACCCCCTTTTACATAGTAGATTACCTCCTTGTCATCAGTAAATTTAATGTATAGTTTATTTCTGCATGGTGTAAATTTTTTCTTTTGCTACACAGGCTGCTTTTGTCAGAGACGTTTTATTACCAGGAGAATGGGATGTATGTGTAACATCTTATGAAATGCTTATTAAAGAGAAGTCTGTTTTCAAGAAATTTAATTGGAGGTACTTAGTTATAGATGAAGCTCACAGGATCAAAAATGAAAAATCGAAGGTAATTTGATATTTAGATGTGCAAATCATTTGTACCTTAGTTTAGAATTCGATCGATGTACAGAATATTCATCCTAATGATGAATTTGTTTCTTTCAGTTGTCAGAAATAGTGAGGGAATTCAAGACTACAAATCGACTATTATTAACTGGAACACCTCTTCAAAACAACCTGCATGAACTTTGGTCACTTCTTAATTTTTTGTTGCCAGATGTCTTTAATTCAGCTGATGTAAGTATTTCTTATTATTTTCTAGTTGGAATAATGTTTTTTAATACTATACATTTTTGTAATAGAATTGGCCTGCTTCAGAAATCAAACAAATGGGGCTTCCCTGGTGGTGCAGTGGTTGAGAGTCCACCTGCCGATGCAGGGGACACGGGTTCGTGCCCTGGTCCGGGAAGATCCCACATGCCGCTGAGCGGCTGGGCCTGTGAGCCATAGCCGCTGAGCCTGCGTGTCCGGAGCTCCACAACGGGAGAGGCCACAACAGTGAGAGGCCTGTGTATCGCAAAACAAACAAACAAACAAATGAACTCATAGAAAAAGAGATCAGATTTGTGGTTACCAGAGGCAGAGGGAGGGGGGGAATTGGATGAAGCCAGTCAAAAGGCACAAAGTTTATTGTACTTATTTATCTTCCACTTATAAATAAGTAACAGAGATGTAATGTACAGCGTGATAAACGTAGTTAACACTGCTGTATGTTATACATGAAAGTTGTTGAGAGTAAACAACAACTAAGAGTAATTAATAGTAATAAATCCTAAGAGTTTTCATTACAAGGAAAAATATTTTTTCTGTTTCTTTGGTTTTGTACATATATGAGATGATGGATGTTCTGTAAACATTGTGATAATCATTTCATGATGTGTGTAAGTCAAATCATTGTGCTGTACACCTTAAACTTATCCAGAGCTGTGTGTCAGTTTATCTCAATAAAACCAGAAGAATAAAAAAAAAGAATTGGCCTTCCTTTCAGTCTACTTGAGATAATCATTACTTTTTCACACCTTTAGGTAGTTAGCCTCGTGTGACCTACTAAGTTTTGTATGCATTCTGAGAATTTACTTTTGTGCCTTTTGATTTTAGTCTTATTTTAGAAATCATGGTTTGTTCTCTCTGGAATGTCATAGAGTCACATTCTTATTTGGTGGTCCTGTTGGCCTGACATTGTTTCAGTGGCTCTAGGTGGACTGCTTATGTTTTTAAGGTAGTGCTCAGGGTGTTCCCCCAAGTGAATTTGCGTACTTCATGTTGCCTGTGTTTTAAGTCCCCAGGATGCCCTCTCCCCAAGATGGCCTTCAAGTTTGGTGAAATATGTCTAACCATTCTTTCTTACGGTCTAGCAAACATAGAACCTAATCCTCACCTTTGATAGATTATTTGCAGTGATGGAAATGGTTAATTAACTATTTGAACTGTTGGTTGTACTTAGGAACATAATGTACATTATGTCGAGAGTCTGTGCTTATTAGTAATTTCATTTTTTTGTTGGACTAGAATTCATTTTTGACCCTTTGTTCCCATTGCTGGAGTGTGTGTGGCTTTGAGGAGCTTATTCAAATAAGTTCCAAAAAGGTGTTAATTTTGGTTTGTTGTGTTAAGTAAGGATCATTTTAAGAGTAGAGAAAATTGTGTTCTTGAAAGACATTTAGTCAGTGTCATCAAGCTACTTTAGTTCTGCTTTATGTATTTTGATTTTGTTTTTTTTTCAGATAATTTTTTTCCTACCACATTGACACTTCCATTTGTTTAATAATCTCTGCTAAAGCTTTGTTTTAGTTAACACAGTGAACTCTAAGATTATGTTTACTAACAAAGCAAATACAGTTGACCCTGAACAATACAAGTTTGAACTGGGCGGGTCCACATTTTTTTTTTTCAGTAGTAAATACTATAGTTCTGCATGATCCACAGTGGGAGGGCTGACTATAAGTTACATGTGGATTTTCAGCTGCATGGAGTATTGGTGCTCCTAACCTCTGCATTGTTCAAGGGTCAGCTGTATATAATAAATATGCTAAAGAGGTAAGGATAGGGAAACTGTCGTTGTTCAAATCCTACCTAAATACTAATGAAATGCTGATAATCTCAATTTCACTTTTAGTAAGTTTAATGAAAATTGACATTGCTCTAGAAAGCTTGTGTTTGAGTAGTCTGAATGGTCTTTGAGAACAAACCGTGAAGTGGTTTTAGTTTTTAAGGTTTTCTGAAACTGAAGAAGGATATTTTTTCAAGGATATTGATTTTCTAATTCTGTAAAACTTGGTTTCTAACAATTTTCTTTTCACTATGAAACTTGGCATCTGGATGTTTTTGAGAAAAATGTTAAGGAAATTATGATTCTCAAACTAGTTCTAAAATTAATTGCTAACAAAGCGCATATGAAAAATAAAGAATTGAACTAAATGATATTTGTGGTTCACAACTCAAACATTAAATTAATTTTAGAAATTATTATATGCTATATAACTAGCATAACAGGGTATTTGTAGTTAATATTATCTCTGATCTTAACGTATTTTTTATTTGTTAATCTAGGACTTTGATTCCTGGTTTGATACAAACAATTGCCTTGGGGATCAAAAGCTAGTTGAGAGGCTTCATATGGTAAGTATTTTGGAGTAGGGTTAGAAAGCATATTTCCAGTGGGAAAAATGCTACAGATTTAAATTAGTGCATTATTTTTCTTTAACAGAAAGCACAGTGGCTTTAGCATCAGATCTGTTTGAATCCTGCCCACTTAACTGCTTAATCTTATGATGGGAGGAGGGGTAATATAGGCAGTTTTAGCCTTAGAACGAACCTAGGGTGGAATACTAACTTTATGAAGGAAAAAAGTAATCCCTTAGGGTTAAAAAAGTACAGTGGGGGAAAGAAGAGTTGCATAAGGACTTAATATAGATAAGTTTTGGAAGCTTAGTTCCATTTACATTCCGTAGGAGAATCTAACAGATTTTGTTCTAAAAGGCCAAAGGTCCATCTGTTGTTCTTAAATCCAGTGACTGTGTGTAAGCAGTTGCTAATAGCTCAGTGCGAGAAGAGTTGATATGTTTTTGCCGTGAAGTATGGCTTCGTTTCTTCCTGTGGAGATTCACAAGTGAAAGTTGGTAGGAAGATAGAAATTTCTCTGATAGACCACAAATTGTGATACCCTGGCCTGCAGGGTAAATCATGTAAGCATGACATAGAAGGTCTTTCATGACCTAACTTAGGGTTCCTCAACTTTTGTTGACATTCTGGTATAAATAATTTTTTGGAGGGCGAGGAAGGGTGGCTTTCTTGTTTGACAGCATCCCCAGGGCTTCTGTGCTCTAGATGCCAGAGTATATGCCCTCATTTGTGATAATGAAAAATGTTTCTAGGCATTATAAACATGTCTTGCAGGGCAACATTGCCCCTCCTCCAAAACGTTAACCCTTTCGAGTATTTTCCAACTTCTGTTTCACTTCTTATATCAAGCTTTAATTTGCTAGAGTTGCTGGCTCCATTGTCAGTTTTCTGTAAACATTGTGCTAATTTCAGTCTCTCTGCTTACCTTTTTTGCCACATCTAGTATCCCCTTTCCTGCCCTCTTACTGATAACACCTAGGCCAAGACTCAGTGGTGATGTCACTTTCTCCATGAATACCCAGGCTGAGGCCAGCCTAGAGACTCCTTCTGTACATTCTATCTTTACTAATCTTGACATTCTAAGTTATAGGACTTTGCGCAGGGTACTGAAATGACTTATTTACACATGTTTTCCCTGCTGCATTGTAAACACAAAGGCAGAGTATGTCTTAACATTTGTTCTTGTATCCCTAGCACAATGCCTGGCTCAAAGTGGATATTTGATTAAGGGGAAAAAATTAAAAATTTTATGAATGTTCCGATATTTCTTTCTACATAAATTAATTTTTAAGATACTTTAAAATTCTATGTACTGAAATTTTATTTTGTTAAACATTTGAAGATGATGATCTAGACACCTTTGTTTCAATTTAGATGGCATTCAAGCATGTAAGCACTTAGATTTATCTGTTTGAAGGACTGTGGAGTATATATGTAGGCTTTGCTTTAATAAATAGAGGGGTACATGTAGGTAAAGCATAAGAAAATCCACACAACAGAATACCAGTTTTGGCATTTGTTTGTTTGTATGAAGATACTTACCAAATCAGGGGGAAAAGGTCTGGTGGCTACCATTCTGCTCTGTCCTGAAAATCCCACCATAGCTCCTGTGATCTCATAATGAAAGAGTATATTCACAATCACATGGGTGTACTTAGGAATGAGATAATTCTTGTCGTATGAGTTTTCTATTGTTGCAACACCCCCCAGCACCCCCAAAAACCCGCACCAAAACCTAAATTGTATGTGTTTTAATAATTCCAGAAGTTATGAGTTGGCTGAGAGGGCTTTTTGCTGGTTTTACCTGTGCTTACCCAGCTGCATATACCTGGACGGTTCTGGAAGAGGGCCAGTGGGGCTGAAGGTCCTTGCTCATGTGTCTGGCAGTTGGTGCTAGCTTCCGGCTAGGGCCGCACTAGCTTCCTTACGTGATGGCATTAGAGTACTGTTGCTTATTATTTTTCTCACCAATTTTTAATTTGTTTTGTGGTGATTATATTTTTATAAGCTAGTGTAAATAGAACAAAGGACGACACAAATAAAAGGATATCTTTAGTTTTATAGATGTCAACTGCATACAACATTGGTATGTCTCACAAGTATAATGTTGTGTAAAAGAAACCAGATATAAATGAGCATGAGTCTTTATAGTTAAAAACAGGCAAAACTAATTTACGATGTTAAAAAGTATGAATATTGCTTACCTTTGGGAAGAAAAAGGGGGATAGTGACTGGTAAGTTTACAGAAGGATTTATGGGATGTTCTGTTTATCTAGGAGATGGTTACATGGGTATGTTTACTTGATTAAAATGCATTCACGATTTGTATACTTTGTATACTTTACATTTGTATACTTTACATTTGTCTACTTTCATAAGAAAATGGTAGTAAATTAAAAAACTGTAACCATGAAGACATCTTAATGTAGACCTAGCCATTTCTTAAATAATGTTAGACAGTCTACATGCAGGTAACTAGTTTGAAATCTGAGAGGCAATGAATGTTGAAAATATCATCTTGAAAATTTACTATTTTTAATACTTTATGACAGTATATATTTTTAAAAAATTTTTGTTGGAGTATAGTTGCTTTACAGTGTTGTGTTAGTTTCTACTGTACAGCAAAGTGAATCAGCCATAGGTATACATACAACCCCTCCTTTTTGGATTTCCGTCCCATTTAACTCACCACAGAGCATTGAGTAGAGTTCCCTGTGCTACACAGCAGGCTCTCACTAGTTATCTGTTTTATACATAGTATCAATAGTGTATATATATCAGTCCCAATCTCCCAGTTCATCTCGCCCTCCCCTTCTCCCTTGGTATCCATACATTTTCTACATCTCTTTCTGCTTTGTAAATAAGATCCTCTATACCAGTTTTTTCAGGTTCCACATATATGCGTTAATATAAGATACTAATTTTTCTCTTTCTGACTACATATTGAAAAAATATTAATCTTAACATTACTCTTTAGGAAATCACTAATAATAAGCTATATATTTGGAAGGAAGAAGTCCTAAGAATAATTTGATGTCCAAGAAGTTACATTTCTTTCTATGTATTTAATAGACACTTTTGAGATCCTGAAATAATACTTATATTACAGATAAGGTCATCTGCATTTCTTTTTGCTCTTTTAAGGTTTTGCGTCCATTCCTCCTTCGTCGAATTAAGGCTGATGTTGAAAAGAGTTTGCCTCCAAAGAAGGAAGTAAAAATCTATGTGGGTCTCAGCAAAATGCAAAGGGAATGGTATGTGTTCTGAGACGTTTTTGAAATCACTCTTGATCCTGTACTAACTTTCATTTGTATTTTATTTTCCTAACTTGTGTTGTCAAGGAATTCTGTTTGCTAGATTGAACTCGGCCTAAAGAGTTTCCCAGTCGTATAATTTGATTAGGACTTGCTAATCAAATTTGTGATGCAAAGCCTTTATTAAATGAAGGAATCAAGTTGGGAGGTTTATGAATTCAAAAATTAAACTTGGCATTTAACAGGGATGCATTTAAAGCCTGCTGCTTGGGTTTCTATAAAAGAAGCTGTGGTGGCGCAGATGTGAGACATGTGGTTAACCCAGTGGTTCATAAATACTGGCCCGTGGACTAGTGTTAGTCCCTGATGAAGTTGGAGATTGTAGAGGTATGAGAAAACTTAAGTGCTTTCTCTTATCGCAGAAAGCTACATTTATTTAATTTAAAAGACTCCGTTCTGAGTTGATGTTTTATTTTAGGCAGGATAAAATGTCCTTTTGTGAAATTATGGTGATGACACATGGTAGCTACTTTTACAATACTTGAATAGGACATACTAAAAAAGTTGAAAACCTTGTAAGTTTTTATTATCTTTTTCTTCTTTTCTTTTTTTTTGAATTTTATTTTTTTTTTTATACAGCAGGTTCTTATTAGTCATCAATTTTATACACATCAGTGTATACATGTCAATCCTAATCTCCCAATTCATCACAGCACCACCCCCACCACCCTGCAGCTTTCCCCCCTTGGTGTCCATACGTTTGTTCTCTACATCTGTGTCTCAGTTTCTGCCCTGCAAACTGGTATATCTGTACCATTTTTCTAGGTTCCACATATGTGTGTTAATATACGATATTTGTTTTTCCTCTTTCTGACTGACTTCACTCTGTACGACAGTCTCTAGATTCATTCACATCTCTACAAATGACCCAATTTCGTTCCTTTTTATGACTGAGTAATATTCCATTGTATATACGTACCAGACCTTCTTTATCCATTCGTCTGGTGCTGGGCATTTAGGTTGCCTTCATGACCTGGCTATTGTAGATAGTGCTGCAATGAATATTGGGGTGCGTGTGTCCTTTTGAATTATGGTTATCTCTGGGTATACGCCCAGTAGTGGGTCATATGGTAATTCTGTTTTGAGTTTTTTAAGGAACCTCTGTACTGTTCTCCATAGGGGCTGTATCATTTACATTCCCACCAACAGTGCAAGAGGGTTCCCTTTTCTCCACAACCTCTCCAGCATTTGTTGTTTGTAGATTTTCTGATGATGCCCATTCTAACTGGTGTGAGGTGATACCTCATTGTAGTTTTGATTTGCATTTCTCTAATAATTAGTGATGTTGAGCAGCTTTTCATGTGCTTATTGGCCATCTGTATGTCTTCTTTGGAGAAATGTCTGTCTAGGTCTTTTGCCCGTTTTTGGATTTGTGTTTTTGATATTGAGCTGCGTGAGCTGTTTATGTATTTTGGAGATTAATCCTTTGTCCGTTGCTTCATTTGCAAATATTTACTCCCATTCTGAGGGTTGTCTTTTTGTCTTGTTTGTAGTTTCCTTTGCTTTGCAAAAGCTTTGAAGTTTCATTAGGTCCCATTCGTTTATTTTTGTTTTTATTTCCATTACTCTAGGAGGTGGGTCAAAAAAGATCTTGTTGTGATTTATGTGAAAGAGTGTTCTTCCTATGTTTTCCTCTAAGAGTTTTATAATGTCCGGTCTTACATTTAGGTCTCTCATCCATTTTGAGTTTATTTTTGTGTATGGTGTTAGGGAGTGTTCTGACTTCATTCTTTTACATGTAGCTTTCCACTTTTCCCAGCATCAGTTATTGAAGAGACTGTCTTTTCTCCATTGTACATGCTTGCCTCCTTTGTCATAGATTAGTTGACCATAGGTGTGTGGGTTTATCTCTGGGCTTTCTATCCTGTTCCATTGATCTGTATCTCTGTTTTTGAGCCGGTACCATATTGTCTTGATTTGTATTGTCTTTGTATTGTATTGTATTTGTATTGTCTGAAGTCAGGGAGTCTGATTCTTCCAGCTCTGCTTTTTTTCCTCAAGACTGCTTTGGCTATTCGGGGTCTTTTGTGTCTCCATACAAATTTTAAGATTTTTTGTTTTAGTTCTGTAAAAAATGCCATTGGTAATTTGACAGGGATTGCATTGAATTGGTAGATTGTTTGGGTAGTATAGTCATTTTCACAGTGTTGATTCTTCCAATCCAAGAACATGGTATATCTCTCCATCTGTTTGTGTCATCTTTAATTTCTTTTATCAGTGTCTTATAGTTTTCTGCATACAGGTCTTTTGTCTCCCTAGGTAGGTTTATTCCTAGGTATTTTATTCTTTTTGTTGCAATGGTAAATGGGAGTGTGTCCTTAATTTCTCTTTCAGATTTTTCATCATTAGTGTATCGGAATGCAAGAGGTTTCTGTGCATTATTTTTGTATCTTGCTACTTTACCAAATTCATTGATTAGCTCTAGTAGTTTTCTGGTGGCATCTTTAGGATTCTCTATATATATTATCATGTCATCTGCAAACAGTGACAGTTTTAGTACTTCTTTTCCAATTTGGATTCCTTTTATTTCTTTTTCTTCTCTGATTGCCATGGCTAGGACTTCCAAAACTATGTTGAATAATAGTGGTGAGAGTGGACATCCTTGTCTTGTTCCTGATCTTAGAAGAAATGCTTTCAGTCTTTCACCATTGAGAATGATGTTTGCTGTGGGTTTGTCGTATATGGCCTTTATTATGTTGAGGTAGGTTCCCTCTATGCCCACTTTCTGGAGAGTTTTTATCATAAATAGGTGTTGAATTTTGTCAAAAGCTTTTTCTGCATCTATTGAGATGATCATATGGTTTTTATTCAATTTATTAATATGGTGTATCACATTGATTGATTTGCGTGTATTAAAGAATCCTTGCATCCCTGGGATAAATCCCACTTGATCATGGTGTATGATCCTTTTAATGTGTTGCTGGATTCTGTTTGCTAGTATTTTGTTGAGGATTTTTGCATCTATATTCATCAGTGATATTGGTCTGTTATTTTCTTTTTTTGTAGTATCTTTGTCTGGTTTTGGTATCGGGGTGATGGTGGCCTCATAGAATGAGTTTGGGAGTGTTCCTTCCTCTGCAGTTTTTTGGAAGAGTTTGAGAAGGATGGGTGTTAGCTCTTGTATAAATGTTTGATAGAATTTACCTGTGAAGCCATCTGTTCCTGGACTTTTGTTTGTTGGAAGAGTTTTAATCACAGTTTCAATTTCAGTGCTTGTAGATTGATCTGTTCATATTTTCTATTTCTTCCTGGTTCAGTCTTGGAAGGTTATACCTTTCTAAGAATTTGTCCATTTCTTCCAGATTGTCCGTTTTATTGGCATAGAGTTGCTTGTAGTAGTCTCTTAGGGTGCTTTGTATTTCTGCGGTGTCTGTTGTATCTTCTCCTTTTCCATTTCTAACTTTATTGATTTGAGTCCTCTCCCTCTTTTTCTTGATGAGTCTGGCTAAATGGTTTATCAATTTTGTTTATCTTCTCAAAGAACCAGCCTTTAGTTTTATTGATCTTTGCTATTGTTTTCTTTGTTTCTATTTCATTTATTTCTGCTCTCATCTTTATGATTTCTTTCCTTATACTAACTTTGGGTTTTGTTGTTCTTCTTTCTCTAGTTCCTTTAGGTATAAGTTTAGGTTGTTTATTTGAGATTTTTCTTGCTTCTTGAGGTAGGCTTGTATTGCTATAAACTTCCCTCTTAGAACTGCTTTTGCTGCGTCCCGTAGGTTTTGGATTGTCATGTTTTCATTGTCATTTGTCTCTAGATATTTTTTAATTTCCTCTTTGATTTCTTCAGTGATCTCTTGGTTATTTAGTAACATATTGTTTAGCCTCCATGTGTTTGTGTTTTTTACGTTTTTTTCCCTGTAATTGATTTCTAATCTCATAGCGTTGTGGTCAGAAAAGATGCTTGATATGATTTCAATTTTCTTAAATTTATTGAGGCTTGATTTGTGACCCAAGATGTGATCTATCCTGGAGAATGTTCCATGCGCACTTGAGAAGAAAGTGTAATCTGTTTTTGGATGGAATGTCCTATAAATATCAATTAAATCTGTCTGGTCCGCTGTGTCATTTAAAGCTTGTGTTTCCTTAGTAATTTTCTGTTTGGATGATCTGTCCATTGGTGTAAGTGAGGTGTTAAAGTCCCCTCACTATTATTGTGTTACTGTCGATTTCCTCTTTTATAGCTGTTAGCAGTTGCCTTATGTATTGAGGTGCTCCTATGTTAGGAGTATATATATTTATAATTGTTGTATCTTCTTCTTGGATTGATCCCTTGGATTGATCAATCCCTTGAATTGATCATTATGTAGTGTTCTTCCTTGTCTCATGCAACATTCTTTATTTTAAAGTCTGTTTTATCTGAAATGAGTATTGCTACTCCAGCTTTCTTTTGATTTCCATTTGCATGGAATATCTTTTTCCATCCCCTCACTTTCAGTCTGTATGTGTCCCTAGGTCTGAAGTGGGTCTCTTATAGACAGCATACATATGGGTCTTGTTTTTGTATCCATTCAGCGAGCCTGTGTCTTTTGGTTGGAGCATTTAATCCGTTCACGTTTAAGGTAATTATCGATATGTATGTTCCTATTACCATTTTCTTAATTGTTTTGGGTTTGTTTTTGTAGGTCCTTTTCTTCTCTTTGTGTTTCCCACTTAGAGAAGTTCCTTTAGTATTTATTGTAGAGCTGGTTTGGTGGTGCTGAATTCTCTTAGCTTTTGCTTGTCTGTAAAGCTTTTGATTTCTCCATCAAATCTGAATGAGATCCTTGCTGGGTAGAGTACTCTTGGTTTTAGGTTCTTCCCTTTCATCACTTTAAATATGTCATGCCACTCCCTTCTGGCTTGTAGAGTTTCTAGTAGAAATCAGCTGTTAACCTTATGGGAGTTCCCTTGTATGTTGTTTTTCCCTTGCTGCTTTCAATAATTTTTCTTTGTACTTAATTTTTGCCAATTTGGCAAAAATGTGTCTCGGTGTGTTTCTCCCTGGGTTCATGCTGTATAGAACTCTCTGCGCTTCCTGGATTTGGGTGGCCATTTCCTTTCCCATGTTAGGGAAGTTTCCGACTATAATCTCTTCAGATATTTTCTCTGGTCTTTTCTCTCTGTTCTCCTTCTGGGACCGCTATAATATGAATGTAAGTTACGTTTAATGTTGTCCCAGAGGTCTCTTAGGCTGTCTTCATTTCTTTTCATTCTTTTTTCTTTATTCTGTTCCACAGCAGTGAATTCCACCAGTCTGTCTTCCAGGTCACTTATCCGTTCTTCTGCCTCAGTTAATCTGCTATTGATTCCTTTTAGTGTATTTTTCATTTCAGTTATTGTATTGTTCATCTCTGTTTGTTTGTTCTTTAATTCTCCTAGGTCTTTGTTAAACATTCTTGCATCTTCTCGATCTTTGCCTCCATTCTTTTTCCGAGGTCCTGGATCATCTTCACTATCATTATTCTGAATTCTTTTTCTGGAAGGTTGCCTATCTCCACTTCATTTAGTTGTTTTTCTGGGGTTTTATCTTGTTCCTTCATCTGGTACATAGCCCTCTGCCTTTTCATCTTGTCTGTCTTTCTGTGAATGTGGTTTTTGTTCCACAGGCTGCAGGATTGTAGTTCTTCTTGCTTCTGCTGTCTGCCCTCTGGTGGATGAGGCTATCTGAGAGGCTTGAGCAAGTTTCCTGATGGGAGGGACTGGTGGTGGGTAGAGCTGGCTGTTGCTCTGGTGGGCAGAGCTCAGTAAAACTTTAATCTGCTTGACTGCTGATGGGTGGGGCTGTGTTCCCTCCCTGTTGGTTGTTTGGTCTGAGGTGAGCCAACACTAGAGTCTACCCAGGCTCTTTGGTGGGGCTAATGGCGGACACTGGGAGGGCTCACGTCAAAGAGTACTTCCCAGAATTTCTGCTGCCAGTGTCCTTGTCCTCACAGTGATACACAGCCACCCCCACCTCTGCAGGAGACCCTCCAACACTAGCAGGTAGGTCTGGTTCAGTCTCCTATGGGGTCACTGCTCCTTCCCCTGGGTCCCGATGCACACACTACTTTGTGTGTGCCCTCCAAGAGTGGAGTCTCTGTTTCCCCCAGTCCTGTGGAAGTCGTGCATTCAAATCCCAGTAGCCTTCAAAGTCTGATTCTCTAGGAATTCCTGCTCCCGTTGCTGGACCCCCAGGTTGGGAAGCCTGACGTGGGGCTCAGAACCTTCACTCCAGTGGGTGGACTTCTGTGGTATAAGTGTTCTCCAGGTTGTGAGTCACCCACCCAGCAGTTACGGGATTTGATTTTATTGTGATTGCGCCCCTCCTACCATCACACTGTGGCTTCTCCTTTGTCTTTGGATGTGGGGTATCTTTTGGTGAGTTCCAGTGTCTTCCTGTCGTTGATCAGCAGTTAGTTGTGATTCTGGTGCTCTTGCAAGAGGGAGTGAGAGCACGTCCTGTACTCCGCCAGCTTGAACCAATCCTCACTGTGGTTTTAATTTTCATTTCCTCCTCTTTTTGTCTTTTTTTAAAAGTTTTATGGGTATCTGAAATCTAAAAGGCTGGAAACGCTGACTTAAGTGTAGTGTTCAGAGGAGGGGAATAAATAGCCAATGTGGTATAACCAGGAGAGAACACATCTCAAGTATATTGTTTCATACTTTATATTGATAAGTATTTGCAAGGGTCTGCAGTTGTTGGTAAAAGGACAGAAGGGATGTAAGGCAAAGAAATGGGGATGTTATCTGGTAAAGAGATGACTAGTGTAGAAGATAGGCCATCCTAAAAATTTTGAAAGGTGTTAGGGATAGGCTTGTCTTATATAGTTCTAAAATACAGAATTAAGACATGAGTCAATGCTGAGGGAAGACAAATCTTTTTTAGTTATAGTCATATTGAGGAACTTTATATCAGTCAGAATTGTGGGTGCCTTGAGTATTTCGTGCCCCATAATTGGAGTTGTTAAGCATAGATTGCTTTCATTGTTTATGTTATTTTGCTCAGTGGGTTCAAGGTGCTGAATATTTGGTATTTGGACAGATTGCTCTTTCCTTTAGAATACTGTCTAACTTCTTAGTGTATACAGTCAAGGCTTTTCATAATCCAGCCTTAGCTTAACTGATCCCTTCTCTTCCCCCAGCCTGTACACTTTTACTTATATTTAAATCGCATTGTATTCATTTTATCATCATCATATGCTTTATGCTCTCATGATTCTTTCTCTCTCCTTAGCTCTTAATGTTCTTACCCAAATGCTACACTAGCTACGTTGAATTATAATGGAATAGTGGCACTCTTCTGTTGGAAAAGACTACGAATTGAAATTATGTTTAGGGCTTCCCTGGTGGCACAGTGGTTGAGAGTCCGCCTGCCGATGCAGGGGACACGGGTTCGTGCCCCGGTCCGGGAAGATCCCACATGCTGTGGAGCGGCTGGGCCCGTGAGCCATGGCCGCTGAGCCTGCGTGTCGGGAGCCTGTGCTGTGCAACGGGAGAGGCCACAACAGTGAGAGGCCCACGTACCACATACACACAAAAAAATTATGTTTAAAACTGGTCTTTTAAGTTTTGCTTTATTACTTAAAAATGTTGTATCATACTGTTTCATTTCAATTCATCCCAAGGAGACGAATTTACTCTTTCGGGCCTCAAGGCCCAAAGCATTAATGGTACACATTAGAACACTGGGGGGAATAAAGAGAAACAGAAGAAGAAAGAGGTTATAGGTGATAGACTCCTAACTACACCTTAGAAGTTGATGGGTTGTTTCTTACAGGTATTTTGGGTTGAGATGGGATTGAGGATGTAAAGTGGCAGAGACTCGTCCCAGGAACATTTGAGCCCTCTTAAAATGTTTTTCTTCTCACTAGGTATACTCGTATATTAATGAAGGATATAGATATACTAAACTCTGCAGGGAAGATGGACAAAATGAGGCTACTGAACATCCTGATGCAGTTGAGGAAATGCTGTAATCACCCATATCTCTTTGACGGAGCTGAACCTGGTCCACCTTACACAACGGACATGCATCTAGTTACCAACAGTGGCAAAATGGTGGTGTTAGACAAACTGCTCCCTAAATTAAAAGAACAAGGTACTTACGTTACTGGTATCAAATGGAGAAGTAATGGAAATTGTCTTAAGACAGAATCTTAAGATTCTGATGTTAAGATGAAGGAGCCATCCTACCCTATGAAATGACTACTCTGGCACTTTCTAAAGTTGAAATGTGGGACATTTAAAAACTTCTGTCCATTATCTGAGCTTCCCCCCCCGTCCTCCTATTTTAAGCCTTAAATCTTTTAGAAAGTGATCAGTAGTTAGGGTAGCCACACTCCCTGGATTTGGGGGAGAGTTCTTTCTTATTTTATACATGCTTTCCTAGAAATGTCAACTTTTTGTTATAAAATGCCAAGAATGCTCTTCTCACCCATATGTAGTTCCCAGAGCCTTTGGTAGACACTGGTGTTGTGTTCATGGTATTTTTTCTTAGCTGTTTGTGTGGATTTTTAATTTAATTAAATGACATGTGCATGGACCCAAAGCGGTTTTATTTGTAACACATTGGCTTTTAATATGAAACTGAGTATGTGTACAGATGTATTTAAATTACAAGAATGTAGAGAGAATTTAGTAGGAAGCCAGCTTCAACAATTATAAATTCATGGCAAAACTTGTTTTCATCTACATCGTACCTACTTTCCATCTCCTAGAACGTTTTGAACCAAATCCCAGACATCAAGGCATTTCATAGACAAATTATTCATTCTGTAATACGAAGTATACAGTCAGATATAAAGTTTCTCCATTTGTGTTTCTCTGTATATTTTGGTAAGAATGAATATTGTACCAGTAGATGAATTTCCTCTAGCATATTGACTGTTGAAAACATTGTAAGAGTTGCCAGTGAATTGGTTTACTTTTTTCTTTTTATACCTTTTTCTAAAATGTATTTTGTAAAATGCTTTCCTTGGGCCTCAGCCTGGCCTCACTGCATTCTAGGGGCAGTATCCCCCGCTTCTCCCGCCACTGGCCTTAACCGGCCCTCGGGCCCTCCCACCTCCCAGGACAGGGTGGCACCTGCCACTCTCAGGACCACCCTTCCAAGGCAGAGTAAACCGGGACCCTGTTGCTAAATAAATAAATAAAGATAGATAGATAAATAAATAAATAGTTTTCCTTAAAAGCTTAGTAATTGAAGGAATTGAACACATGGGGAGGAGTGGCAGGAACTTGCTAGGAGACTACTGAACGTCCGTATGCATTTAGGATGTGGGAGGGTGGACAAGAGCAGATTATCAGCCTCAGCTTCTAAGAGAAGATAGTTTCGTAATCATTATTTTTTAAAAGGATCCCTTTGTCTTCGTAAGTCCTACTGAAGGTGGTGTGCAGCTGGCTGAAGAAATGCAGTTGGATAATTTGAGTCACGGCATAAGTGAAGGGTGATGGTCTAGATGTGAGGCGCATATTTATGGTCCTTCCATCTGGATTGGGTCTTGAGAACTAGAATGAGACCAGGGTGTTGGGTGTGTGTTCGGAGATGTGTCGGGCTGTGCACAGGGAGGAGCTGTGGTGGAGGGTTATTTTTAAGTATGTGGGATAAAAAGATAGTGATTCTCTCAGCCTTTGGGATGGCAAGACCTCCCAGGCCAGAGGTGTAAATACCCTTTTCTGTTTACAAAAACACTTTCCTTCAGTGTGTTGTGTAAATACTACCCTTTTCTATTTGTGCATTGATGGGAATAATGTGGGGAGTGACTAACTTGGATAATAAATAATGTGCAGTTTTTTTCTTGTAACTAACTACGTAACCTGGAATTAAGGAGTAATTGGTTAGTCTTGGTTTTGGTTAGCCTTAAATTTAAATAATTTTTTTTTCTTTTTACTTTTGAAGCTTCTGATAATGGGCTGTTAATGTTTGCCAACAGGTTCACGAGTACTAATCTTCAGTCAGATGACGAGGGTATTGGATATTTTGGAAGATTATTGCATGTGGAGAAATTATGACTACTGTAGATTGGATGGGCAGACACCTCATGATGAGAGACAAGTAAGTAAAATCTGGGGAGGGGAGATCAAAAAATTATCAGATAAAATAATTTTCTGACATTTATTTTGTGTCTGTAGGAGTCCATCAATGCATACAATGAACCAAACAGCACAAAGTTTGTTTTCATGTTAAGCACACGTGCTGGTGGTCTTGGCATCAATCTTGCTACTGCTGATGTAGTAATTTTGTATGACTCGGATTGGAATCCCCAAGTAGATCTTCAGGCTATGGTAAGAGATAACTAATATATTCTGTGCCTAACAGACGTTTTAAAGTAAACTGATAAACAGTCTACAAATGTCAGTGACTTAATCCCGTAGAATTGTATTTTCTCTGACCTCATAGTACAGTGAGGGTATTTTGCTGGTGATCTTCCATCTAAATCAGGGTGTTTCCATCTTACATCTTTGCCATATCTTAGGACCTTAGAGTCCTATTATATCTGCATCCTTTTGGTAGAAAGGGGAGGAGAGAAAGCTGAGAATTGCCCAGGAAATTTTTTTATGAGGCAGAACTGAAAGTGACCCCACATTCATTAGCCAGCACTCAATCACATAGCATAACTTACTGCAAGGGAGTTGGTAAATGATAGTATAGTTGTGTCCCAGGAGGAAGGGGTAGTGGGTTTGGGGAGCTACTAACCTGCCTGCCACATTAGATGTTTAAAATTTCAGGCCCATGTGTGGGACTATCTTGGCCAGATCAAGAGGATCATTCGTTTTTTTTTTTTTAAATTAATTTTATTTTATTATTTATTTTTGGCTGCGTTGGGTCTTTCTTGCTGTGTGCGGGCTTTCTCTAGTTGTGGCGAACAGGGGCTGCTTTTCGTTGCGGTGTGCGCGCTTCTCATTGTGGTGGCTTGTCTTTGTTGAGGAGATCAGGCACTAGGCGTGTGGGCTTCAGTAGTTGAGGTGTGTGGGCTCAGTAGTTGTGGCTTGCAGGCTCCAGAGCACAGGCTCAGTAGTTGTGGTGCACGGGCTTAGTTGCTCCGTGGCATGTGGGATCTTCCCGGACCAGGGCTTGAACCTGTGTCCCCTACATTGGCAGGCGGATTCTTAACCACTCTGCCACCAGGGAAGTCCCAAGAGGATCATTCTTTTTTTTTAGTTATTTCTGAGATCTACATTTTAAAGTAATAACTAGAATTATGACTTATAACATTATACCAGAACATATAAGATTTTTAGAAATTTCATGTAATGTCTGAAACATTTATGTTAACATATTTCCATTACAAATAACCCAAAGAAAGTTTAGTATTAGTTTTGTTTTTTTATACTGCAGATTCTTATCAGTCATCCATTTTATATAATTCAGTGTATACATGTCAATCCCAATCGCCCAATTCATCACACCACCATCCCCACCCCACCACGGTTTCCCCCCCTTGGTGTCCATACATTTGTTCTCTACATCTGTGTGTCAACTTCTGCCCTGCAAACCGGTTCATTTGTACCATTTTTCTAGGTTCCACATACATGTGTTAATATACGATATTTGTTTTTCTCTTTCTGACTGACTTCACTCCGTATGACAGTCTCTAATCATTCTTATGTTGAGAAAATTTATGGGCTATAGATTAATATGAAAACTTAAAAAGTTCTAAAGTTTGATATTGCTAATAATTTGACCTGTGTTATTTACACCTTTGGTGTTGGCCACTTTCATCCTGTGACTGTTTGTAATGGTGGCTGGGGAAATTGATCAATTAGAAGTAGGGGTGCTTCGTAAGATGTGTTTTGTGAACTTACCAGAAGTTAAACAGAAAATGGAATTCAAATTAATTTGATTACTTATATGTAGTTAATTGGGCACTATTTAAAGACTAGGATTTTTTTTTTTTTTTCCGGTACGCGGGCCTCTCACTGTTGTGGCCTCTCCCGTTGCGGCTCCGGACGCACAGGCTCAGCGGCCATGGCTCACGGGCCCAGCCGCTCCGCGGCATGTGGGATCTTCCCAGACTGGGGCACGAACCTGTGTCCCCTGCATTGGCAGGCAGACTCTCAACCACTGCGCCACCAGGGAAGCCCCTAGGATTTTTATATTGTTTGTGGAGATTGTTTATTCATGTCACTTTTTCCCCTAATTGCAATGAAAATTTAGATTTGATTTAGGTAGAAAAGCATTTTGAATTTAAACCTAAGAAAAAAAGATTTTTTTAAAAACTTTTATCATCAGACTTGAAGATTATAATTGTGTCTGTCTTGTCTGGAGACATTATGTATATTTTATTTCCGTATAACCTAGACAAATTAATATAGTAGTTTCTCACAGATTCAGCAACTATGACGTGTTCTATACCTCCTAAAAGATTTTCTTGTGAGATAACCAGTTAATTTGATTGAAACTGAGAATTTAAGAAATGTTAATGGAATATGAATCCGTTATAGTTGTTTTGTTTCGTATTTTTAAAACTATTTTGTACATGAGAATATTTTCATTTTGTTTCTCAGTGTACACATTCAAATGTTATTTATGTGAATTTTCAACTGGATTCAAAGTAACCTGGTTATTTTTCTAGGATCGAGCCCATAGAATTGGACAAACCAAGACAGTCAGAGTGTTCCGCTTCATAACGGATAACACTGTAGAAGAAAGAATAGTGGAACGTGCTGAGATGAAACTCAGACTGGATTCAATAGTCATCCAACAAGGTGAGCCTTAGGACTTTAAAAATTTACTAGGTTGAATTTATAACACTTTTTTCCTGGATTTTTTTTTAGGATATTCTTGTTGTTAAACATATATTAAATCAAGCTACCAGGCAACAATATTTATATTCCAGACTAAAGTAAGCTTCAGTTTTGTTAAGAGGATGGGTTTGGGCTCAGGAAGGTTGAAATTTGAATATTGACTCAGCTGGTTAGCAATTCTTTTACACTATCTGAGCCTCTTCTTCATGTGTTAAATAGGGATACAAAGATTTTTAAGGACTAAAGGGGATAATGTATATAAAAATACCCAGCATTCAGTGTGGTACATACTAAATAGAGGTGTGATGAGTGATTTACATGTACTAACACTCAATTGACTACTCTGGGGAAACTGAAGAGATAACAGTAAAACTCAGAATTCTTTTTCCTAATCCACAACGATTTATTGAGCACCAGCAGATGTCAGGCACTGTTCTTAGTGCTGAGAATACAGTGGTGACTGAAACCAACCAGTGTTCTTACTTTCAAGGACTTTATAATTTAGTGAGAGCAAGACACACAATAAACATTTATGTAAATAGGACTAGATGGTGAAAGTGGGATTTTATTTTGGATTAATTGAAGGGAACTTCAAGTTCTCATGCCAGATCAGCTTTCAAGGAAGACATTTATATTTTCATGAAGCTTAAAATAGAGTTAGTGATGGGATGTGTAAAATGTAAAAACCAAAACAAACCCTCAGTAACCTTGAGTCCACGTTGGTTTCCTTCCTTCCCAAATTGTGTCATGACCAAATGCATTTTATCTGTCTCTAAAGCTAAGAGGTATACTGTTGTATTATCCACTGATTATTACATTTGTGTGTCTTGGTTTTGTCAACCAGTCTCTAATTTCCTTGTAAGGAAGGGAATGTTACATTTCTTTGTTATCCCTTAATGCCAACCATAGAGTTAGCCACGTGTCTGTATACATAAAGTCAGAAAGAGAAAAACAAATACGGTATGCTAACACATATATATGGAATTTAAGAAAAAAAAAAAAAGGTCATGAAGAACCTAAGGGTAAGATGGGAATAAAGACAGACCTACTAGAGAATAGACTTGAGGATATGGGGAGGGGGAAGGGTAAGCTGTGACAAAGTGAGAGAGTGGCATGGACATATATACACTACCAAACGTAAAATAGACAGCTAGTGGGAAGCAGGCGCGTAGCACAGGGAGATGAGCTCGGTGGTTTGTGACCACCTAGAGGGGTGGGATAGGGAGGGTGGGAGGGAGGGAGGCACAAGAGGGAGGAGATATGGGAACATATGTATAACTGATTCACTTTGTTAAAAAGCAGAAACTAACACACCATTGTAGAGCAATTATACTCCAATAAAGATGTTAAAAAAAAAAGACAATACATGATTGCTTTATTATTAGTTGTTTTTGTTAATAATTGCTTAATATAGTGAGCTTACTTTGTACCAAGCCATGTGCTAAATATTTAAATACTGAGTATTACCTTCTTTAGTCTTCATGCCAGCTGGAGGTTGGCATCAGAGGTAGAAGCAAGTCACTTATTTACCGTTTACACAGCTAGGAGGTGACTCATCCGGGGCATCAAGAGCTATATAAACTATTACAGTGCAGTGTTCAATTAGGAAGGTCTCTGGGGACTTCTGGGGCCTGCCAAACAGGTTTCTCATGAGTGATGTAATGGCTAGTTTTTTTTCCCCCTCACATTCATCCATGCTTTTAGAAATACATCTGCCTTATGGTTCTTGTTCTCAATTATTTTCATCTCTGAAACCCTTCTCTTTTTTTTTTTTGAAGATTAAAAAAATACAAATTCTTTTACAGTCAGCTTAGAAAAGCTTTTTCAGTCTTTTGACCTAATGTTTTTGGGGTATTTTTTTGTATTTACTAAGGCAACTTTTGGAGCAAAATTTTGTGCTAGTAGCTTTGTTAATCCCATTTATAGACATATTAGTCAAACAAGCCTTGGGTGCATATGCCTCTGTGTTAACTGTTTTGTGGACTAAGGGGTATAACTAAAAATATGAGAATATACAGAAGTACTTTATGTCTGAAAAGTTCCCTCCCAGTCCACAGGGAAGTAATTTCTGTAAGCTTAAGAGCATTTTGATAGCAGTGAGATAGCTTTCAAGAAACATGTTCTGTGGATATATTCTAACTTTGAAAGTCACATATTTGATGGTGCATTCTATTAGGGATCCAAAACCATGATACAGGTATGTAAGGTCCCAGAAAACAGCTTGTATCTTTACCTACTCATTACAAGTTGGTTGAAGTAGAAAAATTAAAATAGAAGAAGTATATGTGAGTGGCTCTTGAAGTTTGGCAATATGAAGGTTTTTATACTTTTGTAAGTAGAACAAGCTGATTTGGGAGCATTAGTAATAATACTAATCAGTTTCTGCTTATCAGAAACTTCTTGTGTTTATAATGCTCTCACCTTTTGATACTTAAAGTTATGGTAATAATTTTGATTTTCAGATATCCCAAGTTACTGTCATTCTCACCGTACAAGAATATATTTTATTGAAGTGGCATTCGGTAGGCTTCATTATGTAATACGTAAAGTTTAGAAATATTTCAGAGTTTACAGAGTAGAATTTGGTATTTTATATAAAAATGAAAATTATCAGATGAGAATAAACAGAAATGATTGACGTTTGAGGCAAAATTATGTGGTATTACATCTAACATTTAAAATTCCAAATATCCAGTAACCTAAAGTTTGTTTGATTAACATTACACAATAAAACCTTTTTTTCAGGAAGACTTGTGGATCAGAATCTGAACAAAATTGGGAAAGATGAAATGCTTCAAATGATAAGGCATGGGGCAACACATGTATTTGCTTCAAAGGAAAGCGAGATTACTGATGAGGATATTGATGGTATTTTGGAAAGAGGTGCAAAGAAGGTGAGATGCAGATTAAATGATACGTTTAATATGTAAAATATTTTAAACCAGAACTGTTTGAGGAAATGGTTATGTGAGTTATCGGTAATCTGACTTCCACAGAAAGAAGTTTTTATGTAGTATAAAGCCTAATTTATTTTGACTATAGTTCTCATGCTTTTTAAATTCTCCGTCTAATAGGATGTTTCTTTTGTTTCCTAGACTGCAGAGATGAATGAAAAGCTCTCCAAGATGGGTGAAAGCTCACTTAGAAACTTTACAATGGATACAGAGTCGAGTGTTTATAACTTTGAAGGAGAAGATTATAGAGAAAAACAAAAGGTAATTTAGAAAGAGATTTTGGTTACTTGAAGACTTAATATTTTACTTGAAACTTGGAATTTAAGTGTTAGATGTAATGCCTTGTCTCAAACAGCAGTCATTTCTGTTTACTCACAACTAAATTATTTTCATTTTTGTGTTAAATTTAATGCCACATTTTCAGTTGGTAAAGTGAAATGTTTAAAAAGTTTATGTATACTGTTACAGTGCACGATGTTGTGTGGGGTGATTATAGTAATTTGGGATATTTGAAAATTAAAACTTGCCCAAAAAAATCGTCACAACCTTATTAGACTTTTTTTTTTTAAACAGCAGAATTGGCTGGTAATAATTAAAGGGAATAACTTCTTATTTCATAAGTAATACTTGCTGTTATATAGTGAAATTAGAAAATACCTACAGGGTAGAAGAAAAAAAAATTCTACCTAATGCTTTCCCTTTTAATGTTTAGGCATGTACATCCTCTGAATTTTTTCTAGGCTAAATATATATCTACATTTCTCTCCTAACTGGGGTTCTAAACCTTCTGTAGCATTGTTTTTCACCTAGTATTCATTTGGTCAGGAAATACTTACTGAATGCCTATGCTCTTCACTAGACCTCCTGTGTGTTAATTGCATAGTCCCTAGCCTCATAGAGCTTGTAGTCTAGAATTTTATGAATATCTTTGCATTTATAAATAAGTCGTAGTGATGTACATAGCTGGAGTTGCATTCATGTAGGATTTGCGACTATATAATAAAGTTGGTGATTTGAATTGTTTCCCATGTGCTAGATTGCATTCACAGAGTGGATTGAACCACCTAAACGAGAAAGAAAAGCCAACTATGCTGTTGATGCCTATTTCAGGGAAGCTCTTCGTGTCAGTGAACCTAAAGCACCCAAGGTGAGTTGACAGAGCACAAATGTCTAAAAATATTGGAACTGTAAATCATTTTTCTTCTTATACTCTTGAGATAAAATCAGATTGAGAATTAGATTTTATGGTTTCTTACAGTACACCTCCTTCAGCTTTTGTTAAAAGTTTTCTAAACATTAATTTTGAATGTAAGCATTTAAAATTTGATTAATGTTTGTTCAGTTTTAGTGGAAGATGCATTCAGTTGCTTTGAGAATTGGCTGTCATGATTTTAGAGAATGAAAAAAGGTTATAGATAGATTTAAAGCAAAATAGTTGCTTTCTTATGAAGAATACTTTTTGTTTTTAGGCTCCTCGACCTCCAAAACAACCTAATGTTCAGGATTTCCAGTTCTTTCCTCCACGTCTATTTGAATTATTGGAAAAAGAAATTCTATATTACAGAAAAACGATTGGGTACAAGGTAGAAGAAGTAACACTTTGTTCGTAACTAACCTGGTTTTTTGTTTTGTTTTTTAAAATATTTATTTATTTATTTGGCTGTGCCGGGTCTTAGTTGCAGCATGTGGGATCCTCATTGTGGCTTGTGGGATCTTTAGTTGCAGCATGTGCACTTCTTAGTTGCGGCATGCATGCGGGATCTAGTTCCCTGACCAGGGATCGAACCCGGGCCCCCTGCGTTGGGAGCGTGGAGTCCTACCCACTTGGCCACCAGGGAAGTCCCTAATCTGGTTTGTTTTTAACTTAATAAATGCAGAATATCAATATGTTTTCTTTCATGGCTGGATTAAAAATTGTGAAAAATTTGTGAAATGTCATGTACTTGGTTAAGAGTTTAGTTGATTGCATACTTCCTAAAATATATTGACTGATGACATAGGAAAAAAAAAATATTTTTAGGTGCCTCGAAATCCTGACCTACCAAATGCAGCACAGGCACAAAAAGAAGAACAGCTTAAAATTGATGAAGCTGAACCCCTTAATGATGAAGAATTAGAGGAAAAAGAGAAGCTTCTAACACAGGTATAGCCTTCAGTCAACACAGAATTTAGTAACATTATTTTGTAAGGTGCTGTCTTAGGCTGTGTTGGAATATATAAAGGAAGTACATTTTTTTGATTTCAAAAATGGAATAATTGGTGATCATAAAGCATGGGCACATGGTGTTTGCTACATTTTGATTGTCATTAGTTGTTGAGGTGGTAGAGAAGATTATGGATTTGCACCAGCCTTGGTAGAACGGGTATCCTTTTGATCACCATTCTTCCAGCACTCCCATCTTCCCTTTCCTGTGAATCTTCTACGTTGCTACTAAGTTATAATTCTCAATGACAAATCTCTGCTCCATACTTTTTTAACATCCTTTAAGTTTCAGTCAAGGCCTTTCAGAATCTGGCCTTAACCTACCTTTAAAGCCTTATTTTCCTTCTGTTTTCCCACTTGGTTTATATCTTTGCCCTTTAGTCTATGTTCATTCCTCCTGGCAAACTTCTACTCTTTGAAAGCTCAGTGAAAATGTCACCTTTTTGTGCAGCATTCTTTATTCTCCCACTCAGCTTCAATTGCTTGGCTATCTAAGCAATATATGATGTATTGCTAAAAGTGCTCATCTGTGTACATGAAAATCTACTACTTTAAAAGCACTTAACTTAAAAAGAAAACTTGGAGCAACTGAAAATTTTCCGTAATACTCAGCAGCATTGGTAAAGTTTAATAGCTTTTCTCCCAAGTTCAGTGTGCTGTGATTATATGTTTTGTTTCCATCGCTTTGAAGGGATTTACCAATTGGAATAAGAGAGATTTTAACCAGTTTATCAAAGCCAATGAGAAGTGGGGTCGTGATGATATTGAAAATATAGCAAGAGAAGTAGAAGGAAAAACTCCAGAAGAAGTCATTGAATACTCAGGTAATTCTCCTATTATTTTAATAGGTATAAGAATGTTCTCAGGCTTCTGGAGAGCTGTTGGAAAGTTCAGATTTTCTTACTCTGAATACTGTTTTGATAAGCTTAATTTCACCACAACTTAGTGCCTTGTTTTCTTTTTTTAAAATAAATTTTATTTATTTATTTATTTTTGGCTGCGTTGGGTCTTCGTTGCCACGTGCAGGCTTTCTCTAGTTGTGGTGAGCAGGGGCTACTCTTTGTTGCGGTGCGCAGGCTTCTCATTGCAGTGGCTTCTCTGGTTGTGGAGCACAGGCTCTAGGTGTGCGGGCTTCAGTAGTTGTGGCACGTGGGCTCAGTAGTCGTGGCTCCCGGGCTCTAGAGCGCAGGCTCAGTAGTTGTGGTGCACGGGCTTAGTTACTCCGCGGCCTGTGGGATCTTCCCAGACCAGGGCTCGAACCTGTGTCCCCTGCATTGGCAGGCGGAATTTTAACCACTGCGCCACCAGGGAAGCCCTAGTGCCTTGTTTTGTTTTGTGTTTTTTAAAAATTGAATTGGAAATCTCCCCTTCTTTAAAATGGCATCGTTAATTTTTTTTTTTTACCCCCGTTCACTAGCTGTAGCCAAGGAAACAAGAATAGGTCACTGAATAATAGTGCCTTCATTTTTATTTCATTGTCTTTCATAAGTTTTCAAGTGTTATGTGTTTCTGTGTCTCCTGGAGCCAGTCAGATTGTCAGGTGGGTATAGCTCTGGTGGTCCACCCAGAGCTTCAGAATAGACACAACTAAGAATTGGGGGATACTTCCTATAATCATCCAGCTTATCATCCCGGTTTCTTCATAGTTAAGGAAACTGAGAAATAATTACGTGACTTACTAGTGTTAGATGTGGGGAAAATGGAAACATTTCTTAATCCTTAGCAAGTAAAATAGAGCACTTACAACAAGAAGTTATTTATCTTTCTGTCCTTCCCCCACCTATCTCATCTGCCCAACTCTTATTCCTACAGCTGTGTTCTGGGAAAGATGCAATGAGCTGCAGGACATAGAGAAGATTATGGCTCAGATTGAAAGGGGAGAGGCAAGAATTCAAAGAAGAATTAGTATCAAAAAAGCACTTGACACGAAGGTACTTTGAATATTAATAAATATGATAGTAAAATAACTCCTCTCAGTAATATGAGAGTTTAAAGTAACTTTTAAAAAGGAAAAGAAATGATGATATAAAATTTTTTTTCAAAGGACAGCATTCAAACATTATAGGTGTTCTCAACAGAATTTACCTCAGTATTTCAGTTGATATATCTGCGTCAGAGTCACTACGATTGGCTCTTTGCTGTGTGGTATACCAGAAAGTCTGAGTCTGTATTTCTTTTTAAAATAATAAAGACTGAAGTTGGTTCAGAACAAAGATTACAATGTAACTGACTTTGGATAGAAAGTTGATGTGAAATACAACATTTATAGCTAACTTTACTAAAGCCGAGTTTGAAACATAGATTATATAGGATTTGTATTTTATATAATATAAAATCTGATTTTCCTAGATTGGACGGTACAAAGCACCTTTTCATCAGCTGAGAATATCTTATGGTACTAACAAAGGAAAAAACTACACTGAAGAAGAGGATCGTTTTCTGATCTGTATGCTTCACAAGCTTGGATTTGACAAAGAAAATGTTTATGATGAATTGCGACAGTGTATTCGCAACTCTCCTCAGTTCAGATTTGACTGGTTTCTAAAGTCCAGAACTGCAATGGTGAGTACTGGGGGCCTTTTTCTGTAATGTAGTAGAATTAAACTTCCTCTGACAGTTCAAAGGAAGTAGGTTATTTAATGTTCTTTAAGGTAACTTTTTAAATTCTATTAAGAGAAAACTGTGGTTCAGCTGTATCTTTGAAGTAAATTTTTGTTACAATATTGTTTGTATTACAGTTTAAATCAGTTCCTTAAGAAACAGTTACATCCACAGTTAAAAACCTAATGTCATAAGTAACTTACAAAGTTTATTTTTTCTATTGTTTAATAGCACATCTTTTAACATCACTATATATGATAGGACTAATTTTTTATGTGAATTTTAATCAGGTTCTAAGTAGGAGGAAATGTCACCATCAATTTTAACTTCTGAATGTAATGATCACAATTTAAAATTTGACTTTTGGTTTTATAAATGAACACATTTCTATAAAGAAAGGACTTGTACTCACGCATCTGCCCATCAGAATGCTGAGTTTGAGTTATTTAAAAAGAGCTTAATGTAGTAAAACACTATACTGATTTAATCCTAGGTTTTGTTTTTATTCCCAATATCAACCTGTTTCTGATCAGCAAGTTCCATTTGTAATGACCTAAAATTAGAATTCAGAAGAGTTTAGCTTTGATGAATTGCTCTTCTCTTATGTATTTTTTAAACTTTTTATTTGATATTAGAGTATAGTTTATTAACAATGTTGTGTTAGTTTCAGGTGTATAATAGCAAAGTGATTCAGTTATACATATACCTGTTCTTTTTCAGATTCTTTTCCCATTTAGGTTGTTACATAATATTGAGCAGAGTTCCCTGTGCTATACAGTGGGTTCTTGTTGGTTATCCATTTTAAATACAGCGGTGTGTACATGTCAATCCCAAACTCCCTAATATACTTCCCTCATATACTCCCTAATATACCCGCTTCCCCCCCGGTAACCATAAGTTCGTTCTCTAAGCCTTTGAGTCTGTTTCTGTTTTGTAAATAAGTTCATTTGTATCATGTTTTTTTAGATTTCGCATATATCATATGATATGTCTCTTTCTCTGTCTGACTTACTGTATTTTACCACCTTTGAGTTTTTAGCTTCATCTTGTGTTCTTCAGGATGATGATAATGCCAAAACAATTCTGTAGTCTTAATTTTGAGATGTACTAGGATAGCAAAGTTTAAACAACTTTATAGTAGGATTTACCTCAGTATATTTAAAATACATTGTCACTCTTCAAGATGGAGGATAGTGTTTAGTCTTTAAGTGTGACCACTGAAGGGGTTTTTTTCAGTAAACATCAACAGAGGCTACTGTTTTATGAAACCCTAGTTTGGGAAATGTTGCACTATAAATGCATTATAAATACATAGTTAGAGGAGACACATTCAGTTGCTATAAGCTCTGTATTACGTCTTTTAAAGTAGGAACAATTTTAATAAGTGATTTTGTGGTGAGTGAAACAAGATGCAGTGTCACATTGATTTACTGGTACAATACCGTGGTCTAAAACTGCGTGTTATTTCCTAATGTGTTTCATGTTAAGGCACACATACAAAATGATAATATGCGTGTGGCCCCTTGTGATAAACAGTTGAGGCATAATCCTTCTCTAAGAGCCAAGAAGATTCATGCCATAGTACATCTGTAACACATTCTGGCATGTGTATCTCAGTGTACCTGTTAAAGGAAATAAAGAACTTTGATGCAGTGTACTACCTTCTCTCTATATATACTATTGCAAATATTTCCAAACCTTATATGGTTGTGTCCTATACAATAATATTTTTAAATGATTTTATCGTGACCATTTGTGTAGAATGTTACGACAAGGAGAGGAAAAAAACAATTTTACTCAGTAGGTAGCCAGCAATGATACAAATGGACTCCTGTTTTCTTAAGGGGTATTTACTATTTCTACACTATAATTTAAAATCCTTTCTGGAGCTTTTGTAGACTGCTAAGGAGAGATGAGGTAAAACTCATCATAGATTTCTATGACTATTTTTCCCGAACTGGGAAAGACGGCAGGTGGTACACTGTCTACCACAATTCTAGTGGTAATGCGTTTAAGGGAAAGATTATATATACCTCTTTTAAGTTTTAGTTGATTTTGACCCTCAAATATGTGCTCTGTTAATTTTAAGTTTTGGAGGTAGACGACAGTTTTCAGGCATAGACACTATGTAGCAGAATTGCATATAAGAGATGTTCATTTTCACTGCTTCAGTTCCTAAGTCAAGGAAGGATTTATGAAAAATACACAACAGTATGGCCTTAAATAATGAAGTGAAAAGTTTACAGATACCTTTTTTTATCCTCCTAGCATGGATTGTGTATGAAAATTACCAGTTCCTTTTGCTTTTTAAAATTTTGTCTATTGGGGGTATATAAGTGATATTACACTGTTAAAACATACCTTTGGTTTTGAAATTGTAATCATGAAAACTTATGGATGGAGAATACAAGTTTACCATGTAAATTTATGTTTGTAACTCAGGAGCTCCAGAGGAGGTGTAACACTTTAATTACCTTGATTGAAAGAGAAAACATGGAACTAGAAGAAAAGGAGAAGGCAGAGAAAAAGAAAAGAGGACCAAAACCTTCAGTAAGTACTCATGAAAATGTAAATATTTTCTTGGGGAACTTAACTTTTTTCAAGAATTTGAACATTACTTGGCTATCACTGATGTGTTAGTTTTTTTTTTTTTTTGATAAGTAGTATGGCCTTGGATTGCTTTAAAAGTATAAATTAAACTTGATTGCATTGTGTGGGGAAAATCATGTTATGATGGTAGTTCACAGTATGGGGATTTGTGAGAATATGGGAAGGTCTGTCTTGTGAATGGCAAGAGCCTACACTTGATGTTGAGAGTACACATTATAATTTTAGAATATGTAAAGAAATATTAGGAAGGCAGTGGCCTTTACAACCTTTACTGTTCACTTCTAAACTTTGATTTATTGTACCAATGATATCTTAGCAATGTGAAGGCAAGAATTATAAGAAAAAAAGTCATCTAATAATGTTATCTAATTCTGTTATCTAATAATAATTTATATAGTCATGCATAAGTGAACGTATCAGGAAAGTCTAGTATACTCACAAAGTATTTCTCATTACTGCTTTCTTTTGATGAGAGGGCATGTTATACATTTGTTTGGTGTATTGATTTACTATTGCTAATTGTGAATTACTCATTTACTTCATTATTAGCATTAAGGTATTTATGTTAGTAAAATATGTAGATAAGATTATTTGGAGAATTAAGGTTATTCTGGTTAAGAAAAGTAATACCTGTTACTAAGTGGCAGTTATTAATAAATTGCTATCATGAGTCTTCCAGTGTATTTCATGTTAATATTACTCTTGTGATGAAGATAATCCTTCTGTTTGTTTGTAGACCCAGAAACGTAAAATGGATGGAGCACCTGATGGCCGAGGAAGAAAAAAGAAGCTGAAACTATGAATACATATTTGTTTCATAATCACTAACTTTAAACCAGTAGTTCTTTAATTTACGGGTCTTCATAAGATGTACTGTACAATGCTCAATTGTTATGTCATTCAAAGACATCAGGTTCATCTGTTTACCAAGCTAGAAACATAGTATGTAGTTTCACTTTTTTAAATGCAACAGCTGTGCTGAAAATTTTTTATCATTAACACTTGAAGTAATAAAATAGGCTTCATTTATTAATAAATGTTTCATTTGATTTATTTTTATATTATAGTTCCATTTGTGAGGCTTGTGACTTTTATCAGCTATAATTTCTACACTTGTAAGGCTTAAAAAGAAGCAAACAAGTTAAAAAACAAAATTGCAAATAACATTTGTCCCTTCAGTCTTCACTTAGTTGTGTAATTGTTTTAATTCACTTTGCCTTTGCAGAAGTTTGGGTATCTTTGTAGTGCTATTGAGTCTCATCTGGGAAGATTATGTAAATTGCATTCTCCTTGCTTATTATATGGGTAGAATGGGAAAAAAAGGCAAGACAAATTCTCATTAAATTCTATGCATATTTCTGTTATGCTTTCTGTTTCTGTAGTTGGTTCTGAGGTGAATATGCCCTATTTTGTTTGGAAGAATGGCCTTTTAGTTACATAGCCAAAGACATTTAGTATTTTCTGGTTCCTTAAGGTGTTGTTGTACCATTTTGTAAAAGGAATATTATTATTACTTTTTTTAATTGTTCGGTAAATATTTTTGACAAATTACCTTCTGAAGCAGCCACAGCTTAGAAATAATGTCAAAACTAAGGTGATTTTTTTTTTTAAAAAGACCTAGCCAAAATAAGGTGTGAATTTGTCATACTGTTAAAATGAAATTGGTAAAATATATCCCCTTCCAGTTTACTTTTTTGGGTTTTAGAGTAATTGAACGTTTTATTTTATTATATTTAAAATAATTTCTAAGTGTGAGCAGCAAGACTGACTATAATTCCAGTTTTTATTTTCTGTGGACAGACTTGATAAACTGGAGACCCTGAAGCAGGATTACCCAAATTGTAGTGTCAGGATTTTAGCTGTACCAGAGGCCTTTATGTGCTACACATAATTTGTATAAAGTTTTATATGTGCAAATTGGGTACATAAATAGTCTCCATTTTTCTAAGGGAATGCAATAAATGTAGCATCGTGAATAAATATAACTTTTATAATCCTTAAGTGGTCTTTTCTTTCCATTGCTGTAATTTTCTTTTCTCATTTGATTTTTATTTGCTTTTTTCCTTAGGACGTTATCTTTTTTCCTTAATTGGATTTTTTCATCTCAGATTTCTATCAGTTGTTTTCATTTGCCCACACATAATTGGGATTTTTATTTATAAGGGTGATTTCTATAGTATTACTACTACTGCTTGCTTTTAAAAAGTGGGATTGCTGCCATCAGTGTCAAGCAAAAGGCAGTGTTCATGGCAATTTTTGGAGTAATTTGGTTTGTTTTGTGTTCCCCCCAAATTGACTTCTTTATAGCCTTGGATTCTTAACAATTATGGATCTAATATATGCAAAACGTGAGGAATGGTTATTTCTTCCATGAAAAGAGCTATCATTCTTGAGTGGTGGCTTTATTTTGGAGGAAATAATTGGGAAAATATAAGGCCAAAGAAAACTTTACGGAGCTCACAAAGGAAGTGGTGATTTCAAGAGGAAGAAAACACAGCCGTGTGCGTGTGTGTGTGTGTGTGTCTGTGTGTGTGTGTCTGTGGTGGAGGAGGTGGGAGGAGGTTGAGAGTGGAAATACAAAAGGAACCTAGTGCCAGCCCTTCAGAGCTCAGGGACATGGGAACATGTGTACAGGGAAACACTTGAAAAAAGCATGAAAGAAACAATATTAAATTTAGCATTGTGGTTTAGCCAATGTGTGAGGCATTTGTGTTTCCCAGGTCAATTAGGATATCACTCTTGTATGTCTATCCAGAATAAAGTAAAGCCAAGTTTTTATTTACACTGCTAGTGAAGGGAAGGAAAAATGGTAACTAAGCTTAACCCAACTGTTTTAAAAGAGGAATTGGTGGTTGGAGTGGACTCAAAATTGGAACCCAATTTCCAGTTGATTTCCTCAATTTCCAGTTGAGGAATAGGAGGGCTTAAATAGGGGGAAGGAATGGTCCCTAAAACCAGCTTAGAAAGAGGCTGGATGTTTACACAGGTGACCAGGGTCACTGTCTATTGTTACCCAGAATATTTCATTTAATAGTTAATTGAGTAAGGCGCTCTATATTATTCTCTTGGGAAGATTATATTCTATTGGGAAAATATACAGGTAAAACTAATAAAATGTAATTTTAACTTAAGTCTTTTAAATATTAATGTAACCTTGGAGAAAAAAGATAATGGAAAATTTTCCAATAGCAAACATTTTTTAAAAATTTAGGGTATTTTGTATTCATATAGTAGACTTAAGGTGTGTGCTTTAATTTTATAGCAGTGCTTACATACGCTCATTTTAATGTGTTAAAGTTTTATTCATTTCCTTAGGAAATCTGAACTGAATAGCCCTAATTGAGCGTAGTGGCATTTATGGATCTCTAAATGTTGGTCTTTAAAGGATACTGTCTACAATATTGAAAAAACAACCCAATCCAAAAATGGGCAGAAGACCTAAATAGACATGTCTCCAAAGAAGACATACAGATGGTCAAGAAGCACATGAAAAGCTGCTCAACATCACTAATTATTAGAGAAATGCAAATCAAAACTACATGAGGTATCACCTCACACCAGTTAGAATGGGCATCATCAGAAAATCTACAAACAACAAATGCTGGAGAGGGTGTGGAGAAAGGGGAACCCTCTTGCACTGTTGGTGGGAATGTAAATTGATACAGCCACTATGGCGAACAGTATGGAGGTTCCTTAAAAAACTAAAAGTAGAATTACCATATGACCCAGCAATCCCAGTACTGGGCATATACCCAGAGAAAACCGTAACTCAAAAAGACACATGCACCCCGATGTTCATTGCAGCACTATTTACAATAGCCAGGTCATGGAAGCAACCTAAGTGCCCATCAGCAGATGAATGGATAAAGAAGATGTGGTACATGTATACAATGGAATATTACTCAGCCATAAAAAGCAACGAAACTGGGTCATTTGTAGAGACGTGGATGCATCTAGACACTGTCATACAGAGTAAAGTAAGTCAGAAAGAGAAAAATATCGTATATTAATGCATATATGTGGAATCTAGAAAAATGATACAGATGAACTGGTTTGCAAGGCAGAAACAGAGACACATGTAGAGAACAAACGTATGGACGCCAAGTGGGGAAAGCAGGGTTGGGGGTGGTGGTGGTATGAATTGGGAGATTGGGATTGACACATATACACTAATGTATAAAATAGATAACTAATAAGAACCTGCTGTATAAAAAAATAAAATTCAAAAAAGATACTGTCTAGTTAAGTGTAACAGGTACATGATAAGATAGTAAAATTCAAAAAAGATACTGTCTAGTTAAGTGTAACAGGTACATGATAAGATAGTACATGATAAGATAGTAACAGGTACATGATAAGATTGTCATAAGATGACAATATGTTAACATTTAACACTTTAACCAATTAACCTATTTGTTGGTGGTTTCAAGTAATTGTTTTTCTCAAATAGGATTATGCTTTGTAATATTTTATTTCATATTTGTGTATTTTAAAAATATTGCTATTTTTTTAAGATCAGTATGTCAGTGTGGTAGATAAGTTCAGGTATAGTAACATTTTAAGGAACATTTATAAATCCCTTTTCTGAGAGGCCACCAGCCCTTAACACCAGACCGTTCCTGTCAGTGTGTCTCAGGGGGAATTAATTCAGTGGGCAGGCAGGCTCAAGTTGAAAAAGTATGAACAGGTTGAATCAAGTGCACAATAATGCACTTGTTTCAGGCATAGAACACAGTTGTCCTGATTCCTATGACCATTTTAAAGGCAGGGGCAGCTCTTTGTAAAAATAATAGTGTAACCTATCTCGTGTCTGGAGCCAGAATACTCCTGCACAGCCCTCACACTCAGATTTGTGCACCAAGTTTTAGAATTACGGCCTATGTTTAGGCAGTCACTCACTGAACACTGGTGAACCTTGACAGCAGAAGCAGTCGGGGTAGTGTTCCAACATCCTCACCATGTACACCTTTCTCAAACCACTTTTCTTTTCTGCTTATATCTCAGGCATCACTCAGTACTGCAAATTGCACTTAGAAAAAAGTATCACCCTGAATCTGATGTATTTTGAAAACGGAGATATCATAGTAATCTGTGGACTTACAGTGATAAACTAAAACCTTCACCTTGGGAGCTTGTAAGAAATGTAGAATCAGGCATCATGCCAGACCTGCTGAATTAAAATCTGCATTTTAATAAAACCCTCCAAGGTGATTCATATGCACGGGAAATTTTGAAAAGCACTGCTTTAAACTGCCAAAGTAAAATAAAATGAAACCTTAATAGTTGTTTAACAGATATATTGACATGATATCATCAGGGTAACAGATCTTTTAGTTTAGGTCAGGAAGATCATTCAATACTATTTCAGAGAAAATGCTTTTATGTTGAATTTTGGATCTGCAGATAGTTTTAGCAGGGGTTCCTCTGGTGAGCTGTAATATACTAGCATTTAAGTCACCACATTTCAATTACATTGGAGCAGCGTGTGGTCCGAGGACCAGCAGCAGTGGCGGCACCTGGGAGTTTGTTAAAATTACAATTGCCACAGCTTGCCCTTCCCCCTCCCCATAAAGCGAGAGAGAGGCATGGACATATATACACTATCAAATGTAAAATAGATAGCTAGTGGGAAGCAGCCGCATAGCACAGGGAGATCAGCTCGGTGCTTTGTGACCACCTAGAGGTGTGGGATAGGGAGGGTGGGAGGGAGGGAGATGCAAGAGGGAGGGGATATGGGAACATACGTATAATGGATTCATTTTGTTGTAAAGCAGAAACTAACACACCATTGTAAAGCAATTATACTCCAATAAAGATGTTAAAAAAAATTACAATTGCTCAGATCAGATCACACCACACTCCGTTCTGCTGAATGAGAAGCGGGGTTGGGGGTGGGTGGCTTGCATTTATGTCCGAGGCTCTCCAGGTGATTCATACTGAAGTTTGAGATGCACTGGGTTAGTACCTCTCACTATACCTGTTGGTTTCCCCTTCCTTTAAAGGGAACAAATGTTACATGACTTTGGATGGTGACTTGCTTTTTTCTACTCACCTTTTTATAAATCCAATTATGAGACTATAAAAGGAAGCAGGCTGAGTGCGTGGGTCATTAAACAAATCATGCCTGAGTCATCTCATTTTTATAACGAAGGTGAGGCGTTCATGGGTAGAGCTATAAGCCACCTCTCCTTATAGGGATGATGTACAAACAGTGGTTAAAGAACCAGACGTGGTGACAGAAGGGTTTTGGATGAGTGTGTCATCTCTTTCACAGGAAGGACCATTTTTAACATCAAAAGTTATTCTCAGCACATTTGTCCTGCTGTATGTTGTCACTTTCGATACACGGTTGATCTGGTTTGAAGTCAGAAACTTTTGTCCCCCTGTTGACGCACAGACGACAATATCTGCTGCTAGGGATGGTCAAGGTCAGCTTGTAGCATGGCAGACTTCTGAGGAGTCACCATAACTGCTGAGTGGAGTTACTGTCTGGTTGCTGTTAAAGTAGCTTACAGATTGGTCATTTTTCTCATCTGCGACATCAACCTTATGTCTGAGTAGAAGGGAAGTCAGTAACATGAGGCAGCTCAGGAACAGGAGCTGCGTCCCCCACATGGACATGGTGCTGCTTGGAGGATCCATACCTATAGTTTCTAGTCCCGTGAGCTGCGCCACCTGGGAGCAAGTCTGGAGGAAGCTGGCTTTTTTAAAGGTTCAGGGCGATATGCTGAGTATGGGTGCCCTTGTTTTTATCAGCAGGTGTATCTGGAGATAGAGTTGGGAACTCAGGATTGGCTCTTCTGCATTTGAAGGCTTTGCCCCCAGCAAAGGAGAGTGCGGACTGATAATATTCCGGACTCCTCTTTCCAAACGCTCTGTTTGCACTCTTCTTCTCTTTTTTTTTTGGCTGCAAGCTTGCAGGATCTTAGTCCCCTGACCAGGGATTGAACCCAGGCCACAGCAGTGAGAGTGCCAAGTCCTAAGCACTGGACCTCCAGGGAATTCCCTCTGTTGGCACTCTTTCTTGATTCGACAGTATAAATTGTGTGTATGTACCACTCTCTTCCAGTTGCCACCTTTGAAAAAAGAAATCTGCTTTGAGGAAGTTTACACAGTAAGAGAAATTATAAGGGGGTGGGAGTTTGGAAGCTATCGTTAAAGGCATTGGTGGGGCTGCACTTCTTCCAGGGGCTCTAGAGGAGGATCCAGTTCTTGCCTCTGCCAACCGTCCATGGCTTGTCACTTCGATCTCTGCTTTTATGGTCACATTGCCTTCTTTTCTGTGTCATCTCCACCGATTCCTTCCTATAAGGACACTTGTCAGTACAGTTAGGGTGCCCCAGGATGATCTTCCCACCTCAGAATCCGTAACTTAATCCTATCGGGAAAGATGCTTTTCCCATATGAGCTGGGGCTCACGGGTTCCATGGATTAGGACCTGAATTCTTTAGGGGCCGTTACTCAGCCTGCTACACCTGTCAAATTCAGTTTGTTTCGTTTCCTTTGTCTTACCTCCCAATGTTTAGAGACACATTCAGTGAAGCCCAGTTACTGAACTCCACTTTTCTTTTTCTTTTCACTTCTATTGTACTTAGTTTTGATGGCTTGCATATACCTCTTGGTGTCTCGCTCATTTTTCCAAAGTCAGAGTTAATGTTCCCAAAGGGACCCCATACGACTCTGTCCCAAGTTGTGATATTACAGTAGAGAGAAGTCATTACAACCTGTTTAATTTCCTTAATTTCATAAATAGCAACAACTTGCCATTGAAGAGATTTACCAATAGAACTATACAGTAAGTTTGGAAAAAATGAGTGATAATCTCATTACCCTAACACAAAGTTCTTATCTTTTCGAGGCATGTCCTTTTAGTTTTTTTTTTTTTTTTTTTTTTTTTTTTTTCAGTACACGGGCCTCTCACCGCTGTGGCCTCTCCCGTTGTGGAGCACAGGCTCCGGACGCACAGGCTCAGCGGCCATGGCTCACGGGCCCAGCCGCTCCGCGGCATGTGGGATCCACCCGGACCGGGGCACGAACCTGTGTCCCCTGTATCGGCAGGCGGACTCTCAACCACTGCGCCACCAGGGAAGCCCAGTTTTTTCCATATTTTTTAAGGCTTGCAGTAGCAACATGATCACTGATAATCTAGAATGCATTATGCCATCAAGTGGCTATCTCATGATTCAATGAACTATTTCCTGAGTACTGGACATTTAGGTTGCTTATTATTATTATAAAAAAGGTTAGTAGGAGCAATATTGGGGTGACTAGTGTCAAATAAATTTTAGAATGCTTACCTGGAAGAAAACTAATTGTGGAGCCCTGGTGGGTATAGCAGCACAGCAAGGACCTGTGCCTGGTGTCTCCACTATGGGAAGTGAATGCCCTTAGCTGCCTGTCTTTTTCATTCACCCTGTATGTGGGCTCCTTAAATTTGGCACTGGGTACTGGAATGAAATGTACAACATCTTTCCATTCATAGTTTACACAGTAACAGTGACATCATGGGCATCTAGTATATCTCCATTATGCCTTCCAAATCCCTAAGAAAACTAAAATATTAAATGAGGAAAAATGTATATGCTTTTTCTCCATAAAAATGTTATCCCTGGGGAAGAATATGTGAAGAGTGAAAATGAGCCCAATTTTCCATAGTGTGTAGCTCCATTCTTAGTAGGAAATGAGGCATTTTTCACTCTTTTAAGCCATTAGATCATTTTCATAACCCAGCTACCGAATACACCATAGGTTGTATCTAGAATACACTAGGTTTTATCCTAGAAGCCTAAAAAACTTAGTTTTGCTTCCCTGGCATGTCTTACTGGGAGGAAACTGGGAATGTAACAGATCAACTTCATAGAAATCGCCGTGGGTAATGTCACCCAGAAAAAAAGATGTATGCATAAGCACTGCATTCATCTGAATGTAATTCCTTAACAAAAGACAGAATAAGAGAGAGAAAGAGAGTGATTTTCTGCAAAACACTGAAAGGCTAGGATTAATTTCAGATGCAAAATAGAATCCTCCATGGCTTTTTTTTTTTTTTAACAAGGCTGATAATGTGAATTTCTCCTGGGCACAGAAGTACTCAGTGGGAAGGTCAAATTGGTTGCTTCATTTGGAGACTAAGTCAGGGCATCAGTAGGACCTGTTGGGTGTATCTGAGAGTTATCCTGGCCAAGATGTAGTTTTCTCATTATTATTATTTTTTTAAACATTTATGAAAGATCCATATCTCTCTGACATGCTGGAGAAGGCCAGTAAGTGTTTGTTGAATTTAATTGAGTTTAAAAGATTTTTGATTGTGGTGGTTGGGAAAATTGGAAGATGAGGGAGGGTGACTTTCTGTTGGTAGATATTTACTCAGACAGGAATTAGAACTGAAAGGGATCTTAACAGAAATGGAGTGCAAACTTCTCATTTTACACAGGGAGACGTGAGGTGAAGAGTTGTGAAGTAGTTTGGAGAAATCTCCTCTCTGGTTGGGGAAGCTGATGTTGTCTAGCAATGAAGCACAACCTGGGCTGATGGGAGAGAAGGACTTCTCTACCTATATATGCAGACCCCATGGTAGTCAAGAGCCTTCTTATCCTTGCCCAATATTTTGGGAGATGGCTTCTTCTTTTTTTTTTTTTTTGCATTTGTAGTTTTTTAAATTTATTTTTTATCAAATAATACAATATTGTGTTACTTTCTGGTGTACAGCAAAGTGATTCATTTATACATATATATATACACACATATATATTCTTTTTCAAATTCTTTTCCATTATGGTTTATTATAGCATATTGAATATAGTTCCCTGTGTTATACAGTAAGATCTTGTTGTTTATCCACCCTATATATAATAGTTTACATCTGCTAACCCCAAACTCCCAATCCATCCCTCCCCCACCCACCCTCCCCCTTGGTAGCCACAGGTCTGTTCTCTATGTCTATGAGTCTGTTTCTGTTTTGTAAATAAGTTCATTTGTGTCATATTTTAGATTCCGCATATAAGTGATATCACACGGTATTTGTTTTTCTCTTTCTGACTTAACTTTACTTAGTATGATAATCTTTAGGTCCATTCATGTTGCTGCAAATGGCATTATTTCATTCTTTTGTATGGCTGAGTAGTATTCCATTGTGTATATGTACCACATCTTCTTTATCCATTCATTTGTTGATGGACATTTAGATTGTTTCCATGTCTTGGCTGTTGTGAATAGTGCTGCTATGAACATAGGGGTGCACGTATCTTTTTGAATTATAGTTTTGTCTGGATATATGCCCAGGAGTGGGATTGCTAGATCATATGATAATTCTATTTTTAGTTTTCTGAGGAACCTTCATACTGTTTTCCATAGTGGCTGCACCAATTTACATTCCCATCAACAGTGTAGGAGAGTTCCCTCTTCTCCACACCTCTCCAGCATTTGTTATTTGTAGACTTTTTGATGATGGCCATTCTGACCGGTGTGAGCTGGTACCAGGAGATGACTTCTTGAAATGGCTTCTGTCATGTGCCATGTTGGCTTGAGAATACGTTAAGTCATGTCTGTAATACAAATTTAAAAAATGTTTTTACAAGAAATACCTAAAAGATAATGATGGGGCAAAAAGATGTGGTTTTCAAAATAGTTTGGAAACTCTAATTTATGTAATATTAGCTGAGGCACAATAATGGTGATTTATATTGTCAGCTTAAAATGAGTAAAGAATTGGCAGTTTGAAGATTTTACAATTCTTTAAATTTTCTTTGTTCTCTCTTGTGATACTTGCATTTTTACACTTTATTGTTTATTATCTTCTTTTATAAAGGAGTTTGCAAAAGAAGGGAGAGTTGATGAAAGGATTTCCCTTCTAAGTAGCCCTGATAAAGACTTGTGGAGGAAAACTGCGCAACTGGCAAAAAGGAGGTTTAGGCTTATCTGCAAATCTCAGTAAGGGCACTCAGCACTATAACCAGAAAAACTGACAGAGGATGAGGGTCTCGCTACAGTTGAAAAGTGCTTCCTGTCCAGCATGAATCAGCAAAGAAAGGTCGACCCTTTTGTTCTTAACTGTTGATTTAATTGAGGACAGTGGGTTTCACTGGCCTTGGTAACAAAGTAAAAGAAAATAGAAAAAAACAAAGAGCGCGGTCTAACAATCCTCTGTCGGCTGGATCCTTTCTCTGTTTGTACATATTCATACAGTTACATAAACTAGATTTGCACATATCACCAGAATGTATGTAACACCAATGTCAGTTCAATACCATTGATATCCTGGAGTTGCTAAGATCTGGAAACTGTGGTTAGGAGATGTGTTTTGGCCGTTTCCCCTCCCTTGAAGTCTTTCAATCAAAAGAACGACAAGCACTCTGTTTAGAGTCAGTGACGGTGTCATGGATGAAAATGGTGGTTTTACTGGGTTCTCCAATTGCTGTGTCCAGAGGCATCTGGAGAAGTAATTCAAACCTCTCTGGACCCTCTGAGATGGGCTGTCCCAGGTCATCAAGGATTGTCAATCGGAACATCTCAACACACACTCCTGGAGCGAAGACCAGTTTTGGGCTGATGCCAACATAGTCTAGCCCAGCTAGTGGGAAAGGAAAGCCAAGAGTGAGACTGCAGAATTCACTGCCAGAAGTTTTCCTTCAGAGAAAAAAAAAATTCAGAGACTGTCTGTAGCATTCTTCTATGTACACAGCACTTTCAGATGCATATTTTTTTGGCTTGATCCTCAGAAAGGGGAAATTTCCATGTTCTACCAAATGCCGCAATAGCCAGTGATCTGTCACCACATGCTCTCCATCACCTTCCAAGCACTTCCACAAAAATCCCACCTATAGACTGACGGCTCTCTGAAGGCAAATTCAATTTGTAATGAAAGCGTTTCCCTTTTCTATTTGGAACTGTTAAGATGATGATCATGACTTTTATTTTGACTAGGTTTCACTCATTCACCTTTGCCAGACCTCTGGTTTAACCTTACAACATTCCGCTCAATTTACTCGGCCATGAAGGCTCTGCTATTTTCTGGGTTATTAATCATTTTGCAAGCTGGCTCACCTGATCGTATCGCTTCTTTGCTACTTATTTAAAAAATCATCCAATGTCATGACAAATTATAATCAAGAGAATAAAATAGGAAACCCTGAGTGATATAGATAACTATATAAATAAATGGAGGAATAGAATATTTACATTGTCTTAAAGTATCTCTCCATAAAAGTCTTCTTAATTGCAAAGGAAGAAAAGTAACTTTATAGTAAAGAAACCTGGCAGGTACCACTTTAACCAAGTGGTCAAAGTTAATACCACCAACAGTGGGGTAAACTGAAATTGGGTGCCATTGGGTAGAATGCAATGAGAATGCAGTACCACCTCTGTGATATTCCTGCTGGAGATGCATAGCCTGAATCTGATTATGAGGAAACATCAGACAAGCCCAAACTGGGGGATATTTTACAAAACTGGTTTGTAATCTTTTTTTTTTTAATTTTTAGTTTATATTGGAGCATAGTTTATTTACAATGTTGTGTTAGTTTCAGGTGTACAGCAAAGTGATTCAGTTGTACATATACATATATCTATTTTTTTTCAGATTCTTTTCCCATATCTGTTATTATAGAATACTGAGTTCCCTGTGCTATAGAGTAGGCCCTTGTTGGTTATCTATTTTATGTAGAGTAGTGTGTCTATGTTAATCCCAAACTCCTAATTTATCCCTTCCCCCTGGTTTGTAATCTTGAAAAATATCAAAGTCATGAAAGTCAAGGAAAGACAAGGAACTGTCCAGATGGAAGAAAACTGAACGGCATGATGACTAAATACGATGTGTGACTCTGAACTGGATTGTTTTGCTATGAGTTGGGGGACAACGGGTGGAACTTGAATGAGGTCTGAAGATGAGATTGTAGTAATGTATCAGTTAATTTCCTGATTTTATGCTTGTACTGTGAGTATAGAGGAGAATGTCTCTGTAGGAGTTGCATTCCAAGTTTTTGAAGAGATGGGTCCAGATTTACTGGCAACCTATGGTTCAGGAAAAAAAGTGTTTTTACTGGACTTGTCACTTTTCTATAAGTTTGAGATTGTATAAAAAATTTTAAAGCCATTAAATAATTACATCATGAAAAAACCAAAACGAGATTACGGTGAAAAGTACCAAGTCAGGAAAGTAAGGGAAAGGGGATTTGGGATCTTATGCACTTTGGTTCAGATCTTAATTCCACTGCTTACTTGTACCAACTATTTCATCTGTTTGAGTCTCAATTTCTTTAACTGCAAAGTGGGGATAATTATTGCTACTTTACAAAGGTAGTTGTGAAGATTAGAGATAATACAGCAAAGATGCTAGCACAGAGTCTGGCATATAATAATGATAATATAAATACATATGCATAATTATTATTGTTAATTAACCAACCTGAGCTGATGTCAGGTATTTACTAGCTCCTGGAGATTATCAACTTTAAACTGCTACCTCTGCATATCTCCCATGAATCACCACCTCAAGCATGGATTAGTCCATCCCTACCTGAGAGCTAGCGGATGGGTCATTCATTATTTGTATGCAAGGAGATTTATCTAAATGAATGTTAATTTCTTTTCCCAACCATAAACAAAAAAGCCCAAGGAGCCAACTGGTCTATTCACTTTTGGTTTCACAAATACATATAGAGTGAGAAATAGCTCTGTCTGAAAATTATAAGAAAGAAAGGAAAGCAAGAAAAATAAAAAAAGAGCAAAACAACAACAAAAGAACTTTAAGGATCATCACTGGTGTCCTGTACAGTACGATGTGATATATTCCCTGAAGTGTTATAACACGTTAATTCTCCCAAGAGCAAGCTCTGGGCTGTAAAGCTGTCTTTAGTTTCCTTAACTGTTTCTGGGGTACATGCTGAAACTGGGTTCACATTTTCATAGACACATTTTCTCTTTTTGTCTTGTCCGTTCATGTAGGTTTTAGACTGCTGAGTTTTATTTGCGGGATTTGTGCTTTCACTTAGTTTTTATCTTTACATATTCTCATGCGTCTTGGCTCTATATGATGCTAATCCTTAACTCTGCTGCCTGTCCACATCCCAGGAGACTAAAAGGTCCCTGTTAGCAAATGAAAAAATGTGGGTATCAACGTAGATGGAAATTTCCCTTTCTTTTCCTGAATCCTACTGTGCTTTTAATGTTTTTTTTTTTTTTTTTTCTGGTAAAGCAGCTGACAGGCTCACCAGAGGAAGTGGTGTTCAGAAACATTTTCTTGTCAATGTCAAGAAAGGCAAAAGGGAGTGGGACATGAGGACATGCTGCTTGAAGCCAAGGAAAATGTCCAAGAATCAGAAGTGAGACCCTCCTACCCTCCTGGGAGCTAACAGGTGCCTGGATTCTCCCAGGAGTTGGGACCTGCTCAGCCATCACAGGTATGCCTTGATCTGAAATAGTGTTTATGAGCAGCTTATGGTATCTACAAACGTTCTCAACTTTGGAAAATTAATTTGGTCCCAGGCAAGTGGTTAATGAACAAATCGTAAAGGTTGCTGAATGAATATTCTATTTATTTTATAAACAGCAGAAGTCATTCTATGTGCCCAGGTAGGAGAAACTTTAAATCAGAGCCCATCCACAAAGACTAGGCATGCTACGCTGACAGACTAGACCTTGCCCTGTACGCATGTCATGATAATGATACATTTTAAAATGGCCCGCTCACCTTCTGCTGGTGACAGAGGACGCTCGGGAAAGGTCAGTGCCTGTTCTCCAGACACAAACCTCCATGGAGCCAGCACTTTCATCAACACCAAAGTGCAGGGCAGACTCTAGGGAGACATAAAAGGACAAACTAAGACTGCTTCAGCCTCCCAGGCCTCTTCTCCTCTGGCCCCGTGGGAGCCTGGGTGTTTGTCACAATCATCAGACAAGACAGTTCCCACAGGCTCGACAAAAAACAAGCAAAACACACATAAAAAAACACATCAAGGAGCCACATGCCATGGCTTTGATTCCAGGAAGTGCAGTGAGATAACATCAGTTAGAATTGTATTCATTTTTCTGCTTTAAGAGATAGCTGTGGCACAAAGAAACTTCCCAATTGGGAAAAACTGGCCAACTAGCTTGTAACCCAGGTAAAGTCAGCTATTGTTTGGGAAAAGATGGTGGGGAATTCAGGAGGCTTTCTCTCCGGAGAGACGTGCCCTTCATGTTGAGGGGCAGTCCAGCCAGGGGTCTGAATTTGGGGGCTGCGGCTGTGCCTTTTACCATAACATTTGCTTATTACAAAGATAGATAGAAATTCTGGGGATCCTGTTAGCTGAGATGCCAGAAATGCTACCACCAGAGGCAGAAAAGGGCCCCCCCTAGAAAGAGAAGGCTTAAGGCAGCTGGGGCGGGCATCAGACTCTGAGGGTACGTGGAAGAGAACAGCACATCTGATGGGAGGAAAAGTTTGACAATGAGAAAGTCAAGATTCGGCCAAGCAGACGAACCCATCCATCTCCAGTTCCCCCAGTTCTGAAAAGCAGCCTATGAACTTAGCTGACTCTTCAAAGCTTACACAAGGTTTAGCTGTTACACTAGATAGACTGTCATGAAAAAGGTTTGGAAATGAATGTTTTTCTTTGGACTGTGAAATCCAGAGGCCAACAAATGTAAACACCAGGCAGCAGCTTCACCACGGAGGCATGACTCCTGAGACAGTGAATGGAAAATCAACATTACAGAGATGATACCTTGGGAAACACAGTGCAACGCAGAAGCATATTGGAATGAAGTTTATTAGATTTTGGAAGGTGGAAATCCAATGTAATAAGTACTGTTTGCTCAGGATGTATTTTAGTAGATCTCTTCGTGCTGTGGAGAGTTTTACCAAAACTTTGACCATGGTGTATAAGAGCTCCCATAATCTGACTTGAGTCCATTCTTTCTGGAGTCATAATGTACGACACCTGACCCTGTGCCCTGTGTTCCAGTTACACTAGCTCTCCATGAGCCAGCACGGCACGTGGTCATGGCCTCCATCTTCGCTGGTGATGTTCTCTGAGCTGAAACTCCCTTCCCAACATGTGAATTTCACACAGTCCTTCTGTAAGACTTTGATTGAGTTACCTGCTTTGGGAGGCCATATATGCCCTTAAGAGGTTAGTTGTTCCTTACCCCGTGCTCCCCTGACAGTTTGCATTGCTCTATAACTGCAGTGATGGGTCACACTTGCTAGTTGCTGTCTTCAGGTGCACTGCAGGTAGGAGCCTGCACTCAGAGAAGGGTGGGGTGATCATCCTCTCATTTGACCCAGAAGTTTCACTCCATCTCCCCACTGTTGCTAATAGATGTTTCAGATACCTCCAAGCCTGGGACAAGAAAGAGGGAAGAGAGGCAAGGGGAGCAGGAAAGGTCTTTCTTGATGGGTTTTATCACGGTGATCACGTTCTTGGATCTTAGAAGATGGAAGACAGCAGATTTTGTTTCTCATGGGCACTTTTGTGTGTTCTTTGGAGATCTCTTGTTCCCATAGTTGGGTATTTCTCATCTGCAGTTCCCTTGATGAGGATGACCACACCCCTATCCTGGCTGGTCACTTAATTCTTCCTCAACCATCAGCATTCGGCAGTGCTTGTGCGGGGGATTGTTCATCCCTCTAGATGGCGCTTTTGGACAAGACCTAAGATGGTTCCATTCTGGCTCTCTATTGCGTGCATGGCTCACATCTGGTCCATGGCAACCCTCCTGCGTCCTTTGCCTTGATAAACCCTAGGAATACTGCCTAATCCTAATGCATTCCCCCTTTTTCGCTCATCCATCAAAGCAGCCAATCAGCTTATCTCCTACACTGAGACTTTCCAGGTAGAGCCAGACCCCAGTTCTCTGTATCCGCCACGGTGTAGGTGACTCACATTACACTCCCCAAATGGTCTTGTGATTCAGCACCTCTTTGAAAAGCTAAACTATTAAAGCCACCATTCTTATACACTGTTCTGTGTTTTTATCAGAGCTCTAGAAGCATCTCAAGATCGGGGACCACATTCCACATGTCTTTATGTCTTTATACCCTTAGAAGCACATCGGCTGGTATATTATAAGTACTCAAGAATTTGTCGAGTGGATAATTTTAACTCACTTCTGATATACTTTGAACTTATTACAAAAGTTTTTTTTTTTTTTTTAAGTTGGGACCAAGTGATCTTTTTTAGCACAGAAATTATTCTGTGTGGTATTGCGGAAGGGAGAGAGGTAAGAAAGATAAAAAATTTTTGAGTTATGTTACTGTTCAGAGAAAAAATGTAAGAACCAAGCCTCTCTGAGTACTGTAAGATACACGATGTAAGAGGAGGACAAGTGTCACTTGGAAGAAAAATCATGAAACTCTTCTGAGATGCTCTGTAGATTGAACATCAGGAAATTTGTTGAAATAGAGAAAAGAGCATTATCTCCAAGTCGTCTCCACCCTAGCTCTGTCTAAAAAAACTGAGGTGCTGGCAATAATTCTTAAGGGCGGGCAATTATGAGAGTATGATGTTTTGACCACATCATACTTATGTTAAATGGATGCCATAGATGTGTTTTTATCTCCTGTAAGAGAGAATGTTCTTTAAATGGAAATAAGAAAGAGAAATATGACAAGGTAAAGCTTTCAAAAGAGATATGACCATCCTTTAAAAATGAGTTCAACGTCCAGATTCAGAGAAATTTCGTGCCAAGATCCAAAGAGGACTTGCAGCTGAAGTGACAGAAATACTGTCGGTAAACTTTGACAAACTACCCGAAACAGGATAGATGCCAAAAGATGGAAGACTGGAAAATGTTTTTTCAGTTACCTCAGAAGAGAAAATAGATTCTGGAAACAAACTGGTAAGTTTGATCGCTAGAAAAAGTCTGGGACAGCTTATTGAAACAGTTTCTGAATTTTTGGATAAGAAAGAGGTTATGCTTATGAGTTAATATCAGTTCTTTAACATCTAGTTTCATGAAATCAAATTTAATTTTTTTTTTTTTAGTTAAACAGACATCTATTGGACATCCTCTATGTGTTCTAAATGTGCTAGTTACTGGGGATGTAAAGAGATGTGCGTTCTCGTGGTTGAGGTTATTTCTGGTGTAATAGGGCAGCCACACCGATGCCAATCAGCTAAACCCTGAGTGCTTTGACAAAAGAAGGAACCAACCTCAAGGCTCTGAGGGAGGAGTCTTGGGAGAAATAATGCTGTACTAGAGTCAAAGAATGAATGACAACTGATCCATCAGAAAGGGGGGAAGAATGTTCCCAATGGAGTGGCTAATATGAAAAAAGGCACAGGGGCATGACACAGCCTAGCGTTTGTGTTTCTTAGAAACGTGTAAGGCGAGAAGAGATGAATGAGGGAATGAGTTTAGAGAGGAAGGTAGAAGCCAGATCCTGCAGAGACTTGGATCCATTCAAAATAGATGGGACTTCACTTTCTAGACTCTCCGCAGAATGTGGGGACCAATTTTAAGCAGTGGAAACGTGGTTGGTTTTTTGTTTTCTGTACATCTGTCCAACTTCGGTGTGGGCCACAGATTGAAGGAAGAGTTAGGGCTACTGATCAGGAAGCTCTTGCAATTATCCATGTGAGACAGAGGATGGTCTGCACTATGCACTGGTACTAGGGATGGAGTGGAAGAGATGGATGTAATAAGTGTCCTGAGCAGCATCCAGTGATTGGATGCAGGTGGCTTCTAGGATGCCCTGCACTCGCAGCTTCAGGAGAGTGGGGCTGGGTTAGTATGATCACATCTATAGCACAACCAACCATTTCAGCTCAAGTTCGCTCAGCATAGAACCGAGGAAAGATAAAGCAGCCAAAAGAATTTCAAAAATGGGCTGCCTGTTTTCAGCCATGTTAAGAGAAACAATATTTTCACTATGGACCTTGAGGGTCTAGGACCTTCAACAATTATTTTTGGCCAAGCTAGTGGTGGTTCTATTGGCTTGATGGCGTTGCTAGGATCCCATTCCCATACTCATCGGCCCTTTAAGGAGAGGGTATCAAGCAGAAGATGCTGGTTTTTCCTAAGCTTAGCAAAGTGCTCGATCCTCAATAAATGTTACAGAATCTGAATGCAAGCTCCCTGGATCCAATAACTATGAACAGTGACTTTCTCAGAACAGTATGCAGCAACTAAGTTTGTTTACACTGAACAAAGACTCTTCCATCACTATTTCTGTACATGATTTTTTTTCTTCCATTGAAAAGCCTTCACGAGTTTGAGAATAATTAAGGATCAAGTCAGATGTAATAGAAGGCAGGGAAAAGAGCTTATTTGACTTTGGGGTCCTATACTAAGCGCACGGTACAACACTATGAATGTTTCTTGAGTTGCTTGTTAAAAATCTACTAAAGCCATTTCAAACAATATTGGAAGTGAACAATTGGGTCGTACATTGAATTCTGTGTTAATTTTCTTCCTTTATTTGCTGTATTTTTTCTTTCTTTTTCTATTTGGCATTGGAAATGTCTGCAACTTCTGAACGTAGGAAGATTTAAAACAACTAAGGTTTTAAAGTAAAAAGTAAGTGGTGGTATGGCAGGGCTCAAGGAGGAAATATGTCCTCAAGAAATAGATCTTAAGACATATTTATTTTTGTACATTCCTGCATTTAGCTCTTCCTACAGGTTAGTCCGATTTAGCTCATCTTACTTATTTTGTTGTTCACATAATGACTTTGTAGTTCATATAATACTGTGGCACTAACAATTCATTTCAGGTGTTCCTGGCTTTAGGTTTTTTTTTTTTTTTAATTTATTTTATCCAAGTATAGTTGATTTACAATGTGTTAATTTCGGCTGTACAGCAAAGTCATACACATATATACTTTTTCATATTCTTTTCCATTATGGTTTATCACAGGATATTGTATATAGTTCCCCATGCTCTACAGTAGGACCCTGTTGTTTATCCATCCTATATACAATAGTTTGCATCTGCTAGTCCCAAACTCCCAAGCCATCCTTCCACCACCACTGCCCCTGCAACCCCTCCACTGCTTGGCAACCACAAGTCTGTTCTATTTTTTTTTTTTAATTAATTTTTGTTGGAGTATAGTTGATTTACACTCTTGCGTTAGCCTTGTTTTTATTTAAATTTCATTTATTTATTTATTTTTGGCTGTGCTGGGTCTTCTTTACTGTGCGTGGGCTTTCTCTAGTTGCGGCGAGCGGGGGCCACTCTTCATCGCGGTGCGCGGGCCTCTCACTGTCACGGCCTCTCTTGTCACGGAGCACAAGCTCCAGACGCGCAGGCTCAGCAGTTGTGGCTCACGGGCCCAGTCGCTCCGCGGCATGTGGGATCCTCCCAGACCAGGGCTCAAACCCCGTGTCCCCTGCATTGGCAGGCAGACTCTCAACCACTGCACCACCAGGGAAGCCCATAGCCTTGTTTTATGGATTGGGAAACTGAGCCCCAATAGCTCCACTTGCCCGAGGTTACGTGGGAAGGTAGCGGTATCCCAGACTCAGAGGCCAAGTCTTCAAGCCCCCAGTCCTGGCTTTTCTCACTCTATCATTTCACTTCCCCATTCTCTTCTTTTTTTCTTCTCCCATTTCTTTCCTTGTGCACCTTGGCCAGTAATTAGGTCCAGCAGAGAGTGAGCGCGGATATCGTGCTGGCATCACTCTTCGGCTACAGGAAAAGGTATGACAGTGAAGATAAAAGGAAGTGAAAGCTATAGATAAACCGATTTCAACTTTTTCATGTTAACTCCTCATCACCCTAGAAAACTGAGAACTGGTTATGAAAGGAAAGAGCTACTATGAAGCAGAGTATGCAGAACAATGTAAAAGAAGTCCCTACACCCATAACTTTGCTTCTTTCTCTCTCATGTTGCCCGCAAACAACTTCTGGGCCTCGAGAACTTGGTTCGGGCAAACCTGTCCCAACCTCTCAGTAAGAGATAGGTGCTCTAGCTATAATGCTAATCAGAACCCTGATATTGATTTTATTTTATTTTTTTTGCGGTACACGGGCCTCTCACTGTTGTGGCCTCTCCCGTTGCGGAGCACAGGCTCCGGACGTGCAGGCTCAGAGGCCATGGCTCACAGGCCCAGCTGCTCTGCGGCATGTGGGATCTTCCCGGACCGGGGCACGAACCCGCATCCCCTGCATTGGCAGGCGGACTCTCAACCACTGCGCCACCAGGGAAGCCCTCCAGCATTTATTAGTTGTAGACTTTTTGAAGATAGTCATTGTGACCGGAGTGAGATGATACCTCATTGCAGTTTTGATTTGCATTTCTCTAATAATTAGTGATGTTGAGCATTTTTTCATATGCCTGTTGGCCATCTGTATGTCTTCTTTGGAGAAGTGTTTTTTTAGATCTTCTGCCTGTTTTTTGATTGGGTTGTTTGTTTGTTTGATATTGAGCTGTCATACACATTATTTTAAGAAAAAAATAGTTATCTTAATTCTAAGGGGTCAATTTTTGAAAAGAAATTACACAATAAAGAATGCATAGACTTCAGAGCCTACACTTATTCTTAGCCCTTGAGACATGCGAAAATATATTTAGGAACTGAACTTAGTCCTTGGCAATTTCTTTTTTTTTTTTTTCCAAGGCTTTGATGGCTAGCCTCTTTTCCCCCCTTTATTTATTTATTTGGCTGCGTTGGGTCTTAGTTGCGGCACACGGGATCTTCATTTGAGGCATGGGGGATCTTTTTGTTGTTGTTATTGCAGTGCATGGGCTTCTCTCTAGTTGTTGCATGCGGGTTTTCTCTCTCTAGTTGAGGCGCATACGCACTCAGTAGTTGTGGCACGTGTGCTTAGTTGCCCTGCGGCATGTGGGATCTTAGTTCCCTGACCAGGGATCGAAACTGGGTCCCCTGCACTGGAAGGCAGATTCTTTACCACTGGACCATGAGGGAAGTCCCAGCAACTTCTTTTTCTTAGTGGAGCAAAACTGGCCTATCGTACCATTCTGAGATCTTGTCCACAGGGTGGGATATCAACAAACAAACCCATTTAGGAGACCAAAATAACAAAAACCAAACCAACTTTTAATCTCATTCATATTTTCCTTTGTTCTAGAACAATATAATACATAAATTTGCCATCCCCAACTAAAGAGCATATACACTCTTCAACCTCTGCTCCATCTGGTTTATCGCTTGACATAGCTCAGTTTCATGGAAGCTCTGTGCTGTATCTATAAATTCACACCAATTGAGGTCTGTAACAGCAGCCCAGTCTAATCCTGTCTAGATCTGAACACAGCAACCCATAGCCACTCAAATCCTGACAGAGGCGTGTTTGAGAGATGAAGTGGTCAAACTAATTTGAGACTCGCAATAAAATAGTCTGAGCCCGTCCCTGTCTTTATCAACATTTTCTCTTGAAAGTGCCTCTTGTGGAAAGGACAACTGAGGCCTAAAAAAGTAATACTGGGCTTGATGCTTATCGAGTCTGGGGGTGGGAGGGGTTGGTTCTGAGAGGTGAGGAGACCCCTATTCTTTTCTGGCTCTGAGTTTCAGCTGGGAGTAGAGCCAAACTCCCCGCCAGGTGGGGCTAGGAAGAGAGATCTGGATGCTTACACGTGGGAGCCCCATGGTACCCTGGTACCGTCTGTAGACTCATGTACTTTCTGTGAGGGAGGCCTTTGTTGGGCTGCTAAGATGAGTGTCCTTGTGGGGCGGTCCCGGTTGGGCAATCAGACATTTAACCTAGGCCCTCTCCTCAGCTTCCTTATAAGTCTTAGGTCACCTCCTTGGGACGCGCTTTTTAAAAAATTTTAATAAACTCATACACAAATAGTTAATCTTCCTGCATTGCTGTGTTGTCCTTGGTGTTGGTGATACCTATGTATTTGAAAAGCCACTCAGAGCCTTTGGAGAAGGAGAAACATCAACAATTCCTTTAACAGACCTTTTAAGTTCGATTTGTCTTTCAACTGTTGAGGGAAAGTGCGAGAAGAAGGCAGCTATTGACAAGAGTGGAAAGCAGGAAATGGACTTACCATCATCAGGGTCAGCCAGGATAATCCCCTTGTCGGTGGGGAATTTGGCCCGCAGTTGTCCTCCCATTGGCAGGCTCAGTGAAACGCTGAAGGATCCCTCCTCTTCATAAAGAGAGTCATTGAAGATCAGGATCCGGCAGGTGTTCTCAGCCTCATCCTTGTCAAAGCGGAGGATGCTGGTGTGATCTTTTGGACAGGAGATGTAGTCAGAGAAAGACAGTGCTGTGGAAGAAACGGTGCCTGTGGCAGGACCTGAGGAAGTAGGAGATGGAACAGAGAAGGTGAGAAGAAATGGAATTCTAAACAGGATAACTGTTCCCCACCTGGGTCTTCTTCAAACTCTTTTTAGACAATAGCTATCAGAATTATAAGGCACACATCTCTTACAGTCACAAATATTAGTATCGTTAGTAGAAGGCTTTTAGAACAGACCCTGGTATTTTGACATGGTTCATAGTTAGTGGTCTTTAAATAGGGTATATACTGAATAAGGTTTGTTTAGATTAGGGGCTAAATAAACTGATGGATCATAGGGTGGTGGGTCTGGTTTAGCTTAATTTGTTCATGTTATAGATTGGAAAACTGAGGTACAGATAAATTATGACCAGAGAATCTATACTATGATTATGGTATAGATTTGCCCCTGCCCCTTGCCCTTCCCATAGTGGCAGAGCTGTAAGCAGCATTTGGTAACCTAACCCTCATGCCCTGACTAGAGTTCTTTGCAACGACACCAAAATACAGCCATGAAATTACTTGTTATTTTACAAGGAGTACAGGATTGATTGGAGGATTTCAGTTTAGAGGCAGTGCATTTAAAATTTTATTGTAATAATTTACATAAGATTCCCCAGGGGCTTCCCTGGTGGCGCAGTGGTTAAGAATCCGCCTGCCAATGCAGGGGACACGGGTTTGATCCCTGGTCCAGGAAGATTCCACATGCCGCAGAGCAACCAAGCCCGTGCGCCACAACTACTGAGCCTGTGCTCTAGAGCCCGTGAGCCGCAACTACTGAGCCCATGTGCCACAACTACTGAAGCCTGTGCTCCTAGAGCCCGTGCACCGCAACGAAGAGTCGCCCCCGCTCGCTGCAACTAGAGAAAGCCTGCGCACAGCAAAGAAGACCGAACACAGCCAAAAATAAAAACAAATAAATAAATTTGTAAAAAAAAATTCCCCACTTTAAATGCACTATTTGATGAGTTTTGACAAATACATACAATCATGTAACCATTACCATAAGCATAACATAGAACATTTTCATCCACCCACATGTGTACCCCTTGTAATCCATCTCCTTCCCTGTCTCCCAGCCCTGGAAACCACTCATCCATTTTCTGTCACTATAGATTTATTTGCTTTAATGAGAATTTCATGTACATGAAATCATGCAGTTTTTAGTCCTTTGTGTCTGATTTGTTTCATTTAGCACAATGCGTTCAAGATTCATCGACGTATCAGGATTTTATTCCTTTTTATTCCTGAATAGTGTTCCCCATTGTGTGGCTACACCACAATTTGTTTTTCTGTTTACCAGTTGATAGGTTAGGTTTTTCCCAGTTTTTAGCTATGCCGAATAATGCTGCCATGCATATTCAAGTTCAGGTCTTTGAGTCGATATGTAATTTTATTTCTCTTGAGTAAATACTTAGAAGTGAGGTTTCTGGGATCTAGTGCATTGTTTTTAGTGTGGTAAAATAAACATAACCTAAAATTTACCATTTTAACTATTTTTGAATGTACAGTTCAGTAGGGTTGTCTGTTCACATTAGGAAGCAGATCTTCAGGACTTTTCCATCTTGCAAAACTGAAACTCTGTACCCATTAAACAACTCCCCACTTTCTCCTCCCCCCCAGTCTCTGGCAACCACCATTTTATTTTCTGTCTCTATGAATTTGTCTATTCTGGGTACTATAGGTAAGTGGAATCGTACAGTATTCATCTTTTTGTGACTGGCTTAATTCACTTAGCGTAATGTCCTCAAGTTTCATCTATGTTGTAGCATGTGTCAGAATTCCTTCTTTCTTAAGGCTGAATACTACTTCATTGTATGAACATACCACATTTGTTTTTTTTTTGGTCATGCCACACGGTATGTGGGATCTTAGTTCCCCGACCAGGGATAGAACCCATGCCCTCTGCAGTGGAAGCATGGAGTCTCAACCACTGGACTGCCAGGGAAGTCCCTGCACAAACCACATTTTGTTTATCCATTCAACCAGCCATGGATACTTGTATTGTTTCCCCTCTTGGCTATAATGGAATAATGTTGCTTTGAACATGGGTGTACAAATATCTCTTTGGGACCTTGCTTTCAATTCTTTTGGATATATACCCAGATGTGGGATTGCTGGACCATATGGTAGTTCTATTTTTAATTTTTTGAGGACCCTCTATACTGTTTTCCACAGCGGTTGTACCATCTTATAATCCCACCAACAGTGCAATTCAGTGTATTTTCTTTTGCAGTGTTGAAAACATAGCAACACATAGGTTTAGACCTAAAAGAGTAAAGAGTAGTCATGGTAATTGAAATGATTTAGACAGACCAGGTTTAGGAGACAAAGACTGTATAAAATAACTAAATACACCAAATAAGTAATTTTTGTAAAGCATGAATATTTCCTACCACTCTTCTTAGTAAGAAGCAATGTGAGGGAGTTCCCTGGTGGCCTAGTGGATTCCAGACTTTCACTACTGTGGCCCAGGTTTAATTCCTGGTTGGGCGGCCAAAAACCAAACAAACAAGCAATGGGATATGACAGTGAGCTTCTGGACGGGACACTAATTTCTGCAAGGGTCTCTCTTGCTCATAGCTAAGGTATATGCATATCTGCATGCTGACACCAATATCCACCTTCTTCTTGCTAATATGAATCAACACAAATACAAGTTGACGTCTATTAGTGTGTGCTGTATGCATTAAATATAGCTTGTTAAAAAATGAACATTGTTTCCAAATTGACTTCAGAGGATTTGCTCTGAAGTTCAGTGACTCACAAAATGTTTCAGGATGATTTTTTGATAGAACAAGTTTTAGAATTATTAGGAAACAACAAATTGACTGCTTTGTAATTCCCGGAATCAAAAAAGGTTAGAGATGGAGAAATTGATGAGCATAAAACATGTTGACTAGGGCAGAGAGAGAAACTGCTAGAAACAGACGGCTTACAGGGGGATTTTCACTTGGTAGGGAAGCCAGCAAAGTTCTAGTGCCAGCCTGTGCTTTGAAATTTTATTCCTCCATGACTTTCCCTCCCTGTTCAGTCCTGGGAAATCTATGCATGAAAGAGCTCTCTGAGCTCAAATCAGGAAGGAGAGGCAAGCGCTATCAAGTGCTAGCGACAGGCAGTCCCCACGTAAATGAGGAGGTAAGTGGCTAGCAATCTAGAAAGCCCTCAGGAAGAGACGAGAAACTCTGTCAAAGAGATTTTTTATGCTCCAAGATACACACACAAAAAGGAAAAAAGGTTGTAAATTCTTACAATAGTCTGATTAAGTAATAAGCAATTGTTGGAAAATTTTTTTTAAGAGCCTGAGGTTTAAGAAGAATTACACGTTGGAGAATACACTTTTTTTATTTCCCCCTAGTCGTCTAGAATGCAGAAAGTTGGCATGACAGGTGGTGTTAAGAAAAAAAACAACCCTTGTCAGAAACTACACATTTAGCCCCTCTGAATAAATGGCAAAAGCAGATAAACACTAGACTTGCATAGTAAATACCTAATACTATCTTTATAAATCTTTATTAAATATCTTTCTCAATATATTTCACCTAATGAATAGTCAAATATTGATTTATCACAGTTCACGAAGCAAAAGTGATCGGTATTTCCCCCTTTTCTGTTGATTATTTTTCAGCTGACTGCTCCACTGATTGAAACAGACATACCTTTAAGTAGGTAGATTTATGGGTTAAATAAAAGACTGAAATATAACTCTTATTGAAAATCCTTTGGCTGTGGAGCTAAAACAGAAAGCAAAACAATACATTTTTGCAAGCTTTTATTAACAATGAGAGTCAATGGGGAAAACAAAGATGGTTTAATTACAGCTCACATAATCAAAAAATTCAGATTACCTAAATGGCCCATTCCTCCTAGGCGTCTGGAAATTTTACTTTGGGAAACCATTTGATTAAGAACACGGAATACTGGTATTTATTTTAGTTTAAAAAGCTCTATTTTATTGAAAGCAAGTTAAGAATCCCCAAGAGATAGAAACTTCTGTTCCAAAAACATCAAAAAGAACTTGAGATATAAGCTGAGGTCTCTGGTGATGGTCTGGACAAATCCCTTACTCAATAGTGAAGAGTCTCCAAGGAGTACTGGTGTGTGATTTCCAGGCTGCTTTCATAAAGATGCTTTAGCAGTTGGGCCTCAAGCCTTATTAGGGCAACTTACCCAGTAGTTGTGCTATAACATCTTTATGAGGAACATCAGAGGTAGGTTATGGGGCAGAATGGAATGTTTTTCTCCAAAATTAAAGCTAGAACCAAAGGATTCATCTCAGACTATGATGTTGTGTTGGTAAAGGTTTAACAAACAAAACAAAACACACAAAAGTACCACAGCCAGTTTCACTATCAATGTGAAGTCACTGAATCCAGTGTTGGAAAGAGATGCACCCACTTGTTTCTCAGGAGCAGTTATTGGCTGGATCCAGGAAGCCACTCCATCCATGCTGACAGTGGCATGGATTTTCCCTCACCCATGCCCGTCTCGGACATCACTGGGAGTCTGAACATCTCTGAAACTATTTTAAAAATTGTTTCTTTCCAGAGGGTATATATGGCTCAGTCTTTGCAGCTTCAGAGTACATTTGCTTTGTAAAAACCATAAATGATGCTTAAAGTCAGAGAGAAAGTTCTATCAAGAAGCTACATTAAAGGGTAATTGAATCACTATATTACAGCATTTGATAACTTTATGAGCTGGCTAGGGTACTTTATTGATGTGGAAATCGAGGCAGGGAACACCCCAGTGTCTTGTCCGGGAGTCAAATTCCCATTTCCTGATAGAGCATTTAAAAAAAAAAATTTATTTATTTAATTTATTTATTTTTGGCTGTTTTGGGTCTTCGCTGCTGCACGCGGGCTTTCTCTAGTTGCGGGGAGTGGGGGCTACACTTCGCTGTGGTGCGTGGGCTACTCATTGCAGTGGTTTCCCTTGTTGCAGAGCACGGGCTCTAGGCACGTGGGCCTCAGTAGTTGTGGCATGTGGGCTCAGTAGTTGTGGCTTGTGGGCTCTAGAGCACAGTAGTTGTGGCGCATAGGCTTAGTTGCTCCACGGCATGTGGGATCTTCCCAGACCAGGGCTCATAGCCGTGTCCCCTGCATTGGCAGGCAAGTTCTTAACCACTGAGCCACCAGGAAAGCCCAGATAGAGCATTTTTAACCTCCTCACTTTGTCTTTAGTTATTATATTACATGATTATACATTCTTTTAAGCATACAAATTTCCTTTCATATATAATTTTAATAGGGCAGCAAGACAAGAAATCCCTTTCTTTAAAAGCACAGCATCTAATTCCTGACTGAAGCACACAGAGTCAGGATGCCCAGGCCCAGTTCATTTCATGCCCAGGAGGGTCCATGACTGGGGGGAGATGGGGTAGTGAGTGGAGAGAAGGGGAGAAGGGGACAGGGCTGGAGCAGCATGGGAGCTTCTGTCTAGAGGAGTCTTTGGGACTTCTGTTCCCAGCAACTTGGCTGGCTAGGTATTCTGGGATACTGTCCCACTATAAAATATCTAAAAGAAATAATAATTCTGCCTTTTCTGTGCTCACAGGAAGTAAGGGAAATCATCAAGGGGCAAAACAAAACAAAAACAATACCCTAAACGCCCCAAACTCCAACCCCCCTAGAGCTGGAGAAGATACTTCCACTCAAGCTGGGATTCAGAGTCAGCACTTCAGGGGAGACTGGGCCATGAGCCTGTGGCACCATCAGGGAGCTGAGTCTGAAACTCTGGGATTTGGCCTGGGACACAGGGGATCAGGAGTGTTTCTGGGTCAGCATATCTCTCGATCCCAGAAGAAGCAATGCAAATCCTCCTTAGAGGAAAACTTCTTCAAGTAAAGCCCCCAGACCTTTCACAGATTCAGATCAAATAAATGTGAGAATATCTTAAATGCACAGAAAAGATGAATCATTAGAAAGACAACTTTTAGACTAAGGGCAGACTTCTTAACAAGACAATGGAAGCTGGAAGACAATGGAATAATAACTTCAAAATGCTGGGAGATAGTAACTGTCAATCTAGAGTTTCAAGACTGAGGGTGATATAAAGACATGTTCTGATATACAAGAGCATGTACCCCCAGCAGACCTACATCATCTAAATCATCCAAAGAACCCCTCTGAGATGCAAGATATAACTTCTATAACTTACATATACTCCTATAACCAAATACATAAGCAGATTTTTTTTCCTAAAGGAAAGAAAGGAGAAAGTCTTTTGCTGGATGTGCTTGGAAACTGCTTTTCACCTCCTCCTTAACTTGACCCAGAGAAACAGCCAATCAGAGAAGTGGGGTGGCCCATGGCTGTGGTTTACCACACAATCCCTTTTAACTGGATAAAGCTGATTATTTAAAAAACCTCAGCATACTTGACTTGGGGTTGAGCAAAACCACAGGATGACTCAACACTGTTCCTGTTCTCTTGTTTTTAGGTTCTGTGGTTTGCTCTTCATTGGCTGTTTTTCCAATAGGAGCAAGTTCCTAACAACAACAAAAAAAGTGACTAATAAGAAGAAAAAGACAGATGACATTTATTTCGAGAATAAGATAGGGTTAAGAAGTATCTAGTTTGCACATCCTTTCCCAGCATATCCCTGAGCTTAAACATTTTACTATAGAGCAATAGTGCTCAGCCAGTGAAGGAGAGTTTATTCCTCAGCTCTTCTTCCTCTCCCAGACAATGCTTTTTTAACACAACACCTCCATGTTATTGTCTGAGAATACCTTGAGGTCACCATGAAAGCACAGCATAAAACTAGTCACTTCTTTCACCTGCTTATAAGTGTAATACATGTTTATCATCTGTGAATTATTATTAATGTACAGAGCGTGAGTCTCCTTTCCATTCAACTATTTATACATCAGCTTATGCTTATTTTATTCATGAAAATAAGTAACTGGTAAACATTTATTTTAACAAGACTTCCAGAAAGGTTTAAATAACCAAATTGAACTTTTATCCACTGAGATATTTAAGTATCTGTGGGGAGTGGTGACGACAAATACCACGACACTTGCATATGCATAAAAATTGTGTAAGTTCTCGCTGTCTTATAAGTCCACAGAGGTATGCAAGAATCGGATGTGGCTGTGTGTGTCCTGGCTTCATGCTCCAGGGAAGGACCCTCACCCTGTGTGCTCTCTCTCTTTTATTTTTACTGCAAGCCTGAGAACCATCTTTTGTGTGAGGAATCAAAGGTTCAAGCCCACGTGTCAAGCACTCTGAGCTGTGTGCCAGCTACGCAGGAAGTTTTCTGGGGACACCAGCTCTCTTGAACCTGAAGACCTTATGCGGAGGCCAATTTGGGTGTAGCTTCTCCCACTTGAGGTGGAGGCATCCCCATAGCCCAGCTGGCTCACAGCCAGACATTCTGAGTTTTCTGGTTCCTTCTACTTGTCATCCCAAGGGTAGCTCTTTCCAGAGGCAGAGGGATGGTCCCTTCCATTTTAGCAATTATACATAATCTTCCAAATTGGGCTGTTTACTACTTCATTTCTCCCATTCACAGAATCGTTGTCTTGCAGACACTCTGCTCGTGGACACAGAATATGCCACTGGAATATGTACCGGAAGCAGCTCAGCTGGAATCACAGAGCAGAGGATGAGGGCAATTTCTCCATCAGCTGCTCTGCCCACCTGCGGCTACTGCCCCGCTTGCCCAGGCCTTCGTTCCTTGTAAGACTCCAACGGGAGCCCTGTGTGGACTTGGAAGAGAGAGCTGGCGCATCCTCCCAGGGATCAACTGGCAAAGAAGACCTCAAGGACTACTTCACCTTGTTATTTCTTCTTGTTGCTTTTCCTGCATGAGGTAACACCAGGGTAAAACTTAAGAGTTGAAGTTAGATGTAGCTGGAAGTATCTGGTGCCTTCAAGAGGGGAGCTGTACTTAAAGAACAGGCTATAGGGTTGCTCAACCCTAAACATATAGCCAAACACACACATGAAGATCTTAAAGATGTTCTACAAGGCCTGTCCTTAAAGTTGGTTTTGAGTAACTCAAAATAAATTGTTGGCTTACTGCCAAATCCCTAGTCGTCTGGGGCAGAGGAGAATTTATTCTTATTCCTCTTCTCAGTCTTGGCACTACTGATATTTTGGATAGATAATTCTTCATTGTGGAGGTTACACTGTGCATTGTCAGATGTTTAGCAAGTGTGAGCATAGATTTTGACAGATGAGATATATGCAAGGGGAGTGGTCAGACCATGTGTAAAAATAGAACTCTGACCCACAATCTGCAGTAACTCGTGTAGGAAGTCAAACCACAACCTCTGTTAACAATCCACTCCAAATGGTCAGAACTTAATAACTCCCGGCTGCTCTGATTTTTGCCCTCACTTCCAATTTAGGAGCAACCAAAGAAACCCAGATATGCTCCCCTAATCAATTCCAAAGGTGCCTCCAGCTTCCCCAAGCCAACAGCCCCCAGTCAGGGCATATCTTGAAGCCTTCTCTCTCTCTCTTTTTTTAACATCTTTCTTGGAGTATAATTGCTTTACAGTGGTGTGTTAGTTTCTGTATTATAACAAAGTGAATCAGCTATACATATACATATATCCCCATATCTCCTCCCTCTTGCATCTCCCTCCCTCCCACCCTCCCTATCCCACCCCTCTAGGTGGTCACAAAGCACCGAGCTGATCTCCCTGTGCTATGCGGCTGCTTCCCACTAGCTATCGGTTTTACATTTGGTAGTGTATATACGTCCATGCCTTCTCTCTTTATCACTGTAAAGCTTCCCACTCCTCTGCTTGCCTTTGAGCCTCCGCCAGATGCCAAGTGATGGTGGCTGGTCCTCTTGCTACAGTGAGCTCCCAGTATATTAGCCCGTGACATAATACACTTTTGGTCTTTGTCCCTGTTTCCTGTCACCCAGCTCCTAAATCCCTTGGAGTCTTTGAAGCGATGTGGTTTTTTTGGTGTGCTAATGAGATGACTGGTGTCTGGGGCTCCCAGAGGCTCTGGATGGGGACTGGTTGCCAGGGAAACCAACCAGGTGATCAGAAGGTTGGAAATTTTGGTCCCACTCCCTAACCTCCAGGGAAGGGAGAGGGGTTAGAGGTCGAGTTACTCACCAATGGCCAATTATTTCATCAATCATGCCTATGTAATGAAGCCTCCATAAAATAATCCTAGCCAAAGGAGTTCAGAGAGCTTCCAGGTTGCTGGGAGGGTGACTCGCTCAGAGAGAGCATGGAAGTTCTGTGTCCTTTCCCACATACTTTAGCCTATGCATTTCTTCCCTCTGGCTCTTCCTGATTTGTATCCTTTCTAGTAATCTGTAACCTAGTAAGTAACCTGTTTTCCCAAGTTATGTTAGCTGTTCTAGAGAAGTATCAAACCCAAAGAGGGGGTGGTGGGAACCTCTGATTTATAACCTGTCGGTCAGAAGCACAGGTGACCACCTGGACTTGCGATTGGCATCGGATGTGGAGGCCGTCTTGTGGGACTGAGCCCTTCCCTGCCCTCCCCAAGCGCTTGGCTCACCACCCGGCCACTCCCAGCATCACCACAGTCCTCTACTAAGGACCCTATTCCTGGACATCAGTACGCACAAAGCCTCATACCTTGATGTGTAGAGCAAATGACGGTTGAGTTCCTGGCTTGTATCTCCAGACCGTCTTACAGCGATCAAAAGCTCCCCAATGTCCTCCTCTGTTTTGTATTCTGCCTCTGGAATATAAACTGCTGATTCTAGAAAAGATGATAGAAGACATTTTAGCAAGACTTAAGTTTGATTGGTGATATTTTAACCTGAGTGGAAATATACATAATCTTTGACCCTTATATATTCCAACATGATTAACTGCATGAAATACAGTAAGAATAGGAAATATATATCCTTAAGTGGAGCTGGAGGGGCAGTGAAATTGAGTTTAGCAGACCCCTTCTGAAAGCTTAGAAAGGTTATCTAGCACTAAAATGGAGAGAATTAGCACAGCACTTTTGTGTCTTTTTTTTTTTTGAGGTCACATTTTAGGTCTTCTCAATAAAGACCTCAGATTTCTGCCCTTGCTTTACTTTTAGTGTGTGTGTGTGTTTTTTAATGCTTTTAACAATCAGGTAATATAATTCATTAATGCATAAAATCTTTTCCAGCTTCATTCAACAAACATTTGATTCATTTATTGAGCAGATATCATGTGTAAGACACAAGGCTGGACACTTAATATGCTGAGAAAAAGAAGCTACTCGTCCTGCCTTTAACTCTTAAAATAATATTTCCACTGAAATTTCCTGAGCTGGGTATGTGGGTATGTGTGTGTGCACTTCTGTTATATTATTGTAATCTGTCATGCAGTTTGGGGCATAAAAATATACACATACGCATCATCAGAACAGTCAATGAAATACAAGTATGAATACTGGTCATCTCTTGTTGATGGAATTATGTGTACTATTTTTTTGGGGGTGGGGCTTTTCATTAGGCATGCATTGTGTAGTTAAAATACATGTGTTTGTTTAAAAATATAAAATTTTGAAGTGGGTTGTTCCTACTCACAGAGTCAAGTGGAGAACTGAAGTAATTCTCTGGATTAAACCACATTTAATAGACTCAGATCTCTCCTCTGTATCATATATATATACATGCACAAAATTTCTTCCTCTCAGTAATGGAAGCAAGAGGAAAAATATTGTAGTAGACCATCCTTTCTTCTTTTGGAACTATTACTAAGAGTTTACCCAGAACTCAATGTTGAATTATCTAGCTGATCATTTGTTAATTTTTTTCTTCTTTATTTTCCTGCCTAAATTGATCTCAGCAGATACTGGTATCAGTCTTTGGAAAACACTGGTCCCGAGTTACAGAGGAGAAAGACCAGTGATAATTTTCATTCTGCCATTTTATCCCCCTCTGGTAGTCTACTGTCTGGACATCAATTGATTCAAAAGGTTGTCATCATGGAGGAAGTTAAAAGTGAATTACAGTTATTAATGTCATGTGAAAAACCTGATACATTAGGACTGAGTTATTCAGTAACGTCCTCTATTTTCCCATTCTGGGTAGCCTGTTCATATCCATCTAGGAATCCAAATCCCATTTTATTCTTCAAGAGTCAGCTCAAATCCTGCCTCCTCCAAAAAGCTTAATTGTTTGGAATGATGGTGATCTTTCCACTTTCTTAGCTCAGAACTCTGTTTTGGCCATGTACCCTCACATTTGGCTTTCCTAATTGATTCATGTGTTTAAGTGTTGCTATCAACAAAACGGATCAGATTACCTCATTCATTGGGTGGTGAGGGCAGTGTTTTCTATTTTTGTCTGCCGGAGTGCAAAGCATGTAGAACAGTGTTTCTCAAATTGTGTTTCAAGAAAACTAGAACCCAAAGATTTTAAAGGATATTCTTTGGGCACAACAAATTAAAAAAAAAAAAGGTCTATGGTCTAATTTGAGAAAACCGGATAAACTAAGTTAAACAGGTTTTTTTTCTTTTCTTTATTTATTGAAATATAGTTGATTTACAATATTGTGTTAGTTTAAACAGGTTTCTTTGTAGGAGAATTTCTCAGGAGCCTTAATAAGCTAATGTGAATTATGATGCTTCAAAGGAAGGGAGATATTTGAAGTTTCCTAGACTTACTTGGTCCATGGAAAGCTTACTGACCCTGTTGTATTAATTCTATTTTATTTTCTGTTATGCAGTTTGGGACCTGCTGATACAGGAGATTCTTCATAGATTCTTGTGGCATTTAACTAAGACTTCTTTCCTGATCGTTAAGTCATGCACTTCTAGGGGATCCCTGAAGTATTTCAACTCTCATGATAGTCGATGTGTCTAATTAACATTCAAATATGAATACTAAAATCTTCTTTTAGGGACTATTCTACTTTCACAAAAAGGGGCAACAAATAGCACGATCACTGGCTAATTTTTTTCCTTTTTAATTTCTCTGGGGAGATATTTGCTGAATGAATGAACCAATAAATGAATAGAATGAACCGATGAATTCAAGTCTGTGGTGCACAGGTGTAACAGAACTTTGTGGAACACATGCTAAAAACGAATCAGTTGGCTGGTTCCCAATGGCCACATCTAGGGCGAGGGATATATGAGGTCTCCACCTGAACCGGTGGGGAGCTCCCAGAAAATTGTGAGAAGATGTGGCCTGGAATGGGTCCTGAGGATTAGCCATTTGGGGGCGAAGCCGCGCCGTATTTAGTGTGCAGAGAACTAAGAGTGAGGACTTGGGCATTTGTTAAAGGAAGGCTGGCAAACCTATATTCCTTTTCAAAAATCCTAAGAACAAAGGAAAAATTACTGCCTGGGACTGATTTACTTAACTTTAAACTCTAAATGGGATTGAACGTGTCCTGTGGCTTACGGAGCTTGAGGGAGGTATAAATGCCTGAAATGGACCCAGAACTATTCACAGTGCCTCATCGTGAGGAAATGTGCTACTCTGAATTGTGGCTTGATGTGTACAGCTCCAGCTGCATGTCTACAGATTATAAATATAATGGGTTTTTTAAAAATAGAGTTGTACATTCAGGGAAAAGTAAGTAACTTGAGATAGAAGAATTAGAAAATTGGGTAAGAGAAAAAGTCAAATTGCATATCAGACAGATTCTCCATTTTCTTCCCCTAGCCGTTTCCCTTTGATCTTGGAGCTGTAGGTAGCAATCTAAAAAATGTGCTTTGTTAGTTGAAATATGCCACATTCCCTTCCTGCACAGGAATATTTATTATTCCACTCCCATTTCTTTTGTGTAATTCACTTCTCTTCTGTGATTCCTTGGCCTGCCTGGTTGTCTGCCTTCAGTGGGTGCAAACGCCCATGTCCCAGGGCTGTGGAGGAGAGCTGTCTCCTCTTGGAGTCTCCGACCCCAAAGGGTCATGTCCATTCTCTTTTTGGGAAATAACAGGCTTTTTTGTGTAGGCTCACATCAGGTTCTTCAGAAAGGCGGGAACCCAGAGCAAACAGATAAGCTATCTGCAGTCATTTCTCTCCGTGTGCTCTCCTCAGCTACAGCAAGCTTCCTCCCATGCTTCTAAATCCCCTTCTGCAGTCTTTGGAAATGTGGGAGCAGGTGGTGGAGGGAGAAGCCTTTGTGCTCACCTGGTGGGCAGGTGAGGGCAGCAGGGGGCGGCAGGTTTAATGTGTTTTATTTTTTATTTTTATTATTTTTTTAAATTTATTTTATTTATTTATTTTTGGCTGTGCTGGGTCTTCATTGCTGCACGCGGGCTTCCTCTAGTTGCGGTGAGCAGGGGTTATTCTCTGTTGTGTGGTGCACGGGCTTCTCACTGCGGTGGCTTCTCTTGTTGCGGAGCACGGGCTCTAGGTGCACAGGCTTCAGTAGTTGTGGCACGTGGGCTCAGTAGTTGGAACTCGCGGGCTCTAGAGTGCAGGCTCAGTAGTTGTGGCGCACGGGCTTAGTTGCTCTGCGGCATGTGGGATCTTCCCAGACCAGGCATCGAATCTGTGTCCCCTGCATTGGCAGGTTTCTTAACCACTGCGCACCAGGGAAGCCCTAATGTGTTTTAAAAAGAAGTGTTTGGTATATTCTTTTGGGAGATGTCTCCAAACTGTCTTGATGATATATTTGGCTCTCCATTTCGAAGGCTATGAACCCAACATGTTACTGCTATGGATAACAATACAAGTTTTCTGTGTCCTTTCCCTCCTTCTTAGAGTTTTTCAATATAAACTCAGTGGAAGCTGTGTGAAAAAATACAGACCACAAGCTTTTATTAGATTCTTCTGTAAGTCTCAGTAGGGGCACCATTAGCTGCTTTTGACACAAAATAAAATTACCCAAGAAACTCTTAAAGCAAGACTTTAGAGAACAATAATAATTTTAAAAAGATTCTATATGTTGATTACTTGATTACACAAATCTATACATGTGATAAAATGACACAGAACTATGCAAACCCAGTATACCAGTGTCAATTTCCTAGTTTCAACCAGCAGGAAAGTAGAAATACACTTAATGGCCATTTGCGAATGGCCATTTCTGTTTGGGAGTTAGGGCTCCACATGGGTTAACTGGAAGGGAGAAAACATTATGCCTTCTTCCTTCTCTAGAGTGTATAGGATTCAAGCAAGATGTGAAACATATTCTTCCTTCCAGAGAACGTAATGTAATGTAATGTAATATAGCAACTTCCTATTTGGAAATCAGAATAATCATTCTCATTTTTGGATACAATCTAGATAGATCCAGACAAAGTGATGGGGTAATTTCATGTATTTAACGAAAGAATCTTTTAATCTAATTTTTAAAAATCTCACTCTATTTTCTTTGCTCTCCCTATTGGAGGCGGAGACTATATTTGATTACTATGCTTTAGGGCCAGGGATGCTAGGGGTCTCTGTGCCCTAAGCAATCTAGCAATTTAAATAAATTGCCCATGACAGAGTCTTGATTTTTCACTAGGGAGAAGACCAGAAGCAGTGAATTCCAGCTCCACACACCTGACTAATGGGGGTGTTCAGGCAGCAAGAGGGGTCGTGGCCCTCAGTATCCCGGAGAGCCAGTCAGTGCCTGACTCGGTAAGTACCACATCCAGGTTCATCCTCTGTGCTTAGTATCACTTATTTCATATTCATGCTTCTGATCACTGACCCTGTGAAACAACTTACACTCACTTCCACAATATTTATTTGGTGATATCTTAATATAGCTTTTCTTTCAGAGATTCTTCCCTCTGTGTTGAGATTGTAATAAGGATCAAATGTGATAAGGGATGTGGAAGTTTTGGCAAAGTTTGAATTTCCCTAAAGCCAAGTTTGCAGGGATCTGAGTGGGAAGAGAGCCTTCTCCACCGGCAGACGTCATGGAGGGAGTGGGATCTGGGCAGCAAGCTGGCCAGCTGAGCAAGTCCTTCTATAGGTCAAACCACAGGAAATGACTGTTTTCTTCAGATCAAAAATGTCAGCAATTTTGTGTAGTTCAACTTGGTACGTAGAGATGAGGCAGGATGCAGTGGGAAGAGAACCGGACTCAGGGTGAGGAGACCTGGGCTACGGTCTTAGGGGCACCACTAACTAGAGGTGTAGCCCTTAAGGAAATACTTCCTTCTCAGGACCTCATTTCTTCTTCTCTCAAATGAGGGAGCGGAATTAGAACCTTTCTGAGTTCCTCTGCAGGTTGAACATTTCATGATTCACAGCCATAGAGAAAACATATTAACTTATTATGTCCCAGTTTGGACAAACGATAATATTACTTCGTCTAAGTTGGTGTAACTTGACAAATTAAATGTGAGTGGTAAGGGCTGATTGCTTGTGGCTTTTCATCATGGAGTCCCTAGCACGTAGCACAGTTCCCGGAGATTAATTAGGACTCATTAAATACCTGTTGAATATGACTAAATCCCTCCTGGATAAAAACTGACCTAAATATAGATTTAAAGAATAGACTGAGCACTGCTAATAATTTAACCTATTTACAAGCTGTAAATGTATTCCTTCTATTACCTCACTTCATAAGAATATAGATGATGGTTTAAAAAATCTAGTAATATCATAATATAAAGCTGTAGTTATAGTCTAGTTAGAGCCAAGACCTGCAGGCTTTTAGATTCTTAGCTTAGAGCTTGTTCTTCTGCAAAATACTATGCGTACAGAGTGTGAAACAACCTTTAAGTTTGAGGGTCTTGTTCTAGAGAAATCTTTTTAAAAATGATTAAAACAATGCTTTGCATTTCCAGAGTACCTATTATTTAACCTTTTCCCCATGGTCCAGTATTCTTCTCATGTTCTAGAAATTGATACCGTAACACTTGTCATGTAAGTTTGTGCTTGATTGGCATTAGAAATGAGATCGTATAAGAAAGGGAGGAAGGAAGGGAGGAAGGAAGGAAGGCAGGAAAGAAAGAGAGGAAAAGGCCCATTTCCTGAAAAGCCCTAATGCACTGTATGGCTTAGGAAGACATGATCCCTTACCAAACCAAGCCCCTGCAGTTCCATATAGATATCCAACAACAGGACAGAGTCCCCAATGTGGCTATGCTCATGTCAGTGACAAGTGACTCTGAAATAGTGGGCATAATACCTAGATCACCTATTCTCCTAAGAAGAAAGAGATCAGCGTCACATCCCATCCCAGCTCATGTACGTAGTACAAAGGATGTATAAGACAGTTCCAAGAGCAATTTGATTCGTAAACATTAGGAAAGGAGGAGCCACGTGAAGGTCCACATGAAGGAAAAGGGGATCAAAAGGAAGCCTTGTGGAGGCATAAAAATAAAGTTCTACTGATGACAGGCCAGATTTTAGAGCCAAGTGTATCGACATGCTATTTTAAGTGGGTTTGGCCAAACCTTGGAACCATCCAACAAACCTCTAAACAAATGGAGGATGACCTCTGGTTGAGAGCTCTTCCTGAGGTTTGACAAAACAATAATTAGGGAGGAAAGGTTGGGAGTTAAAGTAAACCACAGCCCAGCTCTGTAGTAATCATCTCCATTGTTAGTCAGCGCTTTACAAAAACGGTCAAGCCAGGGAGCCCAACAGATGTCATTAGCCTGGTGCTTGGCAAGCACTTATCAGGCGAAGAATATAAGCTGAGCTTTTCTTTCCAAGGGAAGCATTCCGTGTGTCAGCAATTCCTTTCTGCCAGACCACAAATCAACAGTTGCTAGATAAATGAAAAGCTTCCACTCAACTTACAAACTCTTGGGTAGAATATTCATTTTCTAGAAAGTAAAATGCCTTTTTTTAAGAGCACAAGCTATAAACGGTCCCAGGGGGTTCCACTAAAGCGATCAAATGTCAAATTCATAAATCTTATGGACCCTTAAGGAAAATGGAAATTGAATTATGCTATAGATAGGCAAGAATTAAAAAATGGCAGAATAGGTCTTAGCTCATAGGTCCCTGAGAGTCTGGACTGAACCCCAGATACTGCCTGTATTAATGGTAAAGAAAAATTCAGTTTGAAAATCACTTAGGATATATTTTATTAAAATGAAAATCATTTTGATGACTGTGGATTACATGTATTATTTTCGAATTACGTTGCTGCGTACTTTGACATGGGATACTATTATATAATGATCAGTGGACTTTTAAAGTGGAAAGAAATGTTGTAACTGGGGCCAAACACACACAGAATAGCCTACGCTTCCTGACTTTCTGTGTCTTTCCTTCTCTCTTATACCCTTCCTGGTGTGTGTGTGTGTGTGTGTGTGTGTGTGTGTGTGTGTGTGTGTGTGTGTGTGTGTGTGTGTGTGTGTGTGTGTGTGTGTGTGTGTGTGTGTGTGTGTGTGTGTGTGTGTGTGTGTGTGTGTGTGGTGTTTCCTTTGCCAAAGCCCCTTGTCCTCTGTTTCTTTTATCTTTCCCCCCTCCCAAGTATCTGCCTCTCCTTCTGTATTTTTATTTCTTTGTGTAAACAAGAGCTCTTTCCAGCTTCTAGAAGACTGGTTAGTATTTTTGTATACACTCTCTTTTTAAAGTTTAAACACACAAGAAATGATTATTTAATAAGCAGCATCTACAAAGAGGTTTCTTAATTTATTCTTTGCCTTTAGCCTTCCGTTGGAATTAAACCTAGTAGTTCCCTTGAAGTTTGTGATAAAATCTCAAGGTAAATCTCCTACATCTTTCATTGAACAAAGGAACAAAAATGGGTATGATCTCCGAAGTCATTTCTAGTCTTTAGGTCTGTCATTCTAAGTGAGTATTATCATAATAACAACAATAATAGTTTCTATAATTTTGCTCTTTTTTAAATAAAAAAATGAAAGCTCAATCTGAAAAGCATGTAATTTCTTTTAAAAAGTGTTTCTTGGTGTCTGTAAGGAAAAGAAACATTTCCCCACTAAAAGCATATGAACTGTACGGTCCAAGATATAGAACAAAAATATGACTGCCCCTTAAGCCAAGGTCCTGTGTTTGCCCAGCATGGAGTTTCCACAGTTATAGTAGAGTAGTTCTATAGTTCTATAGAGTAGGTGGCTTTGGGGTTTCTCCAGGCAGGCACAGGCAGAAGACATGAATCAAGAATTAAAATATGCCATTTCTGTCATGACTACCCTTTCTACAATTATTATTTTCATAATTTCCCAGAGACTAGCCCTCACTCTACATATCAATAATGGGTGACATGACAAACTGGGAATAAGTATCACTGGGGAAAAGAGGAGAAGTACTTCTTGAGACATATGACGCTGTTTTCTCAAGCACCCCGTGTGCATGAGATTCCGGAAGGGCCTGACGGTGGATCTGTAGTCTGCCTCAAGAGGAGGGAAACTCAGCGCTTTGGGAGGATGGTGAGATGACCAGTGAAAACACTGGGCTTTTGCTGGGGTGAGTGAAGAGCTCAGTGGTCTCTGGAACTGTTTATCAGCTCTTCTAAATGCCCCTAGTAGTGAAACCCGAGAAAAAGAGACACTCAAGCTAGCTATATGTTAGGTGTTGTTAATTTCTCTAATCAGGGATTCACAGCCTAGGGATTGTCACGTGTCCTTTAATCAGAACAGCTCCATTTTAGAAGCAGATCCATCTGAGATACATGTGTACTTCATTATTTCATTTGTCGTTATTTCTGGTCATATATTGCACAATTCAATTTTTGATACAGGGATTCACTGCTGAAATTAGTGGCTTGTCAATTAGCATAATGAATGACAGGAATAAAATCTCATTGGTGAAATCAATGAAAATAAAGATAAGAAAATTTGCTATAACATTATAGATACACTCTCCACATTAACCGAATAGGTTATGCATCTAGCAGGTCCTATAGCCTGTGCAGTTGAGAAGCGTGCTTAGGACTTTATTCTTAAAGAATTCTTTGTCCATTTGTTGGCAGGATTTTCACTGGTTGAGGATGATTATAAGCTATCTCTAAGGTATAGGATTCCACATTTAGAATATTATTGTACCTGCCTCAAGTAAACTACTCATGCAAGATCAGGTCAGTGCCTGAAAAAAAAAGAGATGGGACGTTATCAAATTGATAGAAGGGGTTATGTAAACTATTTTCTTTCTTCATCTAAAGAATTCAATAAATGTTGGTATGTGGTTAAAAAAAAAAAAAAAGACACTGATTTACCCTGATGTCTTTTCATCAAGTGAGGGTACTTCTAATTGCTTCAGGAATGGCTAAAACTTTTTGACAGAAACGTCACTGTGATAGTTAATTTTGTGTAAACTTGGCAAGGCTGTGATGCCCAGTTGTTTTGTCAAACACTTGTCTAGATGTTGCTGTGGTTCTGTAGATGTGATGAAGACATCAGTTGACTTTTTCTTTTTTTCAGTTTCATTTATTTAGGGACCTCCCTGGCAGTCCAGTGGTTAAAACTCCATGCTTCCACTGCCAGGGGCATGGGTTTGATCCCCAGTCGGGGAACTAAGATCCCGTATGCCACATGGCCAAAAAAATATATATATATATATTTATTTACTTATTGAAGTATATTTGATTTATAATGTTTCAGGTGTACAGCATATATATATATATATTTTTTTTTACCCCCCCCCACATATATATATATACTTTTCAGATTCTTTTCCATTATAGGTTATTACAAGATATTGAATATAGTTCCCTCTGCTATACAGTAGGTCCTTGTTGTATATCTATTTTATATATAGTAGTGTGTATCTGTTAATCCCCAATTCCTAATTTATCCCTCCCCCCTTCCCCTTTGGTAACCATAAGTTTGTTCTCTATGTCTGTGAGTTTGTTTCTGTTCTGTAAATAAGTTTATTTGTATCGTTTTTAAAGATTCTACATATAAGTGATATCATATGGTGTTTCTCTCCCTATGTCTACTTACTTCACTTACTATGATAATCTCTAGGTCTGTCCATGTTGCTGCAAATGGCATTATTTCATTTTCTTTTATGGCGGGGTAATATTCTATTGTATCTGCTTTACCACATCTGCTTTACCCATTCATCTGTCGACGGACAGTTAGGTTGCTTCCATGTCTTGGCCATTATAAATAGTGCTGCTGTTCAGTTGACTTTAGGTAAAGCATAATGTGGGTGGATTTCATCTCATCAGTTGAAGGCCAAAAGAGCACAGACTGAGGTTTCCCCAGGAAGAAGCAATTCTACCTCAAGGCTGTAACACAGAAACTCTGCCTGAGTTTCCTGCCTGCTGGCCTGCCCTACAAATTTCAGATTCACCAGTCCCACAACTGTGTGAGTCAAAAAGTTTCTGTCTCTCTCTGTCTCCCTCTGTCTCTCTCTCTCTCACACACACACACCCCTCCCACTGTTCTGTTTCTCTGGAGACACTTGACTAATACAGTCAGCACGATACTCCCCTCCACCTCTTTTTTCTCTGATATGTTAAACTTCTCTGAAACTTTCCTACATGCAGGCACCTCCCAACACGTCCTGCCCTAGTTACCTTTCATCATATTTACATGTTCAGACCCTGTCTTCCTGTTTCATTTGCTTGTTTTAATCCAGTCAGAAGTATTTAGCACATAGACTTTGCAGAGAAACTCTCTGTAGGGAGAAGTCTTCTCCTTCCCCAGTGAGAGAGAGAAAACACTTTAATGCTACTGAATTTGCCAGAGAACTATCAGGATGCTTTAAACCCAGATTAATCATAAAAGAAAACATAATGGATGGAAAAGAAAGATAAATCTGTGTTTCTAAAACCTACGGAACATTTAGAATTGCTTGAAAATGCTAGGAAAGATTAGAAATATAATACAAAGGCTTAAGAGTGTTTTTATATAAAATATACCTAATATTCATTCAAAGATCCTACAGATCCTCCTCTCCGTGAACCTCGCTGAATTTCTTCACTAGTATTTATTTCCTTTCCCGGCAAGTCTATCAACTCAGTGCTCACTTTTTTTTTTAATCACTGCAGTGGTCTAAGCATTTCTTTTAATAATATTTGTATGTTTCTATATTACTCACTATTTAAACAGGAGCTAATCCTATCTGGTTTTTGCCAGAGCACAGATAAGTAAGTCCACACTGTTAAACCAGGACTTAAGAAACAACAGATTCCTTGAGTGGTTTTAAAAACACATCCCATTTTCCTGTTTTAAACTGTTGCTAGTTTTGCTCTAATTGTCATAGACTCTACAAGCAAATAGTTAATGTTCATCTATTAGATGGTTTCTGTAATTATCGTTTTGCTAACTCTCTTCAAGCATTTGGCTTGCTGTACATGAATCGAGCAAGGTGCAGACTTTTGGTTTCCTATGAATTCAATAAAAGCTCAGAGGATGGGCGGAGATACATGACAAAAGACCAACATCCTAATTCTCAAATACTCAGTGACTTCAGATAAGACAGTCCAGAGTTTCACCAGTAAGCAACCCCAATGTCCTTGATGGAGACATGGAAACGCAGAGGCACAGAACGGAATGCTGCGGCGGGGGGGGGGGGGTGGGGGGGGTGGGGGGGTGGGGGGGTGGGGATGGGGGTGGGGAGTGGAAGGGGTAGGGGGTGGTTAGGATTCATTTGCTACCAGGGTGTAATTTGGCTTTCATTTCAGTGGTTATTGATTAGTAAAGTGGTCAAATAAACTGCTATAAATCTGTTTACTTTATTACCGAGTTGATCAGACCCTTGACAGGATCTAGCTTCTACATTAATTGGAACTGTGTCTACCCAAGGAGAACATCAGAAAATATTTTGACCTGTGAGAAAGCAGTTTCTCTCTACACCTCTTAGAGGATGAAGGGGGAGAGAGAGGTAAAGATGACACAGGTTGCTTTTATACAGAAGAATCAGTTGAATGCTGAGTGAAATTGTGTACTTTAATTTAATAGTATGAATATTTTCATTTCAATGGACCAGTTCTTGGAGCTACGTTTTTTCTTTTCTTAAGTCTCTGAGAAACAAACAACTTAAATTTTTTCCATGTTTTATATTTCTGTGTAAGTCTCCAGCTGTGTATAGCATCTCACCATTTTGTGCTTAATTTTAAATGTTGCCAATTTCCTCCCTGTTTATTTGGTTTTTCTGGTGTGCCCTAAAGACATAATTTTAAAAATAACTAAGCTATTCATTCAAATGTGCTTTTTTTCTGCCTTTAGAAGAAAATAATAAAACATAAGAGTTCTAAAGGCCATAATGAACAGAAAATGAAGCTGGCAGATGAAATGGAATATAGAAATAAAGCCCATTCAGTCCCTTTGGATCTTGTGAGTTGGAAAGATTGAGGTAAAGACCATGCATGCTTGTTATGATTCTGATACCAATTCCAGTGTATGTTTTTCCCAGCACCACCAAGCAATCCTTCGACCCTAGCTAGGTGTCCAACCATTCGACTCAGTTCTGACACTATCTACCGGGAAATAGCATCAGATCCCTCAGGTTGTTAGTGAAGATAAAAGGAAGAGATAAATTTGAGTAAATCTAATTCCTTCCAATCTTCTAGCTATACTTGCTTCCCATTAAATGTGGTTCATAGATTTTGCTGTATGATGTATACACCAGGTTCTTCCTAAACAGCTGTGACTAAAGCAATGCCATCCACTAATCTGGACTGGCCCAGTTTTCCTTGATATTTGGAATTCCTGTTCAAAGAAAAGGAAGATTCCACTTTCCTGAACTTGCCAAACGATAACTCTTGAAACAGTATTTCCAAACCTGTGTTCTTTCTACTATGCCATGCTACTTTGCAGTAAACTGTGCAGACAGTATTTTGGGCTGGGTAAGGAAACAGGTTAGAGTTAGAGAGAGATTACAAGGAGCCAATGGCTGGGGGGAATAGTCACAGTGCAGCTGTTCTCTCCATTTCCACATCAGGTGGTTCAGGCAGGTAAGTGAGTCCTCGGGGTGTAAGGCTGTGGCTAGGACATACAGTCTCTGTAGAAATCTGACTGTCAGATCCCTTCCAGATATCCCCATCATACCATGTACCAGCACTTTCCAACTTAGGAGAACTTAAAACTCTTTGTCTTAACAAATGAATTCAAGGGAGAGAAAAATCGAAGCTGCAAAGCGAAATCAATGAACAGCATGAAAGGTGAAATTATGTAGAAAAATATCACGCTTTCATGCTTAATGAATCAAAGAAAATGTGTCTGCCAGCATGCGGCTATTTTATCAGAAAATAGCCCAGGTGGAACAGTTAAAGGAAAGGGCATTACCAAGTCCAACTCTGTCACAAATGACAAAATGAGAGAAGAGAAACACTGCAGACCAACAAAACTGTATCCAGAGGTTCATATCATTGTAGTGTTTTACATCTAGAGAGTACTTTTTCCATGAATCTCTTCTCAGTGCACCCAAATTAACATTTGGGATGATTTCTAACTAATTTTTCAGTCAACTTAACTTTTGAAATAAAAGGCAAAGGTGTAAATTAAGAAAACAACTCCATTTACAATTGCAAAAAAAGAATAAAATACCTAGGAATAAATTTAACCAAGGAGGTGAAGACCTGTACAGTGAAAACTGTAAGACACTGCTGAAAGACACTGAAGATGACACAAAGAAATGGAAAGATATTCTGTGCTTGTGGAATGGAAGAATTAACATTGTTAAATGTCCATATTACCTAGAGCAATCTACAGATTCAATGCAATCTCCATCAAAATCTCAATGACATTTTTCACAAAAATAGAACAAAAAGTCCTAAAATTTATATGGAACGACAAAAGACCCCGAATAGTCAAAACAATCCTGAGAAAAAAGAACAAAGTTGGAGGTATCACAATGTAATATATTCACATTATATTAAAAGCTATAGTAATCAAAACAGCATGGTATTGGCAGAAAAACAGACACATAGACCAATGGAACAGAACTGAGAGCCCAGAAATAAATCCACATATACATGGACAATTAATTTACAACAAAGGAGTAATGACCACACAATGCAGAAAGGATAGTCTCTTCAATAAATGGTGTTGGGAAAACTGGACAGTCACATGCAAAAAAGTGAAACGAGACCACTATCTCATACCATGCACAAAAAGTCAACTCAAAATAGATTAAAGACTTGGATGTAAGACCTGAACATAAAGCATAAAACTCCTAGAAGAAAGCATAAGCAGTACATTCTTTGACATTGGTTTTCCATCTTTCTGGATGTCTCCTCAGGCAGGGGAAGCAAAAGCAAAAATAAACAAATGAGACTACATCAAACTAAAAAGCTTCCGCACAGCAAAGGAAACCATCAGTAAAATGAAAAGAAAACTACTGAATGGGAGAAGAGATTTGCAAATGGAAACTAAGCTTTTGGTAGTGAGCACATTGTAGTGTATACAGAAGCAGAAATACAATATTGTACATATAAAACTTACATAATGTTATATATAATGTTATAAACAGCAACAAAAAAAAAGGCAAGGGTGTAACTTTGGTGAAGTGCTCTACAGGCTTGTGGGCCACTGACAGGGATCACAGTTTGAAGACTGTACCAGGTAGTTCTAGATCTTTTGTTTTGAGCAAGAGCTAAGAGAATTCTGCCGTCTGAGAAGTTTTAAATTAAAGAAACTATACATTTGATAAACCGATTATTTCTTAAATATATTTAAACACAGGATTTCTTTTTTTCTTTTAATGTAACCCCTTTTAACTACTAGTTCTACAGGACTCCATTCAGGAAATAAAATTTAAATTATTTTGAAGTCATGTCAAAACTACCTGAAGAAAATAGATTCTTTCCATCAGTGCTTCTCAAAACCAGAATATCCCTCAGGGCATATGACAATGAACCTGTCCTGAAGAGGTGCAAGGAATGGGACCTGAGGCACAGCTACAGGCTATGAGCTTTGAAGTCTCAGAGATACCTTTCAAAATTCCCTATGAATTTTGTATTCTGATTCATAATATAAGCACTTGTATGTAAAGAAAAGTAAAACTCTGCTGGGTGGATTTGTGCCAACTTTACTGAGGCTTCCCACACACCCACACTCATGGACACAACCCCTGTATTAATGACCAATATCACTTGCAACAAGTGTTATCGAAGCTTTGAATTCTCTTAAGAAAAAAGATCACAATCTTAGGTAACCGAACCTCTCTAATGTATTGCACTACAAATATCTCAGCCCATCGTAATTATAAAATAACTGATTTGTGCATACTCAGAAAATGCCCAGGTCTAGGTGTGTTTTCTAAAGAAATTCAGGGACTTTCCTGGCAGTCCAGTGGTTAAGACTCCATGCTTCCAATGCAGGAGGCGTGGGTTCGATCCCTGGTCAGGGAGCTAAGATCCTGCATGCCATGCGGCATGGCCAAAAAAAAAAAAAAGAAATTCAATTGCTTTCCTATCAGTTGACAATCATTATTATTCTTCCTACTGAATAAAAAGGGTTCCCCAAGGCATCAATGAGAGCAGATATCAAGAAGCCCTGAGTTCTCAAAGCTGAGGGGAAGGCTTCCACTCCTAGGTATATACCCAAGAGAAATGAAAACATATGACCACATGAAAACTTGTTCATGAATGTTCCTGACAGTATTATACATAGTAGGCCCAAAGTGGAAGCAATCCAAATGTCCATCAGCTAATGAACAGATATATAAAAAGCAGCATATCCGTACAATGGAACATTATTTGTCCATAAAGGCAATTGGAGAAAAGGGAATACTCTTGCACTGCTGGTGGGAATGTGAATTGGTACAGCCACTATGGAGAACAGTATGGAGGTTCCTTAAAAAACTACAAATAGAACTACCATATGACCCAGCAATCCCACTACTGGGCATATACCCTGAGAAAACCATAATTCAAAAAGAGTCATGTACCAAAATGTTCATTGCAGCTCTATTTACAATAGCCCGGAGATGGAAACAACCTAAATGTCTATCATCGGATGAATGGATAAAGAAGATGTGGCACATATATACAATGGAATATTACTCAGCCATAAAAAGAAACGAAATTGAGCTATTTGTAATGAGGTGGATAGACCTAGAGTCTGTCATACAGAGTGAAGTCAGAAAGAGAAAGACAAATACCGTATGCTAACACATATATATGGAATTTAAGAAAAAAAATGTCATGAAGAACCTAGGGGTAAGACAGGAATAAAGACACAGAGCTACTAGAGAATGGACTTGAGGACACGGGGAGGGGGAAGGGTAAGCTGGGACGAAGTGAGAGAGTGGCATGGACATATATACACTACCAAATGTAAACTAGATAGCTAGTGGGAAGCAGCCGCATAGCACAGGGAGATCAGCTCGGTGCTTTGTGACCACCTAGAGGGAAGAGGGAAGAGATATGGGAACATATGTATATGTATAACTGATTCACTTTGTTATGAAGGAGAAACTAACACACCATTGTAAAGCAATTATACCCCAATAAAGATTAAAAAAAAAAAAGGCAATGAAATACTGATACATACTACAACCGGGAAGAGCCTTGAAAACACTATGTTAAGTGGCAGAAGCCCGAATAAAGACCACATAGTACCTGATTCTGTTTATATGAAGGGTCCTTAATAGGCAAATTTATAGAGATGGAAAGTAGATTAGTGGTTGCCTGGGCCTAGAGTGAGGAGGTGGGGTAGGAGGAAATGAAAGTGACTGCTGGGAATTCCCAGGTGGTCCAGTGGTTAGGACTCCGAGCTGTCACTGCTGAGGGCCTGGGTTTGATCCCTGGTTGGGGAACTAAGATCCCACAAGCCACATGGCGTGGCCAAAACAGAGGAAAAAAAGAAAGTGACTGCTAATAGGTATGAGTTTCTTTCTGGGGGGATGAAAATGTTTTAAAATTTGTGGTGATGGCTGCATATACTGTGAATATACTAAAAACCACTGAGTTGTATATGTTAATTATGTAAACCCTATTAATTTATTAATATGTTACTATAATATAATATAAATAATAAATGAGCACTATATATTAATAAGTAAGCTATTAATAATTTAATATAATAAGATTTAAAATATTGCACATTTTCACACATTACATTGTAAACATTACATGAAATTGCATTTCTAATTGTAAATAAATAGATTTTGTAAAAAACAAAACAAAACAAAAACTAAGAGGAAGGTGAAGCCCCAGGAGTGGCTGATTATTTATATCCCACAATAGAGAACATAAAATGATCTAGAAGGGAATTGTTTAGGGCTTTACAAACTTTCTGCTTTCTGCAATTAAAAGCACAAGGAAAAACCAAGCTTTATGTATTCACATCCACCAAATGAAATTGAACAAGAACTACTTTTTGACAGTTCATTGCAGCAAATGTATCACATTTTATTCAATACCATCCTTTAGTTATACTCAATTATACTGTTTCTGCAACACACTTGCACTTATCAAGTAACATATTAGTCACATTATGTACTTGTTTGTATACTAATGGTTTCTCAACAGCTTAAGCCTTTTTTCCATAAAGTAGGCTTATACTGAAAATTTTTCTTGAGATGTTTTTATAAAAATAATCCAGGGCTTCCCTGGTGGTGCAGTGGTTGAGAGTCCGCCTGCCAATGCAGGGGACACGGGTTCGTGCCCCAGTCCGGGAGGATCCCACATGCTGTGGAGCGGCTGGGCCTGTGAGCCATGGCCGCTGAGCCTGTGCGTCCGGAGCCTGTGCTCCGCAACGGGAGAGGCCCCAACAGTGAAAGGCCCGCGTAGGGCAAAAAAAAAAAAAAAAAAAAAAAAAAAAAAAAAAAATACAGTTAGACCTACTGGGCTCATGCTAAATATTCAAGAAAATTTCATAGAATGGTTGATAGCATTCTTAGACTTTTAGGGCTGGAAGGGCCTTTCCAGATGAGCCGTTCAACCTATTCATACATCAGTGGAGGACCAGCCCTGTACCACACGAAGCTGGTAGGCAGCACAGCTGGACTCACACCCAGGTTTCCTGATTCCCAGGCTCACACTTTCTCACTAAGCCCGTCTCCAGAAGATAATTCACCATAGCAATGATGATAGTGAATACGGCCTTAATCGGTTACTGGAGCACCAATATGAATCACAGTACTTTTCAGTTGTACAATGGTTGACAGTTTATAAAGAGCTTCCACATAGATAATTTTATTGGAGACTCCTCACACCCTACGAACCAGGCAGGAGTCAGCATCTCAGAATGAGGGTCAAAATGGTTACACGATTTTCTCAAAGCCACAGGGCTGGCAAGCACTGGGTCTGGAATGAGAACTTCACGTTCAACATTTTCCAAGAACTCACTATTCCTTGCCATCATGTCACCCAGTTACCCATGCCAGAAACCTGGGCATCACTCTTTTTTTAAAATTTAAGAAATTTTTTTATTTAAAAAAATTTAAAGAATTTTTCTTGAAGGATAGTTGCTGTACAATATTATATGTTACAGGTGTACAGTATAGTGATTCACAATTTTTAAAGGTTCACAATTTTTAAAGGTTATACTCTATTTATAGTTATTATAAAATATTGGCTATATTCCCCATGTTGTACAATATATCCTTGTAGCTTATTTATAGTTGAATCTCTTAGTCCCCTACTGTAAATCACCTCTCCCCCGTCCCACTCTCCACTGGTAACCACTAGTTTGTTCTCTGTGAGTTTGCTTCTTTTTTGTTATATTCACAAGTTTGTTGTATTTTTTAGATTCCACATATAAGTGATATCGTACATATTTGTCTTTCTCTGTCTGATTTAATGGGCATCACTCTTCCTCTTTTTATTCCCTCAAATTCAAGAACTGTTCATTCTAGTTCCTACAAATTAAAAAAAAGTCTATCCACTTCTCTCCACCTTTATTGCCACCACATAAGTTTAGACCAACATCATTTTTCACTTACTTACCTGCAATCTCCCCCTTTCCAATTTTGTCTTTACCTGCAATTTAGCCTCTGCACTGCAAAGGTAGGTGTGCAGAGCACACGGTGATCATGTCACCACACTCTCTGCACCTGTACCCTTTCTTCATCGCTCTCAGGATGAAGTCCATCGACACATTTAGGGCCTCCTTCATGGTCTGGAGCCTGCTCACTGCTTCAGCTCCTGCTGCAGCTTCTGTATGCTGGTCTATTCGGTCAGAGTGAACTCAGAAGCTCTCCAGATTTCCTCAGCTCTTTCTCCCTTTATGCCTCTCCACTGTTCTTTTTCTTTTTCCTTCACCTGGCTAACTTCTCCTCATTCAGGGCTCAGCTGAGATGTCACTTTCTTGAGAAGCCTTCCTTGAGCCCTCCCACTGGATAAGATGCCTCACCCACTTGTCAACCTAAGCTGACTCTTTTTTTTTCTTTTTTTTTCGGCGCGCGGGCCTCTCACTGTTGTGGCCTCTCCCATTGCAGAGCACAGGTTCCGGACGCGCAGGCTCAGCGGCCATGGCTCACGGGCCCAGCCGCTCCGCGGCATGTGGGATCTTCCCAGACCGGGGCACGAACTCGTGTTCCCTGCATAGGCAGGTGGACTCTCAACCACTGCGCCACCAGGGAAGCCCTAAGCTGACTCTTTTAAAAAAAAAAAAAATTATCTTTTTAAAATTAAACATTTTTTTCAGTTATATATATACACACAGAGTATATATATATATGTATATATTTCAGATTGTTTTCTGTTATAGGTCATTACAAATATTGAATATTGTTCCCTGTGCTATACAGTGAATCCTTGTTGCATATCTGTTGTATGTATAGTAGTTTTTATCTGTTAATCTCATAACTCCTAATTTATCCCCCCCCTTCTCCTTCTTGGTAACCATAAGTTTGTTTTCTATATCTGTGAGTCTGTTCCTGTTTTGTATATAGATTCATTTGTATTGTTTTTTAGATTCCACACATGTAAGTGATATATAATATTTGTCTTTGTCTGACATTCGTTTAGTATGATAATCTCTAGGTCCATCCATATTGCTGCAAATGGCAGTATTTCATTCTTTTTTATGGCTGAGTAATATTCCATTTTATATACATATATATATATATACACATATATATATATACACACACACATATATATATATATATATATATATATATATACACACACACACCACATCTTATTAAACCAATCATCTGTTGATGGGCCCTTTGGGTTTTTTCCATGTCTTGGTTATTGTTAATAGTCTAAGCTCACTTTTAATATAGCATTTACCCAGCCTTTTAACTTACTCCCATTAGACTGTAAGTTCTTTGTAAGCAGGGACTATGTCTTTTTTTTTTTTTTTTGGTCTTATCCCAATGTGCCTGGAATACAGCAGGTACTCAATAAACTTGTTAATTGAATGAACAATGTTATAGTCAAGTCAGAACAGGACCGTGCCTGCTCTGAAATTTGAGTCCAAGTTCTAGCTACATGTTTCTTCCCATGCTTGATGACAATCATATCCTGAACACTGAAATTAAGGAAGTGGTTAGAGAAGTTCTCTCATTTAAACACAGAAGTTAGATGAAACCTATACAGATGAGGCAGTAACGCTAACACTAAGATACTGTTCAATGGTTACAGGGTGATGGTTGCACATCACGAACGAATGTTTCATAATGTTTTACATTGACTGCAGTTCTACACAAGAGATGCAAATTGTTGAAAAGCTCCATATGTTTTGCTCTCTTTCTAGAACTCCAATAGAACTGATTGATTAAATCAACGACATTTCAGGCACTTTCTGGCTTTGCAAAGTATATTCATTTAACTGGCCCTTATGCTCTGGTATATTTAAAGGCCTGAATTTATATTTACCCACTGAATTGCATATTATGTTTTCTCAGCGTATGTTTGTTTGTAAAGATGCTTATTATGTTACCAAACAGGAAAATTTGGTTCTGGAAACATTTTTTTAATGCTATTAGTCTAGATGATCTGTACTGAACTTGCAAGATAATGCAAAATCACTATTTTTATAATTATTATTCATTTTAGTTCCTGACACCGAACACCTGCCAGGATTTTATAGATTTAAATTATTTTGCCTTAGATGAAAGAGAAGGCATTGTGCAGAGGTTCTGGGCATTTTGGGGCCACAGAGACCCTTTGGCAGTCTGGGGAAACCTCTGCGGCCCTCCTTAGAACAATGTCTCCAAATGCATACAAGAAAATACATAGGATTAGGTAAAAACCAATTATATTGTAATGCGATTATCAGAATATTAAAAGAGAAATTTCTGCAGCTGCTATGGAAGACAGTTTGACAGTTGTTAAAAAGAAGTAAACATAAAACAAGCATATGAGACCCAGCAATTTCACACTTACGTATATACCCAAAGGAAATGAAAGCAGGGATTTGAACAGACACGTGTACGCCAGTGTTCATTACAGCATTATTCACAATAGCTAAAAGGTGGAAACAACCCAAGTATCCATCAACTGGGGAATGGATAAACAAAACATAACGTATACACACGCAATGGAATATTAATGGTAATCTGTTACAAGTCTTCCCCCAAATAGTCATTTAACTCTAGTAGTTATATCCAGTCATTTAAAAAACCTAGAAAGTCATTGTCTCAAGAAACCCATTTTCTTTTCCCCCAATTCCTTGCCAACTGGTGCATATTCCACTTTTCTCTCATCACAGGAAGCAGAGACCAAAGGCCATTTTCAGTCTACCGTCACTTTTTCAACTGAGTAACTCAATTGGCACTCCAGAGCAGAGAAGCTTCCAGTTGTAATACTGCCAGCTCTCCCAAGGGCCTGCCCTGAGTACGGCTTAGTGTCTTCCTTGATTCCTAAATACAGGATGTCCAGCTGCTTGAAGAGCACCGTGCAAGTGAAACATCTTACTACCAATCTCAAAGGGAGTTCAATTTTCCTTTCTTTCCTAGGACTTTATTTTCTAGTAGAGTTTTCTAATGTTCTTGGCTTTTTTAAACATCATGACAATGCATTGTTTCAGAGAATTTTTACTTCTAAAAATAATAAATTGCACACCTTCCTCAGCATATTTAATAGATATGGCTAAGGTCAGATAGCTGTTTATTATAGGATGTAAGGATTACTTTAATTATAGAATTGTTAGCTTTATACAAACACTTTTTAATAAACACACCAAAGGATGTTCTATTTCCTAAAAACCATTTTGCAGAATGGAAAATCAGGCATAAGTAGGATTGAGTAATGTAAACAAAGTCACAGGTGGAGTATCGATGGGGCTGGAAAGAGAACCAAGAACCAGGGAACAAAACCAAGAACAGAATGAACAAAATGCACATCCAGAGCTCATTCTACCAGCTGGGCTGAAGAAAGTAAAAGCAAGTGAGGGAGAAAATGAGGATAGAGAATAGACGGAGAGGTAGAAAAAAGACGACGGTTAAAACCCAAGAACTGGAAACTGAGAGTGTCACTAACAATGATCTGGAGCCCCAAGGAGACCTCTGATTATGCCGCACTGCATAACAATACCTTCTTGTATTCACTTTCTCAAGTGATTGTCAAGAAACAAAAGCAAAAGCAGAACATTCTACCTGCATGTCCTACTTTTAATAACACAGCTAATGACAAAACACTGTGATGCCTGATCACTTAATCAGTTATCCCTTACCTTTAATGTTGGCTTGAGCTTTTATCAGTGGGCTGAAATCACATTGCTACTGACTTTCTAGTTTTGTGCTATTGCAAGGGCACTGGCCTCTGGAAACCTGACTAGGTTAAAGCACCAGGTCTATTTTGCATATTTTACTATATGGTCTCCGGTTAATGAAGCCAGGGTTTGATATCCATTCTGTGCTTCTTACATATATTTTATTTCTCTGCCAGTTTCTCATCAATTTAGGCTGACAGAAACTGTGCAGATGGATAGACACATATTCATTCCTACTTTCTATAGATCACTTTGGAAGAGTCTGAGTCATTGTCATACATGGAGACAACCCAGTGTGTCTGGGTCCTGATGAAGAATGATGAGCAAAATGCCCAGCAGCTCGATTAATTTGAAGGTCAGTCAGAATGCAACCTGTAGATAACTTTTCTATTAAAAATATTGTCTTCAGTGGCTCCAGTCATTCTAGACTATAGACAGGTCATCCAACCTACTGTGATCGCTGGGTCCTGAAAGTGGCAATAGCATCATTCAGGCATTTGTGCTCTTTGCCGTCCTCTTACTAAAGGATCTGTTTTATGCCTGTATTGTGTATAAACATCAGCCTCCAGATGTTAGCCTATAATTTTTCTTATAAATTAAATGTTTTCTCATTCCAGAGAAACATGTAATTTTTGAACAAAGACTACATCAATACATTTAAGGATAATTTTAATGGTGACAATTCCAGAAGGATTAGGATTTTGTGATTTTATCTTTCCACGTGACTCCCTTTGAATGTTCAAGTGCTAATAACTTTAGTAATAATAACCATTTCACTCAATGTCATCAAGGTTTACCTTCTTTATCCATAAAATGAGGAATAATATCTATCTCATGATTGTGGAGATTATGTGAGAAGTAAGGTATTTAAAGGTCTAGCATGATACCTGGGACAAGAGAGTTTTCAATAAACACAGAACCTGAATTTGAAACTGAAGTATTTTATCTCATCTTCAAGAATATAGATACATTGTAACCAGCCATTCCAAATGAGTCAAAATATTTTTCTTTCTTGAGTTCTATGTACATTATATATCATAAACGAAAACACACATATATATGTGTGCAGACACACAAACTATTTATTTATAATTATCTATTTATTATCTATATATATGTAAATGGAATTTAAGACTTAATCCTGAGGTTATAAAGTTTCATTTTAAATTTATCCCTGGAGTGATTATGTAAGAGCCTGCTTGCATAATGCAAGACAAGAACAGCCTTGACTCTTTCAAGCAATAAATTCTCTTTTCAAGCAATAAAACATTTCTTAAATTGATGTGTGTGGAAATCTGGATATTTAGCAACTGGAAAATGAAAAGCAAGAGATACACAACAATGTGATCTAAATCACACACTCCCCAAGTATAGCAAGTATTGATTTACTAGTAGAGAATATTAAAAGACCATCATTCATAGTATTTCTTTTCTTTCAAAAATGTTTTCTCCTTTCATTAATCATCTTTGTGAAGTGTGATTATTTTCTTGTACCAGAACTTTCTTACGTTATTGCATGCTCAAACTGGCTTTCTATTTTTATGTGTGCAACTGCATGGTTTAAAAAAATAAACTATGGTAAAAAAAATAAACTCGTGTTTTATTTTATGGGGAGAAACTTTGAACAAAAATGCTTTCATGCAATACTCAAAGATAAAGAGACCAAGCTATTTTTCTTTGAGGCTCTTTGTTGTGGATCATAAAGTCTACAATACGTTTATTTACTTATAAAAAGTCTCCTTCCAAATCATCTGCAATTTGATCATTATTTTAAAATTTCTTTAAAAATTAAAAAAATTTAATTGAGGTATAGTTGATGTACAATATTACATAAGTTTTAGGTGTACAACATAGTGATTCACAATTTTTTTTTTTTTCTGCGGTACGCGGGCCTCTCACTGTTGTGGCCTCTCCCATTGCGGAGCACAGGCTCCGGACGCACAGGCTCAGCGTCCATGGTTCACGGGCCCAGCCGCTCCGCGGCATGTGGGATCCTCCCGGGCCGGGGCACGAACCCGTGTCCCCTGCATCGGCAGGCGGACTCTCAACCACTGCGCCACCACGGAAGCCCCACAGCGTCTTTCTGAAAGCAACAGAAACCTCACACTGACCTGCTGGCTTTTCCTAACCTCTTCTCGTGGAATGCACGGTTTTCATGGGTATGGGTGGCATGCCACCTTAAATACTGTAAATGACAGTTTCACCAACTGCTTGTACAGAATAACAAATGTCACTAACTTTTTAGCCTGCAATGTTTTTTTACCTGATCACCTGTCATCCAATATTAATGGCTCTGAGATTCTGTCTCCTCTGTTGTAAAGTGGGAATAATAATTTAATACCTAATTAATTAGTGTTATGAGGATTACATGAGGTAATATCTAAACATCCCGGAGTATGCAGCAGGTACACAACAGACATTAGTTTTTTCCTCCTAGTAGCGTAATGTCTGGACATTTTACTATTGGTGCTGTTGGGGTAACTTTTAAAACTACTAGCTCTCAAAGTCTCTCATCTTTTTATGTAACTTCGATGACACCTTCTGATTCTATAGAGCTGTCATTTCCAAATTCAACTACTCTTTTCAGTTTTCCAATCGCCGTTCCTTCTACTCTCAACAGAGAAAACGAAGGCCATCAAGCTGAAACTCTCCCAATCGACATTTCTCCCTATTGTATATCGGAAACCCTCACCTAAAAACTCCCTTACCTCCCTTATCTCCTTTCCTCTCCTCAGATGATGAGATGACTCTCCTGTATATGGTCTAAAATCCAAACTCTCTCTTCTCTGAAACTTTCCTCCAAAAACCATCACTTCTCTCTTCTATCTCCTGCATCACTGATGCTCCCTCAGTATTGTTCTCTCCTTCCTACCAGCAAAGATTCTACAGTCTCTTTTATATTAAAAATGTACATCAATCCTGCATCTCTCTTGAGCTAAGCTCCATCTGTAGCTTTCCTTTCCCTCCCAAGTTTTTAAAAAGAATTAGTGCATTTCACTTCTCCTCCCTGATTCTTTCCTTAACCCACTGAAATCTTAGCCTCCACTCTGCCTCTCTCTAGCTCCATATTGACAATTTTAGTGACTTTGACAATCTTGATCTTACTTATTTGACACTGTGAATCATTCTGGAAGTGCTCCTCTGTCCTCTAGGACATCACTTTCTAACCTCTTCTCCCCTTACCCTGTGACTATCCACTATTAGTTCTTTTTCACAGTTTCGTCTTTATTTGCATGCCATTAAAAGTTGGTGTCTTCTGTGTCTATCCTTGGTTTTCTTTTCTTCTCATTTTATGTCTTCTTTCTAGTCTACTTTATCCTATAGCATAGGTTCAGTCCTCAGCTATATACTAATGAGGCCCAAATCTATATTTCCATCCTAATCCTCTTTCCTGAGCCCAATTCATCTAACTGCCATTATGGACACATCAAAGCCAATAAGGACATTATGCTTCCCCTTTTGTATTCTTTCTCAGTAAATGGCACCACCATCCACTGTCTTAACCAAGCAGAAAGTTTGGACTCATCAGTAAGTCCTCTTCCCTTTTCCTCATTTCCATGTCCAGTCAGTCATCAACCCTTATTGATTCAGTTCTCGAAATACTTCTTAATTCTTTATACTTGTCCATTTATTTCCATCCTACAGCTACCACCCTAGCTAGGGCTAGCAGCATCTCACATGCAGTAGCTCTTGAACTGTCCTCCTCTCCTGCAGTCTTGCCCCCATCGAGTCCATTCTTCATGCTGTAGCTGCAGTGCTTTATTAAATCAAACATGATTCCTGAGGATACTGCTTCTCTACTCAAGTATTTTCAATGACTTTCCATCATCTTCAGGATAGGGTGAATATTCCTTAACATGTCATTCAGAGCCTTCCCTGACTTGGATCCAGTGCATATTTCCAGACTGATTTCTGTCCACCCTTCCAGTCACACTTGGCCATTAGCCATGTTGAATTTTTTTTCAGTTGTTTAATGAGATCTTGTTTTTCTTGCCTTCAGGCCTTTCCATACACCATTCCCTTTGTCTGAGGTGTTTCCCCCTCCTCTTCTTTGCTAGTAGATTCTTACTCAACCTTCAGATTTTAGCTTAAATACAAATTCCTTGGGAGTTTTGCCTGAATTTCAGATTAGATTCACCCCCACTGCTCTATGCTCCTATAACCCCCTGTTCCAGTTTCCTAGAGCTGCCATAACCACGTACGACAAACCGCATGACTTAAAACAACAGAAATTTATTTTCTCACAGTCCTGGAGGCTAGAAGTCCAAAATCAAGATGTCAGCAGGGCCATGCTCTCTCTAGACTCTGGGTAGAAACCTTCCTGGCCTCTTCCTAGCTTCTGGAAGTGGCCAGCATAGTTGGCATTCCTTGGCTTGTAGCCGCATCACTCTAATCTCTGCCTCTGTCATCACATGGCCTCTCTGTGTCTCTGTGTTCATATGGCATTTTCCTTTTCTTACAAGGATACCAATCATATTGGATTAGGGCCCACCTTCATGACCTCAACTTAACTTGACTGCATCTGCAAAGACTCTATTTCCAAATAAGGTGGCATTCACAGGTACTGGGGGTTAGAACTTCAATATATCTTTTTTTGGGGTATAGTTCAACCCAGAAGACTCCCCCATAATTTCCTTTTCACAGTACTCATCACTCCATATTGTAATTATTCAATGTTCACCTTCCCAGGTAGATCATCCTTCCCTTTTTCATTGGATCCCCATCGTTTGAGATAATAGAGAGCACTTCTTGAAAGAATGACTGTGAGCTAAGAAGCTAAGTTGTGGGCTGAAGAATGGAGAAGCAGGTCAACCAAGAAATCGATATTGGAAATTTCCAAGTTAAAATAAACAGCAGGATTCAATCACAAGCTGGGGTTACATACAGAGTGGGCAGAGGTGTGGGGAAAGTATGGAGCAGGGTCAACTCAAGCACAAATTTTACAGGAGCAGAATTACTCTTTGCAATTTGCTGCCTCTCTTTTGTGTGGGGTTTGCCAGCTTCCTGGGCAGGGGACAGAGCCCTAAATTTCTGGATTTTTTTCTCCAGAGCTGCTGAAATGTTTTTCTATGTCCTCACAAATCTCTTAGTCTAAAGGGTGTGATTATGTTCTGGGTTCCTGAAATCTGGGTTCCTGAAAACAAATTCTACAATTCACAGGGAAGAGAACAGAACACAGAGAATGTACACAATATTTATGAATGTACTGTTATGTTTCTCTAGCTTTTATTTATTGCCTTTTCCTAGAAAGAGAAGCTTGTATGTATGATTCAGCAGCTGATTATTCATGCACTTGGGTCCCCACATCCCAGCTCACAAATACTTTAGCTTTGAATTTACTACCTGAAACAAATCACAATCAAAGTTTCATAGTACATGATGTGAAATCTTTCAACTTAGTAATTTTAAAAACACTTTTATTAAGGTGCTGGTAGAAACCAATGCAACTGACTAAAACAAGTTAAAATATTTTCTGTGCTTACTGTGTGTATAATTTCTTTTACTATCACATTAGAATTGATCAAAATAAGACTCATGGTGATAGTCCAGCTGTTTACTGGTTGTAATGGAGTATCTTTTTGTGATTTACCATGGGACACAGGGATTTGGGGATCTAATTGTGGAAGGGAGAGATGGGAATATAAATAAACAAATGAATAAATAAAATATAATTTGAGGGAAAATTTTGAGAACTACCGGTTTAGTTTATGAGATCTACTGGCCTAAGGTTCTCTGAGATAATTCTAATACATACATGCCTGCTTACATACATACACATATGTGATTCTATTTAAGTTATTTATAATTTATTTAAAAGTGCTTTCAGGGTAAGTTTAGAGCAGTGGTTCTCAAGCAGGGACAGTCTTCCTCCAGTGGGACATTTGGTAGTGTCTGGAGATACTGTCAGTTGCCACATGGGTGGGGAGGAAGGGATGAGTGAGGATGCTACTGGCATCTAGTGTAAAGGTCCAGGACGCTGCTAAACATCCTCCAATGCACAGGACGGCCCCCCACTACAAAGGGTTCCTGAGCTCAAAGTGCCAACGGTGCTGAGGGTGAGAAACCCTGGTTTAGGGGATGAACATTTAGCTGATATAAAAAGGAATTTCCTATTTTTCTCAATTGCCCCCCTTTTTTCCATTTTAATTCTACCACCCTCCAACAACAGAAGAGAGGGAGCAAATAACCTCATTTACTGACTTTCAGTCCCTGGTTCCAGTTCTTTTTGAGACCTGATTGTGTCTCCTACCATTGAGTTTTTTTTTTTTTTTTAAGCATCTTTATTGGGGTATAATTGCTTTACAATGGTTCCTACCATTGAGTTTTATGAGACATTCTTACATTTTTTTCTTTCACTTGAACTTAATTCATTGAGTTCTGTTGATAGTAAGAAAATAGTCCCTAACTAAGAAAAAGAAAGTAATGTTAATATGAAAAAGTTTGAAAGTAGAGATATACAATGCAATGTCAAGTGTGTGTGTGTGTGTGTGTGTATATATATACATATATATACACCTCATAATAGCCTATTAAAGTTTGTCCTACATTCTATGGTACACCTTGAAATATATTTATTCATGATTAGAATTGAAAGAGGTGATAATGTATGTGAAATTAAAATGGTGAATATTATATAATCATAAAACTATAAGGATAAAAGGAAAACTGAGATAATCAAGTCATCTTATGTTTCCCACCTATTTCTTGTGGTGGAGAACTATGCCATTATTATACAGTACAGCACCTGGATAAGAAATATTATTAAATATTAAACATTTAAAATTTAATACGGAATTTGGTTTCTTCTTTGCTTTTAAAAGTTTCCTAGCAGCAGTTATTTCTCAAGTGTTAGACTCTCCATTGGGGTAAGAAGTTGGAACTTCTAAGATAATTTGTTGAATAGGCTGTATTAAACAAATATTTATTGAATGCCTCTTTTGATTGGAGCACATAGTCCTCAGCCCATCTAGTGTTTAATAGGTTAAGCCACAGGAAGTTCTTTCTAGATAAATGGAAAACTCAGGAGAAAGCAAAGTCAGGGAGAACAAGTGTAAATTGCGAGCCTGTGAGGAGCAAATTCAGGTCAGACTCTATCTGGGTCGAGACAATCTCTTCACTTCCTGTTCAGGCAGTGGGGTAAATCTCTGACCTTGAAATCCAAGGCTCCCAGAAGAGCTAAGACTTTCATGAGCTCTAGAAAAGAACCCTAATTTGCAGGATGAGGAAATGGAAGCAATGATTCAGACCAGCTCCAAAGGGTAGCTGTGCTCTCTCTCAATAAGAAATCAGCTAGAAATGTGCCTCGGGTAAATACAGCCAAAATACAGAGTACAAAATACAACACCGTGACCAGCAAAATAAAAGAACCATGTGATGCATGCATGGTAACACAGATGTAAACATGCTATTTAGAATACTAAGGAAAATTATGAAGTGCAGTTTATTAAGATCTTTATTGTAGGATAGCTTATTTCCTGTAGAGTAGAATTCTATTCCCAGTTTTGGTTGTAATCGTGTAGCTAAGTGAGGATTGGGAATAGATATCAGAAGGCCTTTCTTGAAGTGTACTTTCAAAACTCTAAAGAAAAAAAAATATTGTAAATATTTCTGAGAGGTAGCATCTGAGTACGTCTCTGCATTAAGCAATTGCAGTCTGGACCCAGCTACCTTATCTCTATCGATTTTCCTTACTTGTCCATTTATTTCAAAACTCAAACGTAATTAATAATGTGTTTTTGTTCATATGTGAATAATTGTTCATATGTGAATATGATGTGAATTTGAGTATATCCACCTAATAATAAGGCTTGGGGCTTGATAAAAACTCTTCAACGCAAAACTGATAACTGCTTTATGCAGATAATACAGGACATTTTTGCTGACTTTTGTAAAATAACCTTGTATCTTGGGCTGTGCTAGGATTGATTAATTCTAGTAGTTATTTTTATATTTCTTATCATTTTTTTACGCAAGCAATTAAGTAATCTGAAAATAGAGAGTTTTATTTCTTCCTTTTGCATGTTTATGAATTTATGTCTTTTTCTTGCCTTACTGGAAGGGTTAGGACAACCAGTATAATGTGGAGTGGAGGTAGAAAGAGTGGGCATTCCTGCCCTGCTTCTATCTCAGGGAGAAATTACTCAGTATTTCACTATTAAGTATGACATTAGCTGTAGGTTTTCTATAGATCATCCAGAAACGAAAATTTTTCATGTAAAAAAATCCGTTCAGAAAAATCTAATTCATCTTATACGTTATTAATTTCTGTTTTCAAGTATTTAAGTAATGAAAACCCAAGTAATTTCTTTTTTAATAACACATTTATAGACTGAGCTTCAAAGATAAGAAAAAATTAATTTAAGATAATGGATATACTTTTCTGTCCAAAGATATCAAAACCAAGAAATAACATTATAAACAAAAGTGGTATGCAACAGAAAAGAAAAAAAGAAAAAAATGGTTCAATATAATGAATGTCTTCTTTAAAAAAACAAAAACAAAACAAATAAAACATATTTTCTTAATATGTGCCCAGCCAAACTCCATTCTAAAATCTAATGGGCTGAAGAAGAAAAATCAGAGTAAATCTATTCGAAAATAAAGATAAAGCTGCTTTACCAAATATTTCTAATTCTTTTTTCTCTGTGCATAATAATTACCAGCACTTGCCTCCTTTTCTGTGGAGTGGTACAAGTTGCTGCCAATGACGAAACTTTCCTCCTAGCATAAAACATTGTTAACTTTCTCTATCAACTAAATGACTGATTAATATTAAGTCTGTATCACTTTTGAATGTAATATAAAATGCTTACTAAAAGCAATTTAAAGCAGAAAAGCAAACTATTAGATAGTATTCTTGTTTACATTATAAAGTAAGGAATTCATAAAATGGTACAGGGCCTTGTGTGTAATCTAAAAGAAATGTCTGTAATTTAAAAAGTGGAGGTTTCTGACTTTTAATTCAGAATATTTGGGGAAACTTTCTTTTCTTTAAATCTGGAAGGCTTATTAACACACATTTATGAAGCTGAAATGAAGTTAAGATAAATGTTTTAGTAGAGCAAAAATGGAAATAGCTGTAATTAAAAGATTACTTATGTCTTTTCTATCTTTTACAATCCATAATGAACAACTTTATTTACAGAAGCCAACTGAGATATGCTTACATTGAACTAAGAGCTATTATTTATCATATCTCATACACATGGGGTTTAGAGTCACAATGAGATATATACAATTTCAGGGCTTTTTCTTCTTTTGTGGTAGGAAAAGGTTAATAATAACCCTGAAAATAGGAAAGGGCAAGACTTCAGTTTGCAATCAATAAGTCATATTTTTAACCTTTTTGACTTAGAATCAAACAATGGAGTTCTGTTAATATAACACTGTATTAACTTACTGCTTCCAGGAATCTAAACTTAAAAAAACTAATGTCCAACTAAAGAATTAAAGTCATATCAGGTACTGAAAGGCTATATAAATAAGAACTGTCATTAACATAACTGATAAACCCTATTTCCAGTTCCTCTGTTATCCCACTGTGCAGTCAGCACTGCTGACTATTTCTAGTCCAAAACCAAAGAGCTAGATCATTTCCTGGCACACAAGTTTCTACCAAAGGAAAGAGAATGAGAAACGATATACACTCTTATCACACTCTCCTATGTAAGATAAAATTCACGCTAATTTACAAATTTTTATTTACATTGTTTTATATACATCCTAGTTGATGAGTTTTGTACTCATATTGATCTCAGATGATCATTTACTACCACATCTCTTTGATTTTCCAACAGAAAATGGTGGAAGCATGGGATTAGGAGAAAAAAATATATACCACTGGTCAGGTAAGAGCAGACAAGCATATAAGGTAAAAAGAGGGAAAAAAATTGTTGAATTTTGCTTGTTAAAGCATCCACTGTGATCCATGGACTACCACTGAACGTATATGAACACCACTTCTAACAGCCATTTTCATATTTACAAATTGGGTATCCTATCAGTTGAATTATTAGCTAAACCCTTCAATTTCCTTTGCTTAACATAAAAAGGTAACAGGCATCTCAGCAAGCCAGAAGACAAACTAGAAGGGTACTTAAAAAACACTGTTGAGACTTAACCCTCATTTAGAAGCTCTTAAATGGTCCATATAAAGAGAAGCAATTTGGAACCCTATTACTGACTTGCACCATGATCCCAAAACCTGTATGGGAAGTAAGAGTATCTCAACACCAAAAACACCCCAAGTCTCACCAAAGAGTGGGGGCAATATCGTAAACATCTTACTTTGTTCCTATCATCCACTGCATACACGTACGGCTACAGTGACAGCCCTTATTCCCCGTTACATTCACTTCTACACAAATCTCTCTGAAAATCTGCAATAGCGCCACAGCAAGCAGCTGTGCACAGTCTTCCGGCAATGGCTCAGTGAATCTCCATTCAAAATGCTTGGAAGTAAGAATATGGAGTAAGATCAAAAAATGATCTTCTTTCCTCCCATAGTTCTCCAAGATATACTGTTGTACTTTAAGAGGTTGGTAAGCTAAAAAAATATAGAGTATTACATATCCTTGATAGTTCTATAAAAATGTTCCAACTATAGATGAAAATTCCACAAAAACACACTTTTGAGTTCACCCTAACACTTTAAAAAATTAATTGTTTAATTGGTTCCATTTATCTAATCAACTAGGCAAAATCTATTGATTTTAGAGTAATACAGTTCATAAAAGCAAAAGTGAACATTTATAACATTGGGGAGGCAGAAAACAAATCCTGGTCTAACACTGTTATGGATACAAACAGACTTTAAGATTCTATATATGTAACTAGAATTTGCCATTTAAAATGGCCTTCAGCTGTTTTTACTTACATTAGAGTTAAACATCTTGAAATAATTGTAAGTATTTTAAAGCACTTGTCTGAGAATATAAGGCACCTGGAATAATAGAGCTAACTCCCCATAAAATTTCTCAGAGAATAAATTTGTGGCTGCATATTTTGAATACGCAGATCCGTTAAGCCAATTTTGTGCATGGGCACTTATATGACCAAAGCGCAAGCCTTGTCAGACTAATTTTCAAAGCAAAGTTAAATATCACTACTAAACTCTACACAGCAATTTTTGAAACCTGATACTTATCAATCCCAAAGGATAGATATCTAACTTCCTTCCATATAAATAATTGCCTCCCTTTCATCCCCAAACAAAATAAAAAATACACTTAAAAACAAGGCAAGACAAAATAAAACCACAGAAACCCTTCTGCTGTATTTCTGCTTAATTCACATTTTGTCCTAAATGTTCCTTACTGAATCCTTTTAGTCACCTCCACATATTTCTCTGAACTTACATGCATCAATCATTAGCTGTCACTCTAAAGACAAGGAACCAAACTAAAATACGAAACCAAAATTAAGTTAGAAGTAAAAATAATTAATCTGATATTTCTTTGGCCCCAAGTATGATAAACTTGCTACATTTGTTTAGAAAACTGGTAATAAAAATCACTATTTAATAACAAACAGAGGCCCAGAACATTGCAATAAGTTAATTATTTGCTAAGAGGCGCAGCAGCGGGCAGGTGCGCACCATTTGATTTCGGTCATGATCTATTCCTGGAATTTACCAAGAAAAGATGACTCACCTAGGAAATTCTTTGGTGAGCTTAACAGGTCTCAAATCTCTAGATCTCTCACGAAACTCCTTGGTTAGTCTGGAGGGTATCGAGGTCCTGACTCTCCAGAGAGCCTCAACCTCTGTTACCAGCGTATCTTCTCCCCGGTGGAAGTGTTCCGCCTCTGCTCCTTGACTTCCGGCTGAACCCGGCGGTGAAGAGCGAGTCTAACTCCCGCCTCTTCGTCGTGCGCATGCGCCCGGGGATAGGCTGCCCGGGAGCGAGGCTGGGGGCGGGGGTTGGTGCTGGACGACCGCCCTGTGAGGGAGGAGCGAGCAGTAAGCGTCACGGCTGCATTTTACTTCGATGAGGAATCAATGGCCTCAAAGCAGAGCTTCCCAGCCGTTTTCAGCGTCGAAAGACCGCGCCACTCCAGAGCCAAGTGCACTGCCCGCTCGGCCAAGAAGTGCTCGGTCATGGACGCAGATGACGAGGCGGTCCTGAACCTCATTGTCAAGTGCAAGCGGGACTTGAGCAACCCTCCGGGGAGCGCGAGCTCCAGCTGGAAGGAGTGAGAGGCCGGCTTCCAGAGCTCCCAAGAATCGCAGCCCCTGCCGAGTCCTCAGGCAGTACAGCACCAGTGTGGGGACTCCCGGTGGCAGGGCCCCCGAGAAGAAGAGGAGCGTGCGGGCGTGCGAGGGCCGTTTGTGCAGAGCCGGGGCTGCAGGACAGCGAGTTGGCGAGCGTCCCCCACTCCCGCCCCCCCCAGCACTTCGCCCCTCCCTCAGCGTCCACAGACCTTGAGGACGCAGTCCCTTCTTTGGAGACGAATTTGTTGACCCAAAAGGTGTTACATCCCTTGCCCGCTCCCAAAAAAGTACAGGAAGTGAAGGATGCCAGGCGGGAGGTTCCGGGTGCCTTCAGACCAGTAGTGTCTGAGCTGCCTGAAGGAGGGTCTGAGCCGGAGGAACGTTTCGGAGGGCTGGAGCGAGGCGCCCTGGCCCACGGTGGAGCTCGTTGGAGCGTGAGAGCAGAGGCCCCCCCCTGGTGTGAGTGAGGTGTGTCCCAACCTGCACCCGGCTGCGCCGCCCGCCCGTGAAGAAGGCCGCCCTGGAGGTGAGGCTCCTGGCAGCTCTCCTCAACCTGATGGGCAGGTACTGGAGTGGCTGCCGGCCCCTGCACAGCAACGAAGTGTTCCTCGCCCAGGCAAGACACGTGTTGCCATCTGTTCAAGAATTTACAGCCAATCCAACGCCCAAGTTGCCAGTGGAGAAAACTGGACCCAGAGGGGTTAAAAGACCTATTTAAGGCCACATAGTAACTTAACGGCCAAGCAGGCTCTGGAAGCTGGTCTCCTAATTCCTAATTCAAAACGTTCTGGTTTATCAGAGTTTATCAAGTCATTAGCTCGTTTTCTAGTCCTAACTATCCAGTTTCCTCATCCCTCTCTGTCCCATGGAGTTGTTATATCACTTAGGGCAAAGGGCAGCAAACTATAGGCCACCTGCCAAAACCAGCCCACCACCTGTTTTGTAAATAAAGCTTTATTGGAACACAGCCAACCACCACCTGCTGCCCACTCCCCCCCAGATCTACAGCCACTCAGGACTGTTCAACAGTTGTGAATGAAGAAATTCGCTACCTGACTCTGGAAAAGAAATCTTTGCACAGTCACCTTGCTGAGCTACAGCAGCAGTGTGGCGTGATAATGAGTGAGGTGGTATAGGAACTCGCTGACACTGGGAAGAAGATGGATTGCCCGAGGCAGCATCTAGAAAGGCCTCTGGAGGACAGCAGGAGCTGGAAGTCTCTTCTGTTCCGCATGAAGAAAGAAGCGAGAAATGCCGACACTCCAGTTGCTGAACTTGCAGATCACTGGACTTCGAACGAGCGTGAAGAGCCTCTCTGGCAAGATGGTGGAACTAAAGCAGCCTCTGGAGCGCTACAGGATCCGGGAGCTCACCCAGCTGCTGCAGGAGAGCCACACGTTTGCAAGCCAGGCCTGGGCAGCGACTGATGGGTGACACCGTGCCGCAGCCCCACAGACACCCCCAGAGTTCCTGGTGAGTGTGGTTCTGAGTCAGAGCACCTGTGACATCAGCACTACTTGTCCCATCACACTGACAAGGTGATGCCCTCATCATTCCCTAACAGTAAGTGCAACAATAGATCGCATCTATATATACATTTATTTCCCTTTCCCCAAAAAAACTTAGTGCGAACTAGTAGCGTATTATCCCTTTCAAGTTTGAGTTATGTGTGTTTCCTTTGTTGTTTGGCTTGATTTGGGGAACAGAGAGAGAGTTAACAAAAGCATCTCCAGGTGCAGGGCGAGCACCTCCCGGGACTGCCTGGGGCCACCACTGGTGGCACTCTCCACGTGGCTGTGGACAAAGGCCACACACCTGAGCCAGGGGATTTCAGAGCGTTCAGTAGTCAATCAGTGCAGGGAAGCTATTCAGGGTCAGAGTTCTAAGGACATTCTAGCCTCATGGTGATGTCACACTACAGCTGAGTTGTCAACCTGTGCCGTATGGAACAAGTGACGATGGTGTCCCCACCTGGGGGGGCGGGCAGGTTGGGGTGTGCCAGCTTGTGCAGGAACACCGCAGGGAGAGAGAGCCCACTGCGTCCTCCGGGCAGGGCCAGCACCAGCGGCCTTCCCTGTAAAGGACCAGGCGGTGGCTGTTACAGGTTTTGGGGCCATGGTGTCTGTGACCCATCTTCTCCCCACCACCAACGTAGCTGCAAAAGCAGCTACAGACGATGAGAAGGGAACAGTGGGACCATGTGCCATTACAACTTGGTTCATGACACCAGTGGCTGAGCAGGCCCAGGGCTTGGGTGTGTGAGCCTCTGTCCACTTGGCACTTAGAGGGACACCTCAGCCTGCCCTGAGCTCTCGGCCACTGGACGTGGGCTTGGAGCAGCACAGACAGGAAGTGATGCTCTTCCTGACTGTAATTTTCTTCTGGCTCAAACCTTAAGACTGAGGATATTCAAGATTTAAAAATACTCCAGTATAGGGCTTCCCTGGTGGCGCAGTGGTTGAGAGTCCGCCTGCCGATGCAGGGGACACGGGTTCGTGCCCCGGTCCGGGAGGATCCCACGTGCTGCGGAGCGGCTGGGCCCGTGAGCCATGGCCGCTGAGCCTGCGCGTCCGGAGCCTGTGCTCCGCAACGGGAGAGGCCACAACAGTGAGAGGCCCGCGTACCGCAAAAAAAAAAAAAAAAAAAAAAAAAAAAAAAAAAAAATACTCCAGTATAAATATAGATCTCTTCTTATAATACTTTAAACTTAAATAATTTGAACTTCAATTTTGGTGAACTGACCACTGCCTAGTTGCTTATCCTATAGCGTTACATACTGGTAGAATAAGTATCGTGCTGTGAAAAAAAATTGTTTAGAAACAGTTGGACGTAGAAAAATTTTTAAACTGAAACTAGTAATTTAAATGATCATATTTAACATACAGAAACATTACTACAGATTTTGATAGCATTAAATAATCATATTTATTCCAGGACTATATGGAAATACTAACATTTCTACAGCCAGACTCTGCAGGTAAAGGAGAACATAATTCTGAGATATATTTCCACCCAAAAAATGTTTTCTAACATTCAATTCAAAAAGAGGTGCCAACAACTAAGAAGGTGAATGTTTTCACCCTCCTGAACAGATATTGTTATATGAACATCTTATATTATCTACCTGAGAGACTAGCATGTCCAGAGTAAATGATTCATTTTACTTAGAGTACATCAGGATTAAAATGTTTACACTGAACACCTGGAATGTTTACTAAAATTAATCTTATTAAGGTAAAACTTAAAAAATTACTCTGGAACATTTTCACTTCTTACACTCAACAAACAGATGAAAGCAGTCACAGAATCATGTTAAATTTATAATAATTCACATATAATGTAGATTAAATTATCAAAGAAAAGATTCAGCTGACATCTTCAAAGATTTTAGCAGGTTTAACAAATTTCTATTCTGCCACATACTGATATCAGTAGGCATATTTCTTGACATCATTCAATCTATTTTAAAAAATTAATTGATTAGAGACATAATTTGTAAAGCAAGGTAACCAAATTACAGAGTTCTAATATTGGCTTTGCAGAATTTCTTAAGAAAAGATACACAAGGATTGCTCAGCTACCTGTGAATAATTAAATCTCCTTTTCTTTTTTTTTTTCTTTGCGGTACGCGGGCCTCTCACTGTTGTGGCCTCTCGCGTTGAGGAGCACAGGCTCCGGACGCGCAGGCTCAGCGGCCATGGCTCACGGGCCCAGACGCTCCACGGCATGTGGGATCGTCCCGGACCGGGGCACGAACCCGTGTCCTCTGCATCGGCAGGCGGACCCTCAACCACTGCGCCACCAGGGAAGCCCGCCAATACTTATTCTTATCTGTCTTTTTGATTATAACCATGTTAGTGAGTGTGAAATAGTATCTCTGTCATTTTGATTTGCTTTTCCCTGACGGCTAATGATATTGAACATCTTTTCGTGTGATTATTGGTCATTTGTATTTCATCTTTGGAGAAATGTATATTCATATTCTTTGCCCTTTTTAAAGTTGGGTTGTTTGTCCTTTTATTATTGAATTGCTATCTCATCCACTTTTATGGATTCATTTACATTTTTATTCTTAAAATTCTGAAAATATATGTTTTGAGTCTGGATTTCTTGTCTTCCCTAGACCCACCACAAATGCAATATGATCTCCAAATCTGCTCATCTTTCTGAGCTCTTATTTCATTGAAAGTTCTCACTATCCATTCGGAAACCTGGGTGTTATTCTTTTCATCTCCCTTTCCCTCTAAATCCAAATAACTACTATTGTTTTTTTATCTCCTAAAAAACTTCTAGAATTTTTATTTCTATGCCAGCTTTGTCTAGATCACCATCAAAAAATTTTCCCTGAGTATCTGTAACAGCCTCTTAGCTGATTTTTTTAAAAGCTCTATTTCATTCTTTGTACTTCAGTGCATATTTTAAAACATAAATCCTTCTAGTAGTTTACTTTGACTCTTAGGATAAAATTCAAATTCCTTAACATGGATTCTATAAAGGGCATAACTTCCTAATAACTAGAGCTATCAACAATGTATTGGATCAACTTAAAATGTATAAAGTTCCTTGTCACTGGAAACATCTAGATAGAGGGTGAAAACTGATCATCTCTTAAGGGTGATGTGAACAGTATTCATGCTTTGAATAGAAAGTAAAAATCAATGTCTACTAAAACTCCTTACCATTATAAGATGCTATGATTCTAATTCATAGGTATTGTACACGGTAATAACCAAAAGTTTTGATTAATTAGAAAGTCTTATGTAAATACAAATATAAGTAAATGATTTTATAGTTGTAAAGAAAGAGTCATAAAAGCACTGTCATTTTATCCAAAAGTCTATCATCTTTAAAAGTTTCTTTTTTCCTCAACAGTCTAAGATTTTTTCTTTGTCTTTTTCAACATCGTATCTTTTATGTGTCAAGATTTGATTTTCTTTGAAGTTATCCTAGTTGGGCACTATAGTACTTCATGAATCTGTGACTTGGTGTCATACCATTTTGGAAAATTTTCACTATTATCTCTTCACATATTGCTTCTGCTTCATTCCCTATTACCTCTCCATCTGGGAATACAATTTCATGTACTTTAGATCTTTTCACTATATTTTATATATATATATAAAATTTTTTTTCTGTGATTTCTCATCTTTTTTTTCTTCTTGTACTTCAGTCAGGAATTTTTTTTTCTGATTTATTTTCTAATCTCTTCAACTGTTAATCCCATCTATAGATGTCTTAATTGCTGTTATTGTAATTTTCAGTTCCAGAACTTCCATTCGATTCTTCTCTAACATTTTCAGTTCTCCTGAAATCATTCATACTATCAGCAAAGTTATTGAACATACTAATCACGGTAGTTTAAAAGTCCCTGTCCGATTCCTTCATGATCTAGATCTGTAGGTTGTGTTTCTTCTATTTGAATATATATACATTTTTGCTTGGTTTTTGATCATTTGGTTTTGTTTTTTGGTATGCCTGGCCATTTTTTATTAAATTCAGGACATTGTGTGTGAAAAATTTTAGACCTACTTTCAGGCTTTAAACGGTGTTACTTCCAGAGGATTTATTTTCTTCTAGTTGAAAGGGCAGGGGCAGATAATGTAATCCAGCCTGGGATTGAGTTGATTAGAAGGGCTTGAATCTTCATGAGAGTCATTTGGTTTCTGATTCACTCTTATTCCTAAGATGAAACCCATTTGGGGTTCCAGCTGACATCCTGGGCTATTTTGTCTGCTTTTTATTGTGTCTGACTTCAATTTCATCCCTCAGCCCCATAAAACTCCTAGAACACTTGCTCAGTGTCTTCATTTTAGGAGTTGGAAAATGTCTCAAGGAAAAGTGAAATTAAATGTTGGGCTCACCTCTCTGCACACCCCTTCTTTCCAGAATCTTGGCCCCTCAGTCCTGCTGCCCTATTAGCTCTCTGATGCCTTCAAATGGATATTCCTAATGGAGTATCTGATTTTATAATTGTTTTCCGTGGGAGGATTGGTCTGCACAAAGCTATTCCAGGTAGTGAAAAAATACAGGTCATTTCCGTATCCTGTTTGTTGAATTTCTTTTTTAATTCTTTGGGTTGAAATGGTGTCCTTGACCTTTCCTAGTACCAGAAACATCTGAGGAAGGAAAATAGAAATAAAAGAAAGAAGTAATATTTATTGAATTTCTGTTATGTGATGAGTGGTGTGCTAAAAGCATTGCATATTTGAGATAAATTTTTTTACATACTTCACATTTTATTATCTATTTTGTGAAATTGTGGATAACTGAATTATACCTCTGTGTATTCACTGTTAAGATTTTTTACCTTCAGGACAGGCCCAAGAATCCTTAGTTTATTTTCATGATACATAAAAGAGGATGTTTAAATATTAGGAAATATAAATCGAAATCCATCCTTTTATCCTAAGCAAGAAAGTCTAGTTTTTTATTACTTGAGGAATTTTTGTAGGTACAACCTTTCAGAAAATCACAGTAATCATTTGTGAACCATGAGGGATAGCTGCTTTGCTCCATTTCTGTACAATGAGATTTAATCTGAATACTAAAAGAAAAATAATGCTTTACTCCAACTCCAATATATCAAACAGAATTACCTTTAACATTATCAAATGAGTCATATAGTAGTCACCCAGGTGATATGTATGATTCCCTCTTTACATTTCCTTACCTAAAATTCAAAACTCTCTCTGTAAAGAATATTATTTAATGTTCCAGTTGGGGGATATTTCTTTACACTTACACAATTTTATAAGGGTTAAGAATCTCATGTTTATACTACAGAGTTTGCATGTTTGGTTTAATGTCAGGAAGCTTTTTGTGGGTTTATTTTACAGTCTCTTACTTTCAAATCTAACATGTCAAAACTACCTGCAGCAACAGGAGACAATTTTCATTTCTTTCACTAGGCTGTTGAAACGTGGCCTGGTTCCAGTTATTCATGTCACATAGTCCCAAGGTAACTTCACAGACTACATTCTTCACTGAGTAAAAGTCACCCCATCAAGAAAAAAAAGTTCCTTGTGGGACTTCCCCGGTGGTCCAGCGGTTGGGACTCCGCGCTTCCGCTGCAGGGAGCGTGGGTTGGATCCCTGGTCTGGGAATTAAGATCCTGCATGCCGGGCGGCGAGGCCAAAAAAAAAAATTTCCTTGGTATTTTATTGAAAGTATTGACTAACTCCTTCTAGCTCTCCATTAAATTTAATATTACATCAAACACTTCCTGGTAAGAAAGGAAGCAGAAAAGAAATTTTAGCTTTTGTTCTCAGGAAAGATGCTTTTAGGACTGCCATGCTAATGCCCTGTGTTAAACCTGCAGCCACAGGGAAGTCTGTCTAGGTGAGCAATCAGAGGGGAAGAAGGTGATGTGGGCTGCAGGTAGGCAATAGCCTCAAGAAAATCTCCCAATTGTAAGGATCTTATCTTTACATCTTGGAAAGTAACTGAGGACACACTCCTCTGCTTTTTTTTGTTACCCCCAGACTAGCTCAGGAAGTGGGAGCTAAGGAAAGGGGCTGGAATGAACTGAATGGTTCTCCAGGCTTTCCTAGATGCCTTGTCTGTCAGAAGAAGGCAAGGTTAACCCAGACCATGCAGGTCCTTATACTGTCAGTTTTTTAGGTACAAGGCCAAGGTTGGGGGGCTGGAGGTGTAGCGTGATTGATCTGGGAGGCTTAGGGAAAAGTTCTTCTGGAAATGGTTAATGTGGGGGGAGGAGGAATGTCTGGGGTGGAGGTAGAAGTAGGCAAGGGAGACCTCAGCAAGCCCAGAACAATCTTTCTTCTCTGCAAACAGTAAGACACAGGAATTCTGTGATTTTTCTCATCCTCTGCTGGGTCTTAAATGCTAATGGCCAGAGCCACCAACTGCTTACCAGTGCCTAGAACAGAATCACTGAATTCATTGATCCCCATTTCTAGGTATTCTTGAATATGAATTTTGTAACAGAATCTCGAAAAATGTGGAACATTAATTATAGGGAAATATAGATTAAATATAAATTGTGTGGTCTCAGCTTGGCTGAAGCTGTGTTCATCTCAGGATGCAGACATATCTGGAGGAGATGGCCTACAATCTTCAGGAAGGATTGAGAAGTCTCCTGGGAAAGGGTTTATTTCATTATTTTAAAAAATTTATTTTATATTGGAGTCTAGTTGATTAACAATGTTGTATTAGTTTCAGGTGTACAGCAAAGTGATTCAGTTATACATACACATGTATCTATACTCTTTCAAATTCTTTTCCCATTTAGGTGATTACACAGTATTGAGCAGAGTTCCCTGTGCTAAACAGTAGATGCCTTTTGATTATCTATTTTAAATATAGCTGTGTGTCCATGTCAATCCCAAGCTTGCAATCTATCTCTACCCCAAGCCCTGCCCCCACCTGGTAACCATAAGTTCATTCTCTAAGCCTGTGAATCTGTTTCTGTTTTGTAAATAAGTTTATTTGTATCATTTTTTAAGATTCCACATATAAGCGATATCATATGATATTTGTCTTTCTCTGTCTGACTTACTTCACGTGGTATGATAATCTCCAAGTCTATCCATGTTGCTGCAAATGGCATTATTTCATTCTTTTTAATGGCTGAGTAATAGTCCATTGTATATATGTACCACACCTTCTTTACCCATTCATCTGTCAATGGACATTTAGGTTGCTTCCATGTCTTGGCTATTGCAAACAGTGCTGCAATGAACATTGGGGTGCATGTATCTTTTCGAATTATGGTTTTCTCCAGATATATGCCCAGGACTGGGATTGCTGGATCATATGGTAGCTCTATTTTTAGTTTTTCAAGGAACCTCCACACTGTTCTCCATAGTGGCTGCACCAATTTACATTCCCACCAACAGTGTAGGAGGATTCCTTTTTTCTCCACACCCTCTTTGGCATTTATTGTTTGTAGTTTTTTTGATGATGGCCATTCTGACTGGTGTGAGGTGATATCTCATTGCAGTTTTGATTTGCATTTCTCTAATACTTAGCAGTGTCAAGCATCTTTTCATGTGCCTCTTGGTCATTTATATGTCTTCTTTGGAGAAATGTCTATTTAGGTCTTCTGCCCATTTTTTGATTGGGTTGTTTGTTTTTTTGATATTGAGCCACATGAGCCGTTCGTAAAGTTTGGAGACGAATCCCTTGTTGGTTGCATCGTCTGTAAATATTTTCTCCCATTCTGTGGGTCTGTGGTCTTTTTGTTTTGTTTATGGTTTCCTTTGATGTGCAAAAGCTTTTGAGTTTAATTAGGTCCCATTTGTTTATTTTTGCTACTCTAGGGGATGGCTCAAAAAAGATATCGCTGCGATTTATGTCAAAGAGCTTTCTACCTATGTGGAAAGGGTTTATTTTATTTTTTATTTCTTAAATAATTTTTATTAAACATTATTTATAGATTTGCCAACAGTTTTGCAATGCCTGAGAAAATAAAAACATTTCTATAAGCCATTCCTTAATGGTATTTATATCTATGTCTTGGGTCACCATCCTTGTTCTACTGTTCTAACCCTCTTGCATGCTTTTGCATCTTGAGTACCAAGTACCATGCTTTGCATCTTGAGTACTTTATCTGGTCACATTCCTGATCTAGCTGCCAAGTTTTTTTTTTTTTTTTCATTTGTAGTGATGTGGATGGACCTAGAGACTGTCATACAGAGTGAAGTAAGCCAGAAAGAGAAAAACAAATATTGTATATTAACACATATACGTGGAATCTAGAAAAATGGTACAGATGAACCTATTTGCAAAACAGAAATAGAGACATAGATGTAGAGAATAAACGTGTGGACAGCAGGGTGGGGAAAGTAGAGTGGGATGAATTGGGAGATTGGGATTGACATATATACTCCACTGTGTATGAAATAGATATGTAGTGAGGACCTGCTGTAGCACGGGGAACTCTGCTCGGTGCTCTGTGGTGACCTGGATGGGAGGGAAAATCCAAAAGTGAGGGGATATGTGTATACATATGGCTGGTTCACTTTGCTGTGCAGCAAGAGCTAGCACAACACTGTAAAGCAACTATACCCCAATTTTAAAAATAAATATTAAAAAAAATGGAAAGGGTTTATTTTAAAGGAAGATATAGGCACATACTCCAGGTCTGAGAATAAGGTCTCACTTGGAAGGAGGGGATACAGTGTCACCTAGAGTGTCTTCCAGCACAAACTGGTCTGCCAGCTTTGGTCACCATAGGTGGTTTGTTTGCCCCAGTCTTTGCTTCCACCCCCTTGCTGATGCTCTATGAAACTGCATGATGCCTCATTACTGCCATACTTCCTATGCTTGCCTTAGAGTAACAGTGTCAAAGCTATGCAGATTATTGTCTGATGTTCCCCAAACCATCAGCCCTCAAGGTGTATAAGGTACTTGTTTCACCTTCTCAAGTGGGTTTTTTACTTTATCGCTTAGGAACCTAACAAAGATTATACCTTGAATCTCACAGAGTCCTTCCAATCAGTCCCCACAGCATCTCCTTCTTTCATTTCCCCTTCTTGTACTTCAAGTCCTTTTCTAAAATCTTCATCATCTCCTTTTTATCCAAAAGCAAAGTCCTTATACAGATAAACTTATGCAAATGCCATTGTTTCAAACAGCTGTCTCTCCAGTTTGCTCTATGTAACTAAAGATAATCCTAAAGGCCAAAAGTCAACACAGCCTTGTGTCAATAGTAGATATCAATAGTAGACTCCAATTTCAAACTGGGGTTCCTGTAACACAAGCCTTTGTCAGAATAGCAATCCCTGATCTTCTTAATAGATTCCTAGTAAACTCATTGTAATAGCATGTTATAAATGCATCTATTTCCCCTAAACCTGCAGGATCCGTATTAAGGTACATGGCTATTACTAGTTGTGTTTCATCTTGAAAGAGTTTGATGTACGCATTCAGAATAAAGGCTAACATTCTGCTTTTAATGGTTAAAATCCACACAAATTCCATGAAATTAGAATGTTTTATGACATTTGATCTAGCTTGGTGGTGTTAGACTAGGAATAGATTGGTTTTCTTTTGTGATAAAGTAAGATTAAATCCTCTACTTAAAATGATTTCTAAGATAAAACATGAAGCATTTTCATCAAAAATAGAAGGACTGAAGCCCCTCATAATACTTATATATACACAACCAAAAGGATAAAATTTTGTGTAATGAAAAATAGCATGATACAGTCGCAAACAAAAACCCCTAGAAAGGGGAGGGGCCACACATACATCCCACGTGCTCTAAGAAGTAGCTCAGGAACCTTAATTAACTCTCTGAGTCTTGGATTCCTCATATGCCTAGTGGGGATAAACATCTAAAGGCACTGCGTGAGAATGAAACTGATAATGCTTTTAACATCTCTGACATTTGGTAGGACAAATGAAAGGCAGTTCTAATTTCCTTCAGTCTTGGAAGTTTGAACTAGAATTTTATGACAAGTGTTTTAAAGCATCTGACACTACTATATTTCTCTTTATTGGTCTTGCAGTTTACATTTTAGCAAGCTTCTGGAGATATGAATTTTTCTAGAATAATTTTCAGGAAGTGCTTTAGAATTTTCTGGGTTTTTTGTATCAAAAGACAAAAAAGGCTCAGTCCAGGTGAAACACCACAGAGCTTCTATCAGTTTAATTTTGGTAGGTGAGAGAAAGAGAAAAATTTTTGAGATACTATAAAACGGCAGATAAGTGATCATTCTCCTCTTGTTGTTATTATTATTAGTTGCATAGAAATGTTTTTGGGAGTCTATGAAATTGAAATTTTGGGCAATTGGCTGAATAAGCTGATGCAGAAGGGGCTCATACCTGTTGAAAACACTTGAAAATACTGGATAAACTAACAAACAGCAAAACCAAAAATGATCATGGACAAACTTGACAAGAAGAAAGAGAAATCTTTAAATACCATAAGTAAAGAACTCAAAGTCAGGATGGGCTCTGGAGAGAGATTTTGTAGGAAAACTTGCACATCTCAGGACAATCAGGATTCTTGGGGAACAATATAAACGCACTGAACATGAACTCATAATAAAACATAAAGGAGACAGTGAAAAAAGCACCCTGAGGAAGAATCAGCAAGTACACAAACATTTCCTCTTACAAAAGCACTCTAAGAACTGCAGATATTAGAGTAATCTGAAAGAGGCTGCAAATTAAGTATGTTGAAAAAAAATAGGAAGGAAGGATAGAAACTACAATGAAAGAAAGGAACATTAGGAAAAAAAATGTTTATGTGGTAATTCGCCATACTTCATCCTTTAGAAACATTTCCCCCTCGATTTCTAGGTCCTTTGCATCAACAGATATCTTTGCCCCTTAAAGACACCTGTATTTGTATGCTAGAGCTGCTGTAACAAATAACCACAGACTGGGTGGCTTAAACAACAGATAGCTATTGTCTCACAGTTCTAGAGGCTAGCAGTCTGAGATCAAGGTTGGTTACTCTGAGGCATATAAGGGGCAATCTGTTCCATGCCTCTTTCCTAGCTTCTGGTGGTTTGCTGGCAATCTTTGGTGAATCTCTACTTACGTCTTCACATGGTGTTCTCTCTGTGTAGGCCTGTGTCCAAATCTTATAAAGACACAAGTCATATTGGATCAGGGCACTCCAGTATGACCTTATTTTAACTAATTATATCTGCAGTGACCTTATTTCCAAGTAAAATCATATTCTAAGATACTGGGGGTTAGGTCTTTAACATAGGGATTGTGGAGGGACACACTTCAATCCATAACAACATCCAAATATAAGGTGGTTATTTTTAGAAATGTTCAGGCTTATTAGAGCAGCAGAACTACAGAAATCCTCCAAACTGTTCACCCTATACCAAAAATGGATTGCTTTTATGTAGATAAGAGAGATATTTCAGATAACCCCTAGACTTGCACATTATATATCAAAAGGACATCATCAAGATGCAAGGCCATACCTCACAGTAGCCAGAAAGACAGGAAGCTTCTCTATTACAAGCTCCTAGGACTTATAATGTAGCTTTCAGAAAACTACTTTTGTCTCTGAGTATTTTCAGAATTCTTGTGTCTAATATAGATCTGAACAGACAGTATCAGAATTAGTAATATATGTAATGTTTTAAAAACAATGAAAATGGACATTTAAATTATGCTAAAGTATGCTTTTGGGTCTGGAAATTTAGCCAATGACTGGATGACAATATTAATTATGATTATGTACGTTTTGGAGACAATTCCAATGCTATCGACCTGATGTCAGCCCTTTGCAGCAATAGTCCCCCAGGGGTAGTGTCCTTGTGTATATGGCTCATTCTTCTTTCTCTCTCCAGTTTTTCCTTTTCATCCTGCCATTTGCTTCTATAGACTCTATGCCTTCTTATCTTGTCTTTGGCCACATGGAGGCAATCTATGTCCTGAGCCAGACCCTGGGATCAACCCTTCTGTCTTTACTTTGACTTTTCATTACTATCACACCAACAAAAGCTACTATTATTAATCAACCTTTATGGAGCACATAGTCTGTGCCAGGCAGGTAGATGACTTTCCATTGTGAAGATGCCATCAAAAAGGCAACAACGCTGGCAAGAGACAATGATCTGCACTTGCTCTGAATCTTCAAGTGGGGAAAAAACTAAAATGGATTCTCAACTGTGGTCTGGAATAAAATTCCTTGTCACCAGCATTTGCTGGGTTATTGATAAGGTGAAACATCAGGTCCCATTGTAAGAGGGGGAGGAAAAGATGGAGACATTGATTGAACCCATGAAACTTTGCAATAGGTATTGACCAGCCTTGCTCTCAGACAATAGAAACAGACTGAGATAAATACTCTTTGTGCTGTTGTCACTCACTCATGTGGTTGAATCCATGCAGAAGCGAATTTCTTGTTGCTGTACAAAGGTGTCTACGAAGAAGCTGCTGTAGAAAACATTTTCCTCACCTATTCAAGGCTGCAGAGGTAGTTCTTACAGGGATTTGTGCAGCCTGCTGGAGTGTGAAGGGTAAAAAATACAGGATAAAGTAAGGAAGCTCGATGTGTATTTTGTAGGAACCATATCCTAAGGAAGAATCAAGACACTACAGTTGAGATGGGAATTAGTGTCCAAAAGTTCTCATAAAAATAGGTTAAGTATTTGCAAATCCCAAGTAGAATAGGTGCCTCATGGTTAAATAGCTGAAAAATGTAGAATCGCCTTTGTTCTTTGCAGAGATGGGGAGAACCATGAGCTACTGGGACAGATTTGGAGCAAAGAGGTTCTTGAAAGCTTCAGGAAATACGGTGCAACCTTATATGGCAATGTGCTGATTAAAGTGAAATCACGAATCCCCATCTACCCTGGTTGGGGGAACACTGCAGGTGGGGAGGAAGAACTTTATTTTTCTAAAATTCATCATAAGTCTTATTTTGGGCCTCTGTACCTTCAGAAAGGCAGGAAATTTAAACTCTAGTCTTTTGAAGGATTTTCTTGTCTCCCAAGAATATTTGTGTCATAGTTGTAAAAATTTACCCAGTGCTAAGAACTCAGGGCTTGATGTCTGGTTATTGATTCACCCACACAAATGAGCACTAAGACACCCCTTTTGTGTTTCAGCATAGCCCTCGAGGTCCGCTGGCTTCTGCTATACCTACGATATGTTCTGTTTCCAAGGTGTACAGGAACCATTTTCCCCCTGGGATCTTGCCACTTCCTTGTCTGCGCAGAAGGCAAGCAGTGAACCCCCATCTTTTCACTTCCTGTAGCCTGGAGAGCCTTTCTGGTGGGGCTGTTAGCTCTCTCCCTCCTGCTTCTTAAAAATATTTTGTTGACATGATATAGTCTTCCTTCCCTGGAATCCAAAGATTAGAGAAATTTAGGGTAAATTCTGCTCTTTTTTTTCCTACTAGTTTACTCCTCTGAGGCAAGAAATACATGACTGTCTATCTGCTTGAATGGAAGGGAGAAAAGGAAACATAGGTTGAATCTCAAAAATATTATCTGGTTACAGTAGTGTCAGAGGTCTCAGAATTGGGATTAACATATACACACTACTATATATAAAATAGATAATCAACAAGGACCTACTGTACAGCACAGGGAACTCTACTCAATACTCTATAATAACCTATATGGGAAAAGAATCTGAAAAAGAATAGATATATGTATATGTATAACTAAATCACTTTGCTGCACCCCTGAAACTAACACAGCATTGTAAATCAACTATACTCCATATAAAATAAAAATTCAAAAAAAGAAAGAAAAACATCAAAGCTAAGAAAAAGGGAAAAAATAAAAAATAAGAAGCTTTGGCCAGCTTTCTAGAGCTGTGGCCATCTGTCCAGGATAGGTATATACCATGCTGATGAACGAGGACGCAGTATAATTCTTCAGAATTTCACTAGATGAGACCAGAACAGCAACCACTATCCACCATTTCACTCATTGGTCAAATTCTTGGTTTTGCTACTCTTGTGACTTCTAGTTACTGAGGCAGGCATTCGCATATACTCACCTTTTTTTTTTAGAATTCCTGGCACATAGAGGTGCTTTAAAAATCTTATTTGACACTAATGGTTCTTTCTTTTCTTTTCTTTTTAATAACTTTTAGTTTAAAAATTATTTTATTTTAAAATTAAATTAAAATTTGTTTTTTGGCCACAGGGTTCTCATTTGGGACAGTAGCAAATAGAGCAGAGAATTAAAGTTTAAAAAAAGACATGAAAGGGAAATTTCAATTTTGGAAGCATTTGTGTCTACAATGAAATAAGAACCGGGAGACAGTGATGGAGGAGTTAGATGCAGTCCCTGTCCTCTGGGGTCCATGTCTGAGAGAAAACCTTCAGTGGCGCCTTGAGCATAGAACTTCAGCTTGTGGACAGTGAAAAGATGCTAGGTTTGGTGGAATTTCTTTTGTGTTTTGCTTTTCCTGAAAAGGACAGAAACTATAGAACAAAATCACAGGCAGAAAGTGAGAGCAAAGAATGATTGTGTCAGGCAGCTTGTCCTAGTGGAGAATCAAAGCCAAGTGCTCTTTACCTGTGGATGGCTTGGCTGAAGAGAACTATGGCTTCTACATCTACTTTCCTGCTCTTTTTCCTCCCACATCTATTCAGGATGAATAATAGAGGCAAGAGGAACAAGACAGAAATGAATTCTTCTAATCCTGGATACGTATAAACCCTATTGAAGATATATTATAATTTAAACTAATTTTAAATAATCCATCTACATTGTAGAGTCCATCTACAATGAAAAAATAAATGGCTTAGTCAGAATGGCCATCATCAAAAAATCTAGAAACAATAAATGCTGGAGAGGGTGTGGAGAAAAGGGAACACTCTTGCACTGCTGGGGGGAATGTGAATTGGTACAGCCACTATGGAGAACAGTATGGAGGTTCCTTAAAAAACTACAAATAGAACTACCACATGACCCAGCAATCCCACTACTGGGCATATACCCTGAGAAAACCATAATTCAAAAAGAGTCATGTACCAAAATGTTCATTGCAGCTCTATTTACAATAGCCCAGAGATGGAAACAACCTAAGTGTCCATCATCGGATGAATGGATAAAGAAGATGTGGCACATATATACAATGGAATATTACTCAGCCATAAAAAGAAACGAAATTGAGCTATTTGTAATGAGGTGGATAGACCTAGAGTCTGTCATACAGAGTGAAGTAAGTCAGAAAGAGAAAGACAAATACCGTATGCTAACACATATATATGGAATTTAAGAAAAAAAAATGTCATGAAGAACCTAGGGGTAAGACAGGAATAAAGACACAGACCTACTAGAGAATGGACTTGAGGATATGGGGAGGGGGAAGGGTAAGCTGTGACAAAGTGAGAGAGGGGCATGGACATACATACACTACCAAAGGTAAGGTAGATAGCTAGTGGGAAGCAGCCGCAGAGAAACACTATTCTTTTGCAAAGTCACAGAATATTCTCTATCCTGCTTTTTTTGTGGACAGCCTGTTCATACTATTTATATTAATTCCCAAGTCATTTATTTATCTTTGAAACTGTACTTACTCATGCCAACCATTTGTTTGCTTTGTGGAAGGAAACATAGGCTAGGGGAACTTTAGTTAGGTAACTTAAATTCACAGGAAGCTTGAGTTTGTTCTCTGTTGTTTGACTAATTGACCCTAAACAGCTTCCAAACTCAACTCTCCATAGGCACAAGGCAGGTTCCTTAAAAGGGTAGAACAAGGCTGGTGGCAAGTGCATCCACGTAGGAAGCATGCCCTTTCTGAAGGCAGCAGCAGCTAATCATTGTTGTCATGAGGGGTTGTGGGATAGTTAATTCATAGACTTTTGCTATTTCAAGAGAAACCAAAACCTTTTATGTGAAGTCTACTTATTACAAAATGTTGTCAATTAATTCACATTAAACCAATGCTGTGCAGTCCAAGCAAAACTTGCCCTCAAACCAGAAATGCCCCACTGGTTTGCCTCATTGATGTTAGAACATTTCTCAGTACAACCAGTTAAAGAACATGCTTTCTTACCTTTTTAAGCATTTGTATTAAAGATTTAGGGGAAAAAAGCATACGGCCCCTTATTGTTTACTCATTTTACTAATTTTACCTAAAACTAGGACTGATAATTAGCTAGCCTGCACTGTTATGTCAGTCAGCGTTCATTCTGATTGATTGGAATTATGTGGTCCAAGTGATTAAATATCCCTGTCCCAAATAAATAAACAACACATACCACTAGCTTGGTTTAGATGTGGTTTTGCCTAAACATTGAAAGTTCTTTCAAAACCTTTTTATTTCAAGTGTTCTAGAATTTCTCAGTTACTTTAAAGATAAAGGTTATATTAACTTAAATAGTAATTTGTCAGGCAATAATCCCACTCGTCCAATTTCAGAATATTATTTGGTGATTCTTACTCAGCAGCCCCTTTTTTTTTTTGTATGTACTGCAATTTTATTTCAATCGCACAAAGTTAGTGTGTAGGAAATTTAAATGAAATAGTAAGGTAAAAATAGCAGAGAACCAAAAAATCTAAAAAGGAAGTACACCTAAAGCATGAGAATTCAACATTCATTAGTATTTCATCTTAAGGGTTTTTTTGGTAATATTTATTTATTTATTTATTTATTTATTTGGCGGTGCCACGTCTTAGTTGCGGCATGCGGGCTCTTTAGTTGCGGCATGTAGGATCTTTAGTTGCGGCATGTGGGATCTAGTTCCCTGACCAGGGATTAAACCCGGGCACCCCCAAGCATTGGGAGCTTGAAGTCTTAGCCACTGGACCACCAGGGAAGTCGCTCATCTTTAGTTTTGATTGACACTTGATGCTTGCAAATTTTGAAACAAACTGTGAGATCTCAGCAGCCCTTTTAAATGATCTGCCTGGCATGGGTTGATTTAAAATGTTTGGTAAAAAGCAATTGATTATCCATATTCTTCAAAGATCATAATGGACTATTGGCTTCCCTTTTGTTTGAATTTAATCATGTTTTCAGTCAATTAACTGTGAAGTGTCTTCAACTTAATAGAAATATAATTGGTTCAATTGTCAATTGTGTTAGACTTAAAGCCAATTCCAAATATGAGATCATATTGAAAGCTGTTTGTAACATGCTTTTTTCCTCCAAAATTTTTATTTTATTTATTTATTTAATTTATTTATTTTTGGCTGTGTTGGCTCTTCGTTGCTGCGCGGGCTTTTTTCTAGTTGCAGCGAGTGGGGGCTACTCTTCGTTGCAGTGCACGGGCTTCTCATTGCGGTGGCTTCTCTTGTTGCAGAGCACGGGCTCTAGGCACATGGGCTTCAGTAGTTGTGGCACACAGGCTCAGTAGTTGTGGCTTGTGGGCTCTAGAGCACAGGCTCAGTAGTTGTGGCGCACGGGCTTAGTTGTTCTGCGGCATATGGGATCTTCCCGGACCAGGGCTGGAACCTGTGTCCCCTGCTTTGGCAGGTGGATTCTTATCCACTGTGCCACCAGGGAAGCCCCCAAATTTTTATTTTAAATAGTAATTTACAGGATCTCAATATTGAAGAAACTTACTTTGAAAAGCTGACCTAAAATAAATAGATGGCCAGTTATTTCTCCAGCAAAAATGGGTTTATTTGGGATCAGCAGAGAATTGTAATTTGGGGTCTGTGACCATGGTGAGTCACGTGCAAGTCCCAGCACAGTGAAGAATGGAGAACTCTTATCAAGGGAAAAGGAAGTTGGAAGGGCTGGAGTAAATAAAGAGTCCATGGGTTTTCATTGGTTGAGTTATTGCCAAGAAACAAGAGGAGTCTTTTTCCTGTTGGGCTCTGGTATCATTGCAAAGTATGAGAGTTCTCTCTTCTAGTCTCTAATTCAATTTAATTGAGGTTTCTGTTTATTAACTTTTTACAGAAATTATTTAGGATAGTAATGATCTTTGTAGTAACCAAAACATCTAGTCAAATGAGGCAGCAGTGGAAAGAGCCAAAAGACATGGGCCTGGTCTTATTTGCTAGCCAATGTAATTCTTTGGTTTTATTTAAGTATTATTATTAAGTATTTGGAAATATTCTGGGCCAGAAATGTAACTATTTCCATGGTAGAATTTTTATACTTATATTTAACTCACACTTACTTTTCTCAGTAAGAAAGAGGAAAACTAACATCTCTGGAACTTATGGTGTTTGAAACTTATTAACTCTATTGCCTCTGGCTATAGAGATCAGAAAGGAGTTTTGCAAGTTGAGGTTAGAAGAGCAGTCTGTCTTTCTGACCTGTAGTGTTGCCAGTAATTGTAAGCCAGGGGTTACACTTGGGAAATTAAGATATTTGATTCCTAAAAAAGAGTGTGATGTGTGCAGGGCCAATAGCAGGGCTTGGAGCTGTTTACATGTATGAGGGGTAACTTCTCAGGTCAGGAGTGATCAGCAAATTAATTATCTTCTCAAAGAACCAGCTTTTAGTTTTATTGATCTTTGCTATCATTTCCTTCATTTCTTTTTCATTTATTTCTGATCTGATCTTCATGATTTCTTTCCTTCTGCTAACTTTGGGGTTTTTTTGTTCTTCTTTCTCTAATTGCTTTAGGTGTAAGGTTAGGTTGTTTATTTGAGATTTTTCTTGTTTCTTGAGGTAAGATTGTATTGCTATAAACTTCCCTCTTAGAACTGCTTTTGCTGCATCCCATAGGTTTTGGGTCATCGTGTTTTCATTGACATTTGTTTCTAGGCATTTTTTGATTTCCTCTTTGATTTCTCTTTCTTGCTTATTTAGTAGCCTATTGTTTAGCTTCCATCTGTTTTTCTTTTTTCCAGTTTTTTCCTGTAATTGATATCTAGTCTCATAGTGTTGTGGTCGGAAAAGATACTTGATATGATTTCAATTTTCTTAAATTTACCAAGGCTTGATTTGTGACCCAAGATATGATCTATCCTGGAGAATGTTCCATGAGCACTTGAGAAGAAAGTGTATTCTTTTGTTTTTGGATGGAATGTCCTATAAATGTCAATTAAGTACATTTTGTTTAATGTGTCATTTAAAGCTTGTGTTTCCTTATTTATTTTCATTTTGGATGATCTGTCCATTGGTGAAAGTGGGGTGTGAAAGTCCCCTACTATGATTGTGTTACTGTCGATTTCCCTTTTTATGGCTGTTAACATTTGCCTTATGTATTGAGGTGCTCTTATGTTGGGTGCATAAATATTTACAATTGTTATATCTTCTTCTTGGATTGATCCCTTGATCATTATGTATGTCCTTTGTCTCTTGTAATAGTCTTTATTTTAAAGTCTATTTTGTCTGATATGAGAATTGCTACTCCAGCTTTCTTTTGATTTCCATTTGCATGGAATATCTTTTTCCATCCCCTCACTTTAAGCCCGTATGCGTCCCTAGGTCTGAAGTGGGTCTTTTGTAGACAGCATATATATGGGTCTTGTTTTTGTATCCATTCAGCCAGTCTATGTCTTTTGGTTGGAGCATTTAATCCATTTACAGTTAAGGTAATTATCGATATGTATGTTCCTATTACCATTCTCTTAATTGTTTTGGGTTTGTTATTGTACGTCTTTTCCTTCTCTTGTGTTTCCTGCCTAAAGAAGTTCCTTTTGCATTTGTTGTTAAGCTGGTTTGATGATGCTGAATTCTCTTAGCTTTTGCTTGTCTGTAAAGGTTTTAATTTCTCTGTCGAATCTGAATGAGGTCCTTGCTGGGTAGAGTAATCTTGGTTGTAGGTTTTTCCCTTTCATCACTTTAAATATGTCCTGCCACTCTCTTCTGGCTTGCTGAGTTTCTGCTGAAAGATCAGCTGTTAACCTCATGGGGATTCCCTTGTATGTTATCTGCTGCTTTTCCCTTGCTGCTTTTAATATTTTTTCTTTGTATTTAATTTTTGATAGTTTGATTAATATGTGTCTTGTTGTGTTCCTCCTTGGATTTATCCTGTATGGACTCTCTGCCCTTCCTGGACTTGAGTGAATATTTCCTTTCCCATGTTAGGGAAGTTTTCAACTATAATCTTTTCAAATATTTTCTCAGACCCTTTCTTTTTCTCTTCTTCTTCTGGAACCCCTATAATTAGAATGTTGGTACATTTAATGTTGTCCCAGAGGTCTCTGAGACTCTCCTCAATTCTTTGCATTCTTTTTTCTTTATTCTGCTCTGTGGTAGTTATTTCCACTATTTTATCTTCCAGGTCACTTATCTGTTCTTCTGCCTCAGTTATTCTGCTATTGATCCCTTCTAGAGAATTTTTAATTTCATTTATTGTGTTGTTCATGATTGTTTGTTTGCTCTTTAATTCTTCTAGGTCCTTTTTAAACGTTTCTTGTATTTTCTCCATTCTATTTCCAAGATTTTGGATCATCTTTACTATCATTACTCTCCATACTCTTTCAGGTAGACTGCCTATTTCTTCATTTGTTTGGTCTGGTGAGTTTTTACCTTGCTCCTTCATCTGCTGCATATTTCTCTGTCTTCCCATTTTGCTTAGCTTACTGTGTTTGTGGTCTCCTTTTTGCAGGCTGCAAGTTCATAGTTCCTGTTGTTTTTGGTGTCTGCCCCCAGTGGGTAAGATCGGTTCAGTGGCTTTTGTACACTTCCTGGTGGAGGGGACTGGTGCCTGTATTATGGTTGGTGGGGCTGGATCTTGTCTTTCTGGGGGGCAGGGCTGTGTCTGGTGGTGTGTTTTGGGGTGTCTGTGAACTTAATATGATTTTAGGCAGCCTCTCTGCTAATGTGTGAGGTTGTGCTCCTGTCTTGCTAGTTGTTTGGCATGGGGCATCCAGCACTGGTGCTTGCTGGCCGTTGGTTGTAGCTGGGTTTTAGTGTTGAGACAGAGACTAAGATATATTTCTGATAAGTGCTTTGCCCCAGGGTTCTCTTTAATAACTGCCCACTGTTGAATTTGGAATGTCTTAACTATTTCAATCTCCTTTCTTAGATTATATTCCCTGGGCAGCCTGCCCTTTCTCTTGTTGGTTTGTCAACTGTTAGACACTGATTTTTATTAGTTTGAAAGAACATAAATAATCAGAAATGAAGCCTCCAACTAACAAAATGACAATGGTTCTCTGCCAATACATCCTTGGTTTGTTTCCAAGAGGTTGCAATGGGGGTGTGATGGGGAGTATGAAACTCCCCATTCCTACCTGGGTCTGACTCTAGGCCATGACTTGGGATATTTGCAAACCCTAGAGGGAGGAAGTTTATCTGAATCATCTCTGATTCTTTTCTATTCTATTCTATTCTTCTCTGTTCTTTTCTATTCTTTTCTATTCTATCTCTGATTCTATTCCTATTCCTATTCTCTTGTTCCTGTTTGTTATTGTGATGTTGTTTTGTTTTGCATACCTGGTATATTTTTATTAACTACCAGGCACTGCATATGAAGCATTGGAGGTGATCTGGATTGTGTTATCTCTATCTAAAGAGAGTTTACTCTATCCTCTGCTAGGTAGCTCTAGTGGAGGCAAATCACCTTAATCAAGTGAACTTGGAAGAACGGAATCTGGATTTCAGTCTTCTGAAGATTTAACCTCCTTCTTGATTGGTACAGCATCCTGAAGTTTTCGAATGAGTGCATGAAGTAGTCACTAGAGTGAATCTCCCTTGGTGGATCATGGCCTCCAATTTTGTCTTCTTAACACTGAAAGATTTTTTTTTAATCTGTTTTTATTTTCAGCGGCTTTATGTTTGGCTTCTTAGCTTCTTGCCCTAATCAGCTTAATTCAGAAAATGTCTTGACCGGAAAACCAGCTGAATATCATGTTTATCTTTTTACACCTCTCTTCCCTCCAATCAATACTCTCAAATCTTGGCTGCCTTGACAGCAGCAAACTCTAATTGCTGTTTTTCAAGGCTTGTGAGATTACCAAAAACTCCCTAACATTATCTACTTTATAGCAGTGGCTAAGGATTCTAAACCTATCTGCTGAAATCTAGAATTGGCAAATGCCCTGAGGTGCAAGTGGCATTAAGAATTCATCTCACCTTTCTTTTCTTTTTTAAAGTCTAAATCTTTATTTTCATGTGAATCACTGTTGATTTATGCCTCTAGACAGTGTGTTGGGTAGATATTTAATGTCTGCATGTGTATAATTCCTTCAACTACAGAAAACCTGCCCCACCAGCCTTCAGTCATCCTGGTTTCCAACTGAGGAATTAGATAGTCAAAAAACCAGAATCGAGCTCTAAGCCTATATCTTTCTAGAACTGTCATCTCACCTTTCTGCACTTCTCTTCTCACTAGGATCTTGACATCTCAAGTTCTGGCTGCCTTGGCAGCTCTCCAGCGCCTTCAAACAAATAACTTAAAAAAAATTATTTTTAGTTGGGATTTCTTATTGTTCTTGGCATGAAGAATGGTCTGCAACAAGCAACTTTCATTGCAGGTAAAAGTGATCATCTTATTCAACTGATTATTTACTGTTGAAACAAATATTTATTGAATACTTGCTATATTCCAAATATTGTATTAAATGTCAGAGTTATAAGGATGAATAAAGTATAATTTCTGGCATCAAGGGGTTCATATTTGTTAGGGGAGATAAGAACTGTAATTGGAGTATCTTACTTGGGATGCTCCCATAAGCCCCCAAATTGAGCACTGTTTAGTGATTTGGGTGCAGGTAGACTATTAGGGGGTTTGGTAATACTGGGAAATTGGAGACAGGGCACTGAGAATAGTTAAATAGGGAAAGAAGGAAAGCAAATTCAAGGGAATGTACTAAATTGGGTTACTGGTGTGGACAACTGGGGTTCATTCAGTTCCACTGGGGTCCCTCTGGGGAACCATGGAAAATGTCTCTTGGTATTGCTTGCTCAAAGTATGCAAGAGGGGAATATATGTCCACTGGCTCTTGCCCTCATTAATTAAGTATTGACCCAAAGGGGATTAAATTCTCACACCTTCAGGTTTTTGTACAGACCAGCATGGCTCAGTGTGTTCCTGTAGCCACTGTACACCAAGGAGGAACAGAAGCGCCAGGAAGAAAGCAAGAGAAATGGGGCCCAGATGAAATGAGGGGTCAGACTACATCTGTTTGCAACTGGTTAGTATAGCAATCTCTGGAGAAAAATGATAGGCCTAGAGGTTGTAAGACAACAAAAGATACTCAACACAGGAAGTGAAGAAGGACGAGGGAATTTTAACATAACATGGATGCATTTGTTCAAATTCAAATAATATTTCAGAACAAATAGACTCATAAATATGAAAAAAAAAATCTTGCATCAAAAAAAAGAGCCTAAGGAAGCAAAATGGTAGAAAAAAGCAGATGGGTCAGTTTAACCCCAAATAATGTCTATAAGTTTTAAAGGAAAGTGTCTGGACTTTTGCATAATCTTGACCACAGAAGTAAGATATGATGTGTACACACTTGAAAAGAAAAAAAGAATTTGTATTAGGGTTATCCAGTGCTGAAGGAGGAATTGATTGGGAACCTGAGAAGAGGAAACACAAGGAAACAATGCAACCAGGATTGTGGTTTTGTAGCAATATATAGATGGACGCAGCCTGGTTAGATAACTTTGGGGATAATACATAAATGTGGCTTCTTTTAATTCTTTTGATTTAAAAATTAAAAAAAATAAATTTAATATTTTTGAAAATTAAAAAATATATTTAAAAATTCTTTTAAAATTAATATTACCAAAGAGTAACCTTAGGTCGGTTTTATTAAACCTGCAGGTGGATAGTATATTATGAGACCGTAGGCTAGGAGAGTATAACGCACATACGTTTTGCTTGACCAGCCTCTGCTCTTCTTCTTCCTCTGATTATTTTATCATTTTTATTATATGGAAAGCCACTTCCTGTACACTCTCAGTCCATGTGATTGGGGGTGGAACTGATGCAGTCCCTGGGGCCTGATATTTGGAGGTGAGTGTGTGTGGCAGGCATGTGATCCAGGCTGACCAATGAGTTGTTCCATCTCTCTGGTCAGAGGACTTGGTTCTGGGATAGAAAAAGGACCAAGTCAGCACAAAGAAAGTCAGTGCTGGACTTCTATCAAAATTACTGGGAGAAGTTCCCTGCTGGCCTAGTGGTTAGGATTCTGGGCTTTCATTGCCTGTGACCCATGTTCAATCCCTGGTTGGGGAATTGAGATCCTGCAAGCTGTGTGGTGGCCAAAAAAAAAAAAAAAAAAAAAATTACTGGGAGAGAGGTAGTGTTTCCACTGAAGTTGCTCAGCTGGGAGTATAAGCCCGAGCTGCTGGTGGCCTTTTTGCCCTTGCAAGTATAGGGCCTGTGAGTGACATTGGGGCAAGCAGAGCCCTTTGATGGAGACAACAGAGTCAGGACAATATCATCTGATCTCCTGAATCCAAATGTGCCTGAAGCTAGGTTTCCTTCTGAAAGTTTTGGATAGGTAAATCAGTTCATTCTTTTTCTCCTCAAGCCGCTTGCAGCTAAAATAGGCCTGATGACATGGAGAGTACCAGTGGGTGTGGGGGGAGGAGGTAAAGACCTCTCAGGAAGAGGATCAAGAGGAATTGACGACTCGATTGGCTAGATGTGGAGGCTGTGGGAGAAAGAGGACACAAAGCTGACTTTGAAGTCATTTGAATAGCTTGTGATGTTTTTAACCCAAGGAGAGATATGATTGATGAAAAAACAATTTTTCCTTTCACATATCCAATCCACATAGAAAAACATATTTAAATCACAAACTATAAGGTAGTAAATGAGAAATATGTAGCTGCTTCTCAATAGCATGTTTTTCCTTTAGTTACCATTGGCTTAAAAATTTTGGTAGGTTATATGTCTCTGAGGTTATTAAAAGTAATTTTTTGAATTTACACAGTGTTTTATAGTTTTCAAATCACTTTGGAATCTCTTATCTTGTTTAATCTTCCTAAGAACTGTATGTAGTAGGTGGGATAGTTATCATCATTCTCTGCTTACCAATGAGGGTATGAGGCACAGAGAAGTTAAGATAATTAACTACGGAAACCCAGCACATAATTTGTAAGAATGGCGTGAGAAGCCAAATTTCCTAATCCAGTGCTTTTCCCATACATCACTCAGCTTTCCTGTCCTTAAGAATTGTGATTAGTTATAATCAGTGATAAAATTATCATCAGTGATCAAGTTATAAACAGGTGGCATTCAGAAAATGGCATCACGTTTTCTTTAAAACATTACAAAATATATTTAATCCAGTCAGAGCTATTCTAAAAGAATACTAATTTGGAACTGACTCAACCCGGATGTGGATCCGAGTGTTCACTGTGGGTCATTTCACTGTCCGATATCTCCAATATTCTCTGGGATTCTGGGTGGGAGAGAGCTGGAAATGGGAGAGGATTCTGGCTCAGAGGGGAGGGCCCTATAAATTGGGAAGTGTCATTCTAGATGAGTAAACATTTCCTTGCTAGGGAAGTAATTCTGAGACTCTCTTATCTTCTAGTTCCCAGGAAACACAAGTTGTCTCAACTCTAACTGAGGAAAATGTAAAGGGACTTCAGGGAAGGAGATAAGGGCCAGTTGCCCACCAAACTGATGATATGAGTCAGCCCCATAGCCAGTTGAGCGAACAGGAGTTATATATACATGTGGAGTTTTGTCCAAGGGAAAAAATGTAGATAGTTTAAGTACATTGATAAAGAGCAATGTATTGGGCCACCAGGCAAATCTCACCATACTGTCCAAGGAACAAAAGCACCAACATCGATGGAACTCGTTTTCCCCAATAGCCACACACTCAATTTTCAAGTGCTCACAAAACGGAGCTTGATTTCAAGTAATACTGAATAATTTTGTGCCATTTCCAATTTTAACTTTTCTGTGGGAAGGTAGGAAATGTTGAGACTAATGCAAAAACTTTGGGGACAGAAAGGTCTTGCTTTGTAAAATTGTATGGTTTGACACTCAGCTGCTTTAATGAAATTGTTGTTTATATTATGCTGCTTCAGAGCCAGAATAGAATATTGAATTTCTTCTAAGTCAGGTAGTTAAGCCCAAGTTTCCAAATGAAACTAATGGTCTGGCTCTATTTAAATGTGTTGATTCTGGATTCATAAGGTTGTGTCAAAATGTGATTACACGTTCTCCAATTTCTACACTGCCTCCCTTACTCCTGTAAAGATATCTTTGGTGTATTGATTCTTCATTTAACCTTAAACTAGTACTTAGGTAAGAAATATGAACATGGCTCTTTTTCCACTCAGAAAAAAAAAGGAAACAAATTAATCTAATAAATCAGTGTTATTCTAAACAGTAGTAAAATACTGAGAAATGTTTTTCTCATTCCTGCTGTAGCCTGTTAACAACAACTGGAGGTGATCCCTGGGTTAGCTGGGAAACACACATTGATTGCTATCTGTAGAAAACTCCACTTTCTAAATAAAGCAAACAATGAAATACATTGTCTGCAAAGTGACATACCTCAATGTGAAAATATTAAGGCTTGTAAGCTCTAGATCCTGGCACTAGAAATTTCTTGCCAGTGAGGACATTTTATTTTTTCCTTCTGTGAACAATAGAAGGGTAAGAAAGGAGAAGATGGACTTCTGCAGTTTAGTTTTATGACATTATGAGGGATCACATCTGTTTTTTCTCTAGTATAGGGAACACAGACATAGCAATCACCTATTGCATTTTCTCACTAGACCGGATCGATGATCTGTGGGTACTTGCTTATTTATTCCTTAGCAAAATTTTGTTGCTTCATTATTGAAGCTACTAAGAGAGTTGTACAAACTCCATATTCTATTTTCACATACAATTCTACATAAATGTTTATACCTTTTATTTAGAAGGCAAAATAAAATTAAAAGAGGAAAAGTATCCCATATACACACAATACCTCTTGATGGCCTATCATTTTATGGGATGGGGGTGTGTGGGAGGATGGGAGAGTAGGAGACCCATCAGAATATAATGTGTGAGTAATTATCATTTTAACTGGGGCCAAGACACCAAGATATTATTGCCTTTTTAAGAGATGTGTGCCCTGTTGAGCTGCTTTCCTTAAAGAACCCATTTCTAAATATCTCCATGTTCCCACCCATAAAAGTACTAAAAATTCTAAAGGGTATGAAGGATATAAGAACAGGATAGAGTCAATCACTATTTTCTGTAAACTGGGTCCTTATTATTCTATTTTTTATCCCTGTAACAACATATTTTGCAATTTCTGCTTAGAATATGGATAGATAATAGAGTCTTGGTGGTCTGATTTTTAATTTGAAAACTTATCAGTCAAATATTTAAGGTAATTCTATAGGGCAGAGAAACTTCAGTGTTTTATATTATTGTTGTATCTCTGGATGACAAGAAAATTTCTGTACATTGACAGACTATACATGTAAATGTAAAAGAATGTGTCCTTCAGCTGCCTTAATCTTAGGAAAAAACAATGAAAAAGATCAAAATATTTCAACTTGGTAGTATAAGACATATGAAGACATGATCATCTAGATAATAAAAATCAATTTCCTATCCTTGTACTGAAACCTGAACCCCACAGAGCAGCATGATGTAATTCTATTACCATGCTTAATTTCTTGGCATTTGCATGGCCTTTTTATTTTGTGTTACTATTATTCCTGGCAAATGAATAAATTTCACTCAGCAGAAATAAATTAGACAGCTTGCCACTCAAACTAATCACTATGGTGCTTTGCTTCCCCTGCTTAAAAGATAGGCTGACAGCTCCTGGGCATTAATCTAGCTATTTCTTGATAACAGAGCATCTATTTGCACATGGCTGTGAGGAGAGTTATAAAGATTTTAAAAGTAATTATCTTTGGGTCTCCCTAGGATTTGAAAGTCTAATTAAAGAAAGTTTAAGACATTGTAAGTCTTAAAAGAATTAAGTTTACAGTGTGCAATTTAATCAGAGTTTGAGATTAAATTGGGAACTGGGTATGTCGAAGAAGAAGGAAGAAATATTTATCTTAGCCAGGATTTAGTTGCTCATAACACTGAAATTTCAATAAAATAAGTGAAAAGTGGTAGGTGGAGAGACTCAGGGCTATAATTACACAGAACAAAGAGAACTAAGCCCAGATCTGTTTTTCTAGCTGGCATCATGAAGATGTCCTGGAATACACTTTTGTCAGTGACGAATGCTACCTTGTGTTACACTGAGTATAAGATGCCTATAACGCACAATCAAAAGCAGTCATGAAAGAAGGGCTATATCTACTCCTGTAGATGACATCTGTACCAGTGCATAAAATTGACTCTATCCTGCATCTGTGCATAAAATTTACTCTTATATCCTCTCTTTGCTTTGTTTCTTTTAGGCTACACATTTTCTTTAAATATGTGAACAAGATCTATTGGTTTAATGTACCCGTTATCCTAAGACCTAGAGGATGTTAAAATGGACTTGAAGAACATAGGTGAAACCCTGAAGAAAAAAAAAGTCAATAAATTTTTATCTTAAAGGAGTTCCATTTTTAATGTTATTTTCTTGGAAGATGTGCCTTTGAGATAGCTGTATATATTTTGTTCAGGCAGATGCATTGTGACTTCTTGGTTTAAAAAGATGTAGAAGTCTGTGAGAATCACTAGAAGGGGAAAGGGTAACGCTCATTAACTTCGCTGAGGCCATGGTAGGCAGATCTGTTTTAAATTCTGGTGGCAAAGGGATATTTGAAAAGTATTTATGAAGTTATCTCATCTATTTTTCCAAATAATATTCTTCATGTTCTCCAAACTTGGGAAAGCTTTATGGAAAAGAGTGAGCCACAAAGTGGATGATCTTGCTAGTAGTACGACATTAATTTTCTTGTATGATTCATATTTCAGGATAGAATTTGTTTTTAAATGTTTACGTATTAACAAAAAAAGCACTCTTCCTTCATCCTTTTTCTCCCATTTATTTTTCACCTTTACAACTTTTACATTCCCTAGAGAAAAACATGGGCTATCTTCAGCACATCACAAAATTCTGCCTTCTTTTCAAGCCCAGTGATTCTACTTTGACCAACCCCCCACCAAAGGAGATAGGCTTTGTTATCATACAGCCTTTCGGCAGCATTGAAAGATATAGCACAAGTCACATGTGAGTTGAGCCTTAAAGAAGTTACTTCGATGTCTTTGAAAATGCAAAAATGCTCACCAATAAAGAGGAAAGCGACCAAAAAAAAATTATAATTTCCCCTTGCAGGTAGTTTTTAAAAAGTGTTTTGTTTTTAAATCAGGTTCAGAATTATTCTGTTTATACTGAAGTACAGATCTCAACAATAAGTGTGAATCCTTACCCAATATAAACAAGAGTTTAATATTGGTTCCATCTCTGGGTGAAAATAAATAGCTCTGAAGAGTCAATTTTCTCGTTTTTTTTTCCACACTCTGCCTATAATAGTTGTTTTATGTCATTCCTGTCACAGCTCTGATACAAAGTTGGAGTAGTATGGTATAGTCCAGCTCTAAGTCTTTATGAAAGTTATGAAAGGAGATGTCTTTGCCAGCAATTTAGAATTCTAAATTGTCAGTCTTTCTGGATTTTAGGTTGCTCGTCCCAGACCAACCTGTGGTAGACTTACTCATGGTCTTTGGAATTGCTCATATTTGGGGTTGAAACTTTACTCATCTCCTTACTTGTGGTTTTAATTTACCAGGTCTCTTTTGAAGCCATGCTTTTTTCTTCACCCATGGAATGGGATAATGAATATGCCAACCTCATGGAGTTGTGAGACTTAGATCCCATTTGTTTATTTTTGTTTTTATTTCCATTATTCTAGGAGTCAGTTCCAAAAATATATTGTTGAGATTATGTCAAAGAGTGTTCTGCCAATGTTTTCCCTGTGAGTTTTATAGTATCTGATTTTACATTTAGGTCTTTAATCCATTTTGAGTTTATTTTTGTGTATGGTGTTAGAAAATGTTCTAATTTTATTCTTTTGCATGTAGCTGTCCAGTTTTCCCAGCACCACTATTGAAGAGACTGTCTTTTCTCCATTGTATATTCTTATCTCCTTTGTTGTAGATTAATTGACCATAAGTGCATGGGTTTATTTCTGGGCTTTCTATCCTATTCCATTGACCTATATTTCTGTTTCTGTGCGAGTACCCTACTGTTTTGATTACTGTAACTTTGAAGTATAGTCTGAAGTTAGGGAGCTTGATTTCTCCAGCTCCATTTTTCCTTCTCAAGATTGTAGTTGTGAGACTTAAATGAGATAACATAAGCAGGGAACCTAGCTCAGAGTCTGTTACTTGGGAATTGCTCAGTGGAAAGCTACAATTTTCATGATGTTGCTGATGGTGTCATAAAGGGGTATTTCCAGTCTTATAGCTACTGAAGCTCCCCTTCTCGGGTATGAGCAACTAACCAGAGGCATCTGAAAGCGAATGAGCTCTAGTACTGAGACGCACTCAGGATGTGTGGTCACTGTTGTTGGGTTTACTAACCATTAAAAAGAGTGACTCACTTCTTGGAACAAGTGACTTGCAGCTCCAAGGCCCTAAAAGACTGTAACCAGTAGACACTGCCCTTCAGTGTGCATGCCTAACTCTATTTTAGCTGTAATTAAACACCTTAAATCTGATCGTTTCTACCTAAGCTAATATGCTTTAGTGAACCTGGCACCTAGTACAGATCCTGGGGTGGAGTAAGCAAGTGTTCAGTATATGGTCATAGGGGAGTATATCTAGCTCTTTCCTTGGTTCTTGGTGGGAACTCTGGAGGACACCTTAATAAATCTTAGCAGATACAGAAGCAACTGGATATTCTTTGAGGTGATCTGACACAGTTGTCATTCCTTCATTTCTACTAATATTTATCAAGTTTATGTGCAAGCTCTTTAGTTAATATTCATATTCTAATTTTGTTTAATCCTTACAGGATTAATATTGAGGTAAATAATATTCCTATTTTTCAGATAAGGAAATCGAGGCTTAGATAAAATGACTTATTAACTAACATTAGCTAAGTTTACTGTGATGTGTGGACTTGTGTAACACCTTCGCTGCTATCTGGATAGTGGCATGCCTCGCCTGGAGTGAATTTGGGGTACTGAATGCTGTATATTCAGTTACCCCCAAGATCCTTCCTCGAGAGCATATTATTCAATATTTAGATCCATTCTTTTTTTTTTTTTTTTTTTGCGGTACACGGGCCTCTCACTGTTGTGGCCTCTCCCGTTGCGGAGCACAGGCTCCGGACGCGCAGGCTCAGCTGCCACGGCTCACGGGCCCAGCCGCTCTGCGCCATGTGGGATCTTCCCGGACCGGGGCACGAACCCATGTCCCCTGCATCGGCAGGCGGACTCTCAACCACTGCGCCACCAGGAAAGCCCTAGATGCATTCTTTTTTTTCAGGCTTGGGCTATGTTATGGACTGAATGTTTGTGTTCTTCCAAAATTCGTATGTGAAGACCTAATTCCCAATGTGACTATTTGGAGATAGGGCCTTCACGGAAGTAATTAAGGTTAAATGAGGTTATAAGGGTAGGACCCTGATCCAATAGGATCAGTGTCCTTATAAGAACAGACACCAGAGAGCTTGCTCTGTCTCTCTCTCTCTCCACCGTATGAGGACATAACAACAAGGCAGCCATATACAAGCCAAGAAGTGAACTGTGTTGCACCTCGAGCATGGACTTTCCAGCCTCCAAAACTGTGAAAACATAAATTTCTGTTGTTGAAGCCATGCAGTGTGTGGTATTTTGTTACAGCAGCCTGAGCAGACTAAGACAAGCCCTCACAAGGTGTAGATGCTTGGATGTTCTCTTGTATGCTCAGTTAGTACACTGGTAAGCAAAAATCAGGTGTGCAAAAAAAGTCAAAATGTAAAATTGATTAATTTTATTATAAAATTATAATAAAATTTATTTATAAAATTAATTTTAATTAATTAATTTTTTAGACAATTTTTTAGAGCCTCTTTAGGTTCACAGCAAAATTAGAAGGCAAGTATAAAGATTTCTCCTGTCTCCACACATGCATAATCTTGCCCACTATCAATATCCCCTAACAGAGTGGTACATTTGTTAAAACTGATGAACCTACATTGACACATCATAATCACCTAAAGTTCAGGGTTTACCCTAGATTTTACTCCTGATGTTATACATTTCTGTAGGTTTGCAAAAATGTATAATGACATGTATTCATCATTATAATTTCATACAGATTATTTTCATTGCCCTAAAATCCTGTGTGCTCCACCTATTCTTCCCCCCGTCAACCCTTGATAACCACTGATCTTTTCACTGTCTCCGTAGTTTTGCCTTTTCCAGAATGTCATGTAGTTGGAATTGTATGGTACGTAGGCTTTTCAGAAGGATTCTTTCACTTAGTAATATGCATTTAAGGTTTCTCAGTGTCTTTTTATGGCTTGATAGCTCATTTCTTGTTTGCGCTGAATAATATTCCATTGTCTGGATGTACCTTGGTTTATCTATCCATTCACCTACTGAGGAACATCTTGGTCGTTTCCAAGTTTTGGCGATTAAGAATGAAGCTGCTATGAAAATCCAAGTGCAGGTTTTTGTGTGGATATAAATTTTCAACTCCTCTGGGTGGAGTTAAATCCAGATCTGCTGACACTGCTCCAAGAACACACAGCTATAAATAGCAATGTCAGTGTGGGCAGGAAAATTGAAATTCCACCGGCTTCCCCTGTTTCCATTTGCATTCCTTGACTCAGAGGTGGTACTTAAAATTAAAAAAATGTAATAGTGCACTCAAAAAGTCAGCTTGCTCAAGAGATATCTCTAAAATTTCATTTGTTTTCCATGTTCACAGCAATTTTTTGAATTTTAATCTATAAAAATCTGTATCTCCATGTACAACTTTTCCTTTCCTTTGATAGGGTCACTTCTAGAACAGGCTGGAAATCAGAGGCAGAAAAATGAAATGAAACTCTGAGTTTTCATTCATCCACATTCTTATGTATTCTTGAGAGTCTCACTTTTGTTACCAATGACAGTGACAAAATTAATTAAGGACAAAATGACTTAGTGTCCTCTAAAATTTCTCCTTTGTTCCTGTAGTTTCTAACATTTCTGGAGAATAATACTTAGAAAACATCTGCGTTTTGACCTCTGGGTTTATTGCACTGAGTGAAAAACAGGGTAAAAGACAGTTATTAAGTCATTGAAAATGGTATCTGTATTTACTATGCCCTTTCATTTATGCCTTCTGCTCTTGACTTTAAACACTTGTTTCCAGGAGGGACAAAGCTTTGCTAATGCTCTGAGGCTCACTTTTCTCTCACGATTGGAAGAATTTGATGGTATCCAGAATTACACATGAAAGGTAGAAAAGCTGTAGGGTTACACTGAAAGCCTGTAACCTTGGGAGAGGCTGAGTTTTTCTTTCACCTGAATTAGGAGCAAAAAATATTAATGTGTATGCCCCCAAAAGAACAAAAAGGGATCCATTTAAAGAAATAGCTTACAGGAAGGTCATAGCATTTTAGTGCTGACAGTCACTCCACCCTTACCTTATATTCTAAATGAGAAAATTAAGACCCAGAGGAGGCTCCAGACTTTTCAATTCGTCATTGTGATGTCAGAAAAGTTTTGAAACATATGCATAGTGTTCTCAAATGCTTGTGCTATTCAGTGCTCAACTGAAGACTTCAGGGGAACCTCTGTACATTTCTAGAGCACTCTGTGCAGGATTTTCCTCTGGGATCCTCTGCCCTGTGAACTGCAGCTGCTTCAGCTTTTCCTGGACTCAGCTGTCTCCTCATCTTGTGGAGTCCCAGCAGGGGTTCTGGAAATGCATCTGTAAGGCTGTAAGAGTTTGTTTCCCCTCTCTTGGGAGATGCATCTGTAAGGCTGTAAGAGTTTGTTTCCCCTCTCTTGGGAGTCACTGTCCTGCTGCTGCCTGATGTCCAGTGACTGAAAATCATTGTTTCATATATTTTGTTTGTTAGCTTGTTTATTTAGTGTCATTGTTTCACCCAGGAGAATAAATCTCGCCCCTGTTTCTCCATCTTCCCTCCAGCTGTTTGATCCAGGCAGTTCAGTTCACCTTCTGTTTTATTAACTTCTGCTCTTTATTATTTCCTTCCCTCTCCTTTCTTTTGGTTATTCTGTTGTTCTTTTCCTAAATATGTTAACATATTTAGTTAACTTTTAGTCTTTCTAAGTGATGTATTGAATGGTTTAAAATGCTTGTTTTCTATTTGTTGCTTTATATTTTGGTAAGCTATTTAATAATTATTATGACTTACTAGAAAATTATTTTTTTCTCATCATGTGATGGTCCTATTTATCTCTGAAAATGCTTTATCCATAAGTCTATTTTATCTGATGTTGCTATAACTGCACCAGCTTTCTATATTTTTATAGTTTCTTTACGTTCTTATTGAGATTTAAGACACATACAACAAAGAGCATGGAGGGCGCTAATCTTAAGGGTTGAGCTCGATGAAATTTTTCTTAAGTGCACAGCCATGTACCCACCACCTGGATCAAGAGAGAGAACTTTTCTAAGCATCCCAGAGAGTCACCAGCATTTTTTCAGTTGATATTTTCTGTGTACATCTTTTTCATTCCCTTTACTTTCAACCCCTCTGTGTCGTTAGTTTGAAAGATTTTTCTTTTAAACAATGTGTGACTTTTCCCAAAACTGTAGTAAATAGATATTTATATTCAATCAATAAAATGTATTTATTTGTATAAAATTACATTAAAATCTAAGCCACTAGATATCAGCAACATCCTTCATCCCTGGTCTCCCCCATGAGTAAAAGTAGGTTTGCAATACTTATTGAGAATTTCTGTGTATCTGCAAAAGGGTGTCCTTAACTGCTTATGCTAAAAGACTCAATCCGTATTTTCTTTTAGTATTTTTCTGGTTTTATTTTTACATCTTCAACTTAATCGTGCTAAATGTATAATGTGGTAAAGAATAATTAATAGACATCCGTTTTTTTTCTTCTTGAGGATTCTAACAAGTTTTCTTAATACAAAGAACAATCTACCTTTTTTATTGATCTGAAAACAACTTTCCTTTCACATTAAATTATTATGTACATTTGTGTCTATACATGAGCTATAGTCTCTGTTACATTCTATTTATCAGAATATCTATTTCTTTACCTACACTATGTTCTTTTAGTTAACATTTAATGAACATAGCTTTATGTTATGTTATAATACACACCTGGAGAATTTCCCATTCATTGTTCTTTAGTGTCGGGATTTTCCTGGCTATTAGCACACTTTAATTCTTCTAGGTCAGGATTTCTCACCCTCAGCATTATTGACATTTTGGGCTGGATGATTCTTTGTTGTGGGTGTCTGACCTGTGCATTGTAGATGTTTCATGGCATCCCTGACCTTTACCCACTAGATGCCAGTAGCCCCACCCCACCAGTTGGGACAGCCAAGAATGTATCCAGACATTGCCAAATGTCTCCAGGGGGGGAGTTGGCCTGTATGAGAACCACTGTCTACTAAACTTAGTAATAATTTTGTCAGAGGGACAGCAGAACACAGTGGTTATCTGTGCAGGCTGTGGAGTCAGGCTGCCTGGGCTTGAACCCTGACTCTGCTACATACTCACACTCTTGGAAAATTACTCAGGCTCTGTGTGTCTCGGTTTTGTCATCTGTAAAATGGGAATTAATATACCTGACAGGTTATAGTGAGAATTAATTGAGTTGTTTTTATAAAATGCACAGAATATAGTGCCTGGAATGTTGTAAGTTTTCAATAAACATCAACTTATAGTTTTTCACTTTCCAAAATATATCTTTGATATTTTATTTTATTTATTTTTTTAGCTATGGTTTTCTTGTAATCTTATTTTTTTAATTGAAGTATAGTTGACTTACAGCGTTGTGTTAGTTTCTGGTGTACAGCAAAGTGATTGTTTTATATATATATAATGCATATATATTTTATATATACATTATAATATGAAATATATATACATTATATATTATATATAATTCTTTTTCAGATTATTTTCCATTATAGGTTATTACAAGATACTGAATATTGTTCCCTGTGCTATACAGTAGGACCTTGTTATTTGTCTATTTTAAATAAAGTAGTATGTATATCCTAATTTATCCCTCCCCTCCTCCCCGCTTTGGTAACCGTAAGGTTGTTTTCTATGTCTGTAAGTCTTTTCTGTTTTTTAAATTTAAGTTCGTTTGTATCATAATTTAGATTCTACATATACATGATATCATTATCATTGATATTTTAATTGCATTGATTTGGGGGATTAATTGATCTGGGGGCAGAAGTGATCTCTTTGGGACATTGCAACCTCCTTTCAAAGAACCAAACATGGCCTTTCCATTATTCTAGTTCTCTTCTAGCTTCCTCAGTGGCTTCACAGCTTTTTTCATAGGGTCGTGCTTCTTTCTTAATCAGCACACATAAATGAAAAATAGAAGTAGGGTCCTTCCAATTTCTTCTGTTTATTTCTTGAAGCTCTGCTCTGTGCCCTCAGGTAGAAATGTTATGCCAACGCCAGTGTCCTCTCTCTGTTTGGTCCAAAGTAAATAGTCTACAGAGCTTCTAGTATGAAGTTGGGGTTATTTCCTAATTTTGAACAATATTCGTTTTTATTTTACAGTTTTCTTTATTCTTTTGGTTCATTCAAGCACATTTCAAATAGAAGGACTTTGTGAGTGTTTTCTTAAACTGCTAACTTCTCTAGACATGTTCAGCTTTTTACAGAACTACTTAAAATTTTTCTTTTTCTTCATCTGTTTTTAATAAGTCTGCTAATGTTTGGGGTTTCCAAATGATTTATTATTTTATCCTTTTTCATTAGGGGGTGATGTTAATAGTGAATTTGGGATTGGAAGCAACTGTTTTGTTGGAAGTCAATGGGAACTAGTACAAAAATGGACTGTGATTTTTACCTTTTGTGCAATTATTTTGGCTTCTTACAAGCTCATGGCACTTGCCTTAGTATTTACCACAAACAACTAAAATGGTATAAAAATTGTTATTCCCCTCCTTACACTAAACTGCAAAAAGCTTTTTTTAAAAAAAATTGAAGTGCAGTTGATTTATAACATTGTGTTAGTTTCAGGTGTACAGCATAGCGATTCAGTTATATACATATATTTTCAGATTCTTTTCCATTATAGGTTATTACAAGATATTGAATATAGTGACCTGTGCTATACATTAAATCTTTGTTGTTTATTTTATATAGTCCATTTGCAGCAACATGGATGGACATAGACAACATCATACTAAGTGAAATAGGTCAGACAAAGACAAATATTATATGGTATCACTTATATGTGAAATCTAAAAAATACTACAAATGAATTTATTTACAAGACAGAAACAGAGACATAGAAGTAGCCCTTTTTAAAAAAGAGTTGTGGTTGCCTCTTGCAAGCAGCCCCATGTACCTGATATATAAACACACTAATTGCCTTTTTTTTTTTCATACTTGAAGATGGCAGAATAAATCACTAAACATTTCGTGTTATCTGAGGAGGATGGATATGTTGGGATGATGTTTTCCTGCCTGGGGCCAGTGTATGCACCATGCAGTCCCCTCTATTTGCCCTGTAACTCCATCTCCATCTCCCATACATTGCTTTGATACAGGCAAAAGCTGAGGTCTTGCTACTCATCTCTTAGTCATTTTGCTCTTAGGAATTTTTCTTTATAGTTACAGCAGCATTTATTTTCTTTTATTTACCATCGACCTATCCAAATGTTTTCCTTGCTTTTGTATGTGTAAATTCATTTCCAGCTTGTTGGCAGTTCTCTTGTAGCTACTAGTATAAAAACAGAGGAAATGTATCAATCTTATATGAAAAACTTCATATGGGTGTGTGTGTAGGGTGTGAGACAGGAAGAAGTAATCACAACAGCATATGTCTGCCCTACAAAGTTTTAATACTTATCAGAGTTTATAAAGGGGGAAAATTAATGGGTATTTTGGAGATGCTGGAAGATATTTCTAAACATTTTTCTAAAAGATTGCTCCAAATTACTTTACTATAACAATGACAGCCTCAGCATATGTGGTATTATATTAAAAATAACACTTTCAGTTTCATAGTCAAACAGTTTCCTATTGTTTTAATTTGCATTTTAAAACATTAGCGAGGCTGAAAATAAATGAATGCAATTTTGAAATATGCGTGCCTAAAAAGTTGAATAAAAGTTTATTGGTCAGAAGGTAGAATGAGTTTGGAACAAGTTAGATGTTTTGAAAAACAACATTGAAGTGTTAAATATTTTCATAAGATGTGATAATTGCTCTAGCAAATTTTACCTGTCTGAAGTGTCTGAAACTTTCTAGTCAGTCCATCAGTGATTCCACAAATAATTTTTGTAATGATATCTCTTTTCTACTCACTATTCTAGGCACAGAGAGGTCCCCCCAGTCATTGCCCTCGAGAAACTTACATGCTGGTGTCTGTAGGGATGTAGGTGGCATATAATAAGTGGGGAAACCAATGCTACAGGATGTTGTGAGACTATTCTATTCTCTTGGAATTGCCCACTAAGATCCACAACTGAAAACAAGAATGACTGAAAACCACCCCTTTCTAAAGGGAACCACTGAGGTGGTCTCACTGCTGGTGCCAGACCTCCTCACAGGGCTTTCTTAAAGTTTATAGAACCAGACCTTCTACTGGGCTAGTCTATATAAGAGGAAAGTAGACAGAAGAGATTCACTGGGGCTTCATTGTCAGTGACTTGGTGTGGTAAAGGGTGAGGCCCACTCCACCCCATTCCCAGAATCTAAGTGGGAAAAGGCAGAAGGAAGCTCTGAAAGGAAAGCTTATAAAGACTGGTGATGCTTGCAGAAGAGGTGGGCAAGACTAACATTCTGTTTAATATTGGAAGGCTGTTTGGGCAGCATTTTGCCAGGATGCTCCTATTGCTACATGAGTAGCGGGGAGAGAATTGGGGCTGGACGAGAGGGCTCAGAGAAGGGCAGGGGTTGAGTGGCTGAGCACCATCCATTTGGTGTGTGAAGATGCCAGAATAGCCAAGGGATCAAGCGGAAAGTGGCTGAAGAATTACCCTGTTGGTATCTTACACAAGAAGCCTGCCCCCTAAGCCAGGAGACACTAACAGTAAGAACCTTGGGATAAGAACTTGGTGATGGGAATTGAACAAGAATGGAAGAGGCAGAGCTGGCATGAATCCCCATGTTATGGCAAAGCCCTCTGAGATTACCTCTATGACTTTGAGAAATCCAGCATTGAAAAATTTTTTTAATATTTATTTTAAAATTTTCTTTATTTTTTTGGCTGTGTCAGGTCTTAGTTGTGGCATGCGGGATCTTTTTTTGTTGCTGCATGCGGGCTCTTCGTTGTGGCACGTGGGCTTCTCTCTAGTTGTGGTGTGCGGGTTTTCTCTCTATAGTTGTGCCGTGCGGGTTCCAGGACATGTGGGCTCTGTAGTTTGTGGTACGTGGGCTCTCTCATTGAGGCGTGCGAGCTCAGTAGTTGTGGCACGTGGACTTAGTTGCCCTGAGGCATGTGGGATCTTATGTTTGATCCCAACCAGGGATCAAAACCCCCGTCCTCTGCATTGGAAGGTGGATTCTTTACCACTGGACCACCAGGGAAGTCCCTGACCTTTTTTTTAAAATTTGCAACAAACAAAATTTTTTTTTTAATCTTATTTTATTTTTTGTTTCATATATGTTCTTTAATAATCCAGCACTGAACTTTGACTCCCAGAGTCCACCGGTGGCTGGATTGTGTAAGCCAGGTCAGCAGCTACAACCATTAAGCAAATGACCACAACCACATACAGTTAAATAAAAAGATGTCCGTTCTCTGCTTTTTGTTCTCTGCTTCCAACCGAGGGGAACTAAAGCCTAGAAGGAAGAGGGTAGCCATGGAGCTTTGAATTAGGTATGAGATTAGCATTTTGAAATTGGAATCATTTTAATAACAAAAGGGACTGGAAAGTTTATTAACTCTTCAAGATGTCTCTAAGGAATAAGAAAGGTATATTCCATATAGCCTAAGTGAATAAAAGATTGAATTTTTTTACTCTAAAGAAATAAGACTTCTCAATAACCAGTTTACAAATAAAGAGGATAGTCCTAGGGACTGAGTGCTATGAAGAAAATAAAGGAAAGAAAAGAGGTAGAATTGAATGGAAGGAGGAGAGAAGAAGCTGCTTTGCCTTGGCGTGGCTGGGGAGACCTAGTTCATTCGACAACATTTTATTGAATTTTTCTGTATTCCATTCACTGTTCCCAGGTTTGGGGGTATAGTAGTAAGCAAAGTAGACAAAAAAATAAAATCAACAATCTTCTTTGAAGGTGTGAGGCAGGAATGATGGGAAGGAGGCAGCCCAGCAAAGGTATGAGGTAAAAAGGAGAAAAAAAAAGAATACAGTTCCTGAGAAAGGAGCAAGTGAACTGTGTTGGCGTTTCAGGGAAAGGGTTTGGCTGGAGACCAGTGAACAAGGAGAGGGTTGGAGAGGGACGGGGCAGGGAAGATAAGGCTGGTCAGATCCTTGAAGAGCACGCTAAGGAGTGGAGTTTACTCTGGTGTAATGGGAAGCCCACTAAACATTTTAAGTAGGGGAAGTACATGATCTAACTTACATTCTAGAAAAATTACTCTCATTGCTTTGTGACAGAGAGAGTGTAAGAAACATGAGTAGAGGCTGGAAGACAAAACGTGGGGCTGATACAGATAATCTCACCTATTCTTTTTAGTAGGAATAAATGATATTCGTCACTTTTCAGTGCCCTCCGTTTTCTTAATTTCAAAATACCTAGGGATGGGGTACTTTGACCGGAGGAAATTAAAATATTCAGCACTTTTATGCTTGAGTGGGCCTAGAATGAAGTTCATTGATTTAGGTTAAGTAAGACTTACATTAAACTGATTGCTTTCGATTTAAAGATGATACCTTTCAATCGAGAATGGAAATAATTTTCATATAGTTGGCAATATTTGAAATAATTACTCAACTCCAGTTAAAACAGAAGGTCTAAAAATTACTTTATTAGCTTTCCTCAGAGCACATCTTATTACAAATAATACCACCCACAAGAGAAAAGAGCCATGAGACGGGTCAAGGGCATCCTATGAGTAACTTAAATAGAGGCTGAAATAACACATTCTCCTAATATATGATGCACTCATAGCATCTGGCGAAAGCATTTGGAAGAGACCCAAACTGAGACAACAACCCTAGTTAACAAGCTCCACTGAGTGATGTTCTTTAACTGATAATGTGAACTCAGGTTGAAGTCTACTCGTAGAACTTGGAAAAAGGGAAGTTTGAGAAATTGTATATTGTTCATTGTGAAATGATTGACCTGGCCATGAGATCAATTCTAAGAATGACTCTAAGGGGCAGATAAGTTCAAGGCCAAACTCAAAAAAATAGGAACCACTCAACAGATGTTCATCATCTCAAGTTCTATTCCCAAACCCATCTGTACTGAAGAACTTTTTGGATCTCCACTGTGGAAATGAAATTCTTGTGTCTAATTTAAACTTACTCTTAAGTTCTCAGTAAGACACAGCTAAACAGTCTCTGAAACATATTAGACATGCAACAGAGTTAAAGAACTCATAGATTTGGATGACCGTTTTTATCAGTTATAAGTAAAACCCCATGCAGATTAATGCAGTCTATCCATTAGGGAAATGTGCTCTAGAACCTGTCTTGTCATGATTTTTTTTTTTAACTTTGAAAACATTAATGACTTTTATTGTATAACCCACAGATGAAGATAATCTTTCTCCCCCATCTCAATTCCTGGAACACTTGTGGTACTTCACTAGTGATGTGCATCATGTTTTCTCTTTATTATAATCATGCCTATTCATAATTTCCTTTCTACATTGCACAGAAGCTTCTTATGAGTAGTTGGCAGATGCTTTTGGAGTGGAAGAAACCTGGGCTTGAAACCAGCTGCAGTTGTGTTCAAATAATAATTACAAGACAAAGGAAGATTTAAATTTACAAGTTCTCAAGAGCTGTGGGAAAAAAAGCACTTGGTAGGGCTTAATAACTACTTACAATGAAAAAAAAAATCCCCTAACAACTAGGAATGAGCTTCTTAAACAATAATGGTTATAGACTGAAAACTTTTAGGAAACATCATTCTTAATGAAGAAACTTTAGTTCAGACATATTCCCTTTAAGAAAAGGAGCAAGAAGGATGCCAACTGTCACTGCCATTATATAATGTATTACTGGACATAGTGGCTAAAACAACATGTCTTAGCCTCCATTGCATTTAGTTGTGGTTGTGCATCTAAGTCTGGCCAATTGCATGTGAGTGAAGGTTACCACTTGTTCCATTTGCCATTCTGGCCCAGAAAACTTCATCTGAGCATTTCTCCATTCTTTTTCCTGGCTAGGTGACTTTGCAGATTGAAGAGGCACTAAGCCTAGATCCCTGAATGACTGTGTGGAGCAGAAATCTCTCTCCTCCCCACCCAGATTCACACTGCCCACTTATATGAGCAAAATTACCAACTTTAATTGTGCTGAGCCCTTAAAGTTGGGGCCTCTTTGTTATAGCATTTAACCTATCTAATACAGAAATAGGGATGCTACCATAGCGAACCCCTGAAATATATGGCATTGGGTTAGTATTTTGGTGTCAGGAGACAAAGAATTAGATATTATTATTTGGTGAGTGTTATCTCCAATAACTTAGAAGGAATGTGCCTTCTGCATCTGTAGTTTAGGAGAGTGGTTAGAGAGAGCCCAAATTTTGGTGTTTGTTAATTTTTACTGCTTGTATGGCTGTTATCATAACTGACACTATCTTGGGCACTTACAGTTTTTCCTTTTCTTTCGTTGACTCTACCCAGAACTGTACTGTGCAGTAAATCACTTCTCTGTCATCAAGGCCTTTGTAGTTAATAGATATTGTTTAACAATAATCAGAATCAGGTGGCCTCTATGCTCTGTTAGTCCCCAAATGATGATGAAAACCTTTGCTGATGTATTCCAGGATCCCATGAGACTAGTTACCCTTTCATGAATCTTGACTTAGGAATACTTGTCCTGTTTCCAAGCACCTACCCCATACCTCAGTTAACTGTAAAATTGTCCCTGTGGCCCCTCACTGGTGCAGAGTGCAGCTGCGAATGCTTCTGGATCATTGTCTGCCCAATCCCACCTTGTGAGTTAGTTACCCAATAATAAATTGATCTATTGATTATATGGAGCTGCCTGCCTCATGTTTTGGTCTCAAGATGTCTTCTTAGCTTGGTGGACACTTCTCATTCCCTCCTTCCTTAAACACTGCCTTTAGCAATATATTTTAAGAAAATAATTAGTTCAGGAAAGAATTGGCTTTTATTTTTAAGAAGAAATGAAGGATCTCAGAATGCTGGAGAAACCAAATGCTTCTGGACCTAAAACAGTAGAAGATAAGACTGAAAAAAACTTAGAGGAAAAAGATGGATCAGTGCTTCTCATTAACCAAAATAATCCATCCCTATGGCTAAGATTATATCAAGAATATTGCTTTTCATCTTAGCCCATTATTTAAGATGTCTCGAAGGAGCTATCATTAAGTTAGAGGCAAGGATTAATGCAAGTACACAGGGAAATTAAGAGATTTCGAATTGTGTCTCAGAAATAACTTTGGGTGTAGTTACAGGCAGATGGAGCTGATTGAAAGCAAATTGACTAGAAGTCACTTAAGTTTCTAAGGGATTTGTGTTACCAAATTAACCCTGAGCCTGGCTTGAAAAGGCCTTTGCCTACTTCTTATCTAAAACAACCCTGGCACCATTAGAAAATGTGTTGCAAAATGTGTACAGTTTTCAAGGAGGGCCCACTGCTCAAAACTCACTTCAGTGTGACTGAAGTGTGATATTTAATCACCAGGAAGAGCCTTTCAAAGTGCAAAGCCAAGTGCTGTGGAGAACAATAGACACATCTTCTCCATCCTGGGCTTCACAGTTCTTGTCCATAAGATTCTCTCATTGCTCTGCACCAATGACTGACGTGTGTTTCACATTCATCTCTTTTTTTGAATGATAATTTTTACTGCTAACATCCTAGCCCAGCTCCACCATTGTGTATGGGGGGTGGCAGGGACAGATAGCTTGTCTTCTTAGTTTCTTGATTCTTTGACCATGAGGAACTACATTTTAACCTCATGAGAAAACCGTTCACCACTGAGAGAGCCTAGGCTTTCAGCTACATGCAGTGCTAGAGGGGAGAGGAGGAGAGTGTGATTTTTGTGTGAGAATAGGGAAGTACATGAGTATCTCATGACCAGAAGCATGAGGTCATGGCAGGGACTGTCAACTGTCCACTAAAATCCATTCTACCCTTAGTACTGGGCATAGGGCTTGATTTTTCCCAGACTCCATTGCAGTTAAGTGAAGAATGAGACTGAGTACTAATCAACAGAATGTGAGTGAATATCATATATCCTCTCCCCCACTTCCCCCTCCACTCCCTTTTAGTTCTTAGTGATTAAGCCTCCCATGTGTATTCCTTCTTACTATTTCCCTCTTGACTGGAATAATGATGCCCAGGGTAACTTTGGAAACCATGTGTTGAAGATGGCAGAGGTGCCATTGGCTTAGATGCATGAATGGCTACATGAAAGATAATCTTTATTCCCTGCTGACCTGGAATATTTCTGTACCATTACCTGAGCAAGAAATCAACTTTTGTGTTAGCACCATTATAAGTTGGGTTTTAAGCTGCCCTAATGAATACCATATACAATCAAGTCCATGCGATATTTTAGCAGTAATCTCAAGCAGTGAAAATACACCAACTCAAATGGGTGACAGCAAACAGACTAAGTAGGTTTGGGCCCACAATGTCATCAGGGCCTGAGGATACAGAGAAATATCTACTCACAAGACGAGGGCTATCCAAGTGGTCAGAAACCAGACAAAAGAGTTAGGATTGAAGTTCATTTTCCAAACCTGGTAGAGGAATTATGGGATAAGCCTTATTTTTTTTCTTAACATTTTTATTGGAGTATAATTGCTTTACAATGGTGCGTTGGTTTCTGCTTTATAACAAAGTGAATCAGTTATACATGTACATATATCCCCATATCTCTTCCCCCTTGTGTCTCCCTCCCTCCAACCCTCCCTATCCCACCCTTCTAGCTGGTCACAAAGAACTGAGCTGATCTCCCTGTGCTATGCGACTGCTTCCCACTAGCTGTCTATTTTACATTTGGTGGTGTATATATGTCCATATATACTCTACCACTCTCTCACTTTGTCCGAGCTATGCTTCCCCCTCCCCATGTCCTCAAGTCCATTCTCTAGTAGGTCTGCATCTTTATTCCCGTCGTGCCCCTAGGTTCTTCATCACCTTATTTTTTCTTTTTTAGATTCTGTATATACGTGTTAGCATATGGTATTTGTTTTTCTCTTTCTGACTTACTTCACTCTGTATGACAGACTCTAGGTCCATCCACCTCACTACAAATAACTCAATTTTGTTTCTTTTTATGGCTGAGTAATATTCCATTGTATATATGTGCCACCTCTTCTTTATCCATTCATCTGTCAATGGACACTTAGGTTGCTTCCTTGTCCTGGCTATTGTAAATAGAGCTGCAACGAATATTGTGGTACATGACTCTTTTTGAATTATGGTTTTCTCAGGGTATATACCCAGTAGTGGGATTGCTGGGTCATATGGTAGTTCTATTTGTAGTTTTTAAGGAACCTCCATACTGTTCTCCATAGTATCAATTTACATTCCCACCAACAGTGTATGAGGGTTCCCTTTTCTCCACACCCTCTCCAGCGTTTATTGTTTGTAGATTTTTTGATGATGGCCATTCTGACCGGTGTGAGATTTGATTTGCATTTCTCTAATGATTAATCATGTTGAGCATTCTTTCATGTGTTTGTTGGCAATCTGTATATCTTCTTTGGAGAAATGTCTATTAAGGTCTTCTGCCCATTTTTGGATTGGGTAGTTTGTTTTTTTGTTATTGAGCTGCATGAGCTGCTTGTAAATTTTGGAGATTAATCCTTTGTCAGCTGCTTCATTTGCAAATATTTTCTCTCATTCTGAGGGTTGTCTTTTTGTCTTGTTTATGGTTTCCTTTGCTGTGCAAAAGCTTTTAAGTTTCATTAGGTCCCATTTGTTTATTTTTGTTTTTATTTCCATTTCTCTAGGAGGTGGGTCACAAAGGATCATGCTGTGATTTATGTCATAGAGTGTTCTGCCCATGTTTTCCTCTAAGAGTTTGATAGTGTCTGGCCTTACATTTAGGTCTTTAATCCATTTTGAGCTTGTTTTTGTGTATGGTGTTAGGGAGTGTTCCAATTTCATTCTTTTACATGTAGCTGTCCAATTTTCCCACCACCACTTATTGAAGAGCTGTCTTTTCTCCATTGTATATTCTTGCCTCCTTTATCAAAGATAAGGTGACCATATGTGCATGGGTTTATCTCTGGGCTTTCTATCCTGTTCCATTGATCTATATTTCTATTTTTGCACCGGTACCATACTGTCTTGATCACTGTAGCTTTGTAGTATAGTCTGAAGTCCAGGAGTCTGTTTCCTCCAGCTCCATTTTTCTTTCTCAAGATTGCTTTAGATATTCGGGGTCTTTTGTTTTTCCATACAAATTGTGAAAATTTTTGTTCTAATTCTGTGAATAATGCCACTGGTAGTTTGATAGGGATTACATTGAATCTGTAGATTGCTTTGGGTAGTATAGTCATTTTCACTATGTTCATTCTTCCAATCCAAGAACACTGTATATCTCTCCATCTATTTGTATCCTCTTTAATTTCTTTCATCAATGTCATACACTTTTCTGCATATAGGGCTTTTCTCTCCTTGGGTAGCTTTATTCCTAGGTATTTTATTCTTTCTGTTGCAATGGTAAATGGGAGTGTTTTCTTAATTTCACTTTCAGATTTTTCATCATTAGTGTATAGGAATCCGAGAGATTTCTGTGCATTAATATTGTATCCTGCTACTTTACCAAATTCATTGATTAGCTCTAGCAGTTTTCTGGTAGCATCTTTAGGATTCTCTACATATAGTATCTTGTCATCTGCAGTAACAGCTTTAATTCTTCTTTTCCCATTTGGATTCCTTTTATTTCTTTTTATTCTCTGAATGCTGTGGCTAAAACTTCCAAAACTATGTTGAATAATAGTGTTGAGAGTAGGCAACCTTGTCTTGTTCCTGATCTTAGTGGAAATGGTTTCAGTTTTTCGCCATTGAGGATGATGTTGGGGTTTGTCATATGTGGCCTTTATTATTTTGAGCTAAGTTCCTTCTATGCCTACTTTCTGGAGGGTTTTTTTTATCATAAATGGGTGTTGAATTTTGTCGAAAGCTTTTTCTGCATCTATTGAGATGATCATATGGTTTTTCTCCTTCAGTTTGTTAATATGGTGTATCACATGAATTGATTTGCATATATTGAGGAATCCTTGCATTCCTGGGATAAACCCCACTTGATCATGGTGTATGATTCTTTTAGTGTGCTGTTGGATTCTGTTTGCTAGTATTTTGTTGAGGATTTTTGCATCTATGATGTTCATCAGTGATATTGGTCTGTAGTTTTCTTTTTTTGTGACATCTTTGTCTGGTTTTGGTATCAGGGTGATGGTGGCCTCGTAGAATGAGTTTGGGAGTGTCCCTCCCTCTGCTATATTTTGGAAGACTTTGAGAAGGATAGGTGTCAGCTCTTCTCTAAATGTTTGATAGAATTCGCCTGTGAAGCCATGTGGTCCTGGGCTTTTGTTTGTTGGAAGATTTTTAATCATAGTTTCAATTTCAGTGCTTGTGATTGGTCTGTTCATATTTTTTATTTCTTCCTGGTTCAGTGTTGGAAGGTTGTGCATTTCTAAGAATTTGTCCACTTCTCCAGGTTTTCCATTTTATTGGCGTATAGTTGCTTGTGGTAATCTCTCATAATCCTTTGTATTTCTGCAGTGTCAGTTGTTACTTCCCCTTTTTCATTTCTAATTCTATTTTTTTGAGTCTTCTCCCTCTTTTTCTTGATGAGTCTAGCTAATGGTTTATCAATTTTGTTTATCTTCTCAAAGAACCATCTTTTAGCTTTATTGATCTTTGCTATTGTTTCCTTCATTTCTTTTTCATTTATTTCTGATCTGATCTTTATCATTTCTTTCCTTCTGCTAACTTTGGGATTTTTTTGTTCTTCTTTCTCTAGTTGCTTTAGGTGTAAGGTTAGGGTGTTTATTTGAGATGTTTCTTGTTTCTTAAGGTAGGATTGTATTGCTATAAACTTCCCTCTTAGAACTGCTTTTGCTGCATCACATAGGTTTTGGGCTGTCGTGTTTTCATTGTTATTTGTCTCTAGGTATTTTTTGTATTCCTCTTTGATTTCTTCAGTGATCTCTTGGTTATTAAGTAGTGTATTGTTTAGCCTCCATGTGTTTGTATTTTTTACAGATTGTTCCCTCTAATTGATATCTAGTCTCATAGCATTGTTGTAAGAAAAGATACTTATACAATTTCAATATTCTTAACTTTAACAAGGCTTGATTTGTGACCCAAGATATATTCTATCCTGGAGAATGTTCCATGAGCACTTGAGAGGACAGTGTATTCTGTTGTTTCTGGATGGAATGTCATATAAATATCAATTAAGTCCATCTTGTTTAATGTATCATTTAAAGCTTGTGTTTTCTTATTTATTTTCATTTTGGATGATCTGTCCATTGGTGAAAGTGGGGTGTTAAAGCCCCCTACTATGATTGTGTTATTGTCGATTTCCCCTTTTATGGCGATTAGCATTTGCCTTATGTATTGAGGTGCTCCTATGTTGAGTGCATAAATATTTACAATTGTTATATCTTCTTCTTGGATTGATCCCTTGATCACTATGTAGTGTCCTTCTTTGTCTCTTGTAATATTCTTTGTTTTAAAGTCTATTTTGTCTGATATGAGAATTGCTACTCCAGCTTTCTTTTGATTTCCGTTTGCATGGAAATGGAATTTCCATTTCAATCCCCTCACTTTCAGTCTGTATGTGTCCCTAGGTCTGAAGTGGGTCTCTTATAGACAGCATATATACGGTCTTGTGTTTGCATCAATTCAGCCGGTCTATGTCTTTTGGTTGGAGCATTTAATCCATTTACATTTAAGGTAATTATCGATATGTATGTTCCTATTACCATTTTCTTAATTGTTTCAGGTTTGTTATTGTAGGTCTTTTCCTCCTCTTGTGTTTCCTGCCTAGAGAAGTTCCTTTGGCATTTGTTGTAAAGCTGGTTTGGTGGTGCTGAATTCTCTTAGCTTTTGCTTGTCTGTAAAGGTTTTAATTTCTCCATGTAATCTGAATTAAATCTTTGCTGTGTAGAGTAATCTTTGCTGTAGGTTTTTCCCTTTCATCACTTTAAATTTGTCCTGCCACTCCCTTCTGGCTTGCTGAAAGATCAGCTGTTAACCATAATGGGATTCCCTTCTATGTTATTTGTTGTTTTTCCCTTGCGGCTTTTAATATGTTTTCTTTGTATTTAATTTTTGATAGTTTGATTAATATGTGTCTTGGTGTGTTTCTCCTTGGATTTATCCTGTATGAGACTCTCCGTGCTTCCTGGACTTGATAAACTATTTCCTTTCCCATATTAGGGAAGTTTTCAACTATAATCTCTTCAAATAACTTCTCAGTCCCTTTCTTTTTCTCTACTTCTTCTGGAACCCCTATAATTAGAATGTTGGTCCGTTTAATATTGTCCCAGAGGTCTCTGAGACTGTCTTCAATTCTTTTCATTCTTTTTTCTTTTTTCTGTTCTGCAGTAGTTATTTCCACTATTTTATCTTCCAGGTCACTTATCTGTTCTTCTGCCTCAGTTATTCTGCTATTGATCCCTTCTAGAGAATTTTTAATTTCATTTATTGTGTTGTTCATGATTGTTTGTTTGCTCTTTAGTTCTTCTAGGTCCTTGTTAAATGTTTCTTGCATTTTCTCTATTCTATTTCCAAGATTTTGGATCATCTTTACTATCATTATTCTGAATTCTTTTTCAGGTAGACTGCCTATTTCCTCTTCATTTGTTAGGTCTGGTGGGTTTTTACCTTGCTCCTTCATCTGCTGTGTGTTTCTTTGTCTTCTCATTTTGCTTAACGTACTGTGTTTGGGGTCTCCTTCTCACAGGCTGCAGGTTCATAGTTCCCATTGTTTTTGGTGTCTGCCCCCAGTGGCTAAGTTTGGTTCAGTGGGTTGTGTGGGCTTCCTGGTTGAGGGGACTAGTGCCTGTGTTCTGATGGATGAGGCTGGATCTTGTCATTCTGCTGGGCAGGGCCACATCTGGTGGTGTGTTTTGCAGTGTCTGTGACCTTATTATGATTTTATGCAGCCTCTCTGCTAATGGGTGGGGTTGTATTCCTGTCTTGCTAGTTGTTTGGCATAGGGTGTCCAGCACTGTAGCTTGCTGGTTGTTAAGTGGAGCTGGGTCTTGGTGTTGAGATGGAGATCTCTGGGAGATTTTTGCCGTTTGATATTATGTGGAGCTGGGAGGTCTCTGGTGGACCAGTGTCCTGAACTTGGCTTCCCACTTCAGAGGCACAGCCCTGACGTCTGGCACAAGGTGGCCATCCCTGGGTTCACATCAACATGATCTCAGGCACAAACCTCCTTGTTTTTCCATTTTGTCTTTAAGTTACTTGTTGAAACAACCGGCCCGCTGTCCCCAGGAGTGTCACGGCTTTGGCTGCTGGGACACCTCCAGAGCCGGCAGCCTCAGTGAGGCCGCCCTCCCCTCGGGCTCTGGGGAAGTTCAGTGACAGCAGAGGGAAGAGACCCCAAGCCAGGATTTCATAAACCATTTTTTAAATCAATATTGATCACTTTTTGAAGTAAGTCAGACAGAGAAGGACAAATATCATAGGATATCACTTTTATGTGGAATCTAAAATATGATACAAATGAAAACAGACTTACAAAACAGAAATAGACTCACAGTCATAGAAGACGAACTTACAGTTACCAAAGGGGAAAGGTGGGGAGGGATAAATTAGGAGTTTGGGATTAACATATACACAGCACTATATATAAAATAGATACAGAACAAGGTCCTATTGTGTAGAAAAGGGAACTATATTCAATATCTTGTAATAGACCAGAATGGAAAAGAATATGAATAAAGTATCAATCACTTTGCTTTAAGAAATTTTTTAAACTACGAGGAAACACAGTAGTAGTTGTATTTCCCTATCTACCTATAGAATATTTGAGAAAAAAGTACATGAACTCCTGGTCTGTCTTAGTTGCGATTTCAAAAACAGTTACGAGTCATCTACGTAATAATGTACCATTTTGGTGGGCTCTGCTCTAGAACAGTGAAGAAGTTAGGATGGGAAGATGCTCTGTCGTTGCCTTGAGACCCTCATGGAAGAAAGAATAGGCAAATCACATGATGCTAGAAGTTCATGCTGTGTAGCTGTATTAAATAGGAGTGAGGAAGAACGCTGGGAACTTTTACCTCCAATATACTGGAAGTTTTGTGAAAACCTCGCGGTACGTAAATCAAAACAAATTATTAAAGGGTTTTGAAATTATCACAGGTTATCATTTCTTAGAGGATTGTGTTTAGCTTTCGAAGTGAACAAGAACTATTACATGTCAGGAGCAATGGGGAACACAAACTCCTATATCTTTTGGTCGCATGATCCCAGTGAGAGAGATGAGGGCTTCATTTGCTTTCCTTTTGTGTTTTCTTCATAAGCCTCTGTGGGAACCATGGTTACTGCTATGTGAGGTGGCCATTGGATAACTAGAAATAAACACTGTTCTGGAGTTGACTTGTCAGAAGGGGAAACAGACACAGTTTTCTGCCTTCTGTTGCTGGGGTGACATTGCTGTTGTTTCTTTGGATTTCTAAGAGGAAAAAGTAGCCTGATTCTTCTCTTTTTTTTAATATTTAAAAAATTTTATTGAAGTATAGTTGATTTATAGTGTTGTGTTAATTACTGCTGTACAGCAGAGTGACTCAGTTATACATACATATATATTCTTTTTCATGTTCTTTTCCATTATGATTTGTCACAAGATATTGAATATATCAGTAAGACCTTGTTATTTATCCATCCTATATATAATACTTTGCCTCTGCTAATCCCAAACTCCCATCCTTCCCTCCCCTAGACCCTTCCCCTTGGCAACCACAAGTCTATTCTCTATATCTGTGAGTCTGTTTCTGTTTCATAGATATGTTGATTTGTATCATATTTTAGATTCCACGTATAAGTGATATTTGTCTTTCTCTTTCTGACTTACTTCACTTAGTATAATAATCTCTAGGTCTATCCATGTTGCTGCAGATGACATTTGATTCTTTTAAACTAGGATTTGAATGAGGTAAAATTTGTTAAGTTGTTGAAATATCATATACACACTGGCTGCTAACATTACAACAAACAGATATACATCTTAATATGAAAAAAATAGTTTTTAAGACTACAGCACATTAAAAAAATAGGATCACATTCCTCCTAAGGTGTACAGACTAAGTTATCTTATTGATGAACTAGGAAACAAAATCTTTCTGTCTCACCCTTTTTTGAAATATTTCTCTTTCAACTTTCAAGAACTATTTTTGCAGAGTCACCACACATTTCAATCACACCCAAAAACATGTTTCATGAGATACGGGTAATGGTATGCCAAAACGTCTCTGGTGTTCAGTTTTGAAATAGAGCCCTCGCTTAAAGATATTCAGCAAGAACCCACAAACACTGGTAGCATTTTACTTTTAAACTAGCGGCACTAGTTCTTAAACAACAACAGGAAGAAAGAAACTATTGAATATTGTTGCCCATTTTTTTCTGAACTTGTTCATTTATGCACCTGTACTTCTGATTTGTTCAGAGTAAACAGGCTATGTTTTCTACCTTTTCACTTAAAAAGTAATTTATACACACATTTTCACATGGAAACAGAGTCAACATACTTGTAACTTTTTATGGCTATGGAACAGTCTATTTTGTTAAGATACTAACAAGAAAAATATGACTGACATACAGACAGTACTGAGTTGTTGGACATTTGTGCTATTTTCTTTATTCATGTTATTAGCCATTGCTATGAGTATATGTTATTTTGTAATAAATTACAAGATAATAAATTACAAATTGCTCTTCTATTTTTTATTGGAGTACCTTCTTCAAAATGGAAATACTGAGCCAAAATGTATGGGCAAATTTGTAAATTTGGGGATACATTTTTCTACTGTTTCTGAGTCAATTTAGAGAGTTATACTGATAATGTATGTGTTCTTATCCTTATGCCTTATCTATTTTCATCAACAAATGGTTTTCCTACGTTAATAATTCTATCAGTATAATGGTTAAATTGAATGAATAAGACTCACAGAAGAAAATTAAAAATAACTTTAGTTATGTCTCCTGTGTCATTTAAAATGTATTCTGTGGAACTGGTTCTTCCACTGTTCTTCTGTCAAAACCTGGGTAGACTCCATTACTATTCTGGTCACTATTAAGTAGTACAAATAGTCCTCCAGGTAGTAATTAAGATATCTATACCATATGACCCAGCAATTCCACTACTAGGTATATATCCGAAAAAACCAGAAACACTAATTCAAAAAGATATATGCACCCCAGTGTTCATAGCAACATTATTTACAATCACTAAGATATGGAAGTGAACTAAGTGTCCATCAGTAGATGAATGGATAAAGAAGATGTGGTGTATATATACAATGGAACACTATTCAGCCATAAGAAAGAACAAAATTTTGCCATTTGCAGCAACATGGATGGACTTGGAAATAAGTTGGACAGAGAAAGACAGATACTATATGATATCACTTTTATGTGGAATCTAAAAAATACAACAGACTAGTGAATACACCGAAAAAAGAGAAGCAGACTCACAGATAGAAGAAAATAGTGGTTATCAGTGTGGGGGAGGGGCAATATAAGGGTGGGGGAGTGGGAGATACTAACTATTGGGTGTAAGATAGGCTACAGGGATATATTGTACAGCATGAGGAGTACAGCCAATATTTTCTAACAACTGTAAATGGAGGGTAACCTTTAAAAATTGTACAAAAACTAAAAAAAATTTTTTTTAATTTATACCAATGCAATAATCAAAATTTCCATTCTGATTTTAAATTAATATTTTTACTCCTTCTCCCACCTAAGATCAGGAAAGAGATGGTCAAATTCCTTCCCTCACCCCACGTAGAGCTTTCACTCCTCTTCCTGCATCTTGCTACCCAAAGTTTCTGACCCCTCTCTCATACGAACACAGTAAGGGAAAAATTGGGTAAGGGAGTAGGAAAGTTCTGACTAGACCAATATCTTCACAGCAGCCCAGCTTTCTACTCTTGGCAGAGATTTCCATTCAAATCTTTCTTTTGTAGGTGCTTTTGTGGGTTCTGCAAAATGTTCCCATTACTGGGGACCGCTCACCTACTATTCTCTTGGCTTCTGTAAATCCATCTTTGTCTCAGTTGGTTGTCTCCATCTTCTTCAGTCCTGAGGTATCTGGCAGTACTTCTACTTTCTATTTAAAGCTAGTCCCTCCTCTAGGAATTCATGTCTGATATGCCCAACAGTCCCTCACAACCCAGAACCCATAGAAAGCCCATAGGAAAGTCTTTTTCCCATTGGCCCCTCCCCACCAAATTTAGGAATGCTTGTCGTCCCCAGCATCACTACCTGTCCTGGCTGCACTGTCGGAGCAGGACTGGGGCATCTATTGTTTAGATTCCCAAGTGAGAGTCAGACTTCTGTAGTGTTCAGAGGACACAAGCGCTCCCTTGGTGCTGACCACCCTATGCACTTCATTTTGAATAAATCTCAAGACATTTTTGCAAGGTGGTTATTCTCATCCTCATATTACAGATAAGGAAACAGAAATTATGTGAATAAATAAGCAAGGGTTCAAACTCTGGCTCCAAGATCTATTCTCTTTCCATATCATGCCATGTGAAACTTTCAAGATATCACTATGTATAATGGCATTTTAAATATTAAGAAAAGCGTCATGAAATAAGAAGCGAGTTTTATCAAGCCTCACAGGAATTACAAAAATGAATGAAAAGTCCCTGCTTTCAATGACACCCAGTTAAGTAGGGGATGGAACCCAAATAATAGTACAAGCAACACATGAGAATTCAGAGGACTTGTTTAAAGCTAGAGGCTGAAAATCTTTTATCAGTTGCCAGTAGACATAGTCCAGCTAAATAGAGCTGAGGGCACAGATTCATTAGAACTATGTTGACATAATAAGGGGCTTATGCATGATACTGGGCAGAATTTTGTACTGATTTTTGTTTAAGTGACATTTGGCTCTTAGGAGTTTCTTGTATGAAATTTGCAAAATTTGATAAGACAAATGCTTAGAATAAATTGGAAGGCTCTCCCTCAATTACTATTATGGGTATCATTACAATAACCCTTTAACCACGTCATTCCTCACCTCCCCATGTTCTGCCTTCAAGCATCTCTCCCCTTTCTCCATTCATTTTCTCCCTACTGTAGACCCTTTGCTCACACTTAGGCAAACAAACACCCAGGCCTGAAGGATCTCTCCCCTTTCTCCATTCATTTTCTCCCTACTGTAGACCCTTTGCTCACACTTAGGCAAACAAACACCCAGGCCTGAAGGATGACGTTTTCTAATCAGCTTCCCTCCCACCCCCACTCCAGTCCCAAAGTTTAAAAAATTCTAAGTGAACCATTCATAGGGGCATGATGACCTCATAGGTAAGATTTCTTTTCTATAATCTTATGATGATTTAATTATAAAAATATGAAGAGTAAAGGTCATTTTTTCCCCACAAGTATTAAATTTAAATGTGAAAAATCCTTTGATAGAAGTACAGAGAAATTGAGGAAAAGTTGAAGGAGGTTAAAGCAATTCCTATTTCAGTTATTCTCTGGACCCTCTTGCCCTCAGAGATGGCACTGTCACTCTGATCGCTTATTGCCTTTGAGTCGTAAATTACTTTAGAGACAAGGTTAGTCTCATGTTCTCTCTTGGTTCAACATTTTGTTTTTATTTAAAAAATACATTTAAAGTTGGCTTGATGCTTGGGTCATTCTTTTGATTAATTTAACCCAATAATACTGTTAAAACTACTTTTAAATACATATACCAACAGAAATATGTTGTTCTTATTCTTTATTTTTATATAATCAATTTAGTACAAGAATACTCTCTGAACATACAAGTAGGTTAAGATTTAGATTTTTTTAACTTATTAAAAAGTAAATCTACATTCCCAGGCTCAAATATGTACATAATATTATTTACTTGATTATTACACAACAATGAAAAGCTATATGGATTTTTGTTCATTTGGAAATAGAACATCACAAGAAGGTACTTTGTTTTTACATTGCTTTTCAAGTTTTACTGTAAATGAGTGATAACTGTATAGTCACAAAGCCTTAGTCTCTTGTATCCAGAAATTTCTTTTAGATTATTTAAACCAGTTTCCAAAACTTTACTAATAAGAGAAACCAGGACTGGACAGATTAAAGAATTTAATTGACAATACAGAGTAACCTTTTAATATATTTACCTGCATGTTAAATTTGCACATTTTGTTGCATTTACAGAGTTATTAGGAAGAAAAAATCATTAATTCTTTCTCAGGATACTCTGCCCACTGACATAACTAACTCTCCCAGTCGACCACAATGCATCAGTCAGTGCCCTGAACGAGTTAATGCTCTAGACTATCAGACAGTTATTTTAAATGAGCCATTTACACATGTGTAACACCTCACTTTTTTAATGGGAAAAATCTTTTGTGTTGATTTATGCATTATAGGATGAAAGTAGGTGTCATTTCATACATCTATATCTATGTCCATATCTTTATGTATATGTACATATGTGTATGTATGTATATGTGTATGTATGTATGTATGATGCAAGGCATTTCCAAGCACAAGCTTTATTAGTGTGACTAAAACATCATCATCATTAGTGTAATACATACCCTGCCTGTTCAGCAATGAAGGAAATAATAGCATTTCGCTGTCCTCTTAATTTATTCAAAACAATGAAAATAGACTTGGAAGTTTAGAATGAGAAGAGAACTTAGATTTTATCTAGATGTTACAAGCCTTTCATTTGACAGCACAATCATTAAAATACAAAAGAATAGAATGTCAGTCTTAAAGAATTGTGGACGAAGCCAACTAAAGTTTTGGATAAGAATTCCAAGTTACTTAATTATAAAAATTATGCTAACACACAAAAACAAGCATGAAAGAAAATATTTGTCACTGGACTCATTACAATGAAATTTTCATCCTGAAATTGTACAACTTTGGAAGGTATACAATTTATTGGGTTTTTTTTACATGCTCATTTTTCACTTGACCAAAATTTACATGTTTATTTTTCACTTGACTGAAGTCTTGTCTTTGAGTTCTTCCAAAACTTGGCTTGGTGAACAGATTCTCATCGGTTACTATACTGTAGAAGGATTATAGAGAAAAACAAAACAAAACAGTAGTATAAAACATAGTTATATTTAAATACAACAGGAAATTAATGCATAAAAAAATTTCAGGATTCTATATTCTATCAGAGTTGTCCTGGAATACAATTGTTAAGAAATGAAAGGAATTTCTTTTCATATTAGCTCTATTAGAGTTATGTGTAATAAAAAAAAATTTCTTAGGAAATCTATTGTAAAAACCTTAGGTAAGGAACAAACATAATCACTCTGTTTCTAGTTTCTGCAGAGATGAGCAACTAAGAGAGAACTTGTGTAGGGGTAGAATATAGTGGGAAGGCCGTAAATGATAAGTGAGTTGAATTACAGATGTGTGTTTGAATTTAAGACAAGTAGTCTGTAATCTCTTTTAGGAATAATTTTTTTTTCTTAGACATAAGCAAGGGCAAGTCTGTACAGAAACTCACTGCTAGATTCCTCTCTGATTCTAGCATGTGAAAGAAGGGCTGATCGCCTGCACCAAATCTGATGTTCCAACTTTCTTGGCTGGTAGGTTGGATTTATGTTACTTCCGCAGGCTGTGCGAAAGGGATGGGATGAACTTTTGCTGTTATGGAAGCAGAGCATTCTTCACAGTTTCCTTCTATTGGGGAATTATAGGAACTGTGCAGCTCAAAATTCTCCCATAAAAAATGGGCTGGCAGGGGTCACATGTGGCCGCCACTGTGGGCAGCTAACTCAGATTCACTTATTCTCATTTCCCACCAACCATTAATCGTGTGCAAGTTCAAGAAGGTTAAAGCAATTCATGCTTTATACCCTACCATTTCTAGTTCTCATTGAGATGGTACGATCACTGTAATCTCTTATTGCCTTTGACTTGTAAGTTACTTTAGAGCAGTATTCTACAAAAATAGGGCTAAAACATTTTTTTGGAATCTTATGTGTTTCCCAAAATTTCCTGTGAGGTGTGGGGATTAGATTTTATAACCTATTTTGTTAGAGCAGACAGATAGCTAGATAAGAGAAGAGAAAGGGAAGCACAGGCCAAACGGCAGGAAACCATACAGCTTGTAAACAAGGGGGTCTTTGGGCAGACAAAAAAACCCAGGACCGACAGGAAACCACACATTTTGGGGTAACAAGTGTCCAGGAGGCAGACAAAGAAAGGTGGGAAAAGTCAGGAATCTCCAGTGTCCAAATGTAACCTTTTGCTCATTATGCCCTCATTACAATAAAATTAGCCTTGCAGATAAAATGTTGCCATCATGCACCGAAGCTGTGACACTTCTGATCAAGGCTAAATAAGGACAAAAATCTCTCCTCTCCTTGGAAAGGTGGAGCTGGGATGAAAATCGGGGAATACAACTCCAAACTTTTCCCTCCCCAGTGAATATTCTGCCCATTCATTTTTGTACCCCATATAACCAGATTGCTAAAGGAATTCAGGGCAGCTACTCACCTGAGTCTGCCCGCTCTCCCCTTGATAGCACACTACCGCTTAATAAATCCTCACTTTATTTTCTTGACCTCCGTGTCTCGTATCTGAATTCTTTCTGCGATGAGACAAGATTCTACTCTCCAGTAACAATTTCATTAACTTACTAAGACACATTTAATAACTTCATTTGCACAAATATGGGGAAATGAATTGAGCCTAAAATCTGATTCATCTGACTTCCCATTGCCTTTACAAATATTTGAGAAATGAATAGCGAACTGAGGCATTAATCTTGCTAGTGTTGAAATGCACCCAATTCCTTGACTACACCATATCCTGTCTTCTTTTATGCTTTTGCTCAAGCTCCCCTTTTGCTTAGAACTGACTTTCTCCCAGAAATGTTTCTCTGTCCCCTAAGACTGCCCTCTGGTGATTTCATTTCCAGAAGCCTTTGCTACCTGCCCCCGTCTTTTTTAGATGCTAACGCCTCTGCTACCTTAAAACTTGTTCCCTACAATGACCACAGTCTGTTTCCCCAACTAGATTCTCAGCTTCCAGAGGACAGAGATTCCTATTGGTATATCTAATGCGAGTGTGGTGCCCAGCCCACAGTAAGCATGTGGTAAATAACTAACAAGGATATATTAATGCACTTTGATGGATTAAATTGTCCCAAACTTTTGTGGGCTATTCCACAGAGAGGCTCAAGATTGTATGGAAAAAAAAAAGAAGCAGACAAAACACTAAACACTAAATTTGTCATCAAAATAAATCAGTAGTTAAAAGCATATAGAAATTTAGGTAACAACAACAAAAAGGTTTTGACTGGCAAATTCTCCATTTTAAAAGCAGCTTCAAAACATTTTTTTTTAAACAATGCATAATGTAGATAAAATAAATACTTAACGCATATTTGTTCTAGCTGCAAGTCCTATAAGGAAGTAACCTTAGTAAATGAAGTGAACCTGTTACATGACTCAAAACTTTTGTTGTTTTAAGTATCTGCAGATTGGGTTTTATTAATCCTGTTAGCTGAGAAGTACAGGTAGGCCATTCAGCCTACCGAGCATGAATTTCCTAGGACTAAACAATTATGTAACGATCATCGTTAAGCTTTAAGAACCTATAAGATAATGTGATGAGGCTAGTTCTGCATACAGGTTGTGTGGTTGGGGGTAGAAGTTTAAAACTCTCTATTTTTTGTGACCCCAAAGTCCTAGCAAGTCCTTTGAAGATAGGTGTTAGGTATAGGGTTAAAACTGGAATCTAGAAATTTATAGCCCTTGTTAATTATGGGAAAAAACTTCAATCGATTTTGTAGAAGGCAGAATCAGTTCCCTTTTGCTTGAGCATTTAAAGCCCATTCCAGGGCTTCCCTGGTGGCGCAGTGGTTGAGAGTCCGCCTGCCGATGCAGGGGACGCAGGTTCGTGCCCCTGTCCGGGAAGATCCCACATACCGCGGAGTGGCTGGGCCCGTGAGCCATGGCCGCTGAGCCTGCGCGTCCGGAGCCTGTGCTCCGCAACGGGAGAGGCCACAACAGTAAGAGGCCCGCCTACCGCAAAAAAAAAAAAAAAAAAAAAAAAAAAAAAGCCCATTCCACAGAGACTTGTTCTTGGTGGACATATCCCCAAATAGATGTCACTTGCATTTATGTCTGAGGCAAATTTTAATAGAACTATATACTCAATTAGTGAGATTATACAACAGACCATATTTAATAAAATTGGCTGGGTATTTAAACACATAGTAGAGGCAGCAACTACTACACAGCTCTTATGACTTGCTCTCCTGCTGGTATGGATGCTCCAGCATTGTTAGAGTTTACTTTTTTTTCTTTTCTGCAAGAGAGTACTAATATCTGGATGTTTTTAAATGTAAAAATCTCACACTTTTTAAGGTTGGCATGAGTGCTCTTTTTGGAAAGAGTATTGGGTGAGTCGATACTATTCTGGGTGAGCAAGGTACACCCGCTATTTTCCCCGTGTTCGTGTCCCCCTTTGCACCTCGGAGTGGAAATGAGAACAGAGCCAAGTGACTGGCCATTTGTGCAGAAGTCATTTGGAAATGGAGCCTGCACTATTTATAATATAAATAGGCCATAGGTACTTACTATGGCCAAGCACTGTTCTAGGTGCTTTACTTGTGCTGGTTCATTTAATCCTCATGAAACTGTGAGATGAAGGCCATCATCATGTCCTTGTTAAATTATCTCCACATTCACTATCATCATCTCCACATGAATAGCTGGCTCAGCTGATAGCTGTTACACAGCTGATAGGTGTTGGAGTATGTATTCAAATCCAGGTGTGGCTCCAGATACGGGACTATTAAACTATACCCACTGGAGGGTCTCCTATACACAACTTTGCAGTTTGGAAAATAAGAAGTACACAAATAACTTGGTTTTTACTTTACTTATCATATTTGTTTTACTTTTTTCTTTTTTAAAGATACATTATGCCTAAGGGAGAATTGCATTATGCTGCAGATAAACATTCACAAAAAAAATTCTTACAGAGGAGGCATTGATAAAATAGAATATAAATGAATCCTAATTGGGTGCACCCTTCCTAACTCAGAAAGAAGTAAGTCATTAACTTACTTCCCTTTCAAAAACACAAAACGCAATAAAAATATTAGCACCAACCTGTTTCTCCTATTTTTACAGAAGTTAAAGGATCACTTGTTCCAAGAGTTGGATTTCTCTATGAATAAAAACCAGAATAATGTTAATACCACAGTTTTATAAACTTAGACACAATAAAGAAAAATACCTCAGATTAAAAATATGTATTTTTTGGCTAAAGTTTGTTTTCTTTTGATTAAACTTCACTTTGCAGAGTTCTTTTGTGGGAGAAGTCATTATTTTGTAGATATTTACAAACTTTGATTTAAACTTGTATTTCTAAATAGTATTTGTTATTTCTGTAGGTAAATTATTACCCCAAACCTTCACTCTGTCATATTTCCCTGCTGTAATGAAAAGACGAAATGGAAATTTTTAAAAAAGAGATAAGTTCTTTTAGTCATATTAACCATGACCCAATTCTTCTATATCCATATAGAAGATTTTCTCTGAATTTTGTCAACTAAGTATGTCATTGACTTTTTCAGATTTTAGATCATCAACCAAGAGAGAAGACAACTAAATTTAAGTTCGCCATCTATGCCCAAACCCAAGGAGATTACTTTTTCCCCAACATTTAAACTGCAAACGAGGGGTCATCTCCCATTCAAGTCATTACAAAATCTTTCATATCAGAGTAGATACTCTCAATTGCTTTACTTTTATTAAGAAAGTATTATTTAGAGAAGATACGATGACATGGAGTCATGCTAATCAATCATACATTTGTATGATTATCAAAATCACCTAATAAAAATAGTTAAAAAAGAAAAGGGCAAAGGAACTTTATGTAGATTTACTGTCAATCTTGTTATAGCCCTGCCATTGCAATATTGTTATCTATCTAAACAAGGCTTTTTAAAAGAATATATAGTGTTTATAGTATGGAGATCACAAAGAGAGGTAAAAAATAGTGTGAATAAGAACTCAATTGTACCATTCTTTTGTGACTAGGGACTTAATGATCTATGGTTATAGTTCCAATTACTAGCATTATAATCACACACACCAATGTGTGTCCGAACTGTCTTATAAAGGAAGTTACAGTAAAGGTTGTGTGCTTTGGACTCTGTCATACAGACTCAAAATTAATTTTAGGGGTGAAAAAAATCACTCATGCTGGAAAAATCATAGGTGGAGTTTGAAAAATCGGTCTCAGGAAATATGAGAATTAAAAAAAGCAGACGTTTTAAACATGCATAAATATATCATGTTATTTTAAATATTTTTCATACACAAATTAAACTAGATACTATAATTAGAAATTTGACTATTTCATCCATATCCATCAAAATATATTAAATCAAGTTAGACAAAAAGTTTGGAGGATCTTTCATTGGAAGAGGGGGATAGATTTATATTTGGGGTTTCTTTATGGGGCAAGTGCAAAAAAAAGAAATTCTGTTAGAGTAATGCAGTGACTTCTATGTGTCCAGTTGAAAAAGGTGAGTTTTACGCAGTTTTGTTTCTCTTTGAGTTTAGTTGAACGCAGAGGACTAAACCCTCCTAGAGCTTAAAATTTACACCAGCATTTACAGCAAAATTAAAAACTGAGTCCTCACCTTTATCAGCAGGCCAATAAGCTGAGCACTTATGAGGATAATTCCAATGATAACAGCCATCACAGAATAAATAATGACTGTTATTACTGTGAGAGAAAAATAAAGCAGCAAATTACAAAAGTGTGAAGTAAATGACATAGCAATTGAAAAGTAAAGCAGGTAAAATCAGGGTAATATCACTTTGTCTTTTTTATAGAACGTACATTAATAAACTTTTATGTATATTTTAGTTTTTCAAAAATTAGGTTTTTCACAGTAACCACGTGGGAAACTGGGACTTTAAGTGGTAAAATCTTTTGTCCAAGGTCACACAACTAACGACAGTACCAAGACCCAGGGGTTTCAACTCCAAGTCCGGTGGAGTTTATAGGACCTCAGAGGTTTAATTACGGATAAGAGCTATGTGGACCTTCTACCCAATAAGGGAGAAACCACAGACTCTTTCATAGTTTCAGTGATATGGGAGAAAATAATGTCTTGATGTATAAAAGAGTATTGGACAGATCATAGAATCAAAAATTTGGAAGGAACCTGGTATAATCACGTTGTAAAAGGAAAAGAAGTCTAATGAGTTCAAGTTACACTAGGTGAGATAACTAGTTAGAAGTAGACTGGTAACTACTATCCAGCTCACCTATATTCTAAGCCTCTGTTCCCTCTACAGTATCTTTATGTGTAGTCTATAATAAAATCACTAAAAATCTTTTTCAAATCTTTTACACGTTGGGAGTGAAACAGAATTTAAGTTAGAGGTACTCTCACATATTCACGGCATATTTGCAGTGCTTCCAAATGAAGTATGTAGAACTGAGGGCAAGACATACAGGGAAAAGAGCGTATTTATTTGGCTAGTTTATATTTAAAAGCCTTATTACTGGTAAAAAAGTACAAGTGGCTTTTCCTATCACTGGTATTGTCCAGCCTTCTTCTCCACTTAGCTTTAATTTATGAGATAGTGACTTAGTTATACAATCCATTTTTCTGGTGTGAGTATGGACACAGGCCAAGTGGGAAGGGAGGCCTAGAGATGCAGAGTAGTAAATAAGCACATAAATGAACCAGAACCAAAGCGACAGCAGCACCTAAGTGGGGAAGCGACAGTCCCCAGATAGAGAGGATTGGGAAGATAGCTCCAAATTGGTAGCGCAGGGCCCAGAACAAATCCGGATGGAGACACGAATGGTCTGTATTTATTCTGGATTGGTGCCAATTAAGTAGGTGATTTTTAAGCCCCTTGCTTTCTTTATAGTAGGGAGGGGAGAAGTTCCAGCGTTTTATAAGTTCTAGATTTTTCTCAAGTACCCATAGTTACTTAGAAAGCTAAAAAAAATCTAACTTAAAAGAAAAATGAGGATCAAATTATGTATTGCTATTTCCAAAATGTTTAAAGAAATTATAGATGCCTATTTTAATTTTGAAAAGAGCATATTTTGTTTGCCTTTACAATTTTGTGTGACTAAAGTCAATAACATATACTCTCTTGTTTTTAAAATAAACTAGTGGTTACCAGTGGGGAGAGGGAAGGAGGACAGTCAATATTGGGGTAGGAGAGTAAGAGGTACAAACTATCATGTATAAAATAAGCTACCAGGATATACTGCACAGCACAGGGAATATAGCCAATATTTTACAATAACTATAAATGGAGTATGACTTTTAAAAATTGTGAATCACTATATAGTACACCTGTAACTTATATAATATCGTACAGCAATTATACTTCAATTTAAAAAACAGCAAAAAAAGAAAGAAAATAAACATAGAAAATAAAATTGACATTTCTATTTTCATAGGCATTTAAAACTAGCAAAACAAAATTTTAAATGGAATGATCATCATTCCACGTCAAATATTACCATACCTGGTTGTGAGAAATTGTGTGGATATCTTTGTCTTGCGGCTAAAAGGATAGCGTTTCAAAATAAAGTTAGAAAACATAAGGCATGTTTTAAAAATACCATTTTGGAATCAGACTGTCTAGTGGATTTCTTTTTCTTAACTGTGCTTAGAGAGCTAATGTTCAACTTTCAGCAGTGAGCTAGTAAAATGTATGAGGTAATGTCAGTCTTAACATTAGTAATTCCAATATCTACTTTCAACTACCCAACAAGTTTTCATGAATCAGAAATTAGTAAACCATCTCATGAACTAAAGGGAAGCGTGTGAAAAAGTATTGGAAGAACCATCCGTGGACTTCCACAAGAAGCAGTGCATTTTTAAAAAATGTAAAAACGGTGATCAGAAAGGAGACATATTGAGCCATCATCCTGCATGAACATCAGTCCAACCCCAAAAGAGGCCATGTTGCTATCAATTTTCCAGATTTATGCCACAGCCACCATGAGGATCCAAACCCTTACTGTGTCTCAGCTAAGTTTTTGCCAGCAGTCCCACTGAATTCCCTTTCTGTAGAAGTTTCTAATACGGTTGCTTTAAGGCTCCACTGGAGTTAACCTCCCCCTTATCAGTCCACAGCTAATATTTCTTTTTCTGCTGTCTCCAAATGCCATTTCATGTCAAGAAGCTGCCTTACTACTGTAGCCACACAATTTTCTTGAATTTAAATATTATGAATAACATATCACACTATGTTGTATGACATACAAATCAAGGACTTGGTTATATTTGGTCATTCTTTAGCACTTATGCATAAAGGTTAACTGGGCTTGTCTTCTCTATCTTTGTGGCAGTTGATAGTTGTGGCTGGTGTATGAGCTCTGGAATAAAACAGATAGGGTTTCAGTCATCTGTATGCCTCTTACTCATTGTGTGGCCTTGCTAAGTTACTTAGTTTCTCTGTGCTTCAGTATTCTCTTGGCAAATGAAGATTATAATACCCATCTCTTTGAGTTCCTATGAGGATAAGACCAGCTAATGCATGAAAACACTTAGTACAATGCCCCACCCACCATGCCATTCTTTATTCATAGGATTCAAGGCATGTAGCACCATGTGTGTCTGGAGTTGACCCATCAATGCTTTCTGGTTTGACACTAACATGTTGGCTTCACACTGCAATCACTTTGAAAATTAGATTGTTTAACTGGACCCAGAAACCTAATAATTAGTTCCAAGCCCTCAGCCTAATTTTCCTCTCTTGCTCTCTGTCCTTCTGAAAATCCATTGCTTCCATTTATCTCAGTGTATTTTTTCAATGATTCTATTAGCTAATGATCCGGTAGCCACGCTAAGTCTTCTTTGAGGCTTTATTTTAAATCCAGAGGACCCTGCCTAAACCCCACCTACAAAAGACCCTCTCCCTTCTACTTTCAACCTGCTCTTGTAAAGTCATCTTCTTCTCCCTAGAAAAATAACCAGAGAGAGCGTGAATGCCACCTGACCGTTCTTATCTCAGCACCCAGATGGCTTATATTTTACTGGGCGCTTATGATGTGCCAGGCTCTGAGCCAAGCAATTTTACACACATTTTCTTATTTAATCCTTAGAGAATACTGTGAGATAAGTGTAATGAGTCCCACTTTAAAATTAAGAAGACAGAGGCCCTTTGGGGAACTCAGGGTTCAACTCACTCAGGGTCAGCACCTGGGACAGGGCCAAGCCCTTTGCTGAGTCCAGCTGGGTTTAACCACAAGCCCCCCCCTCACCACTGCACTACTGGATCCCTTTTATCTGGCCCACTATTTCATGGTCACATTCGTTGTTTATGTGTTTTGCTAGATTGTTTTAATTGTTTTAACCCACAGTATTTTTTCAGTGTGACAGTCCAGAAGTGAGAATTCCTCTGTGGGAGGGGCTGTGTCTACTTTGCTTCCATTTCTCAGTCTTTGTCACAGTTTCCCCACAGTGGTAGGTCCCATTAAATAGAGTTGCACCATAACAATGACTCCAGAGCAACTGCTTTAAAATATGAACAAACCTTCTTCCTTTTCTGTAGTAGGTACAGGCGTACTAGGAGGGGTTTTCTTTGGACCACTAGGAGTGGTTGATATTGAGCCGTTGGTGGAAAGAGAAGCTGTACAAGAGAGAAATTGAGACAGGAATCAAGAATGAGGCGATGAGTGGACCAGAGAGCGTGTCACAAAAGACTAATTTATCCCACATCTCTCCCAATGGCAGCTCCAGAATTTGTACATCACAGGGCCTTACAGAGGAGGAAAGTGAGCCTTGATTTCCTCATCTGTAAAATGATAATACCTGCCTCAAAATGACATTGTGAGGACTAAGTTAGTTAAATATATATGTGTGTGTGTATTCACACACTCATCAGTTAGTACAGTACTTGGCATGTAATGGACGTTACATTCAGCTTGGCTATTATTATTGTTCTTATAAGGGGGGCGACTTGAAGCTGCGTCTGCATACCATTTTACATAACTTTGGAAAACTGTCCATGTTAAAGAAAGACGGAGACTCACGGCAGTTATACAAAGACTGAAGTTCTGCCCCATGCCTCCACCTCCCCAGTACGATCCTATTTCCCCAGTAAAAACTAAAACAAAGACACTATTAAATTTAGTTTTCTTCTAGCTTGATAGAGGATGAGTCAGTTCTAAGGTTCTCCATCCATTCTCTCTTTCAAAAGTAGAATTTCCGAGCTCTAATAGAATTGTAGGAAATGCTGGCTCTGATCTAAGATTACTGGCTAAGGATCCAGATAACCAAGTGATGTAATGAATTCTAGGTCATGGTTATTCTTTACCCCAAACATATATGCACACAAATACAAATACAGAACATGTATTCTCATGTATCGTTTAAGATCTCATTGAATACATAATAAATTGGTTTTTATAATTAAGCAATTATCCATTTATTTTAAAATAAGTTTTATAAATTTATAAATTCTTTTATGAAGTTTTATAAATTAAACAAGATTTTTATTGTAAAAGCAATAGATTGAATAAATTAAACTTGGAAAATACAAGAAAGGACAAAGAAAAATACAAAAGTCATCTATCATTCCACCACCCAGAGACAGATACTTTAAACATCTTGGTATATAATCATCTGAACTTTTAGCTATTGCATCTAAATACGGAATAATTGTGTTTAAATATGTAAATAGCATTTAAAACATATATACCATGAACATATACCCTATATTTTGAATACTCTTCTATTACAAGATTTTAATGACTGCATAGTATTCCATTGTATGAATACTGTAGTTTATTTATGAATCTCTGACTTTGAACATTCATATTATTTTTACTCTTATGAGAGTTAATACCATTCTGAGACAAACATCAGTGCACTAAACTCTGCAGAGGTATCTCTGCTCATTCTTTTGAGACACTTTAGTGAAGGAACTGGTACCCAAGTATGATAGTATGGGGGTGGAAGGACCCCTGCAAACACTTCTCAGGACAGCATCACCCTAGCTTCTCAGCTAAGTGCTCAAGGTTTCCTGGAGAATCCACAAAGAACTGAAAATGCCTTTGGCACTTCTGCTCAGTTTACTGAAAGACAGATTTCCAAGGCCTGCCTCTTTCTACCAGCTGCCAGCTACTCAGTTCACCCTCAGATTGTTCAGGCAAGAACCCACACTGTCCGAAATATTTTCTCCTCTCCTATAAATCCTATTTTCACCTTGTTCCTTGACTTATCATACTGCTTGATTCATTACTTGTAATGTAAACAGTTGCCACACAAATTAGGCAAATGGTGTGACAAATAACTTGTATCTCTAAGTTATCCTTCAACATTCAGGGATGGTGGTGTAAAAGATAATATAAGAAGAAGAGTGTTTTTTAAATTGTTGTATACTTGATTTTAAATGTTTTAAGTATCCAGCAAAGGAATTCAGTTACACATATATCCATCTGTCTATTCTTTTTCAGATTCTTTTCTGTTATAGCTTATTACAAGATATTGAGTATAGCTCCCTGTGCTATACAGTAGGTCCTTGTTCATCTATTTTGTATATAGTAGTGTGTATCTGTTAAGAACAAGTGTTTTTAAACAATAACCAGATGACAGGAATTTTGAGGTTTCATCAAATACCCAGATTAAAATTATGGAAAGAAATATTTTCATTAGGAATCAATGAAAGTATGTAAAAATTATAAAAAAGGATACGTAATGAACAAAAATCATCTATTTCTCTTAGTGTTACATCTTCTTTACATCTTTCAGTTCAGTGTCATTCATTCACATTTAGGGCACACGTTTATAACCCCTTGTGGATACCAATGAGCTTTTCTGAAACAAGTGTCCTGGGCTCCTAGATCCCAGGGCTGGCACATTTTGAATTCCTCAGCACTAGAACAGGGCTCTGTACATAATAGGTATTCAGTGAAATACTAACAATTGTAAATGTTTGGCCAGTTTCTTTTCTGGTTTAAAATTTTTTCTTCCAGTTTTACTGAGATATAATTGACATACAGCAATGTATTGTTTGGCCAATTTCTTATAAAGAAACACATAAGTGAGTTTCCAGATTGCATCTAAAATGAACATAACAATGAATTAAACAAGTCACATGACAAAGTGGCATGCACAGAATGAGTGTAAGGATAGTGGAAACCTGCATCTACAGAAGACCAACAAAATATTTTTGAGATTTCGATCACACACAATTTTACAACTAGAAGAAAAGAAATCCCGAAGTGAAAAAACAAAACCATACCAAATTTAAAGTTTTTAAGTGGTAAATGAGTTAAAAAGTTAAAAGTTTAACTGAAGCCATCTAGGAGTTTTGTTTGTTTGTTTGTTTGTTTGCTTTTTGCGGTACGTGGGCCTCTCACTGTTGTGGCCTCTCCTGTTGCGGAACACAGGCTCCGGACGCGCAGGCTCAGTGGCCATGGCTCACGGGCCCAGCCGCTCCGCAGCATGTGGGATCTTCCCGGACCGGGCCACGAACCCGCATCCCCTGCATCAGCAGGCAGACTCTCAACCACTGCGCCACCAGGGAAGCCCTAGGAGTTTTGATTGAGTGCAAAGATGGCCCTCCTCCAGGCTTCCTGACTGTCTGAGTCAGGATTTGCAGGGGTTAGTTAGGGAGGTGTGTTCTGTCTATGGGACAGTGCCCCCTCCTGTTTGTGAACACCCTCAAGACCCTGCGTGACCCAGCCCCCCGTCTCCCCATCGTCATTGCTTGCCACTCCAATTTCCTCTTGTGGTCCACCCATGCTGTCATCTCTTGGTTCCTCAAATGAGCCATACTCTTCTCCATGCCCAGACCTGTGTGCCTATTCTTCCCTTTGCCTGAAATATCCTCTCATGGCCCTAACTTGCCTAGTTATCTGCTTTTCAGGTCCCAGTTCAAGGCCATTTTCTTTCTTTCTCTTTTTTTTAAACTTTTAATTTTATATTGGAGTATAGTTGATTAACAATGTTGTGGTAGTTTCACGTGTACAGCAAAGTGATTCAGTTATACATATACATATATCTATTCTTTTTCAAACTGTTTTCCCATTTAGGTTGTTGCATAATATTGGGAGATCTTCTCTGATCTCCCCTACTTAGATTTAGACTAAAAACTCCGCAAAGTTCCCAGTGCTTGGCATGGTGTGGTAAAGCTCAATGAAATCTTACGATAGACTGTTAGAATCCAGATGTGTTCCATAGGCCTTGATGGTGTGGATGAAAAAAGTCACCTGCCATATCAGTAAACAAAGGATATTGCAGCCAGCAAGCTGTCAGCCACTGCAGCTGCCCCAGACTGTGCACCCTGAGGGGATTCAGGATGGAGGAAAGCGGGCTACTGGCCCTAGACAGTTAAGGTACAGATCAAAGGAATGATTTCAATGGGCCCTGACTCTTGCATCTTCCCACACATGGAGAAGCACTAAATTTATTAACTTGAGGTGTCTGGTTTTCTTTAATTAACAGTAATCTTTTGATATTCTGACTACTTGGTTTTTACTGTAAAACTCCTACATATCTTGGCTCTTCCCTTACCTCTTCGGAGCAGTCCCTCAGAGCGACCTGAAAGGCTGTCTTCTGGGCTTAAGTCCTCAGAAATTCCGCCGAATAAAACATAATTCTCAGCTTTTAGGTTGTGCGTTTTTTTCAGCCGACAATGGTTCCTAGGCACCTTGGGTATTTATTCTCTTGTTCGTTTATTTACAAGAGTGTGTAGGCATGTCTCTTTTGTACTAGGAAATACAATGAATTAATAAATAATTCATGGTCTTTCCATCAAGGAAATTCCAGCTTAGTCAAGAGGTAAAAATTTAATCTAAGTGTAATGAAGTATTTTAGGGGATGGTGAGGTGAGGGCACAGGAGACAGTGGTCAGTTCTGTCTGAAAAAGGAGGAGGTGGAAAGACCTCATGGAGGGGTTTTCTGAACCCACCTTGAAGGAAGTCTAGGGTTTCACCCGGCCAACCATGTGGACATTTAGGTACAGAGTCAGCAGGGTCAGCGATGTCCTGGCCCTTGAGACATCCTGGCAGTTTGGAGGAACTACAAGAATCTATGTGGCTACAGCATATGGTGTGAGAAGCAGTGAAGGCAGTGAAGTTCCATTTGTTGTGGGCCATGGCATGGAATTTCCATGGGCCAAGGCAGTTGGAAAGACGATGAAGGGTTTGAACCAGACTTTCATTTGGGGAGGATCACCGTCCATGGCATGAAGGATGATGTGGGAAAAACAAAAAAACCATGCCCAGAACTCTTTAGAAGAGGATCCCATCTTGTGTTCAATAGTGGTCAAGATATGCAGTCCTTTTGAAAACAGGACACTCCTCCTTACAGAGGGTCCTTATCACTTGTCAGCATTGCCTTTGGTGGAGAAGGCCTATATAGATTAAGGGCTTAAAGGGACAGAAAATTACAGCAAAGAAAGAATATGAATAATTTTAAACAAAGTGAGAGAAGGGGAAAACAGAATTTGCTAGGGATAATCAAAGTCTGTAACATTTTTCTATCAAAATGAGAAAATGCTTAAGGAGAGAGAGATCATTAAAATTAGTTTTGAACTTTAGCAAAACAATTTTAACCCTCTAGGAAAGAGATAGACTTCTTTCTTCTCTACCAGCTACTCCTCAAGGGAAAGGACCATTTGGTGGAAATTTTGTTCTGAAGAAGCAGAGGCTGGAGTCCCAAGCCTCTAAATTGTAGTCAGAACTCAGGAATATCTAACATTGAAGGCAACAAGTTGTTGAGAGGAACAATGTCCTTGAAGCAGTTTCCAAAAATTGCACATGCTTTATCCAAGTTCCATTGGTGAGTGTCACGTGCTATAAAAACTGATTGGTGGCCAAATGGATTTGAGACTGAAATTTTCCATGTATGTTCTTAGAAATACCTGCTTTAATTCTCCAGGTTTAGTTTCTCTGATACAATTTCTTACTAAAGTCACCTAAAACCACCAGCACAGTAAATAAATAAATACTAACTTGCAGTCAGTAAATAAATGACCTAAGAAGAACTTGATAAAAAATGTTTTTTAACATCATTGGCTTAACAATCTAATTTCTGTAGCTGATCTGTGAAATGACCTTTGTCATAGTTATTCTTCCATTTTCTGAAAAAAATAGATAACCTTATAAGTGTTTTGATACGAATACCCATGCTTGGTTAGTGGTATGAGAAGGGCTCAGAGACCTCAAAGTCCAGAGTTCACAATCAGTGTCAGCTTGAAAGAACACGGGCTCTGATCACACAGACAAACTTTTAATTAAATTTTATTCTAACATAGATTCATATGGAACAATTTAAAGAATTTTATCCATCACCTCAAATTAAATAAACCAGCCCCTAATTGGAAAATGTCACTTAAGAGAAACAAAAGAAATATCTCTTTATACATCCTCAGATGCTTGAGCTCCTTTCACAATTCAAGAGAAGGAACCCCAAATCCCACAAAACATATCTCCAACAACCACCAAGAATGTTCTAGTGCTACATCGATAGCAATAGAGCTCACATTTATTTTACTCTCCCAGGTTCCTAAGGCCCTAATTGGCTAATAGGCAAGCGGGGATATATTTAGTCATGCGAAGTTGAAAACTTTCTACGAATAAGCAGATTTTAAACAGGCCTTTTTACAACATAGTCTTCAGTTGGGCCAACTAGGTAGAAAGATTCCAAGGAAATGTGTAGCCATTAAGCAACAGACACGGTTTGCCTGAACCTCATAGAGGCTGGATTACAGGAAGGGTTTCTCTCCTGCTTCTTTTCCTCTTGTGCTCTAGGTCCCTCCTTTTCTGTTGCTAAATCAGCTTTCAATCTGTCTGCCTTGTTTGCTGAATAAAGGTCAATTTCAATATTGTCCTAATTAATTCAGAATGTACTTTTACATTTTACCTTACAAAGACTTTTGGATTATTTAATCCAACTTCCTTTATAGAAAAGAAATTTGAAAATTAAATGATTAGCTCAGTTTAACACAGCAGGTAAGGAACAAAACGGAGAACAAATTCTGCTGCTTTCCTATAATATTCCCACTTTCCAGATCTCTGCCTGGTTGAGATCTTGTCAGTAAGATTTTTGATGTTTTAGCGTATTAGCTGGTGAACGTTGGGGTGCATTGTACACACAAAAAAAGGCAACTAAAGTCCTTGAGATTCCCAGACATCCTAAGGGCCAGAATTGTTATAATAATCACGTGGTCTTCATCTTGATGATTTTTTCACACCAATATATTGTACTACTTCCATTATATCTCTTAGCTCTCAGTGTCCCCTTGCTATAGCCACTAAGAAAAACTGTTTTCTGCTCTAGCAATACTGACCTGAGAGTCTTTTCCTTAATCCCTTTACTTCTGTTGCAGGAACACATCCAGACTATACCTGAAAAATTCCCCCTCTCTCCCCAAGAGAAGCATATTTACCTTGTGGTATCATTGAAGACATTCCAGCATCTGGCCACCCAGGAACAGATGGGTCTTGGGCCATCACTGCACATTTCCTTAGCTGCACTGGGCTCTCAAAACTTACTCTGAAGTTCTTGCCCCGTGCCTACTTGCAATGAATCACTGGCTGAAGCTTGAAGGATGGGTGGAGTATTCGGTAGAAATGTGGAGGAGGAGGAATTAAGGTAAAGAAATAACGTGGGCTAAAATATGGAGAAAGAAAGAGTACAAGGTGCATTTCTGTGGAGGCTCGGGGGCAGCTGGCAGGCCAAGGTTGGCAAACCTCTCAGACCTACAAGAGTTTAATGTTCAAGTGGCAAATTAGTGCAAAATGGAATAGAAGGGTAGGTTTAGCAGGGCCTCCATCTCCTAGTTAAAAACATTTTTTTCATTCTCCAAGTAGTGAGATGGCGTTTGCTTTGGTACTTTGCACAAAGTACGTATTAGGGACTGGAACTGAATCACTTCATTTTAGATTTGGGAAGGAAGGAGTGAATGAATGAATATACCACCCAGAATATTAAACATTCCAAATTTGCACGGTGGTGTCATCTCATATTTGCCTGATGTCGGAATTGTTCCAGAACATTCACCCCTTTTGTCTCTTATCCTCTCTGCTCTGACCTCACGGTTGGTCATGAAAACCGTGTCTGGGTGTTGCAGGAGGGACATGACAGGGCCCCTGACACTGTTCCCAGTGTGTGGAGGAGGTGGGGTGACTTGGGGGTTAGGGACACAGTTGGGAACGGAGGTCCTGTCTCCCGGCACTCTGCTCTGGCTTCCAGCCACTAAACCACACAGCTCTCCCAAACAGCTGACCTTGCTCACATGGAATGTCATCAGAAAGAAGGTAAAATGCAACATTGGACAAACACCCTACAGTTTTGCTCTCTGCCTAAACTTCCAGCCGCCGAGCTCCTGTCAGGATGTGATAAAGTCATTTTACGCAGCTGTTGGTTTTAGTTTGGTTCCCTCCTGACTTGCAGTTGATAGAAGTCTTGTCTCACAAAAGCCAACTCTTATAAGGATACACCCCACCTATGAAATGCTTTCAATAGTTTCCAAGTCAGAAAAGGAAATTTCCTAAGTGCTACAGTTTTCTGGCATTGTGATGACCATGAAAACTGATAGATAATGTATTTGTGGAAGTTCTGCCCAGCTCATTTGTGGTAAAACTGGAAAAAAAACACATCTGCTGGCTTCCAACTCAATGTCCTTCTGCCAGGCTTCTTTGTTTTCTACAGAACGAACGTACAAACAGAGCTCTTGCCTATTCCAAAAGATGTTTGGAGAAGGCTATTGCCACGAAGCAATACTTTAAAAGAAACACTCAGTTTTGCCCTTGAACCAAAGGATTGACAAACTCAATTTGGGTCAACTTGTGATAATATAGTTAGATGTCCCTCTTGTCTCTTGTTATTCATTTCTCTTTTTTGGAAAGGTTTTAGTAAGCCAAGGTAGCCAGTTACAATTTAGAAAAATTGAACTTTCTAAAGGATAAAGTTGTTGATGGGATAACATTTGAGCTTAGTGTTTTGAATAGCCCTCAAAATTTTGTGCACTCTCTGGTTAATAGCTCTTAAAGAAGGACACAGCATGTCCACTGGTGCAATTAGTGGGCCAGATGTCAAACACAATGACCCAGTTTCTGCTCACCTGCAGAGTGGCTGGCTTTGGCAGTTCCCAGCAGCCAATGGGTCACACCTCTGCCTTCCTTAACTTAGTAGAGAACAGCTCCTCCCTGAGTCTGCCTTGGAGCTGCTATGGCTTAGGACAGTGGTTTCCCTCATGGAACCCTGAACTTTATAGTTCTGGTTCTGTGCTGCCCAGCTTCTAGTCACCTTTATTGCTCCAAACTATTGCTGAGCCAGAGAGTAAGAGAGAGAAAAACCAGCCTATAATCCCAGCCATTGTGCATTCTTCAGCCTGGATAGATAGAAAGCAAGGGATATTTCTGTTCATCGTCCCAGGGCAAAAGGAGATCAGGATTCTGGTCCTGGCTTTGCCACTACTTGGTTGGGGATCTGAGTAAGTCACTGAACTTTTTTGGGCCTCAGTGTCTCGTTTCTAATATGAGAGTGAAGGAACAGATGTCCTTTAAGGTGCTTCATTATTCCAAAATCATAGACATTCATATGTCTGAGATGGTAATATTCATAATCAACATGTATATTTACTACATAATAGGCATTTTCTCTTCAAAACAATTACCTGAGAGCATATTATTATATATTAATCATCATGTATAGAGGAGAAAAACAAAGATCAGAAACATGGCCTAATTTGCCTAAGATCACGCAGCTGATAGATGGTGGAGCTGGAGTTTGAATTCCCATCTACTTGACTGCAGAACTGTCTGCCAAGGTCTACCATAATCTATGCAAAATATAAAGAATGAGGACACCAAATAAATTTCATTAAGAGAAGATGAAATTCTCACCAAATTAGGCAACTAACTCTCAAGCAAGCCTTCCCTTGCAGCAAATCAGGGCTAACTGAAAAGATGCAAAAATAATAATTCACCTTGTGCAGAAGCTGAGGGTAGGAGGGTTATTCCTCTAACATACAGTGACAGAGTGACTTGTAGTGTCAGATCCAGGTTACGGAAGGCCAGATGTTTCTGGTTGGTAGCAATTTGTTAACCGAAATCTCACTTTTTCCAGTGAAGCATCTTCCAGTCCAGTTACTCTTTGCTTATCATAAATCCTCAGAACTAAAGGAGATTTCACATACTTTAGAGGTGTCAGCTTTATTTTAAGATATTGGCATTTCTGTAGCTAAACTCCCTATACGTATTAGGTTAGGGGTTAAGGGAAGTTAGACTGGATGAGAAAAATTCTAATTAAAAATGAAAACTTTACCCCAAAGTTCTCACACCACCGAGACTTCCTGTCACTGGCTGGACAACCATGAATAGGAACAGTAGAGATTAGATCAGCATACTCACTCTTGACTGCACGTTAGACTCATCTGTGGTACCCAGACATTGGAGTCTAATGTGTTGCCTGCAGCAAGAACCATTGTCCCAGTCTACATAAACATGTAGAAACTTCATTTTCTTAATCTTTAAGATCTTTTCTTACATTTTCAAAGGTTCTTATGTCACCCTTACCTTGTGTTGCACAGATTCATAAAATGATTGGATATTAGCCTGATTTGCTTGAGAAAGAATACCATTCACACTTTTCCATATTAAATGATGGTATTTCTTGGGCTTTTGTGTTAGGAAACCCCATCTCCCCGACATTTGATTTCACTGTAATGCACTTCCTAAGGGTAAGTTCCTCAGTGTGTGAAACAGACAAAGTGGAATGGCTCTGGTGGAAACCTGGGTTCCAGGCCTGGAGCCTCATACCCCATGTCCACAGCCACCTGGGAGCTTCCCCAAGGAACTCCACAGGCACTCAGCTGGAAAATCCTCAGTCTAAAACTGAGTTTTTAAATTTTAGGTTGGGATCCTTTAGTGTAAGAGTTGGTAAACATTCTTCTGTAAAGGGGTAAAGAAAAAACATTTTAGGCTTTGCAGGTCAGTCTCTGTTACAGCTCTATAGTTCTGTTGTTACAGGGCAAAAGCAGCCACTGACAATATATCAGCCAATGTATAAATGAGTGAGTACAGCTGTGTTCCAGTAATTATTTATGGACACTCAGATTTAAATTTCATATAATATCCACATGTCACAAAATATTCTTTTGGTTTTTTTAAGCACTTATGAATGTAAAAATCATGCTTAATTTTCAGGCTATACAAAAGCAGGTAGTGGGTTGGATTTGGCTCATGGGCTATAGTTTGTTGGCCCCGGCATTACTGTATTTGGAATCTCTGGATGTGGAACTCAGTCATCAATACTTTTTAGAGTCCCTCAAATGATTCCAACATGTAGTCAAGGTAGTAAATTCCTGCTATAAGGGGCCATGAAATCAGTTTACTCAGTTGTCACTGGCATTAAAAAAATTAAATTGTATAAAATAGAAGACAGTACGTGAAAGTACATCACACATTGTAAGGACAGTTATGATTTTGTGAAAGTTTCTTTCATACATATATATGTTTATGTGTTTGTCTCTGTGTACAATGAGTTGCAATGTACATTCACTATGTGTTAATCGTCCTTGAATATGTCTTGTTGATAGATACACCTGGCTATACCCTATCTGAATACCTGGCCTCCAGAGGGGCTAAGGGAGTCAATAGCCCTTGTCACAATTGAAATCCACTTAAGGCACCCACAAGCTATTGGCCAGTTAGCTTCATACTCCAACAGCCTTATCCGGCTTATATAAGGTCTATAAAAGCAGTTAGAGTTTCTATGTGTGCTGTACCATTAAAATGGTACATTGCTGAATTGCTTGACAAGATATTTTGAGATCTGTACCTGACAGAACAGGGAGGGTACCAAGAGGCAAATTTGTGCCGTGTTTCTCCTGGTAAGATGCAATGTCATTGCCGCAATCCATCTTCCCAGTTGCCTTCAACAGATGCACTATGTTCACATTTTGTGCTTTGGGTTTATTTCCTTTCCTTTCAATTTTTAAATATCATCATGACAGAGAAATAAGTGGCGATATCAAAGGGAGAGCCCTAGATAAAAAGTTATCTAGTCCAGATAAAAAGGAGCAGAAGGTTAACATCATAGTCATAAAATTAGGGTTCATTAGCTGCACCAAAAGGAGAAGACAGACTACCAGCCTTCACTATAGGCTTCATTTTAGTGAAAGCACGAGCAGAACACTGAGTGACAATGCCGCAAGAGTAAGGAAGGGCCAAGCTCGGAACATCAATGTGTATGACAAATAAGGCAATATCATATTTGGATTAAATGCACAGACTCTAGAGCCTGAATGCCTGGGTTCAAACTAATTTCACTAACTACTGGCTGAGACCTTGGGCAGCTGATTTAATCACTCTGTACCTTTGTTTCATAATTTATGAAATGGGGATAATAATTGTCTATCATATGGAGTTATTGACTAAGATAAATGAGTTAAATATATACATATATATATAAATGTTTACAAAAACAGAAAAACTGATCTTAAAATTCATATGGAATTGCTAGGGACCCCAAATAGCCAAAATCATCTTGAAAAAGTACAAAGATGGATGACTTACATTTCACAATTTCAAAACTTACTACAAAGCAACAGTAATCAAAACAGTGTGGCACTGCTCTAAGGATCAATGGAATAGAATCGAGAGTCTAGAAATAAACTCTCATATCTGTGATAATTGATTTTCAGCAAGGGTGCCCAGACCATTAAAAGGGGAAAGATCTAAAATATCAAGGGAGATAAGGCTGTAGACAAGCTGAGGCCAGAACTCTACTCCTGCATTTTATACTGGGGGTTGGTATGGTGCTTGGGGACTGAAGGAAGAATGTACAATGTTTTTTGACTTGGGGCTTGCAGTGTTTTTGGAGTCATTTACTTTACTGAAACAGACATGAGTCAGAACACTGCCTGACTCCCAAGATGTGGTAGGAGTCTCTCAGTGAATAAAGCATCCCAAGGTTCTATATACTGCCACTTTCCAGATACTCTTAGCTAATAAAGTGTGGCAGCTGGGGGCTTGGAGATGAGTTATTGTATCATAACAGAAACAAGCCCTGTAAAAAACAGAAAATGGACCTTTTCCAAAGAAGACATACATATGGACAACAGGCACATGAAAAGGTGCTCAACATTGCTAAACATCAGAGAAATGCAAATCAAAACCACAATGAAATATCACCTCACACCTGTCAGAATGGCTATCATCAAAAAATCTACAAATAACAAAATGTTGGCAAGGATGTGGAGAAAAAGGAACCCTTGTACACTGCTGGTGGGAATGTAAATTGGTGCAGCCATTATGGAAAACAGTACGGAGATTCCTCCAAAAACTAAAAATAGAACCACCGTATGATCCGGCAATTCCACTCCTGGGTATATATAGAAAGAAAATGAAAACACTAATTTCAAAAAATATATGAACTCCAATGTTCATAGCAGCACTATTTACAATAGCCAAGATATGGAGGCAACCTAAGTGTCCATCAAGAGATGAATGGGTAAAGAAGATGCAGTACACACACACACACACACACACACACACACACACACACAGGAATATTAGTCATAAAAAAGAATGAAACTCTGCCATTTGCAACAACATGGATGGACCTAAAAGGTATTATACTTGTGAAATAAATCAGAGAAGGACAAATATTATATGTTATCACTTATAATGTGGAATCTAAAAAATAAAACAAATGAATGACTATAACAAAACAGAAATAGAGTCACAGATATAGAGAACAAATTAGTGGTTACCAGTGGGGAGAGGGAATGGGGTAGGGGCAAGATAGAGGTAGGGGATTGAGAGGTACAAACTACTATGTATAAAATAAATAAGCTACAAGAATATATTGTACAGCACAGGGAATATAGTCAATATTTTATAATAGATTTAAATGGAGTATAATCTATAAAAATATTGAATCACTACGTTGCACACTTGAAACTAATATGATACTGTAAATCAACTATATTTCAATTTAAAAAAAAAACAGAAAATGGGAAAATAGTAACCATGGGTTATCTCATACGTTTACTGTCAATTCTTGCTCTTTTGTCTGTCAGATCCCTGAAATCAATTTCAGTATACATCACAACCAAGTTTATTTCAGTAGTAATAAGCACGATGAAATGAATATGCTGGTGTCTAGGTTTTCCTCTGTTAATGTTTGTCAGCATTGCTTAATGATAGAGACATCTTAGAAAGCAAAGATTGTGTGTGTTCAGTTTAATTTTTAAAGTTTTTTAAAACTTTTCCTAATTATATTTGATGATTCTTTTCACACAGAATTTAGAAAGTATGAAAAAGCAGAAAAAAATGACCTCCAATCCCAACACCCAGAGATAACCCTGGAATATTTCTTTTCAGTATTGTTGCTTTAGTTTTAATTTAGTTCATTTATCACAGAAAACTACACAGAAAGTTACTTATTAAATATATAGATATGATAATAATGGCTGGAAATCTATTGCCCGTCTGCTTTTGTTGGTAACTTACCTGATGTTGTAGTTGTAACACCTATTTCTGGAGTAGGTGTGGCGACAGCTTTAGTAAAAATATAACCTATAAAGACATTTGAGAAAATTATTTAAAATGTGCTTCCCCAATAGGTTCATAGATGTTTTCGGTCATCCTCTAGAGACCAAAGTAAAAAGAAATTCATCACAAGAATGTTAAATTCAACTTTCCAACTTAAAATCAGTGTAAGTCAATTTTGAGATACTGTCTTTTCTTCCTCCTCTTAGAAATCCTTCTCCAGGAGTTCATAGTGAGAGTGTTCATTTCTTTCTAAAAATTTCGCATCAAACTAGAGATTTATAGATTTGGTAGCTAGCCTGACAGATCATCTCAGGCTGACCTTTGAGGTATCACTGAAGTGTGGAGATGAAAGGGATTTTAGATGCCATCTAGTCTGTGTTTTATTTAAGAGGCAGGAGAAAACTGAGGCCCGTGGGGGTCAATTGATTCTCCACAGTTAAACTAGCCTGCAGCAAAATTCTGGTCATTTGTCATTTCTGCAACTATTATTAATTGAGTGCCTACTATGTGCCTAGCAGTGTGGAGGATGCATAAAGGAAGCACAGGTTTGACTTTTAAGAAATTTAGAGTGCTGTTGTCCCTGAAACCCAGTTCGGAACTCATTCCCATAACAATTAAATGGAGAGAAAGGGTCTCCTCTTGGATCACTGAAGAAAAAGGAGAAGCCTTGTTTCTTTGCTTAGTCATTCTAATGGTGTGTCTGCAGGCATGTGTGGTAAGGTGCACATGGCTAATCATGGTCCAGGGACACAGAGCTCTCTCCAAAGGCTTCTTAGCATCAGGACCCGATTTTCAAATCAAAGCTTTGGCTTTTCCTTGAACACACTATGTCTTCTCCTGCCTTAGAACTTTCGCCCTTCGTGACTCCTCCACCTCCGGTGCCCTTCCCCAGATTTTGCAAGGTTGGCCTCTTCTCATTGTTCAGCTCTCATCAGAAATGTTACGAACTCAGAGAAATATTTCCTGCTCCTCGTCTCTACATCAGCCTTCTGCACTGTGTTCATCACCTTCCCTGGTTTAATTCTCTGTGTGCTATTTTTCACTGTCTTTTCTTCTTTTAATAATTTACTTGTTCTGCTGAATGTCTGTATCCCCCTCCCCATCTGCCCCCACCCGCCCTGGACTCCAACTCTGGGAGCTCATTTATCTCCCTGCTGTGGCCTCGGTGTTTGTCATCTGACACGTAATTACTGAATGAACAAATGAGTGAATGAATTCAGGGATTGGGCATAAAATAATTTCAAAAAAACTTACTCTGTATTAGGAGGATGACATCTGATACTCTTAGAATTAGAAGTTTTGACTTTACCCTTAAGATTACTGGAGAAGCAAATAAGTTTTTTTTTTCCTCATTTCCTCACACTTTTCACATTCTCCTCTTCAACTAATGAATAAGAGGGGGAATTTTTTTCCAGTGCCTTTCTATTATTCTATAAAGTCGTCACATCAAGAGAGTTTCTTTGGAGCAGCGGTCCCCAACCTTTTTGGCACCAGGGACCAGTTTCATGGAAGACCATTTTTCCATGGACCAGGGGATGGGGGTTGGGGGGGATGGTTCAGGCGGTAATGCGAGCCATGGGGAGTGGCTATAAATACAGATGAAGCTTCGCTCCCTTGCCCGCCGCTCACCTCCTGCTGTGCGGTCCGGTTCCTAACAGGCTGGTTGGGGATCCCTGCTTTGGAGGGTTCCAGAAGATGCAAAGATGATGACAGTCTTGGCCCTGGAGACCAAGGCAGCCTTTGGAGTCACTTGAACTTGCTGACCTCCTGAAGCCTCATTTAAGGCCTTACTGCACTACCTGCTTGAGCACTGGTGAAATGAACTTCTTTCTTTTCCAGGAATCCTTTCCACATATTCCGCCCCACCCCTCCCCCAAATGGGTAATGTGTCTAATTCGATTGAGTAACCCCACTTTGCCCTCTGGAACCACGCAATGAATACCTCCTTTCTCTTCTGTGTAAGAGCTCTACAAATGTCTGAATATATTTAAATATTCTGCCACATTCCTTCCACGTGTTTTCTTTTCTTCAAGCTAAATGTTTTCATTCCTTGCCACTTAAAAAAAACTAGAGCAACTTTGTTAATCTTCTGTTTTCCTGGAATTTTCCCATTCTCCATCACTTCTCAGAAATCCCCATCCCATACCCAGGTTTGTTTCCTAGTTTATAACTATTATCATAGCTAAATACTTATTTACTCCTTTACTATGTGCCAGGCACTGGAGTAAGGACATTACAGTAATTAGTTTGTTTAGTCCTTAGGTGCTTACTAGGAGGCAGGTACCAACATTGTCTGCATTTTACAGACATGGATGCTGAGGCCAAGAGAGGGAAAGTAATTTGCTTAATTTCCCCAGCTTTCAGATGTGAAGCCAGGTTTGAACCTAGTTCTGTCTTTCATGCCCGTGCTTTAACCATGACACTACTCTATCCCCTGATGTATCTTAGAAAATGCTGGATCCCTTCCCCATCTCCTAGAGCGCCCGGTAGATCCTTGATGCTTGCTGTAACTCGAGTTACAACCACGTTTGAGGGGCTAAACACATTTCAAGTCATTGCCTGCTCCTTATCTATGCGCCGGGCACCAGTATTTCTGACACATAAACACTCCATTTGAGAAGACGTTAACCATTAACACTCTCGGGAAGAGGCCAGAAGTAATGATAATTTGATACCACTTCATAATATGCCTATGTTATTTCTGTTTTTAATGAATGGATTTCGATTTCTCCCCAAACCACATAACCCCTTAGCCAATAAGAGTTCTTTCTTTTTTTGTTTTTTCCACCTTACACCTCAGTAATGGACCACAATGTGAGAAATAACTCCCCCATGGATTCAGGGTTCATGCTTGTGGCTTGTACATTTTTGGCAGGAGAAGGACGAAATCATAATTTTTTGGAAGACTTTTTTGAAAACTGAAGACCGTATATCCACTATCACCTTCACGAATGACTTTCTAACTTAGAAGTTAAACTTGTGAAAACACCGGTAAAGCAACACATTCCTTCACACAGAGATGTTTCTCAGTGTATTTGGTAAAATTCTTTTAATTCTGGCTAGGCATAGGATTGAAGCATGCTTCGCATCCTGGAACTGTGCTGTGATCCAGTCACAGTTACTGGGCCCCCTGGAGCCATTTCTTCCACGGAGTCCCAATAAGAATCCATCCTCCAGACTGGGATCTGAGGTACTACTCGTTTAGGTATTCGTTTAAGTCAGGTAGGACTAAAATGGGATAGTTTATCTTTGCATGTATAATCCTATATCCCATATAACAGCACCCTGCGAAAAAAAAATTCCACTTACCTGACAATAGTAGCACAAAGATCATTTTTCCGTGCATCCTGAGATCATGAGCTCGCTTGCCAAGGTCAGTGCAAGAAATCCGCCAAGGAAGACTGGTGTGACATCTGTGGCCTCAGCCTGCACTCTGTTATCTTTCAGGCCCACCTTCTCCAGGCATTGGGTGATAGGCCGGGTGGCATTTTTAAATGATGCAAAGTTGTGAACCGTCTATCCGTAAAGATACGTGGTTATCTGCTTAACCAGGATTATTAAAGTGTTCAGTCAAATCTTCACTTTAGGGAACTGGCAGCTACATGTTAACTTTACTTTGCATAAATTCAGTGGGCTTGGTAAGGTAGTAACAGTCAGGAGCCACCCAATTGGACAAACAAGAATTAGACTGTGAAGGCCTGAGACTAGGGTCTGAGCCAGGCTGAGGTCACTATAATAGAGCTAGGAAAATTCTCATTTTTAATGTGGAGTTTCTTGTGGGCCAGGGAGAAAATGACTTCTTACACGAAATAAATGTATTGGAGAACTGGAATTACCACTGGAGTGCTCTGAGGTTTGAAAAAACTCTCCAACCCATGCAAGTCATACAGCAATGTAAGAATACATGCGATACAAGAAATCTTTAATTCAAAATAGAGTTTGAATGGAACAGCTAGGGCCCACACAGAACCAGCGAGGTGAGCTTCCCTCCAAACACATCTCACTAAGGAAGCATAAATGGATGACGAGACAATAAATGTGAAGTATGGCCATCCGAGGAAGGTCAGTTTTAAAGGGAGGCGGAATTAGATCTGAAACAGCTCAGAAGGTGTTTGGGTACTCTACCTCAAACACCTCACTTCCTCTAAGAGTCTGTGCAAATCTTTCCTGCTTGGCCCAGAAAATCAATTTGCTAAGTCACCAACTTGTTAAACAGATTCTATTTTTACCCAAAGATGGTTTTAAAACAATATTTATGAAACTGATATTTTGCAGCTTCAGGAAACTGAGCCACCGAGAAAAATATTTACTGGGGAAAAGGTGGAGATAAATATCTGTTAACATCCCAATCTCCCTGAGATTGAGGGATAGAAGGGGAGCTGAGATGCAGACATGGAGGAGGCTGAGGGGCACAGAGTGGCACTCGGAGGGACAGTGCAAAATCTGAAAGCCCTGGAATCCTGGAGCCCCTCTGAAGGCCCCACCGATGAATGCAAGACAATTGCAGCAAAATTTACAAATAATTCATAGTAACCAATATTTAGCAAACCAATGACTGGCTTAAATTCAGTATTTGCTGCGGGGGGGAATATCAGGTTGGGTTGCAGAAGTTGTTCTCAACAGAGAGCCAAGTAAAGGAGTTTTTTTGGATATTAATATGAGCAATAAAGATTATTTCACATGACTTTATATTTTTAAGGGGAAAGCAATTAGCATGAGCCTTGAAAATGCTATGTATGTCTCTTTGAAAATCGGTAAATAAATTAGTTACTATCCTCACAAGGGACTATTAGGCAGCTGTTAAAATCATGTTTTCAAAAATATTTGATATGGAGACTTGGGATAAAATAGGTAAGTGGAAAACAGCAAGCTCGGAAATTGTATATGCAGAAATAAAATCCTGTTTGATTCTTTTTTCCTCTGTGCTGTGTTACTTCTGCCTGGAACATGCTTATGCGCTTCTCACATGACATACTTCTATTCTGCTTAGGATCTCGATTTTATAGTTCTTCTTCCAGGAAGTCTTCCCTGACTTCCAACATCTGCGTCAGGGGTCCGTCCCTGCTCTGTACTCATACTGTACCCTCTTCGTCCCTTTTTACAGGACTTACCATATTGTGTTGCAATCATTTTTGTGTCCCCAGTGGACTATACATTCTAAGCAGGCATGCCCTGCCTGTGGCTATCTTATTTACCACTGAGTGTTTGGGGCACAGTTGATAGTAAATACTTGTCAAATCAATAAATGACAAATGAATATTGCAGTGCAGAAGAAAGTAACTTCTCTCAGGCAGTCTTGGGGAGCAGAAGCTGCTCTCTATATGTACACATAAATATATACATATGTATACATATATATAAAAAGATAGATAGATGATAGATAGATAGATATTCCCTGTATCATACTTAGCTTCAGGTTTCCCCCTGTGTGGAGGTCCCTAATAAGACAGGAAGGAGAAAAGGAAACTCAGCCTAAAATCCAATTTCTTACCGTCTTCAGCCCAGACTGATTGGCCTCCTTTTCTTCATGAGACCTCGTGCTTTCCTGGAAAATCACTTCATTCATCAGTCTTGAAGCTCCTGCAGTACTGGTTCATTTGTTATCCTGCACGACCCCTTTTCTTGTATCTGTAGGTCCTGTGATCTTTGTTCTAGTTCCAGCATCTGGCAGAACACCCTACAGAGGCTGAGGGGCAGTCAGGAAATGGTCCTCAGTACTGGCAACTGGATGACATATGTAGCCCCCTACATGATCCTGAGGCCACAGGACAGGAATGGATGCTTTGCTCTTGGTCACTTGAAAGGATTAGATAGCTCCTAATGACATGAGGAGTGAGAAATGACCTTGGATCAAGGATGGGTCTGCAGCTTCCTTCAGGCAGACACGTTGACCCTGTGGGATCCGATTAAAGATAGACAAAAGCTGTGGGGCTTTCAGTGAAGTAACTGGAGGTCAGACCCAGCATTACACCACAGGGTGTGTGGAAGCAGAACTGTATGGTGCCCTCTAGTGGTGCATCCGCATAATGGAAGGAAAAATGTGAAATCTGAAAATGAAACAGAAAAAAACACAGGACGTCACCTATGCTGTTCCCTTTCGGGCATTTCCCCAATTTTCTTTATATTCTTACTGAGACACATGTGCAAGATCACCAACAAATCCTACCTGTGAGATATTTCGTGGAAAGGTGTCAGAGAAATCTACGTATCTTTTGAGAATTTTGAGTTTATACCTTCAAACATGGAAACCTTATCCCATTTGTAGGTACATTATGTCTGTGGGCTATTTTTTCGTATTGTCATTAGTCAAGGAGAAAGATGAATTATAATGTTGCAAACGAGGAAAGTCAAACTGGATCTATTAAGCTAGCTCAGACTTGTTTCATGACAAGGAACTGTTACTTTTTGTCGATTACTTCTCCTATTTCAGGATCACATGATTCCTGAAGATGGCTGCAGGCTAGTCTGATCTGCCTATGGAGAAGTCGGCTTTTTATGGAGGCTGAGGAAAGTTGAGACACGGTGCTTGCACTGTTGGCCTCTTGGTATCTTGTCACCTTACGAATCTCCAGCCTGCTTTGCCAGGGTTGTTCAACTTCTTTCCTCGACCTTGTTTTCTCTTATCATTTCAAAATTAAAATAAAACAAACACAAATTTAGACAAATCTGACACTCAAAATAACCCTGTTACAGAGGCAGAACAGATGTTATCATTCTTCTCTTACACATCAGAAAACTAAGGGGTGGATAAGAAATTGCAAATGTATCCTTGATTTGATTTGACCCTAAGGGTTTTTTAAAACATATTGATTTAGTTGCCAATATTTATTTATTTATTTTTAACATCTTTATTGGAGTATAATTGCTTTACAATGTTGTGTTAGTTTTTGCTGTATAATAAAATGAATCAGCTCAATGTATATATATATCTCCATATCCCCTCCCTCTTGCGTCTCCCTCCCACCCTCCCTATCCCAGCCCTCTAGGTGGTCACAAAACACTAAGCCTATCTCCCTGTGCTATGTGGCTGCTTCCCACTAGCTATCTGTTTTACATTTGGTAGTGTATATATGTCCATGCCACTCTCTCACTTTGTTCCAGCTTCCCCCTCCCCATCCCCATGTCCTCAAGTCCATCCTCTACATCTGCGTATTTATTCCTGTCCTGCCCCTAGGTTCATCAGAACCACTTTTTTTTTTTTAGATTCCATATATATGTGTTAGCATACAGTACTTGTGTTTCTCTTTCTAACTTACTTCACTCTGTATGACAGACTCTAGGTCCATCCACCTCACTACAAATAATTCAATTTCATTTCTTTTATGGCTGAGTAATATTCCGTTGTATATATGTGCCAAATCTTCTTTATCCATTCATCTGTTGATGGACACCTAGGTTGCTTCCATGTCCTGGCTATTGTAAATGGAGCTGCAATGAACTTTGTGGTACATGACTCCTTTTGTATTATGGTTTTCTCAGGGTATGTGCCGAGTAGTGGGATTGCTGGGTCATATGGTAGTTCTATTTTTAGTTTTTTAAGGAACCTCCGTACTGTTCTCCATACTGACTGTATCAATTTACACTCCCACCAACAGTGCAAGAGGGTTCCCTTTTCTCTACAACTTCTCCAACATTTATTGTTTGTAGATTTTTTGATGGCCATTCTGACTGTTGTGAGGTGATACCTCATTGTAGTTTTGATTTGCATTTTTCCAGTGATGAGTGATGTTGAGCATCCTTTCATGTGTTTGTTGGCGATCTGTATATCTTCTTTGGAGAAATGTCTATTTAGGTCTACTGCCCATTTTTGGATGGGGTTGTACATTTTTTTGATATTGAGCTGCATGAGATGCTTGTATACTTTGGAGATTAATCCTTCGTCATTGCTTCATTTGCAAATATTTTCTCCCATTCTGAGGGTTGTCTTTTTGTCTTGTTTATGGTTTCCTTTGCTGTGCAAAAGCTTTTAAGTTTCATTAGGTCCCATTTGTTTATTTTTATTTCCATTTCTCTAGTAGGTGGGTCAAAAACAATCCTGCTGTGATTTATTTCATAGAGTGTTCTGCCTATGTTCGCCTCTAAGAGTTTTATAGTGGCTGGTCTTACATTTAGGTCTTTAATCCATTTGGAGTTTATTTTTATGTATGGTGTTAGGAAGTGTTCTACTTTCATTCTTTTACATGTAGCTGTCCAGTTTTCCCAGCAACACTTATTGAAGAGGCTGTCTTTTCTCCATTGAATATTTTTGCCTCCTTTATCAAGCATAAGGTGACCATATGTGCATGGGTTTAACTCTGGGCTTTCTATCCTGTTCCATTGATCTATCTTTCTGTTTTTGTGCCAGTACCATACTGACTTGATTACTGTAGCTTTGTAGTATAGTCTGAAGTGAGGGAGCCTGATTCCTCCAGTTCCATTTTTGTTTCTCAAGATTGCTTTGGCTATTCAGGGTCTTTTGTGTTTCCATACAAATTGTGAAATTTTTGTTCTAGTTCTGTGAAAAATGCCATTGGTAGTTTGATAGGGATTGCACTGAATCTGTAGATTGCTTTTGGTAGTATAGTCATTTTCACAATGTTGATTCCTCCAATCCAAGAACATGATCTATCTCTCCATCTGTTTGTATCATCTTTAATTTCTTTCATTAGTGTCTTATAGTTTTCTGCATGTAGGTCTTTTGTCTCCATAGGTAGGTTTATTCCTAGGTATTTAATTCTTTTTCTTGCAATGGTAAATGGGAGTGTTTCCTTAATTTCTCTTTCAGATTTTTCATCATTAGTGTATAGGAATGCAAGAGATTTCTGTGCATTAATTTTGTATCCTGCAACTTTACCAAATTCATTGATTAGCTCTAGTAGTTTTCTGGTAGCATCTTTAGAATTCTCTATGTATAGTATCATGTCATCTGCAAACAGTGACAGTTTTACTTCTTCTCTTCCAATTTGAATTCCTTTTATCTCCTTTTCTTCTCTTATTGCTGTGGCTAAAACTTCCAAAACTACGTTAAATAATAATGGTGAGGGTAAGCATCCTTGTCTTGTTGCTGATTGTAGAGGAAATGGTTTCACTTTTTCACCATTGAGAACAATGTTGGCTGTGGGTTTGTCATATATGGCCTTCAGTATGTTGAGGTAAGTTCTTTCTATGCCTACTTTCTGGAGGGTTTTTATCATAAACGGGTGTTGAATTTTGTTGAAAGCTCTCTCTGCATCTATTGAGATGATCATATGGTTTTTATCCTTCAGTTTGTTAATATGGTGTATCACATTGATTGATTTGCATATATTGAAGAATCCTTGCATTCCTGGGATAAACCCCACTTGATCATAGTGTATGATCCTTTTATGTGCTGTTGGATTCTGTTTGCTAGTATTTTGTTGAGGATTTTTGCATCTATGTTCATCAGTGATATTGGCCTGTAGTTTTCTTTCTTTGTGACATCTTTGTCTGGTTTTGGTATCAGGGTGATGGTGGCCTCGTAGAATGAGTTTGGGAGTGTTCCTCCCTCTGCTATATTTTGGAAGAGTTTCAGAAGGATAGGTGTTAGCTCTTCTCTAAATGTTTGATAGAATTTGCCTGTGAAGCCTTCTGGTCCTGGACTTTTGTTTGTTGGAAGCTTTTTAATCACAGTTTCAGTTTCAGTCTTGGGAGGTTGTGATTTTCTAAGAATTTGTCCTTTTCTTCCAGGTTGTCCACTTTATTGGCATACAGTTGCTTGTAGTAATCTCTGATGATTCTTTGTATTCCTGCAGGGTCAGTTGTTATTTCTCCTTTTCAGTTTCTAATTCTGTTGATTTGAGTCTTCTGCCTTTTTTCCTGATGAGTCTGGCTAATGGTTTATCAACTTTTATCTTATCAAAGAGCCAGCTTTTAGTTTTATTGATCTTTGCTATCATTTCCTTCATTTCTTTTTCATTTATTTCTGATCTGATCGTTATGATTTCTTTCCTTCTGCTAACCTTGGGGTTTTTTTGTTCTTCTTTCTCTAATTGCTTTAGATGTAAGATTAGGTTGTTTATTTGAGATGTTTCTTGTTTCTTAAGATAGGATTGTATTGCTATAAACTTCCCTCTTAGAACTGCTTTTGCTGCATCCCATAGGTTTTGGGTCATTGAGTTTTCATTATCATTTGTTTCTAGGTATTTTTTGATTTCCTCTTTGATTTCTTCAGTGATCTCTTGGTTACTTAGTAGCATATTGTTTAGCCTCCATGTGTTTGTATTTTTTACAGAAGTTTTCCTGTAATTGATATCTAGTCTCATCTCGTTGTGGTCAGGAAAGAGACTTGATATGATTTCAACTTTCCTAAGTTTACCAAGGCTTGATATGTGACCCAAGATATGCTCTATCCTGGAGAATGTTCCATGAGCACTTGAGAAGAAAATGTATTCTTGTTTTTTTGGATGGAATATCTTATAAATATCTAAATCCATCTTGTTTAATGTGTCATTTAAAGCTTGTGTTTCCTTATTTATTTTCATTTTGGATGATCTGTCCATTGGTGAAAGTGGGGTGTTAAAGTCCCCTACTATACTTGTGTTACTGTGGATTTCCCCTTTTAGGGCTGTTAGCCTTTGTCTTCTGTATTGAGGTGCCCATATGTTGGGTGTATAAATATTTACAAATATTAAAAAAAAATAAAAGGAGGTATATTTCAGTTAAACATCAGTAGGGGATTTAATTAAAAATCTGGTCCCTCTGAAAGCACAGGAAGATCTGTCAAGGGTGAGCTTGCAGTCCCACATGGTGGCGGTCCACTGGAGCTGCCCCTTGGGACAGGTAGGCTTTCTTGACTTAGCCAAGCCTTCCACCTGATGCTTGCCGCTGTCAGCTTAGACGGAGTTCTCCTCTGATAAAACCTCAAAACCTCAGCATCTCACAGCAACATCGCTTCATTTCCTGCTCACAGTCCTGTTTGTCTGTGTTGATTCCAGCTTCCAGGAGCCATACTGAAGGAGCAGCCCCCATTTGGAATTCTTGTTGCAGAGGGAGAAGAAAAATGGCCAAATCGGGCAATAGCTTTTAGTGCTTTGCCTCAGACGTGGCATGTGCCATTTTGGCTCACATTCTATTGGCAAATCACAGGCCAAGCTGACAGCAACGGGGCAGAGAAGTACGTTTCCTCCAAAGGAAAATCCTGTAAGTTGTATGGCAATGGTGAGGATATAGAAAACACTTACATGGAGGGCAGTGAATGGTTGAGAACAATAATACAATCAACCACATTCATTTATACTCTCTTTCTTGCTCCTGTCTGCATTTAAGTTTGCAAACCCAATTTAGATAGTTAGGAGACCTCTTCAAGGTCTTCTAGAGATGAGATTTAACCAGGTCCCTGTTTCCTTTCTTTACAATTTTAATGTAATGTGCTGTTTTGGAGGTATGCTCAGTCACGCCCTGGAAGTCAGAAACTCTCATCACTACGTGGTTAGTAAGCAGTAAACAATGGCTCCAGGTTGCTCTAATCCCATTGTGTTATCCCCCTGGAATCAGGTATTATGCATCATCTTTCCATTAAGGATTAACAGGTCCATTGTGTTCTACATCCATATAACTGTCCCATAAATGATTAGTGAGCTCCTACCAAGTGCTGGAGATACAACCTTCTGTAATTCAAGTTCCACTCCAGGAACTTACAGCCTACCTGGGGGACAAACAAGGAGGCACGTGCATCATGGAGTGCCCAGGATATATAATCGTGAGCAAAGGGCACTCTGGGAGCACATAAGAGAGGCCCACTCAAACATAGTGTTCTGGAAAGGCTTTCCAGAGCAAGCAAGGAAACCTAGAGAATGAATAACCAGGTCAAGGGAGAAGATGGCACATTCCAGGCAGAGAAAATAGCATAAGTAATGGTCTGGAGTTGAGAGGCAGCACTGTAGTAGTTTGCACAACTGTTTGAAATTCCAAGGACACACACACAAACTTGCACATTTGCACTTTTCAGTGTCTAGGAGGTCAGTCCACTCTGCCCTTTACCTATGTAAACATGAATTTGACCCTGGTTCTCTACATGAAGAAATACTGGGGGAAGCATATCAACAAAAGATAAAGAACAAATCTATAGTAATTTCTTATATGTATATTTTATTGAGATGTAACACACAAATTTTAAGGGTGCAATGTGATGGATACACATGCACACACATATACATACATACACACATGTGTGTGAGTGTGAGGGTGAGTGTGTGTGTGTGTGTGTGTGTGTGTGTGTGTAACCACCAGTCAGATCAAGATATAGAACATTTTCAACACTCCCATTATTTTCTTTCTTGCTCATTCCGGTCAATACCTATCCTGCATTGAGGTAACCACGACCCTGTCTTCTAACACTGTTGATTGGTCTTATCTGTTCTTGAACTTCGTAAAAATTGAGTGACACGTTAGAACTCTTTTGTGTCTGGATTCTTCCCTCTTTAACATAAAGTCTGAGAGATTCACTCAGGTTGATTTTGCATGGAAAAGTAGATCTTTCGTTTATAGTACGGTGGTTGTCCAACTGATTCAGTCTATTGAAAAGACCATCTCTTCCCAAGGTATGGTTTCTTCATCGAGAGTAGTATGTGTATTTGTCCTCTGACTGCTTTTAAGTTTTTCTCTTTGTCTTAGATTTTCAGGAGTTTGATTATGAAATGTCTGTGTGTAATTTTCTTTGGGATCTGAGCTTCTTAAATGTATGAGTTGGTATTTTTAGCAGTTTTGGAAAATCTTGACCATCACCTTTCAAATATTGGCTCTCTCTTCCTTCTGAGATTTTGATCATGCATACATTAGACTTTTTAACTAATACTCACACATATGGGGTTTTTTTAAACCCATACCTTCTTTTCTTACTGTGCTTCAGTTTGAATTCTATCTAATGACCTTTAATAATCCTTCATCTACGATGTCTAGTCTGCTGTTAAATTTAGTCCTAGATATAGTCCTATCTCATGAGTTCTTTGATGCTACTTTCACATTTTTAATTCAGAATGCACACAATTCTTTTTTATAGGTTCCAATTCATGGTTGAAATTCTACTTATTTTCATTTATTCTGTGTACCTTTTTCTCTGAGTCCTTGAACATAATAACCATAGTTATTCTAACGTCCTTGTTTGTTGACTGCAGTATCTGGACATCTGCAGTTCAACTTTTATTTTATTTATTTATTTTCATTATGATAAAATATGCATAAGATAAAAGTTATCACTTTAGTAATTTTTAAGTCTACATTTGAATGGCATAAGTAGGTGCATTCACATTGTTACAATCATCCGCTCTTATTTTCTAAATATTATTTGCCACATTTTCCTGTCTCTTTTCATGCCTAATAATTTTTATTCTTTTGGGCAGGACATTGACCTTAACTTTTAAGCTTCCCATCCATGCAGCTTCCATGGAGATGTCTCGAGGAAGAGATTCATCATGGTTTGTTGCAAGCCCCTTCCCTCTGGTAGGATTTTGTTCTGTTTTTCCAATTTAGCTCCCCAGACTCCTGTGCCATTCTAGAACTCAGCAAGTGTCCTGTGGGAGAAAACAAGCCTTGTAGTGGGGCTCCTCTTGCTCTTAGTCTGTTACGCCAACCTGATTAACCGCCAAATGCTCTGATAGTTTTTTCTCCCCCTTCCACAGCCTAATGTCCCCATGGAAGAAATCAACAAATAGGTAAATTCCCTCAGTGAAAAAAAGATTCCTTCTATGTGACGATGTGACCTCTTATTACCTCTCATATCTGCACCTGATTATACCTCTAACAGAATCTTCCTGATGATATTCCCACATTTTCCCCAATATGCCAAATTTGAAGGAGTGGTTGTTTCAAGTGTCAATGAGCTATTTGCTCATTGACACTTGAAGGATCAGTTTTAGTGACAGACTTCTGATTTCTTAAAAACTAACCCAGAAACAGGTGGTATTTTATAAAATTCTGGGATTATAGATCCCAATATCTCTTCCATTTTCCCTTTCTTGGCCTCACTCTTAGGGTCAGAGGACAGAAACTGAGTGGTTTGCTGTAGCAGCAAATATAGGTGAGCTTCTCTAGGCCCTGATAGCCAGCTGAACCCAAAACAATAGATTTATTTTCAGGTTATAATACCATGGGATGCCTACTACATTGTTACTCCATTGGCTCTGTTATTCTTGCTTCTGACCAGTCCATGATATTAATGAAAAGTTATTGAATACTAACCAATTATCAGGCTAATTACTGTACTAATTACTTCTTGTGGGTAATGTATTAACCCTCATCATGATTCTGTGCAGTAAGTACCGTTCCCCTAGCATGTGGTAGAGCCAGGATTTGAATCCAAGCAGTCTCTCACCAGGTCCCAGGTTTATATTCAATACTACACTCCATCCTGCTATGCCGGATCACATAGTGAAAATCAATTAGCACGGTCTGGAGGGGCAGGGACAGGGCAAACACTAAGATAAGGACATTGTTTCTGTGTTGCACACAGGAGTAGGTGAAGAGCCTTTGTGTAGAGACCACTCTGTGCTCTGAGACAGGTGCATACTGTTCAGAGGAGTAAACTTGACTCATTACGGCTGGGGAGTAGAGTGTGAGCAGTGAGGATGGTGGCAAGAGATATGGCTAAAGACTGTGGTTGGTGAGACCATAAACTATGTTAGGGTTTGGGGTTTTATCCTGTGGACAACTGGTAAACCATTGAAAGCTGTGCAGCAGTGTGATGCCACACTGTCCACAGGATGGAGAACAGATCTTTGGGAGGTAATACTGCTGTCAAGGAGAACAGGAAGAAGCTCTTAGCAGGCAATGATGTGAGAGTAAAGCCAGATGATTGAATAAGGTAGCTGTTATGGAGTAAGTTGAACTGATTCAACAACTGTTTAGAACTTCAGGTTGAACGGTCTTGTGTTGAATTGGATAAGGGGGATGAGAGAGGCAGGCTAAAGGTTGCTTCCAACCTTTTCAGCTTACATGATTGGGTAAAGCATGGTCCTATTTACGGGGATGGGAAATGCTGGAGGCAAACCAGGTTCATGAGGGAAGATCATGAGTTTCATTTGGGAATACTGAATCTGAGATTTCTCTGGAAGATCTTAGTGGAGAGGTCAAGTAGGAAGATGGATGACTGAATCTGGCACTCGGAAGAGGAATCTGGACTGGAGATAGAGGTGCCTCTATTGTCAGCTTGTAAACAGGGAGAATGGAGGTAATGATGGACAGAAGACAAGGGAAAGTTTATAATGTCTTCAGGCTGGATGGACAGTTCCCAGAATGTCTCTAAGCCTCGCCTTGGTAACTAGAGACATGGATGGGATCTTGGCCATATTGTCTCAACTAAGTTCTGTGTTCCTGTAGCATCCAGCTGGAGCCTTACAAAAGATACCATTAGTCCAGAATTCAGAGGTGGGCTCACAGTAGACATATATTTTATTATGTGATGATTAATTTTGACCATGGCTGATGAGCTCATACATGGACAAGTGATACCACTTGAGCCCATCTGATTCCCCACCGGAGAATATTTTCTTGAAAAACACAGAAGACTGGAAGTTAGAAATTAAGCTCTATTAGCGATGGACTTCTCGGGTGAATAGAGACCAGAATTTCCTGAGCTCCACTGAACCGCATGTGTTCCCACCCTTTGTGATGTCTGGAGTCTGTGAGGTAGCCCAAAGTTCTTCCAAGAAATTCTCTCATTCTATGAAGCTGTTTTGAAGCGGGTTTGGGATACTTGTAACCAAAAGAGTCTTAATTAGGACAGGCCTTGATGTGTCTAATTAGGGAATCATTAATAGAATAAAGCAAAGGCTGCTGCTGAGCTGAGCTGGCCGGGGACCAAGACAGGCAGCTTTACAAGTCTCCATGATGGGTGGGAAGACAGCAGTGATCGCACTCCTGGAAGGTCTTACAGATTGCTGGGCTGCAGGGGACTAAAGGGCCCTTTTGTGCATGGCTGATCATGTGGGGCTGTTTAGCACAATCCAAATATGCCCCTTAGTCCTGCCATGACACTCCCGTAAGTGAGATGTGAGCCTGCACTGTCTCTTCCAGATTCCAGACAAACTCTGCTGACTTTTTATTTTTTTTTACTATCTGTCTAGTGCAGAAGGGATTCAGTTACCCTTTCGTCTTAAAAATATGCCAAAGGATGGCATTGGCCTTCTGTGGCTTGGAGCAAGCTTGTATTGCACAAATCTGTTTCTCATTTATGTGGTACAGCCAAATCGCCAGGGTTGGTTTTTTTTTTTTCCCTCATAGAATGTGGCCGTACAGAAGGCCAACATCTTTTTCTATTTGGGTTTTCTACTCAGATCCTGGACAGAGTAGGGAAAAAGAAGAAATTACTGGAAAATTTTGATGTCTATCTTTACAGGACCAAAAAACCCCCTCAGAATAAAAACTGAGGGAAGAAGCCATTTTTAAATACTCTGTTAAGTTTCATATTTCTATTTATAATATAAATAAAATTATTATAGACTAAAAAATACTCTGTTAATTTCTGTTACTAGCCTCATGTCTTATCAGTGTGTATGATTTAACCAATGAGTCATATGGGAATACTTCTTATGCACTGCCTTCAATATGAAAACTGTAACTGGCACTAATGGAGTTTAAAAGAACGTACAAGAAAATGTTATGTTGTAAGAAAGAAAACAAGGTTTCAGTCGTGTAATACTTCAATAGCTTCAATAGCGATTTAGGGATTTAGTTGTTTAAATCTGGTAGATTATAATAATTCTGCAAAATGCCATAGCTAGTAAAAAATTAGAACCCAGAAATAACCTAAAACGTGTTCCTTAAAAAGACATGAGACTTTAAAAAAATGATACAAATGAACTTATTTACAGAACAGGATTAGACTCACAGACATAGATAGCAAACTTACGGTTACTAAACGGGAAAGGGGGTGGGGGAGGGATAAATTAGGCATTTGGGATTAACAGATACACATTACTATATATAAGAGAGATAAACAACAAGGACCTACTGTATAGCACAGGGAACTATATTCAATATCTTGTAATAACCTATAATGGAAAAGAAACTGAAAAAGAATACATTTATATATATATGTGTGTGTGTGTATATATATATATATATATATATATGTATTTATTTATAACTGAATCACTTTGCTGTACACCTGAAACATTGTAAATCAACTATATGTCAACAACAAAAAAAAGACACAAGCCTGCCAATGAGACACCTAATTGACACCATTACTTGTATGGGGAGACGTTAAAGTACAAAATAAATGTCTCATTTTGATAATATGTATCATTCAGTAAAGAAAAATAACTGGCTCTATATAGAGTCTTTGCCTTGGGTGAGCAGGGTTAAGATACCTAGGTATATCCCTCATGGTATTTTGAGTAGAGGGACTCAAACACAGAACGTGTTTTAAGCTGGTTCTTTCTAGCCAGGCTCAGAAGAGACTATATTTAGTACCTTTTTTCTGGATCTACAGAGCTACTCCTTTTGTTTTTATTTTTTTCATTTTTGTTTTTTACATTTTTCTTTACTGAATGATACATTAGCCAGCATTGATTTATTTTGCTTGAAATCATATAACTCGAACAGAATAGAAGAAGGCACACACCATCAGAGAGAAGTAGCCTGAAATTCGGAATCTGAGGCAATGCCACCCCTGGGACCCAGGATGCACAGATTCAGCCTGGATCTTCTAATCGAGGCATCAGTAGCTTTGTGGCATCTGTATCTTCATGCTGGGAGAAGGCCAAGGACCCAGCCTGAGAAGCCCCTCTCTCTGTGGATGTTGGGCTTCAGCTGTTGTTACTTAATCTTGGGGAAAAGCCAGAGTGGCTATTTGTAGGTAGTGGGAGGCCAGCAGTGCCTGGAGAGCGTGGCTTGAGAGCAAGAGCAAGTTGGCTGGACCTTGTAACACATCCTTCAACTTCACCAAGGGATGCTTCTACTGCAAGGACCTGGTACACATCCATTGCTCTGAAGAAATGCCTCTCGATTTTTTTAGCTCATGCTACCCATCCCTTCCATCTTTTCTCAGTTTTTAAAAATATTTATTTATTTATTTATTTACGGCTGCATTGGGTCTTCATTGCTGTGTGCGGGCTTTCTCTAGTTGCGGCGAGCAGGGACTACCCTTCGTTGCAGTGCGCAGGCTTCTCATTGCGGTGGCTTCTCTTGTGGTGGAGCACAGGCTCTAGCGCGTGAGCTTCAGTAGTTGTGGCACACGGTCTCAGTAGTTGTGGCTCACGGGCTCTAGAGCACAGGCTCAGTAGTTGTGACACATGGGCTTAGTTGCTCTGTGGCATGTGGGATCTTCCCGGACCAGGGCTCCAACCCGTGTTCCCAGCATTGGCAGGCGGATTCTTAACCACTGCGCCACCAAGGAAGTCCCTCTTTTCTTAGTTTTAATCAACCCAGAAGACTGATTGATTTTTACTTTCTGTAATTCGTATTAAGAAACAAAGGGCACATGAATATATTTTATTAAAAACGACACAGCCCCCTGATGGCCTAATACATTCTCCTAGGAGAGAGAGGGTATGAATATAGTACAGGTCTTTGACAGTGTAAACTCAAGCAGTATAGCCAGGAAATGTAATTTATACGTTTAGAAAGTATTTCACAAGGTGCTACCCTTACTCTGATCATTGCAAAAAAGATGTTCAGAAATTCTGTTCTCCCCGTTTACCTTTTTTCTACAAGATCTACCCAACCTTATTTATCTTATACAGAGAAGAAAAGAGAACTTTGTATTTACCCTGGGAATGCAAAAACCATTAAAACAAATTAAGCCCTCAGCAAACACTTTCCAAATATAACCTTCAGCTGATAACTGGTGAACAGATACCTTGTGTAAAAGTTGAGGTTTTTGCTGTTGTGGGAACCATATGTTTATATGTGTTTACCAAACAGAGCTCCTCAAAACCTGATAACTCTCTACTTTTTCCTTTTTTCCAAGTGGCATAACCTTGCACCAGTGGACATGCGCTATTAGCTCACACATAGCGTTTTGGGTTATTCTTGGTTCCTTCTTGGCGGAAGGCCCTTCAAAGAATGCCTGGGTGGCTGGTCTATACACAGACCTCCCGCCAAGGAGTTCCCAGCTCACCACATGCTCCCTTGGACAGCACTACTGTAGTGTTTACGTGACCATTTCTTAGAATTATCTGGTAATTGGATACTAAATATTGAAAACCATTCTGTTTTGAACATTTTTTAAACCAGAAATTTCATGTCTAAGACTTTATCTTAATGCTGGAAGAGATCAGAGAATTAGCTCCAGGGATAATAGAAAAAAAATTGAAAACAACCTAAATAGCCAGTAATAGGGAAATGCTTAAACAAAATATAGTGAAATATTGTGATCAGTAAAAATCATGTGTAGAGGGATATTTACAGACATGGAAAGATATTCACAATATACTGTTAAAAAATACGAGTTGTGAAATAGTATATTACCAGATTAGTATGTTGTAAAAAATACAAATTGCAAATAATTGTCCTGTGTGACCACTTTGTGGAAAATTACCTACTTTTGTGTGTTGCTGGGAGCCTGTTTGTAAATGTATAGAAACAAAACTGAAAAGAATATACCCTCAAGTAAAGAGATTTTCCCCCTCCTTTTGCTTATTAAATATTCTACCGTGAGAATACATTGCTGTTTGCTACTAAAAATCAGTTATTTTACTTAAAGAATGAGTAGAAGAATTGCAAAACAAATATACATTTCCTGACTTTGGAAGATCCCTCTTTTCTAAAAGGAAAATAAAACTGGTAAATTTGTTCTCTGTTTTGATCACTAGAGGTCACCAAAGTCATAAAGATTAGTAGTCTTTTTTTTTTTTTTTTTTTCCGTTTTCATTTTGAGTCGCAGAGGGATGTTTCTGGCCTCTCCTGTTAGGCAGTTTTGAAGCATTTACTGGAAGACCTCTTGCTACTTAGACTTAAGGAGAGTAAACTGTTTGGACTAGTTTTTTTCTAACATTAAATATTCCCTGAAACAGACAGCCATCTATCTATGGGACTATTCAAAACAGATGGGTGTTTCTAGAGAATGTGATTTATTTCCTCCTCTGATACGAAAGGGCCTCTTGGCTGATAACCTGCTGAATGTGAGTTCTGAGCCATGTTGTTGAGACAGAACCACAGAACGCCCAGCAGCAGGCATACACCGTTTCAGATGAAACACCATGGACCATTTCAAGGAAAAAACGTTGCGCCTTTACTGGTAACATGTGTGGTGTAGGAGGGCTTCAATGAAGCAGAACATTCAAGAACACCCATGGCATCTTTTGAATAACAGACCACACTACCTTTTCACATGGTAATGATCCTGCATTTTTTGAATTCAACATAAACCCAAATCCCCAGACCCTAAAATTACAGAGAGGCAGGGAAGGTTCAAAAACTACATTGGAATCCTGCAAACACTCAAGGAAACTGTCTCACTCCGAAGGCTTCACTGAGCAGAGAAAGGAAGATGTACAAACGAATTTCAATGTTCTCAGCATGCTTCCATTTCAGGAAGGCAGAATTCATATTAAAAGATGAGGTTTCTGTAATTAAACAAGATACAGCATGTGGAAGGTATATGCTTGTCAGGAGTTGTATATGGTAGACAAGGATGCAATCGGTGAGAAGACTCCCATATTTTCAGTGTTTCAATTACCAAGAGAGAAATGAGTTACCTGGTCACGCAGATGAATTGGTGTCTGAATCGGTCTCCCGGAAAAACTAAGCAAACCATTCTTTTCCATAAGAACTCCCAGCGCTTACATACCTGACAAATCCAAGGACAGGTCTTTGGTACAAGCCATAAACTAAGAGACTTCAAGCCAATATCAACGTGACACATTTTGCAGGCAGGCTTATTCCTTATGCCGTGGACCTCATTTGACTTTGATCTTGGTTAACTTTGAAGTAGCCAAGGTTCCCACTTTCCATAATTTTTTTTTTAAGTTAAATCAGACAGGCGGGCAAAGGAAATCTAAACCTTAAAAGAAGTGAAAACAACGAGACACATTCAGTTATATATTTTCACTACTTTGTTTAAAGTAGCACATTGCTGTACTTAAAACACTTCACATCATTGAGTTATTTATTAAGTTGTAAATAAAAGTCACATTTTCCACTGTATCTTAGGAGACACATTTAAAAACATGTTGCTGGGAACCTGTTGTATGATTCGTGGGAGAGGTTTAGTTAAATGCAAAACTACAGGCTGTAGTTCATGATGCCCTAGAAAATATTACCATGACAGAGCTGTTAATTTACTGGAAATATTTATATAGAAATTCTAATATTGGAGATCTTATATCTGTGAGCTGGTCTTTTATGGAATTTCACAGAGCATGTATTCTAAAGTCTACTAGAAACTCAGGTTTGCATTTGTATTTATCAAGTGATCCAGACCCATGCCTCAAAACACTCATTAATTTTATTTCACTCTTATTATGCTTCAGATATATGGGACTATTTTTCTTATTATCACAAAGGCAATTATATTTGATAATGAGCTATACGCAATCACACACATATACACGCATTTGTGTGTGTGTGTGTGTGTGTGTGTGTGAGTGTGTGTAAACCATATTTGTATAAACAATCATTTGGCACAAAATCAGTTATGTGTTGTTTATAAAATTTGTCTTAGAGGGTATTAAGAGAGAAAATTTCTTTTTGAGAGATTTTAAAATTCAGCCCACCCAGCTACTATTTATTATCTCTTCTGGGATACCTCACTCATCTAGTCATCCTTCTTTGTCTAAATCACAAAGTGGAACTTTGGTCTATCAAAGAAAACAGAAAATTTATGTTATACCAGGTCATTAGCCGAGTGTCCTGAGGACATTTCATGTTACTATTACAGTTCTATTCCAGCAAGTAGCAAAAAGTCTGAGTCACCTTTTGGCCATCTAGAAGAGCTAAATTCTCTTTTGGGTAAGTCAGATCTTGCCAAAGTGCAAATCTGACCCTTATTGTTCATATAATCTGAACAGTGATACACATAATAACTTGGTACAATTGAGTTACCCCTGGGCTTGAGAAACATTTTGAAGTGTAATGAAAACTTCATATATCTAGAAGCAAGAGGTCTCATTCCTGGACATAAGAAGGAAAGCCAGGAAGGAATTAATTTACTTGTCTATAAATCAGAAGTTTAGGGAAGAAACGTCAAAGAAGAGAATTTAGAGATATAATGGTGATGTGGATAAAGATGTATAAGTCTCTCTACTCATTCTCCTAGAGAAAAATTGTTTATGGAATAAGATATATAGTAGATGCTAATACCTCCATGACTTTGACTGTGTTCTTTGGGATGCAGCTGGGGACCACCTTAGTAGGCTGAGATGTCAGAAACAGCGCAGGGGCAGGCACCAGAGTTTGGATCTCAATACTCTCAGTTTGAATCCTAAAGCTGTGTGGTGCTACATAAGTATTTAACCTCTTTGAACCTCAATTTCTTCATCTCCAAAATGGGACTAATACATGCCTTGAGGGACTGCTGTGAAGATTAAGGGAGAGTCTAAATGTAAAACACCAACATAACGCCTAGCTTGTGATAAATGTTTAAGAAAAGGAAAATGTTTGTTTCCTTCCACCAAAAGTTGTTGTAGGGTTAAGTGACTTAATATTTATAAAAGTGATTTGTAAACTACAAAGTGCTAATCACACATCAGTCTTTATAAATGTTACTTTAAACCTGTATTTAATACGCGCTTTGTTCTTTTGGGAAGCTTCAGGCAACACATATATGGCCTAGAACTGATATAGGAATTCCAAAGCCAAATTTTAGAGAGTATTCATTTCCTCCCAAGAAAAAGCATATAATGGTATCACAAAGAACTAACTTTATTACTTGGAATGACTACTATTTCTTGTCTTCTGAATGCCAAAAAGCTCTAAGAGTAGGTAAGAAAATACATAGGGTAGGAGTGGAGAGGGCAAGAGAAAGACAAGAAGGAAAACAAGGGCAGTGGAACATTCTACCATGGGATGATTGAATATGGCTTGTAATCCTAATTACTTTAGGGAATGGAAAACCATTTAAAAATGTAGTTTATTTTGAAAGACACATTTATTTGACACTTACAAGTAGATAGGTATCACATAATAGGTCTGGGAAACGCTGATTGGGCGTTTCTCTTGTTGGGCTCAAGAGAGACTTCCTAGGAACAGGAGGTTATTCTGCAAGTTCCCGTGTGTGTGTGTGTGTGTGTGTGTGTGTGTGTGTGTGTGTAGGAAAAGCTTAAGTTGTGCAAGGCAAGTCATGAGTGCATCCTGGCAAAAGCTGATGCCACTTGAGAGTTAGACCCTGAGAATGTAGTGCCCTGGGAGAAACACTGTATACCCCTCAGTGGGGGCACTAAAAATAGAAACTGAATGTTTAAGTCACGAGAGCACAGAGTATATACAGGCCTCTCCTGTGAGCAGGAAGCAATTGGAATTCATTAAATCCAAGTTAATACTCTGTGGGGATGTTTCTTCATAAATCAGGGTCCTAATGTACAGGGACTTGTTCAAAGTCTTAGAAGATATCTTAGAAGAATCAAGGTCTTAGGTCAATCTGATATGGAATTACTAGGCAACGAGTCACAGGAGAAGAAACAGCATTAAGGCAGAGAGCTGGCTTTGGAGTTAAACCAGCCGGACACTGCCCCTTACTTTGTGACTTTGGTCAACTTGCTCAACTACAAGCTTCAAGGTTTTCATTTAGAAGATGAAGATAATAATAGTAAGTACATTATGGCACCGGTGTGAGGAGGAAATGAGAAAATGTGTGTACAGATTTTAGCACTGCGTCCAGCAAATCACAGGTAGATATGACTATGAAAAACTATTATTCATAAAATACTGACAAGAATACACTATCATGGGAATAGGGCCCTCCAACCAAGGGCCCTTTGTGGAAATATGTGAGGAATGTAAGGGCTGTCCTGAAGAATGTTCTGTGCTAATTTTAACTGAAAGTGAAAAATGACTGCTTAGATAACAAGAACCAAACAAAATGGGAATCTTATTCTAATATAACCTTTGAATGTCTCTTCAGATAGTAGTTACATTAAACTAAGTAGAAACAGCCTCACCCTAGAAGATGCATCTCTTGAACTTGGAAATTGTCTTCGTGCCCGTAGAAATGAAAGCATACATTTGTTTTTAGATCTGGGGAAGGCATCGTTTAAAAATATATTTTATTATACACTAGTCAGCTAGAGGAGCTACATTAAAAATGCTATGTTCTAGTAAATATCTGCAAAATACACTCAAACTTGTACTTGATCTGCATTTAGTTCTTTTTGGTCACTTTGGCCAACAAAACAGATGGCCCAGAATAGACCTGGAAATTCTACCAGATAATCCAAAGCCAAATGAACTGACTGCATTCAAGTTATTTTTTGGAAGAAAAATTTTACAATCATTAACAAAAGTTCACTTTATTATTTGGGACAAAAGCCATCTTTCTTCTTCTGAACATTAACATGCTCCAGTGTAGGTACCTGTTGAAAGACAGGGGGAAAATGATGCCTCATCTTCAACGTGTTCCTTTGCCTCATTGTCTGCACTTTGGCGCTGCCTGCCGTCTCTGCCAAATCAACTGTGAAATCTACCTGGAGGGGTGTGGGGAGTTCCCAAAGAAGGCAAAACAAAGCCCCAACTGGAGTGAATGTTCTGAGAGAGGTGGAAGAAGGAATGATGCTCACTCAGGGCAGATTTTGTCTTGACACCCCTGAGATGTGCATCTGCAATCCCCAAACCCTCTTGGATGGTTGTTCATTAACATGGTCATTGAAGGCTATGCCTTGTTTATAGTCAGCAGGTATAATTTGTTCAGGTGTTTTTGTGTGTGTGTGTGTGTGTGTGAAAATAAGTATATTCTTTTATACATAAAATATTAGCGTTATAGTGTTCCATAATGCAGTCATAAAAGTAGAAGGTAATAGTAAGAGAGTACAGCTGAATAAAATCAAAATTTATCTGGCGGTCCAGTGGTTGACGCCGTGCTTCCAATGCAAGGGATGCAAGTTCAATCCCTGGTCGGGGAACTAAGATCCCACATGCCATGCAACGCGGCCAAGAAAATATTAAAAAAAAAAATCAAATTATCACTAGTGTTTCCAAGAGTCACCAGTTCATTATCACAAAGTAGAGCCATGGCTAAGAAAAGATTGAAAATCAGGATGGGAAGAACAGTCTGGGAAAGAGCTGAACGAGGTTTGCAATAAGGCAGTAGCTGTGGGGCTGGAAAGGAGAGGGAGGTGTAAAGAGAAGGGGGTAGAGTGTATGTAAGGGGTGAGATAGAGGGAATAGTCCAAGATGCCTCTCCGGCGTCTGGATTGGTAGACTGCGAGGATGGTGAAGCTATTCCCTGAGATCAGAAAAAACAGAAAGAGAGCAAGTATGGTGGAAAAGATAATGTGTTTGCATTGGATAGCTGAATCATCAGATATAACCAAATAGCAAATGGATTTTAAGATCTTATTTTCTAGAATAGCATTTAAAATAAAAGGCGATTAAATATAAAGCTAGATTATACATCAACAATATTTGGTGCTGTAAACAAGTACGATTCAGTCACGCCACAGATCTGCCTTTTATGAGTCAATAAAATTTAAATGGATTAGACTACTCATTAGTACAATCAGTTTGGAAAATACTATATAAATATCAAAAGCACTGAAAATATTAATATTTTTATTTAATAATTTTATTTCTAGGAGTCTAAGAAACTAATCAGAGATACAGACAATTGCAAAAAGATGTAGACTGCAATAATTAAAGGAGCAAAAAATTGAGATCAGCCTGAGAATCCAGTAATAGTAAGTTAAATCATGATACATCTATAGGGCAGAATATTAGGTAGCCATTAAAAATAGTTTTCTTGAAGACTCTAAAACTGTGGATGCATTCGTTTTCTCTTGCTACACCACAAATCACACAAAAACATATTAGCTTAATACAACAGGCATGTATTACCTCACCCAGTTTCCCAGGATTGGCTGGGAAGTGGTTTATCTGGTGGTTCTGGCTCAGGGTGCCTTGTGAGATCTCAGTTGGGCTGTTGGCCAGGGCTATAGTATTCTCAAGGCTTGACTTGGGCTGGAGAAGCCTTTTCCAAGCTCACGCATGTGGTTATTGGCAGGCTTTCTGGGTGTTGGCTGGGGGGCCTCAGTTTCTCACCTGTCATAAGGTTGTTCACAATATGGCAGCTAGTTTCCCCCAGAGTGAGAGAGAGAGAGAGAGAGAGAGAGAGAGAGAGAGAGAGAGAGGCAGCCAGCCCCATGTGAAAGCTGAAGTCATGTATAACCTAATTTCCGAAATGACATTCCTTCGCTTCTGTCATGTGCTGTTGACGGCACAGACAAATCTTGGTGGAAGGAGCGGGGGCTACACAAGGGTGTGCCTAGCAGGAGGCAAAGATCAATGAAGACACCTTGGAGACTGACTGCCACAGTAGGACAACGCTGACGATAAAAATAACTGAGCAAAACAAAACAAAACAAAATAACTGAGCAAATAAAGAATATTAGAGAGACCTTAATTACTCAAAAAATGAGAAAGTCAACAACGTGAAGATGTCAGAATATTAACTATGCATCTCTCTGTTGCAGGACTACAACAGTTTGTTTTATTTTCTTCTTTATAGTTAGATATTTCACAAAATTTTTATAATTAGCATGTATTTCATTTATTATAGTTTTCATAAATGCTAGAAAACCTCAGAAAATATGTTGAACTTTTAATGCTATTATTTTTACATGGACTTGAAGTTGTTCCAATAAAACACAAGTCATTGACTAAAGAAAATACTGATGTGTTCTACTAATTTAGTACAACTAGTTAAGCTTAGGATCAAGAGATTATACTTTGATTTCTTTTTGAACAGCTCCATATATTTCCTAGAATATTTTGTAGAAATTCAAATGTAATAGCTGGTTTCTAAGTTGATGACCATTAAGATGTTTTTGATTTTCAGTTTCCCACCTTATCAAAGGTACTATGTACCTAGGCTAGACAATCTGTAAGGAAACTTTTAATTCTGAAATTCTTTGATTTATAGCAGCTGTTTGTTAAAAACTTAATAAGTACAAGACACAGAAGTTTCTTAGCCAACTGTACTACAGTCCAAGATTCATGAGGAATTTGAAGGTGTTTTTTGGAAAGAAAAGTTGAGGCAAATGTTTATTTTTTTACTTGCACCATGAAATCTAGGCCTTGTCCCAACACACCAGAGGCTGGCATTTGGAGATGTAAAGGAATACAGAAAATGTCTGCAGCATTTACAGAGTTTCAGTAGCTCCTGCATGGAGTGGGGCATATTAGTGGACTCATTTAGTCCTGAGAAGTGTCTGCAGATACCCCAACAAATGTCTTTCTTGGAGTTTTAATGTTTACTGGTATATCCTTCTGCAGGATATCCGCTCTGCTTGTCTTCCTGCATGAGAGAGTACAGATGTCCCTGAAAGCATCTTTGCATGGATGTGCTTGAAGCAAGATGCTGAGAGAAGGCGGTGAAGCTTGGAGGGAGGTGTTGGAGAGAGGAAGGCAGGGCTTTCCAGGCTACAGTCACATAAGCTTTTCTTTAGGAAATGGATGCACTTTTTTATGAGAATGAGCTCTTGCTCTTACAGAGGTCAGAGATGTTCTAGTACAATTTCAATTTTTCAAAATTCAAATATCCCCATTATGATGACACTCTTGGATGTTCTGTCTGTCTCACTGAGGTCCTGAGATTGCAATTTAATATGGTTCAGTTGGTGAGTGTTCTAAAAAATGAAATGACTGAAACATTTATCAGTGTCTGAGAAATAGTCCTGGAGACAGAATAGGGAAGTCCAAAGAAAAAGGAAGACTTGATTTGACTCCAAGCAAGTAAACTGAATGAGTGATTACAAAATCTAGTCCAAAGAACTCTATAAAACATATCTTAAAGTGCTACTCATACGGTAAAGCTACTGCCCCTGAAAAAAGGGGATTCACAACAAGGACTCTAAGGTGTAGGTGATCACACATGCAAATAAATAGTTAAATCTTTAATAACCCATAGTGTATTGTACTCTTGAGTGTGACAAGGTGCTTCCGTGAAGATGGAAAGTACTGAGATCTGCCCCAGGGAGCTGCAGACTTACTAGAGGGGCAGAAATGCCTTGAGGATATTGCTGTCAAAAAGTCAAAGAGACAAATTTAGAAGTCCATGTATACACTGTGATGATAAACACATTCTAAAAGAAGGGGGGACTGAACTCTCAAAATGGCATGGAAAGCAATGCACACAAAGTAATTCAAACTGTAGTGGGCTAATACCCACCTGTTCTACTGGAAGTCCAGTAGGGCTTCTAGACATGTGTTTGTGCTAAACCAAACCAAATCAGTGTGCCAATGAATGCAGAAACTACTTGGCCATGGTCAAGTCACAAGGCAGATGGATAATCCTTAAAGATGAGTCTGAGAAAAAAAAAATCCTGCTGATCTCATCCTTCCCCAATACCTTTCCAAAGGACAACAGCCTGCCCTAGAGCTTAAAAGAAATGAATGAATAATGAACACAGAATAAGATGGGGAGGAAGCCCACTTAGAAGTCTGACCTTCACACTGTGCTGTACAGCCGTGAACTTCTGGCTTCTCCCAACCAAGCCCTTAACTGTATTAAACATGGCACAAATCATAAAGGAAGTGTCCACAGAGGGACGGATGACTATACTAAAGTCCATCTCCTCATAGAAGGACTGTCAGGCTCTCCTTCTCTTCATCCTCATTATTGTGAAGCAAGGCCAGTTCTCTGAGATGAGAAAAGAATTTCAGAACTTACAAAATGGAAAAGGCATGAAAGTTGCCCAGCTTGAGGAAGAAACGAAAGAGGGAAAAGAGATGATCTCCCACTCACCACCCCCAGGACTACGTGTCAGACGAGGAGTAATTAATATTTAATGTATGTTTGCAATGAGCTGTATAGCAGGAATAATTTATGTGCATTATTTCATATATACCTTGTCATAATTCAATGAGATCAGTCTCCTTGTTTTGCTAATGAAAAAAATCAGAGGATCAAGCATGTCAATGATTTGCAAAAAGTAATACCAGCTATAAGTGGCAGACTCCATTTTTGAACCATATCGTTTTACTCCAAAGTCCATCCTTTTTCCCCTCCTCAATGTTTCTTTACTAAGCAAAATTAATGCATTGCATAAATTAACCCATGCAGCACTGCTGAGATGGAATAGGCTATCCGCTGTTCTTTGGGAAAGTCAAGTTTGCTTTTATAAGACGTTACAGAAAAACCTGAATGAACTTTTTGGCCAACCCAATACCTGAGGGCCTTGCTTTTCCCTCAGGTGTCCTTAAGAGCCACCTCCTCACTTCATTCTGTTCTCTGCTCAGCTGTCACTTCCCTGAAGACATCTTCCCTTCTGTCATTCTCAGTCACCTTATCCTCCCAACTTTTCTTCACAACACTTATCCCAATTTGACATTATACATCTCTTTGTGCATATGCTTATTTTTTGACTCTTACATTAGAATGTATGCTTCATAGAGGCAGAAACTTTGTTTTGTTTACTGCTATGTCCATAGAACCTAGATCTGGAATTTAAGAGATGTCCTATACATATAGAGAACAGACTGGTGGTTGCCAAAGGGGGAGGGGGTTGGGGGAGGGCTGAAGTGGGAGTTTGGGGTTAGCAGATGTAAGCTTTTATATACGGAATGGATAAACAAGGTCCTACTGTACAGCACAGAGAACTATATTCAATATCATATGATAAACCATAATGGCAAAGAATGTAAAGAAAAAAGAATGTATATATATGTATAGCTGAATCACTTTGCTGTACAACAGTAATTAACACAACACTGTAAATCAACTGTACTTCAATTTAAAAAATAATAAAATGCATATGTGACATTAAAAAAATAAAACCAAGTAAGAAACTAAAAAGAAAAAGAGAGAGATGTCCTATACATACTTGTTTGGTCAATGAATTCATAAGTGTATTGTTGTGAATATTTCTTAAGCAGAGGAGAAAAATCGTAACCAGCCTCAAGTCTGTTATGCTATCCTCTATCCTTCCCTCCTCCACTTTCCTTCCAAATTTGACTGAAAAAATCAACCCTCAGTTTCCTATTCACCTGTCTTATGGTCAAATTCACGACCAATGTAGGTGAAGACAGTTGTGGCACAGATGGCCACATCCACCAAAACCCATGTTTCCTCTTCCTCAGTGAGGCATTATTGCTTACAGGGGACTGCTCAACCAAGAACTGCAGTTCCGCAAACCTTCTCCTTGTATCTTGGGACAGCCATACAATTAGTTTTCAATGATGGAATATGAACAGAAGTTGTTTCAGAGTTGGCTTTATTAGTAGCAAGTATGCCTTCTACACGTTTCCCCTTTTCTCCAGCTCAGTGTGGATAATGGTGATAAGGTCCTAGGGGTGGTGGACCCAAGAGATGGAAGGAGTCCGGGTCTCTGAACCACGGTGTGGAGGAAAATCACCCACTACCCCTAGGCAGAGCGCCAACATTTCAGATGAGTGAAAATAAACTTCTATTAGATTAAGTCACTGCAAATTTAGGGTTTGCTTCAGTATCTGTGTTATCAATATATATAAATAGCTGAGTAAAATTTTAGGGGACAGGGATTTGGTGGAACTCTTGAAACAGTTTTGCAGTCAATTTGGACTAGAAGAAATGTCAAAGATACTTCTTGTTCTCTAATTTTCAATGTCTAGTTTTACAGTACTCTTAAAAGAGGACTCTCCTAAGAGAAACCCATGCAACTCTTTTGCCTTTTTGATGTATAAATTGGTCCCTACTTATCCATTCAAAAAGTCAAGTAAAAGAATTTGTGGATAAAGACTTTTAAAGATAGTAGGGAATCTCTTTTTTTTTTTTTTTTTCTTTTTTTTTTGCGGTACGCGGGCCTCTCACGTTTGTGGCCTCTGCCGTCGCGGAGCACAGGCTCCAGACGCGCAGGCTCAGCGGCCATGGCTCACGGGCCCAGCCGCTCGGCGGCATGTGGGATCTTCCCGGACCGGGGCACGAACCCGTGTCCCCTGCATCGGCAGGCGGACTCTCAACCACTGCGCCACCAGGGAAGCCCATAAGATAGGGAATCTCTTATCAGGCCAAACCAACTCTGTCTCCATGATATCGTGTCTTGTGCTTTCAGGGATTGAGAACATATGAATGCCTTTCCCTGAAAAGTGATTGAGAACACTGGACAGCTGTTTGGGATGCCCTCCTGGAACCAGGTTGTCAGGTTAAATGAAGATAGTGTAGTCGATACTCTGCACAATTTGTTTTGCTGCTACTTCTTTTATAAGGCTTGAAATGTATTAATTTTCTGATATGCATGTCTTGCCTTTTACTGAAAGGAATTATTACTCATCTTTGTGCAGATTAAGTAGGTCCACTGAGAAAGCATTTGGTCGATTGCCTGCATTAAGGTGTGAAGGGCTCTTTATGGGACAATGGTGCTCTCCTGGTCTCCTTACCAAGTTGTAGAGAGAGGCAGAAAGTATTTATAGTCTAGCCCTGCTGCTTCTTTGTCACGTGGTACACCACCAGGCTTACCCTTCCTACCTGGCTTGAAATAGCAGCTACTAAATGAAGGATGAACTAATTATACTAATCTACATAGGAGAGTTGGTACAATATTGCTTCTTAGAATTGGGCAAAATTTATTTAATGATGCTCTTTCATTAACTAGATAAACAAAATAAAGGAAGGAAGCATGAAAGAAGCTGGTGAGAGAAGAAATGAACTGGAAGTCCCTATGCTTGATTTTGTCAGCCATCAGGCTCATCTTTCAGGATTATTGCTTTGATCATATAGAAGTTGTATCACAACTGTTCTCCTAAGCAGTATGAACTAAAGAGACAAAGCCATTTTTAAAATTTCTTATTGATATAAAATACATATATTGAAATGTGTATTTACCTTAAGCATATTTCTTGATGAATTTTTCACAAACTGAACAGACGTGCGAAACTAGCACCCAGATCAAAAACAAACATAACCAGCCTCCATAGAAACCCCCCCACTTTCCCTTCTAGTCATAAGGTTAACCACTATCCTGAATTCCAACAGCATAGCTTACTTTTCCCTCTTTTTGTAATGTATACAAATGGAATCATACAACAGGTACTTTTTTGTACATTTTTGCTGAGTATTTTTTGGTAAGATTTACCCTATTGTTGCATATACCTGTAGACCATTCATTCTCAGTGCTGTATAAAAGTGCATGGAGTAAATATGTCACAATTTATTTATACACTCTACCACTGATAGACATCTGGATAATATCCAGTTTGATTTGGGGCTATTACAAATAGCACTGCTGTGAACATTCCAGTGAAGCCTTTTGGCAAATTTAAGTACATATTTGTGCTGAATATATATATATATATATATTATATATATATATATATATATATATAATATATATATCATGTATGTATTTTATATATGTATATATATATAGAGAGAAGAATTAGTTGACACTGGTAACGAGTTTTACAAGCGCTTGTATCAGTTCACACTACTACCAGCAGTGTATAAAGATCGGAGTTGCTTTTATCTTTGCCAATTTTATCTTTGGAATTTTATGTCTTTATTGTTTTAGTCAGTCTGTAGGGTGTTTAATGGTATTATATTGTGGTCTAATTTGCATTTACTTGGTTACTAATGAACCAAGTATATTTGAGTATATTTTCATAAATTTATTGGCCACTTTGATATCCCCTTTATGAAATATATGTTCAAGTCTTTTAACCCACTTCTCTATTGAGTTGTCTGCATTTTTCTTATTTATTAGTAGGAGTTCTTTATATGTTCTAGGCAATTATCTTTTCCCACCCTGTGGGTTGCCCTTGGACACTCTTAATATTGTCCTCTGATGAACAGAAGCTCTTAATTTTATTTTATTTCATTAAACTGTTTTTATTGAAGTATTGTTGATTTACAATATTATATTAACTTCAGGTGTACAGCATAGTAATTCAATATTTTATAGATTATTCTCCATTAAAAAGTATTACAAAATAATGGCTATAATTCCCTGTGTTGTACAATATATCCTTATTGCTTATCTATTATATACATGGTAGTTTGTATCTTTTATTTTTTTAAGATTTTTTTGATGTGGACCATTTTAAAAGTCTTTATTGAATTTGTTACAATACTGCTTCTCTTTTATGTTTTGTTTTTTTGGCCGCGAGACATGTGGGATCTTAGCTACCTGACCAGGGAACAGGTGTGGGATCGAACCTGCACCCCTGCATTGGAAGGTGAAGTCTTAACCACTGGACCCCTAGGGAAGTCTCAGTAGTTTGTATCTTTTAATCCCCTACCCCTATCTTGCCCCTCTTCCCTTCCCTCTCCCCACTGGTAAACACTAATTTCTTTTCTATATCTGTGAGTCTGTTTCTGTTTTGCTATATACAATTGTTTTATTTTTTAGATTCCACATGTAAGTGACAAGGAACAGTATTTGTCTTTCTCTGTCTGACTTATTTCCCTAAGCATAATATTTTCTAGGTCCAGCCATGTTGCTGCAAATGGCATTATTTCATTCTTTTTTTATGGCTAATGTTCCACTGTTTATATATACCACATCTTCTCTATCCACTCATCTGTTGATGGACACTAAAGTTGCTTCCATATCTTGGCTATTGAAAATAGAGCTGCTCTGAACATTGGGGTGCATGAATCTTTTTGAATGAGTGTTTTCATTTTTCCAGATATATACCCAGGAGTGGAATTGCTGGATCATATGGTAGTTCTAGTTTTAGTTTTTTGAGGAACCTCCATACTGTTTCCCTCAGTGGCTGCATCAATTTACATTCCCACCAACAGTGTACAAGGCTTCCCTTTTCTCCACACCCTCACCAGCATTTGTTAATTGTAGACTTTTTGATGATAACCATTTTGACAGGAGTGAGGTGATATCTCATTGTGGTTTTGATTTGCATTTCTCTAATAATTAGCAATGTAGAACATCTTTTCTTGAGCCTGTTGACCATCTGTCTTCTTTTGAAAAATGTCGGTTCAGGTCTTCTGCCCATTTTTGGATTGGGTTGTTTGTTTTTTTATATTGAGTTGTCTGAATAAATTATTGTCATATTATTAAACATTTTATAACCTCAAAATGCTGTTTTCTGGTGGACCAGCTTTAGGATTAAAGCTGACTCTATCATGGTCTGGGCAGAGTTTAAGCAGAGGACATGGTTTCTAAAAATTTTTCTTTCAGTCTGATGTCAAGGATCGTGCAGCTGGGGTGTTCTTCACGTTGAGGAGGCCCCACGTTCATCATCTATGCATGCTGCCTCCTCTAGTCCCTGGAGAAAGGGCCAATTACCCTAAATACTATTTGTGCCCATTTTATGTTCCCATTACAGTTAATTACAGAAAAACGGTATTATACAACAAAGTGCTATAAAAAACAAACAAACAAAATAGTCACAGGAAATACCTCCAAGAATCATATAGGACTAAAAATAAGAGATCGCAATGTTACACTTCCAGACACGGAAAGATTTGTTTTACGAACCATTAGGTGTTTGTATATTTGGCTAAATCGTCGGCCACTCAACCGTGGATCCAGTTTTCTTCATCTTTATTGGCCTTCATGGTTCCTAGCACATTGCTGCACGTGTAGTCCACACACAATGTATACTTGTGGACTTTGATTTTTGAAAATGTAAAGTGTGACTTTAACAGATGTTATCTGTTCTTCATTTTCTATGCACTTGGAACTTGGAAAATGGATCTTTTAGGAGTAACCATTTCTCTCTGGATGCGTTCTTTTCCTTAAAAAAAAAGGGATAAAAGGAAAGGAAAACACACTCAAACATTAAAACGTTTTAAAGTCCCAAATCTCCCCTCTAGGAATGTGTAAACAGATAACTTAAAGACCGCCTCCTCTCAGGGGTTAAATTTTCTCTCAATGTGATCTTGTTTTATTTTGACATGCAAATATTTTTAAAAGGATACATCGTAAGCAACTGGAAAATTGGTTTTAAGCACATGTGATATAAGATTTCACAAATGTTTAGGATCATGGTGTTATTTCCATGACTATGAGATTTCATAAACACGTCATATAGCAACTATTTATAGTTTAGTATCTTTCTGCATCACTGAGGTGGCACGTTAAACAAAGGGTATTTTCTATCCATTACTATAGATAGCTATGTTTGGTTGTATTTTAAATGAACATTTTACACATAGATCTGTGCAAAATGTAAAACTTTCCCCCTCAGGGTATATATCTGCTGGAAGTGCATATAGAATGAGTACTGTTTAATCCCACGAACCTGCAGCCAGCCCTACGTAGGTAAACGGATATCACATGCAAAATCAATTATTTTTCCTGTGCTGCGTTTAGAATACTTGCTGCTCCAACTACTGAATTAATAGAAATTTCATTGACTCTTCAACCTGGGACAATATTAATTTTGTTGACTTATCCTTAACATACAGTCGAATTAAAACTATAGAGGAAAATCTCTTTTTCTTATTAGACTGCTGAGAAAAAAAGCTCTCTCATATTCAGTGATATCTGTTTCTCATTTGTCTTTGGGGAAGGGGATGCCAAAGGGTTGCCTTGTTTCCCCCTTCAGACATTCAGAACCTCACCAAACTGCCGTCAAACCAGGATGCACACACCAGCATGTGATTTTTTTTGTCCTGGGGATCATAGTCAATAAATTTGATTAGTTTGTAAAGCACTCCAAGCCACCAGCACACAGAGCAGGTTGAGCCAATACCTTCCCTCACTCCCTGTTCCTTCTAGACCACCAGGGCTCTGGTTTGTATTTTTAAACTTGGGTTAAATTGTGGCATAACCACAAACCATTGTATGCTATTAACAGTGGGGTTCCAATGAATGACTGACAAACAAAATCTTAGCACACAAACTCTACTCCGCTCAATGGTAAACACATGTTATTAATGAAACGTTTCTAACGGGCCCAGGCAGTTTGAAGTCTGTCTTGACTGACAATACCGTATTTTGCTATCTGGGCTAAACAAACAAAACAAAACTTTAAAAAATAGTATGCTAGAAGAATATGTTTTAGTGCATCACAAAGGTATCATTTGCTGCTCTGGACTCTGAATTTAACTTCCCCTCCTCCAAACCTAACTTAGAGTGTAATATTTCTCCGGGGTTCAAAGACAGCAGATAGTTCCTGTATCTTTCTTAAGAAGATCTGGATGGTGTTATTCAACCAAGGGTATTACATGGGTCACTGCAGGGAGATCCAGGTGAATATCATTTTATGTGCAGTTCCAAGGCTCAGAATCTAGTTGCTCAGAGAAAATGACTACTGTGAGGTAGGATGCTAAATAAAGATCAGATCTGATTCATCCTCAGCTTCCTCTAAGTTCAGAGGTAGGTGAGTGGAGACTTTGTTCAGTGTATTTGATATTTTCCTTTATCAGTAACGCTGGCTACTTAGTATGTAGGTATCCATGAAAATAGACAGTGAGACTTTTATGTCATTTTTCCAAACTCCTGTTTAACATAAAGGGTTAGCAAACCCCAAACCAAATAAAACAACACTGGCATCGGATTTGAGATGTCTTTGAAACATTCCAATGTTTTGGACCACCAAACTCTAACCCACGATGGTTGCATTTCGTTTTGATCAAATTGGGCAGTGCTTCCTCAAGCTGGTTTGCATTTCTTTCCTTCAAATTTACCCTGACTCTGTTACAGTAACCAGAGAATTACAGAAGAACAATGTACTGTTAATCTGTTCTGCAGCATTCTTTTGAAAAGAAATTGTGTAATGAGGAAAGGAGGGAAGGACCCTAATTTCAGAGTGACACGAGTCCAAAGAGTTCCTAATGTCAAGTGTTTCTAGGGATGGATTATCCCTGTCTTTAACAACATCAATGTAGCCAATCAAAGGTGAAAACTTCATACAAACAACATATTCATGCTGTAAATTATTCTTTTCCCTGAATTAACTAGGTTACTTTCCCTCCACTGAATTGATCAGGTTGAAAATTAAACCGAGCGAGTGTACCCTAAAATGGTTTAAGGGTAACGTTGAAGAAGAAACGTCTAGGATCTGCATTGATGGACGAGTGTGTCAGTGAATAAATCTAACCAACCCCACTCACTCTTGACTTCGTTTCTGGTCTCTGTTCCACGACGCCTTATTCCCGACCGTGAGCACTGCCTCTGTTTTCTGCCTTCCACTTGCCCAGTTAGCTTGCCTGGAATCTGTGGGGTCTTTCTACTTGCCGCAGTGTCCTTACTGTTTAAGTTTCTCTGCAGGATGGCATAGACAGGATCATGAGGTTCCCGGCACCATCGTTTTGGTGCCCAGGATCTTTCTCCTGCTCTCAGGTGGCCCGTTAGGACCCTGACTTGCAAAGCGGACTGCCATCACTCTTCCAAACTAAAACCTTCCTGCTTGCTATCACTTTCTCTAAAGCCCCTGCTGGTAGACTTGATCATCTAAGAATACTCAGGCCAAGGTGGTAATGATGAACTCAAACCCTCTGAGGGTGTATATTTTAAAATAGAGTGCTTGGAAAGACCAAGCCTTAAAACACATTAATGAGTCGTAATTGGTAAACACTGAATATGATATTAAGAATAAAGGAAGGCTGCCAATCATCCCCTCCTGTCCTACCCCATGGCTGAATAACTGCCCTAATTATCTCTTAAATGCGGCCTGGGGGCTTCCCTGGTGGCACAGTGGTTGAGAGTCCGCCTGCCGATGCAGGGGACATGGGTTCGTGCCCCGGTCCGGGAAGATCCCACATGCCACGGAGCGGCTGGGCCTGGGAGCCATGGCCACTGAACCTGCGTGTCCGGAGCCTGTGCTCCGCAACGGGAGAGGCCACAACAGTGAGAGGCCCGCGTACTGCAAAAAAAAAAAAAATGCGGCCTGGAGCTCATTTAATCTTCTCTACCTGAACGCTTGGAGTTCAGAGCTTACACCTTATAGTCTGTTTACTCACATTCCCATTTCTCAGGTAAAATAAAACAAAAAAGGAACTAGTCTTTTATTTGTTTTATTGAAGAAGCTTGATCTATATTTATTTGATTTGACTAGTGGGAAGAGAAAAATGAAGGATGCCTCTAATATATGTGTTATGATAGAGAAATAAAGAATTCTAGAATTTTATAGCTGGTAGGGACTCAAGGAACTAAAACCAGGAAAATTTAAATGATTAATAACAGAATGAAGACTAGGACCCAGATCTCTTTGGCTTTTTAATTCCGTATGCTTATATGGTATCATACATTGCAGTGAAAATTATATTGTGTAAGTTTCTTAACTATATTGTTTGTAACATACTTCACGTAAAAGTGCTTAGATTACTGGTAACTTGATTAGTATACTAATGACACACACGCATGCACACACACACATAAGTCCTTGGGGAAATCAGAGACTTAACTTTAAGTATATTTTCAATTTGTTCTTTTAAATTTGATATTCTTACAAATTTCAGGATAAGCAAAACTATTATGTCATCATCGCAGTATGAGGAAACCAGCCACAGTGAAACATCAACATCCATTCATCCTCGGTTTTTAAATTGGTGAGTGCTCTCTCATAAAATTAGATATGAATTCAAAGATTTAGGAGACAATGATCCTGGGTGAGACAAATGTTCCTTTCACATGTAATTCTCAGATCTTCACCTAAAAGAGGCACTACAGCATCACGGCCTAGTTCATTCATTCATTCCTTTCCATAAGTATTTATGAAGTATTTATTATAAGCCAGGTATCGTGCTGGCTCTGAGCAATACACAAAGTGGAACAAAGCATTTCTGCCTGGGACAGTGGCCATTAAATCCTGCTATTATTTTTGTTCTCCTTTTTATCAGAGCTCACAACGAGACTTAATTTTCCAGTCTCCATTGCCATATTCTGTCCAACAGAATGAAAGTAAAAGTGTTATGTGTTCCTTTCAGATCTGCCCCATAAATATATCCCTTGTGTGATTCCCTCATCTCTCCCTGTTGCATCAGCCACATAAATACAGAGGACTCGAAGGACCTAGCAGAGAGAGGGGAATCACAAGAAGACAGGGGCCTGGGTTCCTGAGTGGCTGCATAGAGCAGAGGTTCTTCCCATCATCATCAACCTACATTGGGCTATGACTCAAACAAGAAATAAATTTTATTGTATTAAGTCACTAAGATGCATTAACTGCTTGTTAGAGTAGTTAGTCAACTGTATCAGTTTTGCTATATAACAAATAATCTCCCAAATTAGTGGCTTAGGACAGACACCATTCTGTGTGTTGGCGATTTGGACAGGGCTCAGCTGGGATGGCTCTTCTCTTCTTCTCAGGCACTGGTGAGGTTCATTCATGGGTTGACAGTCAGTTTGGAATGCAGGTGGAGGCTGACCAATACAAAATGGCCTCCCTTACAAGTCTGGCAGTTGGTGTTGGCTGTTTGCTGAGCTGTGTTTCCAGCATACTAGCTTGGACTCCTTCAAGAGGAAAGACAAGATCCACTTCATGAGCCTTTTTAAAGCTTCTGCATGCATAACATTTTCCAGTGTCCTATTACCCCAAACAAATCATAGAGCCAAGCTTAGAGTCAAGGTGGGAGAACTGAATGAGATCATGGAAATGGAGAGGCATGACTCATTGGAAGCTAGTATCTTAACAACCACTGCACTACACTCTATTGCTCTGAAGGAGCTCAGAATTCTAAGGGAGAGGCATATCAGTAAATAATTACGGGAAGTGTTAAAACTGAAGCTTGAAAACAATGCTATAGAGGCAGTAAATAGGGAATAGCTAATGCTGCCTGGCCTGGGCAAAACTTTCACAAATGAGGTAATTTTGGTGCTGGGTCTTGATAGATGAGTAGGATTTTGTTAGGAGCACCGGAAGCACATGATACAGTTGTGAGAAAGGAGGAGAACATTCTAGAAAGGGGAAATAATAACACAGGAAAAGCATGGAATTTAGAAAGAGTATGGCCTGGACTAAAGAGGAGTTTAATGAGACCAGGATTTTTAGTAAAGAGAATTATGAGACGGGTTGTTCATGTAAGTAGGGCCAAGTATGACAGAAGTTTATGCCAAGGAGTTAGGAATTTAAGCTGACAACTCTGGGTCATTGATTATACTTAATCAGAGAACTCATAATATTGATGATCAAACAATTGATGACAATGGAAGATTAACCTGAATTAGCCTTTTCGTGGAACAATAGGTGATGCCTGCTGGCACAAGGAGTGACAATGAATTTCAGCACATACACCTGAGTGTGTGGTTTTCTTAATTTTCTATAATTCAGCATAATTTCTGTCTTACACCCCTATTCTACAAGGATGACAAAAAATTGGTCAATGATTTTAGGGCTACCTCTTTACTTCAGAGTCGTGTATAGCTTTGCAGGGCTGACCTAGTACCAAGGTATCCATGCCCCCTCTGGGGCACTTCCACAGGCTCTGAAAGGTCTAGAAGTTCTAGCGCTTACTTCCATGCTATTTGGGGATATATAGGGTCCCTGCAGGGCACTTGTGCCAAAGAGAACAAGGCAACTCTGGGAGCCTATCTCTGGCCCTTTGTGCCTGGACATATCACAGTGTATCTTCACTGAGGACTTTTATCTTCCTAGATATGAACACATCTTCTAGATTTCTTTCTTTCTTTTTTTGCTTACTTACAGGTATTTTATTTGAAGAAAACCATTATAATGGCCCTTAAAATGCTGTGAAATATAATGATCCCTCTGAAAGGAAGTTACAGCATCACTGGATTTATAGAAGAGGAAGTAGGAAAGGTGCAAATTTGGAGGTGAGTATAACATTGTATAATCAACCCACATTAGAATGCAAGTTGGTGCAGCCACTAAGGAAAACAGTATGGAGGTTCCTCAGAAAACTAAAAATAGAACTGCCATATGATCCAGCAATCCCAATCCTGGGCATATATCCAGACAAAACTATAACTCAAAAAGACACATGCACCCCAATGTTCATACCAGCCCTGTTTACAATAGCCAAGACATGGAAAAAGCCTAAATGTCCATTGACAGATGAATGGATAAAGAAGATGTGGTACATATATGCAGCAGAATACTACTCAGCCATAAAAAAGAACAAAATAATACCATTTGCAGCAACATGGATGCAACTTGAGATTATCATACTAAGTGAAGTAAGTCAGAAAGAGAAAGACAAACACCATATGATATCACTTATATGTGGAATCTAAAATATGGTACAAATGAACCTATCTAAAAAACAGAAGCAGACTCACAGACATAAAGAACAGACTTGTGGCTGCCAAGGGGGAGGGGAGGATGGAGAGGGATGGGTTGGGAGATTGGGGTTAGTAGATGCAAACTATTACATTTAGAATGGAGAAACAGGTTCCACTGTATAGAGCAGCAAACATCCAATCTCCTGGGTTAAACCATAATGGAAAATAATATTAAAAAAGAATGTATATATATGTATAACAGTCACTTTGCTATACAGCAGAAGTTAACACAACATTGTAAATCAACTATACTTCAGAAAAAAAATAAAATAAAATCCACCCACCTTAAATACCATGAAAGTGCATAGAGTCAAACAGCAGCATTATTTATACATGATTGAAAAGGAAGGAAACATTACAGAGTTAAAGTTTTGTATGACGTGTGAATTTTGACTTGCTATGTTTAAGTTAGCAAAAAGCCTTAGAGTTTGTATAAAATTACTGTGTGCCTTAATCCCACCCACCACTAGATCAAGACACTGAAACTGAGGATGATTCCTTCCTTATTTTATGGCTTTATTCTTGATATCCCTCTAAAAAAGAGACCAAAATGGTTGTGAAGATGACTTGTATCTACAGAGTAATTACCAAGTACCAGAGTCACATCACAAGAAAAGACAGATTCTTCAGACCAATCTGAGAGGTTTATCTTCCACGGGGAGGTGCTCAGAGACAGGTAAACAATCTCCTCTGTTGCAATTACTATTGCTTCCTAATAAATTAGCTTAAAGTTTTGCAGCTTCAGCAACCATTTATTATCTCATAGAATATGGTGCGTCAAGAATTCAGACAGGGCACGGCAGATAACCTGGTTCTACTCCATGTTGTCTAGTGCTCAGCTGGGGAGATTCAATGGCTGTGCGCAGGAATTATCTGAAGACTCCTTCACTCACGTCTGGAGCCTGGGCTGGGAAGACGTAAAGGTGAGGACCGCCGACTGGAGCTTCTACCATCTGTGTGGCTTGGCTTCCTCACAGCATGGCTGCCTAGGGTGGTCAGAATTCTTACATGGCAGTTCTTGGCACCAAGAGCCACTGTTCTAGAAAATAAGGTAGAAGCTGCATTACCTTTTATGGCCCAACCTTAGAAGTCACACAAGTCACTCCTGCCATACCCTATGGGTTAAAGAAATCAGAAGGCCATACAGATTCAAGGCGAGGGGACATAGACCCCTACCTCTCAGTGGCAGAAGTGTCAAAGGATTTTGGAACCATGTTTGAAAACCACCCATCTCTTTCTCATAGCTTATCTCTGACGTTCATTTCCCCTTTCAGCCTGAGGATTTTGTTTATGGTTAGTCTCAGGCCCAGGGTGGGGTGGGAAATAAGGGATGAGGAATATTTGCTCTGAATCATGATGTCATCCTCAAAATATTTTATCCACGCCGTGAGTCCTTTCCATTCACCGAGAGCCTGAATGTTTTGAAACTCAAAAGCCAAAAAGAGGCAGAAAGAACACTCTGCCTTTTGCTGTCACATTCCTTTCCTGAGGTAGAAAGTCTTACAGATAAACGTAACTATCAGAAGGGGTGGAGGACCAGAGGGATTAGGGAAATACTGTGAGGGGAAAACCCAGTTAATATTATTAAATGGAATTTCTTATATATATATATATTTTTTTTTTTTTTTTTTTTGCGGTACACGGCCCTCTCACTGTTGTGGCCTCTCCCGTTGCGGAGCACAGGCTCCGGACGCGCAGGCCCAGCGTCCATGGCTCACGGGCCCAGCCGCTCCGCGGCATGTGGGATCCTCCCGGACCGGGGCACGAACCCGTGTCCCCTGCATCGGCAGACGGACTCTCAGCCAGTGCGCCACCAGGGAAGCCCTCTTCTATATATTTAACATTTAAATGTTATTCCACCAAACATGCAACAAAACAAAACAAATACACAAAAATATCTTGCTCTTCTCTGATAATTTTGCTAAACAACATCACTATTTCTGTTTGGAATGGCCTCTATCTACGGGTATTAATTTCTGTCTCTCTTTCTCCTTTATGTTATTTTTATTTTTAAATATTCTATAATTAAATAAATTGTTTTTTCCAATTTAATGGACCCAATATCCTGGAAATAGTCTAGCAATTTTAAAGTATAGGAACCCCTACCCTTTGAAGTATATCAGAATCTCTAGTGCAGTGTCTCCTGCTGACCTCACACCATATATAACCAACTAGTCTAGCTCTTCAGCCTCTTCACTACACAGATAAGAGATATAAACCTATTTGGGCAAAGTGAGTTATCCAAGGATCAAAATTATTTGAATTTCGAAAGCTCATTGACAGGCTAAGAACAATATGTACAGGCCTCTTCTTGGGATCTTTCAAGTCAGGAACAAAAGCCCCTCCCGAGAAATAGGCCGTTAATATCGATCAACACAGATGTTGTTAACAGTTGTGCAGGTGTTTAATTCTTGACTTCTGAGCTGCCCACTGGCCTGTAATGTTTATGCTTTATGCCCACGGCTATTTCTGAATCGGTCACAGCAACTGGAGAGTTTGAATATATTCATCAGTCCCATTCTTGAAACCGGGATGGCAGGGGTGAGGCAATGGATTAGCTTCCTGGAAGATACTTAGTTGCATGACACAGGGGTGCATAGCTGGGGACAATTAAGACTCTCATGGAGGAAGAAGTGGGGAATAGATACCACCAACAATATTCATTACAGAGAAAAAAGTGGAAAAATTGAAGCATGTAGCCAATGGGTCAGTATCAATGGCATGTGCTTATCAGCCTAATTATTCAAGAGATGGCTAAGTGTTGGTTCAAAGACTGAAGGAATAAGCATGTTGAGAGTGCTATTGATTGGATTCTGTAGAACATCAGGGTAAAGGGCAAAGCAGCCAGTGTAGACACCAAAGTGGCCAAAGAGTTGCCTGCCGGCTTGTAGAGATTACCAAGAGAAGGAGTGAATTTCCCGATTGTCAGTGTAGACAATAATAGAGTCTTGTGAAAATGATGCCTGCCAGATGCTATGTCAGCAGAGAGGGGAAAAGTGTACCTGGTCTTAAAGATACTAAAGAGAGATTCCTACACCTATTTGGTGGAAATACATATACACTGATGGCTACACACTTAAACCTATCCTAGACAACTTAGGCTTACAAATAGACAAATGGTCTTTGAGAATTGAACGTGAGCTTTCGTATATCTGGGGCACTGTCTTCTGCTTCAGAGCTGAATGGAGCTTTGAAATCCCAAGACCTTTTGGCAAGTGTGAAGCACCATTGTTGAGAGGCTAATATTTGGGAGCCATTTTTCTTCGGAGCTAGAATTGGAGTTTGAATAAAATCCAGCCTGAGTCAGCTTCTAAACAAGGATGAAATTCAAGTTTACAAAGCTTACTTGCAAGCCTGAAGCAGTTTATTTATATATTTTTAACATTTGCCTTAAAAAGAAACGTTGGTCTACAACCTCGTAAAATACTGAGTCAAATACTCAGCAAAAGCAAACTTAAACTGCTTCAAAACTTGTCCTCCAACCAGGGCTGGCAGCAGTGCCGTAGTGGCAGTCCAGTCAACAGAGCACTGAGCTACAAGACAGGAACGCTGAGAAACCCTCCCAGCCTGGGCATTAAGGAACTTTTGGCCTTGGACAAGTCACTTCACTTCTCTAGGTCAGAAAGAGACTAACTTATTAGACGTGATGGCTAAGGCACAAAAATATGTTAATTACTGTTTTCATCTGACTTTAGGGTTGAGGAATCTGAGTACAGCTAAGCCACTTGTTCCCAGTCAAATACTGAATCAGTAGGCTAGGAATGGCCTGCGTGTCCCTTGACTCCTAGGCTGGGACTGTCTATTTCTCCTCTTGTATTTCCAGAATGTAGCAGTAAATCTGGCTGTGTCTGGTGAAAGGGTTCCCAAGGTCAGTCCCACCCGCAGATAAGCACTTCTGACTCTAGCTCCCAGCAGATATTTCTAGCATTCACGAAGGCTTACCCTACAGACCGCCACCTGTCTTGGCATCTCCGAAGCACAGTCTACAAGCAAGCACAAGACATAAAGCATAATCCCTTGCAATGAACCAGTATCTCCTCAAACCCTGAACATGCTCAGAGGAGAATCACTTGGATTAGTGGATTAAATGCATTAGTCTAAATGATCTGACTGATATTGCATTATGTCATAAGGGAAAACCTCAGAGTGATGGAAATGTTACTTTGCAAAGCCAGCTATAGCTTTTCTTTTGGAAAGAAAGTTTAGTGATATGAGAGATGACAACATAAGAAAGCATTTAATCTTTTAGCTATTTGAATGCCTCTAATGCAGTATAAGACACAGCAAGGCAAGTTTGGGATGCACTCAGGCCAGTGGTGATAAAGAAAGAAGGAAGTGGCTCGCAGACCTATGATTCCCAGTGTAATTTCCTACAGAGCAGTTTACAAAGATGGTTCGCTTTCATGGGGCCTTGAAAAGCCTATCTCCTGTTCTAAGAAACCTTCAGTTATAAAAAGGAGCTCACACCACATAGGGAAAGCCTCCATTTCATTTGTGTGTGTGTGTGTGTGTGTATGTGTGTGTGGAATACATTTTATACCCGCTGCACAACTGAGAGAGACAGAGTCCTGACCTCAAATGGTCACCATGTAGGATTACAACAACTCTCTATTTCATTGAGAGAATATTCAGTCAATAGGTTCTTGTGCTGATAATACCAGGATCACACTGGCCTGTGGCTTCCACAGTCCAAGGATCCCGAGAAGATGGCTAAGTGTGTCAGACCCTGCCTGCTCCTGGACTCTCTCTCCTTACTATCCACACATTCAGGGGCCAATTAACTCCTCTGACAGGCTCAGTACTGCTTCCTCAGGAGTTAAGTCCCTTTAAGCAAATGACTCAGAACTGGGCCTCCGTTCACATGGGCCTGACCCTGCCCTTGCCTCTCCCAGCCCAACGATGGGTTTTGATTTTGAGGCTTGGACATAAAATCTCTTCTGGTTTTGTTTATTGAGGACCCCAGCACCTTCTGCCTTGGCCCTGCTGGTCTCCATCTCCCAGTAGCTGAGGGTATGGGCAGAGGAGTCAAAGAAGCTTAGCTTCTGGTCTTTGCTTTGTGTTTATCAGTGGAAAGAATTCAGGCAGAATTGTTCCTACAAGTCTCAGTTGCTCACCTAAAAAATGGGGATAGTAATAAAACCTCTCTCAAAGAGTTGGTATGAAGATGAAATGGGATACAGTACATAAAGCACTTAGCACAGAGTCCATAAAAACTGCTCAATAACCTTAAGCAATTACTATTAATATCAATACAATACATACAGAAGTATAGCAATTCTATTGCTCTGTGCTTTATTTAAGAGTCTTTTTCTCTTGGATGGAAATTTGTATATTTCTCCAAAGGTTAAGATTTTCCTTAATTAATAGGTCAAATAACAAATATTTTATGATGTAATTAAAATGGTGCAAGATGCAAAAAAAAAAAAAAAAAAAAAAAAAGTCTTTTCCCCCCAACCTGGCTTGTAGATTTTTTTCAAGTCAGGGGCTATGTTTGAAATGGTTCTCAGCTCTCCTTCACAACTGGGCCAAATGGGTACCTGGGGGGAATGAATAGAGTTTTTGATTGGTTTGAAGCCAGAGCAAGGTATAAAATCATATCCTATGACTAGAGCTCAGATGGAAATTTTGCACCTGCATGCTGAGAAACGCAGAATAAGTAGTCTTCAGAAAGCAGGACTTTAAGCCCGTTCAACTCAGAGCACCATTACCTACGTCATGTCATGAGCCCAGGGCATGCCGACCACTGAGAACAGAAGCAGGTCTTCAGTTGGCCCTCAGCTACTAAACTGTCTATGCAGGACCTTGCGTTGAAATCAAGCGCAAGCTGTTAGATAAAGTGCTCAGAAAATAAAATAGAAAACTAAGGAGAACCTACTGTGTAGCACAGGGAACTCTGCTCAGTGCTCTGTGGTGACCTAAATGGGAAGGAAATCTAAAAAAAGGGGATATATGTATATGTGTAACTGACTCACTTTGCTGTAGAGCAGAAACTAACACAACATTGTAAAGCAACTATACTCCAATAAAAAGTAATTAAAAAACAAAAAATTGCTCAGTTTATACACAAAGTATTCTTCAAAACAGTTTAAATAAAACCTTCTTGCTCATCAGCTTCGACACCTAATTATTTATTAGACTATCTGGCAATTATAAAACCACAACAGACATAGCCTTTCTCTCTCAGATACTCACTAGAAAACAGGGGTACAAAAAGGGGCAGCAAGGGCAGCACACATCAACCACCACCAGCAAAAAACAACTCTTTGGGTGTTTATGTGTCTGGAAAGTTTTTTGTTTGAACACAGTATGGTTAATAAACACAGATTTATGAAATCCTTTCTTTCATCAGTGATCTATGGGAGATTTGAAATACATAGATTCTATTTCTGAGTGTTGAAATTCAAAAGGCCAGAAAAGTCCCAGGACTGGATTCTTAACCATAATCACAATTTTTATCGATTTGGAGAATTACCCTGACATTTCTCCTCAATTGTATTTAAGCATCCAAGTGTATGTTTTCTTCTAGTCTTTTAACTAAAATAATCTGCACATAGGTTGCCTTGGAATATAGCCAGAGAAAGAAAAGGTAAAACTATCAAGCATATTCTAAGTTTGCTATTAGTAATTTCGGGAGCTTGAATATGTTCACTTCAAAGATGATAATCAAGAGTATGTATTCTTTGGAGTTGAAATATTGCTCGTGAGATTTAAGGGACAACACTGTAAATTCTAGAAGAAGAAATCTTTTGCTTGGTTTATGTTTCATTGCTTGGAGAAAGCCATAGAGTATCTTCAATCATCATTGGCTTTATTGTTAACTATGAAAGGTAAAGAGTGGATTTTTTTCACATGGTTTTCTTTATTTCAATTAATTGGTCTGGTATTTCCCAGATATTTTCATCTGTCCCGGCGCCTTTTAATGGTATATTTTATATTGCAGTTGCAAGGAACACTGTGCAGTTTCTGAAACCAGGTAAAAGACTTAATTTGTTTTTAAAAACTTTAAAAGTTTTGTTTAAAAAAAGTTCTTGGGGTTTCCCTGGTGGCACAGTGGTTAGGAATCCTCCTGCCAATGCAGGGGACACAGGTTCTAGCCCTGGTCCAGGAAGAGCCCACATGCCGCGGAGCAACTAAGCCCGTGCGCCACAACTACTGAGCCTGCGCTCTAGAGCCCATGAGCCACAACTACTGAAGCCTGTGCGCCTAGAGCCTGTGCTCCGCAACAAGAGAAGCCACTGCAGTGAGAAGCCTGCGCACTGCAACGGAGAGTAGCCCCCACTCACCCCAATTAGAGAAAGCCCGCGCGCAGCAATGAAGACTCAACACAGCCAAAAATAAATAAATAAAATAAATAAAAATTTATAATAAAAAGAAAAGTTCTTGTTCTGATAAACAAAGGTTTAGCAGGAATTAAATCAGAGTCTGTTTTGGAATATCAGAACTGGTTACCTGAAAGAAAAGTTTACAAACATGGTTCTTTCAGGCTGACTTGTTTTGTGATATGGAAAAGCATTGGTTGTAAGCAAGTCTTGGTGATGTTCATTGACATGAAGGAAGCAAAGCCTGAGACACTCAGCTTGCTGGCTAGCCACCTGGGGGTGAAATGTATACTCCCCAGGAGGCTCCCAGATCATCATGGGTGTATTTCTGCCTGTGAAATGGTGTGCCTCCAAAGCATGCTTCCTTTAGAGACCATCTCACACTCTTCACACCATCTTATCTTTATGTGTCTACATGTTTCCTCCTAACCTAACCCTCTCATTGCAGAACAGAGCTCTATGCCACCAGCCTGGGCTACGTTGTCATTAGGATAATCTGGAGAACAGTGTCATTCAGTAGAGCAGCATTCCTGGTTCCTTGCCCCACCCCTTACTCACTCCTCCTCGTTGTTCATTCCTCCCTTTGATTGGCATACATCTATTAGTCAACATGCCTTATTTGAAAAGGCAAGTCTGTTAAAAAGCTGTACATACTGGGTATTCCCTTTCTTTTCTTCCCTATCTAAAGAGTCCAGTGCAACAATACTAGGTACTGTGGATCTATCTTTTCACAAAGCCTAGATTCAGGGTGGAGAGGGCATGAATGGTGAAACAAACAATCAAACAAACCAACCGTTGGCTACATATCTAAGCCATGTCCTCTAACCCAAGTTGCCATCTTCATCTCCAACTGACAGACTCCTCTTTCAAATATTCAGAACTCAGGCAATTGTTCAGAGCTTAGGCAAGGAAAAGGGGTGTCGTTTACCGGGCACCCTCAAATCCCAACAATTATGTGAACAGCTACATCCAAATTTTCAAGTTATCCCGCTGATTTCCTTAGCCTAGAGGTTTCCTCAAATAATGGGGTGTTGCAGTAATTCTCAGGTTGACGGGGCCTCAGTCTTTAGTAAGAATCTGGAAATGTTTCCTTTTGCTTTCCTACAACTTTTTTTTTTTTAATAAGTTTATTCATTTACTTATTATTTATTTTTGGCTGCATTGGGTCTTCATTGCGGTGCGCGGGCTTCTCTCGTTGCGGAGCACGGGCTCTAGGCGCGCGGGCTTCAGTAGCTGTGGTGCCTGGGCTCAGCAGTTGTGGCTCACAGGCTCTAGAGCGCAGGCTCAGTAGTTGTGACGCACGGGCTTAGTTGCTCCGCGGCATGTGGGATCTTCCCCGACCAGGGCTCGAACCCGTGTCCCCTGCATTGGCAGGCAGATTGTTAACCACTGCGCCACCAGGGAAGCCCCCTACAACTTTTATTAGGTGACTTTATAACACCTTATTATTATTTTGTCAGAATTAAGCCCTTTTAAAAAAACCCTCCAATTTTCTACAATATAAAATTTCTCAGAGAACTTCTAGAATTTAAACTATTTATATATTGCCAACATGTGTCTGCCTTTAAGTTCTTATAAATGATCGGGTTTACTCATACTCAGTGAAGTTGATTTTCAACAATCATGGGATAAGAAATGGTTTGTGAAGTAAACGAACTGGAGTTAAAACATGTGGACCCTTATTGCGTGGGCTTGGACCCATCACTTCACTTTTCTGGATGTGTTGATCTTATCTTGAGAAAAATAACATCGGTTTTGCCTACCTCATAAGACTGCTTGGAAGGTCCGATGACATGAACATTTGATGAAAAGTAAAGTGTTGTGCAAATTTCTTCACTTGACTAGTCCTCTAAGTACCATTCCACATTGTTGACCTCTCATTTTCCCTTGGCATTTGTGACACTCATTTTCTGGTTTTCTTCTATCACTTTGGCTTCTCCTTTAACATCTACTGAGCTGGCTCAGCGAGTCCTTTCCTACCACACCATCCTATCCAGAGTTTCCCTGAAAGGAGATAAAAGCTTGCAGGCAGATAGTTTATTTGAGCAGTGATCCTAAGAAGCAAGGTTGAGAGAAGGAGAGTGCAGAAGAAAAAGAGGGAAAACCAGTGCCAAAATGAGTTGGCCACTACTTGGGGGAAATTAGTTCTAGATCCTGCAGGAGCTTTTGAGGAACCTTATGAAATGTGTCTCAGAACTGTCTGCCTGGGGATGAAACAGAGAAGCATTTATCCATCATCTCTTGACCTCCATTGGTGATCCCATGGGCAATAGATCTCTTGACTTCCAGATTACACTTGCATGAGTGCTGAGCAGTTCCTGAGAGTGTTCCAGGCAGCAGAGCAGGGAAGCTCCAGTGTGGGCTGCTAAGAGGTCGTGTCAGCTGGTACCTGTGCAAATCCTGTAGTAGGGCGCATGGAACCAGTTGCCATGACAGTGGCTGGAATAAGAGAGAGGTGACATGAATTAAAGTGATGCAAAACAAGTGTAAATATACAGGCATCTAGATGTTGAGGTTCCTAGATCCTCTTCTCTCTTAATATGTCATACTCTCCCTAAGTGATCACATTTATTCTTATGGTTGAAATGATAATCTATAAACTTATTATTCCCAATGTATATCAATAGTTCAGAATTCCATATTCATTTATTCGGTTCTCTACAAGGCATCAACTCTAGAATATTTCAAGGAATACACAGATCTGTATGTGTAAAACTAACTCTTGATCTTTCCCTGCAAAATCTATTCCTTCCCTCATCTTTAGTAGCTTAGTAAATAGTACCTGCAATTGCTTAAGCAAATGCTTTACTTATCTTTTGCTGTGTAACACATTACCACAAAATTTAGTGGTTTAAAAGAATGATTCATCTCACAGTTTCTGTGGGTAAGGAGTTCGGAGGCAGCTTAGCTGGTTGGTTCTGGTTTGGGGTCATGACATTGCAGTCAAGATATTGCCTGGAGATACAGTCTTTCGAAGGCTTGACTAAACCTTTTCCAAGCTGTGTCCCTCACATGGATTTTAGCAAGAAGCCTTAGTTCCTCAATGCTTGTTGGCAGGAAGCCTCAGTTTCCTGCCACATGGGCATCTTTGTAGGGTTTCTTACCCCAGAGTAAGTGACCCAAGAAGGAGGGAACACGGTAGAATCTACAATGTCTTTTATGACCTTGCCTTGGAAGTCACATGCCATCACTTCTGCCATATTCTGTTGATCACCTAGACCAACCTATTACAATGTGGAAGGCAGTTACACAAGGGTGTGAATACCAGGAGGTAGGGAAAATTGGGGGCCATGAAGGAGGCTGCTTACCACTGCAAGAAACCTGAGAGTAATCTTTGATCTTCCTTCTTTCTAGATTTATTGTCTCAAAACCTGTTGATTTACCTCCAAAATATATCTCAAATCTGTTGACTTCTGTCTCTCCTCACTGCCGTGTCTCCAGGCAAGTCCACCATAATATCTTGCTTGGACTATAGTCTTCTAACTGGATTTTCTTGTCTTTACTCATTCTTCCTTCGAATCTATTCCTTAGACTAGCCAGAATGATTTTTTGGAAAGTATATCACATTGTGTCACTCTCATGATTCTCTCATCGTGGCACACCACTCTTAGAATAAAATTCAAACCTCTTATTAAGGCCTGTTGAGCCCTTCGGGTTCTGACCCTTGCCCATCTCTTTGACCTCATCTCTCACTACTCTTCCCTATTACTTTTTTCTTACAGCCTTTCTTTTTTTTAATTGAAGTATAGGTTGCTTTACAATGTTGTTTTACATATATTCTTTTTCAGATTCCTTTCCATTATATTTTATTATAAGATCTTGAATATAGTTCCCTGTGCTATACAGTAGAACCTGGCTGCTTGTCTATTTTATATATAATAGTTTTAAAATTTAATTTGTATTTTATATTGGAGTATAGCTGATTTACAATGTTGCTTTAGTTTCAGGTGTACAGCAAAGTGATTCAGTTATACATATACATATATCCATTTCTTTTCAGATTCTTTTCCCATATGGGTTACTACAGAATATTGAGTAGAGTTCCCTGTGATATACAGTAGGTCCTTATTGATTATCTATTTTATATATAGTAACATGTATATGTTGCTATATGTACTCTATGATACAGTTTCCTTATGATACAGTTTCTATCTCCCCCTCCTTATATATCCTCTTCACCAGCCACCGTCACACTATTCTTTTTGACTAACTTTGCCTAATCATCCACTATCAGATTAAATTTTAGGGAGACCTTGCCTAGCTCCGCAATTCTGTGCCATTCTCTTATTTTCTAGACCTATCCCCACTTTATGACTCTTATTGATATTTATCATTAGAAATGTTGCTCTGTGTTTGTTTGACATCCATCTCAGTGGGCAGAACTTTGCCAATTTTGCTCAGACATGTTTATCCACTGACTTGTACAATACTTAGCATAGCATAGTTATTAACTAAACAGTTTTTGAGTAAATGAATGCTTTACCAAAGAAAGTCTTCCTGCTGTCACAGTTTAAGCAAAGAATAGTCCTGTCTCTCTATGTCAAAATTTCCCACGAGATATGAATGACTGTTTATCAAAGAATAAAGAGGAATTCTGCTAAAGGAAATAAAATATGGGTCACTGTCCTCATTGCTATAAACTTAATGGAACAAGACACAAGCAACCAGAAAGATAACAAACACAGAGAGAAACAAACAAGAAGTTATTTCAAATGAGGCCATTGAGCTCATGAAGCATGTTCTAAACGAAAATGTCCACATAGAGTTGCAATATAGTTAAGGAGTTCAAGTCTAACTGAAAAACAAGTGACTTTACATGTAATGCTTTGCTTTCTGGATCATTAATCTACCCACCGTGACAAAACAGAAAAGTAAAGCTAACATCTTTGAAATGTTCATTGCTTCGTATGCTACACCCTGGGCATGATTAATCAAAGGCAATCTTTTTCTACAAAACAATCCTTTTTTCATTCTTAATGGTATCAAGCTGAAGGTTCTTATACACAGAAAAGCTGAAATGTTCACACATGATCTGCACACAATAGGCCACTACTTCAGATGAGAGCATTTCAAACTTTTACCTAGTTATAGCTTGCTGGAATGATTTCCCATCCTCTGTCATCATTATTTGTCTTTCACTCACAAACGCTGGTTTTTAGGACTATATAACTCTTACTCCTTTTTCAGGAAAATCAGTGTTTTTTTCTTCTTTTCCTTTAAAATTCAATTGTTATTTATTCAATGTCTTTCGTGTAACAATCAAAGGCCTTGAACTATTATCTCTTCTCTCCTTCCTTCCTCCATCTTCCCCTTTTCCCTCCCTTCTGTCTCTTTTAACCACCCACATATCAACCTGGAGCATCGTAATACATTTAATGATCATTTTTCAAATTCATCCCTATACAAACTGTTACCTCTATAAACATTTAGCAAACCTAGCTGATGAAGGGAGGGAATGAACTGCTTTAAACCTATGAAGGGACAATTATAACCGTTTCATATATATATATAATCAAAAGAGATTTCTTTTTCAATTGCTGAAGTGAGAACTTAAAACCTCTTTGAGAATATGAACTTTCCGTTTCCTCTATGATTTCTCTTAGCTTAAAGAGGCAAACTTTAAAAAATTACCTTTCCATGGTCAGTTGAGACCTAACTCCTTGGAATGAACATATAATTTCTTAGAAGGTGATGAAAGAAACAGTAAAAAGAAAATGAATTTCAGCACTTGGTCATATAAAACATCTCTGGAAGCTCTCACTACATCTGCAAAGTTGATCTAGCCTAATGAGCAAGTAAATGTTTCCTGAAATAAAGGGAAATATATATATTCTTAAACCCAATATGCCATTTAAATAGAGTTGCAAATAGCTTATAGCAACAGGCTGGGGTGTCAAAACAATTTTTTTCATGCATTTCAGAATTATTGATAGAATGAGACCTTAAAAAATATGAAAGGGGACTTGTTGATAGAATACACATGTTACTATGGTGATATTTTTGGATCAAACTGTTCGCCAGGAACATGGTGTAATTCTGGCTAATTTCAGTTCAAACTAAATGCTGTTGTGACAAAACAGAATGCCTCTAAGTCACATCACTGTGATTTGCGCTGGGAAATTAGATTATTCTTCATTGGAAACATCAGCATGACCACACAGCTTCATAAATCTTTATGATTTAGAAATGGAAAAATGTGCTCTTGTAATGAAATCATTATTAACAAGTGTCCTACATTCTCAGGATACTAGTTTGTAACTAGAAAACAACTCAGAGCTCCACCCTTCTAATTACAACTCCAACACGTTCCTCTCAGAGTTCCAATTAATAGCTGATGAGGTGTGCCACCCTTCCAAAGAGCAAGCCCGGGTGGGTTCTGGATCACAGCTTTCTTGGAGCAGGGGTGCACGTGAAAGCAAGATTTCAGTGCACATCTCTTCAGCAACTTCTTTCTCATAGGATAGAGTCTGTAAGAGTTTGCTTTATTTGATGTCTTTGTGTGGATTTGCATAAAGCATTGGGGAGATGAGTCTATTGTTTCCGTACAGTGGAGTGATGAAGGCAAATCGTCCCACTATTTACTTTGTCATATTTGGTGACTGGGTACCTAGGAGCTAATCCAAAGGCACATTTGCCTGCTGTCAGTAGATGTTCAGAACGTTCAGGTGTTAGGAAGGAGGTAGAACAGATGTTGATCTGAATGGTATTTTTTGCTTCTCTTCTAAATATTGGCTTCTAGATTGTTCTTTGTATTTCTCAAGGATAGACTAAGCCAATACTTCCCAACCCTCTGCAGATGGAAAATATAGAAAATGATCATATTTGTACAGCACATCGGGGCAGGTGGATGGAGTAGTCCGAAGCTGGAGGTGACCTACTGAAGACTCCAGGCACAACTTACCTGCCAGGAAGACTGAGGTGCAGTATCCCAGAATGCCCATGAACTGTGACATCTGAGTGTGCTGTGGCTGAAGAATGGAAAGCTCGGGCTTACCAATCTGTTTCTCTATCTTCTCTATCTGTTTCTCTTTCTCTATCGACAGATGCCTGCAGCTATTTCCTCTGAATCCAGGTAAATCACCTATGCCAACCTAAATTGCACAGCCCATCCAAAATTTACAAAGAGGTCATGCAGCTCAATATCAAAAAAACAAACAACCCAATCAAAAATTCGGTGGAAGATCTATTTTGGTCATATGTATGTCTCCAAAGAAGACGTACAGATGAACAAAAAGCACATGAACAGATGCTCAACATCACTAATTATCAGAGAAATGCAAACCAAAACTACAATGAGGTATCACCTCACACCAGTCAGAATGGCCATCATCACACGATCTACAAACAATAAATGCTGGAGAGGGTGTGGAGAAAAGGGAACCCTCCTCCACTGTTGGTGGGAATGTAAACTGGTACAGCCACTATGGAGAACAGTATGAAGGTTCCTTAAAAAACTAAAAATAGAATTACCATATGACCCAGCAATCCCAGTTCTGGACATATATCTGGAGAAAACCATACTTCGAAAAGATACCTGCACCCCAATGTTCATTGCAGCACTATTTACAATATCCAGGATGTGGAAGCAACCTAAATGTCCATCAACAGAGGAATGGATAAAGAATATGTAGTACATATATACAATGGAGCATTAGCCAGCCATAAAAAAGAACAAAATAATGCCATTTGCAGCAACATGGATGGATTTAGAGATTGTAATACTGAGTGAAGTAAGCCAGACAGAGAAAGACAAATATCATATGATATCGCTTATATGTGGAATCTAAAAGAAGAGTGCAAATGAACTTATCTACAAAACAGAAATAGAGTTACAGATGTAGAAAACAAACTTATGGTTACCAGGGGTTAAAGGGGTGGGAGGAATAAACTGGGAGATTGGGATTGACATATATACACTACTACAAATAAAATAGATAACTAATAAGCACCTACTGTGTAGTACAGGGAACTCTACTCAATACTCTGTAATGGCCTACATGGGAAAATAATCTAACAAAAGTGTGGTTATATGTGTATGTATAACTGATTCACTTTGCTGTATACCTAAACTAACATAACATTGTAAATCAACTATACTCCAATAAAAATTAATTAAAAAATAAATGAATTAAAAAAAATTGCACAGCCCAGAACTGTATCCAATGTCTTGAAAGTAATGTGATAAATTTGTTTAGATATTTATTTTTCAGTTCCTATAAACTATGGTTCTAGGTTAAACATTTTAGTGTCATGTTTATTTTTTAAAATAACCACCACAAGAACCACTGAAATAACAACAGAAGGACATCTTTTAACTCAAATTGTTATCAACCGTAATCCCTGAATCTTAGATTAGGTCATGCCCTGAGAACAATTTCCCAAGGAAACTATAATACCTTCAGTATGCAAACAACTGACTTTACCTTTCTGAGTAGAATGAAACCTATTAGTGAACATAATTCTCTCTTTATTCAGTAGTTAGTTGGGCCTCATGTCTCCAAAGAATAAAGCGTATTCTATTCAACTTCATTTTCTATAATATGTGTGTATCATGCTTTCTCTCTCACACACACACACAGACACACACACATTGATTGGTATGTGTTCAGTTTCTGCACACGTGTATATATGTGCACACTCATGCTTATATGTATATATCCTTAATAGAAAAATATTCTCTAAACATAGTTTATGGAAACAAGGGCTCTATAGGTTTCACAGAGGTGAGGGGCTATATGTTGTACTTTATCTTATTTTAAATATTCTTTCTTTCCTTTAGCATTTTACTCCATAGATTCAAATGAAATGTAGTACTTTATTTTATTGAGAGTAGACAATTCCATGGGTTTCATCTCCTGAATAATCTTGAAACCAACCTGTAAAAATAGTTTTATACTAAAGTGAAAAAACAGACCCTGTTTTCCAAAGTTTTATAGACAGCTTCATTTCTTTTTTCCCAAAGTACTTTTATCTATGACTGCCTTTACCAGGCAAATGGTCATTCTCCAATGTCACAGGACTAAGAAATTACAATCAGGGAATGTTAAAGCTGGAAAAAAAAATCTCAGAGGTTAACTTGTTTAACCCCATAATTTAAAAATAAACTTTAGAGTTTAACTTGTTTAACCTTATAATTTTAAAAAGGAGGAAACTAACATGGAGAGATTAAATGATTTTCCCTCTCAGCTAATTAGTGGCAGAACTAGGACAGGAACTTAGATATTTTGCCTTCCAACTTGGTGCTTTTGCTGGTGTACCTGCTATTTCTCATTATTTGAAAGTTAGGGCTTCCCTGGTGGCGCAGTGGTTGAGAGTCCGCCTGCCGATGCAGGGGACGCGGGTTCGTGCCCCGGTCCGGGAAGATCCCACATGCCGCGGAGCGGCTGGGCCCGTGAGCCATGGCCGCTGAGCCTGCACTGTCCAGAGCCTGTGCTCCGCAACGGGAGAGGCCACAACAGTGAGAGGCCCACGTACCGCAAAAAAAATAAAAATAAAAAGTTAAAGGAGTCAATGAGATGAAAAGACAGGAAAATAAAAGTGTAGTTTTTCATTGTGTCTTTTCTAAATCCTCTTCTAGTAAGGAAGATTCTAGCAATATTTATATATTCATTTATCTGAGTAAATAAATGGTATTTTGGAGAACATATTTATTGGAAAAATACACCAAACAAGTCAAATATCAAGAGTTTCTTGGTTTGGCTTTTGTTTGAGGACTGGGCATAGAGTTTGTATCTTGAAATAGCTGTGGAAGTTCTAGTGACTTAAAAAAAAATTCTTATATAATTTAAACTCTGGTCTAAGCCCTTTTTGAATTCTTTCCTCCCATTGTATTCCTAGGTCAGTTAATTCTTAGATCCTTAGTAGACACTTTTGCTGTATATATTTCTCATCCTATCTTCTAAAGATGAGACCTCTTGAGCTCTCCACGGGTTCTTCATCTACACTCAATTTAGGAGACTCTGTGTCCTATATGATAATTATGTACATCACTTTCTACATGCCACTTCTTTCCCCTCCAACATTAGAACTGTCAATGACCCCTTATTGTTTTTCAAGGCAGGTACCAATGCCCAGGTTTGGATTTCATTGCCCATCATCATTTGACTTCAGTGAATGCGCTGAAATTTATCTTCCGCTTCTCTCTCCTGAATTTGAACTTCCCCCTTCAACTGGACCAGTCCTTCACCATCCCCTCACTATAAGTTTGCTTATTTCAATCTCTTTATCTTTACACTTGAGTTTCTCTCAGTGGAAAAGCAACCCCCCCACCTCTATAGACAAATCCAAAACATTCCCAGAATGCATAGTCTCCATGAAACTTTTCCAGATGACCTTTAACTAAAAATGCCCAACAGCATTTATCCCCACAATGGAGTTAAATCTATTCTATACCATAGAATAAATTTCTATTCATCATCTCAACTAGAAAGTTTACATTGCTTCCCCTTGCTTACAGTACACGGTTAATTGGTCGCCATAATAATAAAGATAATTGACAAGTTTATATTAAGTAGTTAAATACATAAATTCATTTACATTACTCTTATATTCATTATTTTAATTGATCCTCACAAAACTTGTGTAAGGATGATAGGAAAATGATTATTATTGCCCTTATAAATAAGGAAATTGAAAGTCAGAGATGTTACATTACTATTAAATGGAAATGTTAGTGTTTTATTTTGCTGAGTATAGCAGTAAAAATAAGTCTACTATCTATTACCTTCCATATTTCCTAAATGAAATAACATTTTGCTGCCTGGAAATAAGATGTTTGAAATTAGGAAAAACTTAGCTGTTTGCAAAAACCTAATACATTGCTTTACTTTGCCTCCTTCTAGTGAAAACTTCATTATAGTATAGGGAAGAGTTTTAGGATTCTTCTACACCTATCATTCTTTGACTTACCTAATTTAGAAGACAGATAATTTAAGCTTCTTTTTATTTTCCTTGTACTTTAGGGGTACACAGCTACCCAAGAGAAGTTTTCCCTGATCATCCACGTGGAATAGATGGGAATTTTCATAGAATACTTGGGGAAATGTTACATTCAGTCATCACTTTATAGTAGGCTTTATAGTAGCAAATGCACAGTCAGCAAACTAATTTTTGTGAAACCATTTTTGTGGTATGGTTTTTCCTTTCCTCAGCATTCTTTATGCATTTTTCTTTCTTAAACTACAATTTTTATCAGCTTCATAAAGCTATGGAAAACAGTCACAATCCAGTACACCCAAAGAAAACCAAAATAAGCAGATGAGACCTTTAGGGCTGTGGGCCCCCCACTTACTTGAAACTTCAAAGCTCAGAGCCATCTTGCACTAGCCAGAGGCTTGGCCAGGACCGCCATTGGCTTGACCCATTCAATGTCCATTAACTTACACAAGCAGGACAGGGTGGGGGAAACAGCTCTGAACTTGGAGATGGTGACTAGATTCTGGATCTGGTCTCTGCCCTTTTCTCCAGTGAGTATCCTTGAGCAAAAAATTAGAAGATAAGACTAAGTGTTTTCCATTCCTGTAGCTCTAAAATTCCTTAGATTTTATGATCAGATTTTGCCGGGATGCCAGGAGCCACGTGTCCGCTATTCAATTTCAGTCCGGGATCACCAACCTGCTTTGTCCCTTCCCTTTGCATCTCAGGCTTCCACACCAGTTTGTTTGGGGCCCGGGTCATTGTTGCCTTTGGGCTTGCCATGGAGCAACAGGAATTTGGTGGGAGGCCCTTTGACGGACTAAATCCTGCAGTTAGTTACTCTGTATCTCTGTTTCTCTCTACTTTGCCCATGCCAGGGGAGAGATGTTGATACCATGTGACTTTGCTCTGTGCTTCCAGTCAGATTCCAAGCCAAACTGTGTCCACAGAAAAGAGGATGCTGCTGTCCAACCCTGCAGTCAACCTAACCAGGAGGAACTTGGCATGCGAGTGTGGGTGCCTGTGGGGTCACCTTGCCACCATTTTCCCCTACGACCTTGCCGCACCTCTGCTCGTAGTTTCTCCCCCAGGTACAACAGCTGATCACTTTTATATCTTATTAAAGATGGTTTTGGGTGTATTCCTTTGTGTGAAACTATTTGCCAAGTTTGCACTCTTTTCTACTTTACCCTTGGTCCTATACACACCCTTGGTCCATCCACATACACTTGCTCTTATGTAAGATGATGAACTTCCTACCTAAGGCAAACAACAGACTTAAAAAAATACTCTCAAGAAATGATTTTAGGTTTAATATTTAATTGTCCTCCATCCATTATCCAAAGATTTTAATTTTTTTCTTTCTTTTTTTTTTTAAGGATGGAAGATGCAGGGGGAAGTGGGTTGCTAAAAACAAGACAATACGGTTGCTGGAAATGATTCCATGTAGCTTTAAACTGTAACCATTCTATCCTCTGGTGTTTTAACAACCCTTTTCCATCTTCCAGGACATCTGTGGCTGTGTTTAAGTTCATAAGGACCTACGACATTTTGCACCATTTTGAAACCCACGACCTATGTGTTTTTTGACCTATGCCTCCACAAATTTAGCTTCAGAGAGGGGCCCACCCAAGTGAGCAGATATTTGTAAATGTAAGTAAACAGTGCAGTAAAAAAAAAAAAAAATCCAGATTTCTCTAAAGAATTCTAGAACCCTTTGGTTAGCTTCTCATAATCTATGTGAATCTCAAATAGTTTCCTGACTTTGCTTTTGAACACCAGCAATAAGTTTTCGTTTTCTAATAGTGAGATATTGAGAGTATTTGGCTGTCCTCTCCTCCCAAATCTGGGATTTTTGTCCAGCAGCTGTTTCCAGTTGTGTTACTGGTGTTGAGTTGTGCGTGGGGTATGATGATGTAGAAACCCAGAGAATAGTTTGAGACCGTGACAAACATTGTTGCTTGTTGCTTACTACAGGCCAAATTTGTACTCATGCTTCCAAAGATTCAGAAGTTAGCACATTTGCTCTTCCTGGAAAATATAGACTCCAGAATAACAAATCACTCTCAAAAGAAAATTCAGTCATTTTTGTACATCACTTCATTACTACATGAGCCCACTCTCTTTTAAAAGTGGGAAGATGCTTAATGTATTAATTCTCCAAAACTCAGGAACCAAGTTCCTCTTGCAGACTGAAGAAAATATGTCCTAATGAGGCAATATCTTAAAAACACTGTCCGTGTAAAATCCACAGTCAAGAGACCTGGTAACGCATCCAGTATCTACAGGGAAGATGAAAAACAATGTTGAGCCAAATGGTATCATATTTCTTCTGGGGTTTTCCGCTTGCCTGGTGTGGATGGGAGCTTGAGGTTTTATCATAAAAGGATAAAATGGCAAGAAATCATTTACTGGCCTGCAGTCATGGAGAAAAGACATTCACATCTGTTTCTGGTATTCTGTTGAAGAATCTCTCCAGTTGATAATTTAGATTGGAAGCAAACTGGTTTGTTTTCATAGGTCCTTTTCTTCCAAGCTCAGATAAAACAAACCTATCCTGTGGGTCCAAGGGTTTGCATTCTAAATTCTTGGTTTACGTGGCACAAGATCCCTCTATTATATTGCTAACACATTATTCATCTTAAAGAGAACAAAACTAGCTGAGTTTTAGCAGGATTTATATTACATAAGCTTGCGTGACTGACAACACATTGTGTGTGTGTGTATGTGTGTGCACGCATGACTGACAACACATTGTGTGTGTATGTATGTGAAATTAGAATTCTTATGGATTTTAAATGTAATTCTGTCTTTTAATTTATATTTGCTTTAAAATAGCTTGCACCTGTAATAGTTACTGTGACTTCTTGCTTGGAAGACTACTCCAACATTAACCTAGCAAGGAAAAAGTAAGGATGTTACCAAGTGATTAAAGGTGATGGTAAAGTTTCTTGTGATAAGGTGGGTGGCCTTTTCCTTGCTTGATTTCTGCTAGTTGAAGAGTATGGAGTATTTTTTTTTTTCTTTTTAAATCAATCAGTAAGGGATGTAGAGAACACCATATATAGACAAGTTTTTAAGCTGAAATTTTTAAGGTCAAGGAAAGATGAAGTCCCTTTTCTTCACAGAGTATAAAATACATGAAAAGAGGACAAACAGCAGTAAATAAAGAAAAAGTGAAAAAAGGATGTGAATGCGTAAACAAAGAAAAGCACATAAACACAGAAAAACACGTATACACATGTTGAATACGGCTGTTTATTAGGTTTGGTGATAGGCTAAAATGACCGGATCCAAGGAGAAGCAAACTAGGAAGATAATAGGAAGTTATTAGAAAAAAAGAAACATCTGTATCACAGAAAGAGAGAGCAATATCTTAGATGAAAGATGCTTTAATAAGTATCTAATTAATCAGAAAAATTACTTGCCCTTGATTTCACTTTATTTCTGCTGGAATTCTGCTATAGTTTTCTCCCGAAACAAGCGTAGAATGTTTTCCGAAATTATTATGAAATTAAATGAAACTCTCCAATATGGCTTTGGTTCTTTCAATTAGATTTTTTAAAAGAGATTCAAATTAGGTTAATGACTATTCTTTTGAAGTGACGGAACTTTTAAAAATATTTACAAAGGTAATTTTTAGGGAGTTATGAGACTTAAAAATGTGAAATTGTTTTAGAAAAGATGTTGTCTCTGTCTTTTCCTAAGGCACAGCAATATAAACAAGTAGCAGATTTCCTGTAAAGCCTAATGAGACATAAACACAGATAGTAAAAGAGAAATGAACACCAGAACACAGTGTTTAAAAAATTTTTTGAAACTGGTGACATTCATAGATTTATTGAGACATATTGTTTGGATTTTCTAGCTAAAAAGCAATCTTAAACTGCCTCGGCCAGAAGCAACCTGGTTGACGGACTCCATTTTGAAGTTGGTTACCATATCGTCAGCCGTGTGCCACCTCGGTCTGAGCTGTCCCCATAACCTCTCTCTTTCCTGTATTACATATCTCAGCGGAATGCATTCTTTTTTCTATTGCAAGAATTCACCCTCCATTGGAAATAAATAATTTTGCTTTTAGATCTCTTAAACTTTGGAGTCTAAAGAACTGAAAAGATACAAAACCAGTTTAAAAATATAAGGATATGATTTTTATATAGCCTTTTGACAAAAGCCTCCCTCTGGGAAGAACTTATCAATGCTACCTTTTGTAAAATAAATAAATAAATAAGTGAAATAAAATTAAAAAAAAAAAACCCAACAAACTAACCAACTAAAGCCTAAACGGACCAAAGAGTTATACCATGACTTAAAACCCAACATTTCTGGGTTGAAATAAAAGCAGTTGGTGCTTTAAACAAATTTTATAGTATTTCTGCCTTTTCCCACTCTCTGTCCTCAGCTCATGTAAATTATTTTATTATTTAATATGCTTTAAAAGTTGGTTATTGAGTCTGGAACCTTGACTGATTATTTTTCATCACTTGGCATTTCAGAGAAAGAGGCAAATCATAGACAACAAGCTGACATCAGGAATTTATTAGATAAAAATGACAAATTCAAAATATTCCCTGGATTTAGTAAAATCATAGCATGCAAGGACTGGAAGTAATCACAAAAGCAGAGAATCTCCCCTGAGGTGAACAGGCTTTGCAATTGGACAAACTTGGGTGAAAATTCCAACGCCACCACTCACTTGCTGTGTAGCCACCTTTTAGTTATTTAATCTACTACTTTAAAAGTATACAAACGTGATTAGAAATTTGTAAATAAAATCAAAACATTACAGATTTTTTAGAAATAGGAAGGACTTTGGACAGCAAATAGATACTCTGAAGTCTCAAGTGTTGCCTATCTCTGTGTTGCCTTGACCTGAGGAGGAAAGGAATTAAGTAGGGAGAGTATCTTCACTGTCTCCAAGACTGAGACCCAAGAGTTACATCCAGGTGGACCCCACCTTCCTCAAGTTTAATCATAAGGTCCCTTACAGAGGAAGGGATCCACTGTGAAAGCCACAGTGTGTGTGCTTTATCTTCTGAAAATGATCTTATAATTTAAAAACATATGATAAGATACATGACAAAACTATGTTAAAACAAAACTGTCCCCAGATCCATCATTTTTGTTATTAGAAGTGGCATTGCAATAATTACTAATAAAACAATTTCAAAAGGTCAAAAATCAGAGTAATTGTCAGTGTTCAGACAGGTCATACTCTTCCAGATTATTTCTGCTCTTAGGTATAAAATTTAATGCTGAAATTCTTAAATTTATAAAATATTTATTAAAATTATGTTCTTATATTTCAAAAAATATTATGTAAATTAGAGGGCATTTTTAAAAGAACTTAAGAAAGCCTAAGGAAGAGACTACTTGTGCTTTTTTATTCTTTACTTTTTCTCCAGAGTGATATCCATAAAAGACAGTAAGCAGTATTTCCATCATTTCTTCAATTACCGTGACAGAGTAATACTTATCAAATTTTAAAAATTATTTTAAAGATTTGGACATTTGTTTCAAAATGATGCATTGAAGCGAATTTGCCATGGAATAGACCTGTTCGCTTCAGCATTATTTTACCTGCAGTCGAGCAGTCCTTGGCACATTGGGAAGAATAAAGGCTTTGGGGTCATGCAGACCTCAGCTTGTGGTCCAGCTGCTTCCCTCCCTGGTTATGGGAGTTTAGGCAAGTTGTTTAACTTCAAATACTGGCTTTGAACATCAGTATTTCTATCTGTAAAATGGGAATAAGTAGAAAGTTAGGGTGTTATGAGGAGCGTTATTTTATGTTCAGTGTCTGGCTTTTTATACATGCAGACTTTTTTTTAATTGTGTAAAAAATATTATCCACTCACTATTTTTTATGGATTGCATAAGAGGTGGTCAACAAATATGTCAAAATTCTAACACATAAGGATGTAATTTCAAAGTCAAACAAATGTCTCTAAACGAAGTCTCTATCCCAATAGGTTTTAAACATATAAGAATATTAAAGTAAAAAAAATTTCCTCCACAGTGATTTTGAAAAGCTTTCTCTCATGCTCTCATGGATGATTCATATTTCTATAAATAGAGCAGATTGTAGTAATGAAGAATTTCAAAATTGACTTAGGAAACTCCTGCACATTTAGAAGAGATACACTTTTCCTTCTTGTCTGAGGTCAGGTTTTTCATATTTTTATTACTTTTCCCCGGTGAAGACCAAGGGTACATTTTAACCATTAAAAAGCATATCTCTAGGAGGTATGTATAGCTGATTCACTTTGTTATAAAGCAGAAACTAACACACCATTGTAAAGCAATTATACTCCAATAAGGATGTTAAAAAAAAGAAAAAAAATTTTAAACTAAAGAAAAAATAAAGAACACCTGAAAAATAAATAAATAAAATAAAAAGCATAAAACATCAAATTAAAAAAATGTAGTAAAACTACCATGAATTTTGTTGAAGTTTATAACCTGAGTCACTCAGAAGAGTGAAGGTGGGTTTTGAAAGTTAAAAAAAGTGATAATACGAATCCAAAATATTTGGGAAATGTTCCAGATTATGAAATATTCATGTATTATAACAATATATGTGAGGCATGAGACAATTTTTGAAAATGACTGCACACAAAAATACATGTAAAGTGGATCCTTACTGCTCTTCTTACTGACAGATACATTTATTGGTTCACATAACCAATGTGCACCTCCTTCACCAGGAGAGAAACTTTCTTTGTGACTTTGTAGAGATAAGTGATGCTTCCATGGTGGCAGCATCTCTAATGAATGAGATGGTGTTCTCTTTGGGGGGCCTGCAGTACAGTAATTTTTTATCCCTAATTAGAGTACAGGGAGGGTCCTGGGCAATATCACTTTTTATGGTTCTTTTAAAATGTTTGACTCATAAGTAAATTAGCCTGTGGCAGAAAAAACCCCACCCTTCTCATTCCTCCCGTAAAGATAACAGTGGTAATAATAATCACAATAATAATAAGGAGGGGGAGAAGAAGAAAGGAGGAAAAAGAGAAAGAGGAGAAGGAGGAAGAGATGGCCAAGGGTCAGCCTGTGCACTCACTGTCAAGGGTCACCTTGAGGATAAAAATCTCAAGATTTATGCTGCGTGAGAATTGCCTGGGAGCTATATTTTTGAAAGGCAGATTTCTGGGTTCCACCCCCAGGTATTCTGATTCAGCATGTCTGAAGTAAGGCCTAGGAATCTTCAGCTAAAGTGTAAGTCCCCAGGTCTGTAGACAGCCCCTTGAGAAATGCCGCTCTGTGTGTTTTAGGAATGAAAGAGTGTCTCTGGTCAGCTCTTGGAAGCAGCGGCTGACAGCTGTCTATGGTTCTGGCTCTGCTCACCTTGTCACCATGGACCACCTGGCCATCCTGCAACTCGTTCCCTATGTGGCATCCATGCAAGGGTGGGTGGGTGTGGAGTGGTCCACGCATTCCCTTGCTGCCACTCTTGTGTTTTTATGCCTTTGTCACACAGTGCTAATGTAGGAGCAGTCTCAGACTTCAGTGAAGGTCTGGGGTCCCAAAACAGTTGTAGGTGCAGAATGATGAATTTGTGGCTCTTCAGCGCGTGCGCACACACCACAGCCGCCACAAGCTCAAGCACACACGACTCACAAAGAAACATGTTAATTCATACAGACGTCACAGTCTAGACTCTAGATCCCAAGTAAGAAAAAAAATTCCATAAGTAATATGATCTGCACAAGATGGCGGTCCACAGTAAAAATGACACATGGGGACTTACCGATAGGGTAATACGAGTCGCCTCTTAGATTAGGCTTTATTAGGGGCCGATCAGCATTGGAAGTTCACAAGAAATGACACTCGTTACCTAGCCATCTGCTCACAGAGACTAACACACAAATCCAGGGGAAACTAAAATTATCCATCACGGCACATTTCTGGGTTTGTTGTGAGTTGGAGGAGATGCAATATGAAGACTTGTGATCTTCCCAGAGAAAGCAGTCCCCCAGGGGTTGAAGTCTGGTTGGAGGTGTTTAGTTTATACTTCCAGTGCTAGTTATAAACATTTTACATTTCTTTATTGTTTTAAATTTTATCATTTTTGTTGTCTTACTATTATTTTTAAATCAATGTACAGTAAAATTGAACTTTATTTTCAATGTAGAGCTCTAAGAATTTTAACATATGTATAGATTTGTGTAGTCATTAGCTGAATCAGGATACAGAGCAGTTCCATTAACCCAAAAATCTACCTCATGCTAAGGCTTTATAGTCACACCCTCCTCCTAACCCAGTCCCAAGCACCACTGATCTATTCTCTGTCATATAGTTCTGTCATTTTGAAAATGTCATATGAATGGAATGATGCAGTATGTACTCTTTTGAGACTGGCTCTTTCACTCACATAATGCCTTTGAGATTCATCCAAAGTTTTGAAGGGATCGGTAGTTTGCTTTTTTACAGCTGAATAGTATTCCATTATGGACATACCATTGTTTATCCATTCATCCATGAAGGATATTTTGATCATTTCCACATTTTAGCTGTTATGAATAGAGTTGCTACAAATATTCGTGTATAGGTTTTTGTTTGAACATGAGTTTTAGGGAAATACGTGAGCATAGGATTGTGAGGTCATATTAGAAGCATATGTTTAAATGTATAAGGAACTGCCAAACCCTTTGCCACAATGGCTGTACCATTTTGCAATTCCACCAGTAAGGTATGAGAGTTCCATACTCTCCTTGTCACCTCTAGGTATTGTCAGTATTCTTTTTTTTTTTTAAACATCTTTATTGGAGTATAATTGCTTTACAATGGTGTGTTAGTTTCTGCTTTATAACGAAGTGAATCAGCTATACATATACATATATCCCCATATCTCCTCCCTTTTGCATCTCCCTCCAACCCTCCCTCTCCCACCCTTCTAGGTGATCACAAAGCACCGAGCTGATCTCCCTGAGTATTCTTTATTTTAGCCATTTTGATAGGTATATAGTGATACCTCATCATCAATTTAATCTGCATTTTCCCTAGTGGCAGTAGATACAGTTCTTTTCTTCCATAATATTTTTGAATATATCTTTCATTGCAAATCTTGCATTGTCCATTTCAGGATACCACTCAAGAATGAGTGAGGCACTGGTCACGGAAGGATGAATAAGACACAGTTCCTGTCCTGGGGAAACTCACGATATGGTGGTAAGTACAAATGCTGATCATGATGACATACAGATATGTACACAATGTAAATTAAAAACAAAATTATTAAAAGATGACTACATAATTCTAAAGTTTTTTCTATAGAGTTAAAAAGTATTGATGCTTCTCTCTGTTGTCCACACATATGTGTAATTATTATTATTTATAGATAATTGAAAATGAGAGAGAGAGAGAGAGAGAATTTTTTCCCAAGTTTAAAAAGCACGTGGAATTATATTTTCATTAAATTATAAATTATTTGCAAATAATTTTAGGAAAAATTCTATTGAATATAAAACCTCAACCATTAAAATTGGCTTAGTTTTAAGCCCAAAAGAAATAGACTCATTTCAAAAGATACCAACCATGTCCAAGCCACGTGACCTAATGCTAGTCAGTGTCTGAGAGCTGTTCTGTTGTGTATAAAAAGAGAAGAATGAAAATATTAGAAACATTTGTTGTCACCTGTCTATACAAGAATACCTTGACTTACAAACTCTATGTTAGAATCACCACGTACATATATCGCATACACATACCAGTATTTCCATGTATATACCCCAGCTAAGGGCTCACTTTCCCAATGGTGTCCCAATGGTGACTCCTGTGATACTTCTTCTCTACTTGCCATTCTTCCTCTCATATCTCCTCTTCCTCTTGGCCTATTAACCTTGCCATGAACTCTATTGATCACTGCCAGCCCTGCCCCAGAAATAGGCCCATGGCCAAGGTTGGCCCCACTAATACAACTCTCAGATTTCTGCCCTGGACTCAATACTGTTCCTTTTTGTCCAGTCCCTGTTGTGCCTTACTCTGAAAGCTTGGGAAAGATATTTAAAATATGGGAAATAACAATAGAAAAGTAGAGGGAAGGGAAGGAGAAATCTCAGGCCACTACTTATTATTATAATTTCTTCCCCTTATCCTGTTTCTCAACTTGTAAATCTTGCTGCTTATCACTCCTCTTTCCCCATCAGAATACCTAACCTGACTCTCCACCCCACAGCTCCCATCAGAACACCAATCCTGACTCTTATCACAATGCAGCCTTACTTATCTGCGTAATGTGCAGTGGTGGATAGTGTTGACTTGGAGTGGTGGTAGGATATGGGAATGGATGAAGACAAGAAAGAAAAAACATAAGAGAAAGAAAAGCTCATTCTTTCATAATCTCCTCGGATTTGTTTCAATTTATGTATTTTAGTTATTCTTTCAGACCCTACCTCCATTCTTCTCTAGACTTATAGAGATTAACAGTCCCATGTTCACAGCTTGTAAGCCAGCTACCCAAGCCTTCTTGTTCTAAATTATATGTCCCTAGATATCATTTATCACTACATCCCGAACATCTAACAGAATGCCTGGCATGTGACTGCTTGGTGGACAATTGAACGAGCCAAGACTTGAGATCCCTGAGTTCTTACTTTACCTGCCTACCAAGAGTATCTGACCACACTGTGGGATTGCTGTCTGGGTGGGTTGTCCCTGAAATCCTCAATTGGAGTTATGACCCCGTTTGTCCAGAGAAATCTTATGGTTCTTGGAAGACACGCTTTGAAAAGAGCAGACTTACTCAAGACATGTAAGATCAATGCTTTTGAGACTGAGATTACAAGAACTCATAGGATGGTGGTAGTGATGGTGACCATCATGAAGCTTCTGCTGTTGATGAGTCCTCTGCCAAGACAAAATTGTTTATCAGGCAAAGTTAATTTTGGAGGGAATTTTACCCTCTTCCATTTCCATTCCATGCTGCTCTTTTTTTTTTTTATTTATTTTATTTTTTTTCCATGCTGCTCTTTGACAAAGTTGGCGAGACCTCATGCCAAAGAATCTCCTTATCTTCTCTTCTGCCCATCAACATTTTTTTTTTTTTTTTTTGCGGTACGCGGGCCTCTCACTGTTGTGGCCTCTCCCATTGCGGGGCACAGGCTCCAGAAGCGCAGGCCCAGCGGCCATGGCTCACGGGCCCAGCCGCTCCGCGGCATGTGGGATCCTCCCGGACCGGGGCACGAACCCGTGTCCCGTGCATCGCAGGCGGACTCTCAACCACTGCGCCACCAGGGAAGCCCCATCAGCATTTTAACAATATTCATCCTATGATCTCAGAGCTCATATTCTCAGGTTTCACTGAAGCCAGAGTCTAGTAGGAAACAATGCTTTGTTCATGTGTTCCAGAAACTATTCTGCCTAAGGTCATTAATGACTTTCTATAAGATCAGAATCATTTTAAGTTATTTATCAAGCCTTTATTTTTTTAACTAAGGTATAATTTACCTACAGTGAAGTGTACAGATCTTAAGTAAATAGCTGGATCAAATTGGATACATTAAGAGTAACCTATATCCTATTTCCATCACTCCAGAAGATAGTTCCATCGTGCCCCTTTCAGTCAATCTCCCTTGCAGTGGGAAGCAAGGTTATTTACTATTATTATTATTGTTGTTGTTGTTATTATCATTGATTATTTTCTATTACATGTTTTAGAACTTCTTATAAATGGAATCATATACTACATATATTTTTTGTGTCTGACTTCTTTTACTCAGTATTCTATATTTGAGATTTAATATTCATTGAATACTCAGTAGTCTGTTCTTTTTTGTTACTAAGTAATATTCCATACTATGAATATTCCCTAGTTTGTTTATCGATTCTCCTGTTGATGGATACCTGGGCATAAAGTTTTTGACAGTTACGAATAAAATTGGTATGAAAATTTATTCAGAAGGTTTTCTATCAACACATGTGTTCATTTTTCTTCATAAACAACTAGGAGTGGAATGCTGGTTCACAGGATAGATGTATGTTTTACTGCTCAGGAAACTGGCAAACAATTTTACAAAAATGTTAGTTTTAACATTTTACTCTCATACCAGCAGTATAAAAGAGTTCCAGATGATCTGCATCTTCACTGGAATTTAGTACTGTCAGTCTTTTAAACTTGCTATTACTTGATGTAAAATGCTTTTGTCATTTTAATTTACAGTTTTCTGACAAATAGTGATGCTGAACCCATTTTCATACAATTATTAGATATATGTATTTCTTTTTTGCTGTCTTTCCTTTTGTCCTTTTTTCTTTTTAAAAAAATTTTTTTCCTCATTTTTTAAAAAAATAGGGGGTTTTTTTGGTCTTTTTATTATTGATTTTAGGAGTTCTTTATATATGATGGATTCAGGTCTTGTCAGATGTGTATTGGGAATATTTTCTCCCACTCAGTGATTTTTGTGGTTTCATTTAATAACCAAAAGTCTTAAATTTTGATGAAGTCCAATTTGACAACTTTATTTTGTATATTTAGTGCTTTCCGTATCTTTTCTAAGAAATTATCATTGATCCCCAAAGCTGTGAAATAAACTCCTTTACAGTTGTAGCTCTTACATTTAAGTTTATGATCCACTTTGAATTAATTTTGTGTATGATGTGAGAAAGGGATAAAGTTATTTTTTCCATATAAATATCCAGTTGTTTCAGCACCATTTGTTGAAAAATTTGCTTTTCCAGATTGAATTGCTTTGATATTCTTGTGAAAAATAATTTCACCCAAAAAGTATTGTATACTTTTCTGTGTTCTCCATTCTGTTTTAATGGCCTACTTGTCTGTTCTTTTACCAACACCACACTCTCTTGATTACTGCAGCTTTACACTAGGTCTAAAAATCATGAAGTATAGATCTTCTGACTCTATTCTTTTTCAGTATTGTTTTGTGAATTCTAGTTACTTTGCAGTTGTATATTAATTCAAGTTGTCACTTTCTAAAAAGAAAAGTGTCTACTTGGATTTTGATTGGGATTGCATGAGATCTATAGGTCAATTTAGGGGGAATTGCATCTTAACAATACTGACTCTTCCATTCCACGAACACAGTATATGTTATGGAATGAATTGTGTCCCCCCAAAATATATATTGGAGTCCTAACCCCCAGCACCTCAGAATATAAAGTTATTTGGAAACAGGGTCATTGCAGATGTAATTAGTTAGGATGGGATCATACTGGAGTAGAGAGATTCCTTAATCTAATATACGTCTGGTGTCCTTATAAGAAGAGACAGACACGTGAGGTGCTGTGTGTTGACAGAGGGAGAGAATGAAGTGCTGCTGCTACAAGCCAAGGATTGTTGGCAACCCCCTAGAAGTTATAGGAAGGGAGACTGCTCTGTGATCCTTCCACCATCTTGAAACCAAAAGACCATTTCTAAACTCTCTAAATTTGGAAAAACATTGTCACCTAAGTGGAAAACTTAGAGGTCATCCAAAAAGAGAAGCATTAAAGATCTTTTTATTTGGGGGCAAAAATTTTAGCAAACAATAATTTTGTTCCATGAGCACTTCTAAGGTATGAATATAAATTGATCAAAGTACTTTATAACCTGGAGAAAATCAAGATATTATAATAATGTTCAGCATATAAAAATTGCTTTATAATTATATGTATATAAATATTATATAATAGCATGTTAATGAATGCAAATTAATCATTTCTTTCCAAGGGATAATGCATAAGACAGCTTATAAAATAAAAGTTCTAAATTTAAAGATTTTATATATTAATGATGTTGAGAATTTAAGCCCTTATTTCCATAAAGAATAAATAGGACAAAGCTAATTGATGCCCAATCTACTCTCAGTTTATTTTTTCTAGTGCTTTCTTTGGTGTCTTTTAATCAACATACTCCTATTATTTGACCTTTTAATTCCTTCCTTTCTGATAGCTTAGCTTGCCATTCGGTAGTACCTTCATTCAACTTTCTTTTCATGTAGATCCTGTCATATGACATTTATCTATCATGATCAGTTACTACTCATTGAGTGCTTACTGTTTAGAACAATACAGCCCAGTAGTAATAATGATGATAATAATAGCAACTTTATTTACTGAATGTTGACTGTGTAATAGCTACTGCACTAAGTACTTCACCTGTGACATCTGATTGAAATCTCACAAAGGTTCTTCACCTATGACCAAAAAGGAACCTAAGGCTAAGAGGGTTTAAATGACTTGCCTAAAGTTATAGAGACAATATGGCAGAAAAAGATTTGAACCTGAATCTTTTTGACTCCAGAGCCTTGCATATAGCAGATGTTTAATAATTTTTTTTATTTCTCATTACTTTTTCTTTCTTTATCATCTAAGTTCCATTTTAGTTCAAAATGTCTGTAATCATGTTCATATACTTTTCCATTTTTTGTTTTCTTCCTGGACAAATTTCATTCCAAGAAGCATATATACCTGACAAAATTTCAAATGAAACACTTTTGTGAACAATCATGCTAACAAAACTTCAAGTTATACCCTAGATTATCTTTCCAATTCATCAAGGGATAAGACTTAATCCTCTAGGCTAAAATTACACATCTATGAAAAAGCTCATGGGTTGCTCTTAGGGCAAAGTTTCTTGGTTAAAATAATAGTTGTATTGTTTTTAATACACTTTCATTTATATTCTCTCTTCTCTTACAACCAGACTGTGTAATGATTGAAGAGATTAAACAGCCTGTACAGGAGCAGGGAGTAGTAAGTGATAGATCCAAGAGTGGACCTCAGGTCTTCCTACTTTTGTCCTAGTTTCCAGTTCTTTCCAGTGTGTCATCATCCCTGTGCTCCCAAGGCTCATGTTGGGCACATTGATTTGTCTTCTTTGAATCATCTCAGAGCCCAGAGATAAAAACCCATTTTGAAATGAAAAAACTACTTTACTCATGTAATAATTCATCTCCATCTTCTTTTTGATGAAAAATACATGCTTAGTCTATGTTCTATGCTATTAGTAGTTCCAAACAGCACCAAAAGTGTGTCCAATATATATGTCCTGCTGACTATTAATTTCAAACTTAAAGGATATATCTGGTATGTTTGATATCAATGTTCTCAGTGTTCCACAGACTCTTGCAGAGCTTATATTACTCTGTCTACTTCCCTCCACATAAGGCAGACATTCCTTAGGGGAAATGAGAGGGAGGGGGCACTTTTCCATACTCTCTGGAAATAATAGGTACAATTGCCCGTGAAACACACTTTATCAAACAGTGCTGGACTAAGGTGAAAGCACATTTTGCTTACAGTTAAATTTCTGGTTCAGTGCTTTCTACAAACTAATTCATAATGGAAAACAAATGTGTTTTCAATGGAAAACAAAGGGGAAGTTACAAACTCTTCTCCTAATTAAAGAATGCTTATCAAACATGTGGTGTTTTTCATTGTAAATAAATCTAGAAGATACCTTACTGAGGTGCATTTGTTTAGCCCTGAAGATCTTGGGCGAATTTGTGACAGATAACGAAAAATTATGTATATGACTAAAGCGAGACACTAGCTTTTATTTTCTTTTTACACAATGATAATCATGATCTTTTCTCATTAACATTCCTACAAACCTCAAACATACAGTGAGATTCTGTTCCACTTCATCAGAGTTTTTCTACACATGGAAAGGTCTTTGAAGTTAATTGGAGCCCTCCATGTTGAAGCAAGATGAGGGTAAATGTGGAAGCCAGCCCTGGCATCCACCATGGAACTTGTGATAACCTCCATTGGAGAACTAGACCATTCTAACCACTGTAGAAAGAGCCCTGCACGCAGGTGAGGCTTGATGGACAATGCATAACAAAGACAACAGAGCAGTCAGCTGCTGTAGATGAGTACAATGATCTAAATGTGGAAAGTAGATTTTTTGTTTCTCTTATGAGTTTAATATCACTGAATTTTTGACCTGGAAATAGAAAGAAATCAGAGGAATTTTATTCATAGGTAACCTACTAAAGAAATAATACCCATTAGAACAGTGGTTTAAAGCTATAAATTATTGATCAGCCCTTCTATCCATTTCTTAATTAAATATTTGCTCAATTAAATATTATCACAGTTTCTTTGAGGAAATGTTATAGCCTCTGACTACTTGAGTATCTTTCTGATTCTTTTGTTCTCTGCTTGTTGATCAGTTGTTTGTTACATGGATGGATGCTGCCTCATAAAACAGGAAGGTTTCTTTCAGCTTGGGCCATTCACTCAATAATTCTTCAAAAATAATTTATTGAGCATATAATATATTCTGAGCACTGTCTTAGTCACTGGGGATTCAATGGGGAACAAAGTAGAAACAATGCTTAGAGTCTGTCGCCTTGAATGAAAAGTCAGTTAGTGGCTATATTCATTTATTTTATATTGGAGTATAGTTGACTTACAATGTTGTGTTAGTTTCAGGTGTACAGCAAAGTGAGTTAGTTATACATATACATATATCTATTCTTTTTCAGATTCTTTTCCCATGTAGGTTATTACAGAGTATTGAGCAGAGTTCCCTGTGCTATACAGTATGTCCTTGTTGATTATCTACTTTATAGTGACTATATTCTTAATCAGAAGTTATACTGGGGTAATTTTTAGTAATAAAAAATGTTTTCTAACACTTGGTTTATTAAGGTTCAATTTATTTTTATTATTAATTTATAATGCTCATTATTGTGAAGAATCTTCATGATTATCTCATTTAATTCTTTCAACAGCCCTATAAGATAGGTGTCTTTCTTCATTTTTAGCTGCTTGAGAGATGGAAGTTTAAAGGGTTAAATATCTTGCCCAGGGTCAGATAGGGAGTGGAGAGTTCAAACCCAGGTCTGCCTCAGAAGTTTAAAAACAACAGGCTAAAAAGGTCTTTAAAATGAGAAGTGTAATTGGCACATGATATCCAGAATCTTACTGCAACTGCGTCATGACTAAGAAATGCAGGGAAAAACACTTTCTCAGAATCTCACTTTCTTCTTGGCAATCAGTGACCCACACTCGACAGTGTGTGAAGAGATACGTAGCACCAATGTACACATCTTCTTTTCTTAAGCATTTAATGAAGCATTGCATTGGAATCCGTTTCTTTTTTGAATGTTTTGGGATGGGCATTGTATAAAATAGATGTTTAGCAGGATGCACGTAAGTAGATGCCACACTGGCACGTACTTTCCTCCGCACATTGTCATGTGCTCTGCCCAGTTCTCTTCCCCAGCAGCTGGGTCTGCCCATCTCTTTCTCCACAATCTACATGGTCTCAACACTGGCCGCAAAGTGTCTTCATTCATGTGTTTAAATGTTAAGAGAGCTAAAACTTGTAAATGAGGTTGAAGAAAAACAATCCCATGCACCTGGTTCTGGATAGGAAGTTATATTAAGCCACTGTCAAACTTATAAGACCATGGAGAGTTTCCTCGAGAGAGTTGCTAAGGGGAATCTACAATTCAAAATGATTTCATAAGAACTTATTCTGAAGACAGGTCCGAGATAGGACGGTTCTCTGAGAACCCGGCCCATGTAAAATTCATATACTCTGTGTACAGTAAGGCAATATATTTAGAAAGTAAAAAATATTTCTTTTAAGCCTCTATGCTTGATTTTTTCCTCTGCTGTTACAATGTTTACCTTTGAATAAATAGCACGTGGTTATAAGGTAATGCTGTTCTAAGGAAATTCATTTTAAATGTGAGCATGTAGGATAAGATCCATTTGAGCACCTACCTAACAAATAAATTTAAAAGACATAAATCTGCTTCTTTGTCCAATGAACCCAAAGCAAACTGCTATCTCATGAGCACGTTGTAAGTTTGATGGTATCATCATTTTATTTTCTGGAGGAAAAAATAGAATAATCTCTTTCCTAGGCTAATGGGATGTTCTGTTAAATGGACTATTCACAGCCACTCTGAAACCCATCCACTCTGTTCTGAAACCTCAAGCAAAATGATCTTTTCAACACAAAATCTGTCTGGTTCTCCAAGACTCAGTCAAATTTTACTCTCTTAAGGTACAGGATAGGTATGTCCAGTAGCAGAAATCTCAGTTGGAATTTTACATATAACTGTTTCCTTATTTGATATTCTGTTTCCTCATTGTTCTTATTCTTAATTATTCTGAAACCTCTGTGAGTTGAGGCCAGTACGGTTTTGTTTTTTTACAGCTGATACCTAGCAGAATACGTAGCATGTATTAGGGGTTTAATAAGTAAGTATCCACCGAATAAATGAATAAATTAGGACAAAGAAACTGATGAAATATGTTTGTTTTTTTCTAAGTTTAAAAGATTTCGTAGCTTGGGAGCTATTAGAAAGAGTTACTGAGTACATGTCAAGCACCATGCCACACACTTGCATACACCATCTAATTCAATCCTTACAACAGCAAGAATAAGTAGTTATTCTTGTCCCTATTTTATAGATGGGGAAACAGGTTAAGATAGGTCACACAGCTAGAAAGCAGTAGAAGCGCTCTTCCTGATAAGGGAGGCCTGTCTGGGTACTAAGACCATGCTGACTCCTGTGCAGTACCCTCTCTTACACATTGTTCGATCAAGAGGTGTCTGAGGGTTTTAACAATATGAGAAAAATAATAATGTTGATTTAAAAATTAAAACATCAATATCATATGATATTGCTTATATTTGGAATCTAAAATAATGATACAAACAAACCTATTTTCAAAGTAGAAGTAGACTCACAGACATAAGAAACAAACTTATGGTTACAAAAGGGGAAAGGGGTGGGGAGGGATAAATTAGGGGTTTGGGATTAACATATACACACTATTATATATAAAATAAACAACAAGGACCTACGGTCTAGCACAGGGAACTATATTCAATATCTCGTAATAATCTACAAGGGAAAGGAATCTGAAAAAGAATATATATATAAAACTGAATCACTTTGCTGTACACCTGAAACTAACACAACACGGTAATCAACTATACTTCAATTTAAAAAAAAAAGGAAAAAAATTAAAACATCAAGATTGAAACTGGTCCAGATAATTCAGGAGGCGGTATGATCACTAGACTGATGGCCAACCAAGTAAACTAAGGTTTGCCTTAATTGCCTCTCGATTATCATAATCTCCCACAGTTCATCCAGTGTCCCCCTTCACCTATCAGTCAGGGAAACACAACCGAGTTTCACTGAGACAGTTCCAGTCTACGTCTATTGTCTTGATGAGGTTATTAGTAGCACCCACTTTTGCTGTCGGAAGTGTTGTACTTTAGATGATGTATCTCCCCATGCCACCTTTCAGGGCTCTCATGGCCTTCCCAGGATCCACTGTGGTTATGCTGCTTGGGACCGAAACTATAGTTCACTTACTAGGAACTTTGTCTTTCCTCACACTCTTTATCAAAGTTACTTGCTCAAAAAAATCATTGCTGTCAGGCCTTACTCTCTACTGCCAACTATTCTATGCCATACTCTGCTTGACTTAAAGTTCCACCTCTCATAGGTGACACAGGTATAATGTAAATGGAGCTTATTAGATACACAGATAATTTTAAAATCCAAAGTAAGTTGGCCCTTCTAATTATGCCAGGTTATATTGCCTGCCTGAATCGACTTTAACATGGAAGCTGCTTGGGACTTGTCTCCAATTTTCAGCAATTCTGAGTTTTCTGCTCCTGATACTAAAACTTCATAAGCCAATTTTCACTTATAAGGAAAGGGGCTACATTTCCTCTCCTCCAATATGGTTACTTGCTTGGAGTTCCTTCCGTTTTAGGCTTATTGTAATCTTGTAAAAGTCGTAAGCAAATATTGGGTTGAAATTTGGTGAATCTAGTTACTTAGAATGAAGGGTTCGCCAAATTCCATGAGAAGTCAGATTTGCATGTCTCTTTTGTTCCCCTTTCCCACCAACGCTATGAGACTGAATGCTATGGCTGTTAACTTGAATCATTTAAAATTTAAATTTTAAATGACTCAAGTGAACAGGCTCCTATCACAATTTCCTGTGACACAGCAACTCATCTAACCCATAAATCTTTTATCATTTTACTCAGTGTCTTTCAGAAAATATAAGGAAGACAATTAATTTGTTAGAATTTCAGAAATGTTTGGTCAGACTAAAAATGTGTTTATCATTTTAAAGAGAAGATTATGCATCCAGTGATAGTTACTTTTCCCAAGAGAAAATATTGTTGTATGGGATAAAACAGTAATGAGACTATACTTGAAAAACATTAATTTGAAAAATATAACCAATATTCTCTGTCACTTCAAAGGACCTGTCATTTTTCTTATTGGAAATTTTGTAGTTATCATGACAAATAACAATGATCCAAAAGAGTCATTTTTCTCATAAATTTATTAGTATTTTCTCTTCCTTTCCCCAGGACAAATTTGAGGAGTTTTAAAATTAGATTAACACCTTTTAACTGAAGTCACTTTTCAAAATGGAGTTTTAAATTCTTCCTTCTTTGTTAAATCCAACTATGCTTTTTAAAAAAACAAACAAGGCCAAAAGTTATCTGCAGGCTTCTCTGCACTGATAAGATGGGTCAGAAACAAGTGCAAATAAGAAGAACATGCAGGAGAGAGAGAAGTAGGTTAAAAAGGTAGCATAAGCCCTCCTACTACTAAAATTTCAGAAGTGTGCCCCGCATTTTTTTTTCTAATTTTTTAAAATTAATTAATTAATTTATTTATTTTTGGCTGCATTGGGTCTTTGTTTCTGTGCGAGGGCTTTCTCTAGTTGCGGCAAGTGGGGGCCACTCTTCATTGCAGTGCGTGGACCTCTCACTGTCGCGGCCTCTCTTGTTGCGGAGCACGAGCTCCAGACGCGCAGGCTCAGTAGTTGTGGCTCACAGGCCCAGTTGCTCTGCGGCATGTGGGATCTTCCCAGACCAGGGCTTGAACCCGTGTCCCCTGCATTGGCAGGCAGACTCTCAACCACTACGCCACCAGGGAAGCCCTTTTTTCATTTTTATTGGAGTATAGTTGATTTACAATGTTGTGTTAGTTTCAGGTGTACAGCAAAGTGAATCAGTTATACATATATCCACTCTTTTTTAAAATATTCTTTTCCTATATAGGCCATTACAGGGTATTAAGTGGAGTTCCCTGTGCTATATAGCAGGTTCTTATTAGTTATCTATTTTACATATAGCAGTGTGTATATGTCCGTCCCAATATCCCAATCTATCCCTCCCCTCCCTTATCCCCTGGTAACCATAACTTTGTTTTCTACATCCGTGCCTCTATTGCAAGATCAATTAAGAATTGGTATAATCTAGGTCAGCGGTTTTCCAACATCACCCGAATCACCTAGGAACTTGTGAGAAATGCAAATTTCCAGGCCCTGTCCTAGACCAACTGAGTCAGAAACTCTGGTGCTGGGGCTTAGCAACCTGTTCTGTAACAAGCACTCAGGTGATTCTGATACACCTAAAGCTTGAGGACTGTCGTTTCAGAATAAACCTTCCAAGCTAAGTACTGTAGCCAAGGTACAGGAGACCATAAAAAATAGCTGTTATTCTCAAAGAACTTAGAAACTAGTTGGAGAAAAATGCTATTTGGGTGGAACGGTCACTCATGATTCTAGCACAGCTAAATGCTACCCCCAGGATGCACAGGTCCAGAGACAGAGAGATCCTGTCTGGCTGGGTGATGAGAAAGGTAAGATCTGACATGGGGTTTTTGTGGCAGAGACCACTAGCTGTTCACAGAAACCCTGCTTCCTTTCTTCCTTGGCTCATAGCAAGGCTATATGCCCAGCTTCCTTTACTGTTCCATGTGGCCAAGAGACTCATTTTTTTCAATGAAATATGAGCAGCAGTGATATGTGCTGTTTCTGAGCCGTGGCTTTTCAGAAGTGGGTATTTTCTCTCTCTGAGCTCTCTGTCATTCTGCAGACTGCAAGGAAGTGGAAATGTCAAGACTCTAGGAATAGTGAAATCCCAAGATGGAAGAAGTTTGGTTTCCTGATTTATTACATCAGAGAAACATCTTCGGACTATTAAGCGAATAAGAAGTTAACTTCTATGGAGTTTTATCAATTATATCTCTTTTGTCTATTTATAGAGAAGGTTAGTGTGCCCTAAAAGATAGGATTATACTGTAATACTAGAAGTAAAAGAAGATGTTATTTCACTGAGGGAGAAAATATTAGTAGATTTATGGAGATATCACCAGAGGGTAGCAACAGTCATAAGTGGCTGTAGCATCAGTGTGTGCCGATGTGGACAAGTTGACTGGGTTTAGAGGATGGGGCAGGGAGGATTGAGTAGATCCTGGGATATTGTATAAGTTAGGATGCTTTGGTTGCAAGAGACAGAGGACTGAAACTATTTTTTTTTAAAGGCAATTTATTATCTAATGAAACAAGAAGTTCTGAGGAGTTAGGCTCTGGGCACCTTCGCTGAGGCTTTGTACCATGAAGTCTCTTGTTTCTTTTCTCTTCCATGTGTTGACTTTATCCTCAGGTTTGAAACAAGAGGGCTGCAGCCCTTCCAGATGACATATCCAGATCTAACAACATCCTGGGGGGAACATCGTCATTTTCCCCATGATCACTTTTTTGAAGTGAGGGAAATTTTCCTGGAATCATGTTCCCATATATACAGACATCCCATTAGGATGCCCATGCCATGTGCTCCTTCCTAAAGCAGTCATTGGCAAAAGGAAATGAGATGACCATATATGGCTTAGGTCACTGGGTCTTAATCCTGTTTGCATATTTGAATCCCCCAAAGACGCCCAACAACAGAGTTTTGATTGATTGGTCCGACTTAGGCCTTGGTATTTTAAAAAATCTTCCCAAGAAGTTCTAATTTACATCCAGAATTAAGAAATACTAACTTCGATGAATTACTGGAGATGGAATAGATGTTGGGAAGTAAATAACAAAAAAACACTATAAATTCCTCATTTTAATTTTAATTTTTACTGTATTTTTTAGGCTGAGGGGAGCCATAAAATGTTTCTAGGCAAAGACAAAGACTGCATTATCACAAGGTAACTCTGTGAGGCCTGGACCTCCCCACCTAGCAAAGAGCCTCCTCAGTCCTCAGGCGGTGTTCAGTGAACATCTGTTGGATGGATGGAGAGTGGTGGGGACCAGGACACTGGTGTGAAGGTTCAGCCTTTGCATCCACAGAGCATGTGAAACATTAGAACAGGTGAAAAATCCACCAGACATTTTGTTTTTATCTCCATTATAAGCAAAAATATAAGAGTATTTTGGAAATCTCTGGATACATAACCAGATTTTTCACTTTTCAGATGATCATTTTATGTCCCTAAACTCAGATTCTGAGTCTTCTTAATCTGGTTCTGTTCTCAGGGCCTCGTGCTCCTCAGAGCTCCTTTGATTGCACTATGGAATGAAGCAAATTTTCATAATCCTCTGAAACAGTGGTTCTCAACTGGGGTGATTTTGCCTCCTCGAGTACCTTTGGTAATGTCTGGAGACATTCGATGCTGTCTCAAGTGGGAGAGTGCTGTTGGTATCTAGTGGAAAGAGGCTAGACATGCAGCTAAACATCTTGCAGTGCACAGGACTCACAAGAAAGAATGATCTGGCCCCAGATGTCAATAGTGCTAGGGTGAAGAAACCCTGCTCAAGAAGATAATAGTGAAGCGTATTTTGGTAAGCACCCTATAATGGGTGCTGCAGTTACTCAGACATCTCCCCAGGACTTCAGGGAGTCTTAAAGACAAGTTGGTTAATAATAGCAAAGACTCAAGAGACTAGATCTTGACTATTTTGGGTAGCTCTAGCTTTTGTTTAAACCTTCAAATAAGCTGTTCCAAGCTTTGAAGACCCAAGACAGGGGACCTGGGAGTCTCCCCTCAGGAGCTGGCAGCCCTGTTGGTGATGTACACAGGCGATACCAGCCAGATGATTTTACCCTAATCAAGATTTGTATGAACATGACATTTTGTTTATTCTGTTGCCTTTTTTTCTTCTGATTCATAAACAGCAATAGCAGAGCTGAACAATTATCCCTTCTTGTTGCAGACACAGATGTGCAAATGCATGGAGGCTTTCGATGAGGCCAGTGATGCCAAAACAATTCAGATTATACCTCATCTACTGTACTCTAGGATTTCAGACTACAAAAGTGTGCAAAACACTGTATTCTTCTATATTTATATTCAAACGGTCTTAGGAGTGGCCCCATGGAATTCTGTGTAGGCATGCACTTTCAACACTTGTTATTAAAATCATCGAAAATGTTCTACATAGGCCCAGATGAAAACTTTTTTGTTTGTTTGTTTGTTTGTGGTTTTTTTGGGGTATGCGGGCCTCTCACTGTTGTGGCCTCTCCCATTGCGGAGCACAGGCTCCGAATGCGCAGGCTCAGAGGCCATGGCTCATGTGGGATCTTCCCGGACTGGGGCACGAACCCGTGTCCCCTGCATCGGCAGGCGGACTCTCAACCACTGCGCCACCAGGGAGGCCCTGAAAACTTTTTGATTCAACCCAAGGGGATAATGTCCCATCAGAAAGTAAAAGTTCAAAGGCTGGATCCAAGAAACTTCATTTCTTGTACATCCACTTCTCCCTTTTCTGAAGCTAGGGGGAAAAAAAGGTAACACTTTCAACATTTAACTCGAATGGCTAAAAATATTAAGTGTAAGAGCTACACAATGCAATACTGTGGAGATGCATTCCTACCTATTATATAAGATAAGGGTCAAACTTTCCACAAAGGGCCAGACAGTAAAAATATGGTTTTATGGATCATACATGCTCTTTTGAAATTATTCAGCTGGGAACTATACTCAATATCTTGTAATAATCTATAATGGAAAAGAAAGTAAAAGAAGAATGTATCTGTTTATATACATATGTGTAACTGAATCACTTTGCTGCATCTGAAACTAACACAACATTGTAAATCAACTTTATCTTACTAAAACTTAAAAAAAAAAGAAACTACTCAGCTCTCTTGGAGCAGGAAAGCAGTCACAGACAATACGTAAGTGAATGAATGCGACTGGGCTCATTCTTTATTTATGGACTCTGAAGTTTGAATTTCATATAATTTTCATGTGTCACAAAATATGCTTCTTTTTTATTTTTTTCCAACCATTTTAAAAATAGACTAACCAGTCTTACTTCATGGACCCCAAAAACAGGCAATGAGTTGGATGTGGCCCACAGGCCATAGTTTTCTGACCCCTGATCCAAATAACATGCCTGTTTATATAAGAAATGTATAAGATAAAACACCTGGGCTTCCCTGGTGGTGCAGTGGTTGGGAGTCCGCCTGCCAATGCAGGGGATGCGGGTTCGTGCCCCGGTCCGGGAGGATCCCGCTTGCCACGGAGCGGCTGGGCCCGTGAGCCATGGCCGCTGAGCCTGCGCGTCCGGAGCCTGTGCCCCGCAACGGGAGAGGCCACAACAGTGAGAGGCCCGCGTACCGCAAAAATAAATAAATAAATAAATAAAAATAAAACACCTAGCACAGGAGGAACAAGAAAGACAGGAGACCTACTTCAAATTTTCATCTTTAGCCTAGAGATGTTGTAAATACATCGTTCTAAGTTAATAGTAAAATAATTTGATTTAAAAATGGTATTACAGTAAATCTGCTAAAATACTCTTTCATTAAAAGGAAAATATTTTCAGAAGATTTAAATTCTCTGACAATATTCAAGTTTTTGTGGAAATGATGATGGATGACTTTGAACAATTATCAAAGAAATTCAATCAGGAACATTCTTTACATACTTTAAAGTCTTTCCCCCATATTTTCTTTATGCATCATTTTCAAGGATTCAATTCATGGTACATCTATTATAATTAAACATGGTAGTAAATTTATTCCCAAATCCATTTTACTTAAGTTTCCTTGTTACTTATCATTAGGAATAAGAGGAAATTCAGTGAAGATATTCAGTTTACCTAAATCAGGTACACACATCCTAAAATGTAAAAATATCTAAGTGTTCAAGAAATGGACTCCACATAATGGGTTATTCCCTTTCTTCTCTTTAAAAAAGTCCTGAATATGCATCTCAAAGATAACTACTTGGATGAGTATTCCATTGATCTGTATAGACCTTCCCCCAAAGGAACCATTAGAATAAATGAGATTACTCCTTCCTTCCATAGATAACCATCTGATGAGTGTCCATCCTTCTTTTTCTCCTCAGCTGAATCCTGAAAGTAGTGGTTATTGGAAGCCAATACTATCTGATTCCACAGTATTTGATACCCACCACACCAATTGAAGTTGTGTTGGTTCCTATCGTATTTCATCCTGCTGCTGCTTCTGCCTGAAGGCCCTTTGTCTCTTGTTGTTCAGGAGTAACTGGAATATAGTCTCCTCTAAGAAATGTTTTGGGCACCCCACTTCCCACATTCTGTCACTGCAGCAGTGTCTATCATAGTTCTTACACTATGTCATGCACACATTGGTTTACATATTCTGCCTCTTTATCTTGTGCTATAAGCTATAAGGGCAGAAGTTTTGTATCTTCAGCACCCAGCCTAACGCTGGGTGTAGAAGTTGAGTAGATATTAAATATCAGGTGATCAGAAGGTTGGTCTTATTGAATCTCTCTTGTATCATTTTGGATGTTTACAAGGAAGTAGGTGTCTCCACTGAAGCTAATCACTTCCTCTGCCTTGCTGTCTGAACTCTGCTGAAGGGTCAAAGCCCCTTCCCTGATGGAGCCCAGGAAGAGCATGGAATACATCCACTCACCCCTAACCCACAAACAGCTCCAGAATGTCTGTACTGAAGAGGCTTAGAGATAGAAATCTGATAAGAAAGTGGAAATGGGAAGGGGACCTGGAAAATATGTCTCTAAGTGACAGTTGCAGAGCAGGAACTATATTTTGATTGTGTGCTTATTTGGAGTGGCTTATGGGGGCTCTCAGAGACAATAGGAAAATGGGCTAAAGCACCTTCAGCCAACTCTTGCTTTAAACTATTATGTTTTGGAGTGGCTTGTTATACAATAAAAGATAACTGACACAGGCTGTAGGTACCAAAACACTGCTCTCACCTCTCAGTCCCTGCTACGTCTACCGGCATAAGACTCTGCACTGTAAAACATAAACATCTGTCTTCCAAGGCAAGTGAACTGTCAGAAGGAGATGATAACATAAGTGAAACAAAATTTGTAGCTAATTTGGATTTTCCTTTGCATTGCACCAGGAGGCCTGAAAAATTAGCAATCAGAAAGAAGCTTCTTTACTTTCTCTCAACCAAATCTTTACACCCACATCTATACTTTTGGTGGATTTCAAATTTCTCCAAATATCCTTTGAGATTCCTCCGTTTAAGAGGTAGACCTTAATTCTTTACTCCTTGAATATGCGGTGGACTTTGACTTGCTTCTAACAAACATGATATCGTGGAAGTTACAGTGTGTGACTTTGGACTTGGTCATAAAAAACACTGTGGCCTCCTTCTTGCCCTGCCTCTTGAATCATTTGTTCTGGGCAAGCCAGATGACATGTTATAACGCTCAAGCAGCCCTGTAGAGAAGTCCATATGGAAAGGTAGTAAGAATTCCTCTCACAAGTAATAAGCTATCAGCCTCAGTCAAGCCTTCAGATTGACTGTAGCCCTGGGCAGCTGCTTTACTGCAGCCTCATGGGAGATTATGAGAGGGAACCACCCAAATTACTCACTCATTAAAACTGTGAGATCATATGAATCACTATATTGTACACCTGTAACATACAATATTGCACAGCGACTATACTTCAATAAGAAAGCTGTGAGATAATAAATGGATTTTTAAGCTATTAAATTTTGAGATAATTTTTTATATAGTAACAGATAACAAATATAGTATTTATATTATCTGATTTTTCTATGCAATGCCAAAAAGAATAGTCGCGTTACAGGGAGAAAAGATAGTCTGCAAAAAATATCATTTGATTTAACAGATCAGTAACTGAGTTTGTACTCAGTTTTTGGAATACTACTTAGCAATAAAGTCATGCAGGTGAATTGAAACTTCTCCTTTTAGCTTCAGACTCATATTTAATTGTCTACGTGATATTTCTACTAGGATGTGCCACTGGCAGATGGCTTTTAAAGATGGCAGCAATAGTTTCTCCCAAGATCCTTTGCCCTGTAACCATGGTGCTCTTCCCAACAAGAGCAGCAGTCTATTCTCCTTCCCTTGAATCTGGCCTTGTCTCTGACTTGCTTTGACCAGTAGAATGTGGTAGAAATCTAAGGCCCAGGCACTGGTCTTGAGAAGACTTGCAGCTTCTGCTTTCATTTTCTTAGACTGCTAGCCTGACAGATTGCCAGATAAGGAAGCCAGTCTAGCCTCCTGGAGGCTGAGAGCCCGAGAAGAGGAGAACTGAGGTTTCCCAGCCAACAGCAAGGACCAGCTGCAAGATGTGTCTCCTAGATCATAAAATCCTCTAGCTGAATGCAGCCACATGAGTGAGGTCAAGTGAGATCAGCAAAAGAACCAGCCACTCAGCCCATATAAATTCAAGAAATAATGATTGTGTTGTGCTAAACTATCAATATTATGTTTTGGAGCTCCTTATTATACAATAAAAGATAACTGACACAGGCTATAGGTGCCTCAAATTAATATGTAACAAATGGAACGGTTTTATTCCCCCACCCAAATCTGATCCTCATCCTGTATTCTCCTTCTTACTGCTACCTAGTTGTTCAAGTTAAAAACCTTGTGTCATCCTTATTTCTTCCATTTTTTTCATATTCCCATACAATCCATCAGCAATTCCTATCAGCTGTCCCTCCAAAATATATCTTAAATATGTCATTTTTATAATCCTGAATTATTTGGACTACTATGATCCTAGGCTAAAACATCATCAACTCTTGCCTGAATTCCCAAACTAGCCTCTTAGGGCATGTTTCTGTTTCTGTCTGTCCAATTCATTCTCCATACGCTAGCCAGTATGCTCTTTTGAAAACATCAATCAGATCATCGTACTTCCGTTTTTCATACCACCTGATGGCTTCCTGTCATGCATATTCTAATATGCAAATCCTTTGTCATGAGTCTCTACCAACCTCTAATCTCATCTTGCATAAGAATATTCTCTTTTTGATTTCCCAACACGCAAGATCCTTTAGCCATAAGATGTTTGCACTTGTAGATCCTCCCGCATGGCATGCCTTCTCTTGGCGCTTCTCAGCCTGGTTCTTTCCAATTCTTATGGTTTCAGCTCAAATTATCCTCAGAGAGATGACCACATGGCTCAAGGAGTCCCTCCTCACAGTCAGAGTTCAATTGTAAACATGAAAGATTATTCTTGCTATATTAAAATGAAAACCATTAGATACTTATCAAATTGTTGGAATGGCCAGGGTAGGAGGTTCTATGCTATATCCTCCAATGACTATAAAAAACAACACATACCAGAAAAACAGGGTGGAGACTTCCTCAGAAAACTAAAGATAGAGTTGCTATATGATCCAACAATCTCACTCCTGGGCATATATCCAGACAAAACTGTAATTCAAAAAGATACATGAATGTTCATAACAGTGCTATTCACAATAGCCAAGACATGGAAACAACCTAAATGTTCATCAATGGATGAATGATAAAGAAGATGTGGTACATATATACAATGGAATATTACCCAGCCATCAAAAAGAATGAAATAATGTCATTTGCAGCAACATGGATGGATCTAGAGATTATTACACTAAGTGAAGTAAGTCAGAAAGAGAAAGACAGATACCATATGATATCACTTATATGTGGAATCTAAAATATGACATGAAACAGAAACAGACTCACAGACATAGAGAACAGGTTTGTGGTTGCCAAGGGGGATGGTGAGGTGGGTGGGGAATGGATTGGGAGTTTAGGATTAGCAGATGCAAACTATTATATACAGAATGGATAACCAATAAGGTCCTACTGTATAGCACAGGGAACTATAGTCAATATCCTCTGATAAACCATGCTGGAAAAGAAAGTATGTAGATGTCTAACTGAATCACTTTGCTGTATAGCAAAAATTAACACAACACTGTAAATCAACTATACTTCAATAAAAAAAATTTTTAAAAAACAACACATACCAACAGAACTGTTATTCTGTGGGGACAGGACGCACTATCATAACTGCTGGCTTCAGAACCGTACAGCCTCAGCCACACATCCAGGGACTAGAAAGCAGGGGCTGTCAATGTCACCTCCAGGAACATACCTGAGATAACTGCTGCCTCAAGGGCCACTCTGCATCTGCCAGATCCTTACCAGAAAAATACGTGCCTCACAGCCACTGTCTCCCACTTAACTCACGTCTGAATTCAAGTCTTTCATGTATACATATGGTTGGTGGAACCTATGTCACATCCAGAACTCTCGTTCAAGGGAGCCTAAAATATAATTTTGAATTTTTGGTCTCTGCAGTTAGAAGACCCACTAGCAGGAAGCTGGAATGGATGCTGAGTAGGTTAATCTGCCACATCTGTCATTCTCCCTACCACACTCCTGCTACCTCCTGAAGCTTCCTATTCATTCCTCTGTGAAATTGTATCACAATTTAAAGCTGCACACGCATGTGTGTGTGTGTGTGTAAAATTTTCCATTTCCTTGCACTTGTGAAAGAAACCTGCCCACGAGTGCAGGGTCATTGTCTTGTTCATTGAAGCACTTAGAATGGTGGTTGGCACATGGCAACTCCAACCAATATTTTTAGAATGAGAAATGATTAAATATAGAAATCATAAATAAATAGTCATTTAAAAAATAGTAGTCATTTTATGATGCAGACCGTCTGAGGGGGTTTCCCTAGAGGTGCCACTTCCCCTTCTGACGTGGCTCTCCTGACCTCAGGTGTACCCCCAGCCTGCAAGCACTTCCTTCTTCTAGTCTCTTAATTTACAGCCCCACCAGCATCTCCATCTTTTCCGCTTTCAAGAAGGTTCTCTCACTCCTTAGCGAAAATCTTTTAGAGCCTGGTAGCATCGCAGGCATTAGCCGGATGTGGAATAATGTCTGCCTGTATTCCATTTTAAAGTTGTGTGTAGGAGAGGGATAAGGTGGGGAGGGCTTGTCTCCAGTTCATGAACAAAAAAGAATATGGCGCTCCCACTTCTGCTTCAATCTATCTTTCCACCAGTGACAGGTGTGGGTATTCTGGATCCTTGCTGAGATGTAGTTAGTCATCATATCTTTTAAATATAAGCATTACTTATCATCTTCATTGACAACTTATTGAAGAAAAAATATTCTTCTATTTGAAGAACTCTGTCCCTTCCCAATAGAATCCATAATTCCTGATAAATGGACTGAAGGGTATCAGGTTCTTTCCTCCTCTCTCGGAAAACTGGTGGCAACAGCCAGGAGCTACACTGTTAACGTCTTCTTTCTTTGTTTACCAGGGCATGATGATAGTTCTGATTGAATTCTTTTGACATATTCTGGTAAATTTGTGGAGATGGTAAAATGGTAGGGACAGGAGGAATGGGGTGCTGGTCATTTCTTACCAGAACACCAATAAAGGAGGTCAGAGGGTAGTTTATCTAGAATCTATCCTCTGCAGACTGTGGTTGGCCATTCGTCCCTTAGCACCTGGGATTATGTTTATTATTGCAATTTTCTGTAAAAGAAGCAATAAGAGAAGCTGATGAGCAACCTCACATCTGCATCTAATGTCCATTGGGCAAGTGAGTTTTACTTTGTATCCTCTTTCCTACCCCTAATCACAGGCCCCATCTCATCTCAACATATTAGACAAACTATGTTCTTTCTTCCCTTGAATCTCTGCTTAGTGTCTAATTAACAATCTAACCTTCATAAACCTAATCTATGAATGTGGTCCTACCCTAGGCCATAGGAAAAGGAAAAGGAAACAAAAGTACAGTAACAAAGTAGATGGCTCAGAGGAAATCAAAGGACCTGAGGTTTTAAAGAGGGAAGATGAGACTTTGAAAGCACAAGCCTACAACTGTTGCTTCAGACTCAGGAGAAACAAAACCAGCAATTCTATATTTGTTCCTAAATTATGGTCAATCCCAGTTTGCAAATAGGTTCAAATGAAAATGGATCTGTAATTAGGGATAGGAGAAAAGAATCAAGGTGAGCAACTCACCTTTCTAATTGGTACAGAGGTGAGGATGTTTATCTGTCCTTAGGGACTGAGTGAAAGAAGGTTATGACAGATCTAATAAGAAAGAAAAAAAAAGCTGTTTAGAATTTCCAGACAAACATAGAATGTTCATTAATCTTGGTAAAAGTAATGCTGCTGCCCAGATATATTCACTCTAACTTCATGCAAAAATATTAGGTTGAGTGCATGATAAGGCTCATGTTTCATGGTGCCGTCTTGGTGGACCTGTCCTAGGTCTCAGAGCTTGAAATATGACAAGGGAACTCTCACTGTACTATGAGAAGCCAAGGCCTACAGTGCCATGCAGCTTCATCCTCCTAAAGCAGTCCGAGAGCACCAGGAATGAGAACTCCCAAGACAGGCTTTGGTCAAAGTGGGTAGATGTTAAAATAAATGTTGATCTTTGGGGTTAAAGGGAAACTCGGGAGCTTACTACCCCAAACCAGGAAGAGACCTTGAAGCTTTTAACCTTCTTTTCAGAGTCTAGAAGTCACACATATGAGGCTTTAAGTTTACTCTAAACTCTGCAGTCTATGATGGACAATAATGTGGTTTCTGTTTTTGCTTGCTAGATTGCCTGTCTGTGTTTATTTGTGGGTTGCAGCTAACTGATCACACACCATATCTGTTCCATTGCGGTAGACCAACGCTATTTGCTTTGTTATTTTCCTGGAGGTTGTTTGTAAAGTGTTTCCAGACGTCAAACAAATGGGTTATTCCAAGCACTCTTGTTTTCTAAGCATTGAGTGCACCTCCTCCCTTGACTTGGGTTGAAACTGGGATCTGTTGACTTAGGTGGTTAAAGTATTTAGATGCAAGATGGATGGATGGATGGATAGTTTAGATAGATGGATACATAGATGGATGGATGGTTAGACAGATGATAGATAGATCGTAGATAGATAGGGATATACCAATGATCTTATTTTTTTAATAATTTGTTTATGAAGTCTTGAGAATTAATTCTGGGATTGTATATTAGGAGAGAGTGGGGAAAAAAGGATAACAAGTGCAAAAGAACATAAAAGGGAGAGAGAGGCAGAGACCAAGAAACAGAGTGAAAGTCAGTTCAAGTGGGTGACTATAACCTCTGGCAAGAGATCAGACAAACAAGTTCAACACAAAGTCAATTTAACTTTATTGGACCACACTGTCTCAGGCAATTAGAAAAATATTTGTAAAACATCAGATGAGAAAAAGGAACGTGGAGCCCAATAATGCAAAACAATGTTTATAAGAGAGAAATCATGAAGTGGGAAGAGTAAACACAATTATTCTATCAGCACCTCCTGTTCTTCTAAAGATTTCTTAACTTACATGTAGAGAACGCCTCCGAACAAACAGCCAAAAGAGTTTCTTTCTAGCATACTCCTACCCCCAAAGGAGTTAGTTTTAAGACCCCTACGCCCCCCTAAAAAAAACCCTGAGGAATTTTCAGTTTTGAGGAATTAGAAATAATTACAGACTAGATTCCATGGGATTATGGATTATTTTTAAGTCAACTGATAACCCCAAACCAAAAATAAAAATTGTCTTTATAGTTCCTATTTTGCCTTTGTATTTCACTTTAAGTGAAAAGGTAATTGACAGCACACACAAGTGGTAGTCCCAAAGCTGAGACTGTAATTATAAGTTTATTTGGAGAAGAGATTGCACCGAAACTCTTCATCCAAATGGACTTTCAAGGTTCTTCATAGTTCGTGTCAAACAGAGCTCACCTCAGTGTGGTATTGGGTAGTTGAGATGAGTTTACCAAGGCTTACAAATTGCAGCAGCTGAGTATCTCATGAGGCTGGAAAACATGAAGTGCTGTAATTTTTGTCATCTTCTATCACACACAAAACACACACACACACATACACACACACACACAATTCATGGTCTGCACCTAACTTAGGTCCAATAAATGGTGCTTCTGCATATCTGTCTCTTCCAAATTCCTCTTTTCTACCAGTCCGGCTCTCTTTCCAGAACTGTCCTCATTATTACCTATCCTTTATCTTTATCTAATCCTTCCAAATCACCAAATTCTCTACCCACTATCGAAAAAAAATTGGTCATATAGTTTCCTTCTCAGATCACAAAAATATGCTTTCTATGTAAAAACAAAACGAGGTTGATGGTGTGATCTTCCACCTCTGCCATGGACATTCCAGTTAATAGGTCAACCCTCAAATCAGTTCTGCTTCTCTGGAAAAGCAGTATGCAACAAAATCTATGCCAGGTTCTCTTTATTTTAAAAAGTACTATTACGAAATGCACACACAGATATATTTCATATAGTGTGACTCAGAGAAATATTAGGTAATAAATATTCAGATTTCTAATACTAATTATATTCTTGAGTATTTCTAGTCTGGGACTTTGTATGTAACCATCATTTGCTCTTTGAAATCCAGTGATCCTCGTGACTTTTTCAAAATGTTTTAAAAAGAGAGAGAACCACTCTTTGTGTTGACTATGATTATGTGTAACAATTAATAGGAAAATTTGGAGACTAACAGAAGGAATGGCTACATGCCTATAGTGAGAGAATACTGGAAATAGAGAGATACCAACTAGATGATACATTGACATCTATACATATGTGTATGTGTGTATCCATGAGTTTGGGTGTGTGAGTGTGTTTTTTTTCTGTATCGTTCTACTTTACATAGTTTTAGAATTTGAGGTATTTATTATGCCCCCCAGCCAAAACAGTGGAAGAGGGAAGTTTCCATGGGCATCTGGTCACTTTTTAAGTACTATTATTGAATCAGTGTTCTTGGAAGAGGCTGATGTGGTAAAACATTTCTGTTAATTTCCCCTGAAGAATGTCACATTGGGTAATGTTCTGTGGGTGGTCATGTAATGAGACGCTGGTGTCTGTCTATGACACATACTGTATATGAAAGGAGGCATAGATAAAGGTAACTTGAATTCCATCCCTCTCTGTTTATACGATGCTTATCACCATGCTCTCTAGACACCCAGACGAGAAGCTTTACAAGAAGGAAAATTTCCTCCAACATTCAACTGAAATCAACGGACAATGAGTCTGGGCAGGCTCTGGAAGGGTTAATAGGCACACGTGCTTCTGGGTAGCCAGAGACGAAAATGGATTGACCCAAGTGGCAACTGTTTCTCCATTTCCAATAATGTAAGCAACTGCTTCAGTGGAATACCACTGGAAATGATTGTTCTAGATTATAAACATATTCTAAGTGCATTTGCAGGCATCTAGCTATTTAAACTGTTTTTTACCTAAACCAGTGACTTTTGTAAAGATGTAGCTCTTCACAGTCCTAGTCATCCTAGTTTATTTTGCAGAGGAATAGCATGGAAAATTTCAAAGGAAAATATTTGGCTATTTTTTTCTGTAGGAGAGGGCAAATTTTCTGAGTGTATGTGTTGTGCGTATGTATATGTATACAGATAATATATTATATATATTACTGTTAATTAAAAAGTGTTAAAATTATATATTCCTTTTTTGTACCTAAATATAACTTTTAATAAGATTGGCCCCAAGATATTTCCTTTTCCCTGGCCCACGATGGAATTGACACAATAGAGAAATGTTGTTGACTAAGACCAAACATCAGTAAGTTCAACTGGACTTTTTACAAAGTCAGATTATTACAATAATGAGTCTCTTAGAACATCTGTATTTTCTTTTGGAGAGTCTTTCACTTCCTTCCTCTTTCTAGCCTCTAACTTCCTTTATTTTCTTTTAGTCTTGAACTGTAACCGGGACATTCTGGAACATATATTTATTCATCTTGACCTCAGCTGTGATTAATCCACCCGAGACAAAGATCAACTTCTGGCCAACACTGGTTCCCTCTCCCTTATATAAATAATGCAAATTCACCTTCTTGTTTGTAATATCTGCCCTAGGTGTGGTTGAAAAGAAAATCCAGACAGCAAAGATGCAAGAATTATCTGTGACTCATGTAACAAACATGTTTGGGTACCATTTATGTACAGGCACTGGGTAGGCAGTATTTTTAATGAATGAATATTAGCTTTATTGTACTTGAAACTCAGAAATGCAAATGAGGTTTAAGAGGATGATGAATGGCTTACAGTCCACATTTATAAGTCCTGTTCTTGTTCCTTCACCATATGGTATAGAAGCAAAATTATCATTCTCTTTGGGTGGGAGGAGGTACTCAGGTAGATTAATCAAATACGCTGGCAGCTAGGATGAATGAAACCTTAGTTAATACTAAAAACCTCATTGGAACCATTAGTTCTGACCTGTTTATCAAAACTTTTACCCAAGCTGCTAACAATTAACAAAATTGATGAATCTGAGCTTTAGCTTTTGCCTTTTTCTACTGGTCATTTTTCAGTCAGCAGCATTTATTGAGAATTCATTACACAGAGAATATTGTGCAGACTTGGAGCCTCCAAACTCTGTTAAGGAAAAACTACTTAAAGGAGTATTAATAGGCTTCTGGAGACAAAGTTGTCACTTTTGCAAATAAGTTAGTTCAGTGGTTTGGAAATGGATTTCTTAGAGAAAGAAAGAAGGCTTCTTAGAGAATCTAATCTTCCAATATATCTTTTATATTGTCAATATAAAAGAGGAGGATTTAGTGTTCAACATTTCCCTTTGTTATCCAAGAACCAATTAATATTTCCTGGAAATAGCATTCTGCAGATCTCGGTAAATAGGAGCTGTGGTCACTGCTTTCAGAAAGGGAGGTTCACATCTCTATTGTAGAGGTGATTTCAGAACCAACATTTTTAGAGTAAAAAACATCAGAGATCACTTAACCCTGTGATACCCAAGCCAAAGTGACTATTAAGTTTTCCTTGGAAGCCATTAAAAAATAAAATTCTCAAAATCTGGCCCTCCCCCAAACTTACTTAGAATTTGGGTGGATAGAACCAAAACTCTCAAGGTTCTATGTTGATTCTGATGATGAGCCATGTGTGGAAAACACTGTCCAGGCCAGTCCAATCAATGTGCAAGTGAGGGTGACAACCCTTTCAAAGACTCTCTACACCTCATTGCCCAGGCATCACTGTTCGATAGCAAATGACTACATCCCTGTCCTCTCCCCAGTGTGTCAGAGAGGTGCCCTGGACCCACAGCCTAGCAACAGTAACACCAACAGCAGTGCAAATGGTTCTGCAAAGATGTGCTACGCCCATCAAGGGCTCTCTCAGCATTTTGCACTAGAAAATACAGAGATAATGGGATCACTGGGTCAAGGTAACTGGTGTTGAGGCATAAGAAAAATTCAGGAGGACAAGTTGGAACCATGATGGGTTTTGAAGTTAAAAAGAGGCAGAAGCTAGGAAGAGACAGCTATGAGATAAGAAAAATAAAAACAGTAAACAGAATATATGGGGAGACTAAACCATCCCAGCATTTCTAAAACTGTGGTTGGGAATTTGGGATTGACGTGTACACATTGCTATATCTAAAATAGATAACCAAGAATTAGGTAGAAACTAATTCTTACCTATTGGGAAGACTTCACAGAGCAAGTAGGAAATAAATCGTCTTTGCAAAAAAAGGTAAAACAGATTTGGTGAAAGACAGGGGAGGGGACTTCAGGGAAGGGCATAAACTTGGTGTAATAAATGCTCGTGCACACAAGGATGTAGGAAAACTGGGAGAAAAGAGCAGTCAAATCAGGAGGCATTTTTTGATTGGCGCCCTGCCATAAAATCTATGACCTAGATCTTAAATATGGCCCAAGAATTAATTAGGAAAAAGATCACCATGTTAAAATGTCATTATTTTAAAGCTAACATGTATTAAAAACTAACTATGTTTAAGATAGAGTGCTGAGTACTTTCTACCCTTTGACATTTAATCCTCCAGCACATTCCGGAAGCAGGGATGAACACGTGTGCCCATATGCTGGGGAAGAAATGGAAGCCGAGAGATGTCAAGGGTTTTGCCCAAGATTGGTAAGAATTAAGGTTAAGGTTTCAACATGGACCTTAATTCTTAGGCTACCCTGTGAGTGTTATAAATATTTTCTGTAGGCAAAGTAGATGTGAAGCCAGCTTCAGAGGGAAAGAGAAATCAAGGGGCCTCATTAATCCACCTCCTGGATCCTGAAATTTCTGTTTTGCAAGAGTTAATTTTTTCTCATTAAAGTTGATACAATAAAAATATGTTGGAGCAGAAGTTTGGAAAAGACCCTGCAGGTTCTGAAAACCACACTAGAGGAATTTAGAGAATCTGAGGTGTTGCAATGATTAGAAATTTGTGTCTTATAACACATGTATTTAAACTGGAAATGTTTATTGTTTAGTTAAAAATGAGTGCTTGAAACTAATAAATTAACTAAAACGCCGGCACGAGGTGCTATTTTCAGCACACTCCTAAAAAAACTTTCAAAGATTATGTTTTCTCTGAAAACATATAACAAAATACTCACATTGTACAGGAAAAAAATGACTAAAGGATGCATACCAACCATTTTTCAAATCAATCTGTCTTTTTCAAAGGCTTCACATACATGTCTCGAGGAAACTTACATGTTTAGTAAAACTCTCTACTTTCCTAAAGGATTGTAGAGAATCTTACTGGATCTTACAGCAGAAGAAACATAGATTTCGTGGGAAAGCACCCAGGATGACTGAAAGTATTGTTAGGTCAGGAACTCTTTAAGGATGGGGACGATAACCACCCTCCTGGCTAAAGACATGGAGGGCAAATACAGGAGAAGAACAGTTTAGCTTAAGCATCTATGATTATGTCTCACTTCTGTCTTCACTAGTCTGTTCTGACCTCACCGATGTTGTCTTAGCTTTCAATTAAGTTTGTAGCATGGAAAAGAAAAAGTGTTGTGTCTAGAAGCATTTTTCAAATCATATATATTTCTGCTAATTTTCATGTTTTTGTCAATGGAAACACACAAAGATCCAGAATCTTCCTTCTCTTTTGAGTTAAGGGTACATTTTGCAGACATGTTTATTCTGGGTTATAGGAACATGAAAAAAATAAAGGAAAGGAAAGAGAACATAAATTCTCTGAGAGTCGAGGTCACGTGAATTTGGACGATTCCAATTACCTTGCCATGCTTGAATTTATCTATCTATACTAAAAAGCCATGTGCTTTTGGAAACCTCTATAATAATATGCCACATGTAATCACAATTACATAATTATACAATATAAAAACGATTACTTAAGTAACGTTCCCGGTTAACCCTGGTAATTACCTGTACATGTAGGTGGGCAAACAGGCAATTTGACTACGGAAGACCGTTCTGTTTGAAATTGTTTTTATAATGAAATTGTGGCAGTTCCAAAAAAACACACTCGAAACTAAAAAGGCACAGCTCTGATTGCTTGGCCTGTGAATAAACTTTCCAGAATGCTTTTCAGATTTGGCACAGAATAATGTTGCAAGCCAAAGAATCAAAGACAACTTGCTGAAGAAAATGTGTGTGGGGTTGGTAAATAATTCAGCCAGACATTTTAGAGTGATTTGAAACTTTAAACAGGAGGTATTCTAATTGAGGGTAAAGTTGAGGAACTAGATATGTGTACAAGTGAAATCATGCTTGCCCCATCTAATAATAGGGTGACATTAGCCAAATAAGGTCTTCTAGAATCCCTGCCTCCCAGGCACTGAGACTGGAACGAGAACAGGCACTGGGAGGGCCAGACACTCAGAGCTGTTCTCTGAGGAGGGAACATCTCACTTAAACCTAACCCCGACGAGCAGCTCCCTCCAAAAATATTTAAATGTTATGATTTGCACTCTAGGTTGTGTGATCCATTGGGTCAGTTTAGTTGAATGAGTAGCTGTCTTTCGGGAAAAGAAAGGAATGTGAGCTCGCCAATTTCGTGAAGAATAAGTTCAACGATTTGATTGAATCGACCTTCACTTAGTCAAAGAGGACCCAAAGTGTTGGCGTGGGAGGTACAGCCAGGGAGTAACTGAGGTGACTGCATGCACGATCTTCTCGATGCTCTGTCAGTAGCTTACCATTATGGACGTTGCACAGTGTAATTTATGACAGAAGTCAAGCCAAAGAATGATCCATCCATTGGAGCAAAAAATAAAACGTTAATGGTGATTATACCATTACATATTAAGAGAGGGTGCATTCAGCAGAAAGCTTTTTTATTTTTTCCTGCTTTATTTTGCTTTTCATAAATAACTTTCATCTTGGCATCTGGCTCAAAATTTAATTCAACGTGCTTTTCTCTTTGCTCCTAAACTTGTCAAGGAGATGGACTGCTCTACCTGTAACTGTCCATAGAGATCAATACATAGTATCCCAAAACTTTATTTACCTGGTAGAACTTGACCTTTTTTTCTTATATATATCTGTGTCCTCTATCACTGTACTACACATTTCTCAGCAAAAACATGCATAGTAATCTATATTTATTTTAATGAGAATATTTCTTTGCAACGAAGGCTGGAAAAGTAAAGATAAGCTAAGTACACTAAGCAGCAGATAAATCAAGTAAAATTGGGCTGAAGAGAAGTTTAGAAAATTGACATTCACCCCCCAAACCTGCCTTTGAATTAATAAAAAGACACAAATGCAAACATCACGTACAGTGAATTTCCAACACTGAGTGTCAGTTCTTTCCAGCTGTTTAGGTATGTGGCAAGGAAATGACCCATGGACAAGAAAAATACACTCGGTGGTTTTGCAATGTGCACTAAATAATCTGGAGCAGAGGCAACACACAAGTTCTAACACTTGTGAGTTCACATAGGGAATCCACGGAAAGGGGGTTAAGGAGGCACAGGGGGATAGATCTTTAGGGAGGAAGAAAAAAAAAAACCAGAGAATGAGGTTTGAAATTCTCCAGATACCAGCACATAAACGCCATAATTTTTTTATCAAGGAACAAAGGCCAAATAAAGACATCTTAATCTTACTAATAAAAGCCTCGCAAAACACAACCAACTAAAAACAGAGGTACATCCTAAAAAGACAAGGAAAACCGACAAAAACTTATCTGAGATGTTAGGATTTAAGGGATATTCAGTTTTCCCTTTGATATTGGAATATTATTTTCTTTACATTTATTTTAAAGAAAAATGAATACCTGATTAAGAGGTACTCATTTGCGGGTAATTTTATCCTTGGACAAATGATGAAACTTTGGTGGGTGAGCTAGTGTTTACTTTTTCCAATGCTGTAAGTCATTCAGCTACGACTGCAACATTTGGGGCCAGGTCTGATTTTGTAAAATTGGTGTTCAGCAAGATGATGGCAGAATTTAAGTTTAGCTTGAAAAGGAAGTCTGGGTTTAGTAGACCCAAAATCAAATTAGATTCACAGGGGCTTCCCTGGTGGCGCAGCGGTTGAGAGTCTGCCTGCTGATGCAGGGGACATGGGTTCGTGCCCCGGTCCGGGAAGATCCCACATGCCGCAGAGCGGCTGGGCCCGTGAGCCATGGCTGCTGAGCCTGCGCGTCCGGAGCCTGTGCTCCACAATGGGAGAAGCCACAACAGTGAGAGGCCTGCGTACCGCAAAAAAAAAAAAAAAATTAGATTCACAAAATGCATTGCACGTTCATAATTATAACTTGGTTGTTACAGTGCTTTATAGCTTTCAAAGGATGACCCATTGGTTATCTATTTTGATGTTCAAAAAACTCTCAAATCACAGAAAGTGATTGTCATCTCTACCTTACAAATGAATTAACAGGTTCAAAGAATCTCAGTGGCTTTTCTCTGTCCTGTCAGATCCCTTCTTGGAGTCAAGTGGCCTGTGGTTGAGTGTCTGGGGAGGGTGAACCGGAGCCATGGACCCTCTGTGGCATCACATCAGGTCTCTGACCCACTGTAGTCGTTTGGAGGCCACTGTGGGTTATAGTTTTGTCACCTGGCCTGTATTGTATGCAGTGTGGAATAACAGTCTAAGTTCATCTTTCTGCATGTGACATCCAAATATCCTACTGTCCTAGTGCCATTTGTTGAAAAGAGAATTATCCCTTCCCTATTGAAATTGCTTTGGCACCTTTGTAGAAAATCAACTGATTATAAATATAAGGGTTTATTTCTGGACTCTTGATTCTGTTCCATTGCCTATCCTTGTAACTTGGTCACTCTTTAATTTTGTCAGTAGGCATGCATGATGAGGGAACATGTTCTGCTTATATAAGTAATTCCATGTCACTTTATCTTCTAAAGAAAATAAAGTAAAATAAGGCAGAAGTTAAACTAAAAAATGTAAAGTGAGGCACAGGTTAACCTAAATGATGGACTACAGGAAGAAGAGCCTTGGAAATCCTAAGAACTGAATTTGAATTTGAACCGACAGAATATAAGATAATGAAAATTCACAGCTGATAGCTTCCCATTTTTGCCAAATAAAGAAAGAAGATGGATAAGAACCATTGCAAAAACTAAAAGGTGCCCAGGCTGGGGTTAGGGTAGGGACTATATCAGTACTGATAGCTGTGTCACAGTCTACATCCCTGAAATTGATTTTCCTGCCACAAAATACCTCTTTATTATTGCCTTGGCAGTGGGCTAAATTAAAGGGCAGGGGAAAGGAAAGAATTGTTGACAGAATTCTACACGCAGTCAATGGTAGCCAGTGTCCTGGGGAGGAGGGCTCACGGAACATTACCATTCTTGATGCAATGCACATGTTGTACTCCGGAAGGAATGCAGAGAAAACTCTTGACAGTCGAAATAGGATTTGCATGTGCTAGCTTAGTTGATGGACAGTACAGGCTCCTATACCTGCCTCAGACATTCAGTTCTACTTGTGGTCAGCCTTATGGAATTCTGCCTACGAGATGTAGGACGCTTTAAAAAAGCAAGCTAAAGGAAATACAGCAGGGCCATATACTTCTCTCAAATTCAGATCCGTTTGGATATAGGGAACGTTGGGAGAAACCACACAGAAAAGATGGGGACCTAGAGTTTCTGTTTCAGTCCTGCCTAAATTTCTAGTCATTGTATTTAATAGTGTGATACAAACAGAGGATAAACATACGAGAAAATGTCAGAGTTGAAACTACAAGTAGAAACATGTTGGTTCAGTAACAGAAAACAATGAGTAAACAAGAGTCATTTTATATGTCAAGGGACAAGGTAATGGCACTTGCTCCCATAAGGCACAGGTCTCAAGAGTCTTGAGACTATTTGATAAATATTACCTAGCTACTTAAAAGCAGTAAACAAGGGCTTCCCTGGTGGCGCAGTGGTTGAGAGTCCGCCTGCCGATGCAGGGGACACGGGTTCGTGCCCCGGTCCGGGAAGATCCCACATGCCGCGGAGCGGCTGGGTCCGTGAGCCATGGCCGCTGAGCCTGCGCGTCGGGAGCCTGTGCTCCGCAACGGGAGAGGCCACAACAGTCAGAGGCTCGCGTACCGCAAAAAAAAAAAAAAAAAAAAAAAAAAAAGTGAACAAACAAACAAACATAAACTACAAGAGGTAGAGGAGTGAAGTGGTTAAGAGAATGGATGCCAGGAAAAGACTCCCTGAATATGATTTCCAGATCTGCCACTTACTACTGCCTCTGTGAACTTGGGCAAGGAATTTAACTTCCCTCAGCCACTGTAGCCTCTTCTGTAAGAGGAGTGAACCTTATAAGTACCTCACAGAGTTGTAGTAAAGATTAAATGGGTCACTACTTGGAAAGCACTTATTAATACCTTATTGAGTCCTTATTAAGTGCTCTGTAGGTGTTTGCTGTTATAATACCTCTTATTTCCTTTTATTATACATCCTTTTCGATTCCAGCTGAAAAGATAAGGAGTCATTTAAAGCTGAAAATTCCAGTTCATCTCACTTTTGTTATAAGGTTAGTGTATAAGGTAGTATTAATATTATTTGATGATAGGTAGTAAGAAATCAAATTTGATGGGGTTTTAAAATTATTTATTTATTTATTGGCTGCACCGGGTCTTAGTTGAGACACGCAGGATCTTTAGTTGTGGCGCGCTAGCTTCTCTCTAGTTGTGGCGTGCAGGTTTTCTCTCTCTAGTTGTGGTGTGCAGGCTCCAGAGAGCGTGGTCTCTGTAGTTTGCAGCACGTGGACTGTCTCGTTGAGGCGCGCGAGTTCAGCAGTTGTGGTGCGTGGACTTAGTTCCCTAACTAGGGATGGAACCTGCATCTCCTGCACTGGAAAGGTGGGTTCTTTACCACTGCACCACCAGGGAAGTCCCTCGAATTTGATGTTTAATGGGGTATTAAAGGTACTAATTACGTGATGTCCTTGACTCATAATGAAGTCAGCACTTTGGAAAAGAAGAGTAAAATGTGGATAAAAATCCTTCAAGGGCTTCCCTGGTGGCGCAGTGGTTGGGAGTCCGCCTGCCGATGCAGGGGACGCGGGTTCGTGCCCCGATCTGGGAAGATCCCACATGCCGCGGAGCGGCTGGGTCCGTGAGCCATGGCCGCTGAGCCTGCGCGTCCGGAGCCTGTGCTCCGCAACAGGAGAGGCCACAGCAGTGAGAAGCCCGCGTACTACACACACACAAAAAAATCTCTAGTCATTGTGCTCCGCAACAGGAGAGGCCACAGCAGTGAGAAGCCCACGTACTACACACACACAAAAAAATCCTTCAAAATGAAAAATAGGTCTATCATTATGGAGGTAGTAAACACATATTAAGTTTGAAATTTTTGCCTATAAATGACTATGTTTTGTAAAATAGCTTTACTTATAAAAACAGAGCAAAGTCAGGTTTACATTATTTTCATAAAAGATGTGCTACTGAATAAAGTACAAGCAGGATATTTGAACATTTAATAGAGTTTTAATGATCTTTTTTGTGAAGTGACAAATCCTTTCTGTAATGTGAATTGCCCTGCTAATTTAATATATATATACACACAAACACAAATGTTTAAAAGTCAAAGTAAAATCAAGAAATATGAGCTTCATTGGAGATTAATGTATAGTTTCTAGAGGCCTAACATCTCTAGGTGATCAGGAGAATCAATATCCCTTTTCTTTGTGGTCATTAAAAGGACGTGCCACATGAGAAATAGATGCTCTCCCAGGCTCCGGCCAACGTTAAGGTCAAGGTCTGGCATGGGACTGCTTAACATGGCCTGTGGAGTTTGGGACTAAATTATATGCCCTTTTACGTATGATAGAGACAAGCTGCACACAGCTCCCTCATGAGGTGACCCATTTCATTCAAGTGAATGCTGTAACTTCAAATGAGATCTTCACAACTCTGTCTTAGCCTTAACTTTACATGGAGTTTAATCTTACTGTTCTGCATCCCTTTTCTTCCCCTCTTATTTCTTGTTCTATCTCAATCTGCAGAATTTTGTGTTTAATCATGCTTCCTAAGGTAATTTTAGCCTCACTGCTTTTCTTCTCCATTTTTGACCATCCCCCTATTTTTTCCATAAAATCAATTTCTATTCACCACCCTCCTCAACTGGCCTGCTCTAGTTTCTCCAGCCTTCCTGTCAGAGTTTTATGGTTTGTTTGCACCTACAGTTTGTAATACTAGACTGTTCGCTGTGGTTGCCAAGCAATGGCATGTCATTAACCCCCAAGGGAATTCCTAAATTCCCAAACACACTCATTCAAGAAGGTCACCCTCGAGACATCTGTCTTCCTTTCTGACCTGCTGCCGATAGGCAACAGCTGTTGGGCCATACTTAACTCGTATCGTGTCTATTGTCTACCACAATTATTACACCCCGAGAAATTCGTGCTTCCTACAGGGTGATATAATTGTTCTGAAACACTAACCCTACCAGCTGGCTATGTTGGTGGGCAGAGTAATTTTCCCTGAGGAGTACTGGTTACAGTTCCCAGGAATGCAGTTATCTAGGGAGACTATGCACCACCAATAAGGAAACACTTTATGCAATCCAGGGGTCACCCTTGTCTACAGTACGCGTAACAGTTCACAGCTGTCCTTCCAGCCACTCTCCAATGCCAGGCCCAAGGGAGTATCTCAAAACTCTTGTTTGGCATGCAGTGCCCACCTCAAGCTCCATTCTTATCAATTACTGTCTTAGGGGAATAGATGCATTCGTTTCTTAATTCTCCCTAATCTTGCCTCATGTCTACTTTTGCCCACAATCTGTTTTCCTGTGTAGCACCTCCTCCCTCAATTCTCCCCCACTGGCTTCAGTCTACTCATCCTTCAAAATCAAGTTCAAATCTCTCCATCTTCTGTGAAACCTGCCGCCAAGTGATTCCATCCTGTGAGATTCAACCCCTCACAGTTTTCTTTAGTACTTTCTTTTTCTACCCCTGATTTGACCCTTGTCACTTTTCTTCTACAGAATTCCAATATTTTATAGTTGGAAGGGACCTTGGATAATCTACCTGTTTCCTCTTTTAGACAAGTGATTAACTGAGGTCTAGAAAGTCTGAGTGGCTTTTTCAAGGACCCAACCTCTCTCCCTCTGAACCCAGGGGGATCTGAGGCTCTGCTCTTCTACACCTGGGGTCTTGACATTGAAGAATAAGGCACTGGCCCACAGCTTCGAAGTACAGAGAAAAGGGAGCCTACGTCTGAGTCCTGGGTGGAGGAAGGCTCAGGAAGACTGAAGGCTTTGATTCCAAGGAAATAGACCAAGACCAATAATCAGCCACCACATAAAGGGTTAACCATAGGAAGTAATCACATCTGAGCAACTAGTTTTAGGAGTTAAGGCAGGCACTATCTACTATGGCCATTAGAAACCTTTTAAAAATAATGAGAAAATGAGACCTTAGGGCAGAAGCCACTAGGAAATGCATACCAGTTCATATGTAAGATTGACAGGGTGGTAGTGTATATACTCATATACACACGTATGTATGTATATGTGTATATATACATACTGCCATGTATATATAATATATATTGAATTATATGTATGAGTATATATATATGCATATATATATGTGTGTATATATAAATATGTCAAATATCAGTATGGTACTTGATTATGACTTTCTTGAGGGCCATGACTACCTGACATGTTAGCATCTGGAGCACCTAGCCATGCCTCATTCACAGGGAGAACACAATAAAAGTTGGTTGTCTATGATGGTGAGTTTCATCTGGTCCTTAGGAAACTTTCTCAGTTGAGATGCAAGTCTTAAAGTAACAAGATAAGGGCCTTCATGAGTTGTGAACTCCCCTAGGACTTCCTTCCTACATCCAAGTGTCCTGGTTGTGGCAACATTCCTACCCTACAGTTGCCATCTGAATGCCACACTCGAGCACCGAGTTTGCAGGCCAAACCCTCTGATACAAAGTGACATCCCACTGCTCCCTGAGGTTCCAGAGGGCAGTCAGCCCAAAGGGCATCTGAACATCAAGGTCGCTGGAAGCTCCATCCGCTGGCAAGAGAATTGATGTGATCCCCTTAACAGACTTTCTGGGACAGACCCATGTTGGATTCAGCGTAAGGAGTACAGACAAGTTTGAAATTTTTAAGGGCCATTTGCAATTACAGTGCCAGAGCCATTGAGAGAGAATGATGTTGCCAGTTTCGGAGCAGGCCTGCCCCAAGTCACCCTCGTCACCTCACTCACTCCCGGGACCCCTCATCTTTTCCTCTATCTCCTTGGTCCTTCTGAGCACACAGCCCTGACCCTGCCTACGCAGAGCCTGCCTCGGTGGTCCTTCGTTCTCAGCTCAGATTCATTTATTCTCCTGCCAGACCCGCCTCCTCCCAGGCTCAACTCTAGTGACAGAAATTCTTTGCATTAAGTGGGAAACACAAGCTGTCTGCTGCTCAGGAAGGAACGTCAGGACCAGACCTCTCGTGAAACTGGGTGAACTTTACCAGGAAGGGAAAAGTGAAATTTTAGCCCTCACACCTCTGTCAGAAAATATGCATATGAAGACATTCCTGCTCTGAAATACTAAGGGGGTGGAAATGGATCGTTAGGGAAATTTGATAGGCATGAGAAAGCACTTACACCGCCCCTCTGACCCCTGGTGTTCTGGTGCCCCTCAGACCTTGGGAAGTGGTGTGACTCAGGTCAACTGTCGCTTATCCACGGTGACTGGGGCCGCAGGAGCATGGCTAATGGACGTCCTTTGTGAACTCAAGCCTTGTTTTAGTCATTAATTTCATCCTTCTTCCCCACCAAACCTTTTACCAGAGCTGCCAAGTGGCCAGGCTGGAGCCTCCACCCCCAGCCCACCCTCAAGAAAGGCGCTAACTGAAGTGGGATAGAGGTCTCCACTCAGGTTCAAGGACCACAGTAAATTAACGAAAAGAAACACGGAATGGTTTCTCAAAGTAAACAGATTCCCGGCTTCCTGGGGAAAGCTGTGATAACGGAAAGTAGGGGAGCTGTGCCTGCCAGAAGCATATTACTTCATGTCAAGATGTAAGTACATGTCCTCCTCTAGCCCTTAAGCATCCTGGGGGCAGGGAGGGCCTAACAATTCACTTATGGGCAGAAGTACCCTTTCCCTGATCCTAATTCACAGTTAAATTCCTTTGGTTAGCACTAGTGTAGATGGTAGAAAAGGAGTGAAAGTGTTCATTTATAGAAAGTAAAGAGTCATGAAGAAAAGCTGAGCCTAATAAACAGAGTCTAAGCTGAGACCCACGGGGAAGTGGCCTCCTTTGTATCATTGGCTGTGGTGTTAGCCAGGGCTGCTGTGAAGCGGGTGCCTCCAGAGTCTCCTGCCAGCTGTTGGCACTGGTACACAAAAATGCTCAAGACAAATCAACGAATTTTTGACGCTCGTGTTTGATTTATAGAGTCCTCAGCTATTACCATAGTGTCTGGTCCTCAGATATTACCAGTCCAGAGATATCAGAGGGTAGGTCTCCCAACCCTCTTAATTGTAGATACTTTCCACAGGCAAAAATATACTTACTAGGAATGATTAGAAAGATTTTTGCTTCTCTCACAGCTGCCTCTTCCTAAGTTTGTAGAAGAGCTGACTTTGTGGGGAACCAAATGATGTCATATTAGTCATGGCATCGTTTTTCAACTGGTGAAAAAAAAAAAACAACTCCTTCCACCTGCAAAAATAAAATCGATATCATTTTCCATACATTTTTATATCATGTCTTAGGAAAAAGAATCCACCACCCAAACTCTTCACTAGATATCACTTTATCCAGTGGTTGAAAAATGATGCTATGACTAAAGGACTATCATCCTTCCTCCCATAAGAGACTAAGATTTAAGGAGAAAGCAGATCGAAGGGAAAACATCAAAGAAATGCACTTCTCACGTACCTTTCCCAAAGCAATGACACTTTTATGTGAAATGCTGCAAATAATATTTAAAATTCCTTTCAATCCTGATCACAGTTTTAAAAGTTCTGAAAAGAATTGCCCCAAATATAAAATAGCCCCAAAATGTTTCTGTCACTAATCTTTTCCATATTATGTAAGTACATGAGGACGGGAGTGACAACTTTTCTTATTTTATATGCCTTCTATTATGTCAGCTACAAATTGCTTGGAAAACAAAAACCAAAAAAGAAAGAAAAACTGTGGAACAGAATTTCAAAGTACTGATAAATAGACACTTTTCACCGTTCATATGCAGACAAGGGTGGGTAAAAGAGTTCTGAAATTTCAAACCACCAGTATTATTAAGTATGAAAACGGGATTAGAAAAAATAGGCTATGCATTTTTTAGGCAACCTCTAGTCACTCCAGTTAAAAGCTCAAAACCAAAACACCAGAATTTTACCGAGTTCACAACAAATTTTGCAGGTTGATTTCTTTTGAAAATACACAAAAGCTTTTTATTTAGACATTAAATATCATTGATTCAGTCAAGAACAAGTTAAAATTTGTAATTCCATAGCAAACCAAATCCAGATTTAAACCAGTTCACAGGTCTTTTCACTGAATAATTTTGGGAAAATAGATCAGTGTTTCTTTGTGTTTTTTGTATGTTTGTTGTTTATTTCTTTACTCAGATTTGTTCCTAAATGACTCTGTCCTTGAATGAATTCCTTTTACAGTGTACATGCTGCCATTTTCTTGTGTTAGAAGATTCCTAATTTTCTTTCACAACCTAAGCTGTGAGAATCAATTCAATTCAAGATAGCTGAAAGAGTTAGAAAGAATAATCTCATTATGAGAGGAAAATAATAGATTTAAACCCCATTCTGTCCTCAAACACAGCCAGTTGGGTTTCCTATTTTGGGGCAGTGCTATCAAAAATCTGATCAAATTACTCTGTGAGATCACAGAAGAAGGCAACAGTTTTATTAAAATTATTCATGCTTCTTCTAGTTTGTGAGAAAAGTTAGAAAAAAATCTACATCCGTTCAATGAAAATATGAAGCAGTCCTCTCAGAGTATGATCAATGTTTTAAAATGTGTGGAGGAGTAAAGCTTGGGCAGAGCCATTGGGTTCTCTCCTTCCCACACATAAGATAGCTGTTCCTTGAGCAGAGTGTTTGTGCAAAGTATATGATGCTGTCTCCTTTCCCACCATGGCTTTCATATGCCTAGTCTTTTCTAAATTCCTTGTCACTATTAAAATTCACCTGCCCTAGGTTTTCCTCTCTCAGGGTCTCAGAGAATTAAGGTTTTACTCTCATACTGCAGCACTAATACCTTCTGGAAGTCTGCAGATTTCTTCAGAAGGCACTAGAGCTTAGACAACAATGTATGACTTTGGGATTTTCCTTTCTCTAGGCTTTTGAGGGTGGGCAGTCCTCTTCCATCACAAACATCCTTTTTTTAAAAAAATTAACAATATTAATAGATTCAATTTTGTTACAGCAAAATCTTACAGATGTGAGAGTTATTTATTTTATACCTACAGTGAATTTCCCAACCTATAGCCTGATCCACCTGCAGGAGATTTCCTCATTTAACTTTTGGAATGAAATCTATTTCTTTTACTTGGATAAAGGTCTCAAGTGATTCCCCCACCCACCCACCACTTCTCTAAGAACTAACAATCAGGGGTATGTTAAGAATGAAATTAAAATATGGGCTATGGCAAGTAAGCTACTCAAGGTTAATATGTATTTTTCTACTGATGAAGAGTTTAAAACATCAACCATAATTTGGACTTGATGACCTTTTAAGATTCTTTACAACTGTGAGTATCTATGATTCTAAAGTATTCTTTTTTTCACAAACATAAATCCTTAGTTAATAATTTCAGTTATCATAGATAATAAAATCACAAGGCCTTAGGACAACTAATTCAAAATTTAACACCATCTTCTCATTTCACAGAAAAAGTAATTGAATACTTAAAGTCTTATAACTAGTAATTCAGCCCAGATATATTTCTTCCATTTTACACATTCCATCCTGCCCCTAGAAATTCCATCCTGCCCCTGAAGCATTTGAGAAGTTAAACATTTGACATCTATTTTTTTAATGGTTACCATCAAATTTTTAGCATGCATAGTTGACATAAGTTTATTGCATCTGCATTCCACTCCACTTTTCTGAGATCCATCTTTCTTGCTCTGAAATATATTTCTTAGTGTTTGTTTGTTGTTGTCTTAGTGAGAGTCTGTCTATGAGTGATAAGTATTCTTAGTGCTTATCTAAAAATATCTTTATTTCACCCTCATTTTGGAGTCATAATTTTTTGAGTTTAAATACTTAATAGAAAATTATTTTCTCTCAGAAGATATGATTACAGTGTCTTCTTTAATATAAAGTCTGCTATCAACCAAAAAGATACTTTCTTTGCAGGGAATTTACCTTTTCTCTTTGATTTCTTTTCCAACTCTGCATCATACTTATCCATTATCTTTTTGAATATTGCTTTCCCCAATTCCCTATGTTCTTGGCCCTTCTGAAGTTCTTCTTAAACATATATTAGATTTTATAATTCTATTCTTTATGTTTATTAGCCTCTCATATTTTCCATTGCTTTGTTTCTCTGGGCTATTTATTCTGTGTAATTTCCTAAGACCTATCTTCTAGTTCACTAATTCTCTCTTTGGCTGTGTTGAATTTACTTTATTCACCTGATAAATTTTTAATTTTAATGACTATGTACTTCTAAAAAAAAGTTTTCAAATGCTCAATTTGTATTTATTTCAAATCTGTCTATTCATTTTTCATACAGATTTATTATTTTATCATGGGTTCTATTTTTTACCTTGATCATCGTTAAAATTATTATTTTATAATTCTTTTTAGATTATTCTATTACCTCTAGTTCTTAGGATACTGACTTTCTTGTCTATCGAATATGCTAGTTATCCCTCAGTAATTAATGTCTTCCTGCAGTTTATATATTTTTATTGTGAGCTTGCTCTCTCCCTCTCTCTGTCTCTCTCTCTCTCTCATAAATCTGTGAGAGTCCCACACTTTGAGTGGTGTGAATGCCCCTAGAAATTGGTTTCAAATTTTATATTTTATCATAATTTCTTATATATTGAATTTTATATTATTTCTTTAAAAGATACCTGTATTAATTTCTTATCTAGGAATTCCACACTGTTAGGGTAGTATCTTCCCAAATCCCCAAGCTTTGTTGTGTGCTGCCCTTTGGTTTCTTGTAGGTACCATATTTTTTCTTACCCACAATCCCAGTCGGTTGACTTTATTCCTGAATTCCTGGGGCATGGAAAAGCTTTCTAGTTCCCTTTTCACAGGCTGAACAGCTTTTGGTTTTGTGCAGAGGGCTTAGTTCCAGCTCCCTACCTTCCTTGGACTCAAGATTCCATCCCTTGTTTCCTGAAGACTGTTTAAAAAAAACACAACCCAGTATCCAATGTCTAGGGGGCATATCTGTGGCTGAAGCCTTCATTTGTATTTATTCCTTTTTCTGGCACATGAAGATTTCTTTTTTAAAAAATTTCAAGTTTATTTTACTTTTATGTTTTATTAATGTTTACTTCACTTTTACTTTTTATAGGATTGAGAAATAAAGTGGTCATCTATATTAGTGTTGTCAAACATCCTAAAGCATTTAAAAAAAGATTTTCTGCAGGTCTAGTCCATACCTTTTCTCATTCTATTTTAATTGTGATTCCAATGTTCAAGTTCCCAGAATTTAAGAAAACGAAGGGACTTAAATTAACTGACTCAATCATCTCTTCAGTTCTTTTAATATTAATTCTTAAACAACACCAATAACATCATATCTTAGAAAACAGCTCATCCCATGTTTAACTGTGGTCTGTTTCTCTGTGGAGGATCAAAAACTTTGTAAAGTCTTTGTTTGAGTCAAACCTTGAAAGACAAATAGATGCCCTCAACAGGCATAAAGGAGTATTCTTGGCATAAGAAGGAGGATGAGTAAAGGTCTGAACATGAAAGAGCACAGCAAGATTAGAAAACTGCAAGTAGTTCTGTAGACTAAAGCATAAAATAAATTTGAGGATAGAGAGAGGTGGCAGCATTGAGAATTGAAGCCAGAGAGGCAAGTAAAGATCAAATTGTGGTGGTTTTTTGTATCAGGCTAAGGAATTTGAACTTTGTTCCTATGGGAAAGAATAAACAGAGCTTTAAGCTTATCTGCTTTGTGCTTTAGAAAGATTAGTCTTAAAGAACAGTGTGGAGAATAATCAGAAAGGGAATAAAACTGGAAGTAGAAAATGAATTAGGAATTCATTGCAGATTAGGAGAAAGCAAAATATACAAAGAATAATAAGGAATGAAGAGGAAATAGACAAATACAACAAATATTAATGGGCAAGAACTGGTCAGATTTAGTCATGTTTGAATGGTGTCATCCACCATGATTTGAAATAGAGAAACAAGTTTGGAGACATGTAGTGAGTGCATTTAGATACGTTGACTTTGAGGCACCTGTGGAACATAGGCAATTGGAGATCCTAGGACATTTATCTGGCTTAGATATACAGATTTTGATACAATCATAAAGTTGCTTCTTTGTTGGGCTGAAATCTCTCTTGTAGCTTTTGCTGATGGAAAGAGAAGAAATTGACTCTTTTCATGATTTCTTATAGGGCATTTATTCTTCCTTCATGCAATCAATCAATATTTATTTAGAACCTGCTCTGTGGTGGACACTTCACTCTGCACTGGAGATTCTACAGTGCATAAGAAAGACATGGTTCCTGCGGCCCCCTTCCCTTCCATAAAACTTATGTTCAAAATGGTAAAGAGTTAAAGCAGTGGACAGATACATAAACAAAATAATTACAGATTAAGACAAAGACCATAGAGTAAGTAACAGGGAGTTATTTATAAAGAAAAATGGTCCAAGGGCTGATTTAGCTAGAGTAATTTTGAAAGACCTATCTTTGAAAGTTCCTATAAAGTGATTCCTAAAAAATGAGAAAAGGCCATGCAAAATGCCAGGAAGTTCCAGGCAGAGGGAACAACAAGAATGAATACCTTGAGGAAGGAAAAAAATTGATGTAGTCCAAGAAATATCAGAAGTTTAGTCAGCCTGGAAAATATAGGCTTAAGATAATGGTGAAGAAATAGGTCGAGAAAAGATCATGTAAGAAAAGATTTACAGATACCGCATCATTCTAGAGTTTATAGCAGAAATAAATTTCACAATAATAAAAATTGGAACTTTCTTATTTTCTCTATTCCTGACTTTTTATTCATTCTCAAGTGTTCATTTCCACTGATGGTACAAAATTGAATCTTGACAATTCAGGTCAAATTTTGTCAATTTGGATTTTTCTTCACTTCTTTTGGGTAAAAGTTAGTCACTTTAAGGTTATTTTTTCACCATTCTCATTCTCTTTTCTCTGGTAATGATCTAGATTATTGAACAGGTAGGAGTAAGAATGAGAGAGAGAGAGGGAGAGAGAGAATTAATTATATACCCTGATTTGCCTGCTATGGTCTTGGCTTATTTCTTTGTCCCGGGGTTCCATCTGGTTTAGCAATTATTCCAAAGTTTTAAATGTTAATAAAGTATTATTAATAAAAAATCTATTAAAATAATTGGAATGGATTTGGTAGACCTGCCCTTTATACCTGTAGCCTCCACGTTAGTCTCCTCTAGTAGTTTGTAACCCATGTGCCTGGTGAACGCAGTTCTCACTTTATATGTGGTAAAGCTGAGGATGACCAGTGAAGACCTGCCTCTTTTTTAACCTTTCCTAGACCGAGGGAATTAACATTTTCCTCTCAAAGTCAGCACGTGAGGCACTTACCAATACAATGAAAGGCATTGGATCGCGAGCTACTGAGGAATTCATTTATATCCTAAGTGGTCGTAGGGAAAGTATTTGACACTCTGCCCCTGCTGGTCAGTTGGGCACAAAACCTACCCCTCCCCCCTCCCGCCCCCACTGGGAGTAGAATGGAAACTGTGAAAAATAGACATTAGATATCATGAAACAGGTGCAGAAAGTAGAGGTTGAGAGTTATTGACATAGAATACATAGTGACAGTGCTCTGAATGTGCTTTCTAATGGTGGTTTTGCTATTCACTGTACATTGCAAATCTAAAGATAATTTTGCAACATATTCTCTGATGTGTCAGTCAAGAGACAGATATAGCACCAGTTATCTACAGAGGTATTTTAATATAAAGAATTTTTAAATAGATATAGATTGCTAACTAGGTTACAAAAAGAGTAAAACAAACAAAAACAAACATCCTGTAAGAGAACACTGAGATAGCCACTTCAGAAAGTAGTTATCTTCCCCAAGGTTGAAGGAACAAAGGGAAGTGACGGGAATTATAAAAACTTAGAAACTTAGAGGAGAGGCCCCCATAGAGCTGACACTCAAATCTCTGAGGGGGAGGCTCTTCTCAGCTGATACTGGTCAAAAAACACTCAGTTCATAATGAGAAGCTCGGGCCACAGGGTTGCTTGATGTTTCGTGATTCTGTGTACAGACTCACAAGGTCCTCATTATAAGCCCAGAGCTGCAAAAGGAGTTACGCATAAACAAACCTTGGATTTGCTCCCGAACTCAAATGTTCGTGATGTGATATTCATCTTCGTGCTTGCGGGGAGCTCCATCCTGCATCCTTCTTTGCCTCCAATACTCCTCACACATTCCAGATTTTGGAAGCGCTGAAATACAAGGCCCAGGCGGGAGAGCAGCTCACACTTCAGTCTGGACTTGCTGTAGCAGCTTCTCTTGCTCTGCTCTCCACCGTCAATATTATGGATTACTTCATAAATTCATCAAAATAGCACACTTAACTATAGTATATATAGACTAAAATTTTTGTAAAAAATTCCAACCAAATACAGTGCCTCATTTTTAGGGCTAGATGCACAAGTACAGCAAGTTGTTTTTCACCTTGAAGAGGATGTCTCAAAGTGGTCCAGACTCCTAGGCTCCCACAGACTTCACTGGGGTTGAGAGCTGCTCAATTTTCTTGGAGTTGATTCCCATGCTCTGCATTGCATATGTCTTACAAAGGCACATAAAGGGCTTTTCACTTCCATCTCATCAGATGCAATCAGAAGAATGTCATCGCTGTACTGGGCCCTTGGGATGCTGTGTGGGAGGCAAAGGTGGTCAAGATCCCTATAGACTACATGATGGTAGAGTTGATAGAACCCTGAGGGGTAAGACCTCTGTGGGGAAGGCACTGTTGGTCATTCCAGTTAAAAAAAAAAAAAAAAGAAAGAAACGAAAAGCTGTCTCTAGAGGTTCTCGCACACTGGTATGGAGAAAAGGGTATTTCCTAAGAAACAGCTTCATAGCAGGCTCCAGAGACTGTACTGATTCACTCCAGTAAAGACAGTAGACCTGCAGCATAATTGCAACTGAGGCTACCTAATTAAGTTTACAATAATCCACAGACGTTATCTAAGATTCATCCGGCTTCTTCCTAGAATGGATAAGCAAGTAAAATGAGGTTATGATGGATGTCACTACATTGCATCTTTTGAGTCTTAGATGGCAGTACTAATCTTTACATTTCCCCAAGGGATGTGATATTGCTTTTTGTTTACTGTTCTGGTAGGGGAAGTTCAAGGGTACATTTGGCCCTTCTTAGGTAAGAGAACTAATAGGGAAATTCTGCCAATGGTAAGTATATCTATTTCAATTACAAATCCAGAAACTGGGGAAATAACCACAAAGTGGTTTTGAGGACCTACTGAGCCTAATGTGATTCACACCTGGGCTAAAACTTCATTAGTTATTTGACTACCATAAAACCTCATTGTGACTAATGGACCAGAGTTCAGTTTGGGGTTTTAAGAAATTATCATTATTTCAGAGTTGGTGTATAGTAATCAACAAGATAAATAAATAGATATAGATACAGATTTTTATATATATATATATATATATATTTCTTTTACAATCATTCTAGTAAATAGCTACAGTTTCCTTGGAAGATGATTACAGCATACATTTGTGGCAGTATTGAAGGTTCTTTCCTCAAGAATAAGGATCTGTCCCATCAAAGAGAAAGCTCTGGGTCTTCGGGCTGGCTTAGGTCTAGAAACTGGGTAAGAGACCACAATTCTCCATTACAATGACTCAAGTCAGGTTTTGGTTACTAGATCTGAAGCCTCTTCCTTATTATATACATAAAGAAATATTTTTATAAAGCTACCCATCCATACCATTCCTAGGAGAATGGTGACAAATGAGCTGCTCCCCCAAATTCCTGAAGGTCAAAACATTTGATTACACTACACCCCTGCTGCCCTTTATTGTGAATATATCCACTTTGTCCTTGGCTTTTAAGAGCTCTTGACCTCTGCTACCTCGGGATTGAAATCAGGGCACCCATCTCAACGGCAGCATCCCCTACCATCACATTTAGGCAACAGAGGACTGACACCAGAGATATCTTCAGACATACTGTTGCTTCCCTCACTAGTTTATTTCTCCAAGTTTGGAGAAAGGGGCAGCCGGTGGGCCCTCTCATAGGATGGAATTGAGAAGTGGGAGTACAGATTGCCTATAATGAATCCACTCCAAAATTTTCATCTCCCTAAGCCTTTGAATTCTTTTGTCTATGTTATGCCAGGGAAGTTGTTGCATAGGCCACTTCTGAGTCTAATGTTTTGTCAACTAGCCAGATAAATGGCTAGAGTTCATTTCCATATGCATTAGTGTAACAGGCAGGCTTCAATATGAGAAACAGAACCAGTACAGATGCTATAGAATATGAGATTTATTATAGAACCTTGACCTCATGCACTTGTGGTAGCTAATTAAACAGTTTATATGTGAATGTTGTTTCTGTATCTGGTGCTGGGCCTGAGGTCAGTAGGGCAGGAAGTGGAAAGCAAAGGTTAATGCTGAAGCAAGGCAGTGCAGAAAAAGTTGAATCTGTAAGAATGAGCTAGAACTTGTTGATGGTTTCCACTGGCATAAAATGGGCATAAAAATGGCACCCCAAAGATTGCACATCCTAACACCCAGAACCTGTGACTATGTGACATTACATGACAAAAGACAACTGAGTTTGTAGATGGAATTAATGTTGTTAGTCAGTTGATATTAAGACAGGGAGTTGGAATGGGAGAAAGGCAGGAGGGATGAGGTGTGAAAGCAACCTGACCCCCTGTTTTAAGCTTTGAAGATGGAGGATGGGGCCCACAAGGTGAGGGATGAGAGCAGCCTTTAGAACCTGGGAATGACTCTCACCTGGCAGCTGCAAAAAAATGGGGACCTCCATGCTACAACAGCTAGGAATGAACTATGTCCACAAACTGAATGAGTAAAGAAATGGATTCTCTCTAGAGCCTTCAGAAAGGAATGTGATCCAGCCAACACTATGTCAGGTATCTGACTTACAGAACTGTAAGATCATATATTGGTGTTATTTTAAGTCACTAAGTTTGCAGCAATTTTTTTTTTTTTTTTTTTTTTTTTTTTTTTTTTTTGCAGTACGCGGGCCTCTCACTGTCGTGGCCTCTCCCGTTGCGGAGCACAGGCTCCGGACGCGCAGGCCCAGCGGCCATGACTCACGGGCCCAGCCGCTCCGCGGCACGTGGGATCTTCCCAGATCAGGGCACGAGCCCGTGTCCCCTGCATCGGCAGGCAGACTCTCAACCACTGCACCACCAGGGAAGCACCCCCCCCCTTTTTTTTTTTGCAGCAATTTATGAATGCAACAATACAAAAGTAATACAGTCTCTCCCCACTTTCAACCTTCCAAATTTGATGTGTGGCCTGCAGAAAAAGTGGGCACCCTTTGTTATGGCACCTGGCCCAGAATTCAGAGAAGCTGAAGGAAAAGATGAAGGGAGAGGAGCTGTGGTCAGGCTGCTGCCCTAGTGCCAGCAGAAGGACCCAGCAGATCCGGGACAGTGTGAAGGGCCTTCCATAGCACCCAGGGATCTGTACAAGCTTCCCAGCATGAAGAGAACATGGCTGCTACTCCACATCCACTTTACAAATCTCAGGTAACATGTTTCTTGTGGCCCACACTAACCTGGATCTATTCATGGAAAGGAATTCTGAAAAATGTTGCTCCCGCTTAGTTAATGTAGTACAGATCTTCCAGAAAGAGCTGATGCGTTCAATCTGGAATCATTGGTAAGTAAACCTTATCAATAAACTTGGCCTGACGTAGTGTTATATTCTGTCCTGCTTGGTCCAACACCTTGAGAATTTATTCCCATACATGCACTCATTGCTCAGTATTTGTTGGGGATTGGTTCCAGGACCCCCCAGATACCAAAATCCGTGGGTGCTCAAGTCCTTTGTATAAACGGACATAGTGTTTGCACAGAACCTACACACATCCTCCTGTATACCTTAAATCATCTCTAGATTACTTATGATGCCTAAACAATGTAAATGCTGTGTAAATAGTTGCTAGCAAGTGGCACATTCAATTTTTGCGTTTTGGAACTTTCAGGAATTTTTTTTCTGAATATTTTCGACCTGTGGTTGGTTGAAAACATGGATGCAGACCCTGCGAATATGGAGGGCTGACTATATTCCCTAGGTTTATGTCAATATAAATCTTCCAGTTTTCTTGGAATATAAGCTATTTCCTCCTAGGTCAAAATTTGTAATTTCTTCCCAGAAGCACAGTGAGATCTGACTATAAACATGAGCATAGAGGCCAAGAGATGTTTGGACGGGTCTTAAGGAGATTAAACTTCTCCTTGCATGACAAATTCTCCAGGTGAAGTCATTACAGGCTTTTCAAACATAGAGAAGGGTATTATTCTCATTCATGACAAGAAAGGCTCAGTGTGACTCAGGGGCCCCAATTTCTCAGCTTCACCTGAGTCCAATCAGAAGTTCTTATTCCCAGTTTCAGGGTCCCACTTCCACCCAATCAATACCTTAACTTTCACATGACACATTTGGAAAAGCTGTGAATTCAACTGACATTGTAATTCTGCAAGCCACACAATTAAACGTTGGGTTTAATTTTCCAGATGTGTTGGCCAAGTTGCTATAAAAAATAAGAGATATTTGCTATAAAAATAGAGCTTTTAGGGCTTCAGAAAAACTTTTTTTTTTTAAAAATTTTGAGGTGAGGGTTTTAATTTTCAAGTAAAGATCTGAGCTCTTTTTACAAGTGCTCCTCTGCAATCAGAAGACTCCATTGCATGCCAGAGATCTTAGAGTCATCATTAATTGCCATAATGGTCAAGTAAAGCAGTTATTTTCCCCCAAAATATTTACTTTAGTAGGAATATTATTATAACTAACCACAGGTCAATTAATTTGATTAATTGTGATGCCACTGCATGTAATGAATTCATATCATCTCATTTCACATTGGCAAGGGCTCAACACTTCATTCAAGTCCAAAAACACAGCCAGGCCATTTACCAAATCCCAGCTTCAAGGGCCTGCTTCCAGAGTCTACTCCTCATAGTAATGATTATACCAGTCAGGGTGCAGTAAAGAGACAAAAACCACACCAATTATTTGAACAGAGAGAATTTAACACAAAGAATCTGTGACTAGGTATAAGGATGTTAAATGAGTCATTGAATAGGTAAAAAGAGAACCTTAAAGTAACTAAATAGGCAAAAGGAACATTAAGTATCATGGAAATAGCACCTAAAAGACGAAGCTGCTACCCTTAGGGCTGAGAAATAAATATGGTTCTGAAAATGTTGGAAAAACTAGATTCACCTGTGGCTGTAGGAGGGCCCTGCTCTACATGGGGTGAAGATGCCTTGGTGGAAGAATGTACACAGACATCAAAAGCATACAGGTACAAACTCTCAGCTATAAGATGAATGAGGTTTGAGGATCTAATGTAAAACACTGTATTATGTAATAGAAATTTTCTAAGAGAGTAGAACTTAAATGTTCTCACAAAATAAATAAATAGGTAACTAAGTATATTAATATGTGAGGTGATTGATGTGTTAATTAACCAGTTGGGGGAAATCCTTTCACAATGTATATCAAATCATCATGATATACAGTTTAAATATCCTACAACTTTGTAGGTCACATTCTACCTCAAAAAGCCCTCCCCCCCAAATCACACAGGAAGCCCACAGCAAATAAATGGAAAAGATCAATTTGCTTCTTTAACCTCCAAATTGGTAGTCTTCCTCTTACTCCCCCTGTTAAAAGAGCCTGACAAAGAACCAACTGTCAAAATTTCAATTTACAGAATTCAGCTTGAGCATCACAAAGCAGAACCTAGAAGGGTGGATTTGAAGCTGAAAATAAAATTCCGTGAAAACTGGCACATTCAGTAAACACTTTCTTTTGCAATAATCCCTTTTAGCACCAATATGCTAATGCATGCTTAATGTATAATTAGATACTAAATTTCCACGTCTCAAGAGAGTTGATGGCAAACATGGAAATTGGACAAAATAGTTTTAACTTCACAGAGGCTGTAGAGATATCACTAATCACATAAAAGCTGGAAGAAACAAATACTCTGAAGATAGCAGCACCTACTTAAGTAATCGATTAATTTTAGAAAATGGTGTCAAAATATATCACTTTCACAGGTGCATCTGCAGAAAGTGTGTTTATGTGTCACTCTGAAACATGAGTTTTCATGGAGATCAAATAACTTTCCTTCTAAACTGATTTCATTCATTTTGGGATCCAGAAGTTTCGTGCATACCCATGGAGAGTGAAGGGATAGCTGTAATATGTTGGTTTTATTGGCAAAAATAATAATAATAATAATCTTAAAGTTAAAGGATGCCTTTTTGTAAAAGTTTAATCACATGCTTCATGTAGAAGACAGTTGTTTCTATTATTGATTGGATTTCTTTAATCAAATTCACGTAATAAAGTAACGCTTTAGGGAGGTCAGTCTTTGAAGATGAATGAATTGCATGTTCAGTTAAAAGGTCCAACAGTGAATGGACAATTATTTGTCCTGCAGTATTTCTATGGATACAAATTTGGCAGAGCCCAGCAAATCAGGGATAAAATAATGGTCTTACTAAATTAAGAAACTTATAGCGAAAAATATTCGTAGACTTGGCTGTGGTAGACAAATAGGTTATAATGATTTCATCCAACAAACTACAAGAGCCTATCATTTGAAATAGACACTGTAGATGTCAAAATTTATAAACACCAGAGTAAAGTAACGGTACTACAAAAATTTTTTGATGAAGCTTATGTTAAGTACCCCCAAAAACTATATTTGCAAGGCCATATATGCTTTCTCTCTTGCTATATATCTTCAATCAGATTTTAGAAATGTTTCAGCCTTTCAGAGAACTACTTTGCAAATCAACCTACTAGCTCTATTATGGCATTGCATATTTTCTTTAATAACTCTGCATTTAAAAAAATGGTGGGAAATCTTGTATCAAAATATCCAGTGATTTGGAAGCAAGAAATCAGGTTTTGCAATAACTACAAACAAAGGCAAATTTACCCCTACAAAAGCAGGGAGATAAACAAATTAAATGATGAGACCTCAAACCATGTACAATATTTAATTTTAAAATTCTGTAAATGCTTTTGAAATGACTTTTAGAAAAAATCTTTTGATCAAATTTCATTCTTTTAATTGGATTATATTTTTTCCTGGAATGGAATGAAATTGAAAAGACCTCATTTTGCTTCAGAAAGATGATTCTGCAGCATCTATTTGGCAAAACACTGAAAAGAATTATGAATAGAGAACTTATTTTCCGAGTTTTGCCTATAAAATATTTGTAGAAAAGAGAAACTCTAAAGTGAGGCCAAAAGACAGTACCTATAAAAATATTCGAGCTAATAGAGCTACCATTTCATAAAAATTAGAATTGAGAATATCCTCTACTTAGTAGAATTTTCTCTGAACTTACTAGGTAACTCAGTACCCCTTAATATTTTCTCAAGTAAAATGCTATATAGTCTAAAGAGAAAAGTAAATATGTATCCTTTTGAAATATACTCATATAAAATGTAACTGAAGATTGCAGGCAATTTTTGAAAAAATAAAATGGCTAAGACCTTATAGAAATAATAATACCTTCTCCAAAAAATATTAGTGAATCAGTATTAGAGAAAGATATAGCTTGCACTAATTTTAAATATTTAGACACTCAATATAAATAACTTTTTTATTTTGCTTTAATCTAAAAGGATACATTTTATTTTTTTAGAAATAATTTTATTTTTCAAAATAATTTTTGCAAAGAACTATTTTATTCATCAACCAATATAAATGATATAGCCAATTTGTTGTTCAATGAATAAATATCTCAAAAATATATTTCCAATTAATTTTAATGTCCCTTTTTCACACTCAAAAGTATCTTGGCTTGGTGTCTTATTCTGTTGAGGCCACTATAACAAAATACGATAGACTGAGTGGTTTAAGCAACAGACATTTCTGGAGCATAGAAGTTTGAGATCAAGGTGCCAGCATGGTCAAGTTCTAGGCTCAGGTTCTCTTTCTGGCTTGCAGAAAGCCCTGTGTCCTTAAATGGTGGGGAGAGAGAGACTATGCTCTCTGCTGTCTCTTCATATGTGATCACTAATCCTATCATGAGGGCCCCACCCTCATGACCTCATCTACATGTAATAACCTCCCAAAGGCTCCATCTCCAAATTCCGTAACATTGTGGACCAGGACTTCAACACATGAATTTTGGGAAAGACACAGTTCAGCCCACAGCACTTAGATGATAAATTTGGGGGCACAATCCTTATGATTCTTATTATCTTGAAATAAGAAACATCTGGTCCATTGCCATTGAATTCCAGATGCACAGTCCTCTTCCTTGTCTTTGGTTGAGTACACCTAGCTCCACTGCATCCAAATCAGAATGAACATATTTCCCTTTAATCTCTTTTCCAATAACAGGTCATTGTTTATCCTCTTCTCCCTGTCTGGGAAAGATGTCTACTCTTCTGTCCCTCTCTTAGCCACTTCTGTGTTCCTCTTGGGAATATAGTCCCTCGTTTCCATCTTTCTAGGGGTTATGGCATCCTGTGAGGCTGCCTTCAGGCATCTTGCCTAGATAGCTCATTCTACTATTGCTACTCTACTGCTCAGATGCCATGATGAATGTTGGGTACCTCTATGAGGCTTGCAACTTCCTTGGGAAGTGATTCAATGCTTCACTGTGGTCTGGGATACCCTCAAAATAATTTGAGGTTTTTATTCTTCCTCCCCACTCCTGGCACTTGCCTGAGGAGACGAGCACTGGGCTCCTGTTCAGGAATTCATCACCATTAAGGTGACTAGTCACATCCCCTCTTATTTCTCCTTCCCAGAGAGTTGATTTTATCTCTTTTTGCTAAAGAACTGGCCCTTAAATCATTCCACATTATTTACATAGACACAGTTTAAAATTTGGCTCTCCTATTTTAAAAACTGCTTTTGGAACCCTCTGTCAAATAACTTCACATTTGAAATCAAATGACTTGGGTTTCAGGATTATTGTGGCTAACATGAGTTTAAAAACAACAATAAAAATTTAAATGACTTCATTGTTTACTGTCTCTACCCTTGTCCTAAATAATGAAAGCTATAGCTCCATAGGGGAGGCAAAAACAAGAATGCTGGAAAGACAAACCTTAATTATTACTGCAAAATGTCCTGCCAAAAATGTTGGAATTTTAAAACTGAACAAAATCCTTATAAATGATTCATCAAGTCCACCCGTTTGTTTTATGGATGTCCTGTGTAAAGTGAGACCCAGACAGATTAAATGATTTTCTCCTAAGATACAGATTCTGAGCAGCCGAGGTAGGACCGTAATGAACTTTACCTCCATCAAATACAGAACTCTTTCCACTGATTTACAGCGTTTCTTTCTAGATACATTTAAGTTTTTCTGAATTTCTCTCTAAAGGTGGCATCAAGAAATAGACATAGTACTTCAAGTGCATTCAGAATATGGTAGAATTCTGGTCCTACGCTGGACATTTCATTTCTCTAAGTGCAGACCAAGACTCTTCCCTTTTGTGTTTTGATAGCGTCTCATCTGAGTGTTGCTTTGTTGTAAGCACAAGCGTTTACGCTGGCAACACCGTCAAGCCAGGTCTCTTTCTGTATCACGTGTTTAATTTGTGAATTTGAATTCAAACTCCAGGACATCAGAGTGTCATGGAATAAAGTTGCTGTGATATTCATATTGCTATGGGAAAAGAAAAATGATTTATACTGTAAAAATGAAACCCTTTCCAATTAGTGTATAATCTAAACCTTAACCGCTTATTAAAAACATTTTTTTTTTTTTTCGCAGAGCTGAACCAGCTTTCTTTCCAAAGGTTTTCAGCTTCAAGCAGAACTTTCCAGATTAGGTTGCTTTCTGATCCACATTCTTTCCGGTTCTAGGATTCCAGCACTTTAACCTTTCCTATGAGACACCTTTGAATCTTGGCAAAACTGTGAACCATATCAGGATTTCTAGGGAAAGTAGTTCTAAACTGTCTCATAATAAGGCCAATACTATACCTATACATGAGCAAGATTTAATGGTCTTTGAAAGAACGAATCTGTTTTTGCATGAGACGATTGTTCTTATTGGTTTGGTCGCAGACTACAGAATTTTAAGAGGGATCATGAGCTCTGAATGTTACCATCTCCTTTCTCCTCTATTTGTGGTCCATAATGGTAATAAACAAGTAATAAAATTCTCATCTTAAGAAATGTAGGTCTCAGGGAGCAAATGAATCTTTATTGTTTTATGATCTAAATAGGAGAGTTGTCTTATTTATTCCATATAAATCATGTCATTTTCTTTTTCTGCTCTGTGAATTCATTGAAACTTTCTAAAACAATAAGGTCTTGAGGGTATGTAATGCACACAAAGAAGATTCTTCCATTTTCACAAACTTTTCATCCATAAGAGAAAAATAGGTAAATCTGTTAGGGACTTTATTACAAGTTTAGAGCCTAAGCATAGCTATTTTAAAAACATATGGAAATACAAATGAGCAATACTAGAAGATTTAATGTAAATGTAAAATAACTTATATAATTATTTCCTGCAAAGCTTCATCTTTTGAAGTACGGTATTTATAAGGGTGCTTTGCTTTCAAAAACAACAATACATTGTATATAAACCAGAGAGCATGCATAGCAGCTCTGTTTAGAAAATAGCAAAGTAGCATGTAAAAGGTCTCTGTTTAGTTAGCCCACCCACCAACTGGGGGAAAAGTTAAAATAAAAAAAGGACGATGGACTGCACGGAGTTGCTACCACTGTGTCAAACCTGGGATTTTATTTTCTAAACAGTGTTCGCCAAGTGGGGTCTTAGAGCAATTATTCAGTATATTTATTCAGTTAGGGACCTAATTTGAAAATTCAATCCCATATAACTTTCCTTGTTTTCTGTTTTTTTTTTTTTTTTTTTTGGTAAGCGGACCTCTCACTGTTGTGGCCTCTCCCGTTGCGGAGCACAGGCTCCGGACGCGCAGGCTCAGCAGCCATGGCTCACGGGCCCAGCCGCTCTGCAGCATGTGGGATCTTCCCGGACCGGGGCACGAACCCGCGTCCCCTGCATCAGCAGGCGGACTCCCAACCACTGCGCCACCAGGGAAGCCCTGTTTTCTGTTTTGTTTTGTTTATAAAATGTGTCTTCTTCCCCCCTGACATAATGGGGCAAACCAGACAGAAAAATAGTAACAATAATCACCCTTTACTTTTGCACTTCGTTTTCTAACTTTTACCTTCTTTTGTTTGATCCTGACTACAACCTTCTGTGGAAGAGAGGATGAATGGGGAAACTTCGGCCTCAAATAGAAATGTCAAGATCAAGTTCCCACAGCTTCTTCCTGAGAGTCTGGGTGATGATCTAGGTTTTCTGCCTCTCAGGTTCCTGCTTTTTCTATTAGATGACACTAGTTACATAAGGCTTTTATCTGTTATTGATGCTGTGGAAATTGTATATATTTTCAATAAAATTGTCGTGAAAGTTTATCCATTGCCATGTGGAAGTTGGGACGCTGAGAAGATCCCTAACCTTGATCTTGAGTCTTCCAGATTTCTGTCTCCCTGCCAGATATCATGTGGGTGCCCTCAAATAGGATGCACGTAAAACCAAACTCATTGTCCCCTTCCTGGCAGCCTGTTTCCTGTGGCTCACACACGTGAACCCGGCAGGTCAAGTTTGCCCTTGCCCGGCAGACAGCCCCACGCGCAGGGCACAGTTCAGCCCATGACTGCTGCACAGCCAGTGGAGCTCTGCTACCTCTACCAGCCGCCAGCACACACCCGGTTTCCCCTCTGCTCTGCCTTACCCGTGTGCTGTCCCACTCAGTTTACTTTAAATCCTGGCCCTTAGATGTTTCTTCTTTTCTTTTTTAATTCAAGTATAGTTGATTTACAATGTTTTGTTAGTTTCAGGTGTACAGCAAAGTCATTCAGTTATATATGTATAATTTCAGTATATATATATATATTCTTTTTCAGATTCTTTTCCATTATAGATTATTATAAGATATTGAATACAGTTCCATGTGCTATACAGTAGGACCTTGTTGTTTACCTATTTTATATATAGTAGTGTGTATCTGTTAATCCCAAACTCCTAATTTATCCCTCTCACTCTCTTTCCCCTTTGGTAACCATGAATTTGTCTCCTATGTCTGTGAGTCTGTTTCTGTTTTATAAGTAAGTTCATTTGTATCATTGTTTTAGATCTCACATATAAGTGATATCGTACGATATTTCTTGTCTGACTTACTTCACTTAGTATGATAATCTCTAGGTCCATCCATGTTGCTGCAAATGGCATTATTTCATTTTTTTTTTATAGCTGAGTAGTATTCTATCATATATATACACATCTTTATCCATTCACCTGTTGATGGACACTTAGGTTGCTTCCATGTCTTGGCTATTATAAATAGTGCTGTAATGAACATTGGGGTGGATGTATCTTTTCGAATTAGAGTTTTCTCTGGATATATGCCCAGAAGTGGGATTGCTGGATCATATGGTAGCTCTTAGATGCTTCTTTTGTCCTTCTAAGTTCCTACCTGCCATGTCCCTCCTGGCCCAACTCTTTCTGGTATCAAAGGATTTTTCTCCATAGCAACCAACTCTCCTGAAGCTTAGGTCCAGGACCTCTCTCTTTGGATGCTCTGTATCCCTAGATACAGAACACTGTTTGGTTCTGTGTCCCTTTGCTCCCGAGGGCTGGAAAGAACAAGACTTGGATTCTCTCTGCTTGGTATCCACATTCAATTAGTTGTCTATTTCAGCTGTTTCCATCTCCGAGTCTACTGCAACCATTCTCTTCCCTCGCTCCATAGTTCAAACCTCCATTTTCCCTTGCCCAGACTCTACTCCCGAGGGTCAAATTTAAGTACAACCCACCAATATGTTTCATGACATGGAGACGAACACAGGTTTCGGTGCTTACCAGAAATAATCTAACCTTTCTTAGAGCTAATGGTGCACATAGTCTGAGTTTAGAGGAAATAGAAAACATTTCCTTACTCTTCCCACTGGATCTCCTTTTGGTCCACATACAGGCTTCTTCGTATAGACAACTAGAATTCTCCCCCGCTTGGTCTCCTTCCGTCCTTCCTTTCCCACCTTTGTCACTCTAGCCTTTCACCTTCGTCTCATGCCTTACTTTGCTGGAAAAAGCCAGAAGCCAGGAAACCATTTTTATCCTTGTGGCCAAAGCCAACAAAATGTTTTGCCCTGGATTCTTACCCTTTTCTAAATGAAGCTCCTACACACACGTCTCCTTTGCCAATATGATTCACCACAGATGGCATAGCTTGGTTCTACATTATTATGCTAAAATAATGGATATCCAACCCAAACCTTGTCTCCCGATTCCAGACTCATATGTCCATTTTCTCCTCAACATCGCCACATGGACATTGTGTCAGTCAGGTTTCAACCACAGAAACAGAACCAGTAGGAGATAGATATTAAGAGGTCTATTGAAAAGAATTGGCTTATGTGATTGTGGGAGCTGGCTAGAGAAATCTTCAAACCACAGGATGGACTGCCAGGAAAGGCAGGCTGGGACTCTCCTACATGGGCTGAAGCGGCAGGACAAAGGTGGAACTTCTTCATCAGGGAGGCCTCAGCTCTGTTCTCTTTTCAACCGATGGAATCAGGCCCACCCAGAATAATCCCCTTTATGAAAACCTATCATCTATGGACTTGACTCACATCTACAAAATACCTTCACAATAACACTTAGACAAATGCTTGATAGAGTAACTGGAGGCTATAGTCTAGCCAAGTTGATACACCAAAAGAGCATCCCAAACATTTAATAGATGCACCTCAGAATTAATATGTCTTTACTGAACCCCAGTTCTGCCCTCCCCAGGCACTCTCTACAAACTGGCTGCCCTGCAGTGGCAACGCCATCCTTCAGTTGTTCAGGACACACACTCTGTGTGGTAGGTTAAATATTGGCATCCCAGCTATGCCCGTGCACTCATCCCCAGAACATTTATGGCAAAAGGGACTATGTAGATGTGACTAAATTAAGAATCTTGAGATGGGAGATTATTCTGGGTTCCCCGGGTGACCAATGCAATCACAACAGTCCTTATAAGAGGACCCAGGAGGAGAAGGAGGTGATGTGCTGATAGGAACAAGCATTGATGTGATGGGCTTTGAAGACAGAGGGAAGGGGCTCCAGGCAGCTTTTAGAAGCTGAAAAAGGCAAGGGGCAGATTCTCCCCTCAGCCTCCAGAGGTTTCAGCCTTGCCAACACCTTGACTTTAGCCCAGTGGAACTGATTTCAGACTTCTGACCTCCAGAACTGTAAGAGAGGAAGTTTATGTCTTTTGAAGCCACGAAGTTTGTGGTGCTTTTCTATAGCAGCAATAAAGAACTAATGTATCAGGGGGCTTCCCTGGTGGCGCAGTGGTTGAGAGTCCGCCTGCCGATGCAGGGGACGCAGGTTCGTGCCCCGGTCTGGGAGGATCCCACATGCCGCGGAGCGGCTGGGCCCGTAGGCCATGGCCGCTGGGCCTGCGTGTCCGGAGCCTGTGCTCCGCAGCGGGAGAGGCCACAACAGTGAGAGGCCCGTGTACCGCAAAAAAAAATAATAATAATAAAAAATAATAGAACTAATGTATCCATGTCTGATCTGAGGTGACATCTTCTTTACTTTCAACATGTCCAGAATGGAACCACTTTACAACACTTCCCTGGCTACCCCCCGGTTCTAGCCTTCACCATCTCTGCTCTGGATGATGTCAATAGCCTGGTAACTGTCCTGGTCCACTGTTCTCCATTCTCCTTCCCCCACCCCCAGGCCCCAAGCAGCCGCTGCTGGCTTATACGGCACCTTCGTGAGAGTCGGAAAAACGTGCCCCTTTCTTCAGGCAGACGCAATCTCATGCCAGGGTTCATAGTGTGGCCAACAGAGTTGAGCCTGAATGTCCTCACACAGGATATCACCTCAACGACTGTACACAGCAGCCCTGCCTACACCTTCTTAACAGTGGTCTGCATTACCCCGTTAAAGGGAAGTCGGGTCCTATCACTGCTCTGCTCAAAACCCTCACAAGTCTCTCGTCTGGCCAGTTACCTCTCGGGTCTCCTTTCTTTACTCTCCTCCCTCTGTTTCGCGCAAGAAGGCTGTTGGAGGAAAGAAGGCTTTTCCTCAAATGTCCCAGACACCTCAGAGTTTTTTCTCTCACTGTTTGTTCCCTCAAGTTGCAAAGATTTGTCTGCAATATCCAAGTGACTGGCTCTCTCACGTCCTTCAAGTGTTCGGTCAAATGTCCTTGTTTTAGTGACATCTACCCTGACTATCCTGGTAAAAAGGTACAACCCACACCTCTACCCCGACGCTTCCTAACCATTTATCCTGACTTATTTTTCTCCTTGACGCCTATAACCATCTAACATTCTATATATAAAATGACTTAATTATTATATTTATTATAACCTCTAAGAGGGTAGAAATTTTTTGTTTGTTTTGGTTTTGGTTTTTTGGCCGTGCCATGCGGCATGTGGGATCTTAGTTCCCTGAGCAGGGATCGAACCCGTGGCCCTGGCATTGGAAGTGAGGAGTCTTAATCACTGGACCGCCAGGGAAGTCCCTAGAGCTTTTATCTGATGTGTTCACTCCTGTATCCTTAAATAATATCTGGTATCTAATAGGTGCACTATGAAGTTTTGAATGAATGAATAAAAGAGTCCTTTCTATTCTAGTTTGGGCTCTCCCAGAAGCAGACTCTGAGCCAACAATGCAGATACAAGAAGTTTATTTGGAAGGTGATCCCAGTAAACACTGCTAGAGGCATGGGGAAGTGAGACAGAGGATGGAAGACAGCCAATGAGGGGTATGTTTTCAAACCCTCCAGTTATACTGCGGGTAACTGGAGCTTCAGCTCACTGGGGGCTCCTGGGAACTGGTATACACCTCTGTAAGAGAGGAAAGATGATTTTTCTCTACCTTTTTGTGTTCCGCAGCTGGGCCTGAGAATTAAACTGGCAACAGATTAACAAGAGAAAAGCATACAAGTTTTCTTCGAGGTTAATGTTTTTCCATGGCACGAGAGCCTTCATACAAAAAAAGATGAAGACTCAAAGAAGTAGACAGACCTGAAAGCTTATGTTACCATTTTAACAAAGAATGATAAATTGTGGAGTTGTGAGGAGACAAAGACAAAAGGGGTTTGAGCTTGGGGTGGGAAATTGTGAGAAAGTGACTAGGAAATATACAGGGGAAACTAATGGAAGACAAAGGTTGCTTCCTAGGGTTGTTTGCACAGATGCATCTTGGTATCAATTCCCTGTCTCTGCTGATAAGAATGTTCTCTTCTTCCTGGTACAGGGAGAGCACATTTTTCCTGGGAAATTTATGTCCTGCTTTTAAATAGAAAGGGGGAGGTCAGAGAGTACCTCTGCGCTTTCTCAAGTGCCTTCCACTCAAAATCATCAATAAGTCAGAGTGGCATATTTGGGGTTGTCATGTTCACCTCAGAATCACCCCACCCAGGAGGCTAGGGATCTGGGGTCTTTATCCACCAAGTCCCAAAAGGGGCATTAATTCTATGGTACTTCTCTTCTGTCACATGCACAGGGAAGAGCTGACTGCATCCTGGGAAATCCCCAAAGACATCATCGTTAGCCGCAGAAGTCAAGCCTGTTGGCATGGAAACGGTCAGGCCCGAAGGCACATAAGTGGGCTTCGATCGCATCTGCTCAGTTTCTCCTCCAGGAGAGAGAAGATGAACCTTTCCCGGCCAAATCAGTAAAGTTACAAATACAGTAACTTAATGATCTTATTATAACTGTCTTCAATTCCTGTTGCAGGACCCATCTTATCTGCCAACCTTGGTTGAGGAGTAGAGACGGGGTGGGGAGTACTGGCAGGGGAGACAAGGGTACTTGGTGGCTATCCTATGATGTTCAAGTAGAGAAGGCCTTTTTCTGCAGGAACTGAAGGAGAAGACCGAGTCAGGATACAGTAGAAAACATGAAGTGATATTTACTGGGAACCCCCTGAATTGTTGTTCTGGTTGTTTATAGGCAGCATCCTGATTGGTCAGTGCCCCTGGCCCTACGTGTTGTTCAGTACTTTGAATATTAACCCCTGGAAGGACCCTACTCACCAAACCAGGCCTGGTATCTCAAAGGATTGCCAAAGCAATGTGGCAGCCCTGGGGCAAACATGGGGATCTGGACGGCATCAAAGAAGAGGGAGTCAGTCATGGGTTGAGTGGATGAGTGGGTGGGTGGTCTGGGTAAATGCCTAAGATGAGAACCATTCTCTTTGGATGCTCTCATGTCTTTCTGCAGTGTTGATAGATAGTTGATAGATCAGGTAGTTTAAGGGGCCTGGGAAAGGATCTGTAAGTCAGACATCCTATAGACCGGACTGCCTCATCATGAAGTCTTTCTGATATTTCAATCCATTAGAGAGTCAAGTACATCCAGAGGCTGCCAAGAGAAAACTTCCCTAGTGACTATCACAATGCAGATTCCATCTACAACAGGTCAGCAAAGAGGGGTGGGTGCCTCAAGGGTCGTACTGTTCTTTTACCTGACCTACCAAGAAGCATCTCTTTGCCACGTAAAGAGAGGGTCAGAGCACGGCCTCCTCCCCCGCCCCCCAGTTCTACTAGATTGTCTTTAGGCCTGATATTATTTTTCCACTAAGCCTGTCCTCATCTTTCTTAGGTGCCTGGCTGAAAGCATGGACTAATTTGGTTGACTGATCATGATGACAGTCAATGCTGTGGTAATGGAATAGAGAGAAAAGAGGCAAAAAAGAAGCAAGTGAGTAATGAAAAACAGACCATTTGGGTCCCGGAAGGAGATGTCTACCGGAACGGCGGGAATTAGAGTTAGGAAGCCCAAGGCAGAAATAATGAAGTCCAGGATAAGGGCCTGTCACTTGGCTTTCCTTCTTGCTCCAGATAAGTTAAAACAGCTTCTAATGGTATAAAACATCACTTTGAATTCTCATCAGAGTAGGGAAACCACTGTCTCAGGATTAGCGTTCCAAAGGTAGCTTCACAACCATGACCACGTCTAAAACAGAAAGATGACTCTAGCAGCTGTTCTCCCCAAATGGTTTCAACACGATGAGGTTATAATACGGAGAAGCTAGAGCTGCAAAACTGAATATATATTCTCTTTAGAATAAAAGGAAATGACTACAAGCCCGGTAATAAATGTGGTAGCTTACTAGAAAAGCAGGTTTAAAGAATAAGGGAAGTCATGTTTGAGATTAAATTGAAAACAGGTGCCAGGCCTCTTTCATGGAGTCAGAGAATGTCAGAACTGGAGGAGACCCAGGGGTAACTTATCCAATTCCCACATTTGATGTAGCAGGAAACCCAGGTCACAAGGAATGAAGTGGCTTTCTCAATGCCACACACAGTTAGTGTCAGATTTATCTCCTAATTCCAACTTTAGTCTGCTTTTAAGACATTTTCATACCTCTGGTACAAAATCAATGAAATAAACCCGTGCTTCTTTTTGTAAGATCTGTTATGAATTTGAATCCTAAATAATCACACCTATTTGACCATTTCCTCTATGCCCGCATCCTCTGCAGCCTTATGCTTTGCCGTATTTTCATCAGTGCTGTCATGCTTTCCCAGTATCTTAGATGGCTCAAGACCTTGACTGTATTTTTTCATTCACTTGACTCTCTCCTTCCATCCCTACAGTCAAAGCAAAGAACAAGCCCTCACTGTCTCAATCTGCCTTACTATACCAGTGGTCTTTTACCTATATTTGTTGTTTCCCATCTTTCCTTTCTATTATCAAACTTAAACATCGGGAAAATCATCTCATTTTTTTGTCTCCCAAAATCTTTAATATTTTTTTCATCCCTGGCAGACCAAGTCTTGTCTCTTCAACTAGCAATCTCCATCATCTAATCATATCCTTTCTTTTTTTTTTACTGAAAATTTTAAAGCTTTCAAGTTTATTTTTTAAGTCACTATTCTATTTATTTTTTATTTTTTAAAATAATTTTTTATTGGAGTATAGTTGATTTACAATGTTGTGTTAGTTTCTGCTGTGCAGAAAAGTGAATCAGCCACACATATACATAGATCCACTCTCTTCTAGACTCCATTCCCAAATAGGTCATTACAGAACACCGAATAGAGTTCCCTGTGCTATATGGCAGGTTCTTATTTGTTATATTTTATATATAGTAGTGTGTATATGTCAGTCCCAATCTCCCCATTTATCCCTCCCCCTTTCTCCCTTTGGTAACCATAATTTTGTTTTCTACATCTGTGACTCAATTTCTGTTTTGTAAGTAGGTTCATTTGTACCATTTTTTAAGATTCCACGTATAAGCGATATATGATATTTGTCTTTGATTTACTTCGCTCAGTATGACAATCTCTAGGTCCATCCATGTTACTGCAAATGGCATTATTTCGTTCTTTTTTATGGCTGAGTAATACTCCACGCTACTAATCGTATCCTTTCTTAGCCAATGAGTAGCTGCCATTACTCACCAATATGAGCCCCCAACACCTCCCATCTCCGTACACTTTGAGAAATAAACTACACATAAACCTTCCGCACTAAACAAATACATACTACATACAACCTCCCCCAACAGAAATGCTTTTCTACTCTTCTCTGTGTATCTAAATGCCACCCGTTCTTCAAAGCCCAGCAAAAACAAAAAATGAAAGGGAAACATCTTTGGTTATTCTGGCTCCTGTGTATTTTCTACTCCTTTGAGTCCCTGAATATATATGACATTGCTTCTCTAGTTCATAACTGTTCTGTGTGGACGGCTTATAAAGCCCTGTCCCATACCTCCAACAGCTTATAGTCTAATTGAGACATTTTCTGTAGGTGTTTTTCAGCAGCCACTGTACATGATGATTGTGAAAAGCCTGCCAAAGAATGAATAAAGGATGCCACCTAATGCCTGAGGAAGTTGCTCTGTGCTTGAAATCTTTAAATATATTAACATAGAGTCAATGTTTTAAACAGTGTGTAGCTTTTGTGTGGCAAGAAAGAACATCCTCTCAGAGTGTACCTGCATAATACACACAGAGATCCCTCATCGAGTTTCTCTAGTGCCATTTGTCTTGAGAACTCGTTGTTTTCCCATGGAGCAAGAAGGAGGGTGAGATCATCTCTCAAAACCATGCTCTTGAGCTGACAGGAATTCGTTCATTCAGTCGGTCAGTGTATCAGCTGGTCATTCAATCGACAGATATTATTTGAGTATCTACTATGTACCAGGCATTTTCTGGAACCATTAGGACTTCCTCTCCCTTGTTATTTCTCTTTCTAGGAGAGAGCCACTTCCTCACCAGGACAGTGGACCATATGGTGATCATTTTTCACTTGTGCAACTTACAAGGTAGAAACGACTCTATTTCTACTCCCTGGCTCAGGCTTGGCTCTCTCCTTTAGCATGCTGGTTCCCTGAAGAATTAAAACCAAACTATTTTTTTCTCACTAGACCCATTTTTTCTTTGGTTTCAATGACTTGTCCTGGTCCTGGGCTCGTGAAACAAACACTGATGCCTCTGTTCTTGCCCACAGGAAATATCTGACTAATTGTTCAGCTGATTATGGATATACTTACTCAGTTTCCCTGGTCTGAGTCACCAAACTCAATCAGTGCCTTTAGTGAGGTTATTTTCCCACTTCAGATTCTGTCCTGATTCCCTTCCTAACTTTACCAGAAAATCTTTACCTTTAAGGTTTAGTTCTAATGGATATTTAATCTCTACTTTACAATATCATCCTATTTCCACTCTAATAATAATAATAAATAGAACAATGGTAATGACGACTAGCATTAATTTGGCAACTACTATATGTTAGACACTGTGTTAACACATTATTGTTATTACTATTATCATTATTATTATGAATTCATTCAATCCTCACAACAACTCCTGAAGTAGACATTACTATTATCTTCATTTTGCAAATGAGGAAATTTCTGATGATAGAGTAATATTGTCTGTTTATTATATCACGTTTTTTTTTTTAATGCCCTCTAGCAGCATCTAATGGTTCAAACCAGCAAAGGCCAAATTTAGTGATCTTTTCCCACCCCCTCAATACCACCAAATAGTCTTCTCCTTCACATGTATAATTTCATTTTAAAAACATATAGCACTCTTTTTTTTTCTGGGAGGTCTCATTATTGTCTATTGAGCTTCCAATAGACTCAAACTCGAATACTTACACTTTAGGAAATCCACATTCTCACTGTATCTACGGTCAGGAATATTTAGAATATATTTAACTTTGAAATTTAATGAGCAAACTAGAATATAAAAATCACGTTTCCAACATTAAAATTTGCCATTAGAAGTCCAGGTTAAACGAATTTACCCAGTTATTATATTATGAGCATGTCAATTACCAGTAAACCTTAGAAATATGAATAACCTGTCAGGTCCAGAGCACTGTAAATTACTCACCCCTCCCCACACCCACATAGAGTCACCCCACATGGAGTCTTTAGGGACTCATAAATGGGCCACTGTAATGGTGAATGAAGCTCTGATTGAGAAAAGAGATCACACATTCAAAATTCAACTGGAAATCAGATTCTCATCTATCTGATTTAGGACGCTTTTTCTCTGTGCATTCTAACGTTCCCAGTTTTGAAACTAGTGCAATAAAGTGGAGCCTAAAGATGAGTCCCATACCTAAGCTGCCCTTCCAAACGCCAAATGGGAACCAGAGGAGAAAGCCAAAGGGGAAGAGTTGGGAGTGAGTTGCCTGAGCGTGTCCCTGACTTAGATTTTGTGTTAAGGATGGAGGAGCTCCAACAAGCTTTTCCCAGAATGCTGTGCTGGGAGATAATGCATCTGGCATCCTTAGTAACAGTGAACGAATGAATGAATGAACACCAATAATGAAATATGCTTTTGCCTGGAGTCTCTTCATGCATAAATCATTAAGAAATTCAACATAGAGATAGGTAACAGCTCAAAGATTTGATAACTGGGGTCCTGGCTCTCTCTTTTCACCTTTCAGGACAGATATCGAAGGCACTAGAGAAATGTACATTGTTAGAAAAGACTGATGAACGTTGATACTTTGAATACTTTTTTCCTGGGCATTGAAAGGAGGTGAAGATGTTGCTATGATTTTCCCTGATGCTGAGATGTTGCACATTCGATTTGTTGTAATATTATCCCTTTGGTGAAGTTCCTTTTAGATGACAGTCCTGAAATTAATGAAAACCACATCCTCTCATTAATGAGTTTTAAACTCTTTTTTTTTTTTTTTTTTTTTTTGCGGTATGCGGGCCTCTCACTGTTGTGGCCTCTCCAGGTTCAGCGGCCATGGCCCACGGCCCCATCCACTCCGTGGCATGTGGGATCTTCCGGGACCGGGGCACGAACCCGTGTCCCCTGCATCGGCAGGCGGACTCTTAACCACTGCGCCACCAGGGAAGCCCGAGTTTTAAACATTTTATAACTGGTGACGTGGTCTTCCTCCATCTCTTTCACTTAGAGTCGCTTAACAAGAATATGCCTTTCTTTCTCTTGCCTTTTTTCACACTTACGCTGAAAGCTTAACCAACTCCATTCAGACCTAAAGAAAGAACCAATGTGGTTTTGTACTTCATAAGAGCAACTGCTCTATGTGTTAGGAGCAGCTTTCTATAGACTCTTAGGAGAGACAGGCATCTCCAGCCCTGATCTCTTCTCGCACCTATTTCATAAGGTGCATCTCTATGTGTTTCTTGCCCCACCACAAGGAAGAGAAGGGAGAATTTTGGTCCTAGTTAAAAAAGAAAGTGTCCTTGTTTACAGTGAGAGAAGTAAGGAGGAACTAAGTAGTGGTAAAATAATGTGTTCAGACACATTGCCCAGCCCCTTTCTCCATGCTTTTCAGAAAAGGAACCACGTCAAGGAGAAAAGGAAAGTTCTGGTCCCAGATATCCGAGTTCTGGGTTACAAAGAGTCATAAAAGTGGTGATTTGATGCTGGGTCTCTACCCACACAGAGCACAGCCTCACAGCTCTGGTTCCTGCGTTAGCGCCTGTCTAATGCTAATTTGTAGCGTTAGAAAGGCTAACTTGAGTTTTATCATTTTGTGTCATTTAAATGAGTTATTTAACTTCTTAGTTTACCACTTGCAGGCAGGGTCAAAAGGATCTCAGCCCTCACTGGGTGTGCCTCTCGGGAAACTGAGGCAATTAGGGAGGTTGTCCTAATATAGGACAGTGAGGCCCTTCATTCCATACAGACTTGGGGAAAAATGTGGAATTACATTGTAAGCAGTCATTAAATTTAAATGTTCTGTTTCATCATTTAGTTCATTAATAAGTCTCTAGTGCTCTAAAAGCACTCCTAGCAAATTTGGTAGCTCTCAATCATGCAAAGCATTGATTCTGATTCATAGTTGTCCAACTTCTTAAACAGAAGAAATTAATGCCTTGTCCTTTAACAACTAAAATTTGGTAGAACAGAAGCCTTTGGCATGAGGGGTTCTTAAGAATAAATGCTGTGAAATGGCAAGGAAAATGTTGGGATTCATTACTTTGAGTTATTTGCTTTAAAAGATGCCTTTTGTTTAAAAGTGAGTTTGCAATGTGTGTCAGGATGGAGTCATAGAACACAGGAGGCTTCTATAAACTTTATTAAAGAACAAGGAAATGCATATAATTTATTTATCCATTCATATAATGTATGCAAAAGTATGTATTGAATTAGTCAGAGGCTACTTGAAATGTAGGATTCTCAAAAACTTCTGAAGTTCAGATTCCTTTAGTATTGTTTGTAAAGATAAGTCATTCAGAGAAAGACAAATGTCATATGATATCATTTATATGGGGAATCTAAAAAAATGATACAAATGAACAGAAACAGACTCACAGACACAGGAAACAAACTTACGGTTACCAAAGGGGAAAGAGAGAGAGAGGGATAAATTAAGAGGTTGGGATTAACGTATACAAACTACTATATATAGAATAATCAACAAGGACCTACTGTCTAGCACAGGAAACTCTACTCAATACTCTGTAATAACCTAGATGGGAAAAGAATCTGATAAAGAATAGATTTGTGTATACGTATAACTGAATCACTTTGCTGTACACCTGCAAACAACATTGTAAATCAACTATACTCCAATATAAAATAAAAATTAACAAAAGAAACTTCTGAAGTTCAGATTCCTTTTGTATCGTTTGTAAAGATTAGCCACTGTAGAACACCACTGTCATCAATAACATTTGCCCTAAAGTAACTACCGAGATTCTAACTTAAGTGTGAAACCTCGCAGCAGAGCTAAGGCGAGTCAGCAGGGAAGCGTATATTATGATGGTTCAGAGCCCTAATGATTAAGTCAGGTATACGTGGCTTCCGGTCCTGCTCTGCCACTTACTAATGTTAGAGGACCCTGAGCTATGTGACTTATTGGAGCCTAGATGCTTTTCATCTATAAAACGACTAACATAGAACCTCTCTATCTCTTACCTTGTTGTAAGGACTAGTTGGAGTGTTGAGCAGAGTGGCTAGGACATGGTAAACACTCAATAAATCCTCACTCATTTTATTAGTAATACTATGCTTTTCAATCTCCCAAACGGTGGTTCAGGTTAGTAAAGAAGAAAAAGGTTCTTAAGAAAATAGAAAGAAGCTAAAAATCTCTTCGGAGGGACTCCCACGGCATACTGATGGTTTTCAAATAAAAAATTGCTGCCTGTTGATGTCACGGTGTCAACATGACATGAGACATCATTGGGAATAAAAAATCAGAAGAACGAAATCTTCATCTATGACTGGGAAAACTTCCTTTGGGAGAGCTTAACAAGATAATAAAGACAAGACAATGGGTAAAATTATGCAGAAGTCTGAAAGTCATGTCTGAGAGAGACCTGTCACGTGGAAGAGTGACAAATATTGGTTAATGGCAAGAGGACGAATCCAAAGAAATAATAAACCTTCCACCATGACTGATGACAGTGTTATACCAGAAAGCTTATAAGACAACAAATGAGGACATAACTATAAATCAATCACATCAACATGATTCCCAATAACTTGTGGAAGTCTCTCAGAAGTGTGTGTACTACTGTAGCAATTTAGTTCTAAGGGTTGTTGGAAGACTTGAAGCATAGGCTATGCAAGAACGCTAACACCCTCTCCAAAGAATTGAAAACTATCATGTATCAAATTTTATTGCCCTCAATTTTCTGTTACCGGTCATTATATTCTAAATTAATGCTCACATTTAAATTGATATCTCAAAACATTGATATCTCAAAACACACCAAGTGGTACAGAATTCAAATATATAAATAAAAATTACCCAGTCCAGAACAAGTTCAAAACAAATGTTATTTTCCTCAACGAACTAAGGATAAGAAAGCATTCGAGTTGGTGACATCCTAACTAATTTGGTCAATGTGTGAGGTTAAATAAATTGTCCAATTTCTCACTTGCTTTTTTTGGTCATGTTCGATTTATGCAATGGAAAAATACAACCAGGTCAGAACAAGAGAAGGGTGACAGGCCCAGTAGAGGTGGAACTGGGGCCAGTTGGGTATCAGTTGAAGATAGGAGGTAATGGAACCACAAATCCTGAGTCCTACTCTACTCAATATTCTGTGATAACCTATATGAGAAGAGAATCTGAAAAAGAATGGATATAGGTATATGTATAACTGAGTCACTTTGCTGTACACCTGAAAGTAACACAACATTGTAAATCAACTATACTCCAATAAAATTTTTTTTAAGTTTTTTTAAAGTAAAAAAAAAAAAAATCCTGAGTTCTAATGTCAGATATCACATTAAATGTTGTGGCTTCGAAAGTCACTTTGCCTCTCAGAACCAAGACTTTCTGATATGCCAAACGAGGACGTCAGACTAATAATTTCTCAGGTTCCTGCCAACCCTAGCATCCTGTGATTTCAGCTGTTCCCTTTGTTGCCCATATCATTCCTTTTGCCATAACCATCTTCATGTCTGTGTGGACATGGGATAGAGATAAGGATTGGGCTGGGAAAGGGATGTGAGGCTTTTATGAAGAATGGAGAAAGAAGTGACAGGCTGTATTGAAAAGGAAAAGGCACTCTGTTGAATATTCACCCCTTAGAGGTTGCACTGACTCTATTATCATATATGCAATTCTTTGATATCCAGTAACGTGATGAATAGCTGGCAATACAAGTGCTTGAAATGATAACAGACCCTTGCGTACTCACGTATCTGATGGCTTTCACAGTAGATCTAACTAAGGTGGTAAAAATTCCCGAATTCGGGCATTTACAACATTCCATGGGCTTCATATGTTCTCCTAAATTGTATTCCTGCTGAAGGTGACATGCTTCTTGCGTTGAACCTCAGACCGCAAATGAATGACTCTTTTCACCAACACCCAAGTTTTATCTCACCCTGATAGCTTTTGTCTTGGTGGGAGAAATTACTGAAATTATTTTACGAGTTACTTTTTGTCCAAAAATGGGGCATAAGGTGGATATATTTGCATCATGCCTCCAATTCACGAATGGATTGACATTCTGCTGTGATGCATCTTACACTTCTACCTGCCGGCTGAGACCTGTCACTTCCTCAATCTTCTCCATGTTTTCTCTGCATCCATCTATAGGACAACCTCTTGGTTTTCTCTTCTGGCCCTTTTTTTTTTTTTTTTTAATAAAGAAAATAAGTTCTTATTCACTCCTGAAAGTTAATCTGTTTGTGGAGTAGAAAACAATACAATTATAAATCTATATTCGCGTTACATATACTGACTTGAGCCATGATACTTGCTTGCTCACAAAACTGAGTGACCTACAGCTGACACAAACCTCACAGGTTTTGCGATTCATTCATTAGAAGTTTTTCACATTTTTTCAACTACTCACCAAACACCAAGCATGGGCATTTTACCTTGCATTTCATTAAACTCAATCATCATGATAACCTTATGAGGTAGGTGTTATTATGACCCCAAGATGGGGTCCAGAAAGGTTCAGTAACTAATTCAAGGTCACTCGTCACTGGTAACAGAGCCAAGACTTGACTTTGGCTCTAACTCCAAAGCCTCCCCGAAATACACTCTTTAGCAATATTAGAGATCGCTACACGTCAGGCACCTCGTGAATCACTTCCAAATCACTGATATTGCAAAATTACATTCACAAATGCCTAAACGTGCAGGTCGTGACTCTTCATGTCGGAAATGATGCTACGTGTGGTGATAACAGTGCAGCTGGACCTGCAAACAATTATATATGAAAAAGGAATCTGTACACTATAAACCCAAAGAATGTTGGTGTCTATTAAGTAAATGCAAAAATTATCTATATTTATGCCTTTGCTGAATTACAGACTAAAATATGACTGGACTTGTCCGTAAATTATAAATATTAAAAATGGTTTTAAAAATTTTGCTTCTCACTGTTTTTTTGACTAACATAAAGATCATCGCACTGAAAAACTATTTCATCTTCAGCCTCTACCTACCTGTCCAAGTGTTAATACTTTTCATTTGACTGTGGTTTTGAATAAAGTGTTCACTGTATCATGCTAGCTTCTACTTTGGGAAAGATGAAAACACCATTATTAATGCTATAACTTTTAAGCAAGTTTCTGATTTTGGTGCAGGTGGTACAGTTCACTTTGCTTAGAAAAGAATGTGGGGTATTTTTGTCTGTCTGTTTGTTTGTTTGTTTGTTTTTGTGGTATGTGGGCCTCTCACTGTTGTGGCCTCTCCCGTCGCGGAGCACAGGCTCCGGACGCGCAGACTCAGCGGCCATGGCTCACGGGCCCAGCCGCTCCGCGGCATGTGGGATCTTCCCGGACCGGGGCACGAACCCATGTCCCCTGCATCGGCAGGCGGACTCTCAACCACTGCGCCACCAGGGAAGCCCAAGAATGTGGGGTATTTTTGTAGAAAAAGATAAAAAATATTTAAAGATTATTAGGTTAAAATTTTTTCAAGTACAAAAAAGCATTTCCAGTTTAATCCATTACTCCTCTCCCCTTTAATGCTGGGCTTAGAAAGCAGAGTGAGGTAAAGTATATTCAGGTCTCAACCTCCCAAGCATTGGAGTCCAGTTAACAGGTGGATAAGAAATTTATTTTTCTTAATAGAGTTATATGTCTGGAATTTATTTAGTGGTTTTGAGGGAGACTAGAAAACAGGATTGCAAATAGGGTGGGAAAATAAGCCAGAAAAACCAAGATAATTTCCAGTTGAATTATGACCTCAAATGGATTCCAGAGAATGGAATTTCCATAATTCACAATCCTATTATGGGTTATTTCTGGAGCCTTTGGGGCTAAATGCAATATCCTCTGTAGAATCCCAAACCTATTTCCTGCCCTGTTAGTCTTTACTCTGCATTCCCTATCTCACTAATTAATTGTATTTTATATGCTAACAGCTTCCGAAAAGGAATGGAGGTGGCTTGTTACGAATGCCAGAGAAATGGAGTCATTAACTTAAGGGGAACAAAAGGGAACAGAGCTATGTTATTAAAAGAAGAAGTAGTTGTACCAGGATACCAGCCTAAGAATAATGATGACAACTGAGCAAAAAAAGGTAAGTTTCCACATTCCCAGCAGTCACCGAAAACATGTTTACCCCGTGTAGTGAGGATAAGTAAGAGTAAAACATCGAAACAAGCTCTAGAAGAGCAATTGCTAAGAGAAAATAGATTCAGAGCATAGAAAGTCTGATGGAGGTGACAAGACATAGCTGTCACTCCAAACAAACGAAGGAAAAGAAATTCTATTCAAAGGAACATGAAAGGATCCGAAAAAGAGAGAAGTTAACACAACTGGAAGTGTTTGTTCCCTATGAATAAGCCCTTCCTTCAGAGATTTCTGGATGCAATATTAATTCCAGACAGGGGCGGGAAATAACCAAATGTCACCCAAATGATCTGGAAGTTAATGTAACCTCCTAACATATGATTTACTTTCCAGAAAACAATTTACTCTCAGTTAGATTCCGCCTGGAAAATTCACTTTCAAAATGGGAGAGGGAGTGAAAAATATATACATGCCCAAGCAGCTTAACTGCTTAGGTCCTACAGTCAGGGTCAATTACAGACGGAAGGAGCAAGAAACTGAACATTTTCTGTCGATTTGGTGCTGTCGCCAAGTTCACGGCGGGGGAGCCGAACCACAGAGACACCCGGGTGCTGTGCTGGCCTGTTTGGAGCTGCTTCCCCCTTGACTTTCGTGGGTCCCGCCCTCGCCAGCACATCTGGCAGGCACTGTCTGGCACTGACGTCCGTGGAGCAGCCCATCAGGCCCGTCTGCAGCCTCCGCCGCGGGGGGGTGGGGGTGGGTGGGACACAAGGCGGCTTTTCTTAACCGTCCACTCCCTGGGCTTCCGAGCTCCTGCACCGCGTCTGCAACATCATTCTCCACTAAGTGGAGGACCTGAAGACAGGATGACATGTCCCAACACAGGTCTGGTGTCCCAGACCTGCTCCGATGGCATGTGATTTCCGCACCTTGAGAACACATGGGCCTTTGTGCGACATGCATCTGGAAAACTTCCCAGATCATGGATCTGCCCTCTGATTTACACCTTGCAGAAGAAGGCTGACCCGCAGGAAAGCCAGCGAATCTATAAGCGGTGGGTGGGCTGGGTTCCCTCCCCCAACCCCTGCCTCCTTCTTATTCTGAGAAACAATCGTGGGTGTTCCCACCTCCCCAAAACTCCCTCCCCTGGAAAAACGAGGAGGGGGAAAAAGCTGCTTCCTGGCTGAATAAAGCTGAAACACCTGTGTGCCAGAAACAGGCAGAAGGAGACGGATCTATCTGCCCTGCTCGATTCACTCGGAGGTTAGGGTGGGAAACCCACTCCAGAGCAGAAGATTCCTTTGGTCCTTATTCTCATTCCCTTGCAATTCTTCTTCTCACATTTCTCTCCCTCTCCCTCACCTCTCTCTACCCAAGGATGAACGTGCAATGTCAAAAACGACCTTGTGCTTCAAAATGGCCTGAAAGGCAGTTATATTTCAGGGGGGAATCTCCCTGGCGTTCGCTACTCATCCTGCCTTTATGGTCTGGGCTGGAAAGACACTCAGAAAGAAACACAGTACAATACTCAGTGCACACTGACCTCTGTCATCAATAGTCTGTCCTCGATGTGACGGCTGTGGCTCTTTTGCTCATGTGAAATGTGTGCGGAGCTTCATTCAATCCTGAGAATATTTACTGAGCACGAATACGCCTGGTGTTGGGCTGAGTCCCAGAGGTGTGACATCTGGCAAGAAGGCCTCATCAGAGCTCGTGGATGAATGCAGTAAAAACAACCGCCTTGTATTGCAAAAACAATGTCACATTTCACACGTTGAATGTTATTTTATTTTTTTATTTGCATTTTATTTGCATTTTTATTTTGGTGCTTTTATTTATAAACAGCTTTCTTTTTCTCTCACATTGAGCAAGGTCCTTATAGAACGTAGAAGAGGCCCAAATTGCTTGCTACAGTATGTGTAACCTGTAACTAACATGTGCAGGCAACTAATGAGAGTTCTGCGAGAATAATAAGACGGTAAGAGTTGGGTTGCATTAGCAGCCCTCTAAACTCTATTACACAAATAAGCTTTCTAGACAGCTACCAAAAATGGCCTGGGGTATGGGGGGTGGGTGGGGGTGGGGAAGAGATAGGGGTTATCAATCAGGGCCTAAAATTAATCAGGCAATAATAGTTTGTGGTGGGTTTTTAAAAATATGTTTTATTTTGAGATAATATTAGGCTTACAGAAGAGAAGCAGAGATTGTATGGAGAGTTTCTGTAGACGCTTCATCCAGCTCCTGCTAAAAGGAACACCTTACATAACCATGGTACCTGCATCCCAAGCGAGAAATTAACATTGGTACAACACTATTAACTCTGTGACAGACTTTATTGAGATGTTGCCAGTTTTTCCACTAATGTCTTCTTTCTGTTCTGGGATCTAAGCCAGGATATCACATTGCATTTAGGTTTTGTTTAGGTTTTTTCTTTTTTTTAATTGAAGTATAGTTGATTTACAATGTTGTGTTAATTTCTGCTGTACAGCAAAGTGATTCAGTTATACATATATATACCTTCTTTTGTACAGTCTTTTCCATTATGGTTTATCACAGGATATTGAATATAGCTCCCTGTGCCATACAGTAGGACCTTGTTGTTTAGGTTTAGTTTAAATGAGGTATTTCTGTTTTCTCAGTAGGTGTCTTATTGTTATACTAATCACCCTTTGGAGGAAGGAGATCTCCTCCTTAGGATCTGTAGAATGAAGAAAAGGAGATAGGAAACAAGACAAAATGAAAAGATGGGATGCTGGGATTTACTTATTTTTTATTTAATCTACCTTCACGGAGAACAGAATGCCTTAGGAAAGTGGTTTTCCTGACCCTGACTATCTTCTCAGGCCTGGGAAAAATGACAGGTCAAGTACTCTCTTTTGGTAACCTTGTTAATCTCAAGGGGCCCAACAGCCAACCAGGCTGATGCAGCCCTGAGTATTCTTTCCATTTCACGGATGGGGAAAATGAAGGCCTGCCTGGCTGAATATGTGTGTAGGCTCACAAAGGCCTATGGAACATATAATTAAACTGAAACGAATGGGGAATGAGCTCAGCCCTGAAGTCTCAGTTGCTAACCCTTATTACACGAAATGACATTGATATGCAAGGATACAAGGAAAATGCTTTTACAGGGGAAAACGTGGAGCAGAAACCGGAGTCCCTAAGCATATCTGGGGGTGGGGAGTTGGGGGCGGAGGGGTCCATGCTCCTGTAGTAATGAACTCCGGCTGGCACGAGAGAAAAGTCTAGTCATTTTCAATTGGTTTAAGCTACAATCGCCAGGCAGCTAAGTCATGTGGGACTTTCACACGTGTGAAGTTTTTCAAATTTCACAGTGACTTGGACCGGCCCTGGTGTTCCCTGGACCTTGAAGTCCAAATTACAATCAAGGCTTCAAAAAGGCTCACTGCATTTTGGACCGAGAAACCCAAGCTACAAACATCAGAGGGATTCACTTCTCAACGCTGCACATTTGCGGGTCCAGCAGAGGCAAACGTGCTGGAATTTTCACAGCAGGTATTATACTGACTGACTGTAAATACCATCCATCTTAGTCACAATTACAAACAGGTCTCCCCCCTCTCCACTCCATCCGTCCCCTTCTCTCCGGCAAAAGGATCAACGTGGAGCAAAATGTGCTCATTTCTTTGCACCAATAACATTGCAGTCAGGGAGGGGCAACCTCCCTGGATCAAAGAGGCCTCTCTAGCCAGGCAGCGTGTGGCAAAAAGAACTTTCTCCACGGCCTTGGGCGCTCTCTCTCTCTCTCTCTCTCTCTCTCTCTCTCTCTCGCTCTCGCTCTCTCTCGCTCTTTTTCTTTCAATATTAGGCATTCTTTTATAGTTTCAAATTCACATTAAAGGACAATCACCTAGTGATTCACGGCTGTGATCAACAATAAAAAATATAGGGATACCTCCCCTATAACTCTCTAAAATGCACCAACTGGCACGTTTTAAATGACTCTTTAGTAACAGAGGAGAGAAAAAAAAAAAAGCATATGAGGTAAATCCTTCAGCGGGTAACTCACCAGGGAGACTGGTAAAAATAAATTGCACAGCTCTAATTTTCCTAGCAGCTTCCATGCTATTCTTTGAAACTGAGTAAGAGCCCCTTGGCCTAATCCCAAGAGCCGATCTATAGTAAATAGTGCACACTTAATGCCTAAGTTCCTTTTTAGCACCATTCAGACAGTGACTTCAGCCACAGAGCTTAGTCATAGCAGACATTTTTGTGGTGAAAGCATTAAACCCACATGCAGCTCTCTTTCTGTGGCCACTGGGGGTCATGCTCCCTTCCCATTAGCTGAATAAATCATAAAGTCGGCTCAGACCACCCAAGGAGCACGACCAGAGAGCCACAGGCCATGCCTACAGCCGCTTATTTCTTTTCAGAATCCACAGGGGGAGGAGAAAAGAAAAAAAAAAAAAAAGAACCGAAAAAGAAAAACAAGAAAAAAAAAACACTGGCCGTAGGAAATCAATGGATTTTTTTTTTTTAAACGTGATCTCTTTCAGAGTAACCCCGAGACTTGTTGTTTATTTGTTTATTTTGTTCCAACCGGGGAGGCTGATTTAAGAAGAAAAGTGGTCGAAAAATAAAGACACAGGCATGCCTTTTGTCATAGGCTGAGTGGGCTGACAAGTACCACCCTCCCACGACCCCGTGGATTTGAAATGAAGGAAGGCCGCCCTGTGTGGCCGGGCTCTTCAGGTGGTTCTGATAAGACACAATGCAGACGCTCCCCGGGGGGCTGCGCATCCGGCGAGTTTGCGGTCAGTGGGGATTTTAACGAGGAAGCGAACGTGTTGTGCGATGTTCCCTGGGTCCAGTGATTCACTCCGCCCGGGAGAAGGATGGTCCCATGGTTGGGGAGGAAGGTCTGCGAAGTCACGTTCCCATCAATCAGTAAATAAGATAAGAAGCAGGAATTTTAAACACAACTATTAGCAGGCGACTCCCATCGCATCCACAAACCTCAGCTCATTAGGTTACGCGGTCTCTGCGGGGGAGGAGGGGGGAGGATGGCGAGCAGTAGGCGGCGGCTTTGGGGTTTCTTTTACTTGCATTTTTAAAGAGTGCGCTGAACTTTAAACAACTCTGCCCAAGTCTAACAGGCAACCGAAATTGTGACCCCTTCTATCCCCCGAAAACTATTACCTCTCCCTCAAGTATGGCCACAAGGGAAGTATACTCAAGGTGGATTCTAATGATTTCTGGAAGACTCTGGGACAGGTAGCATTTGGGATCCTGAAGGAATTTGAAGTTAAATGAGGGTTCAGTCACTTGTGTCTCCAGGAACGGCTTCCTTGGTGTCTGACAAATTTCGGTTCGTGATCTTGAGACTTGTATGTTTTCATTTGTTACTTAAGAGAATGAAATTCTTAATAGACAATATTTAACCTTGGCCTAAAATCAGGAGAATGCAGGTAACTTTTAAATGAGAAACCACAACACAAAACTGCCTAAAAACTCTACAAAGCTTTGGTTTTCAATAGCCCTCTCACTGCTCAGGAAAGGACAGCCAGTCTGTCTACATGGGACACATTACATGGTGATTTTGTGACTCATGCCCACCAGGGAGGAGGGTAAAGTCCCATATCATTTATGACCTAATAGGTGAGTCGTAGGGTCATCGTGAAGCAATTCTAACTGTCAACAGTCTGCGGGTCCTAGAAATCACAGCAAGAGGGCTGCAGTGAATCCCCTAGTGATAACCTACGGCTCATTAAAATGTAGATAATTAAAATCTTCATTTGCCAGATTACATAGAGCTTTAACTAGATTATAAAAATCTCCTCCCTTGGTGAACCAAAAGCATTCTCCACAAAACCCTTCACTCACAAACCTTCACTCATCTTTCTGGAATGACTTTCATTTCTCATTTTTCATGCATGTATTTTCCACATCACTGAGAAATAAAACATTCTTGAGCAGATGTTCTGAAGCCTTCTTCCTGAGTCAGAGTGCCTGGAAGAATTAGGCCAACTGTTGCCTGTTGTCTAGCTGCTTATCTGTGACCCACCCAACTCCTCTTGGAAACACGGCCGTGTCCCTCTAATCGCACAACGTAGACAAAGTGGCCTGCATGTGTATCTGTGGGGCTCTCTGCCTTGCAGGAGAAGGTAAACAGCTCCAAAGAAAATAGTCCAGAAGAAATAAAAACAGATGAATTTTTTAAAAATTTGGAAACAGACGCCTTTCATTATTAACAGACATCAATCACTTGGGAGATTAGCTCTTATGCTGTGTAATTGGCAACTTAGTCTCATGTAGTTAACCTCTGCCAGCATTAATTGTGTGTGTGTGTTGCTAAAGCTTTGTGTGTGCGTGTGCCTACAGAGGGTCTTGTGGATAAAGTGTACCATTTGGATACACACAGATTGGAAATTTTTCTCCCTATAGGATGTGAGGTAAAACATTGAGAAGCTGGACCTTTGAGTCACTGCAGTTAAACAGTGGCATTGAAGTGGATGGCTTTAGTTCATAAACAATACTGTTTTAAAAACAAGTCACCCACCTCCAGCCTAACACTGACCACATTTCTCAAGACAGGATTCGGGAGCCACTACCCTTCTCTCTATTCTTGTCTTGGGTTCTACTCTCTGCCCAGACTGTCTCCTTCCATTTTTCCTTTGCCTTCTCCCCAAAGTTCACCTGCTCGCCTCAATATGGCTAAACTCTGTCATGAAAAAAGCAGCTCCTGTAACACTAAATACAGACTACGTGAAAAATCCAAATTTACTACAAAATCATAATCCATTTCTTCCCTACTCTAAAGCATAACATTAATGAACGTTAATATCTTTCATAACTGGAACAACCACCACCAAGCACTTATCAAGATGAACCATATGAAATTGCCTACATTCAACTGTTTCTGGTCTACATATGATTTATGTTTATTTGGAGAACCTACTAGATGCCTGGTACTATGCATGGCATTTAAAAATGCAATAGAGCTTTGAATCCTAGTTGAACACCAGGTGTATAACCTTGGGCAAAATTCTTGATTTTTCAGTGACTAGGTTCTTATGTATAACTTGGAGATATTAACGGAACCTCAACAAGTGTTAGCTATTATTATTATGTGCTAGAGGCAGAAAGGTGATAAGAAATGACCCTGCCTTTGTGAGCCTCATAGTGTTGTGAGGTCGTATGTTGTGCTGAGTCCAGGGCTGTTGCCAGCTTACATGGTGGCTTTGAATTAATTAGCAAAGGATCCGCCACTGGACGGATGAACTTGCCCCCAGAGCAGGGATCTTCCTTGTTGTGCTCAACCTGCCACAATCCTCTGCAGCAGTCCCAGTGAGGGCTGAGATGGAGGCGGGCACAGGGGACTCTGACAGCACGGTAGACGGGCATCCAGCTCAACTGGAGGCTTCCCTTTCGGTAAAACTAGACAGTTTTGCTACACTCCAGACTCAGAACACAAGCAAATAAATACCACTGAAGCCAGATCATTGAAGGTAGAAAATCCTTGACTTCTGTGTGTCGTTAGTTATGAGAGGCTCCCCTGGGCGTGGGGAACATGCCTTTCTTCCCCATTCCTCTTCCTTTCTTCCCATCACTAGAGGCCTGTGGCTTCTTAGTCTCACCACACCTTCCAACCAAGTTTCTGATTCTCTCTGGCCTCTGTTTTGGCCCCAGACACTCAGTGTTTGAATATAGGACCTTTGGGCTCATGGCCAAGTCCTATAGGTAGCATCCCAGCATCCTTCTCATTTCTCACCAGTATTTCCACCTTCCTCCCAAAGGCTCCTCAGCCCAGCCGCCCGCCTGTAACAAAACGCCAGGGGACTCCTTGAGTTTAGGCATTTCTCTAAAGTGCCCCAAGGCTATCCTAACTACCTAAACATAACTTCCCTGCTGGAAAGTCTTTTGTATACAAGATACTCTTTGTATTGTGTTTTATTAGTACATATAAAACCTCAAAGACATATATGGAATGAGGAAGAAACTTGTCACCTTGTGTTCTGTTTCAGAAAGGCCTGGGAAGGGAGGAAAGTTTTGCCTTGAGAAAGAGGTGATGTCTGTGGACAGAAGGTGCAGCACGTGGTCCCCACCCTCAAGGAGCGTATGGTCCATGAGGCAAGACTGCTGTAAAAACAGATTATTCCATGACAGTGTGATGTGAAATACAAAGAAATTGCCTACACCCTACAGAAAGAAAAGACAGGGTGGTAGGCAAGCTAAAGGTTCAGAAGAGTGAAGGGATAAATAAAGGAGCAAGCTATGAGAAAACAGTCAAAAGTGGGACTTCCCTGGCGATCCAGTGGTTAAGACTTCACCTTCCAATGCAGGGGGTGCGGGTTCGATCCCTGGTTGGGGAGTTAAGATCCTACATGCCTTGTGGCCAAAAAACCAAAATATATATATTAAAAAAAAAACAGTAACAAATTCAATAAAGACTTTAAAAATGGTCCACATCAAAAAAAATCTTAAAAAAAAAGTCATAAGTAAAAGTGGAGAAATAGGTGCTGAGTAGGGAAAAGGACCTTCAGCCTATGAATGGAGGCAAGGAGGTAATTGTGGAAGCGAGGCTGTGGGTCATGTTGAGGTAGGCATGAGTATGACATTGAGTAGTTCCTGCTCAGTGGTCCAGCTTGTATTGGAAACAAAGCCATCTGTGTGTGGGGTGGGATTGGGGGGCAGATGATTACAAAGGATGGACATGGTTTGGACTATTCATTGAAAAGAATGAGGGAGCTGAGAAGTGAAGACAGCAATACATGACACAAAACATTCCAAATGAGTTGGGAAGGCAGAGATTACGACGACGCCAATCAACATAGCTGTGCAATTTCCCTCTATAGCACAGAGCTACCAAGGAAAAAGATTACAGGAGGTAGATTTTTCATTTGCTCCAGGCTTGGGGTTCAAAGATACTGGTCAGAGTAAATTATATGATTGACTAGGAGGTCTAGTTTGGGCAAACACTGCTTATTACCATTAGGAAAAGTTCAAAATCCTTAAGCACTGACCCAATAAGCTCTATCAGCCTCTTTATTCTTGGGCACTGCGTCCACGCCCCAGACTCACTGGGATATGATAAATTCTTTTGCAACCGTAAAAGTACAACTGTCTCAGACCTCCGAGTTTTGTTTTTTTTTCTCACGGGCCCAGCCACTCCGCGGCATGTGGGATCTTCCCGGACCGGGGCACGAACCCATGTCCCCTGCATTGGCAGGCAGACTCTCAACCACTGCACCACCAGGGAAGCCCCAAGACCTCTGAGTTTTTAAACATACTGATCTCTCTGTGGGAATACCCTTCTTCATGCTTCGCTTGGCTAACTTCTCTTCATTCTTCTGTTTCTACTTAACTGTAGAAACGGTCTCAGAGACAAGCTTCTCAGAGAAATCTTCTTATGCCCCCTGGCTAGGTAAGCTCCCCCTGCACCTACACGCTATTCCCTAATGTTCATCATTCTTGTAATTACTCACCTACTATTTTCTTACCCTATTTATTACAAGTTCATTGAGCATGTTTCTCATATTTACTATCACAACCTGTGTCTTTCATGATGCTATGCTCACAGCAGATGCTCAGTCGACGTGTTGAGAGAATGATTAGATGAGCTGGTAATTCTAAAAGGCACTCCTAATGGGGGTGGGGGGGAGGTTGGAGATTGAGAGTACAGAGTTGGAGGGGTTTTTTCACAAAAACATTCCTCAAGATGCCAAGAGGAGAGGATTGCTCAAGGCGAGCTATGGGCTTTGGAGTTGTGAATATCAAGGAACTGGAAGGCTAGCATGTTAGATGCTTTACTAGTTCAAGTGACTATTAAAAGCACTCAAAATAGTGCAACTGTGCTTGGAAAGCAGCATAAAAATCTAGGGTCCAAAATCTTTAGCGAATAACGGAGAATGATGGAAAAATCAGTAGATAACATACCCAAGGAAAAGCAGGTGGTAAAGCTACATGGTTTGCTGTTCAAGGGAAGAGAAAGATGAGTGAGCATCAAGATTTCCATCTTATTGGAGCAGGGCCAGCCTGACTGGGAGGATTAACATAGTATCACTGTGAGGGCTCTAAATATTTGTTGAAAGCACAGAGCATATGTATAATTTAGAAAGGTTTTTAGCAAGGTCTTAAACTAAGTGGTATTTTCCGATTAACAAATGGCTAATCAAATAATTAAATTAGACAGAAAACTGCATTTCCAAAGCATTCTCTTTTTAGCACCTGTCTCTTAGTAGCAGTAAACCCCATGAAAGGGTAATTTTGATCTGTTCCGTTCATTGCTATGGCCTTAGTGCCTAAACAGGGCCAGTTGCATAGTGGACACTCAGTAAACTTTTCTTAAAGGAATGAATTCCATTTAACAAAGGATCAGTTTTCTTTAGTTACTTGTCAGACTAGTTCAATGAGACTTGGTGAGCAAGATGTGTCTTAATTTTTAAATCATCTCTAAAGCTATTTTAGAAATAGTACTGTGTCTGTGAAAGAGCTGGCATTTGTTTTGTTTTCAGTAAAAGATAGCAAACCTTTCTGAGAAGTGATTATTAGATTTCAAGCCGTCTAATACCTGCATGCAATATTACAACCACATCTCTGTAATATATCTTGGTTATAAATTGTAAGCATAATGAACAGCTTCTAGACCCTTCTCATCAACACACAGATTTAATGTGCCCATGTGAACCTGGAAGCTAACGGGTCATGAATCACTTCTTGAAGGTGTTGATATCTTCAATGGCATTTCCAGTAATTTCCTTAGAATTCAAGCCCAGTCTTTAAAAAAAAAAAAATCTCAGGTGCTGTTGCTAAATACTAAGTTCCTTATTTTCTTGTGAGGTTTCTTTTTTTAGAGAGATTGGCTAAAATATCTTTTAAGTTGGAGGGAAATCTTCATTTCTTTACAAACTAAGTAATACATAGTATTAAAACCAATAACTATCATAAGCAGTACTATAAAATCTAATTTCTTTTTAGTAATGATTCAAATATTGCATATGAAATTCTACTTTTGTGACACTACCTTGAAACCTGGGTGATTCTTCTGCTTTCAACATGGAGCAACAATTGAAGCAGAGCTCAGAGACAAAGGGGGCAAAGCAGATCCTATGACTGCTTCTGTGTATTCTTTGACAGGGCAGCTGTATCCAGGACAGAGGGGAGTGCCCTGCAATGGGACCCACTGGGCAAAAGACTCATGGATCTGGGACAGTTGTGAAAGACCTGGGCATGCTTGATTTCAAACAGTGCACCTAGGGTTGCCAGATTTAGCAAATAAAAATACAGGATGGCCAGATAAATTTGGTCTGATAAATAATGAATAATTTTGTGTGTGAGTATGTCGCAAATATTGCATTGGACATGCTTATACTAAAACATCATTTGTTTTCTTTTTCCTTCATCTGAAATTCAAATGTAAATAGGATTAAATAAAGGATGCCCTTTATTTAATCTGGCACTCCTAAGATCTTCCTAGTTTTTCTGTTATAGCTCAGAGCACTGAGAGATGAGCCCAGTGGATGCCTTGAGTGGACATCTTGGCTGTGTTATAAGGGGTGAAAGTGAAGGGATGCCCAAAGAGAGAGGGACCACATGAATATAGTCATTCTCATTGCTAGGCCTTTGCTTTTCATTCAGTCAATTAAATGAAGGTAAAAATGAGGCTTTGACAGGACAAATAGAAAAGGCTTTCACGGAGGTAATAGATAATGGTCCAAAGCACCATTAAGGAGTCAGCCAGCGGGTTCTGTGGCAGCCAGCTGTCCCATCCTCTGCCCACTTACTTCTCATGCCTATGTATTAAGGGAAGTGGGGCAAGATTTGAGAGACTCAACTTGTAAGCATGTCTCTGACAGTTTACTTTTCATAACATTGTATGTATTGTGGAAATGAACAGAAAAAAAAAATCATCAGTGGCAGTTTTAATGCTATTAAATGCCACCCGATAGCTCAACTATGCAAGAAGCTTCACTTGGAAAGCTCACCAACTCTGAGTTTCATTTGTCAACCTGGGGAAAGAAACCAAAAAGAGTAGGAAGTTGAACAATCGAACAATTGGTGAATAATGGACACCCAACTATTTTATTATTGTACAGCAGTTGCTATAAACTCCTGGCTCCGGTAGTGTTTCCTTTGCAGATTCCTAGCAAAATCTGAGTATAGAAAATCCAGATCGATATTGCTGGTTATTATATTTTGATGTCAAATTATTTTCTTCAGTAATGTTGAGAATGGGAAATATAGGCCCTATCCCCAGGCTTGCCACTAGCTTGTCTATTCTTAGACAAGGCATTTAGTATCTCAGGGCTTCACATTCTTCATCTTTAAAATGCAAATAATAACATGCATTCTGCCATCCTCGTGGTGCACTATGAACAAAGTTGTGATAATAACACGAAGTTCTATGAAAAGCACAAAAATTCACTCCTGCTACTTCATTTTAAATAATGACACAAGCGATTTAGATGCATCACTCAAGATGAGCCTGAATCAGTTCCTGTCGTAAATCCAGGTGCTGGACAAGCCAAAAAGATTGGCAAAAATGTCACTGCGGAAAAAGCTTTGGTTTTGAGAGTGATACTGACTCGAATGTGCATAGCTCTGTCTTTGGTATTCTCTAAAGTACAAAGGAGGGTAAGTCCCAATCCGTGAGAAGGTTACAATCCATTTGGAGGGAGGAAAAAAACAGACATGCTCACTGCTAAATGAAAATGTAAGATAGTTTATGATTTAGGGTCCACTGAACGGTGATGACAGATGGTTTCCCTTAGAGATCATAGCAGAACATGGTCAATGTAGGGAAATTATTTTAGAGAGTTAGTCTTCAGGATGGTTAGAGAGGCGCTTAAAGAAATGAAAAGAAGACGGAAGGGCATTCTACCCAGGCAGGGGTGGGAACAGGGGCCTATTGAAGACAGTAAGAAGACTAGTTTGGCTGGATCAAAAATTCTTGCTAGGAATAATGTACAGAAGATTAGCACATAAAATAAAATAATAGTGCATAAAAGATAAGACTGAATAGGTAGATTGATTCAAGGTTATGGCAGGTCAGGAACACTAGGATTGGGAATTTGGACTCCTGGAAGTGACAGATCTATTCACAAGCAAATGCAGATGAGCTATGTATGTATACATGAATGCACACATAATATATATTTTCTCTCTGGAACATAGAACAGTTGCCGTCTACTCAGAATTTGGTTTAAAAGATCACTACTTCACGAGAGGCCCCCCTGGAGGCTGACCTATGTTTTGAAACTGCAGCCATTAACAGCAAAAGCTACCACAGCTAGCAGCTCTTTCATTTAGTTTTACAGTGTTCACAGCTTTTGCAGTAATAATTTTCCTAACGGCTGTATTCCCTCTTATTGGTTTATCTGCTGCCCCAATTTGAAATTCTGTTGCCAAATGTTTTAGTTTCCTCAGCTTCTAAGCACTGTGTCAGTGCGGTTTACGGTACAGACAATGGCCCCTGTGGCTTCCACTGTCATCTCTTTTCCACATATGTCTCACCCAGGGAAAAATCTCCATTTCAACGCTGCAAGACTGGCCACGTTACAGCGTTTTGTTAAGTCACTCCTGCTAGTAGCTAATAGCATAAGTGATTTTGATGAATTACAATAGAGCCTGAATCAATTTCTGTAGCGGGTCCAAGTCTTGGAGCAGCAAGAAAGGTTAGCACGAATACTGCTTTAGAAAAAGTTTTGGTGTTTGAGAGTGATGCTGGATAGAATGGTCTCTTATTCTGTGTACCAGTCTTCCTGAAAGACATCCTGGCCTTATGGATTTTATTTAATGCATCTTGGTCAATCAGCACACTGTTAGATACCGTGTTGCCAAGGAAAGAAAATTCAGTGATGATTTTTAGCCATGTTGCCAATGAAAATCTTACATCGACTAAGTCTCACTTCCTTTGTTGAGTCTTTGAACATGGCTGTGGAATATGGATTTAATAAAAATGGACCTATTACACAATTCTCTGTTTTAGTCTATTGGCAATGAGGAATGGATTGGCCGTGATGATGTCAATGGTGACACAACTGAACAAACCTTCATTGACTAGCTTGGAGATCTTCATGAGAACTAGTTGGGAAGCCAAGCTGTTTTAAAAGCTGCCACGGTTCATGAGAACAAAAGCTTCGTGAATATTGAAACCAGTACTGGCATCCTCTGTACTTCCATGTCAACCAAGATTATGTCTATCTTGCATTAAGGGCAAAGCTGCCTTGTGCTTTTAGAAGTTGTGCCGTCGGTTTCAGATCAGAATGCCACCAGTAGGAGTCAGGAGGATGCCGTCAGAAATCTCGTGTCATTGTCTCCTTCTCCTGTACTGTGGAAAAGCTTCTGCAAACATCTAAGTAAATCGAAGTCAAGCTTTTAAAGGCGAGCACATAGTACATGCTATAGGAGTATTTGCTATTACAATTTTTTTTATCATAAAATGTCTCAGCACATATGTATGTCATAGGGTTCAGGAACTTTATTGTTTTTTGCTGGTCTGCCTTAGGAGAGTACTTTCTCGAAATATGTTTAAAACCTGGTAGATGGCTATTTCTTTAAACCTTGGAAGGTTGTATCTGAAAAATTAGCATAAATATTTAGGAAATCTCATAAGTATCAATAGAAAGAACTTTTCCTTCTTTGTCCAAAATGAGAGCGTCTTCATCTTCATTATGGGTTCTGACCATACCTGCTCTTTGATAATGAACATGGGCAGGAGGTTTGTCCGAAGTCTTAACCTTAACCTCTCTGCTCTTTGCATCCTGCCGCACTTGCTTCTTAACTTCACATCACCTTGCAGGTCTTTGGGATATTTACTTTGCCTTGATGGTGAAAAACTTTAAGATTCTGAAATTTGTGTTTTCCTATTATCAACAGATGTTTTCCCCCTTTCACTTAGCATTATTTGATGAAACCATCTCAAGTCCCTGGATAGAAACTGCTAAACTGGATATTAATACCTAATAACCGTTCTACCACTATTAAAGCAGATACAAGTGTTCACTTCCCAGCCTCCCTTACAGATAGGATAAGACAGTGGCATATAAGAGGAAGTTGATGAGCAGAGCTTCCAGAAAAGTTCTTTAGTAATTTGAGCAGATCTTTTGCTTCTCCTTTATCCTACTTCTTGCCTAGAATGTGAATGTGATGGCTGGAGCTACAGGAACCATCTTATAAACATGAGGTGCCCTTGAGGATGGGCGTTAAGAGAGATACAACAGAAACATATAAGAAGCCTGGAATGCTAAGGATAGTGTGGAGCTTCTGAACAATCCCTGAACTATCTACCCCTGGACTTGATTTTACGTGAGAAAAATAAGCCCTTGCATTAGTTTAAGCTCCCTTAGTTTTTATCTCAATTACTAAGGGCCTATGGTAATTTCTAACTGACACTGTGTCCAGTCTTTTTGCCTACTGGGATGCTTCAGAGTGACCTTTTCTATTAAAGGTTTTTGGCCCTGTCTGAGGATATAAATTCCTTAAAAGGCAGGAACAGTGTTTATGCCATTGTTCTCTTTCTTTGGTACTTAAAGAGCACACGCAATACAAGGCTGTTAATAAGTTATCTTTGCCACTGTTAAAACCATTTGGGGCCTTACAGATTGGAGTTTCCTGATCAGAGACTGATTAGATAGATAGATAGATATAGATATATAAAGAGAGATACATATATATTTATAGATACACACGCACATATATAAATGCCGTTCTCAAGTCTCTAACATTTGCCTTAATTCTCACCTCTGTGTTTCTTTCAAACATTGCTTTCTAACCAGAAAAATTGCTTTGGAAATAGATATAAAAGTAAAACTAATTAGGAAAGAGAATATCGAGCTGCCAAACTTATTTTAAGGATTCACTTATTTTGAATCGTTAAAGTCACCCATTCTTTTTGACCCTATATCTAAGCATAAAAAAAAGCAGCAGGGACTTCCCTGGTATCGCAGTGGTTATGAGTCTGCCTGCCAACGCAGGGGACACAGGTTCCAACGCAGGGGACACAGGTTCCATCCCTGTGCCACAGAGCAGCTAAGCCCGTGTGAGACTGTGCTCTAGAGCCTGCGAGCCACAACTACTGAGCTTGCATGCCACAACTACTGAAGCCCGCGTGCCTAGAGCCCGTGCTCCACAACAAGAGAAGTCACTGGAACGAGAAGCCCGCGCACCCCAATGAAGAATAGCCCCTGCTCAGAGCAACTAGAGAAAGCCCATGCACAGCAACAAAGACCCAACACAGCCAAAAAACCCAAAAAAAACAAGAACCAGCCATTTCCCACATGTTCTGAATGTAAACTTTATTCAATTCATATATCTAACAATAGTAGTCAGGGGAATACATTTTATACAAAGGTTTTTGATGAATGGGCCACTATACAGAAGACTCTTGCCTGATGGGTTAGTTCAATTCATTAATTTTGTAACTGCTTTAAGAATGGTTTTCCCAGTAAAATATTACCATACCTCACCTGCTGGAAGATTCACAAATACCAATAGGACAATTCTAGGAATGGATTCGCATATATTATAGATATGAATTGACTTGGAATTTATTTAAAGTTTACCAATAAACACACTCACCAAAAAAACAAAATAACATTTGAGTTCTCTTGGTTTGGTTTTGAGTAGGCTCAGAAATAAATACCTCTTCCTCTTAGAACATGTTTTTCCTCACCGGTTCCTCAATGAAGGTAGAAAACGAGGCCTAAGGATACAGAGGAAAATACAGATGAAAATGTCACTTTATTATTGATGATGTCCAGGCTGAAGAACAGCTTTTAAATAGAGAACCTCAGAATTAAACTGACCAATCCAGCTAGGCTCAGGCACAGCTGCAGCCAGAGGCCACCCCCATGGAGGCCTGCTCCACTCCCACATGAAGGCCTGGCTGTGTACACTCAGAGCATGGAGAAGCAGACCAGAGGCTGTGCTTTCTGCAAACCGTTGGCTCCTAAGTAGAGAGGGAAGGGAGATCAATTTCTGCACGTCCAGTTTTTCCCCCCAGTTCATCAATCTGATCAGTTTCTCCAGCTTCACTGATGGGTAGAGAGTAGGGCCTGGGGGATGAGAGGGTAGGAATGTAGGGAAAATCTCTCCTCCGGGCAGCCAGTGGTGTGAGGAATAAACAGCCCTTTCACTGCAACCTCCTACACAACACCCTCCCTTATTTCTAAACTATATTCTTTTTTAATTGAAGGTAGTTGATTTACAATGTTTCAGGTGTACAGCAAAGTGATTCAGTTTTATATATATGTATGTGTATATATATATATACATATATATATGTATGTATATTTCCCTGTGCTATATAGTAGGTCCTTGTTGTTTATCTATTTTATATACAGTAGTGTATATCTGTTCATCCCAAATTCCCAATTCATCCCTCTCCCATCCTTTCACCTTTGGTGATCAAAAGTTTGTTTTCTATGTCTGTGAGTCTAAGTGCTTTCCATTTAAAGCTTCTAGTGATTTCAGGTTTCATATTACTTGATGGGCTAACAATGCTTGTTCAACAATCTTCAAAGATTTTTTTTTTTTTTTTTTTTGCGGTACATGGGCCTCTCACAGCTGTGGCCTCTCCCGTTGCGGAGCACAGGCTCCGGACGCACAGGCTCAGCAGCCATGGCTCACGGGCCCAGCCGCTCTGCGGCATGGGGGATCCTCCCGGACCGGGACACGAACCTGCGTCCCCTGCATCGGCAGGCGGACTCTCAACCACTGCGCCACCAGGGAAGCCCAACAATCTTCAAAGCTTTTTAACAAATAATAACTAAAGATGAGCTTGATACATTTCCTGAAAAGGTGTGAGTCATTTTCCAAAGGAACTAGGGGTGGATTCATCAAAAGGCTTGTCTGAATCAACAGTGAGGAAATCCAAGTGCTCCAAAGCCTCAGCCACATCGGGAGATTAAAATTGATGGTGTTGGTGCGCCTACTGTTAAAGGAAAACTGAGCAGGCAAGCCAGGAGAGCAGGGTTGCAGTTAAGAGCACAAGCTGACTTCATTGGTTAAGAGATATTTCAATGTCAAAGTCAGCACGCAAATGTCTGTTTTATTTCTCAAATTATTAGGTAAGTCTATGTGCACTTATATTTAAACGTATTGTTATAGATACATTGATTTTGCTATTCTTGTGCTAAGTTTAACTTTGAGAAGCAAGCAACTCATGCATTTCTACTGCTTAAAAAAAACCAAAACACTTTGAGCTCTACTTTTTATCTAAATAAGCCATCAAGAAGATCTTAACTTTATAGCCTTTTGGATTAAATCTACCTAACTCCATGTTTTCAACACTTTCGTCAACTCAATCCCAGAGATTTCTTGGTAATATATGAGTTTTGATCTTATCTGGATTGCTGTTCCTCAACTACAACTCACCATTTAAAATCACTTTCCTAAGAGTGATGTACATTTTGGGCATCTGAGTATATTTGTAGAACTAGTAGTTGTGGTAACAAGACTAAGTTTACATGTCTGTCCACATCAGCACCATGTACGCAAGATGGATTTCAGCTGGCAAAAAGGTCACTCCAAACTGCTTGCACAAACCTGTCTTTATGCCCCTGTTTATTATGCTCCCATGTAGTCGATGTCTTAGGCACTGAAACAGCCCAGCCATATATCAACAGCTCTCTGGTGGTTCCGAATGTTCTAAACAAGAGCAAGGGTGCGCTGAACCTCCCATGTAAACTTTATACAACAGATTCAGCAGAACTGTAATTATTTACAAAATGATGGCATGAGAAATCTCTGGATTTATATCTTACGTTAAAGTAACTTAGATGGTGTCCACATAATTCTTGAATTCGTGGTAGGTTTGCAATTTATTTTGTTTTATGTTGGTTGCACTTGATACAGCTCTAAGGCTATTTTCATTGAAGTTTCAAAGAGAAAACAACTCAGATTGGACAGGTTTCTGAAATGTACGTGACAATTAAACTTGGTGCATACATGGTACCACAGCAACTTGAACTTGCTCCTGCCTTGGCAGAAAGTCTTGTGCATTGGATATATAATGTGAAATCCATTTCTGTTTTTTGCTTTTATAATGCAAACAAAGTAATTAAGAAAAAAATATAGCATTACAGAGACATATCTGTAGACACTAGGCCAACTAAATCAGGTGGAATTTAGAACTTCATGGCCCTTTTTTTGGATTTGTTTCATGTCCAAAGTAGCAAATCTAAGCACAAAGCTCCTTTTGAGGTCAAGGGGATTCCCTGTTTGTACAGGCATCACAGGGTGGAGGTGAAAAAAAGGAATGACGCTTCTGAGAACACGGAAAAACCCGGTTTCAATGAAGATTACAGTCCCAAAGTTAAAGTGATACAATGACATCAAAATATCACATAGACTTATAGCTGGATATATGCCAATTTGTAAACTATATCACTAAAAGACTCATAAAATTGTTTTGTCCCTATTCAATACTCCTACCCCTTGAAACTGAGACTTTGCAGCACTGAGGACTTGAATGAGAAAAAGAATCTACCTCCTATTGTGGTATATTTATAAAATCAATTGTGTTAAGTCAGTTATGTCTTGTCCTTTCTGTAGCTCCTGAGAAGTTAAAAAAAAAAAAAAAAAAAGGATAATGTTATCACCAGAAACCTTTGCTCACATATCAAAATTACTCTGGGTATGTTCTATTGAGATATTTCAGTGGATGTGTAGCCATAAGAGCATGAATAATCTGCTATGAAATGTTATCTTATTACTGTCAACTTACTTTTCAAGCTTTAACTAAATATTGCTCCTAACACCACTGTAGGAAAGAAAAAGATTATTATCATATCTTCTTCTCACAGCAGGAGGACTGAAAGAAGAGCAATTAGTTAACTGTTTGACTCAAGGCAAGAGAAAATATTAGGGTAAGAAATAAGATTAGACTCCAGTGTAACACTTGTTCTGCAACCAGGCCCAGCTTAAGAACTGCCTACTGATTTAGGAGGATGAAGAAAAGAGTCCAGACCATCACCATTATTCTCCCCATATCATTAGCAGGGGATAAAGTAGGTCAGCATTTCCAGGGAAGATTCATTTCTTCAGACCTTGAAGGAGTCATTTTTTTACCGTGTAATATCACCACGTCACATGTTTTACCTACTCTGGAGAGTATGTTTACAAAATAAGAAACTGGCCAAACCTGGTCATGTGGCGTACTAATCATTTAATCCATCAGTCAATGCTGAAAAAAATCACAGACCTCAATTTACTTGTTAAAAGTGAATTTCTTAAGAAATAATGTCTCTCCATGGGAATGACCCATTCCCTGGGGAAAATATAATTTGCTATGAAGCCAAACCTAGAACCAGAAATCGTGGGACAGAAACGTGTAGAGTTGGGAGGCTTGAGGTTTGGTTTGCCAAAAGTGGATGTATTTTTGAGGACTTTAGAATTCATATTATAGTTCTGTGCCTCATTATTTTTAAATATCAAATGGGAATGATAACAGTGGAACATAATTGGAAAAGCTAGAAAAAATCAGTGTTTATATTCTTTAGACCAATTATCCTCAGAATCTTTGAATTTGTCACATTTTATCATTTCGTAGTTGATTTTACATAAACTATTGTGCCTTGTAAAATTTCACTTGGTATGAATTTATTTTGAAGATTAAAGTGATATATAAAGGTAAATATGCTTTCATGTCTTTTTGTAAGTGGAGGTGCTGTTTTAAAACATAATTTTATGGCATGTCTTGAAGTTTTTAAGGATCTCCCAGATCTATTCTAAACAGGTGTCAAAAACCAGGTTGGTCTTCACTACTTCGTATCAAGTTTATTTTATTGCCTTTTAAAAATGAAGTTCACAAATAATGGAAAATGAGAATAACTTTGTTTTATATTCACAAAAATAATTCAAAGAAAATAGGACGATTAGAATTAAACTCATAAAAAGAAGTAAACCAGTGGTACGTCTGTTAGAAGTAATAATTGTCTTTCAGGTACAAAATACACATTGAGCTGCACTGGAGATTTCAAAAAGTTTTTGAACCAACAAAAACTTCAGTGGAAAAAATCTCAGAGTTTTTAAAGCTAGACTTCAGGAAGGAAGGGAAAGTCTCATTTGTCCAAAGAGCTGTCGATTATTCAGTCTAAGGGGGTGAACAAAGTTCTAGACCATCCCCCGAATGTGAGGAGATAGTCTATTTTAAGAGCATTAACTCTTTTTCCTTTTCTGTACTCCGTGGATCTTCTCCATCCTCCCCTTCTAGCCAGTTGTGGGCTGTAGTTCATTGCATCAGAGATGGTTAGGAACAAGTGAAAAGCAGAGGGCAAAGCCTACTGACTTTCCTGGCTCTGATTTCCCCAAACTTAAATCCATTAAGATTGAATGGATTTATTGCAACTACCTCTTACGCCTGTCAAATATCAGGCAAGGGATAGATTGTTCCTTAAAGCTAAGGTTGTTGTTTCTCTGAGAGTCCCCTTGAGCCAGAGAGCCAACAGTGGAGAGGATATCAGAGGGGGTTCAAAAGCCCGCTTCCTGGCAGCCCATCACGTGGTCAGTGCGAGCAAGATGGAGAGGCTGAGGTAGATAGACATGTGGGACCTCTTGGCAGAGGACTGCCATGGGGCCCCTTTGCTGTGCTGAGTCATCTCCTATCTCCTTCGTGGGAGCAAGAACCACCCTGTCAGCAACAGGTGAGACCTTCCCCGCCTCAGCAAGCAGCGGCTCGACTAGGGCTTGCCCCCCTGGGGTGCCTCAAGACTTTCCTTGGGCTATTTGACTTTCCCTAGTGGACATCTTCAAGATACTCAAAAACCTGCCCAAAGGTCCCAGGTATCCCTGAGTGCCTTGCAGTATTGTAATAGACCGGGGAAGCCCCATCTCTACGTGCAATGGGGCTAAATAATAAAAGACTGAGATAGCTTCCATGATGACTGAGACACCTCAGGCACCATCATTCTGGGGAGGATCTGAAAGGTATTTCATTTCATGTCTGAGTTGTATAACAATGCATTTGATGTTCAATTCACTTCCAACTAAACAGCAGGCATGAATCCGCAACAAAGAGAAATCCCAGCAAGAGCAGGGACTGCTTAGATTTGACTTGCTTCCTCGGTTCAACTCCTTCCAGAAATCGACTGAATTCCAAAGTATTGGGGGTGGCCAAGGAGTTCGTTTAGGTTTTTCCCTAAGATGTTACGGAAAACCCAAACGAACTTTTTGGCCAACCCAATAGATGGATGAAAATCACTCCTCTCAGAACTTTCCTGAAAGACAAGATGAGTTAAGCCCTCTGGTTTCACAGGATCTCTCTGCCAACTACTTAACACAGAAATGGATGAAAACAGTCCAAACCCCAGAACAAGATTTGCTGAGTGCCGTTCAAATACTAATCATCCAGAAGAGATTCGACGTTTAAGTTCAAATCTGGAACAGGAGTGAACTCCTTGGAAGGGGAAAAGGACCAAATCTTAAATCCTGGGTTACCGACTCTCCTTGTCAGCAGGTAAATCTGAGCAGGCCCTAAACTGAGGACTCATCCGCTCAGTGTGGACTATTTTAATCTCACATTAGTGGAGGGGCCAGTCTTGCAGGCTTTGCTGCGTGGTCTGTGACTATAACCCTGCACATGCCCTGGTTCATCAGACCCAAATGGCTTAACTTGACTGTGCTCTTCCCATAAATATTTGTATTTTTTCTTCTGTGGGTCATTCTAATTAATTAAAAATATTTTGACTTGAAATGAGCATTTCAGGGATAATTTTTCGATTTAAATAAGGTTTTCTTCTCAACCTCATGACCACTGATGAGAGTCTCCCTCCTGGCATTTCACCCCTGCCCTGACCACCACCATTGTCCTGGGCCCAGGTTGGTCTGTTTAAAACTGGTGATTCTCTGTTGTAAACATTCTATGATATGGTGGACAGTAGAGTATCAGACAGCGAAGAGTTTAAAGGTGCCTTTTAAAAAATTGAACCCGAATGATTGTAACTTTCCACTGGAGAGTTTAACATCCTACAATCATCAGCCTCCACAAGTGCTGTTAACCAGCTCTCCCAATACAAACGTCTCTTTGCAAGCATTTACTGAGATATTGTAAATTACTTAACTACAGCAATGTACTTTCTTCCCCTTAATCTTGATCTGATCCCTGAGGGGCTATTTATTACAGATATATACAACTTGTCATTAGAAGTGAAGTTAATGTAATATGACACAAGTAGCACACGTTGTTTAAATGTGTTCCAGAAAGTTAGCAAATTTAGTTCAGAGGATACTTACATACTCTTCTGCCTGAAAAGCAGCAAGAAAGGAGTGAGGCCGGGGGGTAGGGGCAAAATATTAAACACTGCTCACTGTAGGTGGCCAATTAATACCCTGTATCCAAGCTGGAACAAATCCTTCCACGATATATGTAAAGCATATAATCTCTTATCTGCTTAGGCATTATCAAATATTTTAGCAAATCCTAGCAACTTCAAACACAGGTTTAATGGAATGCAGTGCTAAAACATGCAAAGTCAAGAATCAAGTTTTTTAAGAACATAATCTGTTTTAGAAGGTTTCAAGAGAACTACTTTGTAATGCCATTATAATCTCATCCCATGAGGAAAGACGTCTGATTTGGCAAAACATTGCATCTGTTAAAGCAAAATGCACAACTTTGCCTTCCCCTACATCAGAGCCATAAGCAGGAAAATCACTTTCATTCCTTAGAAGCTGAAAGAGTGCACAGCTATTGGTCCAGTTCTCAACATTTGGTCACCAGACCATATTAATTTGAGAGGGAATTCATATAGATGGCAAGATGACATTAACAGTGTCATCCAGCTGGGATGTGTGCCAGTATTAATTCAACATTGTGGTTTGTATCTCATCATCAAGTTAAAAGTAATACAATTCATTATACCACGAGCGTGAAAAAAGCAAAAACAAAATCAAAACACCAACGTAGCAAGAGTAGAACTCTGAAAAAATTTGTTTCCGCTCATTCGTACATTTACTTAAAAATGGATCTATTTCTCCCCCAGCCCCGCTGTCCTCTTTTCCTGGATAACTGGGATATATTTTAAGTGCCTTTTCATCTTTTCCATCTTCATCTGGGATTCTGCTCGTGCACTCAGGGTGGTTTAGATGAAAGATCAGAAAGTAGGGAAAGTGAGAGAAATCTCCCTTTTAAAGTGAAGCAAACACAGCGTGAAGCCAGAGAGTAAGGCAAAGAAACAGACAGGGAGAGACAGACAAAACTGCCTGTAGAAAACTGATCTTTCCATGTATTTTAAAGCAAAAGCTGAGTGATATACTTGACTTATAAGCGTAACATTTTACACCTTTTTTAGAAAACCAAAAGGCAATTCTTACCTAAAAGCGGGGGAAAAAAATAAAGCCATCTTATTTTTTCAAAAAGAGAATTTCTTAGTAAGGTTTGCACAGCTTGAGGAATCTGGTGCTTGTGAGTGATGCAAGATAACACTTTCTTGTAATTTTATATAGTAAGCAAAGATTTAGAATATTTACAGACCACCCTGAGTAAGAACGTCACTGGATTCTAGGAGCATGCTCATAGCAGAACATTCATCTTTAAAAAAAAAAAAAAGGTCCAATGGCCCTCAGGCCATATATGGCTATAGGGGAAGGTATGCCTTTGACCTCCCAGTGCCTGCAGAATTAGAGCACGAAGTCATTACAGCCTACTGAAAGGATTTTCTTTCTTTAATTTGTTATAATGAGTACCTTTCTTTCAGATCTGGCCTGCAACTACACTAAAACGCTAAGGTTCTCCACATTCTAATCTCTGACAGAAAGATATCGGAAAGACACTTGTATTGCTTTGAGTGACAGTCTGCTGGCTGGGTGGGTGTGGGCTAGGATTCAGTGTAAAACAAAGTTTTTCCATCATTTGCACACCAGCAAACTGCATTGCTTTGGTATCTGGGTGCTGATGGCTTGCTCTGTGCTCATGGGCTAACATAGAAGGGAGCTCTGTGTATTATATTTTTGACCGTATACAACCAGTCTGGTATAAGTTCCTTTTTTTGATTTATGGGTGGGTCTTGAAACAGTCAGAATTTCTTATTGAAATTGATATAGGAACGTTCCAAGCTTTCAGTCAAGAAGAATTCCTTTCATTTTTATTCTATGCAATGTAATTGTAATGAATTACAGTATTCCACTATTTATATTCTCAGCATACACTTTCACAGAAGTTCCCTGTCATTCTGCATTAGTTAACAGATGCTACAATGTCTGATCTTAAAGATTTTGTGGCCCTGTGTATTTTTCCCATTACTCAGGCAGCTAGATTCCCCACCCCCATTGGTTATTTCCTCCCTGGGAATAAAGGCAGTTTTGCTAAAGCGTTAACTCTTTCGTGGTTTCACTTGCTCTAGCATAATGAATCAGTAAACAAAACCGATGATACCACATGTGTCTGAAAGAGCGCTCATTCCTACTTATTTACAGATTGAAGGTTGTTCAGTTAGCTGTTTCTGAAATGCTAAGAATATTCTTCTAAAAAATATTCACAGTACTTACTTTTCTATCAAACAACTCTTTACGGCAAAAGATGCCAGGCAACTTATGCAGCATTATTTTCTATCAGCAGGGATATATAACCAACATTACACCGTATGTTTACCTACAAGTCATAATCTACTTGGGGTACAGGTTTCTAAATATTTTATTTTAGGATACCAGCTCAGTTTGTTTTTAATGGAATGGAATGCCTTTTGTTTTATTCCTTGCTGGATTACTGAAGTATGCGATATAATTCTGCAGTCTAACAATATTACTATTCTAGGAAAGATAGTATTGTGCAAAAGTCTCCTTATGCTTTGAGTTCTACGGTCATTGCAATTCATTAAGTCTGAGCTATTTTAACAGAGTCCCAGGGAGCCTTAGATTTGGTGATAATTTATAATATCTAGGTATGTATTACAATAAGTAGGTATTTATTTTAAGGATAGGTGAATCTAACCTGCCGCGTCAGATTTAGGAGATTGGCAATTCCAAACCAAGGTCAGCTGTATGGCTTCCTTGACCTTGGTCAAAAAAACGCTGGTGCTATTTTATTCATATCAACAAATCAACGATCAGTACATTGTGCTCTTTGTGCGCATTAATCCATTCATCGATTCAAAGAGTGTTCTTAGTTGTCTTGCAGTAGAGTTACAGAGGCTCTTTAAGGATCACCTCTCGCCCCCAAGAAGGTCTGGAGTTCTGGTAGGCATCTTGCTGAAAATGTGGTCAAACACTTACAGGTTCTGTCTTCACCCAGTGTGCTCATGAGTATAGTTAAGTAAAATTCTCTTCTGTTTGATACCAAGAAGTAAGGTCACAGTATATCCTTCAAGTGTAGGATTGCCTATGCTCATTCAGAAGTGACTCACTAGTATCTTCTCACATCTGATTCTGCAGGGCAGAGGGGAGAGCAGCAAAAGCAAATGTTGTCAGGAGGGAAACTTGACTGAACTAAAGCCTTCATAATCCTAGATCTCATCCTGAAGCTCACACATTTTAAGGATTTACATCCCAAGGCACACACAAGACCTGCAGACACATACTACTTTCTGAGGTTATTTGAAAAGATATACTTTCAACCTCAGATAGTGGTAAATAAAATCTATACTAGTCTATTGCTAACCTTTCTGATTGCAGAAGCTCTGTTTCCCAGAATTGTTTACAAGGAACCAGAAAAGACAAACTAAAACAAGATTCCTGAGAATATTTAAATTTTGGAAATTTCGAAAACTCTTTGGATTACATGATACAGGTTAAAGGTTCGAACTTCAGAAAACTCATGGAGCAAGTTATGGCTTATTCAATATGGGGGGCTTTCAGACAGTGTTCCTGGGAGCCTCAGGAAGAGGTGAGGCTGGAGTGGAGATGGAAGAGGGGCCAGGAGAGAAAATTCTGCCCCTTGGACCACATGACTGTACCTTTGGCTATCGTATGTATACATCGAAGGTCACCATAAGACTTCATTTGACAAAGGATTCTCAAAGAAAGAAGGAAGTGCTACAGAATACGCATTCTAGATTAATGTGTTACCAGAGGAATTACAGAAATCCAGAATAACTATTTTTAGCAAGAGGGTTCATTTTTTTTCCAAATAAAAACCTATGAAGACTATCAGAATTTTCTTGACATTTGAACAAACTTTTAGTATTCATTATGGAAATGTGAGTCAGTTATTACCCCACAGAAGAAAATAAGAAATAAGTACTGTAGTGAGGATTTTATAACAAAACGACAAAAGAGAGAAGTGTGTTAATGTAAAAATAATTGTTCTTTGGGTTATAAATGTAATATATTTTCATTGTGGAAAAATTTTCATACACAGAGAAATATTTTTAAGGCAATATCAAATCATCTATAGGCCCATTGTTAGTTTTTCTGTGAATGCGTGGATGTAGGAACATAATCAATACTGTAATGAATACACTTTTGTGGCCTGTGTATTTGACTTAACAGTGTCTTGCGTAGTTTCTCATGCTTAAAAAAAATCTTTACTGAAGCAGGAAATAGAAAGGACAGAATCGAAGCAAGTTTTCATTGGTCTAAAATTTTAGAAGCGTGAAACAGGGACTTTAGCTCGTTACAAGTTCCTTCACTTCTCTATTTGAACAGCCGCAGGTAGCAAGCAGTATTTGCCTTGAAGCTAATATTTTCTTGGAGATGGGAGCCTTAGTGGTCCTAGGTCTCTGGAAATTTAATCTAGTCTATCTTAGGGATATTGTCCCCATTTGTCTACCCTTTGCTTTCCTAATTTCTTTTCCATTATCTTATAAAGAAAATAGTTATAAAATAAATAAAAGGCAATTTCCACTGTGAGGAGAAAAGCCAAATAATCAGTTAGAAAAGAATTGTCTTAATGAACTGCTAAGCCTAAATTAGACTTCCTGATATAAACTAAAATAAAATGCCCACAGCTTGTGATAAATGAATGAATATTGCACAAATTAAGCAAAAGATTATCTAGTCTGTCTGTGAGCTAAAAAAAGGCAAGATTTCCCAACCAGAGGCCAGAGGAAATGGGTTTGGGGGATGGGTAGAGTCACACAATTGCTTAAGTGTGAAGGTCCTCTAGGATTTTCCCCAAATATATTTTAGATTAAGGGCCAAAGAATCATTAGATCTATTTAAAGTTCACAGCTACTACAAGTATTAGACACGTTGGGATAAGAAACAATCTGTCCATCACCCTACAGAGAGAATTCAAGGAATTAAAACAGTTTGCCTAGTGGTAATCATAATCTAGTAGGTTAAAATATCCCTTCTCTAGCTTCTTTGTACTCATTCTCTCTCTCTCTCTCTCTCTTTTCAGCTTTTTCCCTAACTAGATTACCCTCCATTTGCTGTGGAAACTACGTCAGCATGGTTACCTCTTTTTTTTTTTTTTTAATTTTTGGCCACACTGCGTGGCTTGTGGGATCTTAGTTCCCTGACCAGGGATCGAACCCTCACCCTCAGCAGTGAACGCACGGAGTGCTAATGACTGGACCACCAGGGAATTCCCAGCAAGGTTACCTTTTAATTATCATATTAAGTTTTAGACTTTATATCCTCCCTAACATCTCTTAACGCTTCCCATTTACTCAGAAAGCAGCCTGTAAATCCTTTATCATAAGTGTACAAAAATTGCCTTTTTACATGTCTTTCCCCACGTACATTACAAATATCTTGAGAACATCATTTTTTCCCAGCATGCAGTGGAGTCCTAGTCATTGAGTAGGTGCTCAAAAATAATTATTAAATAAATGAATAAACAAATGATAAATAAATAAATAAATGGAATAAATGAATAGAAAAAGGAATAAAATTTTGTATAACTGAGATGTTGCCGTTATAGTGATGGCACGGCACTTTGATCAATTCTTTTTGGGCAATAACCTAGCATATTAAACTCGACATGACCAGGTGAATTCCACTCCGTTAGCTGTAACCATTAAAACATCATCTGCAGTCAGACATACCTTTCAGTCTCTGTGTGTTGTTTCAGAGAACTAAGGACCTCAGCCTAGAGGCTTTCTTTTGGATAAACCATCATTAAGGGTTAATGACCCAATGCCTTGCTTTAGGCCAAAAACTATTTCTAATCAGTCATTAGCCTCCCCTTACTTGTCCTGAAACTCTGATTATTGCTTAATTTAAGCACAAACTACTATGCAGGCAGAACATTGCCTATCTCTGTCCTTTAAACATAATGAGCACAGATTTCAGCGAATTTAATCAGTTGTTTACATACAAGTTAGTTCTTGGCAATAACGGAAATTGTGTCCTTCACTTTTATAAAAATGTAAGCATAGTGTCCTAAGAGGTCAGATCATATTGGTTATTTCCTCCATGAATCAACATCATTATATTTAAGATTAAATATTTTTAAAGTTACAAATTGGATAACATTTTATTTTAACGTTCTGCCATGTTACTCTCTATTTTGTTTTCTCTCGAAGCACAAATTTGATTAGTTCTTGAAATACATAGTAGCAATTATCTAATGACAATGTGACCCATGTTTCTTCAGGCAATTTGATACCATATGATTTCAGAAATACCTTGGGTTCCTAAATTAGTAACAGAAAATGTATCATGGATTTTTCCAGAGTTTTGTTTTATAAATATTTACTGCAGCACAAAACTTTGTTATACTTCTTGAGTCTACTTGATAATCTCCTGATTAGACCATCCCATGCTTGGAGAAGCCAAAGAAAATTTGTGGAGCCTGACAAAGGCAAATAGACTGTGTATTTCTTTCAAAATTCTATTTTTTTCAATAGCTTGTGGGGTTTTTTTCTGATAAAATAAACGATTTAGACTAACAAGGCACTCATTGATCTTTGACCTTTTCAGCCACATCAAAAGCATCTTAAAAGCCAATTAGTGGAAATACAGAGGAAAGGTCATTTTATTATAGCACTCAACATTGGAACCATAATATTTTACATAGATTCACATTATCCCATGGCTTTCATTAGAAAAATAGAAAGAAAAACACTTCAATCATAAAGTAGGTGATATTCTGCATGCACAAATGGTGTTACTCTTCCTCATTTGGATACAGTAATTTTTTAGCACGGCCGATGCACAACGATCTCTGGGAAACGCTCTCTTGATTATCTCTTTTGATGTAGAACAGGGACAACCCTGATAAATGATGTCTATTGATAATCCCCAAGCCTCATTTTAGACACTGGCTTTAATTACTTTCTCACAATAACCCTTCACCAGAGGATTTCAGAAGAAGAAATACATATAAGATGAAACATTAGCTTTTATTCTCTGTCCTCCTTTTCTTCTTTGAGAGTGTGGATTTGTAGGCAGCATAACACAGAGGAAAGGAAAATCGAGGACTCTGATGACTTCAGAATCAAGCCCTCAGAAATTAAAATAATTATTTGATTATTCAATATATTTGTAATTAAATTTCTAAAATTAGGTGTTTCAAGAAGCATTCATTCATTTGTTTTTCTGATTTGATTTGAGGATCTGCAATCCCCTGGGCTAGATATACTTTGAATATATAATAATAGAAAATACACCCTTAGAAAATTATAGTTTACCAGAGGATATTCCTACCTGGTTAATCCTTTGCTATGTTGTGCTGGGGCATGATATCTTTCTGTCAGTTTAATAAGAAATGGTAGAAATAATTTAGATTTTGGTAGCAGGTATTGTCCTGTGACAGGGAACCAATTCATCTTATTTAAAAATGAGAGTATCAGAGTTTTCTCTAAACAAGGCGTTATCTTTGTATATAGGACAGAAAAGAAAACAAGTATACAAAAAAAAAAAAAAAGGGAAACAAACAAACCCTAGATCAAAAACCTAAATATATCCTAAAATAAAGCATAATGCCATAATGCTGTAATGTAAAAAGCATGTGGAGCTGGTGGAATAAAGTCTCCAAGGTCACTTGTAACATACAAGTATCGGGTATTGAAAAACTGTATTAGACTTTGATTTTCTGAGCAAGAATTTCCAGTCTTTTCCTGAAAGCTTTTCCTTTAAAGTACAAGCAGACCACATTCATCAAAACCAGATGCTAATGTCTCTCTGCTCAGTTTCAGTTATCAATATCAAGTTTGAAAGATCCAAAACATTTTTGTAAAAATGGACTATGCCTGTGATCAGGCCATATTCACCAGGGTTGACATGAGCCAAGGTCCATAAATGCCTTTGAAACAAACAAAAAAAAATCAAGGTCATCAAACCACGTTTTTCTCTTTAATTTTTTTGAGTCAAAAAATTAGTTGTTCAAGAAATTTCACATACATGTGCAGCATGCACGCACACACACACACATTTGCACACACATATTTTGGTTAAGGTCTGCTAAACATTAGGTCAGGAGAGAAGCCAAACTTCCTGATTTGGTTCCTTTGAAAACTGCTGACACTGAACGAATCAGCCCTTCAAACTCTGGTTGGCTCTGTTGGCCACAGTGTGTCCATATGATGGTTTGTGCAGTCAACAATCAAGACCACTGGTGTTGCCACTCCCACAGTCCTGAGTGGATGGGGCAAACCACGAGTTAGAGCGCCACAGCTAGTACCAATGCGTTGGTAGAGATGGGATCATGTTGTATGGTAATATCTTCAAAAGAATATTGAAGTCCTTGAGCTGCTTTGATGTCCTTCCCTCAGGCATCCGAAAGTCTAACCATATACAATTTCCTCCAGCTATATTTGAATATTCTACATAAAAGTCTTTCCTTTCCTCTTAGAGAGGAAGACTAATGGCAATGGTATCTTGGACAAAATTTCATAGTTTTTGAAAAGGCATTTGGACACTTGATTTAAGGCTTTTAAAATTTACTTCAGCTATAGAATTTCAAAGAGACAAGTAATCAAATTTAGAAAATACATGGATTCACTTACTGGCATAGAAATTATCAAAAATACCAACTAGGTGCTAATATTCTGGCATAACATAGGACAGCAGGTAGTATAATTTAGTGCTACATGTATATTAAATGTGAGCATCTATATTACATGTGATCTAAACACTATTTAGAATTTTAACCTTAGAGATAGATAAGTGCTGTATTAGACGTTAAGTATGCAACGGTAAACCAATCAGGAGCTCTGTCTTCATAGAGCTTACAGCCATTAAACAAGCACAAAAGTAATAAACACAAAAATAAACAAGTGAATAAATAAATGGTAATATGTACAATGAAGAAAATAAACAGGCCACAGAAGCACTTTTTAAATTTTGTAGGTCACAGATGATGTGATGGTTAATTTGATGTGTCAGTTTGACTGGGCCATGGGGTCTCTAGATATTTGGTTAAAAAATTATTCTGGGTGTGTCTGTGAGGGTGCTTCTGGATGAGATTAACATCTGAATTGGTTGGCTAAGAGAATAAAGCAGATTGCTCTCCCTTATGTGGGTGGGCCTCATCCAATCAGTTGAAGGCCTGAATAGAACAAAAAGTTCAAGAAAGAGAAAACTCCTCCTGCCTTACTGCCTTCTAGCTGGGACACCAGTTTTTTCTGCCTTCTGACTTGAACTGAAATATCAGCTCTTCCTTGGTCTCAAGTCTGCCAGCAGTTGCACCAGAACTACATTATTGGCTCTCTTACTTCTCTAGCTTGCCGACTGCAGACCCTGGGATTGGTCAGTCTCCATAATCACGTGAGCCAATTCTTTATAATGAATCTCTCTCTCTCTCTATCTCTCTCTCTCCCTCCCTCCCTCCATCTATATAGTATATATGTTTGTAATATATACATTATATATATAAATACACACAACCTGTTGGTTCTGCTTCTCTGCAGAACCTTAAGTAATATAGATAATATCTCTTAGGAAGTCTCACTTGATCTGAGATGCGGAAGCTGAATAGAAATGAACAAAGTGAAGAAAGTGCAAAGCATTTGTAAAATTCTTGAATTGAAAATAGCCCTAAGTGGCTGAAATTTAGTGGAAAACTCTGTGTTATGAATTTTGTTTTTGTAAGTGTAATTATGAAAGGTTTTTGAGCAGGGCCATGACATGTGCTTATATTTTAAAATATATATTACCCTTAAAACACTTTTAAAATCAGCTCACTGGAATGAGTGATTGGAGAACAGAGTAAAAGTGCAAGTGAGATAAGCCAGGAAGGGGGTAGCAGCAGAGATGGAGTAAATAAAGTGTAGACAGGTTTTGGAGGGAAAGTCATCAAAACTAGCTTATGGTTGAGGAAGACAAGGGAGAAGGAGGCCGTGTGAAAGATAACTTTCATGTTGATTGCTTGAGCAGGTGGATTGAAACAATTGGACGAAGAGCAGATTTGTGGAGGAATAACAATAATGAATTTGGGGCATTCTTGTTTTTTGGCTGTGCCGTGCAGCTTGTGGAATCTCAGTTCCCCAACCAGGGATTGAATCCCGGGCCATGGCAGTGAAAGCCTGGAATCCTAACCACTAGTCCACCAGGGAACTTCCTATTTTCTAAATGTAATCATCCAAATGGTGATTTCCAAAAGAATTGCATATAGAGATCTGAAGGTCAGGAAAGAGGTCTTAATTGGAGATCTGTCTTTAGGACACATAGACTTATACATGGCATTAAAGGCATGGCAATGGTTGAGATCACCTAGGGAATAAGCCGAGTCAGAGAAAAGAGCCTAGAGCGTGGAGCCCAAATTTAAAATCTGGGAAGAGAGTGAACCCACAAACAATACTGAGAAGGGGTCAGTAAGCAACACCAGGAGAGTGTGGTGTCACAGTCAAATGAAGAAAAGATGTTGTAAAGAATAGAGGAGGTAAGGGCCTTCCCTGGTGGCGCAGTGGTTGAGGGTCCGCCTGCCGATGCAGGGGACACGGGTTCGTGCCCTGGTCTGGGAAGATCCCACACGCCGCGGAGCGGCTGGACCCGTGAGCCATGGCCGCTGAGCCTGCGCGTCCAGAGCCTGTGCTACGCAACGGGAGAGGCCACAACAGTGAGAGGCCCGTGTACCGCAAAAAAAAAAAAAAAAAAACAAAACAGAATAGAGGAGGTAAGGGCCTTCCCTGGTGGTCCAGTGGTAAGGAATCCGCCTTACAATGCAGGGGACGCGGGTTCGATCTCTGGTCAGGGAAAATCCCACATGCGTGCCACAACTAGAGAGAAGCCCACGAGCCTCAACTAAGACCCAAAACAGCCAAAAATAAATAAAAGAGATAAATAATAATAAATCTTAAAAAAAAAAAATAATGGAGGAGGCAAGAGTGTTAAAGTGTTACCAGTTCCTGAGAACCGATAAGAGAACACTACAATTTGGCGGAAGGAGATAATCAGAGGTGGGAAAAGAAACCCATAAAGAGAGATCACCATATCTAGTAGAGTGAAAGACTACTCTAGTAAATAGTTCTCTCAAGACTGATAGGATCATGTCACAACCAAAGGAACAGATTCAAAGGAAATCCAAACATAGAAGAATTCTATACATAATTTCTGGAATTGCCAGCTTTTCGAAAATGATATTTCAACTCTATATGTACCATTTCACTGTGAACATTGATGTGCTAGAAATATAGCTTAATAGGTAGTTTTTTCTGTATAGTTAAACTCGAATTGCCTGTAAAGAAGAAAGTGTACCAAAACTACTAAAAAGTTTCATAGAAAATCTAATTCAAATAAAGTTCTGATCATAACAGTGTAATTAGGCCTAGAGCTATTCCTCTGCCATTAACAGGTAGAAAACTGGAAAGAATGTATGGAACAATTGTTCACAGACATTGAGATGACGGGATATGTAGAACTGTAATCCTGGAGAGACAGGAAACTAAAAGGTAAGCCCTATGCTAGCCCTGCCCCCCTGCCTAGAGGGATGTTCTTATCATGGTGTGAAGAGAGAGATCGCAAACAGAGCACAGGTGTATTACTGACTTGAGGAGACAGAGAAGTTCAGAGAGCCTGAGGCAACTGGAATTCGAGAAGCAGAGAATTGGAAGGGAGGGAGAAACCCGTGGAAGAGCTTAAGAACACTCCTTAGGCGTCTGCTTAAGCCTTTGGCTGAATATGAAGCCATACATACATAGTGTGAAACTCAGTGGGTCTGAGCAAAGAAAGTGCAAGGGATTTGTAAGCTGAATAATTCCCAGACTGGGAGACAGTCACGTACAAATATCCACGGTGGAGAGATTTCTTTAACGCTTGAGAAATTCAGTAGAGATTTCAGAGATGTCATGACTAAGTAGAAAGCCTAAACTAGCACTAGAGTAGCCCTCATTAAGCTTAATAACTGGCCTTGAAAAGATCGAGATGATCTGCAAGTAACTAAACTGCTTGCCAGTGTGTGTGTGTGTGTGTGTGTGTGTGTGTGTGTGTGTGTGTATGTGTATTTAATGGGATTGGACTAAAAAGAGAAGACTGGCATAAGCCTAAAGAATTATTATCTAACTGGAAATAGAAACAGTTCCTTTTACCTTTACCTTTAATTTTATAATAGACTTATTTTTGATGCAGTGTCTTATGGCTGGCAACTTATAAAGAAGGGACATAAAAATAGTTAAATAATTAATATTTAATGCACATATCCAAGGAAAGTAAAATTAGAAAAGTAATTTTCTTTAGAACAGTTTGTGACATTGTGGATTAATTTATATGAGCCTTATTTGGAATGACTCCTTTCAGAAGCTGAAAATTCCAGATGTTCACATTGCAACCTCCAACGCTTAGCTCATTCATTTATTCATTCAGCAAACATGTATTCATTACCTACCATGTGCTAGGCCCTGTACTAGACTGAGGTTACAAGGATGGAGAAGACAAAGACCCCACTGCAGCATTTCTAAACACTGGTTTTGAGAGATTATCAGTGGGGTGAATCGTACTTTTGTTAGTAAAGCACTGAAGCATATAAATTATATTATTTTAAGGAGCTCCCTGTTAGAAACATACACCGTTTTAGGTAGGACAGAATAAGGTGAAGTAACAGCCCTTAGACATAATTCTAGATGTGCCCATAAAATGTCACACATATGAATGTATCTGTCATGTATTTAGCCCCAGAAATAAAATGAAGAGCTCATGTGGGAGAGGAAGATGCATATGTGAATAAACTGTCATGGACAGGATAACACAGTACAGTAGCATCCAGGTGAGAAAGCCATAGCAAAGGCTTTGTACGGAAGATCATTCTTGATGTAGGAGGCAAATGGGTGTTTGCTCTCTGGACAAGACATCAATGAAGAAGAGGGTGTTTGGCACAGATGTGAATATGGGACGGGGTAATGGAGCAGAGGAAGGAGACACAGTGGCAGCATGATCAGAGAGACTGACTGAGGCTGGATCAGAGCATTCCCATGCCATGCCATACTGAATTTGGACTTATTTTTGTAAATGATAGGAAAATTACCGAACCATTCTGAGCAGGCAAATACTGGTGAGAATTAGAGAGAATTACATTTTGCAAAGGTTTCTCTGGAGGAGTTTTGCACAGTGAATGAAGGCATGGAGACAAGTAAGGCCCAGCTTAAAAAAAAAACAACAGTACTGTAATAAAACTGTTAAGAGACAGAAAGGACCTAAGGCCATCTCAGTGGTAGAGAAGGAGGGGACTGACTATCTGTTGATCATTAAGACATAGAACAGACTTGTGATTGCCAAGGGGCAGAGGGGTGGGTGAGGGTGAAGTGGGAGTCTGGAGTTAGTAGATGCAAACTATTACATTTAGAATGGATGGACAAGGTCCTACTGTACAGGACAGGGAACTATAGCCAATTCACTTTTCTGTACAGCAGAAATTAACACCACACTGTAAATCAACTATACTTCAATTAAAAAAAAGAAAAAACAGACTTGGTCCTGTTGGAATGTGACTGGTGACAGAAGAGCAGCTGGCCGGGGTGACTCAGCTTTTGGACCTGGGGCATTTAATTGGGTGAAGAGTGGTCTCGTTAAGCACAATATGCAATAGGCCAACACGTTTCTAGTGATTTCAGAAACCAGTGAGGCTAGCAGACAGTGACACTTGCTTATCATTGAAGTAGAACACGGAAGAGGTAGTTCTCTGGGATATCCAAGAAGAGTGTTTCACAGGTTTCTTGCATCCTTGGTTCTAGCCACTGGCTGAGCACGTGTCTCATAGACACATACATTAATGCTGAGGGACCAGCTCAGACCCTGGGCTAACAATCTTCTTTCTCCTGTGGCTGAAAAAATATTGATGCCGTGAACCAGAATTCAGTGGATAGTCTACCCAAGGTACTCAAAAAGTTATTTTAAGTTCTTATTATTCTGGGACTACCTACCACGTGTTCTTAAGCAAGTCTCTGAACCTCACTTTTCCGTGAGAATGCTGAACTAGATGGTTCCTGCATTCCCTGTCTGGCTCTTTTAAAAAAATTTGTACTGTGTTGGGCAACAAAAAGAGACCTCATTATTGAATAAGTGCTAGAAGAGTGATTGGGTGTGCCTATTGAATAAAGTGGGTACTCCATTTCTTCCAAAATGTGATAGGGGGTTTTGTCAGTTGAAGGCTGCCTTTTTATGGCTATCACATCCATTCTCCCAGCAATTGTTTTAAATTTTATTTTTTATTGAAGAACAGTTTATTTACATTGTTGTGTTAGTTTCTGGTGTACAGCAAAGTGATATATATATATATAATATATATATTATATATATAATATATATGTGTGTGTGTATATATATATATATTCTTTTTCAGTTTCTTTTCCATTATAGTTATTACAAGATATTGAATATAGTTCCCTGTGCTCTACAGTAGGTCCTTGTTGTTTATTTTATATATAGTGGTGTGTATCTTTTTTTTTTTTTTTTGCAGTACACGGGCTTCTCACTGCTATGGCCTCTCCCGTTGCGGAGCACAGGCTCCGGACGCGCAGGCTCGGCGGCCATGACTCACGGGCGCAGCCGCTCTGCGGCATGTGGGATCTTCCCGGACCGGGGCACGAACCCGTGCCCCTGCATCGGCAGGCAGACTCTCAACCACTGCGCCACCAGGGAAGCCCAGTGGTGTGTATCTTTAATCCCAAGCTCCTAATTTATCTCTCCTCATCCCTCTTTCCCCTTTGGTAACCATGTTTGTCTCTATGTCTGTGAGTCTACTTCTGTTTTGTAAACAAGTTCATTTGTATAGTTTTTTTAGATTCCACATACAAGCAATATCATATGATATTTGTCTTTCTCTGTCTGACTTACTTCACTTAGTGTGATACTCTAGCTGCATCCATGTTGCTGCATCATCCAGCATTTTAACCCAAGGATAGTTTTTACTTTGGGGAACTGTTACATCCAGAATGCCAAACATCAAATTTACCAATAAGATAGTCCAAAGGCAGAAATCAAATAGTCAAGGGTACCTATTTACTACTCATTCGTTCCATCAAATAAAAATAAAACATCTTTTCCTTTCCTAAATCTAATTTGGGGCTTGCCCAAAAGCTCAGAATCAATCTACCCTTTCTTATGAAAAGGACCAGGCAAAACCCTGAAGAGAGTTTGAACATTTGGCAATGTTGTTCTGGACTTTTTTAAGGTTATCTTCACAGAAGCAATGTGGGTTAAGGGAAAATAGTGTGTGATTTTTTTTTTTTTTAATGTTAACACTCAAGGGAATGACTCTGGCATTGCTGCCTCTAGGACCATCAAGATATCATTTCCCTTCTCCTGTTCATACAGTTGTATATACAAGAAAACCAGGGCTTCATTTATGGTTTTGCTTCTTCTCCCCTTGGGACTTGCCAGTGTTCTCAATTTAAATCTAAGGCGTAAGTACAATGGGCTGACTTTGGCTTAACTATAAAGTCACATATTTGCAAATATATAAGAAAAATGTTGAACTGATTCTGACAGCCCACAAACTATTCAGTTTCAGTTGATAGCTCTACTTTATTCAAATCCATTGCATGTTTTAAATTCTTAATATGCATGTTTGTGAATGGGAATTGAAGAATTTGTGGCAACATTAAACATATGGGAATCCTGTATAACTCTGAATTAGCCTTTTTTGATGTTATGAGTCTTACTTGGTGTTATTTTCACGCGGATAAGTTAGGTCTGCTATTGGTATAAACTCCTGAACGCTGAATTTAGCGGTGGGTCTGTAAGTAACAAAATTCCAACTCACTTTCATTCTCCACTGATGGTCTATCTGCAAGGTGGTTAGGGACCATATTTCTGTAGGGTTTTGGCTTTCCAAATATGTTGGCAGTTCTTGGCCTCCACTCAGATTCTGGCTGGTATGGAATTTGTTTTTCTTTGAAGGTTACTCCAAGGCTTGAGTAGAATGATTTGTATCTGGGTCTGTTTCGCTTCTCAGGTGGTATCATACTCCCTTGCAGAGACTTTGCCAGGAATAACCTCTGCTGGAAGGAAAGGAGAAGGGAGGCAGGGAAAGAGGGAGAAGGGGGGAAACAGAGCCTATCAGACTGCTTTTGTATTTCAAATTTTGGAAAAGAAAGCAGGACCTACTGTGGAATTCACTTAAATAAATATTCCATTGCCTAGATAATCATACTCAAGTGTTTTGGTACAAGATGAGAAAGATATAGCTTAATGTTATTCATAGATGGTTACAAGTGCAATTATTAGCTCACAATGTGATCTGCTGCATAAAACGAAGGCTATATTAGGCTGCACTGATGGAAACACAGTGCCTGAATCACAGAGTGCGGTGGTCCATCTGGATGCGACTGCTTTCACACTGCTTTGAGGGACTGCATTTAATCCAGCTGCCACAATCGAAAGAGGATCACGACAAATTAGAACATATCTGAAAATGGCCACCGAGTAGCCCTAGCACAGAAGGCATGATTTTTGAGAAAGGGTGAGAGAAAGTCAACCTATTCATCTCAGACCCAAGAAGGATTCGATGGCATTTCTGAAAGCGTTTTTGATTGATACCTGAGTCAGAATCACTTCAGGTGCTCTTTTAGAACTTGGATTTCTTGGCTCTGCCTGTGAATATTGTGGGCCAGTTGGGGGTGGGTAGATATACTTCTGAAGGAAGTTTCCAGATAATGTTTTTGCACACAAGCATTTGCAAGCTATTGGAATAGAGAAGCTGAGAGCAATCTTCCAGGGACTGATGGGCTATCATACTGTAGACCCAGTGGGTAAGGCATGTGCTTAGGTCCAAGTATGGAGCTAAAGCCACACGGAGACAGATTTCAGTACAATTAACCCCTTGAAATCATGAACACTTTTTCATCAGAAACGGTTTTACTTTCTTCTGTATACCCTCATTTCTTAACAAAGTGAATTAACTTCATGGGATGCTAATTAAATATTGTGGAATGGATGGATGGAGTAACTCTTTGATTAGGGTGAGCGTATATTCGGGTTCCATAGGGCTGTTCTTGGTTTACAGCTGGTAGGCCACTGTCCTTTCCAGTTTAGAATTTGTCCTGAATTTCTCATTTTTAAGCAAAATATTATTATTATTACTAGTGGCATTGAAATAAGACAGGATAGGTTTAGCTTGTGTCCACTTTGTACTTCCAGCTTCTGCCATGGTCTCCACCACTGCTTGTGGGGTGAATGTAAGAGAACAGAGCCGTCACTTTTCACATTTGGTGAAATCTGAAAGGTGACCAACAGTGACGCCCTCTCTTTTCCCTGTCTTTTCCAGCTGTAACATAATTAACACTTCCCTTTATAGAACAGTGGGCAGAAAGCTCACTGATAAAATGAGTACCTTGGGACCCAAACAGCTGAGGGCAGCTAATGTGATCCAGCCTTAGATGTTAAAGAGGTAAGCAGTGGATGCCACTCTCCTTGCAGGCTGCTTGGTGTACCAACCGCCTATGCCTTTACCCATGCTTGGCTGGCAAGGGACACAAAGCTGCCAGGCCACCAGTTAGCAAGGCCAGAGGACAGTGTGGAAAATTATAAGCTAGGTGTGCATAGGTATGTGCAGGAAACAAAAGTCGAGCCATTCTGGGCTTCCCTGGTGGCGCAGTGGTTGAGAGTCCGCCTGCTGATGCAGGGGACGCGGGTTCATGCCCCGGTCCAGGAAGATCCCACATGCCGCAGAGTGGCTGGATCTGTGAGCCACGGCCGCTGAGCCTGCACGTCCGGAGCCTGTGCTCCGTAACAGGAGAGGACACAACAGTGAGAGGCCCGCGTACCGCAAAAAAAAAAAAAAAAAGTTGTGGTAAAGCCTGTTGAATAAAAGAAATTCATTTGACATGGTACATGAAACTTTTCTCTTTGCTGCCATCAACAACCCAGTACTAGAAATATCAAGCCTCTAAAGAAGTACTTTGTAAATTACCTAAATATCCTTAATAGCAGGGGACTTATTATAAGGAATGCCTCTCAATTTTCGTTACAGCCTTTTCAGTCAATTAAAATCATTAATCGAAGTATTCAACAAATGAAAGTTTTAGAAAAGCTTGTGAAGCTTTAAGGAAATTGCAATAATTGAACAAAGCTTGCAAACCAGAAGACGTTGAAATTGATCCCTATAGAAGCAAAGGAGTGACAGAACAAGTTAATCCAAGATTTCCTTTTGAAATATCTCATATTGTGAGAAGAATCATTTGACCAAGCCCCTACTTGCATTGGAAAAATTTCTATTCTAAATGAGAAGAGAATAAAATTGAGAAAGCTTACTATTTTGCAGCATCTAAATTTGGTGAAACATTTAAAAGAATCATAAGTAGAACTTAGATATATGAAAGAAAAATACCGTGAATGGAGGCAAAAACATAGCACCTGTGAAAATATTTACACATTTCAGTACAGAAAAAAATTGGAATTGAGAATTTCCTTTGGTAGAATTTGCTCTGAGCTTACCAGGCAATTCAGCATGTACATGTATTTATTTCCCAGTTATAAAAATCATGGTATACAGAGAAGAGTCAATAGATAACGTCAATAATTTCAAATGCATTCACACTAAAATGTAACTTTGAGGGAGACTGAAGACAATTTTGTTTTTAAAGTTTTAAATATTAAGACCAATGTTGAAAATAAAATGAAAATAATATTTGGAAAATAATGCTCCTCAGAAAGTTTCCAGTGACACATTTTTAGAGATAGATACAGCTAGGAAACTAATGCAGGAATGCATACAAAAAAGAATTATTTGGACTATGTGACTTTTTAAAAATTAATTTATTTTATTTATTTATTTTTGGCTGTGTTGGGTCTTGTTAGCTGTGCATGGGCTTTCTCTAGTTGTGGCAAGTGGAGGCTACTCTTTGCTGTGGTGCATGGGGTTCTCATTGCGGTGGCCTCTCTCATTGCGGAGTATGGGCTCTAGGTGTGCAGGCTTCAGAAGTTGTGGCACACGGGCTTAGTAATTGTGGCTCACAGGCTCTAAAGAGCAGGCTCAGTAGTTGTGGCTCACGGGCTTAGTTGCTCCGTGGCATGTGGGATCTTCCCGGACCAGGGCTCAAACTCACGAACCCTGCATTGGCAGACAGATTCTTAACCACTGCACCACCAGGGAAGCCCAGACTATGTGATTTTTAAAAATAATAATATAATGGCACATTTTAAATAGTGCTTTAATTTACTTCGATGTCTTGGTTTTTGTTTTTAAGCAAAATATTTTTTCCAAATAGTTCTTGAATATGACTATTTTTAGGGTTCCCCAATTTACTAAGACCAATTTGTCAATCAATAAACATTTCAAAAATTATATAATTTAGTTAGTTTTAGTGCCTCTCTCCTTATACTTTCAAATGTGTCACAGTTTTGCTGAAGAATCGTGTGATCATCCTATTTTTAGTGGTTAATGAGAGTGGGATTAGGCTGAAACAGAAAGCAGTGGGCACCTTCTCCCAAGAAATTGTAAGGAACAGGATACAATGATCTGGATGAGGGACGATACGTCTGAATCAGGAGAGAAGCTGGTCTAGATCACTGGATTTCAATCTTCCATATCCTACCTGTACAACAGTTTCATTTTTGAGGATATTTGTGCAGGTGAGAAAACCAAAATTATCTTTCAAAAATTTTTACTCATCAAGTAAGAAAATGAAAGGAAAGAAGGAAGAGAGAGAAGGAAGGAAGGAAAAGAGAGGGAGAGAGTGAGAAGGTAAAGAGGAAGGACGAGAGGATCTAAACACCAAGATGGCCACTTCCTGTTGCCCATCATGCCGAAGCGTTTCTGTCTTCTTGAATCAGACCTAGTTTTCATGAGTGAGCTCCTTTACAGCTTGTCTGTTTTTATGTAATGACCCTTATGCCAGGAAATGGGCAGAGGCCCAAGCACAATAACCTCTAGAACATAGTCAAGACATATACCGGTGGTTAGGGAGAAAGGCAGAATGGGAGAGGCACTCGTGGTCCAGGTCACTGCAGCCAAATCAGCAGGGATGGGTACTCTGTGGACAGGCGCCACCAGCTTTAGTTAGTATCCCACAGGCTCCATGGAGTGAAGGAGAGACTTTCTTGGTAGTTGTTAGGAAAACTGCAGACCAAACTAACTCTGCATCTCACCAGTAACCTGCGCACTGCTGGTTGAAGATCCCTGACCAGCAGAGACCTCTTCCAACTCTGCAATGCTGCCATAGCTACTACAGTGTGAGAGTTAAGAGTGGAGTATGTGAAGCCAGACAGACTTTGAACCCAAGCGTGGCCCCTCACCTTATAGCCTAGGTGATCCTGAGTAATTTCCTGAACATGTCTAAGTCCGCATCTTCATTTGTAAAGTGGAGCTATTTCTTACTTCATTATGCTTGGGGAAGGATTAAATAAAATAATGTATGACTGATGCTTACTGTCTGATAATACTGAGTGAGCACACAGTAAATTGCAGCTATTAGGATGTATTATTAACATTATTGCTGTTATTAACTTGATTATTACTATTATTAATGTGACGAGGTGGCATTCTGGTTTTCCCCTCTTCCGGTTAGATATTCAGTACTACATTTATGGCTTCCTTCATTGACTCAACTAATTTTTATTAAATTCCTACCATCTGCAGGGGTCTGAGATGATTGGGATGGAAACGTGAGTAAGACATATGGCAAGAGCTCATGTCTGTGATACTATATAGATAATCTTAAAGATGCTACCAGAAAACTACTAGAGCTAATCAATGAATTTGGTAAAGTAGCAGGATATAAAATTCATGCACAGAAATCTCTTGCATTCCTATACACTAATGATGAAAAAATCTGAAAGTGAAATTAAGAAAATACTCCCAATTACCATTGCAACAAAAAGGATAAAATACCTAGGAATAAACCTACCTAAGGAGACAAAAGACCTGTATGCAGAAAATTATAAGATACTATTGAAAGAAATTAAAAATGATACAAATAGATGGAGAGATATACCATGGTATTGGATTGGAAGAATCAACATTGTGAAAATGACTATACTACCTAAAGCAATCTACAGATTTAATGCAATCCCTCTCAAAATACCACTGGCATTTTTCACAGAACTAGAACAAAAAATTTCACAATTTGGATGGAAACACAAAAGACCCCAATTAGCCAAAGCAATCTTGAGAAAGAAAAACAGAGCTGGTGGAATCAGGCTCCTGGACTTCAGACTATACTACAAAGCTACAGTAATCAAGACAGTATGGTACTGGCACAAAAACAGAAATATAGATCAATGGAACAGGATAGAAAGCCCAGAGGTAAACCCACACACATATGGTCACCTTATCTTTGATAAAGGAGGCAAGAATATACAATGGAGAAAAGACAGCCTCTTCAATAAGTGTTGCTGGGAAAACTGGACAGCTACATATAAAACAATGAAATTAGAACACTCCCTAACACGATACACAAAAAGTAAACTCAAAATGGATTAAAGACCTAAATGTAAGGCCAGACACTATAAAACTCTTAGAGGAAAACATAGGGAGAACATTCTATTATGTAAATCACAGCAAGATTGTTTTTGAAAGGTTGTTTTTGACCCACCTCCTAGAGGAATGGAAATACAAACAAAAATAAACAAATGGGAGCTAATGAAACTTAAAATCTTTTGCACAGCAAAGGAAACCATAAACAAGACGAAAAGACAACCCTCAGAATGGAAGAAAATATTTGCAATTGAAGCAACTGACAAAGGATTAGTCTCCAAAATTTACAAGCAGCTCATGCAGCTCAATATGAAACAACCCAATCCAAAAATGGGCAGAAGACCTAAATAGACATTTCTCCAAAGAAGATATACAGATTGCTAACAAACACATGAAAGAATGGTCAACATCATTAATCATTAGAGAAATGCAAATCAAAACTACAATGAGATATCATCTCACACCAGTCAGAATGGCCATCATCAAAAAATCTACAAACTATAAATGCTGGAGAGGGTGTGGAGAAAAGGGAACCCTCTTGCACTGTTGGTGGGAATGTAAATTGATACAGCCACTATGGAGAACAGTATGGAGGTTCCTTAAAAAACTAAAAATAGAACTACCATATGATCCAGCAATCCCACTACTGGGCATATACCCTGAGAAAACCATAATTCAAAAAGAGTCATGTACCACAATGTTCATTGCAGCTCTATTTACAATAGCCAGGACATGGAAGCAACCTAAGTGTCCATCGACAGATGAATGGATAAAGAAGATGTGGCACATATATACAATGGAATATTACTCAGCTATAAAAAGAAATGAAATTGAGTTATTTGTAGTGAGGTAGATGGACCTAGAGTCTGTCATACAGAGTGAAGTAAGTCAGAAAGAGAAAAACAAACACCGTATGCTAACACATATATATGGAATCTAAAAAACAAACAAACAAAAAGTTCATGAAGAACCTAGGGGCAAGATGGGAATAAAGACACAGACCTACTAGAGAATGGACTTGAGGACATGGGGAGGGGGAAGGGTACACTGGGACAAAGTGAGAGAGTGGCATGGACATATATACACTACCAAATGTAAAATAGATAGCTAGTGGGAAGCAATCGCATAGCAGAGGGAGATCAGCTCGGTGCTTTGTGACCAGCTAGAAGGGTGGGATAGGGATGGTGGGAGGGAGGGCTATGCAAGAGGGAAGAGATATGGGGATATATGTATATGTATAACTGATTCACTTTGTTATAAAGCAGAAACTAACACACCATTGTAAAGCAATTATACTCCAATAAAAATGTTAAGAAAAAAAAAGAGCTCATGTCAGAGTGGGGAAACTAGACTTTTTGCCTCTTTGGGGACAGTCTTTATTCAGAAGTGATGTAACTGAATCTCTATTGCCTATGCTTTGATATATAACTAAATACAAGGAAGAGTTGTTTTGTGTTCCTTGCGGCAGCTCACCATCTGGACTTGTAAGCCGCTTCCTTTTTGAGATGATGTATGTACACGTATGTGTGTTTTCTCTATGTGGGTTAATTGGCCCTTATGACAGATTACAAAGATAAGGCAGTATCGTGCCAAAATTGTCTTAGCTGGGAGCGTGGTGGCCATGGCAGTGTATGATTTCAGGCGAGTGGGACTTCACTTAGGTTTCGCTCTGTCTTGTCTCTCCCATGCTGAGCCGGCTGCAGGTCCCTGAGAAGGCAGGGCTATTTGTGCCTCCATATAGAGATGGTTTTAAGTAGATCCCTTTGCTGTGAACAACCATCCCTCCCTTACCACCTGCAGAGCACCGCTCTTCTCACAGCTCAGCTCCTGTGTGATCTCTATGCAGCCCTGCTGATACACTGCTCCTGTAATAGTGTGGACCACACTTCCCTTTGTCCCCACTATACTCTCTATAAACTTCTGTAATTATACAGAGAATACCTTTTTTTTTGGCCTTCACTGATACATGTCTGTATCTTTCTGCTAAACATAAGTTCCTTAAGGACAGAAACTATTTCTTATTGATCTTGTATCTCAAGCACACAACACAATGCCTAGAACATAAATGGGAATCTAATAAAAACTTTCTGAATAGATGGGTGAATGAATGAATAAAGGAATGAATAGGAGGGATGATTAGAATAGTACGATATGTAGGATTAATTATTCTACTCTGAAACTTTTCCTGCATTATCAACCAAGCCTCCAGGAATGAGTTCTCCTTCCCATGCTTTCTCTTTCATAATCTTGATTCTCTTAGAGTCTTAGATCTCACAAGAACTGTCTATCCCCTATCTACTCTTACTTACCAAATTTTGAACATTCAACGGAATGTTTCTGAAACTAAATACCATCCTCCTCCTTTTGACAACTGCTGCCAGAGATTCTCACTCACCTACAAACCATATAGATTTGTCATCACTTTCAATTCCCTAAAAGCCCCAACTTTCTTTCTCCATCACTTCCAAACCTGATGACAATTCTGATTCTCTTTTCCTCCCTCTAACCCTCCAAGAGCACAACCTTCCACCTGCCTCGACCCCATCTCTTCTCAGTTACTGATAACCTTGGCCTCAAACTCACTCCTCCTCTTACGCTCGTCATTAATCTATTTCCACCCCCGCCCCCTCCCCCAGGATCATTCTCAGCTTTGTTCAAGCATGTTGGCTTTTGCTTTTCACAGTCTTCACCGAATCCCATCTGCCCTTTCATCCACCACCCCACACAAGCTCTTCTGTTATTAACCTCCTACCCCTGTCTTCCTCTGCGGGCTCTTTTCAGGCCACTTTTAGACACATATAGGTCTCCTTTATCTTCACAAAGTTATCACTGGATTCCACACACTTATCTAACTGCCACTCCAGATTCTCCTACTGTTCATCAGATCAAAACCCATGGGGCAGTTCTCTAATTCCTTCCAATCTGAGACTTGTTTGAAGTAGTCCCAAGAAATGTAGCAAGTCAGTTTTCGAGTCAAACCCAAGGTCAACTAATTCTTTCTCGATCCTGATGATTGGTCCTGCCCACTCTTCTCTCCTCAGCTTCAGACAGCTGGCCCTGACCCCTTTTTCCACACTGTGTTTGTTCGCTTCCTGTCTCTAATTGGTCATTGATTCAAAACCATCTTTCTGGTTCCATTATGTCCAAACAACATTCATAAGCAGTACCATAAGTGTTGGGAAATATTCAATTTGATATAAAAGGTATTGGGGCACCTAGTGCAATGTCTGGCAAATAACAGTTCTTTATATATCAGTTCTATACATTTACCCTTTCTCTGCCCATGATACCACGACGAGGTCTTTCATTTCACAGGCAGAAGCTGAGGACTGAGAGATGGATTCAGCTTTCCTAACATTCACGGTGGATCAGTGACTACATCCGAAGCAGGTACCAGGTCTCCCATCTCCAGACACAGGCACAGTATTCGTCCCTTTCACTTCTCTACTTCGAAACCACATTTTACACCGTGAAATTTCATTTCCCCAAACTCCAAACTCCAAAGAGACTTCCAGATTTAATAATCATCTGAAACACAGAGATTATTAACCATAGAGAAAGACTGACAAATGTGTCCCAATTTAAAACAAACTTATCGGTGCCAAGACAGAATGTCTTTGAAAAATAGAAAAGAAAAAAATGAATTCTTTACATTGCAAGAGGATACTCATTTTACAAAAGGGGAACCACTGAAAGTACCTCTAAAGTGTGCAGTATCCTGTTACTTAAAATAGCTTATATAAATTATATAATTTATATAGTTATATATATATATATTGCGTAAATGTCTGTGGTTTAAAATAGCATTTAATCTTCAAAGTTTAATTTACATAAAAACTTTGAAAGCCACCATATGAACTGTGCAGTGTGTATAGTGACACCCCTGTAAGTGGGTGCTGAGTGCTCAGCTATGGATGGGTGCACCGACACGAAGACACCATGAGGAGTTTGTGAATCTCATTACAATACTACCAGACAGTTCTGCCACTGACTACCTTGGCAACCTTGGGAAAGCTCCTTAACCGCTACTGAACTATAGCTGATACATCTACAAAATAATGCCTAGGATTAAAAATAATGTTTAACGAGTGTCTAATGCAACGCTTGGCACGTAATGGTGCTATTTGCCTCTGTTTCCCCTCCTCTAGCCTCTTTGTGAGATTCTCGGGTTACAACCCATGAAAACCATCTTCCTCCAATCTGTAGTATTAAAACCCATAAACAGACTTTAAAGTTTCTCTTTAGGAAATCACATTTCTCCTCTTTTACTTGTTTGTAATAGGAAAATATAAATAAAAGGAGACAGCCTCAATGCCCAACTAAAAGGAACTGGTTAAATACATTATGATACATCCATTTAATGTGATACTATCCATCCTAAATAATGTTAATGTGTATTTGAATTTGTTAATATGAAGAGCAGTTTATAATATATTATTAATTGAAAATGACAAGACAGTACATATAGTCTGATACCATTTAAAGAAGTCTCATGCACAGAAACACACATGTACTTAGACACTTATGTACATGTTTTATAAGTACAAACCTGTATCATTACTGGATTCCTTATAGCTGGACATTAAGAATGTTAAAAACATTTTTTTCCTATTATAAACAAGCAAAAGAACACAGACTTGATTTCCTAAAGAAAAGCTTTAACACGTTATGGAGATTAGACATTAAAATGTTAACTAACAATCAGTATCTCAGTGTAATGAGATTATGGTTAATTTTTAAAAATGTAACCTACTTTATGTACTTTCCCAAAAAATAAATATATATTACTTGCTTAATAAAAAGTAATTAAACTGGACAAAAACAAGCAAACCTTATATTCATTGTACCACATCAGATACCCTGGTGAGCCAACACACCACGTGCACATTCCTCACCGACAGTTGACAGGCTATCGTGAAAAATACAGCAGTTCCTACTTTGAAATGTACATAGCAAAGATCTTCTATTGACATTAATCAATTCATCAACTGTCTTTCTGTTTACACAAATTCTAAATGTGACCAGTAGCTTAAATGCCACTTCATGGCATCATCACTAGAGTCACTATACTAGTATTGTTGTAGCTTGAATTCCTGGGGAAAAATGTGCACAGATACAAACAAACTTGAAAAATCCAAACAGAGACTTTTATTAGTGACCCCTAATGACCCACAATCAAGGCTAAACATCTTAGCTAAACAATTATCTTTGGGAATTGAAATGTAAACAGAAAGAAAATTTGCTGCTTGCCCTTACCCTGTGTGGCTATTCCTCTCTGGCAATAACACATCTGAATACATCCTATCAAAGTTAAAAAGTTCCTGGTACAATTTTAAAAGTTTTCACTTTCTCATTTAGAAAGCAAAATGGTTATAATTATATATCTATGTACCCCAATAAATTGCTTTTTCCTAAACAAAACCCAGTATAAAACTATATAGAAAACAGCAGACTTTGTTCCTACAACTAGGCATCCAAAATGCCTCTGTAATGTTATTTATGCTCCTTACATTCACGTTTCCAAATCAGTTTGCCTCTCAAATATCATCATACGAATAGCTTTTCAAAACTCGGGTATAGTCATCTGCACACCAGTCTTCAGAATTATGTTCCAAGAGCTGTTTAATGTTAGAAGTTCGAGTACAGATTAAAAGTTCTAGAAATAAACTTTAAAAGGTGTGGAGGTATATGTGTATGTGTTTAGAAGAAGGGATTTCACAAAGTATCAGTTTATGACTTTGCACTGGGCTCTAAAGAATTAAGATGGGTACAAACCTTGATGCCCTCTATAAACCGCAAACTGATAGATAAAAGTCGGTGAGGGTACTGTTTGTTAAGAGTCAGAACACTGCAGTCTCATATACTTCTGCTTTGAATGGATGTTGTTTTTGGACTGATTTCCTACAACCCTGACTATACTTATTATGAATAAAGAGCCATTCCAGGAAACTTCCTTTCAGAGTCAGATGTTTTAGCCACACAAACCCCTGGCAGAGATAGGACTAAAGTAAATTTCTTTCATTTTATTTTTCTACAATCATAAACCTGTGCAAATACAGAGATAAACAAGAATTGCCAAAAGCAAATATCCCTTTCAGTGTATGGTATTAGCAGAATATCAACTTGTCCTTGCCATGTCTTGTGACTCCTGTTGCTTACTTTCTAAAGAAATCTCACTACTTTAAAAAGGGTAAATGTCCTTACATGGCATTCAAAATAAATGGAGAGAAAAGCACAATAAAAAAGGAAATAGTAAATGATTATATTAAACTCTAGCCCTTTACTTGGCCATCTGTCTTCAATTTCAGGCATGTTGTTTTTGAGTAGCGTCCCATTGTAACCAAATATAATAGGATAGGCAAGTTAATGAACTACGACACATCCCATCATAAATGTGATGTATCACCAAGGCAAAGCCACCCAAGATGCAAGGCAGCTACTGTTTTCCTGTGAAGCTACTAGTTTTTAGTGCAGTGCTCTGTGGGAAGAGTAGCCTCATTTATCTTTGTGTTTGTTGTAAACCCTCAGACTGCTACCCTATCCTTTCTCTCCCTTCCTGACCTTGACCTCTAAAGAAAAATGAAAAAGGTAGAGAAGCCCCAGGGAGGTGTAGGTAAAGGAGAAAGAGGTGAGATTTGGATTCATCTGAAAGAAAAATATGTGTTCACCATTTTCATCACCAATCAGGATTCCTCAGTAAATTACAAATCAGCTTTGCTAACATCAGAATGTTTATTGGCCAATTCAATTATTGACCAACTGTGTCTTCGTATATTCCTCCCCTGAAACTAAACTCTTTCCTCAGAAAACTCCTAATTGGTTTACATTCTTTAAATTTATTTAGACAACACTATTCTCTGAAGCACTGGATTTAATTTCTTGCTTATGAAAAATATTTTAAATGTTATGAGAAATGAAATACACATTGTTAGAAACTGAGACACTTAAGAGATTGCATTGAAGGAGTCTGAGTCTCCCCTAATCCATTTTTATTTTGTGTCTAATGGATTGAGTGATTTTGATTTAATAGGATAGTTGATTGTAAAGTTCATTAATGTATGGGATTAAGGATCTCTTCCTGAACTCATTTCCTTCTCTGACTTTCCCCTTTCCATCTATTCCACTTTAACTGCTCAAGTGAAAAATTGTCCTCCTTACTTACTTGAGCTAACTTAGGACAGGAAGTTGATTCCTCATTCACAAGTGCTGAAAAGCAGCGTGATCCATTTCATATTAGCATTCTCCTTTTTCTATGGGAGTTTTATTTCCCAGCATCAATTCTCATGCAGAGCATGGTAGACAGAGTGCTGAGATTCCCACCCCCTGGTGTACACACACTGTATACTCCCCTTCCCTCGAATGTGAACAAGACTGGGGATATGATGGATTTCATAGGTCCACCATTAAGCTACCTTACATTGCAAAGGGGAAAAGATTTTGCAGATGTAATTAAGGTCCCAAATCAGATGACTTTCAATAAACAAAAGGGAGAGCCTGGGCGACCCTGGCCTTATCAGGTGAGCCTTGGAAAGGGACAGGGCCCTTTCTGATAGGAAAGATTCAAAAGTGCAAGGGTTTCTCCTGCTGGCCTTGAAGGAGCAAAGTGCTGTGTCATGAGGAGGGCCATGTGCAGGAGATGGTGGATGGCTAGGAGCTGAGAGTGACCGTGGTCTGACAGTCTGCAAGAAAATAGAGACCTGAGTCCCAGAGCTTCAAGGAATGAACTTGGAAGAGGATGCTGAGTCTCAGATGAAATCATAGCCCAGGACAACACCTTGATTTCAACGTGGAGAGACTCTGATCAGAGGACCCAGCTAACGTGTGCCTGGACTCCTGACCTATGGAAACTGTGATATAATAAATTTGTGTTAAGTCACTAAATGTGTGGTAATCCATCATAGAGCAATAGAAAACTAATACACACAGCACGTGAATCTGTTCAGGGCATTGTAAAGTGTGTGATGATTACTTTCTTGCCAATCCTCAGCCTTACATTCATTCCCCTGAACAGTCACTATTTAGTAACACTCATGATTCATAACTGCGAAGACAAACTCATTCTATCTTTGGATCATTCAAGCTGAAATCTAGATGTACCCCTCTCCTATTTTATACATGAGGAAACAGGTTCAGAATAATTGACTAGTTTGAGTTTATACTGTTAATAAGTAGAAAGAATTTGAGATCTATTCCAGAGTTCTTTCCACAAAAGTAGAGAAACTGGATTAAGATTTACTTTGGGGGGACTTCCCTGACTGTCCAGTGGTTAAGACTCCATGTTTCCACTGCAGGGTCAGGGGTTCGATCCCTGATCGGGAAACTAAGATCCCACAAGCTTTTGGTTTAATTACAATGGAATCAATCCCTCCCACTCCTGATTTGTGTTAGCACTGCTATTTGTTGTCAGTCTATTTCCTATAACACCAAATACAATGCATTTTAACTGTACTAGAACTTTTGTTTCCCATAGGGTTATATCAGCAGAGCATGCTGTAACAGATAAGTATTTAATTGATATTTTGTGTATTAATGAATGACTTTAATGAGGATGTATTGGCTGGGTAGATGAGAGAGACAGTTAGAATTATTAAGACATCTGCAAATTATAATGGGGTGGAGGAGTGGGGGCAGGTAATTAGGAAAGTAGAAAGGCTTTAAAACCAGATGCCTATCATTAGTCATTAGAGAAATGCAAATCAAAGCTACAATGAGATATCATCTCACACCAGTCAGAATGGCCATCATCAAAAAATCTACAAACAATAAATGCTGGAGAGGGTGTGGAGAAAAGGGAACCCTCTTGCACTGTTGGTGGGAATGTAAATTGATACAGCCACTGTGGAGAACAGTAGGGAGGTTCCTTAAAAAACTAAAAATAGAACTACCATATGACCCCACAATCCCACTACTGGGCATATACCCTGAGAAAACCATAATTCAAAAAGAGTCATGTACCACAATGTTCATTGCAGCTCTGTTTACAATAGCCAGGACATGGAAGCAACCTAAGTGTCCATCGACGGATGAATGGATAAAGAAGATGTGGCACATATATACAATGGAATATTACTCAGCCGTAAAAAGAAACGAAATTGAGTTATCTGTAGTGAGGTGGATGGACCTAGAATCTGTCATACAGAGTGAAGTAAGGCAGAAAGAGAAAAACAAATACTGTATGCTAACACATATATATGGAATCTAAAAAACAAACAAAAAAGGGTCATGAAGAACCTAGGGGCAAGATGGGAATAAAGGCACAGACCTACTAGAGAATGGACTTGAGGACATGGAAGGGGAAACGGTAAGCTGGGATGAAGTGAGAGAGAGAGTGGCATGGACATATATACACTACCAAATGTAAAATAGATAGCTAGTGGGAAGCAATCGCATAACACAGGGAGATCAGCTCGGTGCTTTGTGACCACCTAGAGGGGTGGGATAGGAAGGGTGGGAGGGAGGGATATGCAAGAGGGAAGAGATATGGGGATATATGTATATGTATAACTGATTCACTTTGTTATAAAAGCAGAAACTAACACACCATTGTAAAGCAATTATACTCCAATAAAGATGTTAAAAAAAAAGTGTCTAAGGAAAAAATTAAATTTCTAAGGAAATACTTGCAACATATATTGATGAAATACTTTGACACTGTGACATACTCAAACCAAATCTCCCAATAAAGTCATCATTCATAAAATAGAAAACAACATTAATGAAATAGAATTACAGGGCTGTGATTTCATCTAAAACCTTGGCAATGTAATCATCTCTCTCTTTTCGCCGCACATATATCACTCTCGCTGTAAAGACTGCAACCTTAAAAAGTAGATCAATGTGAAAAAATGTCCATCAATCTCAGGTCACCCTCACATCTCTTCCAAGGGAACTTCAAGAATACTCCACATTGGAAAGAACTAGAACCCTAGACTAACCTCTGAAATACTCAGCTCTTGCTTTAACAAGGGATGAGCATTGCCTGAACTCTCTGAAGCCTCTTGTTGCTTAGTTGTGACAGTAATCAGGAAGCTGGAGGCTCCTCGAGGGAATTCCTACTCTTCCAGCTCTGTACTCTCTGATTCCAGCACAATGTTTCTCTATGAGATGAGGGTAAATTATGTGTTTTGCTCCTGATGTTTCTCCAGTTGTCAGAACTGAGTGAGTTCAGCTGTAACAGCTCGTGTGAGAATCAGGCATGTGGGGGCAGAAATAGCAAAGACAGAAAGAACAGCTAGTGGAAATTGGCTGCATGAATTGTACAAATTCAAGGAGTCACTCTTTCTCAGTGGGAATTTTGGAGGGTTTATGAATTAAGTCTGATTTCTATTGAATAAGAGATATTTAAAATGTACACTTCTTGGAGCACATTTTTTCCTTTTATGTCCACAAAAATTTCCATGTGAGGGAAACATGCTGACCTTTGCATTTGACTTATTCTTAATTTCAGAGAAACATGACCAACAAGAGCATCATCAAAGTGTGAGTATAGTAATTAAAGGGAGAAAACAAAGAAAGGACTAAATGTCATCCAAAAGAAATTCTCCTGAAATGTAATTTACTCCAGTCTTGGACTTCAGTGTAAGTGAGCCTACCGCTGAAGTCCCAAACTGGAATAGATTACCCTGGTCCCCAGGTCTAAGGTAACTGTAAGGGTAGCAATCCAGGAAAAGAGTGCTCAAAAATGGCTTACACATCAAAGAAGACACGTGTCCCCTGTTAGCTTTGTTGGTCCTGGTTTTCAGTCTATAACTCCTGGAAATGACAATTATTCTTTGATATCACATGAATACTCTTTATCCAGAAAAAGCATGGGTCATACTCAATCATTTGTTGAGAGTGATGGAGGTATTAGCTAATGCCATGGTGGTAATCACATTACAGTACATAAATGCATCAGATTAACATATTGTACACCTTAAGTTTACACGAGATCATATGCTAATTATATTTGAATTAGAAAAAGAGCATATTAATGGTCTAAAAGAGTAAATACTAGTTCCAAAGATGTTTAAATTATCACTATCACATAACTAACACATGGCAAGGACCTTGCAAGTCTATCAAAAACTTCAAAGTAGGGTTGCCAGATAAAATACAGGATGCCCAGTCAAATTTAAATCTCAGATAAATAACAAATAATTTTTTTACTATAAGTATACCCCAAACATTTCATAGACACACTTATATTAGAAATTATTCACTGTTTATTTGAAATTCAGTTTTAAAAGAGCATCCTGAATTTTTATTTGCTAACTATGACAACCCTACAGAAGACATTAGGGTGGAATCACTCTGAACTTCCCAGACTGAACATTTTACTCTTTAAATTATTAGCTTTCATGTTACCTGGAAAGAAAAGAACAGCAGAGAAGATTGTCATTTCCTGAACGATTTTTTCCATTGGTCTGTGTACACTGTCCAAAGGTAAAGTTCCAGGAATAAATATCCCAACAATTGCAGCCAAAATAGAACAGAGATGTATGATAGGTGTCACAAATACCTAACTTTTAGTCACATTTCAACAAATCATTTTTAAGTGAACATGGAGGTTGCATTTATAAAGTACTTACTATAACCTAACATTGATACATGCCATGTAAATAAGAGACCAAAGTATAGTCTGCTGGGTTGAGGAGCTTAAATTTTGTTTAAGGAAATTGTGACGATACATGAAGCACAATTGGAAAAGGATGAAGACCTGCAACTTACTTGGCATTCAAGTTCAAGTGTGTGCTCTACAGGCTCATTCATTTCTTCATGTATCAGAGAGATCCATGGTCAGGTCCTGTTCCAGCACTGGTGAAAAAACTGTGAATGAATCAGAAAAAGTCCTTTCTTTGATAGAGTTCCATTCCAGTTGAGCGTAGATAGATAATAAACAAATGAATTCATAAAGAAATGTCGAGTGGTAATAATTTCTATGATGACTATTGAAAAAGGAAGTCAGGAGTGAACTTAGGTTTGGGGCAAGCAAGGTTGTCTCTAAGGAGGTGACATTTCAGCTATGCAACAAGAAGGAAACAGCCTACAGGAAGATTGAAGAGAAGCAGCAGTCCAGCGGGGAGTAGAATGAGTGAGTGCAAAGACCTGAAAGTAGAAGTGGCCAAGGCAGAAACAAGCTTGCTGTGACTGAGCAACAGAGAGAAGGATCCAGTGCCTGAGTCAGCAAAGAGGAGATGAAGGCAGGGCCATTTAGGCCGGGATTTTGGTCCACCTGTTCTACGTTTCTTCTAAGAGACAATGGAAGGCTTTAAGCAAGAGAGTGACAGGGTGTGAAATATATTGGAAAAGAAATCATCCCAGCTGCTGTGAAGATGCAATTTTCTGTACACAGTAACCAAGGAAGAGTAGAAACAGAAGCAGTGATGGAGAGACAATGACCCTAAGCAGGCAATGGTGGTTTGTCTCAACTTGGAATGAAGATGGAGATAGAGGTCAGGTTTGAGATGGATTTTTGGAGGCAAAGTTGATAGGACTTGCTAGTGGCCAGGTGGGAATCAAGGGTACTTCCTTAAGTTTTGACCTAAGCATCTGGATGATGAGACTACCACTTACTGAGAAGGAGAATCAGATAACCAAAAGCTTTACTACGGAACTTGTTCAGTTTGAGATGCCTTTTCGTCAGCCAAGTGGATATAGGAGAGCAAGGTTCAATCTGGGCTGGCATAGTCCAGAAAAGAACTTGCAGAAAAAAGAAGACTTGCCTTTGAAAGTGAGTTGGATTCAAATGGATATTGGAGGAATTTTCTGCATTTCTTGCAGAGGAAAGAAGATTAGAAAAAGATGTAAAAGTGAGAATGAACATGAAATGTGGTTGGAAGTGAAAGAATGGGGAATCGATGTTGAGGAAAAGTAAGACGTAAAATTAGACTTGTGAAGTAGGGCTAGTGTATCGGGACCTCCAAAAAAAGAGTTTGAATTCTTCCTCTAAAAAACATGTAGGAGCTGGGATAAATTTCAATTTCTGTTCTGACTTGTTCTCTGTTTTATCTCCAGTTCTTACCACAGAGTCTGGTATGTAGAAAGTGGTCAATTTATTAAATGAATGAATGGACAATGAATGAATGATTATAAAGCTAAGTGTGTTTGCACAATGAGAGAACGAGTGAAAAAAAAAGGCAATGAAAGACTCCCTATTACAAACATTTAGGTTTTTCAGAGAAGGAGATAAAGCCTTTGTATAATATAGTGGTGAAAAGAAGGAAATAAAGCTGCCTTATTATATTGCCGAGCATGGTAAGATGACAAAGGTAGATGGAAAATACAAGTTCAATCTCTCCAAAGGTACTAAAGTTTTAAAATATCACAGGAGATTTCTATTAAAACAATGAATTCGACAGAGAGCCTAGCTGATTAATGAGATTAAGCAAAACTTGGATACGACTTTTTTAATGTTCTAAAAATCAAGTGGTTGCAATTTTTCTCTCAACTACTCACGTCACATGCCATTCAATTCTTAAATAGGTTTAAAGTTGAAAGTTTATATTATTTTTGTTCAGTGTGCCCATAGCGTTTCTGCTGAAATTTGAAATTGATTAGATTGTTTTCTAGGGCACAATATCAAATATCCAGTGGAACAATGAATCAAGTTCCCCCTTTTCTTTGTAACCTGCTATGGTTCCAAATAATGTGTATTTTCTACAAAGCTTGTAATTGTCATAACTTCGTATTTATGTACGCAGATACACAAGTAAGTTATAGTTCTGTCACCGTAGACGTGGTTGTGCTGCATTGTTCACTCAAGGAGTAAAACTAAGTCACTGCTCAGCACACAATGAAGAAAGCAGAAGAGGAGAGACCTCCCATAAAGTCAGCAAGATTTGCTGGCGCTCATTTGCTATTGGCCGCAAAGTTCTCAGACTATACACTCCTTTTATTGGATTATTACTTTAATGGGACTTTTTAAAGGGCATTTTAATAGCCTCCCTGTTTCAGCAGATATACATTGAAAGGCATTTGGAATACTTCCCAGTTGCAACATTTTTGATCTTCTCATTTCTTAGAATTCTGACAACCTACCAGGTAACAGTTAGTATGATATTAAGCTGACACATTCCAGAGTTGGCAGTTGTTAGATTTGCCAGTGCAGCTTGCTGCCCAGATCCCATGGGCCTGAGATTTATTGCCTTTTCCTCTTACCCACCTCTCCATAGACCCTTCCCCCACCTCTCTTTTTTTTTTTTTTTTAACTCTTTGACTGAATATACTACGGGTGCATTTTTAGGTACATCATGACTATTCATGGTAAATGTGTGACCTAGTACAAAACAAGAATTAGCCACAGAAATTCTTATATTAGAAATTTGCACTATGCTGTGTTATTTGAAGAATCAGAGAGAGCTTGTTTAGAGCAAAGATATTTGTTTTCTTCACCCAGAGTCATGCCATTCTCAGAACTCTCCTAAGTTCACAGATGGATCATGGGTGATCTGTAAACCCTCTGAAAAGCTAAATCCAGCAGAGCGACTCTGCTGTGGCCACTACTAAGATTTCTTCTTTCCCAAACAAGAGCTGAAAGCATGGAAAGGAACAGGGAGTGAAGACATTTTAAAAAACATTCTAAAAAATAATTATAAGTGGTTGTAAAAAATTCCTCAAAGGCTACCTTTTTGGCGGCCAATGATAATGAGGGCCAGACAAGTGTCAAACTCTCCTGGTATTGAGTTGGCTTCAATTCTGTTGGAAACCATCTTCTTCCTGATAGAGGAAGCAAAGAGAAGAAGGTAGGCCATGGTATTAAACAGCATTTGTCTTACAGTGGAGCTACCTGACCTCTGTTCCACATTGGGTTTTTCTAGGTTCAGGTAATGAGAAGGGTTGTAGGAATTGGCATAGACATAAGGCCAAGGCATTCTTGATATAGCACTAGGTCCAATGCATTCCTTCCTTCATTTATTCAACAAAGTTTTGTTGGGCCCTAACCATGAGCCAAGCATGGATTTAGGAACTAAAAACATAAAGACAGAAATAGGCTCTGACCTCAAGGAGGTAAATATCTAGGGGGGAGACAGAGTCATAACAGATAAATAGAGTCCAGTATTAAAAATAAAATCATAGATCCATGCACTAGCAATTATGAGAGTGTGAAGGAAGGGCACCTAATCCAGCTGGAATGACAGCGGGGGAACGATTCCTAAATTGAATTGTTAATAATAGTTAGCAAGGTGCGTGTGGAACGCAGAAGGCTACGAGGATCCCATAAGCAAATGCACCAAGTTGACAACACACACAATGTGTTTGGAGAACTTCATGCGCTGCAGTATTTCTGTTTTATAAACTGTGAGGTGTGGGTAAAGAGAAATGTGCTGAAGAAACCAGGCAGTGATCAACACGGAGGGCTTGACATTTAGTTGCTTCCAACACTGTCTACCACGAAGGCACATATGGTTGTTTACATTTAAATTAAGTAATATCTGAAAAAAGAAAAAGTTAGTTCTTTAAGATGCACTAGTCATATTTCACGGGCTCAACAGCCACGAGCAGTTAGTGGCTACCACGGAGAGTGCAGATTATAGAACATTTCCATCAGCGCAGAAAGTTCTATTGGACGGTGCTTGTATAGACAGTCCTGAACCTTTGAAGTGTTTTATATAAAGAAGTTAGGGGCTTCCCTGGTGGCGCAGTGGTTGAGAGTCCACCTGCCGATGCAGGGGACGCGGGTTCGTGCCCCGGTCCGGGAAGATCCCACATGCCGCGGAGCAGCTAGGCCCATGAGCCATGGCCGCTGAGCCTGCGCGTCCGGAGCCTGTGCCCCGCAACGGGAGAGGCCACAACAGTGAGAGGCCCACGTACCGCAAAAAAAAAAAAAAAAAAAAAAAAGAAGAAGTTAGATTTAGGTCTTAGATTCACACGGGGGGCTGTGGAGGACACATTTGAAAAGATAAGATGGAGACAGGAGGTCCTTTAGAGAGAATATTTAATGTTCCATGGAGCTTCCATTCTAGCGGTGAGACAGACAAAAAGCAACAAATAGTAAGTAAAATACATAGAATGTCAGAGAGTGACAAGTGGTAGAGACAAAAACAAAGGCAGGGAGGAGAATAGAAGGGGCTGTTGGGGAGTTCAATTGTAAATAAAGTGTTTAGAGAAAGTCTCACTGAGAAGGTGACTTTGGACTAAAGACCTGAAAGAGGTAAAAACATGACTTAGGTATCTGCGGACGAGGTGCATGAATATCCCGGTCTATTTAAGACACAGGTGCATCATGATTTAAAATTTTTATATTCTTTATCTTATTGAATCAGTCAGGGATTTCCCAGGGAAACAGAACCAATAATATACGTGTGTGCGTAAATATGTAGGTACCTATAAAGGGACTTGCTAAAGGAATAAGCTAATGCAATTATGCAGTTGTGGCACCTAGAACGTCTAAAATCTGTCAGGCAAGCTGGAAACTCAGGCAGGAATTGATCTTGCAGTTTTGAGGCAGAAATTCTTCTTTTCCAGGAAACCTCAATTGTTGCTCTTAAGGCCTTCAACTGATAGGATGAGACCCAGCCACGTGATCAAGGATAATCTTTGTTACAGAAAGTAATATGCTAACTTGTATATGCTAACCACAGCTGCAGAACACCTTCTCAGCAATATCTAGCCTAAAGTTCATTACCTAATCCCCATGTTTCAGATAAGGGAATCCAGGCTCATAAAGACTAAAAACTTGACCAGACTAATTCAAGGGGAAGAGTAAAGAGCCTAACACCTGTCTAAGTCTCCTGAAACCAAATCTAGTTCACAGTTTGCTACCCAGTCTAAGTAAACCAGACAAAGAAACCTGAATTAGACCACATAGGGAGCTCCAGATTAAAGAATAGATTCAGACATGTATTTATATTTTATGACATTCACCACTGAAATCTATTTTTTAAATGAAAAGCTCTTATCTATCTCTTTGAATATTTTTTCCCATTCTGCAATTTTTTTCTATTCTGTCTTTATGGTACTTCTACTGGATATATATTGAAATTCAGTTTCCCAAGTCCATAATCTCTCTTTCTTATTTTTCATTTGTTTATCTCTCTGTACTGCATTCTTAGGAGTTTCCTTACAACTATCTTTCAGGGTATGAATTTTCTCCTCAGTTATGTTAATATGCCTTTAACCAAACATGTAGTATTTTTATAACAATTCTTATGTTTTTCATCTCTAGAGATTCTTTATGGTTCTTTACCCCATGTTCCTTTTCTTTTTTACTTTTCTTTTTGCTTCCAACTTGTATGACTTTATTTTAAACATATTTATTTTAGACAACACTACTAATTGTATTTTCTGAAGCTTTTGAGAATTTAATCCTACAGTTGGATGTGCCCTTCAATTCTTGCTTATAGTAATGGAGTTTTCTTCATATATTTTATAATTTGGGATTGTGAGCTCATCTTCAGTGGGCTCTACCAGCAGAATCCCTGTGGCTTGGGTTAAGGACATGTCCCTCTAGAGTTATTTTGCATTTGCTTCCTCCGGCAACCCAAGGATATCTCCAGCTTGGGACTCATTTTAATATTAATTCTTTTGCTTTAGGGGCACAAATTTATGCAAGTAATGTAATTTGAACATCAAACCCAAGTGTGATATAAGCCCATGGGAATGAATTCTCAAGAGAGACTTGTCCCTAGCAATAATACAGGCAGAAACAAACAAGTTTCTTTGTAATGTCCTTCTGCCAATGGAAGGATTTTTATAACCCAGTTTTTTACTGAGGGTTCAGACTTTGAGTATCCAGGTTTTTATATGAGAAGTCTAAGTTCCAAGCCTTTGCTTTATCAGGGCTTCAAGTAGATGAACTTGTATTACCTAGACTGACCACCTCTCTTTAACCCCTAGGGTAGCTAGCTTGCTTATCCTCTGGTTTTCAATTCCTTCTTTGTTTCTGACAGATAAATTAGATTGATACATATTATGCTAGAAAATATAGTAATTATTCTTTTTTAATGTAACTGCCTATTACTTGACTAGACACACACACACACACACACACACACACACACACACACACACACACCCCAACATACGCAAAGGTGCTTCAACTAGTTATAATAATAGTCTCCATTTACTGAGCCCTCAGAATATGATAGGAACTATGCCACCGTGTGTGTGCTATCTCAATAGTACTATTACTATGCCCATTTTACAGGTAAGAAAACAGAATTTGAGGACTTGGGAAACTGCCTTAAAGTGACAGACTAGCATGGAAACCCAAAGTTATCTGAATCACTGGAGATGTTTTTAATCATCATACCATATAGTTTCCACATATGAGAGAAAGTCTCGATATATGCATGTCTTTTCTCTGTTTTAAAAACTTTTAGTTTAACAAAATATTCATACATGTTATAAATTGTTAGTGATTGTATAAATGTATTTATATTTTGTCAACCAAATGTCATTTTTGTATTTAAAATCAGGCAGAAAATTTATCATGGTAAAAATGTAAGTTAATTTGCTTTTGCAAACTGGATTTGAAAGGAGGTAAAAATATAATAAATTTACATTTCTTCTTCATGCTAGGGAATTATCTGTCCACCTAAATAAATTATGCAAACTACCAGATTAACCTTTCACATACAGAATTTTAATAATTTTAGTAGAAATGTTGTTTCCTTCTTTTTATACTATTATAGTTTTTACAAGGTGTAGTCACCAATCCAGACTCTCCTTTGTAACCCCTGAGGTTCCCAACACTCATGGCTTTTTGGACATTTTTAAAAGAAGGCAGCCTCAAGGGAACCACTTTGGTTCTATAAACAGTTTTATATCTTTGGACCAAAATAGGGATGCATCAGGATCTCATTCTCTCTTTTCCTAGAAGATTCCTCTGCGTGGCTAAATTCATGGTTAAAAACAGATTTATAAAGGACAGCTACTGTCCAGTAGCATCAAGAACAAAAAAAAGTATATATCAGCTTAAGAATAATATCAAACTCCTCAATTTTAATTTATTTTTCCTATTGTAAATAGTAGAGCAATGAATAATAAACCATGTGAGATATGAGCATTTCCCCCAATTAATCCATATTATTTAACTACTTTTCTAGAAATTTGAATATTTTATCTCACCCTCATAGATACTGAATGTGCTTTTTTTGCTAATATGATTAGCAAATATAATTTTTCATCTCTAAAATTAGAATATTTAGTGAGGTCAAACATCTTTTAAAACTCAATAGCATTGGTATTTCTTCTATTGTGAAATAATTGTGTCTATTCATTCTCCATATAATTATTTGAGTCTGAGTTTATTTCCCTCTACATGTTTTATGTAGTAATATTTAACTATTGCTTCCAATACTTCCCAGTTAATTGATTAACTTTTAATTTGGGGGCTTTTGGACTCACAAAGTCTTCTAATTTTTAGATATTCAAACCTATCTGTTTCAATTTTTATGATATTTTGAATGCTTTTAACTTCTCTCCCCACTATTTAGAGATTGAATAGATATTTGTTTCTACTTTTAGTTTTCATGGTTCTCTTTGTTGACACTGACACGCTCATTGATCTGGACTTTATTTTAACATTTAGATGCAGTAATCTAAATTGATTTTTTTTCTAAATAGGTAACTTATCTTCTGCAGCATTAATAGTCTTGCATAATCCATTTATTCTCAATGGATTTGAAATGACTCTTTTAAAAAATAACTATTAACTACTTATATATTATAGGGTGTATCTAGTTTCCCTGTTATTTATTTTAAACATTCTTGAGCCAGTTCAACACAGATTTAATTATCAGAGCTTTACAGTATCTTTACATATCCAATAGGCATATTCGCCAACCATACACCCAAATGCCCTGCCTTATTATCCTCCCTGCAAAAAATTCTGAGTTATTTTTAATGGTTTAGTTCACCATCATTAAGCCAAATTCATGTAAAAATAGAATCTTTTCAACATACTCACAGTTCTTACTGTGCACATCAAATGTTTTGTTACATTTTGATACCATGGTACCCTCTGGACATTGGCACTTAAATATTATGGTACGTTTCTCCTAAAAAGAATTCCATGACCAAGAACATTTGGGAAAGAGTGCCTACCTTACCCTCCTCTCAGAGATTCACAACAAAATGAGCATATAAAAGAGAGAGAAATAAAGAAATTGCTCAGTAAAGAAACCTATGTTTAATCTAGTGTTTTCCAAATATTCAGTCTATTTTATATTTTGCTTCACAATTACTAGCAAACTATCAAAATGGCTTCTCTGTTCTATATGTTCTAAGAACGGTATTTCCTTTTGGCTACTCCCAGTCCTTGTTTTTAATCCCTTTTGCCTGAAATGCTGACCAATTTCCTAGATGAGGGGCATGTTTGTACGTAGGAGTGCCTCTAGCTGGCAGAAGACAGAAAGGGCTAGGGATGGCAGAGGTGCTGAATGTGCATTATGTCAGACCCATCAAAGAGGTCTGCACTCTTTCATGCTGTGGGAGCTCATGGGAATGACTTCAGTCAAGGAACAGAGGAGTTGGACCACGTTGCCTAAGTCTTCTGAAGAGAGGCAGAGTCTCCAGCGAGCCTGCAGCCCAGCTGAAAGTGGGTCACTTCACCACTGAGGAATGGCACTGGGTGGTACTTCAGAGACACTGCGGTGAGGGAACAGGCCCTTATTCATCATGGGGGAGATAGTGTTTTTCCTCCCCTGCGATAGATTCACTCTGGCCCGGCAGCCTCTATGGTTAGGCGTGACTTCCTGAGGGATTTTCCCTGGATTCACAGAAGGTTCCCTGAGTACCAGGGAAAGCCTGACTCACCCACAGGCCTTCCAGGGTGGGGCTGGCATGACTTGGATGCAACTTCGACTTGGCTGAACTCCCACGATGGTAATTCTCAACCTAAAATCAGCTGCCCCAAGGAGAAATGGAAGAATGGGGTGAAGAAGAGGCCCCACGGAGGTGCTGACAGGGGCAATAAAATCTCCTCTCACAGGCTTCTAACTGGTGCCCTAGGGTGACATGTGAGGGAGCTTGGAAAATATTTTTTTTCTCTCCAACTTCCTTTTTCCCTACAGCAGCTTCTCCAGCAAGTTCATGTCCCTGCATGGTACTAGCTGTTACCTATCCTAACAACGGCTCCCCACCACGCTTTGGATAATTGGATCCAAGCCTGGATCCTAATTTTGCATCTTAATCCTTAACTCCGGTACGAAAAGGCTAAAGCTTCCTTTTAGTATCCTATCTTGTATTCTCTATCACTGACGTTACAAGAGCAATCTTGGTCTATTTACTGCCACCCCTGGAAGAGGCCCTTGAATTCTCACATGCTGTCACTCAGGTGCCAACACAAGCCCATATCTGATTTCTGTAAACAAGCAGGGTGATGGAGCTGCCTGGTCGCTAAGTCCCTCCAAGAAAGTCAAGGGTTTGTTTGCCGTTACTGAAAGCCCCCAGTAGCCAGACACCAGATAAAGAGACTATATCAGCTTGGCTGTGGAAGAAATGTGGTAAGTCACAGAAGGAAGGAAAGGAGACGCATGGAAGGCAATTTACCAAGGTGTCTGAATACCAGTTCTGACTCTTACTAGTTGAGTGACTTCCAGCAATCTACATTATCTTGTCTTTAGTTTCCTATGAAGCAGGGATGGCAATAGTGTTATCTTTACAAGAATGTCAGGATGATTCAATGAGATAGTGTGTATATAGATAGAAAATACATCTGACATAGACTTATGCCCAGGAAAAGTTAAGAATTATGGTGACAACAATGAGGGGTTGCTAAAACCTTGGAAGTTCAGTGCCCTGAGAAACAACTTTCTGGGAAAAAGGGTCTATAACTTTCATTATGAGTTCTTCAAATTATTAAAAGTCCTGAAATCACGGAAAGCAATGTGAAAACATTGAGTATCGTTGAAATAAAGACAGCTGTTCCAAACAAACTGGTCTTTCCAAAGTCACAAAGACAACAATTACCAAATTGTTATCCTTGACTAAAATGTACTCCATTGCTTTCCCTCACTTAATTAAATATCCTCTTTCCTCCAAAACTCAGGTCAGCTAACCCCTTGCTGAATACCTGACTGGACCACTCAGCTGATACTTTCATAGCTCCCTCTGTACACATTGGTCCTATTTCTCCAACTTCGTTCCAGCTGCTGGAAAGCAAGGCTCCAATATTATATCTTCCTTCAATGCCCAGGACAATCCTTTGCAATGTTTACTAATAGCAACTGTGGATCACTGATAATGATATTTGTCAAGGTGTTTTTCTACATAGAGCATAATGAACTTCTTCTAGGTAAATTCATATAATGGACTATCCCCTCTCTACAGCACAGCATCCAACATATAAGTGCTTCATGAGAGAGGGTTGAACAAATAGTTAAAAAATTGGGTGGCTACGAGAAAGTTATACACCAATAAATGGATAAATTAGGCAGGTAAGATCAAGAGGAAGTATTTTTTTTTAAAGATCACATATGGAGGATGTAACCAACCCTCTCAGCATTTCTTTCACATTTTTCAAACATTTATAACTTGTGTACCAAAAACTCACTGGAACAATGTATTTTCATCAGGAGACCAAAGTTTAAGTCTAAAGGATCAGCCACCCTTCCATTCTGCCTGAGGACAAAGTCCAAACCATAGTTCCATTAGTTTTCCTCTTATGGTCTTAACACGAAGTGTATCACCCATCCTTGAATTGTAGATGTCTAGAAGTTTCCCAGGACCACCTAGGATAAACTAAATAGAAAAGGGAAGATTCTTAAAATCAAAAGGAAAACAGCCAACATGGCAAGTAAATTATCTTCTGCGGTGATAGGGTTGGGAGAGAAAGGGGAGATGTTTGTGCAAAGCAACCACAAAATGCCATCGGAGCTATTGACTGATAAGCTGTTTCTGAAACCTCTGCTTTTTAAAGAAACCATATCAGCAGCACCAAACAACTCATTTGCGGCAGATTTGTCTTTGAACAGTTTTTTTGCAAAACGCTGATAAGCGCAACTTAACTTGAGAGAGAAACTATGTACATTATTCATTTAAACAGAGCAAATGAGAAACCATAGCACATATACAACTATGGAAACAGGACAAATATGCTCGTGAGAAGGCAAACAAAGATGCTGGCTGGCTGGTTGCAGGGGACAAAATTCTAGGCAGGGCACAAAATTAGAGAAAACGTGGCCGCTGTGAGTGGAGGTGAATCTCTCCTAGGAATCCAGACTGCTGCTACTTTTCTCCAACAAAGGAGCATCTCTGCTTAAATTTCCTAAGAAATTCTAACCTGCAATTTTACAGAGCACTGATTTATTAGCTTCCTTTCTGGCCAATGTATTTTTATGATGACTGAAAATAGAACTGGAAAAATAAGTTAACTGATGCGGATCATACTGTATCTTTAATAAAGCAAACAGTGAGGCCAGATTCTGAATACACAGTTAAGTATAGAAGCATCAGGACTTGGAAGGAATAAGGAACACGGAACCCCAAATCCCCATCTGTACAATAATATCAGGGAACCCTGCACAGCTGTATTTCTCAAATTATGTTGCACAGAATATTAGTTCCGTTGGTGTTAGCAGGTGTTATGTCAAATTAATGTTCTATAGTCAAATCTCTCACTCCCTTGCTAATAAAGAAGGTCATATATGCAGACACATAAGAAACAAGCTCAAAGCAGTAATTTTTTTAAAGTAGACTTTATTTTTAATTGAAGTATAGTTGATTTACAATATTGTGTTAGTTTCAGGTGTACAGCATAACGATCCAGTATTTTTGCAGATTATACTCCGTTGCAGGTTATTACAAGATAATGAGCATAATTCCCTATGCTATCCAATCTATCCTTGTTGCTTATCTATTTTATACATAGTAGTTTGTATCCCTTAATCACATACCCTTAATTTGTCTCTTCCCCCTTTCCTCTCTGTTTTGGTAACCACAAATTTGTTTTCTACATCTGTGAGTCTGTTTCTGTTTTGCATATATATTCATTTGTATTATTTTTTATATTCCACATATAAGTGATATCATACAGTGTTTGTCTGTCTTTGTCTGACTTATTTCACTAAGCATAATATTCTCTAGCTCCATCCACATTGGTGTAAAGGCAGTATTTCATTCTTTTTTGTGGCTGAGTAATATTCCATTCTATATATACACCACATCTTCTTAATAATCCAATCGTCTTGGCTATTATAAATAGTGCTGCTATAAACACTGGGTTGCATGTATCTTTTTGAGTTAGTGTTTTCATTTTTTCTGGATAAATACCCAGGAATGGAATTGCTGGATCACGCGGTAGTTCTATTTTGAGTTTTTTTTTTTTTTTTTTTGCGGTACGCGGGCCTCTCACTGTTGTGGCCTCTCCCGTTGCGGAGCACAGGTTTCGGACGCGCAGGCTCAGCGTCCATGGCTCACGGGCCCAGCCGCTCCGCGGCACGTGGGATCTTCCCAGACCGGGGCACGAACCCGCGTCCCCTGCATCGGCAGGCGGACTCTCAACCACTGCACCACCGGGGAAGCCCCTATTTTGAGTTTTGTAAGGAAACTCCATACTGTTTTCCGCAGTGGCTGCACCAGTTTACATTCTCAGCAACAGTGTATGAGGGTTCCCTTTTCTCCACACCTTCTCCAGCATTTGTTATTTGTAGACATTTTGATATGGCCATTCTGACCAGTGTAAGGTGATACCTCATTGTGGTTTTGATTTTCAAAGCAGGACTTTTTAATAACATGTTTTAATAAATTTTCCAGGTTACATCCTAAGATTAGTCATAGCAGGTCTATGACCTACTTCTGCTTCTATTCTCAAAGTGTGGTCAAGAACACTTATTCTACAGAAATTACATAAATACATAATACATAAATAATGTACTTGGTAAAACGATTGAGAGAATTTCCATAATATATCCTTATTTTTAAGAATCACAACATACATTAGTTCATTAAAAGCTCTAAAAAGTCCTATAGGAACAAAATTCTATTGAATCCAGCATTGCCAACATTTATCTCATCATGAAACTCTCTTCTTAATATGTAATATTTATTAATAACTTCTATAACAGACTCACTTTGGAGTATCCTAGCATAGAAAAATATTTAATGACATAAATTAAAAAGTACAAACAAAAGTCAAAAAACCAAAACAAGTCGCAAAACAATGTACACACCATGATCCTATTTTTGTAAGATAATTACATATTTGTTTTTTCCATTTTTCTAGAACACATATTTTTGTTAGAAAAAGTATATTATCAATAACATTTTTTAAACACTGAATATTGTTTTATTTGGCATGGGAGAAAGTTATCTAGAGTATGGACCCATTTTCTAAAGTTTCCAAGCATTCCACTCACTTTTAGGGCTATAACAGGAGGCAAACACCTTCAGTGAGTGACGCCCCGACCTGCTATGCTGGGTGTTGAATGCTGAATATTGAATGTCATGGGAAGTGCCCCAGGCTCCTATTTCTACTCCTAATTGGTGCACCTGAAAAATATCCATTGAACTGAGCTTTGAATGGCCTGCATAATTAGTATATAACAAGGCCAAATGTAAAGATGAAGTATTCCCATGCTTTTCACCCCAAACATCAACTTTAGGCACCTGACAAAATACTATTCAATTTTACCTAAATGTCACTTTCCTCCTTGAGTGAACGTAAGTCCTGGGTTTCTCCCTCCCTTTGGTAGGTGGGCCAAGGATTGTGGAACAAGAAGCACTCTCAGCCCAGGGAGGACCAGATGGAAGATGAGAGGTAGAAAAGATGCATGGCCCTCCACTCCCCACAAAAGAAACTGTGGAAAGTTTGCTCTAGCAGAGAAGTGTACTACACAGGAAATGTACCATATGGAAACTCTGGTATAGCAGAGAAAGAGCTGTAGGGATTAACGAAGACGGCAGGGGATATAGCTTCCACCTTGAAGGAGCTGATAATCAAATGCTCAGAGCAGGAGGAATGTAAGTAACAGGATGCATACATTTGGGGGCTCTATTGGGATGCAGCTCTAAGTTCTGAGCAGTTAGGGAAGTGGGAAGGATCAGAGAGATGGAGAATAATGTAGCACAAAGGAGACTGACCTGAAAAGGCAGGGTAAACAGATCAAACGAAAAGTGTGTGTGCGCATGCCTGTGTGAAGCACTCCTGAGGCTCGCTGCTAGAGGTGTAGGACCAGGTCCGCACCCTCAGGAAGCAGGATTTCTGGTTGGCTAGATGGCATACCTAGAGAAACATTCAAAATAAACAAATAAATAAATAAATAGAAACAGTATGTAATTCGGTTCTAAATGAGGGGATAGAGCCTGGCACAGAGCCTGGAAAATAGGTACTTACCATATGTTTATTGTATTTAATTAGATCCAGAAGCTGTCAGAGGGCTAGACAGGAGATCTCTGCAGAGTTATACAGGAAATGAGGATTCCTGTATAAACGATAACCGACAGAAACAATGGCATAGGTGGTGAAATGAGCCTTTGGAACAAGATGAGGAGAAGGCAATTAGAAAAGTTTTTATTTATAAAAATCCACAGATTAAATTTGATCAGAAAGGGACAGTAGAACCACTTTTATGCTCTAAGAAGGTAAGTGACAATCAAAGTAAGTCCTGAGGACCACAGTTGCTGGTGAGAATAATTGACGAGCGATGAGCCTTGAATGAGGCAGACCAACGACGAGCCTATTTCTAATATCACTTTGGATCGACTGTTAGGAATTGATGGTAGACTCAGTGTGATGGATGGGAAAAAAGAGCATATTTGGGGCTCAGCAAACACAGTTCATTTATTCTCAAAATCTGGTTGAGCATTCAACCGCAGGTAGAAATATACCTTTTTTATAATAAAAAGTTTCAATAATAAACACTTTATTATAATTTTTATAATAAAAAGGCATGTAAAATGTTTCATTATTTGCTACACTTTGAACTATTAATTCTAGTACAATAAAAATACGTATGTGCAAGCGCACGTGTACTTGACACTGTGAGAATCCTGACTGATATATAGAATTCAGGAAAACCAACAAGTATCAGCATAGGCTTGGAGAGCAAAGTCTGAACAGGCAAAAAGATACCCATTGCACAGGCATCATCTTTTTTTAAAATTTTTTTTTCAAGGATAGTTGATTTACAATGTTGTGTTAATTTCTGCCATACAGCAAAGTGATCAAGTTATACATATATATACATACTTTTTCATTTTTTTTTCCATTATGGTTTATCACAGAATATTGAATATAGTTCCCTGCACCGTACAGTAGGACTTTGTTGTTTTGGCATCATCTTAACAGGGAGAAGTACCAGGAGGACATGGCTGAAACTTTTGTTCTCGGTACATTTTCTAAGTGATCTGCGTCCACGTGGGAGGTGAGCCTTCACAAAACGAATTCTTGTTTTCTGGTGCTTACAAAGCAGACTGCCACGGAGGCTGACCCAGTACAGCTCTAGTCGTACGGCCAGGTCTTGTATGCGTTAGCCTGTTGCTCAAATATGAATGTCCTATTCAGCTTTCTTGCCTGTCAATTGCAAAGACCATGTGGCACGCACGTCAGAGGTGAGAGGATGAGATTGTTGCCTATTATGGCAACAATCCTCCCTTCACCACAAGCAGAGCCACAAATATTTCCAAACCACAAAACAAAACTTGCCTATATAAGCTATAAATACTTCAGTTGTGTGCATTTGTACAATGTTAGGCATAGCTGGGTATGTTTGTTCTTTCATACATCTGTCCTCCCTTGTTTGGGGAAGTAGACCTTGAAGAGTATGACCCTATCCATCTCGGTTAGTGTCAGCTCAATGTCAAAAGTATATGGTCATGGTTTTTTGCTGCAGATTTTGGTTTAGAGTGAAGCTCTGAAGTGCATTCTGAACCAGGCTTTGTGTGAGTTATCAACTAATCATCTATTGCTAAAATCTCAAAGAAAAATGTGCAAGTTGGAGGAGCGGAAGAAGGCAAAAATTGCTTCTATTTTATATGATATTTGTTAATTAGACTAAGAATCTCCTCATCTTCTCTTTCAACCTAGAAATTTTTAAAAAGAAGAAGAATATAGGACCTTCTACTTCCAGGATGATTTCCACACATTAAGTTTCACCACTCATTTAATTTCATACAGGCATTTTTATTCCTGAAATATTTACTCCAGATAAGAAAATCTCTCATCACAACTGTGTGAAATCGCACCCAAAGAACACATTTTGGCAGTGTCTCTTGACCAAAGAGTGGGACTCAGTATCAGGACTTGTTTTTCTCCCCAAGACAGATACCACCAATGTTAGACTGCATTCGCAATGGAAATCAGCGCTTGGGCACAGAATCCAGCCACAGAGGATTTGGCAAAAAGGCTGTAACCTCTTCTCTCTCCTCACCAGTGACAATCCCACCACAGTTTTCCATCCGTTGGTGACCTCCATCCTGGATTACCTCAATGCTCTTTGCTCAGGGCTATGGTTAAAGACCTCCCAGAAGCTCCAGCTGTTGGTACAGAATGCACCAGTTGTCTAGCTGCTAACGGTCATAGGCTGACATGACTGGAGTGTCTCTGAATCCCCAGGGCCCACCTGGGTCAGGCTGGTGGTCCCAAGCCCTTTCATCAGCTGAGTTACTGAGTTTTTCAAGAAGTATATCAGGCTCGTTGATATTTTGCAATTTCTGAATCTCCATGGAAGTTCACCGCTTGGCAAGGAGATGGGTTGAATAGAGGTAAGAGGTAGAAAACACTCTTGAGAATGGATAGATGTTAAAGGAAGTGTTGGTGAGTTCCCTCAGCTATGCACAATGAACTAGGCAAGAAGTTGGCAGTAAAGAAAGTATGATTCTCTCTGAAAGGATGTCATGGAATGCATATGTGTACCAGCTGGAGACTACAGATTCTACAGCAAGATGGCCTTCCTATGCAGGTCCTATACCATCACAACAACTAATTAAGATTTTGAAGAAAATGAGTATGAAATAGCAATTTTCACCAGAGAATACATACAACTTGATTCTGCTTCCTCTGGTCTTCAATGAAATCCAAGATTATCAGCTAGCATCCCAGGTCTGTTGACTATGGAGATATGATTTTGCAAAAAAAAAAAAAAAAAAGCAAGGCAAAATGTCATTGTCCTTAAATGCTTCACTCCCAAAAGGTTGCTTTTATAAAACACTTGCTCTGAAATCAGAAACAGAAATCAGTGCACCGATTACATGAAAGTCTTTGATGTACTCAGTGGTTATCTAGGTTCTACTATTTTTGGTTTTGAACTAGTCGAAGTTTATTTAAAGCTGGGCATTAGAAGACAATTTTAAAACATTGAGGATAACTAAAATAACACTGTGCGTACACTATATGAAGGTTTACTAAAATAGTTGTCAGGCATGCGTCATCGAGATAATTTCTGTTCCACTCAGACAAATCAGTTATGATTGCTGACGGCAAAACTTGAGTTGGGCTCTAGGAAGACAATCCTTATGCAAATGGCACATTCAGCCTCTAGCACTGTGACAGAAGAGTCTAATGAGGAGGCAGAACGACCTACCCAGGTATTAGGGTGAAATCATCCACTATCCAAAGAGAAAGATGTTCATAATCAAGCATGTCAAGTTAATGAACACTCATAAGGTGTGAATTAAATGAATTAGCTAGATTCATATAACAAATTCCCAGGAGGTTGTTTTGTGCTAGTAAGTGTATTACGGTAACTCTGTAGAAATCGCTACTGTCTGTATTTCAGACATTCCCAGGAGTGCTAGCAAAGAGGAGCTTAGGACAAATTGGTGTATTCAATGAAGAGAATTATATGAGGAAATGCATGTTAAATTATACTGACACTGATACTACACATGTGTTACAGGGATACTGCTCATATGCTTCTCCCTAGAAAGACCTGGGGCAATCCTGATTCCCCGTGAAGCCCCCGTCACATTACTTACATTCATTCTGGTCTCCGCACTGGCTCAGCCAGTTACCAGCTACAAGGCCATGTGTCTGCCCACACATTTGCTACAAGTGTAATGATCTTGCCAATGGCTTCACCATTTAAGGACTCTGCCCCATGGGCAGATGCCCGTTGCCTGACATTACATCAGGGTCAACTTCCCTTCATGTTCCCTTCTTGCATTGAAAGACCCTTTGGGGAATTCCCCAGTGGTCCAATGGTTAAGACACCTCCCTGCCACTGCAGGGGGCACAGGTTCTATCCTTGTTTGGGGAAACTCAGATCCCACATGGTGTATAGCCAAAAAATAAAATAAAATAAAGACCTTTTGGACTCAGTGCCATAAGAACATTCCTTTGGTTCTTCTTGTCCCTAAGGGTCACCATCCTTCAGAGTCAAGGCCTTGTTCCTAACATTCCTAGTTGCCTGAGATTTTTTTTTTAAACACTTTTTTTTTTTAAAAAATAGAGTTATTTATTTAGTTAGTTAGTTAGTTTTGGCTGCGTTGGCTCTTCGTTGCTGCACACAGGGCTTTCTCTAGTTGGGGTGAGCGGGTGCTACTCTTTGTTGTAGTGCGCGGGCTTCTCATTATGGTGGCTTCTCTTTGTTGCTGAGCACGGGGTCTAGGCGCGCGGGCTCAGTAGTTGCGGTTCACGGGCTCTAGAGCGCAGGCTCAGTAGTTGTGGCGCACGGGCTTAGTTGCTCCGTGGCATGTGGGATCTTCCCGGACCAGGGTTCAAACCCATGTCCCCTGCACTGGCAGGCGGATTCTTAACCACTGCGCCACCAGGGAAGCCCTGCCTGAGATTTTAAAAGCCTGTTCAGCGACTAGCGGCAGTCTGTATAGAATGTTTGCCAGTCTGCAGCAAAAATTAGGAGGGAAACAAAGGGCAAGAGAGTGATTTGTATTTTTTCCTAAATTTAAATGTATACTCTGTAAAAGCTATCAATAGCTTAACTTTAGGTACTTCCTGCCTTTCTACTTTTTGGTGTTCTTTCTTCTGAAAAATGATGGGCATCGGTTGATTGCAAGTTTTCCTTAATGGCCGGGCTTTGCTAAATATAAAGATGAAATTCACGTTATTCCCTCTCTTCCTTCCTTCCTTCCTCCCTTTCTCCTCTCCTCCTCCTCCTTTCTTTGTCTCTCACATTCGTTTGTTCATTTTTTTAATTATTTCGCTATTTTGTGAACTTCAAAGCTGTGGAAAATATGGCGTCTTGGACTCACTGGTCACCAGGCTGTATTGATGGAGTGTCAATGTCCACCTCGTACTGATCATACAGTTCCATTCAAACCTCTTCAACGTGTACTGAAATCTACCTCCACGCATTGTCAGTGTGCGAGGAGAAACTCTGTATTTTCCATGGAGGGACTCGGGGAAGAGTATCTGGAAAGAAAGAGAGAGAGACAGAGACAGAGAGAGAGAGAAGGGAGGGAGGGAGGGAGGAAGGAAAGAAGGAAAGGAGAAAGGAAAGGAAGAAAGGAAAAGGACAAAAGAGAAAAGAAAAGAAAAGAGATTCTGTTATGCGGTCTCTCGTGTTTTCTGTTCAAATGTCCCCTCAATCAGGCTCAGCTTTGTTGCTGTTTGAAGCTGACTAGAGACTCATTATCTCCTCCATAAGGTGTACGTTTGGGCTAAATACGCACCACTGGAATAAATTCAGTGGATCCAGAGAGGCTGCGGGTCACTTTCACTCCAGCCAACTCCAGAGTGACTAGCTCACTGCTGTGACAGCTCCTTGTTGACAGAATAAATCAGAATGTGGAAGCTTGTGAGGATACGTAAAGACCTGGAGCTGTCCCGGGGACAGCCTGCTCTCCCCAAAGATGCTAAAGTGGTAGATGAATAAGAAGGAAAGCAGCCCAAGTTCTCATCCCAGACCTGCACCATCTGGCGGTGTGATCCTGAGGGTGTCAGTTTATAATTTCTCTTTTTCTTTACCTATAACAACGGAAGGTTGCAGCCTATCCGGTAAAAATGCCAGAATATGGTGAACCAGGTCTGTTTGTGTCGCCTCTCAGGGCCGCTGAGGACAGGCATGCCCCTCAGTGAGATTGTGCTCAGTCCCCCTCAGACAGAGCTCCTGGGGTGAAGTACAGCAAAAGACACTATTATTAATTTCTAAACACTAGGGGCCAGCAACCAATATTACAATTATTCATTCAAATTTCAGCTACAGACTAGAAAGAGAAATCCTTTGTTTCTATAACAATACTTACTTCAAGGCACCTGACACATTGCTATTTCCATTGATATCAGAAACAAAGTAAGGATGGCAATTCTGCCACCATTGTTAAGGATTACTTGGAAATTTTAGCCCGTAGATTCAGATGTTAAGCATAAACAAGACAATTCACTCCTTAAAGGGGAGGCACAAACTATCTTAGTTTCTCATATGATTGTCTGTCTTTAAAAAGCCAATGTAAGCAATTGGCAAGCAATTAAAAGTAATAAAAGCATTAGAGCAAAGGAGAGTGAACAGTCAAAAAAATACAAAGTCAATGATTTTTAAAATTATTAAATTGCTGAAGGGATTATTTAAAGAATTAGCAGCATGGGAGTGGAAGTAGGCATTGCTGGCTGGTGATTGTTAGTTAGAGAGGCAGACAGGGACTCCCCCATCCCCCTTCACCCGCCCCAGTGAAGAAGGAAAAGGAGTAAAGGCAAAGACTGGGGGCAGTGGGGAAGCTTGGGTGGGGTTGAGGTAGGTGTCTAGTTAAAGTAGAAATTGAGGGAGAATGCAAAGGAGGAACCAAACTGGTTTTTCAGAATCTTCAAATCTAGGCAGAGAAACTTAGACGTGGTTCAGAAAGAAAATAGTCCGCAAGAACTAACAGAGGAAAAACAATGCTGGTGCAACTGATGATTAGAAGTCCATTGCTCCCCTCCGTTTCCTCAAGTTTCTGTTACTTTATGGTGAAGGTTAGAAACTTCTCGCAAATATCGTTAAGCTGTGTTTTCTGGTTAAGATTACTTTCTTCCATAAGTATTTGTTGGCAATCTACCCGGCCCTGGGCATGCGGCAGTCAACAAGATAAATTCCCCATCATATGAAAATGGAAAGTGTACCATGTCTCTAGATAATGTTGTGAAGATAGAAATTCTTCTAAAATAAAAGTTTTGATCTGATACATTCCTAATCTGAATGGGGAACGTCTTTCATGGGATAAAAATCAACAGAAGAAATTAAGAAGGTGTGGACAGATTCAAAACCATGAAATTTTTAAATATCAGTTTGTCAAAGCTTCTAAATTAAAAAGAGAAAACAGGAGAAAACCTAAGAAAATAGATTTGCTTAATCTAAGCAAATATCAACCTAAAAGTTGGTACTAATAATTAAACAAATGGAGAGCAAACAGAAATAATTTTTGCAACAAACATGTATGTTCTGACTATGACGCAGACACTGACTTGATAAACCCAAAAGATGCGATCTGATCTGACACTGCTATGGTCTGAATGTTTGTATCGCCCCAAAATTCATATGTTGATATCCTAACCCCCCAAAAATGATGCTCTGAGGAGGTGGGGCCTTGGGCAGGTGCTTAGGTCATGAGGGTAGAGCCCTCAGGAATGGGACTGGTTCCCTTATAAAAGAGGCCCCAGGGAGATCCCCAGCCCATTCCACCATGTGAGGACCCAGCGAGAGGGCCTTGCCTGTGAACCAGGAAGAGGGTGCTCACTAGACAGCACGACCACGCTAGTGCCTTGATCTTGAACTACCCAGTCTCTAGAACTGTGAGAAATAAATTTCTGTTGCTTACAAGCTACCTTGTCTGTGATATTTTGTTATTGCAGCCTGAATAGACTGACAGACACACAACCATATTTGCACACTCAGAGAAACACTGTATTTTTATCATGCTTAAATTCAAAAAAAAAGATTTTACTGAAAATAACTGAATGTAATAACATTAAAACATCTATATTTTAAAGATGAGATGTGGTTAGTAAAGATTTAAAAAGCAGTTCAATTCAATTTGAAACCATTCTGTCCCACCCGCCCCTGTTTGGTACAACTTTCAAATCCTTTGTTGATCTTATTTGAAAGTGCTACTTTGTGTCCCCCTATTCTCCTAATTTTGAGTTAAATTGGCTTCCTGAGTTGCCTGATTCAGGAACATCTGAGCTTTTTCTTTATAGCAAATCCTCTTTTCTTCCACTCTAATTATAAATGCTAACTCTTATCAAACGTTTCCTATATATGCTTTCTCTACTAATTAGGTAAAAGATTATTTTTGTCCCACTCTTTCCTGAAAGTAACGAAGAAATCTACAAGGAGATTAGGTGGACTGTCTCCATGTCAGCAATATGAATTTCGCCGCTTTTTCACATCTCGAGGTCTGTCTCAATTTGTCTGCCTCTCTCTATTTCCCTGCTTCAACTCAGTTATGCTGTATTTCCTGAATTCTAAGAAACACATTACTTTTCACTTTTTAATATTTCTAAAATTGTAGTTTTAATTGAATTTGCCAAGGTTTCCTTGTTACCTTTTATTCATTATCTTAATTGCAATGCAGCAGTCCTTTTTAATAAAGACAGCAGCTTATATTCAATATAAAACTTGTAGAATATAAAGCACACTTAATACAAAACTATTTTCTCCAAGGGTGAATCTGCCCCTCACTGAAAAAATTTTAAAACACTTTTAAAAAAACTTAGTAAGATGTTGTTAAATTTCTTTCATTATTTAGACTTTAAATAATCCCTCTAAATTTTGAAGAACGTATATTACAAATTTTTTTCCCTGGCATTCTTATAAAAGAGATTCTGGAAGACCTGGAGAAACCATGAACTACTTAGAAGTTGGGAGGAACATTCTTTTGCAAGGAGACACCTGCTTTGTTGAAAATAACTGGGCTGCTATTCAGCTGATGCACTTACGAGGCAAAAATGATTGTGTCCATTTTGATTGTTGAGCGCCATGTGCACCCGGCATTACACACTTTGTAAGTCACCCAGCTGTGCGTTGGTGGATGTTTAACAACTGGCCTTCTGGGGGGAAATGGGGACAGGGAGGGGAAGCCTTGATGTGTAGCATCTCCAATTTCCCTGATTTCCCATCACAGCCAATTTTAAGCTAACAACATCCCTGAACACAGAGTTGGGAAGAGATGCGCACAGGCTCTCCTAGTAGATTCCAGAACCCACCTGAAATGAATTCCTGGAAAAGAGACATGATAAGCTACTGCACAGTTGAAGGAAGCCTCAGGCTGGTATCCAGACTTACTGAAGGAGATGAATTAAGGTAGGGGAGCAAGGACAGAAATTTGGGTGGGAAGGGATAACTGTCTGAGTCAGAGGTTCAACAGATTTTATTGGGAAAAAATTGTCTAACTGTGTTTTTTTAGGTTATTTAGTGTGTATATGTAAACACCCTCGTCCTTTTCATCTATGAAGTCTTTGTAAACGCTGCCTTGCTCACTAATGCTTTGGGATGAATTTTGGTTGGGGGAGTGTATGAATTGAAATAATGTGCAGAGTCCTGCTTCAAGATTGGTGCAGGACTAAAACTGAGGCTGACTGTGCCTCAGTAGCCAACGTGCATGTTAACAGTAGTTGAAGAGGACAAAAAGGAGAAGAGAGATTAGGTGGAAGGTTTCCAAGAAAGAAGAAGTAAAAAGGGTTTTTTTTGTTTGGTTGTTCCTCTCCTGCTAGGGAGTTTCATTTTACATGGCTGGCCATACAGGATGATTGAGAAGTGGCAGAGGAAAGGATAGTGTAAAATGCAGGAGTTTTGGGCTTCCCTGGTGGCGCAGTGGTTGAGAGTCCGCCTGCCGATGCAGGGGACGCGGGTTCGTGCCCCGGTCCGGGAAGATCCCACATGCCGCGGAGCGGCTGGGCCCGTGAGCCACGGCCGCTGAGCCTGCGCGTCCGGAGCCTGTGCTCCGCAACGGGAGAGGCCACGACAGTGAGAGGCCCACTACCGCAAACAAACAAAAAAAAAATGCAGGAGTTTTCATTGGCTTTGGGGACTATATGGCTAAACCAACAGTGTTATGACATCATTAGCCAAATTTTCTATGTTCCTGTGATGCAAAAATTGATCCAATTTTTAAATAATTTTTTAAAATTGAAGTATATTTGATTTTTAAAAATTGAAGTATAGTTGATTTACAATTACAATTTAGTTTCAGGTCTACAGCAAAGTGATTCAGTTATACATACATATATATACATATATGCTATATATGCAGTGCTATACAGTAGATCCTTGTTGGTTATGTATTTTATATATAGTAGTGTGTATCTGTTAATCCCATACTCCTCATTTATCCCTCCCCCAACCCCCTTTCCCCTTTGGTAACCATAAGTTTGCAAAAGTTGATCCAATTTTGATCCAATCTGATATAGCCTTCTAACCACAATTGGCCCCTTCATGTTAAGTATTTAAGAATCTCTTCTGGGTAGAACTTTATAAATTACGTACAGTTCCTCAATTCTTTTCCCAGATTTTTACCTGAGACAGTTTCATAGTAAAGTCAGAGGGACTCTGTGAGACAAGGTATCCACACATCTGACTAACTTATCGCCGTTTTACATAAACCGGAAAAATGAGGGGCAGAGAAATTGAAGGGATTTGTCCTCAAGCATCGCCTTTGTCAGAGGATAGACCTGGAAATAGAAGCCTGCCTTCGGACTTCTGGATCTGTGCTCTTTCTTCCAGACAATATTTATCTGGCTCTGCAGCAAGCTCTTGGGTGCACCGAGGCCACTAGAAACAGGGAAAGGAGGTAAGGTTATACTTTGGTGAGATTTTGCACTTTGCTCGAGAGACAATTTCTGCATTGGTTCTCTTCTGAACGGTGGAGCAAGTGGAAAGGAGGACTGGATGGGGCTGTTCTCTGTGTGGTCCAGAGGCCTTCACTGCAGGAAGTGGGCCCTTCCGGCCACAGTTCTACCAGGAATCCTTCTTTCCCCTTATAGTAAAGCCCTGTTTATAAATATATGCGCACCCATACGCAAACATATACATCCCTCAAATGTCCAGAGCAGTTCTGTATCCACAGAGATAAATACACAAAGAAGAAACATGACAGAGACAGATGGATATAGAAGTATTTTTAATTTTTTAAGAAAACATTTGCCTGCTTTGGGGAGAAACAGTCGGTTCTAAGGGAAAGGAAACCTGTACTTAGGCTAAACTTCCTCAGGATTAATTATTACTGTATTTGAAATCCAAATGACTTGACCCATCATTAGTGGATAAGTGTAGGCCAGGGAATAAATATCCACTGTGTCCACAGTAAGACAGGTATCCATACCAAGTTCAAAGGCCCCTGGACTTTACCACACACACATTTAGGCCATCTTTAGAGTTGTGACGATGACGAAAAGTTGGATGTATTCTGAAAGCCCAAGGAGGCAGCCAGCACAACCTCAGCCTAATTAGCAGAAACCACAGGTATAACCAGCTGCTGGGCCATTCACGTAACCAATCCTTGAGCCAGATGCCACTTTTGGAAAAACATACCTCAGTGCTCTTCATTGAAATTCCGTCCCTGGGCTCATAAAGAGGGTACTGTGTGAGCAACACAGGCCTGGCTTGGGGCAACTGGGGCCATTCTGTGAGATATAGTGAGAGGCTCTGCTCTGCCTTCCAAATGGCCGCTGATTGTAAACAGGCTGTTCAGTGCGCCTGGAACACGGCGGAGGCCCAGCCACAGAGTTTTCATGCACGCCTGGGATCCTCACTGTATTCTGACTTGTGTAGGAAAAGGATCAGATGAGTCTAAAATCTCCTATGAAGTAAATGAATGAAGAAGTGTTTTATCAATAAAGTTTCATTTACACCTCACACACATATCACTCGAATGACAAAAGCCCAGGAACACCTCACATCTTCTTTCGAACATATGTCTTTTTTTTTCTATTAATAAACAGAGTCCAGACCTCAAACACTTGTGTACTTCAAAAGTGTTATTTGAAGATGGTGGCATTTGTTGAATTGAATTCATGCACTTGGCTTACAAAAGGTTCTCTTTACTCCACTCTATTTAATGTAACTGCAAATCAACTACCAATTCTTCCCTTGAAGGAAACATTTAATGATATAAATGGATTTTAAAACAATTTGGTACCATAACCCATACATGTTGACACTCAATGTCTTTAATATATGCAAGGTCATAATTCAATCTTAATACACTGTCTCTTATTTTGAGCATTTTCTATAGAAATATCTACCCTGGAGAGCAACGTTTAGCAACAAAACTAAACAGGTCAGATCACAAAAGAACAGTTAGTTATAAATACAGTTTTACTACTCAGGACAAAAAAAAATGTGTAGAACATATAAAAATTGGTGTTATATCTTTCCAGGGTTGGTGAGAGGAGCTTATTTAAAAAAACTGAAAACCAAAGGCAAAAATGGCAGAAGAGTTAAGAATATAATTTCATGGTATATAAAATATTGGCAGAGAATAGCAGGGTGTCACACATACTTTCAGTTTGCCAGGATACACTCTCTATTCTCTTAATCCATTTATATCCATATTGAGTTTTCTATCCATATTCCTCATTCTCTAGATGATTTCCCAAATTATTTCCTCTCTATATCATGATTTCCTATTTTTCTAGTGAAATTGTCTAATGTTCATGATAAAGCAATATACAGAGCTATCTTTGCAGTGAACTAACATGCCCTGATGTCCTGATGAGAAAAATATTGTTGGGTTTACTGGAATAAATCAGAGTTCATCAAGCGAACTTCATTCCTCCCATCTCTACTGCCCACTCTGACCCTCTCACTTGTAGTGGCCACAGAGCCTCATGCTCTAAGAACAGGGGAGATGAGTGTAGACTAGCATTCAACCAGAAACTACATCATCAAAAGAGACTGCACACATTATAAGGCACGAGCAGTACAGTAGAAAGATGGATAAAAATGAAATATGTTGATATTAAATATACCAAAGAAAAATAAGAAAAGGTAACAAAGAAAGCAAGTAAAAGAATAAGGAAATTTCTATGAAGGTTTCAGATAGGCTCCAAAGCCAGTTACTTAACCCTCCAAATGCTTTAAATATTTCTTATGCATTTGTGTACTTGGGCAGCAATGGGCCTAGCTGAAAATTGGACTTCTTAAAATTAACAAAGGAGAGAATATTGATAGGCAGTGAGAGTATCTGACACAGATGGCAATTATACCTGTGATTTTATCTTTTAAACTGAGCTAAAAAAAAGTGAAAATATTTACTGAAATGTGTTTCTATTCCAAAGTTTTCTCTTTTAGCTTAAATAAGATATTGCATGTGGGAACTGTTAAAAGGAGTAAAATGACTAAGTAATTCTAAAGAGGGATGTTTTTGTTTCCTCCTTTTATGGTGAGTGGCTTTGAAAGTACCTGTGGTATCAGGTTATTAAAGAATCACTGAATCATGAGCTAAAGGATAACTTTACATAAGAGAGTCAGAGATGTTTAGGAAACACAGGCAGAATATCAAAGGGATTTGATATCAACTTTGATGGTTGAAGGTAAGCACATTTTGAGGCTAGCATAAGGCCATGATTTTTGATAGAATATGCTTCTATTTTCTGAAAACAGGGACAGATCTATTTTGTTCTTTCACAAGACCAATCGTTAAACTCATTCAGTATTATATATAAGAAAAACCAAGATAATTAGCTGTGTATGTAATGAAAAATAGCGTTAAATTAAGAAAAGAAAAAGTACATTCAAGTCTTTGTAATGTAAGCAGGTTCTAGAAAGAGTCAAATGTTAATAATGAAAAAATGTATCTTGTTTCAAAGAGTACAGTTGACCTCTGATCTGGACAAGATAGTGGAGATCCATTTTTCCCTATTCCTCCTTGGCTAGGCACAACTTTAAACCCAGAAATGGCATGAGAAACACCAAAGAAGGACTCTGAAAGTTGGTAGGAAGAAAGAGCATTTCGTTAGAGCCACAGGACTGGAAAAATAACACAGCAAAAGGACATCTTATGCCTCCTCAACCAACAAAAGAAGGCTACTCAGACCATCATTTCCCAATACCTGACCTAGCAACAGAAGGTAACCCAGTTAGTCTCATTACTCTTCTGGACTGAATGAGACTCCCTCTGACAACATCAGGTGAGCCCAACAAAACCCAAAAGGGAATTGTCTGAGAGGTTCACAAACAATAAGCAGTGAGGAAAAGCCTTCTCCTCTCCCATAAGACCTGAGACTCCCTTTTTCCACCTAGAGACACAAAGACAGGAGGGAAAAATCAGTAAGAGGAACCCAGCTACAGAAAACAGCCCCGTCCAGGAAGCTTCTTGTCCCTGTGGGCCCAAGTCCCTCCTCCCCAACCTAGAGACACCAGAGTAGCCTGAAGGCAGTGATAGGGGGACCCCAACACACCCTCACCCACTGAGAGACATCTGGAGGCAGTGCCTGGAGAAATCCCTCTTCCACCTCAGATAGCATCAGCAGAAAATAGTGGGATCCTCAGTGGCCCCAGATAAACCAATAAGACCAAAATAATATTGTAAAGGATCTGAAAATTAAACTTCCAGTGAAATAAAAGCCTACAAATGTAGGGGAAGACCCACATGCTAACTTTAAACAGCATGACTGCCAGCCAAAATAAAAGATTTAAATGGACCCCAGAATCTCCTAACATAATAGATAAAAATATTGAGGACAAAATAGAAAATTATATGTCATACCAAGAACCAAGAAAATCACAACCTCAATGGGAAATGACAATCTACTGACACCAACATTGAGAAGAGTCACATGTTGGAATTACTTGACAAAGATTTAAAAGTAGTAATCATAAAAATGCTTCAGCAATCAATTACAAATTCTCTTGAAACAAAGGAAAAAATAGAAAAATCTCAGCAAAGAAAGTTATATTAAGAAAACCAAGTAGAAATTATAGAACAGAAAACATACAATAATAGAAGTAAAAATCTCACTGGAGGGACTAAATAGTAGAATGGAGATAACAGAAGATCAGTAAATTTGAAGACAAAACTGTAGAATTCACCAAATCTGACCAACACAGAGAAAACAGACTGAAAAAATATATATACAGAGACTTAGGGACCTGTGAGACAATAACAAAAGAGTGGCGCAAAAGAGTATTTAAAGAGATAATACTGAAAACTCCCCCAATTTACCAAAAGACACAGACTTACAGATCCAAGAAACTGAGTAAACCCCAAACAGGATAAACCTAAAGAAATCCATGCCAACATTTCATAGTTAAACTTTTGAAAACTGAAGACAAATAAAAAATCTTTAAAACATCCAGAGAAACAACAGATTACCTACAGGGGAACAATAACTTAAATGACAGCAGATTTCTCATCTGAAACTATGGAAGCCAAAAAGAAGTGGCAGAATATTTTTCAAGAGCTGAAAGGAAAAACCGTCCACCTAAAAACTGTATCCAGTGAAACTACCCTTCAGAATAGAGAAATAAGTACATTCTCATACCGAGGAAAACTAAAGGAATTTACTGCCAGCCAATCTACCATTAAAGATTGGTTAAAGGATTTTCTTCAGACAAACAGGAAATGATAAAAGAAAGGCTCTTCGAACATCAGGAAAGAAGGGACAATGGAAAGAGCAGAAATCAGTTTACCACAGACTATGCTTTTCCTCATAAATTTTATAAAACACAGCTGATATTTCAATAAAAAATTATAGCACCATCTCATACTTAAGACAATGATATTTAAAAGTGAGGAAGATAAAGTGATGTGAGGTTAAATGAAAGTGAGGTTTCCACACTTCCCTTGAACAGGTTATATGTTGATACCAGTAGACTATAAGTCACATGTGTATATTTTAACACCTAGAGTAGCCACTATGAAAACTATACAAAGAGATAACACACAAAAACACAAGTAAATAAAAATGGATTTTAAAAATTGTTCAAATAACTCATGGGAGAGCAAGAAAAGAGAAAGAGAAGGAACAAAAACCATAAAAAACAAAGAGGAACAAATAGTAAAATGCCCTACTTAAGTGTTACCATATCAATAATTACCTTAAATGTAAATAGTCTAAATATATCAATCGAAGGACAGAGATTGTCAAGAGGATTAAATAAAATGATGAAAATATATACTACTTACAAGAAACTCACTTCAAATTCAACAACATAGAGAGGTTGGAAGTAAAAAAATGGGAAAAAAGTGCTATGAAAACAGTAATTTAGAAAATTTTAAATAGAAGTGGCTCTATTAAAATCAATAGACTGCAGAGCAAAGAAAATTACTATAGACAAAGAGAGACATCACATAATGATAAAAGAATCAATCCACCAGGAAGAGAGGATCCTAAATCAGTACGTACTAAACAAGAGAACATCAAAATGCATGGTCAAAAACTGATAGAGCTCAATTCTAAGATGCATATTTTTGGTTGCCAGAGGTAGGGGGTGAGGGAGTGGGCAAAATGGGTCTGGAAAATCATTAAAATGCACACTTTTTTCACATTGAATGTTTCTGAAATGGGGATACTTCTTAAAATAGATGAAAACTTTAACGTGAAAATGCTGTTATTTTTAGAAAGCTATCATTAAGTCAGTGTCACACTTTACACTTCAATAATGTCTTAGAAATGAGGAAATGTGATGATTGCCTCTTATTGTTTCAAAAGTGTGAGTCTTGCTTCATGTTAGGCAAAAAGAAAGAAATCAATATTAGTGATAGATTGACAGACTCTTGGAATTCCATTCATTCCATAAGCTAAATTTCTAAATCAAAACAGACACAAACATACCAAATGATTAGTAAAAGTTTACCTTATTGTTAAGACAAAAAAATGCAAAATCTGAAAATACTATCATTAAGTCAGCTTATAAAACAAGAACAATAAATAGACTGTTTTTTACATTGATCAGAATTTTCATCCAACAGCTTAATGTTACTGTTTTAACTGCACATCTCACATTAACCAAACAGTGTGAAATTGCTCAGACTGGAGGTTGGATTTTGCTTTTGTTTGAAAGAATGAGTAGCAGAAAAGCCAAAGTTTAACTAATATCTGCTGATGCTATGTGTATTGGTTAGTGGATATTTACTTCCAACATCAGTTCTAGAATTCCCCTAATATCTTGAACAAATGGTGATATCTACAACTGTGGCTTTAGTCATTCTACTCTGGTTGCCCTTGATCTTGAAATTCTTGAGTCCTGGAATAACTACTGTGTTCTGTTGTCTGTACTTGGGGACCATTGCTAAGCTCAGCCAAGCATTTTAGCAAGAATTTGCACATGAGGTACAAATATGTTGTTGTTTTGTCCATTTTAAAACATACATGCAGAATCTTTATGTATTCTTCTTTGACTTGCTTATTTCCCCCTCAGTTATGTTTCTAAAGTTCATATATGTTGCTCCTTCATTTTTATTGCTGTTGAGTTTTCCATTATATTTTCACAGTTTATTTGATCACTCTATTCTTTTGTTGTTGTTGTTTGTTTGTTTGTTGTGGTACGCGGGCCTCTCACTGTTGTGGCCTCTCCCGTTGTGGAGCACAGGTTCCGGACACGCAGGCTCAGCGGCCATGGCTCACGGGCCCAGCCGCTCTGCGGCATGTGGGATCTTCCTGGACCGGGGCATGAACCCGTGTCCCCTGCATCGGCAGGCGGACTCTCAACCACTGCGCCACCAGGGAAGCCCATGATCACTCTATTCTTAATAGGTATTTGGAGTGTTCTGATGAACAATACTCCTATATGCATTCTTATATTTGCCTTCTAGTAAACAAACGTAAGAGTTAATGTAGAACACCTCCCTGGACATTGATTCCTGAGATGCAGGTATGTATCTGTAAACTTGATTAGGTGGTACTGAATCGTTTCCAAAGTAGCTATACAGTTTTAAACTCTCAACAGCAGAGTATGAAAGTTCCTAGTATTTGTTGTCCTCACAAATGCTTGGCATTTTCCAACCATTTACTTTTTGCCAATCAGTATCTATGCAATAGCTCTTATCTTTCTTCCATTCTTTATGTTATCGCTTTAATTATTTTAAATTCAATAATTTTGTGGTTTCTTTATATTTTCTCATTAACTCTTTTTCATAGAGGTTTGTTTCCTCAAGTACTTTGTGACTTTTTACTGTGAATTTATCTTCAGTAGAGGTTGTTCCTGTTTTCAGGTGGGAGTCCTGTGCACCAAGGGTTGTGGAAGTGTTCTTGTGGAGTAGTTTTGTCTTTGTTATCTGCTGGACCCCATTTGTCCCAGACCAGTTTTTACAGAAATATTTCAGCAGAATGCCTTGGATCCTCACAGTGTCCACTCCCATGTTTTCTGTTCTGGCATTGAATTCCTTATTTATTTCTGGCCTCTGAGGATTTCTCTTGTGCTGGGTTTTACCTTTGTTGTTGTTGCTTGGTTTTATTTTATCAAATAAACGGAATGAGAGGGAGTGTTCATGCCAGCGCAATCTGCCACATTATCAGAAACTCTGGTCTGATTTATAGTATTTCTGATCCATGTAAGAGTAATTTCTCAAAGTAAAAGTGGTTTGGGGTTATAATTTGGTTTCTAATAAAATGTGACCACAGAAAGAAAATGGACTAAGAGTACTGTGATTCCTAGGACTATCACTGTCACTGCCAATTAATTAAATAGCCTCCTGGTTTTAAAATGAATCTTCTCTAAAGAGGGGGGTCAGCTCTCCAAGTGTACATAAAATCAACTGTCAAAGCCTGCCAGTCTAAGAGCTAGATGCTAGAACTTGATACAACTTTCTAATGTCATTAATGCTACCCTGTATAGCTTCTTAGAACACAGCCTGACTATAGGTAATTTTCTCTGGTAATAACACCTCAACATGCTGTGGGCTCTGCAAATATACGTGGTTAACATCTCTATGCCTTAGCACATGCTGGGGCCCACAATGCTCTAATTAGCATCACATATCATCAATCTAAGTTTTCAAAACTGAATTTCAGTTGTCTGCAAATTTATTAAATTATTTTTGCATTTAATTGCCTCATTTATAGGATATGCTGTTAATTATGTTAATTGCTTTCAGTTTAGAATTATTATTAGATGACTTCTGAAATTATCTCTGCCCTTTAAGAAACTTAGATAATTTACAAGTCTTAGTGATTTACTAAAAAATAGGTAAGGAGATTACGTGAAACACATTTCTTAGAGTCATCCTAACCCTAAGAAGTATTTAAGTAATTTTATTTAATCAAGACAAAAACTAGAGTGGATAAAAATGATTCTAAATGTATATTTTCATGCATTTTAATTGTTTTCTCTTGTAATTTTTTAGGTATTGGAGTATAACTTCTGGCCACTCCCCATTACAAAATCATAAAAGGCATCCTCTTGCAAGGTCCAGAAATAAATTAAATTTCTTATTTCTAACAATCTGTGGGGGCTGAAACAGAGATGTGGTACGCGGACCTCTCACTGTTGTGGCCTCTCCCGTTGCGGAGCACAGGCTCTGGACGCGCAGGCTCAGCGGCCATGGCTCATGGGCCCAGGCGCACCGCGGCATGTGGGATCTTCCCGGACCGGGGCACGAACCCATGTCCCCTGCATCGGCAGGTGGACTCTCAACCACTGCGCCACCAGGGAAGCCCCAGAGAAGATTTTATTAAAAACTTTTAAACAATTGAGAAAATGAATAAGTAATGGAAGTCATTTTAACTGGATGGAACCAAGCCTCATCAACATTTAAAACTAGCTAACTTATTCTCTCTCCTTACTTATTCCTGAATATGCTGCGGCCATAACTGAATGCCTGACACCTACATCTTCATGGAAAAGAAAATTTAAATCAACTCGTTCATGTGTTCTGGTGTACTGCATAGCTCAACACTGTCTGTCCAGTATGATTAACTTGCTGCTACTCCATTCCTTCATTTCACACATTTATTGGGTGCCTGTTATGTAAGAGACACTGTGCTACATGCTGAGGGCAGCAAAAAGATGACCAAGATAAGAAGAGCATCTCCTCAAAAAGGCTCACCCCATATACAATCACTTCCCTCGGCTCCTAAACTTCACCACTTGCATCTTGTGCTGCTTTTAAAGAAGGAATATCACATCCCTAAATGTTCAGGTTATGAATCTCAGGGCCTGAGCTCAACTTCAAGTCAAGAGGCCACATGACTTTGATGGATCACGCCAGCCAGCCATGTGCAAAGGGCTTTCAGTTCCAGTCCACTGAAATCAAGAGCCTTTCCCAGGTACCCAGACAGTATAACATCTATCTTAGTTCCTCTACCAAGATACTTCAGGCGGACTAACCAAAATGTGTGAGAGTTGATTTTCTTCTGACCCTAGTAGAAGGATACCATTCCAGATTCAATTTGGTTAAAAACAATAAAGAAATGTGTTCTTATTTACAAAACAGAAATAGACTCAGACATTGAAAACGAACTTAAGGTTACCAAAGGGGAAAATTGGGGGAGGGATAAATTAGGAGTTTGGGATTAACAGTAGATACACACTACTATATATAAAATAATATATATAGTATATATAATATACATATAAGATATATAATATATATAAAATATATATATAAAGTATATATATAAAATAGATAAACAACAAGGACCTACTGTATAGCACAGGGAACTGTACTCAATATCTTTTAATAAGTTATAATGGAAAAGAATCTGGAAAAGAATAAATAAATATATATATATATATAAAACTGAATCACTTTGCTATACACCTAAAACGAACATGACATTGTAAACCAACTATACTTCAATTAAAAAATTTAAAAATAAAAATAAATGTGTTTTCTTCTACAAATGTTATAAAGCTAATGATATCTAAAAGAGAACTTGAGGAGAACACTACAAATATTTTGTATCTCATAAGAGTAACTATCTCAGTTGAAAAGAGGCCAGCATCACACCCTCTTGTAATTATAATTCCGATGTACTAGTTGAATATATGTTAAGACTCATGAACAACAATATTGAAGGTCTAAATTTATTATATCAAAGTTGAAGATAAAAAGCCTCCTTATACAGGAATAATACTGGATTCATTATCAGTATTAACAATGAAAGGGCCCATAGAGTTAACCTATACATTGATACTAAAAATTATAGATTATGGAAATAAATATTAGATATAGACATTTTCCTTTCCATTTGAGAAATAACCTAGAGGAAAGCATCATTCTCTGCCTAGAATTCTATGAATGAAGTTTTGACAGAATCATTTTCAGTGTTTGACATTCATGACTTCTACCACTAAGTTGGTCAAAGTAAATAACATTCAGGAGGTTGTCAGATAGTTCTAGACACCTGAGACACTCGATGTGGCAGCTGAGTCAGGATGCTGGGTCAGGCGAAATACGTTTTCATTATGTATAACGCATGGCTTCTGATGTTAACTCAATTTAAAAGGCCTTTAAAATGTTGAACATGGAGAAATTTGCTTCCTAAAATCAAGGTAGATTTGTTTTATGTAAACTGGTGATATTAATGTCAGGAAAATAATAATTATTATAATATAATACATGTTACATATATTATATATTTAATTTTACATTAGTTATAAGCCATAATTTTTTGAGTGTTTTCTCCATGAAGACACATTTAAGTAAAGTATTTTTATGAATGGAAGATATATTGCAAAACATACTAAGGATAGGGAAAGAATGCAAGCTTTCACTTTGAAATTTTGAGTTATATGATACTCTAATTGCTGCTTACCACACCAGTAGGATTAGATCCATCTAATTCACTGAGGCTGAGGGGCAGCCATATGGACCATTTTCCAAGAAGCAAGAGACGTGGTTACAAGTTATCATCTAATCATTTGGTGTGAACAACTATCTGATAGTCAAGTAGCAAAAACAAAACAAAACAGAACAAAAACAAACAAAAAACAAAGTGGAAGATATATTTGCAATATTTCATGCTATAATGTTTAATATTCTTAGTGCATGAAGAGTTCTTATCAATCAAAAGGACAGACAACCCACTAGAAAAAGGAACTAAGGGCAAGGATAGAAAATTCACAAAAAAAGAAGAGGAGATTGCCAATAAATATGTTAAAAAAAATGCAACCCTAGTATATAGAAATAATAAGATGTCATTTTTCTCCTACCCCTTTATATGAGCAAGTTTGGGGGTTTCTTCTGAAGATAACATGAAGTTTTGTTGCCACTCTTGATTACCTTGTCAGAAAGCACTTCGGTAATTCATAGCAAAAGTTGGAGAATTTTGCATTCCTTTCAAGCTATTCTGTGTCAGACACTGTACTAGGCACTGAGTAAAACACGTCAAAAAGGGCCCAGCCCAGGCCCAGTGAAGCCCATAGACTCCCCTGGATGCAAGAACACAAGTGCTGTTATGACGGGAAAGGGAGCCGTTAGGGTAACTCAGACTGTTTTGGGTATTTTTTTTCAGTGGGTAAGAGTTAGCAAGCCGATCGGAGGTGGTGAGGGGCAGGGAAGGTTTTTACAAAGTTAATCACTAAAAGCTACCAAAGCCCTTTATCGGAAAGAACGTAAATTACTAACCAACTCCCAGTGCAACTGAGATAATAGAAACACATTTCTCTTAGGGTGCTGGGAGGCACGATCCAAAGTGATCCCCAAAGGATCTTATAAGCATGGGGTCAGGGCACAAGCCGCAAGGTGGAAGGGCGCATTCTTCGGACCCTCCGGGTAAGGGGGATATTTGCAAAACTTGAAGCAAATCCTGCCTGTCTTCTCCCTGCTCCCGCATGCCCGGTCCTGGTCATGATTTACAGTGCGGGCTCTTATTTTACCTTCTTTATTTTTTTGCATTTTTTAACATCTTTATTGGAGTATAATTGCTTTACAATGGTGTGTTAGTTTCTGCTGTATAACAAAGTGAATCAGCTATACGCATACATATATCCCCATATCCCCTCCCTCTTGCGTCTCCCTCCCATCCTCCCTATCCCATCCCATTAGGTGGACACAAAGCACCGAGCTGATCTCCCTGTGTACTGCGCGTGCTTTTAAATGGAAACTTTTTTCCAGGTTTTATTTGTCAGCGTTTAAGTCCAGAGAATTGTGGCCTCGGTATATTTACAGAAAGTGACTCCATATCACAAGTGCTGGTCTACACAGGACTCAACTGCAGATTCTCACTTTTAAGTTTTTGTCCACTTAACGCTGAAGAGGTTGTGTTTTAAGACTAAGGTACGACTAGTTCTTTAGATTTATTATCCATTTTTAAGAACAGTTTTTTCCTCCTGCCTCTTCCCTTCTGTCTTTGGAGCTGATATGAATACTGTTGGCTGTACTTGTGAGATATGTGTGTAGGTTTAACGCACACTGAGATGGTTTAAGTCAAAGAATTATAAAGGGAGTGCTAGTGTATACAATTGTCTTTCCTTAGAACACTGCTCTGGTGAATGCTAAGAAAAGATTTTTTGCTCGCTCAATAAAAGAAAATGCAAATATAACAAATTAGATTGGCTCTTACAATTGGCAGGTGTTGGGTTTTCAATGGAGACAAAGACTGTATATTTTAGACACTCTTTCCTGGGGTCTAATTTAAAATCCACATGGTAGGGGAGCATCTATCCAAAGTCTTCTTACAACTGTCCAAACATAGTTTCCATCAGTTCTTGCCTAAGGGAGCTATGACCTGGATGGAAAATGCTGCAAAGTATTAAAGAAAACTTTAGTTTTCTTTGACTGTCCCAGTATCTTCCCCTTTTCCTCCCAGGGTGGAGTCGGTTCACTGTGGTCTCATTTGCAATATTCCATGAAGAACACTGACAATGTATCAGATTGGTCATGGTATGAACAATTTTCATGGGTGGAAATACAAAGGCCAGGGTTGAATGAGAGCCTTTATAGAGGCTTTGAACAGTAATAAATTCTGATGAAATGTCTCCCACCCCTGCAGACCATCTTAATCTTTTTCAGGCACACCCTGGATGGCTTATAGGAGAAAGAGCGCTCCTCCACAAGACAGAAGGAAGAACAAAACCGTTGGCCTTTCATTCAAGCTGAGAGGCAAAATTCACCCAAATTTCACAAAACAGTCTTTGGACAGAAACCAAATGAAAAATTGTTTTCATAGTTGGCCCAATGGCATGCCACCGAAAATGACGAAGTTTGCTATCCGTGATGTCTGTGCCCACTAGATCTACAAGCTGCTGTCTATTGTAATTTATTTTGTATTGCAACCCAAAGCAAAATGACCTCTGGTATATGACAGAAGATAATATGACTTCTTTGAAGCAGAGAGAAAAAAGAGGCTACGGACTAAGCACTGGTGGCATGAAAACAAAGAGCAAATAACTTGTCACCGTGAGGGTTTCCGAAGGCGGCAGCCCACGAAGGCTGAACTCTGCTTGGAATGTGATAAGGTGGCCAGGCCTGTTGTGAAATACTTCTTTGGTAGGAGCTCTGAGCTGACAGGCCATATAAAGAAGTGTTGCAGATTAGAAGCTTATTTCTTGTCAACATATCAGGGGTGGTCCTTTCGCAGCCTAGCAATCTGAGCGACACTGAGCCTTGACCCAAGAAGCAGCAGAAAAGGCAGGCTTCAAAACAGGAGGAGAAGATGGGCTCAAATAACCAAATCTGGATTTTAATTCACATTCACCACAGCCTCCTAAAATTGATGGGCAGGGGACTTGGAGTGAGGCAAGGAAGTTACTAGAAGGGGCCAGAGCTTTGAAGTCAGACCCAAGTTTGGATTCTTTCTTTATTACCTACTGTATGATCCTGGGTAAATCTCTTAGCCTCCCTGTGTCTCAGCCTCCTCTCTGTTGAGTGGGTACAATTATATATACCTCTCAGCATTGTTTTAAGCGCCAAAGGAGGGAACCTGTACCCCTCAACAGTGTTGTAAGGATTAAATGGGATAGCAAAGAGGTGGGTTCACACAGTGCCTGGTTCGTCCTCGGCCATTCTCTTAAAATAAGAACAGTGAAAGATCAGTTGACGCTGTAACTTTTTATTGTACCTGTGATAAAGAGCAATTTTATCTTACTAGGTGCCACTTTGTCACAATTTCTGGCTTAAACATTGAAAACTGGATAGTGTATTTTAAAGTTATCCGTTTTATTCTCCATCATTGTGTGGTGTGGGGCGGGCCTTGTAATTATTTTATTTTTTATTCCACTTGACAAGTACTTCCCTGGGGAAGTCAATGACTCTATCTTAATTTCTACTTATACTATACACCCTGAATTAGTGCATCCCGGCCAAAGCACAACATAAAAGTACTATAAAGAAGAATTAACATTAAGCACGACTATAATATGTGCTTACAATTTAAGGAATCACTTCCTAATAGTAAGAGTAGTCACAGACACAGTTATTTCTAATCAAAAAGTAGCAGAGGATAGCTTTCTAAATTAACATTATAACATTGACACAAGCAAGGTCTATTGGTTGTGTCCAGGCTAGGGGGAGCCATTTACCACTTGTCTAGAAGTGATCAGCAGTGATCCAATAAAAGAAAGCAAAGAATTTATAGCACTGAAATCGGACACTTTGTGCTCTAATCCCTACATTTTACAGAAGAAGAAACTGAGGCTCTTTGGAAGGTATGTGACACGCACGGTTCCTGAGCATCTGAGTCAGAACACAAACCCGGATCTCATCTCAAACCCTGGGCTCTTTCTGAGTTACTGTTTCAGATCTCCCCAGACAGACTCTTCTGCTATAATTACAAGCTGGAAATAACCTAAACATTTCCTGAAGTTTTGAGAATGTCACACACTACAGAACTTTCTGACCTGGTTTTCACAGAGATGTTTAGTGACGTTGGAAAAATTGCTTTTTGCAAAAGTGAAGGCGGTGGATGGTTATTGTGGAATAGCCAGCCCAATGTTCAATCCTAGGAGGTATAAATAAGTACAGAGAAATATCCACTCTTTTGAATGCTCATCCAGCCCTCCTGAGGTTTCCCTCAGCAACAGCCATAAATATCACTTAGCTCTTCTACTCATTTGTGGCCTGGTAACATACCCCACCAGGAATTAGGAATTCCTCATTTCTAAAGCTGGCTTGGCCACCCACCTACTGTGTGGCCTTGGACAAGTCACTTAGCAACTTTCTCAATCTTAATCATAGAGGAAGAATCTTGACTTGCATTATAAAGATGACCTTATTTGCATTTACTAAGGATTCTCATTTTCAAAGCTGATTTTTTTTTTAAAAAAAGGGGCACTATCGTGCCACATATATTGAAAGTCTTAGCTATATGGTTGTAACATTCGAAGATAGCAAGATTGGAAAAGTGGGATAAACTCTTCAGCACATGGCAGTTGAAAAAGAAGCTGGTAATGCTCATTCTTCCAAATTATATTGTTAAGAGCAAAGCTCCAAAGAGGACGAAATGACCATGGAAATTTACCACTTCTCCATTAAAACCACTCTGGCATAAAGCTTGTTTAGGAAGTTCCAGAGACATAGCCTTCATTCTTAGGAGAGGTTAGGAGTGGTTTCTCTGTGATCTCATAATCTCTTGATTACATTGATATCATTTCACTTATGGCATCGTATTATAATTATTTATTCATGTATCTGTTGCCCCCAGTAGACTGTAGTTCTCATAGGCAGGAACCATGTCTTATTCATCATTCTATACCCACTGCCTGGCCCGTGACAGGCATTAAATACACGGCTTCTTTGAGCTACAACATCACGGGACAATTAGTTACATATGGGAGAAGCTGTCCAATTCTGTGATGTTTTCCCAGTAGAGTTTCATTTCCTCAACTTATAAAAAGATACTAAAAAGGACTTAAACTTTCATGAAAAATATTTCAGCATCTTCTAACTATATTTATCTCAGGCCCTTGAGACAGTGGTCTAGGTATGGCTAGATTATGTTGATTCAGGCTGATACACACACAGACATACACATTTACACATACACACTCATATACCCACACACTTACACTTAAAGACACACTCACATACCCATCATATAGTCACACATGCTCACACTCTCACACATATTCTCTCTCTTTGTCTCACATACACACACACATGCACACACACACACTCTCAAGCCAGAAGACATGCATAAAAAATAAAATATTGGGAACTCCTATAGTGCGGCAGGTGTGTGCTAATCATGGGAAGACTAATAATTTACCCTCCTCAATAAGAACTCTAGGTTTTAGACCAGGAAACATGCTTCCTACAAAATGCTGAGTGACCAGTTAATATATCTGTACAAAGAGGTCAGCAGTCACATGAAATCCTGACTCCTGGGAGAAGCTGTCAGTATAGATTGTGGGAAGGCCAAAAGGCCCTGGTTCCTCCTTGGAAATATGCCATTTCTCCTGTGCCTTATCTTCTGGGTGTGTTGGAACTACTTGCTATAGAAATTTGGGTATAGATAACCTAAGGACCCTGAAGAATGTCAACACTTATTCACAATTGTTTATTATACGTAACTAGTTAACTTTGGTTGATAGATAAGTCCAAGAAAATGAGACAAATTTACTTTTTCTAAAAAAAATAAATCAATCCAAACATAGTGAAAACAAAAATTTAGGAAATAAATACAAACTGCTTCTTTTCACTGGACTAATGCTATGTTATATTGACAGTTTTAGTATATCATTTGTGTAGTCTCATGTGATAATGCAAGATAACACTAGTTTGTTACCACCATTTTGCCCACAAACCTTTCCTCTATCAAAACAGAAGAAAATTCTACCCTAAGTGAATTATTCCTAAGGTGATTCATGAACCAGTGACACTCTGGTACAGCGACAAGCAGCTGGTGCGAAGTAAAGGGGGGGCCATGGGCTCTGGAGCCTTCTCCTGAGTCAGCGTATGGCACAGTCATTTCTTAGCCATGTGACCTCAGGCAAGTTACTAAACCTCTCTGGGCCTTATTCTGCATTTGCCCGTGACATACCCCTTTGACAAAGAACCAGCAGGCCCACAGCTCACTCTGGCAGAACTATAAAGAGGAAACAAATTGGAGGATCCTGGGACACTCATGGGACAGAAGTTAATCCTTGCCACTGTTGCCAGCAAGCTTGAGTGGCAGCAAGCATCATTGTTCCCCCTCCACCGCCACTGAAGCCTAGGATGCTACTTGAGACTGCCCACTTCCAACCCAGGAGTTCTTCTCATGGAGAAGCTTCTCATGGGTGGTGTTTCACGGAGAAGAGAACAGAGGTTTTAGGATGGAGAAAACAAAGAAGGTGACAGAAGTTGGGGGAAGGGTGCCAGAATCCAAGGCCAAGTTAGAAAACGGTGGGAATGTTATCTACAGGGTCCCCTCCTTGCATGTGTCTCAGTCTTTAGGAATTTGTTCTTTTTGAAGCTCATCGAGTGAGCCACAACTTTAATCTCTTTTCTCCTTTATTATAACCTTTAGAAAGTTGCCCTGACAATTTAGGATGAAATATAGTTGCATATACTTAAACAGTCCGTGTGCTTGTCTTTGGGAGACTGAACGGAACAGCAGGAAGTTTGGTGCCTCCCCACTCTGTCTGGGTACCAGCAAAGGGGGACCTCAGCCTGCTGAGTACTTGACAACATGAAGTCCAGGATGCTCCGGAACTTCTGCCTAGTCAGGAGAGGTCAGGGAGAAAGCCCAAGGACCAGAGAAGCCTTCTGAGGTGTACGAGCGAGAGAAACAGGAAGACCAAACCTCCTTATTAGCCCTGCGCGTTAGGTAGCGTGGACCAAAGAAACAGAGCAAAGAGCCCATCAATTGGATGGTGTGGGGAGGGGTAAAGCACAGAGCATAAACAAAAGCAAAGACACAGCACCATAAACAGTGACGCAAAGAGAGGCGACAGCCTGAAACCGCAAAGGAGTCTTCATGTGTAAACAGTACCTAAGCCCAGCGCATTATCTACCAACTGTTTGAATCCAGCCAGTGCCTATGGAGAAGCAGAGGTGGTGACCTAGAACACTGGGGATCTGTCGCCATACGATCTGTTTAATGCGGAATTCAGCACATCACATAGATGTACCTTTGATCCCCAAATTTCATTTTCTTTGATCTTTTCAGGAAGCATATTGTTCTTATTCTTCTAGGTAACTGACTTTGGAACATGTTTCCTAGCATGCTTACTAGCATTTCTGAGCTCAGTAATTCTTTGAATGCAATTTGATTTCCAAATATAATGACCCCGAAAGGCAAGAATAATGAGAATTTATAAATAGTAGAATTTATAATGATTTCTCTTCCTTCAAGTAAATTCTCCATAAACCTCAAACAAATAAGCGAGAAAAATCCTTAGCCCCCTCAGATCCTCCCCAGGTTGGCATGGAGTTGTGAGCTGTTGGCAATCAGGCCACACAAAATCTATCACCGTCACTATAATCATCTTTATCATCATCATCACAGTAGAGATTCCTATAAAAACTTCAGCTGTTTATGGAAGTCCTGAAACAAGCTTTCCTCATTTAAGAGGCTATAATTTTAATGATCACTACTCAGTATCTGGAATTTATTACAACTCATTAGGTATGATTTGTGCCATTCAAATAAGGACGTTTCATGGGAATTTTTCAATTTTCTTCCCCAATCATGGCTGAAGAAGTACAGTGGTTAAAGAATTCTATATTCTAAGATTGGGACTGACATATACACACTACTATATATAAAATAGATAACTAATAAGTACTGCTGTATAGCACAGGGAACTCTACTCAGTACTCTGCAATGACCTGTATGGGAAAAGGCTCTAAAAAAAAAAAAAAAGTATGAGTGGATATATGTATATGTATAGCAGATTCACTTTGCTGTACACCTGAAACTAACACAACATTGTAAATCAACTATATTCCAATAAAAAATTTTTTAAAAAGGTACACTGAGGCATATTAAAAAAATAATTATCAAAAAAAAGACAACAATTGAACAAAGGTGAGAAGGGGCAATGGAAAAAATAATTTTGATGGATTAATTTGGAGAATTTGATAATAAAAATGTTTGTATACTGAAAAAAAAAATTCCAAGTTTTCCCTGCAGTGTTCCCATTGACTTAGGGACAGCCTGTATGAATTTCCTCCAGGGACTTCCCTGGTGCTCCAGTGGTTAAGACTCTTGCACTCCTAACGCAGGGGGCCCAGGTTTGATCCCTGGTTGGGGAACTAGATCCCGCATGCCGCAACTAAGGGTCCTCATGCTGCAACTAAGGGTCCTCATGCTGCAACTAAGGGTCCTCATGCTGCAACTAAGAGTCCGCATGCCACAACTAAGATCTGGCACAGCCAAAATAAAATAATAAATAAATATTAAGAAAAAAACTCCCTCCAGTTTTCTCCATCCTGCTTCTCCTGCCTGCCAAATCATAAGCCAGCTTCTCTCCAGTTTCCATGTCATTCCCTGAAGCTATATTTTATGGCACATTTCAGATCTTTAGTCACAATTTAGTAAGCAAGTCTCAGGTCCTTTTTAAGACTGATTTTGCTCCCTACTTGTCTAGCATAATATTAGATAAGAGAAGAAATTAGGTCAAATTGAACCTGACAATGGCTTGCCAGCATTATTAGATGTAACATCTTACTATGTTTGGTTACAACAAAAGGACTACACAAGGGAAGAGATAGTATTCAAAACAAAGACCTTTCTCATTTATATAAGATGTATTCATTAATTTTTTGAACATGATAATTTAAAGTGTTTTATTGAAATATGTTAATTATTTTTAACTGCTAGATTTAGATCATATATATTTGTGGTCTCATATACTATTTATTAAGACAGCTTTGTGCATTTGTTACCTTCCCAATAAAAAAATCAAAACAAAATTGAAAAAAATTGACTAAGTGATTCATCCTTATTAGAAAGTAGCTGCAAACTTAATATGAAATTGAAAGCAGTGATGCAAGTAAGACATGCTTCTTTCAAGAACTTGAATTCTCTGTTACACTTACTGTTAGCAACAAAATGAAAATGTGCAATTTGTTGGTGGGGGGAATAGGAGATTTCCAAAGCTAATGTATACTCCAGGTTTCCCAGGCTTTTCCAACCTAGGAAAACCCATGGGTCACACAGTCATTGGAGCCAAATATCCCTTGGCCTCAACATGGCCTCTACCTTTTTCTTCTCCAACTGTTCTGCCTGGGCTTTAAAGCCCTCTGCTCTCTCTGAAGCCAACAAAACTACCATTGTGTGGTGTCTTCCTCTACTCTTTTCTCTCTCTCTATGTTCTGGGTCTAGGTGATCTCACAGATTTCATTCAACTAGGTCAATATGCTGGCTTTTGATATGTCGGCTGTGTTCCCTGTTTTGCATCTTCTGTCTAGAGTGGAGGTCTACAAAGTGAAGCTCTTAGGCAAGATGGTCCCAGCCTTTTTTTGCGCAGGCCATAAGGTAAGAATCTTGTTTATACTTTTAAAGGGTTGGAAGAAGAAGGAGAAGAAGAGGAGGAAGAGAAGGAGGAGGAGAAGGTAACAATGGCTGCAGTGGCAGAGGCCACAGGTGGCTTGCAAAGCCGAAAACGCTTTTCTGGAAAATTCTGCAGACCCTTGGTCTAGAAAGAGGGTCAGCCTCACTCATGGCATATGATTTCTTTTTTAGATCATTTAGATCAAGGACATAAGGAAACTTCAAAAGACAAATCTGGCCAAATCTGACCCTGATACGAAGGAACCCTTGAATAAAGCCTTTTCTAAATATTTTTTTCTTGTGTGGCAAACACTGTTGGTTGACTCCCCAGCAGACATCCTCTCTCCATTTTGATAAAAAAATCAGGGAGCTATGTGCTTCAGGGGACCTGGGCCCTCTACATCCTCAGGGACATAAGTTTGGATGAATCCAGGCAATGTCGTTCCATCCCCTTTGGCAGTGATTGGTTTGGGGTTTACAATCTGTAAATCTGGCCACCAATAAAACATAAGGGTAAGTCAGCTGTGGGATGCACGAAAACAGTTTTTCTTTGAAAAGGGAAGCCAAGGGAGGAACATGTCTTCTTCTTCCCCATCACCTTTGGACATTGCTGGGCGAAGACATGATGTTCAGAATTACTGTAGCCATCTTGTAACCCCCAGGCTGAGGACCATAGGCAGAGTGGAAAATTGGTAAAAAAAACAAAAACAAAAACAAAAAAACCCAGCGACAAAGCAACTCACAAGCCATCTACCTGGGAATTTAGCATGTAAGGTTATGCAATTTCTATATTGTTGAACCCACTTTAGTTGTTTTTTCCCTGCCCCACCCCCTTCATTCTGGAAGCATCCCTATATACCCTGTATAGGCAACAGCTTGTAGGATAAACTTCTAGCCTACTTTTATCATTGCACAATAGAAGATTTTTAAAAAACTAAAATGCTAATATTGCCCTAAAGAAATGGGGGCAATCTATTTATTAATCCATCCCTTCAGAGATACCACTTTTGAATCTGAGGTAACTACATCTCTGGGTGCAGTTTTTATTTATTGGAGTACAACTGCTCTTCAATGTTGTGTTAGTTTCTGCTGTACAATGAAGTGAACCAGCTATATGTATACCTATATCCCCTCCCTCTTGGACCTCCCTCACACACCAGTATCCCACCCATCTAGGTCATCACAGGGCACCAAGCTGAGCTCCCTGTGCTCAGCTTGTGAGCAGGTTCCCACTAGCTAGCTATTTTACACATGATAGTGTATTTATGTCAAGCCTAATCTCCAATTCTTCCCACCCTCCCCTCCCCCACCCTGTGTCCACATGTCCATCCTCTACATCTATGTCTCTATTCCTGTCCTACAAATAGGTTCATCTGTACTATTTTTCTAGATGCCACATATATGTGTTAATATATGATATTTTTTCTTCTCTTACTTCACTCTGTATGACAGACTCTAGGTCCACATCTCTACAAATGACCCTATTTTGTTCCTTTTTATGGCTGAGTAATATTCTATTGTATATATGTACCACATCTTCTTTATCCATTCATCTATTGTTGGACACTTAGGTTGCTTCCATGTCCTGGCTATTGTAAATAGAGCTGCAATGAACATTGGGGTGCATGTGTCTTTTTGAATTATGGATTTCTCAGGGTATATGCCCAGTAGTGAGATTGCTGGGTCGTATGGTATTTCTATTTTTAGTTTTTTAAGGAACCTCCATGCAGTTCTCCATAGTGGCTGTATCAATTTACATTCCCACGAACAGTGCAAGAGGGTTCCCTTTTCTCCACACCCTCTCCAGCATTCATTGTTTGTAGATTTTCTGATGATGCCCATTCTAACTGGTGTGAGGTGATACCTCATTGTAGCTTTGATTTGCATTTCTCTAATAATTAGTGATGTTGAGCACTTTTCATGTGTCTCTTGGCCACCTGTATGTCTTCTTTGGTGAAATGTCTATTTAGTTCTTCTGCCCATTTTTTAATTGGGTTGTTTGTTTTTTTGATATTGAGCTCCATGGGCTGTTTGTATATTTTGGAGATGAATCTTTGGTCCTTTGCTTCATTTACAAATATTTTCTCCCATTCTGAGGATTGTCTTTTTGTCTTGTTAATGATTTCCTTTGCTGCACAAAAGCTTTTAAGTTTCATTGGGTCCCATTTGTTTAGTTTTGTTTTTATTTTCATTACTCTAGGAGGTGGATCAAGAAAGATCTTGCTGTAGTTTATGTTAAAGAGTGTTTTTCCTATGTTTTCCTTGAAGAGTTTTATACTGTCCAGTCTTACTTTTAGATCTTTAATCCATTTCGAGTTTATTTTATTTTTTTATTTTTTGCGGTACACGGGCCTCTCACTGTTGTGGCCTCTCCCAATGCGGAGCACAGGCTCTGGACGCGCAGGCTCTGGACGCGCAGGCTCAGCGGCCATGGCTCACAGGCCCAGCTGCTCCGCGGCATGTGGGATCTTCCCAGACCGGGGCACGAACCCGTGTCCCCTGCATTGGCAGGTGGATTCTCAACCACTGCGCCACCAAGGAAGCCCTTGAGTTTATTCTTGTGTATGGTGTTAGGTAGTGTTCTAATTTCATTCTTTTACATGTAGTTGTCTAGTTTTCCCAGCACCACTTATTGAAGAGGCTGTCTTTGCTCCATTGTATTTTCTTGCCTCCTTTGTCATAAATTAGGTGACCATATGTGCGTGGGTTTATCTCTGGGCTTTTTATCCTGTACCATTGATCTATATTTCTGTTTTTGTGCCAGTACCATACCATCTTGATTACTGTAGCTTTGTAGTATGGTCTGAAGTCCAGGAGGTGACTAGTTCTTCTAGATCTTTGTTAAACATTTCTTGTATTTTCACAATCCATGCCTTCATTCTATTTCCAAGATTCTGCGTCATCTTGACTACCATTACTCTGAATTCTTTTTCAGGTAGGTTGCCTATTTCCTCTTCATTTATTTGGTCTTGTAGGTTTCATCTTGCTCCTTCATCTGTGACATATTCTTTTGTCATCTCAGTTTTTTTTTTTTTTTTTTTGATGGGTGGGATTTTGTTCCTGTCTTACTGGTTGTTTTGGCCTGAGGCTTCCAGCACTGGAGTTTGTAGGCTGTTGCGTAGAGCTGGGTCTTGGTGCCAACATGAGGACCTCTGGGAGACCTCATGCCAATGAATATTCCCTGGGATCTGAGGTTCTCTGTTAGTCCAGTGGCTCAGACTCAGAGCTCTGACAGTGGGAGCTCAGGCCTGACCGCCAGCTTGTGAATCAAGATCCCGCAAGCCATGTGGAGCAGCAAGAAAAGAGAAAAGGAAAGAAAAGAAAAAGAGAAGCAGAATAATAACAAAGAGTAAAAAATAAAATAAGATAGAAAAATAACAGGTATGTTAGAAAAAATTAAAAAATAAAAATATAGATGAAACAACAACCGGAAGGTAAAAGAGAACCACAATAGCAAAAGAAAGGAGGAAAAAAAAAGCCAGAAAGGGCCTTGGCTGTGGGGAGCGGGGCTTAGGCAGGGGCGGGGTTTAGGCAGTGGGTGGGACCTATGCTTACGATTCACAGGGCAGAAAAAGGTCCTGGGGGGATGGGGGTGAGGCTTAGGCTCAGCACAGTAGGAAGGGCCCAGGAGTGGCTCTGGCCTGGGAGGGCAGAGGACCAGGTCCAGGACCCTAGGAGGCTCCCTGGGCCAGAGGGGGGTTGGGAAACACTAGGAGCATTCCCCCAATCCTCCAATCCTGGTGGGTCCCTCCCTGCTGGCCTATCTTCTACTCCCCCCACCATGACCCTAGGACCCACGGGGCCGGAGGGGGCCCTGGAAGGCAGGGGACCAGACCTGGAAGCCCAACAGACCTCCCGGGCCCCAAGTGGGCAGGGAAAATGCCCGCCATGCCTCCCCTGATCCTCCAATCCTGGAGGGTCCCCCCCGACCATCCGCCTCTCCTCCTCTTCCCCCCTTCACCCTCCCTCCCATGCCCCTAGGACCCACGCAGCTGGAGGGAGCCCTGGAGAACCAAGGACCAGGCCTGGGAAACCAGCAGGCTTCCTGGGGCCCAATTGGGCAGGGGAAATGCTAGGCACGCTCCCCCCTGATCCTCTGAGCCCCCGAGGATCTGAGGTTCCTCCAGGCGTGGGAGCCCCTCCCCTCTCCCAGCCACCCCTCAGGGTCACTGGTCCTGTCTGGTCTCCACTCCTCCTCCTCCTTCACTCACCCTAACATCCTACCTGGTCGTTCGGGGGTTCCTCCCGTCTCCTTGGGTGTTGAGGTCCCCCACCAGCATCTGGCAGGTGCCCTTGTTGTGGGGAGACATGAACTCTGTGTGCTCCCACACTGCCATCTTGACTCCCTGGGTGCAGTTTTTATGACTAATTCTTGATTTAGAAGAATGGTCATCAAGAAAGACTGAATCTACTTAACTGTTAGTAATAGATGGTTTTAGTTGCGTCCAGAAAGGAAATTAGATTTTGACGTCATTGATCACAGGTTCTAAATATTCTACTCAGTGGTATATGTATCCTTTCATCCACAGATACTTTTGAAAAATACAAGGGGCATATCACAATAAATGTCAAATGATTGAGTGAGATCAATTTTAAGTCAGAAGTGAAATTCCCAAAAGGGCAGAGCAAATCTTAAAACCCATGAAGTTCACTTCCCTGTCCCACCCCACTGCCTCTCGCACTTCCCCACCCATGTTGACATATTCTGCATTTCCCCCATCCAGCATGCTGTTGGCCATGTGTGTTGCCACACTTGGGAGAAGTTACAATAGTTTATTCTAAATGTTTTGGCTTTTACAGCCTAAATTGAGGCCTTTAGTGGCACTTGGAAATTATTTTTGTGGTTGAGTTTTATAGATAACACATTTCCCACCCCTACCCCTTTCTGCTGGCTCCTTCAGAAATTTGGTTGAGGGAAACCACACAGAATTCTGAAATCTGTAGGCCAGGTGCCCACATTACAGTAACTAGGATCACCATACTGGTGGCTTTTGGCAGGACATCAAAGTCTCTTCTTTCTCCTATTATCATTCCTAACAGGAAATTTGACTCCAGTGAATATATATAATATTTTCAGTAGCTTTAAGTCATAACCCATTAATTACTTTTGGTTTTATTTATTGTGCTTCTGGTATTTCTCTTAAATTTAAAACTCTCCAAGAGTCTTTTAATTTTAATATTCTACTATTATTTATGGGAAATTGTAGCAGGGATATCGGTAGTAGTAAGAAAGGAGAAATTGATGAAAGATTTTTGTCACTATTCTCTTCCTTGGATCGTTGAACCCACCACTTCCTTTACATCGAACATTGTCTTGATTTCAGCCCAGGGTATTTTCCTGCCTCTGTCTCAGCACACCAATAGGCAGGCTACTTCCTTCATTTTCTCACTTGCTCATTATTCCACAAATATTTATTCATAAGGTCCTACTAGCCAGACATTTACAAAGGCCCTGGGAGGATTCAGTGATGAACAAGGCAGAACCAATCTCTGTCATCATGGAGCTCACTGGGGACAGATCCAAAACAAGAAAAGAAACTACAGTAAGTCCCCTACATACGAAACTTCAAGTTGCGAACTTTCAAAGATGCGAATGTGCATGTTTGCCTGTCCAATCACATGTTAGTTCACGCGTCTGGCATACATTGTCGTTTGCGTGCATCCTCTACAAGTGGTTGTGCTTTTGTGTACTTTACTGTACGGTACTATATAGAGTACAGTGGTACAGTATCTTTATTTCAAACCCGGAATGTCTGGAAGCAAGTGTAAAAGCAGTGGTGATGTAGCTGGTACTGCTGTACTTTTCAAGGTACTGTATTGTAAGATTAAAAATGTTTTCTTTATTTTTTGTGTTTGCTTTTTATGTATTATTTGTGTGAAAAGTATTATAAACCTATTACAGTGCAGTACTATATAGCCGATTGTGTTAGTTGGGTACCTAGGCTAACTTGGTTGGACTTACGAACAAATTGGACTTACGAACATGCTCTCAGAATGGAACTCGTTCATATGTAGGGGACTTACTGTACTACAAGTCGTGGTAAGTGTCATAAAGGAAATCAGCTGAGGAGCAGAGAGGAAAATTGGCTGGTTTTTCCTTCGGAAAAGTTGTTGGGGAAGGAGTCTTTGAGGAGGTGGGCTGTGACGGGATGAGGAACCAGCCATAGGAACACTGTAGCTAAGACTGTCCCTAAAAATCCTGACTCTGTTCTCTGGTTTTGCTGAAGTTCATATCAGTGTATATTATCTATACGGGCAGATTCTGTCTTACTGTCTGGCAGCTTTCAGCTGGAAGAGTCTTCATCATCCTCATGGTTCCCCTATGACAATCAACCGGAACCACAAGGAGAAAGTGTCTTCCCTTGAAACTCTGGGACAAGTACAATTGGCCTCAGACCTAAAATTCCTTGAAGTGATTTCCCTATTGGAACAGGATCTCCAAGAAACTCCAAGACTGAAGGATCCTTCCTGCCACTCGGGAATATGGAGACAGAAATCTTCCAGGGCAGTACACACCTGAGCATGTTGGTTGGTCCTCACTGCCCCTTTGCCGTACTTCCTTCACTCTTCATTCTATCCATTCATGCTGTAGAAGGAATTGCTTTCCTTAAAAGGAATTTTCTCAGTAAAACATCAGTGCAATCTGAACTGCATAATCTCATCATATTCTACTCTCTGCATCTAATTATACTGACTCAATACTTTTCACCTCCATGCCATATAAATACAGAGCATTTTCCTTAATCATCTGTAATGGGTTGAATGAAGAATCCCCAAATGATATGTACATGTCCTAACTCACAAAACCACTAAATGTGACATGATTTGGGAAAGGAGTCTTTGCAGGTGTCATGCAGTTAAGGATCCAGGATGAAATCATGCTGGATTAGGGTGGGCCTTAAATCTCACCCTAATGACAAGTCTCTATAGGAGAAGAGAAGGGGGAATAATCACAGACACACAAGGAAGAAGCCATATGATGACAGATAGGGATTGGAGTGATGCTGCCATAAACCAAGGAATGCCAGGTGCCTTTGGAAGCTGGAAGAGGCAAAGGAAGATTCTCCCCTAGAGCCTTTGGAGGGATTATGGCCCTGCCAACACCTCAATTCATATTTCTGGCCTCCAGAACTGTGAGAGAATCAATTTCTGTCATTTTAAGTTTGTGGTCATTTGTTACAGGGGCTGTAGGAAATGAATACATCACCTGAAGACTAGCTGATCTTTAAAGGTTAAAAAATTATAGTTTGCCTTTATTTTAGTGTATTTTACTTTATTTTAATGAAGAAAGCAATTGACAAGGGGTGAAATAGCTTAACACGAGTATGTTGCACAAACTATCACCAGCAAGCTCCACAATGGCTCTACCTAAGACTGTGTTCTCAGAGCATAGATACATCTCAGACCTGGTCATTCCCTGTGTTCCACTCCGCAGAGGCCAGCATAATATAACAGAAGGACAGCTGAACTGGGAATCGGAAGCTGTGGTTATTGTTGTCTCTGATTGTAGACTCTGGGTCTTGAGTTTCTATCTTGCCTCTGTGAACCCCATGGTGGTACCATCTTGAAATGGTAATGATGAAATCAAATAATAGCTGTAAAAATGAGCTGCAGGTAATAATCCTCCATGAAAAAAAAGGCTCATAGAATTAGAGAAGAAAGGAAAAGATAGAAGATTTGTATGAATTCCTGTCCCGTAGACATCATTGCACCCGAATAAGGAAGAAGAACCCTCATTCCAAATGGGGCTGCGTGCCCTCAGCATAGCCCACAATTTCCAATGCTGCCAAGTCACACTGATGACACAGGTCCGCCACTACTCCTTCTTCCTCACAGAAAACTGATGTGAAAAGTATGTCATGCTAGGTACTTTTGGGGGGATTTAATATTCAGAGAGGTGATAGCCTCCTCGCAAGCACCAAACTCAGAATTAAACACCACTCCTGGCCATCGGCTCCATAAACTGGTATTTTCTGGGAGTCTTTGGAAGACCTCTGAACACCCTGGTACCACTCAGTCCTACCTTGTGGGCCAAGCCCATGGATGTTTCAAAAGAAACCCAGAGCAGCTGAGGGGGCGGTTTTGAGGAAGGTCTCAGAGGCCCCCTACCAAAGCAAAACCAGCTGAGTAAACTTCATGAGCAGACCCACAGCTCAGTTAGTTAGCCCCACTAAGACATCAGCCCTGACAAGAGAGGGCCCCAGTTCCATCACAGTGGGGTAAACCCAGAGATTGTTCAACAGACTTAATGGAAGATGCTACAGTTTTCTTGTGCCTCCAGGCCCAGAACAGACAGAAAAGGAGTTAGGAAGGGAACACTAAAGAAAGGAGAACATAGACTTGAGATGGACCCAAGTTTCCAAATAAATGCTTTAACATGAGCCCAAAATGTGTTAGGGAGGAGTTGATTCCCCATCTTCTTCTTGCCTGCTATCAAAATTAAATTATATTTTAAATGAAAATATCTTCTTGACATTCATGATTTATGTGACCTAGCTGTATGACTTAATTATGGCCAACTATGGTGAAGTGGAGAGAATACTGCACTTACATAAGGCCGGCCCTAAACAGGGTCACCAGAATGAGCTGATTAAGAGGTACATTGTCCTGTCCAAGCCTCAGTTTCCTCATTTGTAAAACATGGGGGGCACAGAAGGATACGAGGCCCCTTCTTAAATGTCTATTTGGAGAAAACTCAAATCATCAAAAGAACAATGATTACTCAAATACGTTAATACGTTACTCAGGTTTTAACAACTTTCAAATCTACCTCCAATAATGCAAACTCCCATAGAAATCAGTCCTACTGAAGTTTATACATATCACTGGGCTCTCATACACACTATAAATGTGTCCTTTGCTGTGGTAACATTTTGCACAGGAATAAATTAAGGTGGGACTTAATCTTCAAAGTATAAAGATGCAATGGAAATAAATGAAAATGACTCTGCAAAACAAACAAATAAATGTAAAGCATAAAGGAGGAGAGTTGGCAAGACTCCAAGAAAGGATTCTTACTAGGCTAATATAAAAAATTTACATTGTAAAAGAAGTGGGAAAGAATAAAATCAAAATAGCATTATATGTTGGCAAAAAGGATTCTTTTTAGGCTAATATAGAAAATGTACATCGTAAAAGAGATAGGAGAGAATAAAATCAAAACAGCATTATATGTTGGCAGTTTTGAGTAAAAACCAGAGAAAAAAGATCAAAGGATAAATCCATCTCTATGAACGCTTGGTTTGTGGCTTTTTATCATTACACAGAAGCCTTGATGGCTTTTGCTCTTAATCTTAGCATCGATCATTTTAGCTATATTTTCATTTTTGCCTTTTGCACATTTGTAAAGCTCACCCACAGAGGCACATTGTCAAAGAGCCCTGAGATCATGAGGGAAGTGGTCAGTGTCCTTAGCAGCAGAACAAGCCAAGGAGGACTCCCTTTCCTATCCAGAGCACTGTGAGCTACTTGTGTTCCCTAAAGACCCTACAGTGGAAAAAAAGAGACGGAAAGAAAAGGAAAGGAAAGGAAAGGAAAGGAAAGGAAGGAAAGGGAAGGGAAGGAAAGGAAAGGAAAGGAAGGAAGGAAAGGGAAGGGAAGGAAAGGAAAGGAAGGAAAGGGAAGGGAAGGAAAGGAAGGAAAGGGAAGGGAAGGAAAGGAAAGGAAGGAAAGGAAGGAAAGGAAAGGAAGGAAAGGAAAGGAAAGGAAAGGAAAGGAAGGAAAGGAAAGGAAAGGAAGGAAAGGAAAGGAAAGGAAGGAAAGGAAAAGAAAGGAATGGAAAGGAAGGAAAGGAAAGGAAGGAAGGAAAGGAAAGGAAGGAAAGGAAAGGAAAGGAAAGGGAAGGAAAGGAAGGAAAGAAGGAAAGGAAAGAAAGGAAAGGAAAGGAATGGAAAGGAAGGAAAGGAAAGGAACGGAAGGAAAGGAAAGGAAGGAAAGGAAAGGAAGGGAAGGGAAGGAAAGGAAAGGAAGGAAAGGAAAGGAAAGGAAGGAAAGGAAAGGAAGGAAAGGAAAGGAAAGGGAAGGGAAGGAAAGGAAAGGAAAGGAAAGGAAGGAAAGGAAAGGAAAAAAGAAAAGAAAAGAAAGAAACAATGAAGACAGAATCAGGGGCCGGGGGGGTGGACTAGATGAACACGAGCAAAGCAAACCTGCCACTCTGAGGCTTCTTCTAGAGAAACCCTCCTGCTCAAGGAGAAATTTCAAGGGCCCCAGGTGGGTACAGTCTAGCAACTCCCTCCCATCACCTGCTTCCACCTTCTGTGGTCATTTTCACAAGTCAGCAGGGGGTACAGGGGGGAGGGAAATCCAGCACATAGTCAAAATAACCAAGTGCTCTGTGCCAAAAGGAAATGTGGGCTAAGAACTATAATGAAAGGGTAAGCAAAGAGCCACTGCTTCCCAGCAGCAAGATGTGTCCGCGAACAGCAGTCCTGCTGGCCCCGGCACAGGCCAGAGCCTTAATCTGTAAATCACTGTGAAGCCCAAAACATCAAAAAAAACAAATTAAAAAAAGTGACCACCCCTGGAGTAAAGGCAAAAGGCCACAAAATAACCCCCTGCTCTAACCTCCTGTGCATAACCCATGTGAAAATGCAATAGAGCCCCAGCATCTGAGAGAGGGAAGGGTGGCTTGCCAGAAGCTAATTACATTTCATCAAGATGGCAAAAAATGATGAGCACGTGTCCCGTAATCCCAAATGAGAAACACACACGTCTGCACACACGGACACACACACACCACTCCTAAGAAGGCTTGACTGTACATTCTCTCCTCTCCCTTTATAAGCCTACCCTAAAATTTCTGGCACGGGCCTGAAAGTCATTAGTAATTTAGCTGAAACATAAAATTTTACTGTGGCGCATTGGTAGCTATTATGAGGTATAAATCTGTGTGGCACTGGCAGGTTGAATTCCCTCCTACTCTCCTTCCACATACTACAAAAAGCATTTAACGGTGCTGGGGGTAGGACACTTACATTTTGGAATTAAATTAGAGACATGAGAATACTAAAATACCCTTTCTTTTCTAGATCCACGCTAACCATTTTGAACTGCTTTCTTGGGCCACGTCCCACTAGAGAAAATGTGATCTTCTTCAGGAAATTTGGCTTCAGCCAACTGCCTTGCAAAAGCTGCCGTGGACAAAATTATCAGGGCCACCAAAATTTGTGTTCGCTTGGCTCACGTGTATCATATCTAGCCAGGCTCAGCATGGTCAGAGGTCATTAGACAACACAAGTATCCTACTCATTAATTCCAATAGTTTCACTATAAAACTAAGCAAAGAGGGCTTCCCTGGTGGCGCAGTGGTTGGGAGTCCGCCTGCCGATGCAGGGGACACGGGTTCGTGCCCCGGTCCGGGAAGATCCCACATGCCGCGGAGCGGCTGGGCCTGTGAGCCATGGACGCTGAGCCTGAGCTTCCAAAGCCTGTGCTCCGCAACGGGAGAGGCCACAACAGTGAGAGGCCCGCGTACCGCAAAAAAAAAAAAAAAAAAAAAAAAACTAAGCAAAGAGAAATACTACGTCTAGGGTTGTTTTGTTTTGTTTGCAGGAGAATTTTCTTATATTCTTGCAGTTGGTTTCAAGATTTTCTTCAAAACCCTTCTTGGCATCTTTAGGTCTTGGGTGCAAACATACTATGTTTTTGAGCATTGGACCATTATCACATGAGATTTGAACATATATTATTGGAATGACTTAGTCGAAGGCATATGGGATTGGAAACTGACACCTAAATTCTGTGCCCTTAGCCAGGGGGTAGCAAATATAAAAGCTTATTCCATCACCGGCCATTCTTATGCCCATAGCAAATATTATTAATGGGTTACAGAAGTCATACAAGCTTCATGCGAATCTTGACCGAGTAGCCCTTCCTGAGTGACTCAAAACACAAGCTGAGCCTTCTTCTCAGCACCCGTCTGCAGGTAACCATGACGGATTTCTCAAAGCTAACGCGTGACACAGCAAAACTCACTGGCTTTCTCGGGCCTAAAATGTGAGCACGATGAGAACAGAAACCACAATTATTCATTTTGTGTCTCTGGCACCGATCTTGGTATCTGGCGCTTAGCTGGCCTCAGAAAACATTTATTGAATGCTACTGAACTTTCTGACCCTGCCATTAATTCTAAGAGTTTCCTAAACTACATAACTTCTTTCCCTTATTTTATTTTCCTAGAAGATTGTATTATGTCAAGTACCAGTTACTTTACTATAGTTAGCAAAAGAGATTAAAAGTTAAATGAAATGTCACCAACACCATTAAGTGTTTTTTAGAAATAATAGTATGTTCAGTACAACTTAAAGCAAAATAAGTAGGCATGTTCTCTACTCCCTTGTTGCTTAGAGTCTGGAATGGAGTAGCCTAAGTTGCAAATGAATATGGTTTATGGGGTTTCCTGTAGTTATGGTCCCTTCCAGAGGGAAGGCCCAGTCATCTTTATCAATTTTGTCTAATTCCATGATATCATGGCAATTTTTCTTATCTGCTTAAGGGAGTGGAACACTTTTACACTGCGTTAAGAATGTTATTGGGGATGTTGGTCAGTATACATCTTTGCTAGTGAGAATACTTTCAGTAAAAAGTAGAGAAAACTAGTCTCAATGTGTTTAAACTACAAGGGAGAATTTACAGACTCATGTAATTAAAAATACCAGAGGGAGGGTAAGCTACAGGCAAACCTTGATTGAGCTACTCAATTATGTATTCAAGATCTTTTTCTTTCTGTTTTTCTGCATAGGATTCATCTTAAGACTGGCTTACCTCATGGTCCCAAAATAGCTGCAACTGCACCAAGAGTAACACACTCCCTTGTTAATTTCTTCAACAACAGCATCAATGTCCCAACATTTTTAGGAAAACGAAGGACATTTAATCTGTTTGCATAGCTTAAATTAGAAGGCTTAAGATATATGCCCAAACCTTAACTAATTATTATAACCTATGAATAAAATACACCGATTAGATTGGCCTAAGTCATGTGCTCTGCCTTTGACCTAGAGGTATAATCATTTTTCTCGGAATCACATAGATATTGGATGCTGTTATGGAAAAGGATGAAGAGAATGATGTAAAAACAGTCAGCCAACAAATATCTACCATAACAACAACTCTTTCTGATGAACTGAGGCAGAAACTCCAGTGTGATCTAATAGCCAAGAATAGCTGTCAATACCCTGAGCATGTGCTACGTTTTATCCTACAGATAAAATGCAGGCCTCTGTTCAAAGGAGGCAAACGGTCCATCCTTGCTCTCAATGAGTAGTGTGAGGGCAGCAGGTGGACCAGTGGGCAAAGAACATTTGGGAACGTTTAGAGGGGGAATTGTTACCAAATTAACTGTACTAACAGCTCTGGGCCAAACACCTATAAAGAGTATTCTGAGATAGTCATAAGGTACTTCAGTGTCAACAGTATGAAATTTCTATGTAAAATGCACTCCACTTGTTCCATAGTGACTTAAATGAAAAATGTGCTGTCATTCTAAAATGTAATGCCTTCCTCAGAGTTCCAGTATCAACCCTTAAAGCAGTCTTCTTAAGGCAGTTGATAATGTTTTTGAGTAGAGAGAATAGGGGAGAAAAAAATACAGAAGACAAGCATCAATTATATTTTTCAAGAAAGGGAATTAAGTCTATTTGAAGTTAGAGGAATGACCCCCAAAAATAAAATTAAAGTTCTTTAAGGTGAAAAGAAAAAGATATAGAGTAAAAATGACAACCAAGCTGAAACAACATGTCTTGGAAAATAAAGGCTTATGATCAAAAGCTAATTGTGTATTGCAGAGAAATAAATCGAATTGTAGACTATCAGAGAGAACAAGGAGAAAAGGTCATTACAGAAGTAAAAGGAGGTTTTTAAACATTAGTGGTCTAATAAAGCTATTTAGATTCTCTTTAATGCATAAAATTTCTCTCTCTGTCAACTGAAATGAACCTGACTTATTTCACTGTCTGACTAGCCTCTTCCTGTTATCTTAGATTTGTTGTCTTTTGGGCCTGGACGGTTGAATGCTCAACCTTATTCCTGAGGAATTGGCATGTCTGCTTTGCAGAGCGCACAGCAACAACTTAACTGGGGGGCAGCAAGAGGCGGGAGGGCCTACTGCAAGCTAAAACCTAAAATAAACAGAACAGAGGCACTAGTGGATACTTAAAAAAGGAATTTATGGCCCATTTCCTCATTTCCCCCAGGATTTTGCTTGTGAAAATAAATTTGATATTTTCAGCATTAAAAAAAATATATTTTTCAAAAAGAAAACAGGCCAAAGTTTCACATGTCTAATCTACCATTCCAGCAAGACACCCAAAGTGTAATAGCATCAGTGGGACCCTCCAGAGGGGCACTGGCTCTGAAATCACCGTCTGTAGAGGCACCCACCCCTGAATATATGGTGAAGGTGACCTGGACAAGGCCAGGCCTGCTTGCTGGTGTCAAATGACTTATTCCAGCACACCTTATCCATGGCTAAGTGGAGAGCTGCCAAGAGGGCGATTTACATTAGGCTAATAGTTTCTCCCTGATTGTGAGAAGTTTATTTCTCCACAACATGTTTTTTCCTCCTAGGGAATACAAATGGTGACTCCCAACGAGATAAATCATGGTGTCACAAAATATATCCCATTTATTTAATGGCTTTCTAGTTTAGCAATGTTGCAGACTTTGAAATTCTGTATAAGTCATAGACAGTATTTCTCACATGCCTTAAAAGCCCACTCAACTCCCGCCAGCTGTTGAGGACAGGAAGTAAAGAAAACAAGACTTTTTCCTGCTTAATCCTCCTAAGAGGAGTTGAGAAAGCCAGCAGAGCCATTTTGGAATTTTACTGGGAAACGAGGATTAGCATCTCTAAGAGACACTGCCAGATTGTTTGATTACTGTTGCCGGGTTATTATAGATGGGATCCAAATAACACGAGCTTGAGGTTAGACGGTGCACCTCAAAACTTGTGTCTGAGAAGCTATCCAAAGCTGCTTGACCATCCACTTCTCTAATATCCATTCCTAAAGCCATTGCACAAGGAATTTGAGAATAAGAATGCCATTAACGCATTAAAGGTAGTTATTTTATTATTTCAGTCTTTCAACCTTTAAAACCAGATTCCCTAATCTTCTGGGACTCATTTACTACAACAGCAAAAAGATTAAACTAGAAAATGTGAAATCACTCCGAGGATGGAGCAGTTCTCCGTCGGGGAAGATACTTGTCAAAGTTACAAACTTTCTCAAGGACGATACGCAAACTCCCTGAGGACAGAGAAATCCAGCCATTCAACTTCCTGTTTCTTGTGTCGACTAAATAAAAATGCACAATGTGAGAGTTGCGAGTTAACTTTTATTTGGGGCAAAATGAGGGCTGTAGCCCTGGAGACAGCATCTCAGATAGCTCCGAGGTACTGGTTCCAAAGAGGTAGGAAGGAAGGTCAGTATTACTTATGATTTTAGTGAAGGAGGGACATGCATCAAGCACACATTTTGGCAGAGGTTTGCCGCTCGTCACAAGGAATAGATGCCACCATTACCGATTTTGTTGCTTTTCTAGAAATGACAAGATGCAAGAATTGGGTTCATAAAATATTTTCTATCTGAAGGCCTCTTCTGCCAGTTTTTCCCAGAGCACTGAGTGCTTCATTCCTGATCTCCACCCTGAACTCCTTTCAGGGTGTGTTGAAGGTCAGCGACTGCAGTGGCTATTGACCTCATCCTTGTAGAGGCAGATGGCAAGGGACAATGTTTTAGTTGGCACCTGTATCTAATAGTATGTGACACGTAGTAGATGTTCAAGAAACGCTGGGTGAAAAAAGTGAATGCCTTCATGGCATTTCTTCCAAAAGGTCTCTCCTTTAAAACATTTCTTTTGTCTATTGGAAGTTAAGTATGCATTGTGAATATTTCACCTTTAATCCATGTTAATAAAGTCAGGAGTTCTTTCGTACCTGCTATTCATTCATTTATTAATTAATTCAGTGGAAACTTATTAAACAATATTATACACCATGGTCTAAATTAAGTACTGTAAAATACTCTCCCGTATTTAAAAATACCATATATAGTATACATTGATTTTATTTGCTTTGACTATTAATTCATCCCAGAAGTTTTAGTCGGTGTAAAGTCAACAGAATCATTAAATGAATAATATTGGTCTTTAAAAGTTAAAGAAAAAAACAGCAACTCTCTCTATATATACTGGCTCTCCACTCATTTGCTGCATTTTGTTTTCAAGTATTTTTTGAACCCATCCGTTATCAACAAGCGCTATAATTCATCTACTTTTATTAAGAGCCCCTGAAACTTTCCTACTGAAGAATGGAAACTATTAGAAAATCTTCTTAACTTACAGTATCACCCAATCCTTGAAGTGGATTTTTAAAAAATTTACTTTAGGTTTAATTCATAATGCTTTGGAGAACCACCATTCTTATCAACAACACTGGAATTGCAAATTGGATTTGCATAATATCACAGTGCTGTAAAAATACACCAGTGCATTTAAAACACAAAAGATCCACACTCCTACCTCAGATCTCGAAACAGCCCTCCTATTTTACTCCATCATAATTGACCCTTTAGAAGCAAAAGTTTGCTTCCGTTTTCTCCCATTCCCTTTCACTTTGCATTTTTCTATATAAGCCTGAGGGATTCAGGAAAAAGAACTATGGGTATTAAATGATGGAGTTTATGAACAGAGAGCCCATAAAGATTTCAAACCTGTGTTAAAATGTCTCTTTCTCTACTTTTTTTTTCCTTAAGGTACTTAGATAATTGCATCAGCTCTTCCTTTTGCTTGTGTTGACAGCCTAAAAGTGCGATGTGCTCGTCCCAGGCTGCAATTACCTGGAACTTTCTCGAACCATCTTGTTACAGTAAAAATGGGTGGTCTTCCCTTTGCATCAGGAACTCTGGTAGTTAATCCACCACCCGAACCATCCGGTGGAGCCGTACCAATTGCTTCACAAGCTTTCCAAGAAATCTAACTAACCGAACAGAGCTCCTGCCCAATTAGTTCCTACTCTCTCTTCATCAGCAATATTCCAGAAGATATTTTCCACTATGAAATAGGTATCTTGGAAAGTTCTACCAGCTTGTTTGCACAGGATTGACATTTACATAATCATGAACAACACTTTATGTGGTACTTAGGATTTCTTTCAAGAACTTTTAGCCAAGTGCTGACCTGGCTTAACCCTACTTAACTTGTAAAAAATGAAGAATGTAGATGGCCACGGGCCACTGATGGATTAGACTTTGCCTTGGTTGTGTTTTCTTAGAGCCTTTGAACTGTGGCTTGAGTACAGTCTTCCTTAATATTCCCTCTTATGGATCTTGTTTTGTTACAGTAGCTGATCTTCTGGGGTTAGGAGAATGGAGAATGCGTTGGGCTTATTTTGCTTATAAATGGTATACATTTGCAAGGAGGAGAGGAGTTTCCTTCCTAATGTTCTGGGGACCTACTCGTCTGCAACTATATAAAGTATCCGGAGTCCTATTTTTAATTTTAAAACCCAGTGCTGCTGAAGGGTGGAGAAATAGTCCTTCTCATACATTGCTTCCTGGTGGGAACTATAAAAGTATACATGCTCTTTGACCTAGCAGTTCCAATTCTAGAAATTAATCCTAAGGAAATAATAAGGATGTGGGCAAAAATTTAATAACTAGCATAGTCACTGCAGCATTGTTTATGGTATAGCAAACTGGAAAACACACAAGGGTAAAACAAAATATATCTGTATGCCTATAGAATGAAAAAGTAGGTGCCGTGGAACTGCATATATTGTAAAAGTGTCTATAATATTGACTTTGACGGACTATCCCAACGTGTTGGTGAATTTTAAAAAATATAGAGCTTCCCTGGTGGCGCAGTGGTTGAGAGTCCGCCTGCCGATGTAGGGGACACGGGTTCATGCCTCGGTCCGGGAAGATCCCACATGCCGCGGAGCGGCTGGGCCCGTGAGCCATGGCCGCTGAGCCTGCGCGTCCAGAGCCTGTGCTCCGCAACGGGAGAGGCCACAACAGTGAGAGGCCCGCGTACCGCAAAAAATAAAAATAAAAAAATAGTCCCATTCTATACCAAACAATCTCATTTTTGTAAAACAAAAAAAATTTTTAAGTAGGCAGGTTTAAAGTAAAACCTGCCTAAATGTCTACATTGCACAATCAAAGCAGGAAGATGCTCCCTAAAATATGAATAGTTATGTGGCAGGAAAATGGATGATATTTATTTTCTTTGTTTGTTTTCTTATATTTTCTAACTTTATTTTTTTTACCATAACAACATATACTTGCGTAGTAATAAATTTTTTTTTTAAGTTTGGGTTTTTTTAAGGGAGGGAGTTGCTTTATTTTGCTTCTCAGGTAAATGAAGTCAAATGAAGCTTGAAAGTCAGTGGACTGGTAGAGCTCGCCTGCATGCGTAGGAGAGACCTGTCATAGAAGGAATTTTGGACTTGGCTTCAGGCCTGAAATCCAGGCTCAGCTCTGCCCACCCAGTCTCAGTGCAAATCAGCAAATCCTTTTACTTTTCTGAGTCTCGGTTTCACCACCTTTAGCTGAGAACAGCCCTGTTCCTCTATAGGATAACATAATCTCCCAGGATCATGGGCATCAGGTAAGATAATACAAGCGAAAAGCCTTGGAAAAGTTAAGCCCGTCCAGTGAATAGAAGAACCAGGAATCAGCAGACAATACAAACAGCAAATCACAGGCTGGTCCAACTAGCTGAGGCACCTTCCTACTCATATCCATCCTGACCTGCTCCAGCCTCCCTACGGTCCTAACAAGGAATCCTGCCCACCAGTTTCAGCAGGCAGCCTGCTTCTCCGCTTCTGTTCCTGAATTCAGCACTAGCAGATGTGTGCAGAGCCAAAAAGCCAGCTCTGTGTTTTCCTACATTCATTTCCAGTAACCCAGTTTGCCTGCTGCTAACTACACACCTGCAGGGTGTATTGCCTCAGACAATTCCACTGCACTTTGAAGCCCTTATTTGTTGATGTTAAATATGCCATGGTAGACACAGTGTGCTCTGTTTTTGTTTTTCCACACGAATATCACAATAGCCACATGACGGAGAGGTCTTACTTCACAAATCCACAATACTCTGAGTCGTCACTCTGGAATATACCCCTTCCACAGCCTCAACTTGGGAGAGTCCCTTTATCTTTGGATTTCCCCCTGCTTATCTAGCTCCTGTCCCCAGACTGATAAAAAATGAAAGTCTAAGACAGAGTTTGTTATGTCTGAAGATTTACTTGCCCAACCTGCAGGGGCCCACACTATTAGTTTTTTTTTTTTTTTTTTAATTATTTATTTATTTATGGCTGTGTTGGGTCTTCGTTTCTGTGCGAGGGCTTTCTCTAGTTGCAGCAAGTGGGGGCCACTCTTCATTGCAGTGCGTGGGCCTCTCACTGTCGCGGCCTTTCTTGTTGCAGAGCACAGGCTCCAGGCGCGCAGGCTCAGTAATTGTGGCTCATGGGCCTAGTCGCTCCGCGGCATGTGGGATCTTCCCAGACCAGGGCTCGAACCCGTGTCCCCTGCATTGGCAGGCAGACTCTCAACCACTGCGCCACCAGGGAAGCCCACACACTATTAGTTTTTTTTTTTTTTTTTGTGGTACGCGGGCCTCTCACTGTTGTGGCCTCTCCCGTTGCGGAGCACAGGCTCCGGACGCGCAGGCTCAGCGGCCATGGCTCACGGGCACAGCCGCTTCGCGGCATGTGGGATCTTCCCGGACCGGGGCACGAACCCGTGTCCCCTGCATCGGCAGGCGGACTCTCAACCACTGCGCCACCAGGGAAGCCCCCACTATTAGTTTTTGAGTCACGTTTCTTGGCTTTCAAGCCTGCAGAAAAGCACTTGGACTTAACGTGAAGGAAACAAGTTTTCTCAGGTAGCCGGGAAGGAGGATGCTGTTGTCTGATGGCCCCAAAAGAGTCTTTTATTCCCACTAGAAAATGACAAACCAAGTTACCAAGTGGAATATCTGCCTTGTTGGAACCTTCCAGGCTCCCTGCCGTCTGAGCTAAGAATGATAAGGACAATGTCTAATAATCCTTACTTTACATTGGATATTTTCAAAAATATGAAAAGCACTTTTATAAAGTGCTTGGGACCCATGCAGGGACAGCCAGGTCAATAAAACTGTTTTTTGCTCATGCCAAATGCCAGGCATTTATTTACCAGGTTAGGTAAGAATGTGGGATCTTGCAAGCAAGAAGAAGAAATGTGGTTTTAGGACAATAAATATACAGTGTGTGTCCTCAAGCCTCCTGCTGACCATCTCAGGAGGAGAGTTTGGCTGCCATGAATTCTGATAACCAGGGAGCGCTTTGTTCCTGGCCATGCCTCCCGGTGCCCCACTGCATAAGATTTTAAATCATTTCAGCTGTGGCAAATGATGGCCCAAGGAACAGCTTCAGCCCAGAAGAGACAAAGGGACAGTGTTGGAGAAAGAAAAGCAGTGGTATTCTTGCTGCATTTTAAAATTAATAGAGTCGGTTATAGTTTCTAAGTACACTTGGAATTCCAGCTGCCAGAGAATGGGTTTGAACACTGAAAGCCCTCTTTAATCCGTCGTGGAGCCCGGACAGGTAGTGGTGTTCTCCAGCACAGGTAGTGGCACTGTGAAGCCAGCAGAGAGAGCCTGCCGGGAAGCCTCGACACTGTCCTCAGGGGATGGCCTCCACGCAACGGGCAGGCTTTGATCTCTGCTGAGACTGCTCCGGGGATGCCAACGGTGAGGTGGGTGTCCGCGAGTTCATTTTACAGAGACCATCAAAGCTGCTTTCAGATGGTAAAGACGAACAACCTGGCCTCTATTTAACAGCTAGCAGCTCTTCAGACTGTCTAATTCTCAGAGCCGATTAAACAGAAAGAGAGCTAAGAAATAGAGAGTAGGTTGAGTACTGGACAGAAGCAGAAGGGAGAATAAGGCAGCCGAACTGCGGGTGCTTCTGTGCCACTGGTCGGCATCATCAAAACATCAGTTTCCCTACCTTGAAATAAACCATTGCTAAGTGTTACGCCATTGCAGAACACAATTCGACAGAACCATGATTTGGCCAATGATGCATATTAAAGTTTAAAAGAATCACCAAAATATCAAGCAGCGATGTGTCAGAACACGGCGAGAAAGGACAACCTTGGAGAAGAATTTAAAGAACATAACAGAAAAGAATCTACAAAAGAGTGGATATATGTGTATGTATAACTGATTCACGCTGCTGTACTGCTGAAACTAACACAACATTGTAAATCAACTAGACTCCAATAAAAATTAAAAAAAAATAAAGAACATAACACAAGTAAACGAGTTTTGAAACCGAATTTAAATCCACTGGAAAGGAACTTAAGGAAAGCTAATTTAGCAAATCACCATAGTCCTTTATCATCTTGCTCTTCTTACTTAAGAAATCAAGGATGTATTTTTGCAACCTTATGTTTTATTAGTGACACAGAAAATTGGAAAATAACTGAAATCATTTCTCTATGTCCCTTCCACCCCCTCCTCACCCCAATTTTTTTCTGTATGAAAATCATAATGTCTTTCATTGAGACATTAAAACAATCAAGACTAATGAGATGGGAATTGCTAAAAAGACTGATTCTATAGTGGAGCAATAATTATCTTTGGAGCACAGGATATATTCTCTCTGGGTTGAGGGGTAATGTCTAAAGACTAAACATTGCTTCAGTGTCACTAGCCAGTAGTTAGTCTTTAAGTAGAAGATAAAATACATCATCGAACAATACAAAAGAATAAAATAAACTACACTGGCACTTTGCATAAGAAGAAATATAATGAATAAACATAAAAAATGCTCACCAATGGCCAGGAGAACACAAATTAAAACAATAAGATTGCAATTTTCTCCCAGTAAATTAACAAAAAATTCAAAAGAGCCATGGCATCTGGTGTTGACAAGGATGCAAGAAACAGGCACTTAAATATTATTAGTGGGAGTTTGAATTAGAATCACCTTTTTGCTGAGGGGTGGGGAGGAAAAGGAAAAAATTGTAATGGCTATAAAACATTTTCAATGCACAAATCTATAGAATATATAAGAGGCTCAGTAACCAAACTCAAATATTTTGCTGAATCACAGAAACTCAATTCCAACCAAGTCAGGCTTCCCCTCTTTCCCCTCGAGCATTTCTAAGTCTTGACGTCATGTCAAGATGTGGGGAAGGAGGCAGAGAGGGACACAATCCTTGAAGTTATCATTTCCACTCTGCATCCTCCAAGGAAGTCATCATTTCCACACCGGCATCCTCCAAGGAAGTCATCATTTCCACACCGCACCCTCCAAGGAAGTCATCGTTTCCACACCGCACCCTCCAAGGAAGTCATCGTTTCCACACCGCACCCTCCAAGGAAGTCATCGTTTCCACACCGCACCCTCCAAGGAAGTCATCGTTTCCACACCGCACCCTCCAAGGAAGTCATCGTTTCCACACTGCATCCTCCAAGGAAGTCATCGTTTCCACACCGCATCCTCCAAGGAAGTCATCGTTTCCACACCGGCATCCTCCAAGGAAGTCATCGTTTCCTCACCAGCATCCTCCAAGGAAGTCATCGTTTCCACACCGCATCCTCCAAGGAAGTCATCGTTTCCACACCGGCATCCTCCAAGGAAGTCATCATTTCCACACCGGCATCCTCCAAGGAAGTCATCATTTCCACACTGCATCCTCCAAGGAAGTCATCATTTCCACACTGCATCCTCCAAGGAAGTCATCATTTCCACACCGGCATCCTCCAAGGAAGTCATTGGCTCACCCAGTCCTCAGCTGTTATCCCAGAAGGTCACTGAGGAGATGTCCCTTGTTCCCGGTGGCAAGGTCCCTAGATGTCTGGCAACTTTCTCTGCTCCTTCCCTCCTCAGCTGGAGCCATGGAATCATTTGCTTCGGTGCCACGCACAGCATTTTTTCTCTGGGCCCCTGCTGCCACCATCCCCTGAGGCTGGCTTCCTCTCTGAGATTATAACCTGGGAAACTTAGGGCCCGGCCTGCCGCTGGGAACTACAAATGCCTCTGCTGTCCTCACTTCCCCTCCATCCCTCACCTCCACCAGGCCAGAGAAATTTTCTCTAACCTAAAACAGAAGTTCTGCGGTCTTTTATGATGTGTCTCCCACACATTCTATCTTTGACAGTTTTCTTCATTCCCCTAAGGATTTGGGCTTTTGGAAACCAAAGCCTTTGAAGACTTTTGTCCCCCCTCTGATATCAGAATTGGAACATCCCTCCTCAGTGACAATGAACATCGAAGGCCCTAGCTGCTTGAATATGGCAGAAGCAGGAGGGAGAGAGAGGAAACATTGCTAATATTTCCAAAACGTTGAATTTATGAGCTAACAATCTGCTACTCTCTTATAGAAATAAAATCCTACAAATATGTAAAAAGATATAGAGAGGATTACCATAACATTGATTGTAATAGAGAAAAATTAGAGATAATTTAAATTTCCACCGAGATACCGGATGGTTAAATAAATCATAGGAAACTGATAAAATGGGGGGAAAAAACCGATAATACCGATAAAATTCTAGGTAAACATTAAAAAGAATATGTACATCTTTACGTGCTGACTTGGAAAGATCCTATGAATATTGTGAAGTGAAAAGGGCAAAATTCGGAATGATATGTGAGATATCTCATTTGTTTAAAAAAAACACCCTATTTCTGTGTATGTGTACCTGTGTTAATATGAGCACATAAAGAGAATGCTAATGCTAGTGGTAACAATTTCTATGTAATGAAATTAGAATGAGGAAAGACTCTTCCTTTTTTTCACTTTAAAATCTTTTTTAAACATTTTATTTGATTTAGCAGGCACCTACTACCTTTAAAGATTTTTTATTTAAGTTAAAAAAATGCATGTTAATTTAGCTCTAGATGGGACCTCATACATTCTCAAAGCATATATAATTTCTTGAAGAATCAGGAGCTAAGACATAAAATGAAGACCTTCCATTCATTGAAGGTTATGATTCAGTAGCAAAGATGGATCATTTAAGATCCATGATGATTCTAAGAATCATTTTGCAAAACCCTGACCGGAAAGTAGATTCCTGCTGTGAACTGTAAGAGACCCAGGTTTCAGCATAATTGGAGAAATTTAAATACCTTATCATATTCTGCCAAGCTCTGTGAGTCAAATAAATGTAGGATATCTTATTTTAAACAAATGATGACAGCTGACCACAAAGTATAAACATGATCCAAACTAATATATGTGCTAATTGTTCGTTTTAATCCCCAGTGCACATTTTCCATTAACTGCGAGATTAACTGCCTTGTCTTGAATCAAACATAGGAATAGCTTCTTCCGCCACTGATAGCACTTCAATATCAAAGGAATCTTATGGGTCTGAAATCCAGGCCCAAACTGTACACACTTGGCCCAACTAGAGGCGTCGTAATGATGTAGCAGAGGATAAAATTATGAGCTCGGCTGATATGCTTGGCACAGAATTAGATTATGGCCACTTAATTAACAATGCTGATACCCTATCTCCCAAACAGGATCTAGTATAGTTTTTAAATTAATTTTTATTGGAGTATAGCTAATTTACAATGTTGTGTTAGTTTCTGTTGTGCAGCAAAGTGAATCAGTTATACCAATACATATATCTACTCTTTTTTAGATTCTATTCCTATATAGGTCATTACAGAGTACTGAGTAATTCCCTGTGCTATACAGTAAGTTCTTATTAGTTATCTATTTTATATATAGCAGTTTGTATCTGCTAATCCCAAACTCCTAATTTATCCCTTCTCCCTGTTTCCCCCTTGGTAACCATAAGTTTGTTTTCTACATCTGTAACTCTATTTCTGTTTTGTAAATAGGTTCATTTGTACCATTTTTTAGATTCTACATGTAAGTGATATCATATGATATTCGTCTTTCTCTGTCTGACTTCTCTCAGTATGGTGCTCTCTAGGTCCACCCATGTTGCTGTAAATGGCATTATTTCATTCATTTTTATGGCTGAGTAATATTTCATTGTATATATGTACCACATCTTTATCCATTCATCTGTCGATGGACATTTAGGTTGCTTCCATGTCTTGGCTATTGTAAATAGTGCTGCAATGAACATTTAGGATGCATATATCTTTTTTTTTCTTTTTTTTTAAACTCTACAAAATATTTTATTGCTTGGATGTGTGAAATAAATTTAGGAGGCAGAAGAATAAACACTGGCTCTCAAATTTCTTTGCTAGTGATACACAGAATACAAAAGGAATAGTTTGACAAGTTACAATCAGTTCAGTTTGGGATATGTTGTTTCAGTATGAGTCTGAAACTCCAAGAAGAGTCCTAGATATAGAATTAAGTTGATTTTTTTCATACAAAATTATCTAGCACAATATACTGATTAATCAATATAAGGCCAATTTCTAATAACACCAAGTTCTCATTATATGTGGGTCATTTCTTGAGCACTCTGAACTGTTACATTGACATAACAGTACTTGCCCACTCCCATGCCAACGTTACACTAGTTTTATTTTAAAAGTCTTGTTATTGCATAAATAACTACCACATCTTCTTCTTCCTCTTCAAAATTGTCTTGGCTGTTTTGGTTCTTTTTTTTTTTTTTTTTTTTTTTTATACAGCAGCTTCTTGTTAGTCATCAATTTTATACACATCAGTGTATACCTGTCAATACAAATAGCCCAATTCATCACACCACCACCACTACCCCCCCGCAGCTTTCCCCCTTTGGTGTCCATACGTTTGTTCTCTACATCTGTGTCTCAATTTCTGCCCTGCAAACCGGTTCATCTGTACCATTTTTCTAGGTTCCACATATATGCATTAATATACAATATTTGTTTTTCTCTTTCTGACTTACTTCACTCTGTATGACAGTCTCTAGATCCATCCACGTCTCAACAAATGATAGGGTGCATATATCTTTTTGAATTATGGTTTTTTCCAGATATATGCCCAGTAGTGGGATTGCTGGTCGTATAGTAGTATTATTTTAGTTTTTTAAGGAACCTCCATACAGTTCTCCATAGTGGCTGTATCAATTTACATTCCCACGGACAGTGTAGGAATGTTCCCTTTTCTCCACACCCTCTCCAGCATTTATTGTTTGTAAATTTTTGATGATGATCATTCTGACCAGTGTGGGGTGATACCTCATTGTAGTTTTGATTTGCATTTCTCTAGTAATTAGCAATGTTGAGCATCTTTTCATGTGCCTCTTGGCCATCTGTATGTCTTCTTTAGAAAAATGTCTATTTAGATCCTCTGCTCATTTTTTGATTGGGTTGTTTGTTTTTTTGATATTGAGCTGCATGAGCTGTCTAGTATCTTTATAGGTGATGTCAAAAGAAGAAGCCAGCTGACCCCCCAAGGGAGTATTTTTGCTTCATATGTAAAAGCAGTGACTCCCACTATTAAATAAGAAAATAGCCACAACTTCAAAACATCTGCAAGGGAACTTTCTCATCCCCATAAGCACCTACCCATGTAAAAAGTTTGGATCACCTCAACAGTAAGAGAAGCCTTTTCAAACATTTCTAATAATTATTCATTCAATCAACATTTGTTGAATGAGCGCTATGTACCAGGAACAGCTAATATTTATTTAGTATTTACAATGTCCCAGGCACTGGTCTACTTTCATAAATTAACTCACTTAATCCTCATGAGTTGGGTTCATTGTCTTTCGAATTTTACAGAACTGGGCCCTGGGTCACAGAAATGAAGTCACTCATTCAAGCTCACATAGACTCTGTCCCTAAAGAAGCTGAGATTTGAACCCAGGTAGTCTGGCTTCAGAGCTCTGCTCTTCACTCCATAAACTAGGCTAAAAAAAATAAATAAAGGACACATTCTAATGGCGGAAACAGAAATGTAAAAAATAATTAAAATGCAGTGTAATGCTATGGGAGCATAAATGCAGGGATGAATAAAGAAAAACCACAAGTACCAGGGTTGAGTTCACAAGTATTATGGAAATGTGTATGGTGGGGGGACTGGATAAAATTTATTCCATTTTTTTGGAGCTCCATATTAGCATACATATGACTAAATGAAACACCTTCTTCATCCACCCAAATTAAAAGTATATAAATTAATGAGCTCTAATCTCTCAATTGTACTAAACTGGGTGTTTTAAAATTTACCTAATTTCAGGAGACTGATTACCATTTAATACTTTACCCCTATAAGAAACAGTTTACGATCCTCAGAGAAAATATTGCAGCATTTTATTTAATGGAATGAAGCTGTCCACTGAGCAAGCTTTTTACCTGCAGCCCCTAAAATAAGTAGTCCTGGAAGAGTGACCAACTGACTTAAATCTCAGCCCTTCTCTTTTTTAGAAATCCTGCCAATAAATGGAATCTCCATTTTCGCTTTCCTCTACTCTAGACACAAACATTCATTTTGCAAAGAGGTTGGCATGTCATTGGCAAAATGCACTTGTTGTGCTATTTCTATTCATCATCCTTATACCAGACCTCATCCCAGAATAGTCCTGCATAAGGTGCCACGTGTGTCCTCTAGCACTTCAGGAATTAAGAGGATATGGTCAATAAAAATGGAATCCCCGTGACTTCAGACCAAGTTACCCAGGAAAGACATCCATCCCGATGTGGTTATGAGTTCTTTCTCAAAGTCAGCTTTTGTTCTAAGCTCAATTAGGTGTATCAAGGTAAAACTCAGCTATACAACTCAGAACTTTTAAAAGTTCACTATATTAACTCTGTCTCAATCCATTCAAGCTGCTATTTAAAAAAATGGCACAGATAGGTTGGCTTATAAATAACAGAAATTTATTTTTCACAGCTCTGGAGGCTGGGAAGTCCGAGATCAAGGTGCCAGTGAGAGACTGTATGTCTGTGGTGTGCCTACTTCCTGGTTCATAGATGGCCATCTTCCTCCCATGTCCTCACATGGAAGAAGGGGCAAGGCAGCTCTCTGTGGTCTCTTTTATAAGGACACTGACCCTTCCCGCAGACTCCATCCTCATGACCCAATCACCTCCTAAAGGCTTCACCTCCTACCACCAACAGGCTGGGGGTTGGGATTTCAACATATCAATTTAAGGGAGAACAATAATATTCTGTCCATAGCAAACCCACTCCACAATATTTAAATATCCATATTGACTTTCCAAAGAAGTCAACGGTCACAGAGGCAGGTGAAAGGAAAAGCATTTGGATTTAAGTCCAAATGTGATGCATTTTTATAATGGGCCAGGCGATGGGAACACAAAGATGCCTGCCATGAGCCCAGCTCACGTTAGCCCAATACCAAAGTTTGAGGTAGGTCAATAGTCCTGCTTCATGTTCATCACTTTGTAGAGTATATTTTTGAAGTCCTTTTTGAAGTCCTCCTTAATTCAAAAGTAAAATCTTTGTCAAATAAAGACATAAATAGCTTCCTCTCCAAGACTGAGGGCCAGATTCCTTCCCTCAGAATCCCCATGGAACTTTTTCATACTACTAGATGAAACATATTTAGCCAATATCTGGGTTTCAGCCAAGGTGGAATAAGAAGAATGTTTTTGATATGACATCAAATTAGTCACTTTTAAGGTAATAGCATAATCATCTGTCAGACAACGTTACTTGTAGGGAACAACCATCTGCTGGAAAAAAAATAGAAAAAGAAAATCTAAAGGTCATCTCATTTCAACTGAAAAGCTGAATTGTAAAAATTATGGTTGGCAAAGTGATATCTCTTCAATCAAAATAAAACATAAAATGATCCTTACTAGGCCAACAGCAGCTGTCCAATCATAACAAACAAAATTCCTCAGTTGATGTCTTTTTATGGACCCATGTTTTCTTCACCTTTCATTTTTTCCTGCAAAAATTAAGTGGAAAGACCCATGGATGGGGTGAAGAAAGAAAGACATTTGGGGCTGTTTCTAATGTGTGTGTTGGATTATCTGCAATGCACAGAGAAAACTGGGTATAAGCCTTAAAATAGAGCAGAGTGTCAATTTCAAAACAAATAATGATAATGGTATTTTCAAGATCAGCTCTTTATTCATGTTCTGTGCCAAAGCATTTAAATACCCTGTGCTACTCATAACATAATGTGGGTGGTAAAAGGAAAAAACTATCCCTACTTCAACATGTTATCCCTAAAGAGTCTATTCATGTCAGTGCTGTAAAGATACAATTAATTTATATAACCCCAATATCCTAACGCTGAGACACAAATCACATGAAACAAAACATTCTCTTATTTTGAAAAGAGAAAAATGAACATAAACTCTGCTTTATGCAACTGCCCAAAGCTTTTTTAGATAAATAATAAAATAATTTTAATTAACAAATGATTCTAGTAAACCATTTTTATCAGGTACTTAATTTTTTTTAAGTCCAAACTTTGAGCCCACACATACTTTTTCCCCATGGGACTTAACAATTGCTGTGCTGGTAGTTTTGTAGAATTTGAGATGATCTGGGCTGCGCACTCTTTTAATTCGGTTCAGATGATGACATTTACCATCACATAGTTAAATGACTGGCTTTAGAAACATCTTGTAGGCTACATATCTCACCTATGTGGCTGCACTCTGTTTGGGGAGATATCTTTTAATTTAACATTAACCTTTGGGCCATTTCAATCTAGTTACCTAAAAGTATCAGCCACTTAGAATTTTTATCCAATCTGGTTAATATACAAGTTTCATATATTTCTCTTGAAGGACTCCAAATAACAATGAATCCAATTATTTGTTTTTAATAGTTCTTTGCTAACTGGATAAGAAACAAACAAAATTCTGTGTTAAAAAAGAAAACTTTCCAAAACGACCCAAAATCTAACCCTTCAGACAAATAGCATATTCAAAGTTGAGTTAGGAACATTTTTCACATCAAGTTATATTTTAATTGTATGTATAAATAACAAGAAATGACTCTGCTCTTGGCTTACAACTGGATTGCATTTTTAATTTTGGAGTTGCCTTATATTTTTGAGAATGCTGATTAAATATTAAAACTCATTAATAATTTGTGAAAGGCTCCTTAGTAGAAAAAAAAAAGTTAAGTTTTACCCAGAAAACAGATATTCTTTCTTATTTTATTTTTGAAAGAAGCCTTGTGAATTTAAGAAGCAGGGACGTGTGTGTGTGTGTGTGTGTGTGTGTGTGTGTGTGTCTACTTGACAGAGAGGGAGAGAGAACGCCCATGAGTGTCCAAAACATGTATTTAAATATCACCAATTACAGAGGCATTCTCTACACTTAACATTCATGGATAACCTTTGTGTACATATTCAGGTGGGGTCAGCAGAGTATTTATGGAATACAGGGCAGTACTGCTGGGAACAATTTCCCCTGTGACAGAGTGGTCATGATACTTGGGTGAACCATATCCAAGAGAAATAAGATAGGGACTCTATGGGCGACAGCATTCATAAAGAGGTCAGAACTATAATTTCCTTAAGTCTCCAACCCATGGCAGATGAGTAGGAGAAAGACAGTTTTAATTCTACTAGCTACTACCCTGAGTAAAGAGGCTTTATTTCTTGCAAATGTTTGCTTTATTCTGAAATCAATCCTTCTTTCTTGTTTCTGATAAAGTGTATCTTGCCATTGATGCCAACTCAAGCCAGAAACAATTAAGGCCTGCAGTATATACAAAGAAGAAGCTGGTATCCATAACAGTGTGCTGGGCAAATTCAGTCGCCCCCTGTTTTGATGATTAAAATAGAAAGAATGGGCAAGCTTCTAGTGGAAGTTCCAACAACAGGATGATGTTTACTTTCATATATCCCACCCATTAACCTGGCATGTGTGTGGAAGGGAGGGGGGAGGGTGTTAGAGGTGATGCACATGCTGAGCTCTGTCTGACTAAAGAATGCTAAATGCTCCATATTAGTGAAACACCAGAAGAATAAGAGCTGGGCAAAGAAGACAGCATGGTACAGTGGAAAAGGAAGGTAGACTCAGGTTTGACTTTTACCACTTAATAGACAGGTAGACGTACGCAAATCGTTTTCCTCTTCCTGCATATAGAGATGATGATACCTACTTCCTGGGGTCTTTGTAGGGACTGAGTGGGATAGTTGTACTTGGGTACTCAATGAATGTTTGTCTCTCCTTTCTCTCACTAAACAAAGCTTATTAAGAAATCTAGGGCTTCCCTGGTGGCGCAGTGGTTGAGAGTCCGCCTGCCGATGCAGGGGACACGGGTTCGTGCCCCGGTCCGGGAAGATCCCACATGCCGCGGAGCCGCTGAGCCCGTGAGCCATGGCCGCTGAGCCTGCGCTTCTGGAGCCTGTGCTCCGCAACGGGAGAGGCCACAACAGTGAGAGGCCCGCGTACCGCAAAAAAAAAAAAAAAAAAAAAAAAAAAAAAAAAGAAATCTAAATTGGTCATCTCCTAGCAGAGGAACACTTTGCCCAAGAATCTTCCCAGGTACCTCCCATTACACATTTATCACTTCCATGGACTAGTGTTTTAACTCCCTAAGAATTTAGTTTCTCTAACAGTTTGAATTTTAGTGGCTCTACATGGGTAGTACATTTAGTCATCCCCAAGTTTGTTCCATGATGGCAGGAACTAGGTCCCTCCTGTACAAACTTGTATCCTAGCTCCTAGCTCAGAGCTTGGAGCAGAATGGGCTTTTAAGAAATATTAGAATGAATGAAATAAGTGAAACGAATGCATCACCAATACCCACCCCCTCCAACATGGTGAAAGATCGACAATAAGGCCTTTAAAAATTCTGTTTATTCTATTCCTGACTCTTCTTATTTCAAAAATAAAACAGTAAGGCAAACTTAAACCACCACAAAGAAAGGAAAACATCTCAGCTAGTTTGTGGAAAGCACCATTTCCAGTGCCCAGCTATTCTCTTGCAGGCAGTTACCTGTGCAGCCATAAATGCTCCACTTTTCAACTTTATTGTAAAAATAAAGGTGTGGTAGAAAGAGCCTGAGAAGAAGGAATCTGAAGACTCAGATGTTAGCTACAGCCACCACATGAACACTTATATCAATCACATTATCTTTGTCAGTCTCATTTTTTCTCATTTGTAAAATGGAGATAAATCGGCCTTGCATCAAATATATACCTTAAGAGTTCACTGCAAGTGAGGATGAGATAAGACATGCAAAACAGCCGGAACACTATAAACCTCTACGCAAAAGTAATGAACTTTACAATTAAACATGTTCTTAGAAGGATGGCAGGACAGCTTCTACCAGAGCAGGCATAAGTGTGCCTAGTCTGGGTCATCATCCCAACAGAGCTGTTCAAAGAAGACATAGACCAAGTGGGGAGAAGAAGCTGTGTGTGTGTGTGTGTGTGTGTGTGTGTGTGTGTCAGGGGAATGGGAAGTAAAGGCACCATCATTTATTGAGCACTTGCTGTACGCTACAATTAGCCAATGTGAATATACTCTCCAAAAACTAATCCTGGTCATTTGCTGAATCCCATCTCTGTTCCCTGTCCAGAATGTCCCTTCAGTAAAACCTCAGACCCAGAACAACCACAGAGGCCATCAGAACAGAGAAAATGATCTCAGTCTTTCAGGGTAGTGTATTCTAGCTCAATAAAAACAAACAAACAAATAAACAAACCACTTCTAACTTAAGGATTCTTGATGTTACTTTTAAAACACTATTTTTGTACATATTTTATATATTTTCCCTCAACAATTTGATTTAAGTTGTTCTTGTATACTTCCTATGAAGAGAGGATGTGCTAAGGGAAATTTTAAGCTTATCACCTCTCTCAAAAAATAATTAATTCTTAACCTGCAGCATGAAATTAGCTGTCTTGTTCTACTAACTTCATTCTTCAATAGCATCATTCAGTGGTGTGCTTGAGCCAGCTAGCACTCACTCACAAGGGTCAATGTTGTATGTATCATCTCAATTTCATTTTCATCAACATTGGTCATTTGAAGTCAGCCTTGGTGGGAGTATTTACACCATAGAAATGGGCAAGGTAACAAAGCAGAGCTTTTTTTTTACCCCCTGAGAGCCAGTTGTTACACCTTTACCAGCACACCACTGTTTTATAATTTTCCTCATATCTACTTGTTTGATTTTTCTACGTCCACAATTCCATCTTCCACAGCCATTTTCCTCACCAAAATAACTTGAAGATTTCTATTTCATAAATTGATTGAGTTCAAAAAGTTGGTCTAGAAACAAAGTGACTCATTTTTGCTTTCCATAAATCTTCTGTCTTTCTTCTAACTCCTCTTTGTATTTCCAGTTTTTTTCTCAACTGTCATAATAACCTCCCTTTCCCCATTTTATACATTGTTATCCATGCAGGATCTCCTACCCCCTGAGCCTTTTCCCCCAAACAACTATTGCACCAAAAATACCCAAATACCCAAATGAAACATACTTCAAGTCCTTTTGATTTTCATGCACATAGCCACTACCTATAAAATATTTGAAGAATTCCAAGTGAATGAAAGGGTGTACTTCTGTTTGCTTGATTTTGTATATGCATCCACATTTTGTCATCTTTCTCATCTAGGAAATGTCTTGCAAGGAAGAGACTATAATATAAATAATACAGTGGATTAGCTCTAATACAGCAATAAACCATATTAGCCATTCACACCCAATCCCTCCCCATTAATAAAGATAAACCTATCTGTGAAACAGATGGCATTACAGTCTCCTCATCATAAGTATGATCAGGCATTTCTACCAATTGGCAAGTTAGATTCAACTTCCCAACTTCTTACTATAACTTGGACAAGTTGCATAGACTCTATGAGTCTCAGGTTTTTGTAAAATGCGGGGGGAGATAATTAGAGTAATATCTGTTTTGCCCAATTATTGTGAAGGTTATGATAATATTAATAGAGCACGTAGTACAGTGCTATCTATTATTGTTATTTTCATTCCTCTGAAAAATGTTGTTACATTGACACTGCATTTTCCTCTAGGCTACAAGAACATACACACACTTTCTTGATAAATGTCTTTCTTCGTCTATCACTACAACATACTTTGAAAAAATTTAAAAATTGATTTAATTTTATTACACTATTATATATGAGTATTAAAAAAACATTTAAAAAATGATAAGAGAAGAAGGAAGGCAAAATCAATTCCTCAAAGACTTTTCACTGAAACAGTTACATATGCTTTCAGGCTTTTAAAAATTCATATACAGTTATAAAACAAAATCAAACTCTCTACAGTATATACTGTTTTGTAATCTACCTTCTCCACTTAACATACCATGAAACTCGGTTATGTCAATAGATATAAGTATACAGCAAATTTTTAATATCTACAATGCATTCTGCTTTAAAGCTGTCACACCATCCATCAGAGAGAAGGTCCAAACATGGCTCTGATAACCTACTGCAGCTTTTAGACAAATGTCAGGGATCCCTTTCCCAGGAGCCTGATGGAGAAAGGGGTTGGCGAGACAGTGTTACCAACTCAGAAGTCAAGTGGAAAGTGATGAGTGTTGGATACTTGATCTTAATAAGGCAGGGAAGAAGAGAGTAAGATGAACCAATAGGCTGTGCTAGTTGGCTCCACAGGATAGAAATTTCCTATTTCTAGAGGGAGACTCCCGGAGAAGAGGACCAAATGGGAGGCTTAGTTCCACCACCCTTCCTCTTCCCCCCTTCCTCCCCCCCAAAAAGGAAGAAAGTGTTTAATAGCTCTGTCCTAAGACATTGACATAAGACATAAGAACGTGTTTAATAGCTCTGCCTAAGAGCGTTGGTCAGCTTAAGCAGACTAACAGCGTAAAGGTTATTTGGCCTTTTATCTTCTTCTCTCTTTTTTCTGGGTTTCTGAAAGAAATGAGGAAACCTGCAGGTAATTAGTTATTTAGTGCAAACCTCTGGGCTGGTGTTAGTTTCAGGGCAGGGACTAAATAGCATAAGGTAGCAAGAAATAAAGTTTAACCCTATTGACCCAATTCTCTAACCATATTTCCTTACAGATAATTCAAGACATAAGAGAAACCATTTGAATGTTGAGTGTGGTTGAGAAGAAGTAGGTAAAATTCTCCATAATTTGAAAAATTAACATCAGAATGACCAAACGTTTCAAAATGGCTGTGTTTAAGCTTGTGTGTGTGTGTTTGAATGGATCTGGTCTTTCAAACCATCAATTGCTGCTAGCAGCAAAGTGTTATAAAAAAGGATTCGTTTTTAATCAGCGCATCAAAAGATAGAAAGCTATTATTACTCAGAAAAGGAAAGGTAATGGGACAACTGGCTTGTTTTGTAGTTGGTTTTCACATTCTTTTGGATATGCAGGCACAAAATTGCCAATAATGTCTCTTAGCAAAATTGAGTCGAGGCAGCTAGTCGGAAAAACCAGCCACAGTATGACCCTTTCTGAAATTCCCCCAGGTCCTCACTGGCACCATCTTGGACAACTGCCTTTGACTCCCACCCCAGTCTCTTTGCTCGCTCCTTCCCCTCTGCTATTTGGCTCAAGAGCACCCATCCAGTCATTCAGAAAAAAATACTTGTTACTCTGAGCATGATTCACTTCCACGGAGAGTCCCGTTTTGAATTGCTTGTCCTCCTCCTGTGTGGTCATCCCTCTAGGCCTGCAGATCTACAGCAGAATAACTGCTTGAGGCCCAAAGGGTTTCTATTTTTTTCCTAAGAGTTACCTTTTCCTCCCATCAAGTGTGGTTAATGAAAACCCCTCTGATCAGGTCGTATTTGCTGTGCTTCAGTGTAGAGCTGCCATTTCAAGGGTTTAAAGTTAGGCTGGTTGCTGTTGCTGCCTTTCCTGTAGCCAGTTAATCACAGGATTCTTTTCCACATTGAGGTCAGAACGGGCATAGCACATGCAACAAGTAAGGAAACCACCGATTATAGGCCAAGAAGCTAACGTGCTTACACGACATGAATTGTTGAAAACACTTTGAACATTATTTTATTTGTTTTTAACTGTCCTTTACTTAAGAATTGTTTCTCTAGGATCCACCACTAGACCTGGCACATTTATTCATGAAAGAATGGGTTACTGGCTTTTCCCTTGAGAGGTTGACAGAGCGATAACAGGCTTTTGCTTCGGCAAATCAAAATGAGAGCTGGAGTTGGAGAAGTTCTACACTCATCACTGAACTTGAAATTGTGAGGGCTGTCTGTTCTCCTTCCTGGTTGGGCTACTGTGACCTGCTAATGATAATGAGAAAATTCAGAAGAAGCTCAATTCACATTTTAAAAATCAGTGAAATTCCTCAACATCATATTTTGAGAAACTTTCAGATTGCATTTGCCTTAAAGTGCAGGCAGACTTAAAATCCAAGTGCAGATAAGATGCCACCACCTCTCAAATTTCTGGCATTGCGGGCTTCCCTGGTGGCGCAGTGGTTGAGACTCCGCCTGCTGATGCAGGGGACACGGGTTCGTGCCCTGGTCTGGGAAGATTCCACATGCCGCGGAGGCCCGTGAGCTATGCGCCCAAAATAAATAAATAAATAAATGCTCTTTAAAAAAAAAAAAAAAATTCTGGCAATGCTCTGGCATTGCAATAGTAAGAAATTCTTTTTGTTTCAAAATCTTAAGATACACCTAACACATTTAGGGTCATGCAAGGGCTGAGCGTGAAGAACGCGTGAGTTCTGACTTTCTTCTCGATTCTGGCTTGCTGTATACCCTTAGGCATGTTCTCTAAATCACTTAGCGTCTCTCTTTGCACACCTATAGGGTGGAGATAATTCAGCTGACCTAGTTCACAGGGCTGTTGTGTTGAATAGCTGATTCATGATTATAAAGTACGTTGAAAGTACAGTGTTCTAGACAAATGCTCATAAATATAATGACATGTTACAGAGTAGGAAGGCCATATTAAACCACTTTCATGTAGAAGGAAATTGAAGTGCAGTGAGACTTTCATATCACATTCAATGTTAAAGACGATAGAAAGCAAACCCTAGCTCACTTTCTTTATGTCGTTGCTCTACTTATTGACAAGCAAAGGGGGAAGAATCCTAACATAACACTAAATAAGTTCCAAGAATTATCTTAGATAGTTAATTCCTGTCTAAACCTGCCTGCAACTTCTATATGCTACTGAAAACTGCTTGAAAACGTAGCAACTAAGTCCACTGAGTAATACAGTCATTGATCTCCTGGCTTTTGTTCTTTTTCTTTTTAATGGTTGCTGAGAGGGAAGAGTCATTAATGATACCAAGCCAATAAGGACCTTCTATGACTATAGCAAACTAGTCACAGAACCAAAAAATAATTAGTATCAATAGTACAACAAGAATATTTGAATGCCGTATGAATATTGACATTGGCTTCTGTTATCTTGAATCCCAGGTTCCACTGTGTTCTGTAAGTCAAGAGCGTGACCCCACTTCTGTTCTCTCAAACTGCATCTAGTGCTGTAGTAGTTTCAATGTTTCTAAAGTATGTTTACTCCTGAAAAATGAATAGAGCCGTACAACAGATCCTTCCCTTTACCAACGGTGCTGAAGAGTACCAGGGAGAAAACTTTGCCATGATCACTGTGACACGTGACTCACCATCTCGTGTGGAAACCACATCATGGCAGATATTATTTTAACTCTATGGCACGTTGCAAAGAGAAAAAGAAAAAAGAACATTTAAGGAAGCAAGACATTTCCAAATTATGCAAGGGGACAAAATTACCCTGATCCACAGAAACATGAGATATAAGCAGAGTTAGATGTTCTTATAGGCCTAAGGAGAAAAATGTGGCCATACTCAAAATGAAAACTAGGACCAACAGACTGGAAAGTTGAAAACCGTAAGCCAATTTTAGCAATAACTTACATAAATTTAGCATATCAATAAATGTTAAATATTATGCTACGTAATTTACATGTATTACAGCATTGCATTCTCACAACATCCTTTTGAGAAATTTATTCATTCGTTCAAATATATTTATTTAGTCTTCTGTTTCCAAGTAGGAAATAGTAGTTGACAATATTTCTACTGTTTCTACTACCATACCTTTTTTTAAAAGTTACATTGCAAAAAATAAAATCCTATTTTAAAAGGCATTGGAAAGTGGAGGAATCAGGAGAATTCAACAATCCGTAGAAGAGACAGTCTTTCTGAGATGAGCAGTCTGTCCCTGACAATTTTCTGTGGAAGATTTGCCAATTCTAGACATGGGCTGATGACCGGGCTTGGCCCGCACAGGGGATCTTCACTGGGAGAATGAGAAATCAGTAAAGCTTTTAGCGGTCATATGGAGTTGGCGGGACAATTGGAAACTTCAGGCCTCCTAACACATGGTTGGTTTTTCCCACAGTATATTTGTTGAATTCTGAGAGTAGGAAGCTTTTATAAAGCAAACTGAAATCTCCTGTAGTATCATGGTTTTTAAGAGACAAAGTCCCACTTGAGGATGGGACCTGCTCCAACACGTGGCTGGACTCCTCCTCAATACATCTGATTCCTCCCTACTACAGCATAGTCAGATCTAAGGAGCTGGCCCAGTGGGGCATGGGGTGCAAGGAAAGAAAAGCAGCCTTGATACCCTCATTGCTGGAGCAGAGACACTAACTTCTTTGGGCAGGGCTACAGTATTGTGCCCTGGGATATTCCTGATCTCTGGCTGATTGGTGCTAACCACGACTGCCACATTTCTGAGATATCATCCAATTTCTCATTGATGGCCAATTCTGGTAATAAGGAACTTGAGGAGGAATTCCTAAAGACAATTTGAATAGAAAGGAAGGAGCAGGTATGAGGGGCAATAAATGGGGATGGGATTTCTCCATGGTAGCCAGTTGCTACCTAGCTAACTGAGCAGGTTTATAGAAGTCATCCATCTATAAGTATGCTACAGGAGTCTGAGACTGCTTGTGTTAGGGCTTTATATCTATTCAGTTAATAACTGCTTATTTTACCATAGGAAAACCCATGTTTAAAATAAGTTAGTGATACCCCCTACTACAGTCAGAGCTGTTTTACAGGTCAGTTAGGCAGTTCCCACAGAAAAAAACATACCCACGTTTTGACTGAACCATTGACTAGAGTACTGGGCTAAACCATCAGCAAGTATAGCCTATATAATAGCTGCTGTGATTTGGTAAAACAGTCACTTAAAAGGAATGTTTGTCAGTGATGGAGTTTAATTTTTTTAGGAAATGGGAAGCCCTTTTCAGGTTAATCTCAGCCTGGAGTTCCTCCAGAAGATAAAGAGGGATCTCATAATTTCTACCACCACAATACTGGGAAAACCAAAGAGAGTATATATCAGTAGTCAGAAAAGCCATGTACTGTTATACATACTGTGCACTGAACAACTCTTAGGGGAATCATTCCCATCATAATCATATGAATGTCATATGCCTAAGTAATGGTTCATATGTATGTTATTGACTCAGACTATTTTGGAATCTTAGCCTGCCTCCTGCTAGTGTTATAGTCATGAGCAAGTTGTTTAACCTCTATGGGCCTCTATTTTATCATCTATCAATAAAAATAATAGTAATTTCCATCATAAGCTAGTTATGAATATTAAATGGAATAATAGTAAAAAGTTCTTAATCCAGCATGGTAGGAAGAATAATAGTCCCCAGAGATGTCCACATCCTAACCCCCAGAACCTGTGGGATGCTATGTTACATGACAAAAGGCAATTAAAGTTGCGGAGGGAATCAAGGTAACTAAAGAGCTGACCTGAAGGTAAGAATATTGTCCTGGATTATCTGGATGGGCCCAGTGTAATCATATGAGCCCTTAATAAGAGAAAAGGAAGGCAGAAGAGTAGGTCAGAGAGAGACGTAATGACAGGAAAGAAAAAAAGAGAGAGAGAGAGATTTGCAACCTCAGATAGACTCAAATTTCCATTGTTCTCCGAAGATGGAGGAAGAGGCCATGAGCCAAAAATTGCAGGCAGCCTCTAGAAGCTGAGAACTTCCCTCAGCTGAAAGCCAGCAAAAAAACAGGGACCTCAGTCCTATAAAGGCAAGGGATAGAATTCTACTGACTGCTTGGTTGAACAAGGAAACAGATTCTTCCCCAGAGCCTCCAGAAAGGAATGCAATCTGCCAGCGCCTTGGCTTTAGCCTAGGGAGACCGTTTTTGGACTTCTGATCTAAAGAACTATAAGGGCTTCCCTGGTGGCACGGTGGTTGAGAATCCACCTGCCAATGCAGGGGACACGGTTCAAGCCCTGGTCCGGGAAGATCCCACGTGCCGCAGAGCAACTAAACCCGTGAGCCACAACTACTGAGCCCACATGCCACAACTACCGAAGCCCACGTGCCTAGAGCCTGTGCTCCGCCACAAGAGAAGTCACCGCAATGAGGAGCCTGCGCACCACAACGAAGAGTAGCCCCCGCTCGCCGCAACTAGAGAAAGCCCGCACGCAGCAATGAAGACCCAACACAGCCAAAAATAAATAAATAAAATAAAATTTTTAAAAAAGAACCATAAGATAATAAACGTATGCTGTTTTAAGCCATCAAGTTTGCAGTAATTCTTTACAGCAGCAATAGAAAATTAAAACTCATATACCATTGATGCAATTGCTATTATTACAATTGTGATCATTCATTCAACCTTTCAAGATATTTACTGAGGGCCTATTAGGTGACAGACACTGCTCTAAGTACTGTGATCCCACAAGAAACAAACTAGCAAGGACCCTGCCTTCACAGAGCTTACTTCTTAGTGGAACACAACCAGAGCTAGAACAAGGAACAGGAAGATGCTGACATTAGCTGTAAGTACTTTTAGAATGTATTATCTAAGAAAGCAAACCTCTTCAGAAATACAGGTGAGGAATGGTGAGCAATTATGGACAAAGAATTTGAGAAGTCTTTGTAATAGTTTTTGTTAAGGCACTAATACAAGTAAGCGATAATGTTATAGCCACAACAACAAAAATAGGCTACATGAAGAGGATTATTTTATTTTCACTCATTTGATAAATAAAGAATGTGCTCTAGTCCATACAGAAATTTCATTTAGTTGATACCTGAATAAGAGTAATGGTAAGGTGGAATCATGATTACATTTAAGAGTATTTGCACTTTGCTGCATGTATAATTAATCCTAAGTTAATTATTTAATAAAGTGTAAGTAGTTTACATTCCATTTTATGAATTTGCCCATTCTAGATCATTTTGTCTTAATAAAGTACACATTTTAGAAAACCTTCAGAACCACTGTAGATTTCCATTCTCTAAGTTAACCCACAAAATTTTAATGGTTCATCCGTTCTAAGCATCTACACATACGTGGTGTCCTTTGATTTTCACATTCTGTGAAGAATTTTACCTCCATTTTACAGATCAGAAATGACACAGTTGAAAAGTGATGAATGATTAAAATAGGACGTTTAGCAGCCTACATTAAAATTAAAAACTTGATGAAGAGAGGAGAGGGGCTTCATAGAGACCAACGGCACCAGCTCCTTTCCTCTGGAGCTCAACTTCTAAGGTAAAAAGAAAGAAAATGCAGCCCAGATGATCACCTTCACCACTACCAAAGGCTGTGGAACTGCCTGCCAAAATAAAGAAACCCACTCCGTTCAATGCTGCAAATCTTTCAGTTCAAACCTCTGGTTGCAAAGGAAACAGCACCAATTTGCAACATTCCAGGGCTCTGAGTTGGTTTCTGGAGTCTTCTATGTCTGCTCTGTGAAGAGAATGAATTGATCCAAAGTAACAAATTGGTCCTTTGTTACTTTCAATAAACTGCCTCTGGAATTAATAAGGGATCTTGAAGAATGGACTAATGGTGAGAGTTTAGAAGGAAGAAGTCTTCAACCTAGAAATTATCACAAGTCATCACAGACTTGCTGTTGTCCTATATTGATGGGATACCTACTAGGTACTAGCACTGTGAGGAAATGCAAGAAGAATGTTTTCACCGGATACATATACTTTTCTTCTTTTTAAGCAAGAAATTGTTTTCTTTGGGTGATTTGGCAAAGACTGATCATGTGTCAGTGATATTGTAATGAGTGGTTTTGAGCCATGTTTTTAAGGTTAGGCTTCTTGAAGAAAGTGACACTTGAAGAAAATTTTAAGCAAACAATGAAGGATTACTTGATGGATGGAACATGATAGATTTACCTTGTTGTCTGTGAAAAACCATAAGGCTCATAAAAGCAGACAGAAACAAGAAGAAGGCCATTTTGACAACAGAATGATATAAAATTGTAGACGGAGATTGAGTAAATTGACATAAATACTTGAAAGCTTATGAGAGCAACTAAATATTCAACAGTAGGAACTATTTCAGTAAAAGATGTCACATCCCTTCTGTGCAATAGCATACACTATTAAAGTCATGTTTTTGAGGATTATTTAATGGCATCAGAAATTATTCCTGATGTAATATTACTTGAAAGAGAAGACAGTATAAAAACTTCATATTCAGGATAACAGCAGTTTTGTTATACACACCCACACACACACCATGCACATATATACACACTGTGTCAGAAGGACTCTTCAAGTTACAAACGTAGAAATGAAAAATTAAAGCCATCTGGCTTGAATAGGATAGGGAATGATTGATAACATAAGTGACAATTCAGGGATAGAAGTAGCTTCAGATAAAGTCTTGACCCAAAGTTCCAGTACTGTGCCATGACCTGAGAGAGAGAGTTTCTCTCTCTACATTTCTCCAATCTACTCCTGTTCCTACCTGGTAGTCTCAGGTAGGTCCTATCCTAGAGATCTTCCTGGGCTACATGTACCCTTGTTCAAGTTATATGGGAAGAGAAATCTGAACAAAAACCAGCTTGGGGTCCTGGTTTGTTTGACTTATTTCTTATTTCCCAGCTCTGAACCAATTCCTGTAACCAAGAGAATGAGACATCTCTTATCTCCCCTCAAACCTCCCACAATTGGAGGTGAGGTAAATCCCATCCATGTTGTTGCAAATGGCAGGAGTTCCTTCTTTTTTAAGACAGAATAATATTCCATTGTATAGATATACCAGAATTTCTTTATCCATTCATCTGTGGACAAACATTTAGATTGCTTCCATAGCTTGGTTATTGTAAATACTACTGCAGTGAACATGAGTACAATATCTCTTCCTCCTCCTAGAGAAATGGAAATAAAAACAAAAATAAACAAATGGGACCTAATGAAACTTAAAAGCTTTTGCACAGCAAAGGAAACCATAAACAAGGCCAAAAGACAACCCTCACAATGGGAGAAAATATTTGAAAATGAGGCAACTGACAAAGGACTAAGCTCCAAAATTTACAAGCAGCTCATGCAGCTCAATATCAAAAAAAACAAAAAACCCAATCCAAAAATGGGCAGAAGACCTAAACAGACATTTCTCCAAAGAAGATATACAGATTGCCGACAAACACATGAAAGAATGCTCAACTTCATTAATCATTAGCGAAATACAAATCAAAACTACAGTGAGATATCATCTCACACCAGTCAGAATGGCCATCATCAAAAAATCTACAAACAATGAATGCTGGAGAGGGTGTGGAGAGAAGGGAACCCTCTTGCACTGTTGGTGGGAATGTAAATTGATACAGCCACTGTGGAGAACAGTATGGAGTTTCCTTAAAAAACTACAAATAGAACTACCATATGACCCAGCAATCCCACTACTGGGCATATACCCTGAGAAAACCATAACTCAAAAAGAGTCATGTACCAAAATGTTCATTGCAGCTCTATTTACAATAGCCCAGAGATGGAAACAACCTGAGTGTCCATCATCGGATGAATGGGTAAAGAAGATGTGGCACATATATACAATGGAATATTACTCAGCCATAAAAAGAAACGAAACTGAGCTATTTGTAGTGAGGTGGATGGACCTAGAGTCTGTCATACAGAGTGAAGTAAGTCAGAAAGAGAAAAACAAATACCGTATGCTAACACATATATATGGAATTTAAGAAAAAAAAAGTCATGAAGAACCTAGGGGTAAGACAGGAATAAAGACACAGACCTACTAGAGCATGGACTTGAGGATATGGGGAGGGGGAAGGGTAAGCTGTGACAAAGTGAGAGAGTGGCATGGACATAAATACACTACCAAATGTAAAATAGATAGCTAGTGGGAAGTAGCCACATAGCACAGGGAGATCAGCTGGGTGCTTTGTGACCACTTAGAGGGGTGGGATAGGGAGGGTGGGAGGGAGGGAGACGCAAGAGGGAAGAGATATGGGAACATATGTATATGTATAACTGATTCACTTTGTTATAAAGCAGAAACTAACACACCATTGTAAAGCAATTATACTCCAATAAAGATGTTAAAAAAAAATCTCTTCCAGATACTGATTTCATTTCCTTTGGATATGTGATTCTGACATCAACTCTAATATGTGGTTTTTTTCCCCACACTAAGCAATTCTCTGACACCAGCTAAGTGTCCTACAATTCAATTCAATTCCAATACTCTCTGGAGATAGCATTAGATTCCACAGGTTAAGGGCTTAGTATCCCAAGACTTCCCCCCACTTGCCAGTTGCAAGTCTAGCTACCAGTTACCTGTGCTTCTGACCACTGGCTACATTTTGGAGGTTCCCACGACCTCCTCCTTGGGTTCTACTAACTTGCTAGAGCAGCTCACAGATCTCAGGAAACCAGTGAACTCACTAGATTACTGGTTTATTACAAAGCATATTATAGGACACAAATCAACAGCCAGATGAAGAGATACATCGGGTTAGATCCCAAACAAAGGAGCTCTGTCCCCATGGAGTTTAGCACTCAGCACAGTGGTACATGGATGCTTTCTGGTTCACCAACTGAGAATCTCTCCAAACTCTGTCCTTTTGGGGTTTTATGGGTTTTCATTACTTAAACATTGATCAAATCATTGACCATTGGTGATTGATTGAACCTCCAGCCCCTCTCCTCTCCCAGGAGGTTGGAGGGTAGCACTGAAAGTTCCAACCCTCTAATCACATGATTGGCTCCACTGGCAACTAGCCCCCATCTTTAGGTGCTCTCCAAAAGTCACCTTATTAACATAATGAAAGACATCTTTATAGATGTCATCACAGGAAATTCCAAGGGTTTTAGGAACTCTATATCAGGAACGGAGATGAATACCAAGTATATATTTCTTATCATGTCACAATATCACAGGATATATACCCAGAGGTGTGATTGTTGGATCATATGGTAGTTCTAGTTTTAATTTGGGGGGAACTTCCACACTGTTTTCCATAATGGCTGAGCCACCAGTGGTGCACAGAGGGTCCCTTTCCTCCACAGTCTCACCAACACTTGTTCTCTTTTGTCTTTTTGATAACAGCCATCCTGACAGGTGTAAGGTGATATCTCATTGTGGTTTTGATTTGTATTTCCCAGATGATTAGTGATGCTGAGCACCTTTTCATATACCTGTTGCCCATTTGTATATTTTCTTCAGAAAAATGTCTATTCAGGTCCTTTGTCCATTTTTTAAAACAAGTTATTGGGTTTTTTGCTATTGAGTTTTATGAGCTCCTTATATATTTTGGATTTTAACTCATCAGATATTTGGTTTGCAAATATTTTCTCCCATTCTATGGGTTTCCTCTTCATTTTATTGATTGGTTCCTTTGCTTTCCAGAAGCTATTTAGTTTGGTGTAGTTTCACTTGTTCATGTTTGCTTTTGTTCCTTGTTCCATATTCAAAAATAATTGCCAAGACCAATGTCAAGGAGGTTTTTCCTTATACTTTCTTCTAGTCTTACAGTTTTCAGACTTAACATTTAAGTCTTTGACCAATTTTGAGTTACTGTTTGTGTATTGTGCAGAGTAAGGGTCCAATTTCATTATTTTGCATGTGGCTAGCCAATTTTCCCAATAGTATTTATTGAAAAGACTATATTTTCCTCATTCTTGGGGTCCTTGTTGAAGATTAGTTTACCATAAATGTATGGGTTTATTTCTAGGCTCACTTTTCTATTCCACTGGTCTGTGAGTCTGTTTTTTGCCAGTACCAAACTGTTTTGATTACTAGCTTTGTAATGTCAGTAATCTGAAATCAGGAAGTATAATGTCTTCAACTTTGCTCTTCTTTCTCAAGATAGCCCTGGCTATTAAGGATCTTTTATGGTTCCATATGAATTTTAGCGCTGTTTTTTCTATTTCTGTGAAAAATGCCATTGGAATTTTCCATTGTATCTGCGGACCACTCTGAGTACTATGGACATTTTAACAGTATTAATTCTTCCATTCCATGCACAAAAGATATCTTTCCATTTATTTATGTTTTCCTCAATTCCTTTAATCAATATTTTATAGTTTTCAGTGTTTAGATATCTCACCTCCTTGGTTAAATTTATTCCTAAGCATTTTATTCTTTCCAGTGCTATTGTAAATGAAATTGCTTCTTTGGTTTCGTTTTTGGATAGTATATTGTTAGTGTATAGAAACACATCTGACTTTTGTATATTGATTTTGTATCTTGCAATTTTACTGAATCCATGTATTATTTCTAACAGTTTTTTGTGGAGTTGTCTAGTTTTTCTTGTCTAATTGTTCTGTCTGGGACTTACAGTACTATGTTGACTAGAACTTGTGAGAGTGGGCATCCTTGCTTTGTGCCAGCTCTTAAGGGAAAAGCTCTCAGTTTTTCCCTATTGATTATAATGTTAGTTGAAGATACCCAAATTTTAGCATTGATTACCTCTGGAACTGGATTATAGATGATCTTAAATGACTTTACCTTGTTACTTATTTTTTTAAGACAACTTCAATATGTATGTATAATCTAAGAAAGTACAAAACTTCGTGAGGGCAAAGGTACACATTCCTATCTATGTCACTAAAGCCAGATTATTTATAGATAGTTTTATATAGTTCTATGTAATTATATATAGTTCTATATTATTTTATACATATAGTTTTACAATTCTCTACATACAGTTGACCCTTAAACAAGGTGGGGTTAGTATAATTTATAGTCGGACCCCCATATCTGCGGTTCCTCTGCATCTGTGGATTCAAACAACTATGGACTGTGTAGCACTATAGTATTTACTATGGAAAGATATCTGCATGTAAGTGGACCCATGCATTTCAAAGCCGCCTTATGGTTTATGTTTATATGTAGATAGATTATACTTATACTTCATTTATTTATAAATTAATGCACATTTAAAAGTTTGACACCTAGTGGTGAATGGTTTTAATAAGTGTTTAAAACCATGGGAAAGTTAAGTGAAAAAGCAGTGATGCCATGAAGCAACAGTTGAGGAATGTTATTTTTGCAGTACTGTTTTTGACTGACTAAAGTTAATGAGGCTTATCAATTAAAATTAATTTTCTATTACCAACTATTTAGGTAGCCGTACATATGGACTTCAAAAACCTCATTAAAAAAAATCACTCAGAAAATATGTAACTGGCCTGTGCCTGGGCTTTCCTCAGCCATTTCTCCTCTAGTTCCACCTGTCTCTACGACTGTCTTAGCCCATTGTCAACGATCTGGCCACAGAAGAAAGCAACACACACACACAAACACACAAACTCCAGTAAGGTAGTTGTACTGATATTCTTGTGGGCAGATGGAGAGTCAGGGTAGATGATATAGCACAACTTTATAAACAGCACATTTACTCTCCTTCACACGTTCCCAAGTACCCTTTCCCTTGGCAGCTGTCTGATACCTCCTAGCTCACTCGTCCAAGAAGTCTGCATCTATTTTATCTATCTTACTTCTCCTCCTCCCTCCTTCCCAAGCCACATTGTCTCCAGCCCCCATCAGCCTAGTTTGCTTCTTCCAGGTCAAGAGTCAAAACACAAATGCCCCCAGGAGCCAGGCAGGCAACATAAAGGAAAGAATAAAAATCCAAGTATAAAGGACTAGGGGGGATTATGGCAACTAGACAAAAAAAAAGCCCCATAAAGTACTTGGTACCCTGTGGGAATGAAGATCCAGTATTCCCTAAGTTCCTGGAGACCCTGGAAATCTGATCTTTTTTACATCTTGGCAACTAATTCACATTTTAACAAAATACTCTGTGGGCCAAACAAAATGTATTTGCCAGACAGATGAAAACCATGGCTACAGGCTGGATCTCTCGGTTCCTCTTCCTAAGTGAAAGATGGTAGCCTTCTCTTGGTGTCCTGGATTCATATAATCAAACACTAGCCACGCCCAGGGTGAATGTAAATGACTCATCATTTCATTTGTGTGTCAGAGAGTGGGGAGTAATACAGTTATAGACACCAAAACTTTCCAGCACTGCATCGTGTAGCTGGGATAACCTAAGTGTTAGGAAAGCTGGTACCAGTTCCTCTTTAGCCCCTTCCTAGATATATCTTATATCCCATGTCATAATGCCAAGATAAATGCTGAGATGCCTTCAACTCTAAAATTAAATGAGCTACACTGTACGCATTTTTTATGTTTTTTTTCCTTTTGGAAGAAAAGCAAAGTGAGCCAAGCATCTTACCAAGGTGCTCAAGTTGCTGTGATACACACTATACGAGTGACAAAAGACTGAAGAGTCAATGCCCAAAGCAATGGCTTTTCAACTTTTTTTTTCTTGACTACGTCTCATTCAGGATTTAGTCAAGAAAATGAAAATCCCTGTGGGTATTTCTAACAGAGGGATTTAAAACAAGGAATTGGGGCTTCCCTGGTGGCGCAGTGGTTGAGAATCTGCCTGCTAATGCAGGGGACCGGGTTCAAGCCCTTGTCTAGGAAGATCCCACATGCCGCGGAGCAACTAGGCCCGTGAGCCACAACTGCTGAGCCTGCGCGTCTGGAGCCTGTGCTCCGCAACAAGAGAGGCCACGATAGTGAGAGGCCCACGCACCACGATGAAGAGTGGCCCCGCTTGCCACAACTAGAGAAAGCCCTCGCCCAGAAACAAAGACCCAACACAGCCAAAAATAAAAATAAATTAATTAATTTAAAAAAAAAAAAACCTCTATCAAACCTCCACCTTCATTTTCTAAAAAAAAAACCACAAGGAATTGGTTAACCATGTTGAAAGAGCAGAAAGGGAGCACTAAAATAATATCTAGAGATAATAACCGTAGCAATCAGCTACCTAGTCTTGGGAGGGGGAACAAAGAATAAGAGGTGGGGTGGTTAGAACCGGGATCGTGCAGGAAGGGTTCTGAGAAGCTGACCTCCATACATTTGAGGAGGTGCACCCTCCGATTTTGGCTGGTACCTCTACGGCTGGAGACCTGAAAGAAGGTGAGAGAAGCTGGAGGCTGGAGCTGATGCTGTTGCTGGAGCGATGCTGAGGGAAACAGAAGAACAGAAAGGAAGCCCCTTCTCCCCTCCTCCCACCTTCTCCTCTCTCTCTAGCACTTCCTACTTGCAGAACCTAACAAGAGCCAGACAACATAGGAGAATCCAAATGCCAACATTACAGAGCAGTGTAGAGAGGGTGGATTTGGAGTTGAGAGACAAAGGTAAATAACTGGCACAGACACAACCACGGTAAGAAATATATTCACATCAGGACTCAGTATCATGACACTTCCGTGCACGTCCAACTGAAACAAGCCTCATGCCACAATGGTAGGCACTACATATTCTATTCTATTCTATTCTATTCTTTAAATGCTACGTACACCACCCTTAATTGGTTTCATTAAAGTCCTAGAAGAGTCTCAAATATGAAAAAGAAGTGGGGGATTCCTGGGGTTCCATGGGCGCAAAGTGTACACAGTTGAGAAGAGGGACTCCTATCAAATTCCAACAAAATTCTATGAGCCACTTGGAAAATGTGGGGAAAGGATGGGAAGACTTGTTTTTCTGATTTCAGAGAAGTTCTTGCAAGGAAACAAGGAATATCATTGTGGTGGAGCCCACAAGATTCACATTTTAATTTTGACCCTGCCTTCTCTGTCAACATTATAGATGTAAGTCTGGAAGTTACATATGACATAGGTGTTTACATGGTGGGTGGCACTGAAATACTTAATGCCCTTTTTAGAGGCAACATTTATCAACATGGTGGCACATGGAAATTAAGTTTGTTTTCTTTAGTGAATAAGTGTTAGGAAAATTACAGAGTTGTCCACTGGATGGCATAAAAGTCACTAATAAGAGATTCTTCTTTAGATTTCTGTAGTAATTAATCTAAAAGAGTAGATTTTTATGACTCCAAAAACACAAAAGGACTGTACTAATTTTTTGGTTATTGGTTATTATTCACTATTAAGTCAAACTTTTATATACATATTTTTTCTGTTCATTAGTAATTCAATCACTGAATTTAGTCCTTATGAAGCCATTTGGATATCAGTACTACTAAAAATACAACCCCTACCCTCCAAAAACTAGACAAGAAACCTGGGGAGAAAACCAATTAAAATATGCAAATGCAAATTAAAATCAGCGTAGATGTTTTCACTCACAGAGTTAAGAGATACACTCATGCGTAGAACCTGGAGAAACTTTTGGCCCGGATTATACAGAATTTTACCCTTTGCATTTTTTTTACCTAGTATTCAAATTTGGCTCTGCGCATCACATTCTAAAGTTCATCAGGAAAACCCAGGATCTGAATCGCTCAGATCCTGCTTCTGCCATTCACTTGCCATTTGACCTTTGGCAACTCACTTCTCAGTCTTAATTCTCTCCTCAGTTGACTTTCATGAAGATCAAGTGAGAATATAGATGGAAAAGAACTTGGAAGTTTATGGGTTCTATGCAAGGGGCAGAGTCTTATTAAACTCCTCACCTTACATGCACCATAGTATCTAACAACAGCTCAGGGGACACTGCCAATAAGTCTCCCGTAACTGATGGAGGATTTGTTTTAGATGAGAATATCTATTGAGAAGCTATGATTCTCTAATCTCTTTCTATTGGAAAATACAAATACACACGGGAAAGAAAAGGGGCAGGCTTCAAGCTCCACCAGCATAGGGTGGTATAAGAGCCTGGGTTCAGAGTCTCTCCACCCCAGTTCAAATCCAGGCTCCAAGACTTCCTGTGTAACCTGGATGAGTTACTCACCGTCTCTGTGCCTTATTCATCCACCTGTAAAATGGAGGGAATCACACTATCTAACTCACGAAATTGTCGTGAGGGTACCTGTAAACCACTGTGGAACAGTGCCTGGCAAATAGTAGCCCACAAAACTGTCAGCTATTGCCATCATTTTTATTCTTATTCCCAAAGTTTGAGGAAGCCAGCGGGAAGGTAAAAAGCAGAATGATGAAATGAAAGAAACTATGGAAGAGGCATGAATTGAGGAGATGCTTCACAATTCTGAGTATTGCAACAATACCACAGCACTCAAAGTCCCACAGACAGCAGATTAAATTACTGAACCTCTTCCTTTCCAAAAATTTTCCAGCTCTCTATTCAGAGCAGTTGTCTGTGGGAACACATCTCTGATTTTATAATTTAAAAACTCCCAGGTTTCATAAATAAAACCACAATGAGAGACCACTATATAGCCAAGAGAATGGCTAAAGTGGAAAAAACAGACAATGCCAAGCATTGGGGAGGATGTGGAGCAAATGGAACTCGAGGATGTAGACGGTGGTCATGTAAACTGCTAAAAATCCCTTTGGAATACTGGTTGGCAGCATCTATGAGAGCTGAACATATGCATTCCTTATGATCCAGAAATTCTACTCCTAGGTATATACCCGATAGATATGAATGCATGTGTTCACCAGAAGGCGTGTGCAGGAATGTTCACAGAGACAATATTTATAACAGCCCAAACAGGAAACAACCCAGATTCCATCACACAAGCATGGGTAAATAAATTGTGATATATTCACAAAATAGAATGCTGTATATCAAAGAGAAGGAACAGACCATTGTTACAACCAGTTTGTTCAACAGGGATGAATCCCACAAATATAATATTGAGAAAAGTATCCATATATCAAAGAAGGCCTGCTGGATGATTCTCTTCATATAAAATTTAAAAGCAGGCAAGAGTAAACTCTGGTGTTAGAAGACAGAAGAGTCACTGTCTTTGGAGAGAGTGGCAATGGGAGAGGGAACAAGGGAGCTTCCAGAATCCTCTCGTACTCTACTTGTGGATCTGGGGGCAGATGACATGTGTTCACTTAGTGAACATCTGCCAGTATGTACACATACACGGATACATGTGCACACAATGTGTGTATGTGTGTGCGTGTTGAACTTCAAAAATATTTCAATGCAAGTAGGAGTCTTGATCATTTTAACAGCTGTAACAGAAACAGTTGAGATATTTGAGGGAGCTACCTCCCCAGGTACTGCTGAGAAGTCCCTTCTTTATGCCACCAGTTAACCCTGTACCCTGGTGCCTCATACAATGCTCTGAAATGACTTATTTATGTGTCTGTCTCCCCTACTCAGCCATAATCTGCTTAAGGCCAGAGACTGTATCTTATTTATCATCCTCTCTCCAGTGTTCAACCCAGAGCCTGGCACATAGTAGCCCTCTAATAAATGTTTCTTGAATGAATACAATATAAAACTAATGGGATAATAACCTATAATGGAAAAGAATAACATAATGGAAAAGAATCTGAAAAAGAATAGATATATATGTGTATATATACATATATATGTAACTGAATCACTTTGCTGTGCACCTGAAACATTATAAATCAACTATACTCCAATAAAAATTTTTTTTAATTAAAAAAGAAGCTAAAATAAATAAATAAACTAATGGGAAATGAGCTACAACTTACTTTATATTTTATAGAAATATGATTTGATGCCAAGTTTGCTGAAACATCAGTTTTTGTCAAGCGGGCTACCCAGCAATCTTTGTCAAGTGTCTTCTGAGTTCTCCCCGCAACAAATTTCCCGCAAACCATTCATCACTTTTCCCCAGCTTTAGAATATTATTAACTAAGCTCTTCTGATGATAGGATGTAGAGGACATCATGAGCTGTACCTTCCTCATGAAAGTTTCCTAATAATTCTTGATTGAATGATAAAAATAAAGCTATCGTGCATAGCTTAGCCGACTCTATAATTTATCAGAGAAATTTTACAACCTAACAAATGCATTGGTAATATACTTACACTACCTGCTAAAGTTTGCAGAGACAATGTAAGGATGGAGGAAGCTTTCTAACTTTGCTGTACCTTTAACAATTTTCTGAGATTCGTCGTTTATTGCTTTAATAGGATATCAAGAAAAATGAAGTAATCATCAGAGACACAGGGTGCTGTTAATCTAAGAATGGGCATTTGTGTTTCCCAGCCTGAGGGGCAAGTTCTTATCTTTCTCATGAGTTGAATCTGTTTAATTCTTTCGGTGTCTCTCTGTTGATAAAAGTGTTCTTACAGACAACAGCTAAGCGTCAGAGCACCTCACTTTTATCACATTCTGGTCATTGTTCTTTGCCTTTGAGACTTAACGGTACAAAGCAGAATGAGAAAAGTCAATTTCTTGGGGTTCGGAAATCAGTTTCATATTTGCTGTCTTGACAGCAGCCAGAAAGGACAAATTAATAAAACGTTATGTACAATACTAAAAAGGAAGGGGGGGGGGAAGGAGACTTAATGTCATCTATTCATCAGTGACCTAACCAGAAAAACATTAGTGAATGATTAAAGAAAGATGACCCTAAGGGGAATGCAGGGGGGATTCAGACAGGCTTTAGTCAAAGCCCCCAGATCTAATGTAATTTCAAGCTGGCCTCAAAATTCAATTTGTGTGGAACCTCTAAGTCATCTATTCCGCAACGACATACAGCATAATTGCATTTGAATGGCGTCCAACAGAACGCTGAGCAAATGTCCTGTTCCGGGCCCTGGGTGCCCACGTGGAAGGCAGCCCAGATGACCACACAGGAGGACGGGCTCCGAACGCAGTCTGCCTGCTCATCCCACCTGCTGACCGTTGCCCTCCACAGGAAGTACATGTTTCTGCTTAATTCCTGCCAGCTTTTGGCTGTGAGGTAGGGCATCTGCAGCGGGCAGCTCCCGAGGGCTGCCACCTGGTGCTGTCAGTCGGCCTCAAACCAAGGAGGAAAAGGGGAGGCATTCATCTATGTGCTTATTTTTCTGTGTTTAGGGTATTTCTTGGGACTTCGAGTTTTCACTTGGCAAGTTAACTTGTCTCTTTAGTTAGGAGGGAAAAAAGGAATTTTGCTTGCTTGCCTTTAACTTAGAGTTCCCTTTTTTGGAAAAGCTGTTTAGAATACCTGGTTCACCCTCATTAAACCTATGCAGCTTCTTCACAGTACTACGAACTTACTTGCAAATATACTTTAAAAGTATATCCACCAGAATTTGAGACACGTGATAAACCATAATGGGAAAGAATATGAAGAGAATGTATATGTATAACTGAATCTCTTTGCTCTACAGTAGAAATTAACACAATGTTGTAAATCAACTATACCTCAATAAAATAAATTTTAAAAAAAGAATTTGAAACACAGTCATTGCCCCATTATTTTTTAATGTGCTGTTCTAAACAATTATAAATAGGCAAATATAAAGTTAGCGTTTGAATCCCATTAAAAAGAAAAGATGAAAATACAACAGAAATAAACGTCCCAGGAGAAAGATGGAGCGTTCCTTAGGAAAGACCATTTTTGGCTCCTGTCTCAATGGTTTATAGCATGAAAAGGAATAAAAGATCCTCAGTGAATGTCAACAGTTAGGTAACATTTCAACTTCAAAAAGCCCGCTTGTTTTGATCCAAGATCAACTTATATTTAACTTTAACTCAGGGCTTCCACTTTGCATCTACAAATGCAGTCCAACTTTCACAAAACCGAGGCGATATGATGAACCTGACTAATGAGAAAGCATGATTTGCTTCTGCGAGACTGCTTTATGTAACAGTACAATTGTGAACAGGTATTAGCACCTGGGTGAGAAGAAAGCCACTGCCCTAATGACACAGATATTTTGGCTAGTGTCTTTTCACTTGGTTTATCCTACTGATGAATGACAAAAGTACTAATGATTAAATGTATGAAGATGCTGGGTTAAGTATTGGTGACAATAGGAAAAGTTAGATGTAATCAGATGCTGACTTGCTGAATAAATTTTAGATTATGTATCTAAGCATGATATAGGCTTTTTTTTTTTTTTGCGGTACACGGGCCTCTCACTGTTGTGGCCTCTCCCATTGCGGAGCACAGGCTCCGGACGCGCAGGCTCAGCAGCCATGGCTCACGGGCCCAGCCCCTCCGCGGCATGTGGGATCTTCCCGAACCGGGACACGAACCCGTGTCCCCTGCATCGGCAGGCGGACTCTCAACCACTGCGCCACCAGGGAAGCCCGATATAGGTATTTTTTAAAGCATGCACCCATTTATTTACATTACCACTAGAAAAATTAACTTGCTTTCTCTAACTCTGAACCGTATCTTTTCCACTGAAGCAACTCTTTCGTCATGTGATTTTGTTGTTGTTGTTGATAACAGGGAATTTATGAGGAAGGCAACCATCACCTTATGGAAGAACAGACTGTTCTGAACTTCAGAAAATAGATTACTACAGAAATTGGTGTTCAGAAAATCAAGTAAAAATGGCTGTGAGTTTATTTCTGTCCAATGGCATTTTTAACACTGAAAAGAATCAGAGTGGAGACAGAATCAGAGAGTCCTACACCAGCATATTTCTGCACGTTTTCTAGTAAACATAAGCACTCCACTGCCTTTATTTACATGGCCCTATTTTCATTCTACCTGTGTATTTTTAGGAAATTCAATAAAATATTTGCTCAAAAAGTATTCCGTACATGTGAAGGCCCGAGGTGCCAAGTCATACAAAGACCTGGATGCAAGAGAGGAGCAGGAAGTTGAATGGGTGAAAAGTGGTTGGGCAGAGAAGCACAAAAGGGAGGAAAAAAAAGCAGAATGACCCTTAACTTAAGAATGAGAGGAATCAGACCGCAACATGAAAAGCAGAAACTATTTTCATAACTTCTTGTTCCTACCAATGATGTCTTGATTATCTGAAACCTCTGGGAAGCTGCCTGTGCTCACTTACACTTAGGCAAGGAATGAAGGAGATGGGAGCCTGTTTGGACGTTTTGGAAACATCCTCTTTGTGCAATTTCTGACTACCCATCTGTGCACTTCCCATCAGCCCCCATGCAACAAGCAACTACATTGTACTGAGAGTTCTTTCCGGTGTGTTTGAAATGATCGACTTAGTCTCCCTCAGGGATGCTGGTAGAGAGACTGGCCATCACAAGAGGATGCAGCTCCTCGTACCTTAGGAAGGGGCTCTAACTCAACAATCCATGTATACCCAAGAAATGTTCAGGGAACTCCTTCAAGGGAATTCTGCAGCCAAACATGTTTATTAAACTGAAGTGATGTTTTTCTGAGCAGTGAGATCATCAGCCAGATGCTCTGCTTAAAGATAAGGCAAAATTTTAATCTGCCCCTTGATATCCTGTCTTCAATTTCCAGGCTGAGTTTCTGAGAATTGCCTTTGCCTCAGGAGAGCTTGCTACATGTTAAAAGAAGGCCGTAAGGACAAAGGGTTCCTGAGCATCTAAGCGTACCCTATATTCCTATTCACAGAAACAGTATTTCACATCACTTGTCTCTCATTCAGCTGGCTCTGAAGTGGAAACACCCATCCGCCTGCGTGCACTGTGAGAAATTCCTAGGTTTTGTTTCATGAATTTTTCATGGAAAGCAAAACAGGATTTTCTTTTTTTTCACCAGGAGATCTTTTGAAACATCTTGAACTTGCTTTGGGTATTTAATTGGATCCGTTTTCTGTAATGTTGCTTTCTGCCCTCCTGTTCCTTCTCTTATCCAAACCCCAAAGCCTTCAGCCACTGGCCCATTCAGGGCTCTGGTTTGATAGCCCTGCAATTGGAGGGTGCGGTGGGAGAAGGGGCCTCATACCTTTGTTTTTCTGGTTCTCCTTAACACCCTGGTGGCCTACTTGGGTGTCCCACAAGCTCTCTGTGGAAAACAGTGTTTCCCATTTAGCAACAACTCCACCTAGCTCCTGAGCTATACTTAAGCAAGGGTGAGAGAGAGCTGCAATGATTGAAGCTGTGTTATGCCATGCAAGAGAAGCCATTTTCTCCCCATGGTGGTGGCCCACAAAGTAATTCTTGCTTTTGCACTGGCAAGCCATGGGGTAGAGGGAATGAAGTCATGCTATTTTCCAGTGTAACAAAAATGTAATCAGTGTTCAAAGGTATATTTTCAGGGGAAGTTTTCAACAAAGTTGAAAGGGTGTTTTTCTGTTTTTTTTTTTTTTAACCTAATAAAAAAGTATCCAAAAGAAAAATTTTTTACTTCCCAGGGCTTCTCAAAATGTTAGATAATCTTTCTCGGTGAGAAAATGGAAATACATTCTATGCAACTCAGAGTATCCGTATTCTCAGAGCGGCAGAAAAGGATCACAGGCTTTCCTATTTCTTCTTCAAAATAGACACTGTCTTTTGTGTTTTGTAATATTTATAGAAAAATATAGATCAACTAGATAGCCCAGCTTTTTAAGAATCTCAACTATTTAGAGTGTTTCCCCGAAGCATGCTGAAGGGAGAGGCGTGAATCTCAGCATTTGCATCTAGCATATTATGAGCTGAGTATAATTTCTTCTTCAATAATCAGTATGAGAAGCGTTCAGGCTATTTTTTCTAAGTATGAAATCGCTAAAATTGAACACTCACACCCATCCGTAAAAGCACTGTGATATGAAAAACTACTGGGGTCTGGATTCTCTTACAACATTTCAAAGCCACCTTCCACCCCCATTCTAATACCATTGACCAGTTTTCCTTGTGCCCCATGGTACCCAATATCTGTGTCTATGGTTCAGTTAAATTTCTTATAACATTTTATTGTATAGATCATTATATTGGTTTGGTACATGTTTGTCTTCCATTTGAAAATATAAAGCCCTTAAGTTCCATAATGATGCCTCAATTGCTGTGGAACTTCCAGGGTCAAGGTCACATCTAGAACTTACAGATGATTAATAAGTGTTTGTTGCAAGAAAGAATGAATGAATGGAACGCAAAACTGACGTAAAGACCCCCAAATATTTATATTTTTTTAAATAAATTATATGTATATATTAAATTATATATATAATTTAAATTATATACAATATAGTTTTTAAAATAAATTATATATATGCTTTAAAAGACATCAAAAAGATAAAGGAAGGCACTTTTGGTACAGAATTTTGAAAGGAGAAAAATAATTTCTTGGCCTTATATGTATACTTTCTAAAGAAACTCCCTTTTTGAGAAGGAAACAATACACGTTTTGTTTTGTTTTTTGTTTTGTTTTGTTTTGGTTTTTGCGGTACGCGGGCCTCTCACTGTTGTGGCCTCTCCCGTTGAGGAACACAGGCTCCGGACGCGCAGGCTCAGCGGCCATGGCTCACGGGCCCAGCCGTTCCACGGCATGTGGCATCTTCCCGGACCGGGGCACGAACCCGTGCCCCCTGCATCGTCAGGCAGACTCTCAACCACTGTGCCACCAGGGAAGCCCTGCACATGTTTTTTATAAGATGGGGACATGAGGTGTGGTGGTAATGGGGAGAAGACAGCTGAGTCTGGGCCACCCTAGAGTCTGTGCTCAGAATAAGGGAGAAACCCCTTTCTAGGGTCCTCCTTCTTCACATTAGACCTTCTGCACTGGGCTGCAACTTTCCCTTATTTTATCACACTTTTGCTAATGGAAAACCTTGTGTTTTTTGTAAAGAGCTAAAAACTTGAGTGCACCATATTTGCCTACTTTGAATTCTACTGGTTGAAATAAAATGTTTTCCTTCCCTCCATTTCATATCCTCAGAGAAATGGACACAGAGATGAAATGAACAATTGGTAGGATTCACAGATATTATTATAGCATAAAAGACTTCTCTGGCATCAGATTTATAGACATATGAGAGCAAATTTCTTTCAAACAAAACAAATAAAAATAAACATTGTGTAATATATATACCATATATATATGATGTCCAATATATATGGTGTACATCGCTGTAAATTAGGTATTCCTTTAGGAGAACATTCATGTTTGTAATTAAGAATATTCAAAGTTGGGCATCCAAAGCTAGAAGAGATCTATGAATTGCAAAAAGCACGCTGTTATCCCAAAGAGAGATTTTATAAATAGAAGATTTTGTGTATAAGCCTATTTATCTGCCGCCTAGTAAAGAGTTGAGCACTGTCTAGAGAATGTGATCTAAGTAGGCAAACAATTCAGATAATGTAAATTGCAGTTTGAGGCCTAAAAAATACAGAAAACATGTTTAGTCTAAAAAAATATAGAGACCTAAAATGGCATGTAAATTCTGAGAAACATTTTTCTGAGACTGGGCAATATGGAAACACTGACGTATAAATTAAAATCAAAGAGACTTTGCAGTTTAAAATGGTGTGTCAAGGAAACCAGTCCTAATGGCTTGTCCCAAGCTCCCATTTAATTCCCACGGACACATGCAAAATGAAAACAAAGGCAATTATCTATTGCTAGAGTTAGGGACAATTTTCATAAATGGAGCGAATCTGAAAAAAACACAAAAATTCAGAGCCTAGCCATATTTTTACCTCTTGAAAAAGAGAAGCCTTATTTACCTAGAAGGAGAGGAGAAGACCCTTTTATGGCCATCCAGGTCAGTGACCCAACGCCCTTTACTAATTAGAAAAGAGGCCATTTCCCTTCTCCTAGGCAGATGGTGTCTTCTCTGAGACCAGCAGAGTACTATATCCCCAACCACATGTTTGTTTTGAAGCTATATATCCCAGAAAAATAAAGGAGCAATAAAGATGTACTGGCGATTGCACGTTGCTTCCTGGGTGAACAGAGATAGGGAGAAGTCAATGGCAGTATTTGCTGGAGGGATGGTGTCATGAATGCCATTGGTTTAATGTGTGAAAGAACATCTGTTGGTGTGGGAACCTGACGGTTTTCACTAGCTTTGCTGCCCTTCAAGGTCTTATGTTGTTGAGAGAAAATTAATGAAAGAAGATCCACACAGAGACATGTGCATTAGCATAAAGTGTTGAAATATAAGGACAAAGGAAAAACATCCCATTAAATATCTAAACAGAGAACACAGGTTAGCTACAAGAAGGATGAAATCCGGTTGGCTTTTTTTTTAAACGAGAAAGGTCCGAGGTAATAGAACCATAGCCACACACATTTTTCAGGAAAAAGTGTGGTCTGTGAACTAAAAGTTTGATATCCCAGCTAAGATGCTTCCAGTGTGAGAAGGCAACAGAATATTTCTTCATATGTCAGGTCTAAAAACAAACAAACAAGAGTCACATGTCCTTCTGGAAAATATTAGAAGGCATAGTGGTCAAGATTTAATTCAAAGATAAAAACCTAACTATTGGAAAGTATTCTATAAAAGAATGGTGGCACGACGTCCCTGGTGGCACAGTGGTTAACAATCTGCCTGCCAATGCAGGGGACATGGGTTCGATCCCTGGTCCAGGAAGATCCCACATGCTGCCGACCAACTAAGCCCGTGCACCACAACTACTGAGCCTGCACTCTAGAGCCCACGAGCCACAACTACTGAGCCCATGCACCACAACTACTGGAGCTTATGTGCTCTAGGGCCCATTTGCCACAACTGCTGAGCCCACATGCTGCAACTACTGAAGCCCACGTGCCTAGAGGCCATGCTCTGCAACAAGAGAAGCCACCGCAATGAGAGGCCCGTGCACCGCAATGAAGAGTAGCCCCCGCTCACCGCAACTAGAGAAAGCCCGTGTGCAGCAACTAAGACCCAATACAGCCAAAAATAAATTTTAAAAAAAGAAAAAAAGAAAAGAATCGTGGTAGAACCACAATGAGATATCACCCCACATCTGTCAGAATGGCTATTATCAAAAAAGGACCCAAAAAACAAGTGTTGGCAAGGATGTGGGGAAAAGGGAACCCTCGTGCACTGTTGGCGGGAATGTAAATTGGTGCAGCCACTGTGGAGAACAGTATGGAGCTTTCTCAAAAACTAAAAATAAAACTACCATATGATCCAGCAATCCCACTTCTGGGTACTTACCTGAAGAAAACAAAAACACTAATTTGGAAAAATATGTGCACCCCTATGTTCAGTGCAGGATTGCTCACAATAACCAGCATATGGAAGCAACCTAAGTGTCCATTGACAAATGAGTGAATAGAGAAGATGTGGTATATGTATACACAATGATATATTACTTAGTCATAAAAAAGAATAAAATCTTGCCATTTGAAACAACATGGATGAAGTTGAGAGTATTATGCTAAGTGAAATAAGTCAGACAAAGAAAGACAAATACTGTATGATTTCACTTATATGTGGAGTCTAAAAAACAAACAAAACTCATAGATACAGAGAACAGACTGGTGATTACCAAAGGGGAGGATGGTTGGAGAGTGGATGAAATGGATGGAGGGGATCAAGAGGTACAAACTTCCAGCTGTAAAATAAATAAGTCATGGGGATGTAATGGTGACTATAGTCTATAATATCATATTGCAAGTTTGAAAGTTGCTCTCATCACAAGAAAAAAAATTTTGTAACTTTGTATGGTGATAGATGGTGACCATACAAACTAGACTTATTCTGATGATCATTTCACAACGTATGCAAATGTTAAATCATGATGTTGTATACCTGAAACTAATGGAATGTTACATGTCAATCATACTTCAATAAAAAAATGCTTTAAAAGAATTATGGTAGAATACCCTGAATCTATTAAACACAGTTTTCTAAGTAATAATATAAATAAGTAGAAAAATGAAATGCAAATTTCCCAAGCAAATTTCAAAGATCAAACATATAAGCTAACCATGATAGTAGTAACTTCTATTGATTGTTCGAATGTGCTAGACACTCTTACTGTGAGAACTCATTTAATCTCAACAATAAAACTTACAAGATGGGTACCATTATTATCCCTATTTTCCAGATGAGAAAATGGAGGCAAAAAGAGGTTCAGTAAATTGCCCTAGGTTACATAACTAGAAACTGTATACAATAGCCTGAATTTACAAATATAAGATTTTTTAAACTTAGAAATTGGGAGAAGTGGGTAGTAAAATCCCTTACATGTATTATACATAGCTTAAATGAAGGTGGCTAAAATCTCACTCTTTCCTTCTTTCCCCCCAAAACATTATTTTCCCAGCTCTCACCATTCCCCTAAGTGGCCAACTGTTCATCCAATACTCAAGCCAGAAACTAGGAATTATTTCAATTATTTCCTTTCCTGCATAATCCATATTTAATCTAACAAAAGTTCCATCAACTCTACTTTCAAAATGTCTCTTCTTCATCCAATTTGCTCCTTTCTACCATCACATCCTTAGCCCAAGTATCCATCATTCTTCCCACCTCTGACTGCTTCTATAACTTCCTAATTGATCTCCCTAACTTTTGTCTTCGCCTCCTTTGATAGACTCTTCATGCAGCAACCATAAGACATGGCACCATCCTTAAAATTCTCCAATTGCTACCCACTGCTCTTGGAACAGAATTCTGACTCCTTTTTGTGTCCTAAGAAGCCCTACACGTTCTGGTCCCCGCCTACTGCTCCCACCTTACCATGAATTTAGCGTGCCCCTGTCAGCCTTTGCCATCTTCAGTTTCCAAGACTTCACGAAATATTGGAATAATATAATGAACACATTTGCATCAACATGTGTACCTCTCTACACTCCAGTTACTACTGGACAGTTGGAATAAATGTTGGGTCTAACTGGATAGAAAGTTATAGGATAATTACAATATTAATAAAACAAGATGAGTGAAATAGCTGAGGGAAATTAAGAGGTACAAACTTCTAGTTACAAAATAAATGAGCCATGGGGATGAAATGTACAATGTGGAGAATATAGTCAACAATAATGTAGCGCTTTGATGGTGACAGATCATTACTATACTTAATGTGATGATCATTTTAACATGCATAGAAATATTGAATCACTATGTTGTGTACCATGGGGAACTAATACAGTGTTGTAGGTCAATTATACTTCAACAAACAAACAAAAAACTCATAGAAAAAGAGATCAGATTTGTGGTTACCAGAGGTGGGGGGTGGAGGAGGGGGAATTAGATGAAGGTGGTCAAAAGGTACAAGCTTCCAGTTATAAGAAAAATAAGTACTGAGGATACAATGTACAACATGATTAATACAATTAACACTGTTTTATGTTATATATGAAAGTTGTTAAATGAGTAAATCCTAAGAGTTCTCATCACAAGGAAAAATATTTTGTTCATTTCTTGTATTTTATATCTTATGTGAGATGAGGAACGTTCACTAAGCTTATTGTGATAATCATTTCATGATGTAAGTCAAATCATTATGCTGTACACCTTAAACTTATACAGTGCTATATATCAATTATATCTCAAAAAAACCTGAAAGACAAAAAAATTATTCAAACAAGGGCAAAATTTGTCAACTGTCACCAAAAGTCTATAAAAAATAAGGCCATAGGGCTTCCCTGCTGGCGCAGGGGTTGAGAGTCCGCCTGCCGATGCAGGGGACACAGGTTCGTGCCCCGGTCCGGGAAGATCCCACATGCCACAGAGCGGTTGGGCCCATGAGCCATGGCCGCTGAGCCTGCATGTCCGGAGCCTGTGCTCCGCAACGGGAGAGGCCACAACAGTGAGAGGCCCGTGTAATGCAAAAAAAAAAAAAAAAAAATTAAAATAAAAATAATAAGGCCATAGTTGTAAATACTTTTATTAAAAATAAAGACTAAAAATAAATTTTAAAATGGGCAGAAGATCTAAATAGACGTTTCTTTGAAGAAGACATACAAATGGCCAAAAGGCACATGAAAAGATGCTCAACATCGTTAATTATTAGAGGTATGCAAGTCAAAACTACTGTGAGGTACCAACTCACACTGGTCAGAATGACCACCATCAAAAAGTCTACAAAAATAAATGCTGGAGAAAAGGGAACCCTCCTAACTGTTGATGGGAATGGAAATTGGTACAACCACTATGGAAAACTGTATGGAGGTTCCTTAAAGAACTAAAAATAGAACTAACATATGACACTGCAATTCCACTCCTGGGCATAAATCCAAAGAAAATTGCAATTCAAAAAGGTACATGCACCCCAATGTTCACTGCAGCAATATTTACAATAGCCAAGGCATGGAAGCAACCTAAATGTCCATCGACAGATGAATGGATAAAGAAGTTGTAGTGTAGATAGACACATAGATACATAGATATTGGAATGGAATATTACTTAGTCATAAAAAAGAATGAAATAATGCCATTTGCAGCTACTTGGATGGACCTAGAGATTAATATAATAAATGAAGTAAGCCAGACAGAGAAAGAAAAATATCATACAATATTGCTTATATGTGGAATCTAAGAAAAAAAGATACCAATGAACTTATATACAAAACAGAAATAGACCCACAAACATAGAAAACAAACTTATGGTAAAACGAAAGAGGAAAGGTGGGGAGGGATCAATTAGGAGTTTGGGATTAACAGATACACACTACTATATATAAAATAGATAACCAACTAGGACCTACTGTATAGCACAAAAGACTATACTCAATATTCTGTAATAACCTATAAGGGAAAAGGATCTGAAAAAGAATATATATAGCTGAATCACTTTGCTATACACCTGAAACTAACACAACATTGTAAATCAATTGTACCTCAAAAAAAAAAATTAGTTAATTTAAAAAGTCACACACAAAATATTAGAAAAATGTAATATTATTTTAAAAGGGTAAATTCTTAGAACTATAAATTATATCATTTCTGTTTCTGTTTATTTAAAAAAAACTAAGAAGAAGCAAAAAAAAATGAAAACAGAAAAAACTATAAAAATTCAATCAAGGAAAAATTAAATGGAATAACAAATTTATTGTGAGAAAGAAGATATAGGAACATATAGGGATGAATTATTTTAATTTTTTTAAAACTTTTAGATTGTAGAAAACGCTATGGTAATAAAATTTAAATCTTAATATTTAGTGCTGGGTCCACAGGGAGATGTTCAGTGGTATTTGGTGAATACACAAATTGTGTAGAAATATATTACTTGTCTTAAGAAATAGAAAGCCTGAAAAGAGCAATAACCATGGGGGGAGTGGTGGGAAGAGAATACTTTATTCTATCAAAGAATTAACTCAAATTCCCAAACCCTTTCATTCAGTAAAACTGAGCACTTACTGTATGCCAGGAACAACTCTAGACACTGGGACTATATCCACTCTTCCACACCAAAAAATAACCCTGTCGTTATATAAAGTTTCATTCTTTTCCTAGTATCAACCTGTTAACAGATACTAGAATACTAAAAATATTAGATACTATTTTTTAAATTGAGCATATGATAAGCTTGCCTTTACAAGTCAAATCTGTAGAGAAGATTTATTCAATAAATGGTGCTAAGAAAATTTGTTACCTCTTTTTAAGTCAAGTTCCTAGCTATTACATATGCCAAAGAAATGGTAGATGGAATGATAAATTTGATGTGTCAAAAATTTTTAAAGGCAATCATTAATATCAAGAAGAAATTTTTTTTTCCTGCGTACCAGGCACTTTATTTATTTATTTTTTAACATCTTTATTGGAGTATAGTTGCTTTACAATGTTGTGTCAGTTTCTGCTGTATAACAAAGTGAATCAGCTATACGTATACATGTATCCCCATATCCCCTCCCTCTTGAGTCTCCCTCGCACCCTCCCTATCCCACCCATCTAGGTGGTCACAAAGCTGATTTCCCTGTGCAATGCAGCTGCTTCCTACTAGCTATCTATTTTACATTTGCTAGTGTATATATGTCAATGCTACTCTCTCACTTCGTCCCAGTTTACCCTTCCCCAAGAAGAAAGTTTTGATGAACTTTTATCTGAATTCAGTACTCAGAACTTCTAAGTTTAACTGCAACGAAAGAAATCACAGAGCAAAAAATATATACTAGAGTTAATTACATAAAAACACAGAACTTCAAAAATGTATAAACAAAATTAAAACCAAACTAAAAGAATCTTATCATAAATATGACAATAGTCAATGTTCTTATAATATACAAATTTATTCAAAAAATCAATAAAACAGGGCTTCCCTGGTGGCGCAGTGGTTGAGAGTTTGCCTGCCGATGCAGGGGACACGGGTTTGTGCCCCGGTCTGGGAAGGTCCCACATGCCGCAGAGCGGCTGGGCCCGTGAGCCATGGCCGCTGAGCCTGCGCGTCCGGAGCCTGTGCTCTGCAACGGGAGAGGCCACAGCAGTGAGAGGCCCGCGTACCGCAAAAAAAAAAAAAAAAAAAAAAAAAAAAAAAATCAATAAAACAAACCCTAACAACCATGACAGGGAACTAGTTTAAAGACCACAAACAGAAAGGGAAGCTCATTGGGGTAATGCTACCAATGTTTCTTCCTGTAACCAATACTGGTGCTGGTCAGAGTTAGTCTTTTCTTAAAATCTTCAGCATTGAAAATGCCACTCATTGTTTCCAGATAGAAGGCAGTTTTGAAATGTAAAACTGAAACGGTTAACTAAATGTTGAGATCACAGAACGTTCCGTTGTTGGGTGAGCCGTAGCTTACACACACGGGAAGAATTGCATTTGGGAAGAAATATCCAAGGAATATTTATAAGTGAAGGACTCTGAGCCATCAGTTAAAACTAAGAAAGGGTTATAACAATCATTGTGTGCTGCTCCCTGAATTAAGATCCCAATATATTGCTGTGGGCAAAAGGAGCAATAAAATACCAAAGACATCAAAGGTGAAAATGTCATTCAAAACAAGAGTGGACAGTCCCTATATACTATATGCAGGGCTAATGGTCACTGACCCTCCAGAAAAAAGGGAAAGAGGATGATCTTGGGGTTTGGGAGGCTTATGAAAATAAACTTTAGAAAGCAAGATTCTTTCTCACAGGTGCAAAATTAAAACAGTAATAATAAATGTCCTGTGTGTTTACCGTGAGCCAGGCAGTGTGTTAAGTTCGTTCAATATGTTTTCCCATTTGGTCTTCCCAACCAGCTTACGAGGGAGGCATTGTCCCAGCCCATGTTACAAGGGAGGAAACGGTTCTCTGCGCTTGAGATCACACAGCTGGGACCGCCAAGGTGGGCCTGTCTGACTCCAGAGCACATGCTCTTAGCTGTCAGCATCTTTTGGCTGTGGAAACAAGCAACATGGACTTGTCTACGCATATTAGACCTAGGAGACACTCCTTGAAATTTCAAAGAGGAAAACCCAAGGTCAAGTAGTCTGATCCATGGTAGCGCCAGTGGAATTTCCTTCCCTGAGAGGCAGAGAAGGATGAAACACAGCGTATTCAAAGAGGGAGTTATTCATCCATTTCTTCACCCTTGCAACAAATAGTTTTTGAGGCCCCACTATGCTCCAGGCACTGTGCTAGGCACTGAAAGGTAAATTCAGAATTGATTTCAGAGGCAGAAAGGAATGCTTGGGGTGGGCATTCTCAGCTTTCTTCGACTGAACTCGTGGCAGGCAAGCATGCTTTAAAAAGAGAAGCCTTCACTTGCACTGGCATAGTAAACACGATAAACCACAAACTCTGACCCGTGTCCTTCTGTCTAAATTTAACCCATGAGTGTTTTGAGAGGTAGAACTTTTGGACTCTGGGTATGGTTTTCTGAACACTTGAAGAAAATAGCACTAGGTCACAATTTTGGAGTGGTAAGATGCAGCCTACTTCTTAAAAGTGAAATCTGCTGAGATTCATTACATATTTATTCCTATATTCCCAGTGACTAACAAAATAATTTTAGAGCTGGTTTATTTTTTCCTATGATTTATTTTATATTAGCAATGCTTCCTAATCTTTATCTTCAAGTTTCTCCATCCTCTCTCTCATGATGTCGACTTTGGGATTATTGTAGTATGCCCTCTATAGAGCCTGGGAAGAGAGCATCGGTTTTCCTTATCAGCACATGGAAGAGAGGGATTGCATGGGGTGGGGGTGTTCTTAAAAGCATTGTATTCTATATGAGTAAATAAAATCAGGATATTTTCCATCATTAAATATTCTCTTATAAAGTATAAGAAGTTAACTCCACCGACTGAGTTTGATCCTAGATGAGAAAATTTTCCAACTTGGAAAATTCATGTTTGTATAGCCCGCTTACTTGGAAAATAATGGCTTTATGTTTACTATCCGACAAAACCCTAAGTGTAGAACAACAGACTCCCCAAGGGACTCTCCGGCTCCAGTCATTACAGAGGTGAGGCTGGAGCCCAAGAGGAAGGAAACAGATTGCACTGCACATGAGCATGACCTAGTGGCGGGTTCACTGAGTGGCATTTATGGCAGTAAGAAGAGGCTACTTGTCTGATTTCCAAGTGTCAGGGTAAGGGATGTGTATGCAGCTGTTGTTCACGGAGAGGTGAAGAACAGGAAGAATAGATTCTTTGAAAGAAAGCATAAGTAAGAGAAGGACATTCACAATCTCTTAATATTAAGCCATTGGATCTCCCCACTGCCTTCAGGAACCCAGAACCATCAAAAGCACTTCTTTGCATAAGTAAACAGAATGTTCTTCACATTCTTCACAAGGAACCAAAAATGATAAACTTTGCCTCATATTGGCTCCCAAACCATTGTGGGGAGTTTATTTAGACTGTGAGACACTTAACACAGCTTATCATGGGAAGCATGGCTTGCCATACACAGTTCATCAGGGGATCACTGGCCAGTGTGCAGTGATATTGCTAAATAATGTAATACGAGTGGGATGCCTCAACACTAGAGAAAATGTAAAAATGCTATGTTATGTTTTATAGCCAAACATGTATCTCTATATATAAAATTACATATTATAAGTATATGTATTACATATTATACATATGTATGTGTGTGTGTGTGTATATATATATATATATATGCCAAAGACCCTCTATAGTCCTTTGACATCATGGCTTTGCATGCCTGTCAACATTCTGATTAAAGTTGACTACATGGCAAATTATCTGAAGCACTTTTTATAAACTCTCAATGATAAGTGTTTCATCTTAAACACATTATTATTGATATAATGGGTAATATTTTGTTCCCATCAGATATTATAGAACTAGACACTTCCTACCCAGTATTGTAAACTTACTACAATATTCCTATAATTGGTCTCAGTAATTTGAGGGAATAAATAAGGCCAGAAATGCTAATATTATAGTTCTGCTTTAAAGAAAAAAAAAGTTGAGTCTTAAATGCCTCCTTTGAAAATCGTATTGCATAAGTTTGCGTATTATCTTCATAAGGCTCATCTATACATATCAGAAAATCCCTTCTCCTTTAAGCTAATTTGTGCTGGGTTTTTCTGTCCTTGCAGCATAAATTATTCTAGCTAATACAGGACATTATGAACCTTCCCTTCCTATAATAATCTGAGAATAGGAGACTGAGGCCCAGATCACACAGTATACTTGTGACTAAGTGGAGACTAGAACCCAGGTCTCTGTACACCTAGTCCAAACCCCTTTTTGATAAATCATACTCTATCCTATACTCTCAATGCTGCCACTTTCACTTCTAATCAGAGATGTGATCATTTAAAAAGTCTCTTAACAGTTCATGGGTTTACTATTTAATAATAAGTTTGAGTATGTAGGCAAGATGACTAAACAATTATTTAAATTTATATAGATATGTTGTTTGTAAATATTTTCTCCAAAGTGATCTACAGATTCAATACAATCCCAGTCAAGATCTCAATGGCATTTTTTGCAGAAATAGAAAAACAATCCTAAAATTCATATGGAAACATAAAAGATCCCAGGTAGCCAAAGCAATTTTTAGCAAAAAGAACAAAGCTGGAGGCTGATTCCAAATATATTACAAGCAAATAAAAAATGTTTCAGATAATTTGCCATGTAGTCAACATTAATCAAAATGTTGACAGGCATTCAAAGCCATGTTATCAAAGGACTATAGAGGGGCTTAGGCATATAAATATATATAATACACGTATTTATTTGTAATATGTAATTATACATATATGATACATGTTTGACTATAAAACATTACTGAATAATATTCCATTGTGTTTATATATGCTTAACATCAGAAAAATGCAAATCAAAGCCACAATATCACCTCACACCTGTCGAGATGGATATTATCCAAAAAACCAAAGATAAGTGTTGCGGAGGATGTGGAAAAAAGGAAACCCTTGTACGCTGTTGGTGAGACTATGCAGCGGTGCAGTCATTATGGAAAACAGTATGGCAGTTACCCAAAAACTAAAAATAGAACTACCATGCAATCCATCTAGTAATCCCAGTCCTCGGTATATATCCAAAGGAATTGAAATCTGTATCTCAGAGAGATACTTGCACTTCATTGCAACATTATTCACAATAGCCAAGACATGCAAACAACCTAAGTGTCTGTCATGGGTGAATGGATTTTAAAAATGTGAGGTAGGGCTTCCCCGGTGGCGCAGTGGTTGAGAGTCCGCCTGCCGATGCAGGGGACGCGGGTTCGTGCCCCGGTCCGGGAAGATCCCACATGCCACGGAGCGGCTGGGCCCGTGAGCCATGGCTGCTGAGCCTGCGCGTCCGGAGCCTGTGCTCAGCGACGGGAGAGGCCACAGCAGTGAGAGGCCCGCGTAACGCAAAAAAAAAAAAAAAAGTGAGATAGATAGATAGATTGATAGATAGATACACACACACACACACACACACACACACACACACAATGGAATATTATTCTTTTTTAAGAAAGGATTCCTGCCATTTGCATCAACATAAATGCACCTATCACTTATGCTAAATGATATGTCAGCCACAGAAGGACAAATACTGCAAGACATCACTTATGTGATGGATCTAAAATAGTCAAACTCACAGGAGAAGAGAGTAGAATGATGGTTGCCAGGGCTGGTGGAAGGGGGAAACAAAATGCCAAAGGGCACAAAGTTTCAGTTGTGCAAGATGAATAAGTCTTAAGAGATCTACTATATAGCACTGTGCCTATAGTTAATAATACCATACTGTATAATACTTAAAATTTGCTAAGAGAGTAGATCTTATGGGTAATGTTCCTATCACACAAAAAATTAATAAATAAACGGGGCAGGAAGAAACTCTTGGAAGTGACAGACATGTCTATGGATAGATTGTGATGATGGTTTCACAGGTGTATACTTATCTCCAAACTCATCACATTGTAGATATTAAATAAGTACAGCTTTTTGTACATCAATCATACCCCAATAGGGTGGTTTAAATATATATTTTTAATATTTAATTTAATATTATTCAATATTAATTAAATGTACTTAATGCATATTTAAATATATATACATATTCATGTGTACATATACACATATATAGCCAAATTACAATGGCCCCTACTTCACTATCTCAATGCCTCTGTCCTCGACATATATGCACACTTCAAAGCCTGTCCAGTTTTTTCTGGGCTCCCAACATTGAAAACCAGATTGTCAGCTGTAGTCACTATCAAGTGGCGTCAAGACATGTTCTCCTCCTTTGCTCTGGCTTCTCCTTGACCATGTCCACTGTCCTCCAGCAACAAAGCATTCATCCACACCAAGGCGCAGATGGAGGCTCAGGGAGAGAGAGGTTACACACCCCCAGCATATGGGTGCCAGCCTCTGGCGCTTGCACAGACTAATTCACCACTTAGCTTCAGTCCAGTGCCTGGCACATCAAAGATCTTGGTGTTACTCACTGGATACATGTGAACAGTGTAGGGGGTGGACTGGAGACCAGAGAGGACAGTGATTCAGAGACTACTAGACTGTTGGAAGAGTCCTTGAGCGCTAAACCAAGACACCAGCCAATGAGGCCAATTTTGAGAAATAGTTCTGAGACAGAATCACCAAATATTTGCAAAGGAGTTCTCCTCTCACCTTTCAGGAAGAGAGATGGTTGGAAAAAATGGATGTCAAGTAGACAACCAACCAAATGTCCAAAACAGGTTTTTACCAGTTCTGATCTTCTACTATCCTGAAGTCCTTGGTTCTTATCAAATATATTCAAAACCAAGAGTCATCCACATGGTCAGCCCCCCCCCCAGGACAGCCGGTGTTTCAGGAGACTTAGTGACTCTAGAAAGCCTTCAGGAAAACAAAGGTCCAGATAGCTGAAGAAGAGTCAATAAGACGTTTCAGAGAGATTTCCTATGTGGAAGCATGGCAGATGGGAAACTTAGGAGGCTGGGTTACAGAACCAAGAGTTCAGAACCCAGGACATGAGAGTACGTGAGAAGAAACACTTAGATAAGAGCTAGGGTGGAATGCTTGGGTGGATCATCTAGCTTTAAATAATAATGACCATAAAAGTAGTAAAAGCAATTATTATCTTCTGTTGCAACCTCATATGGTCTGGGCAGTATACCACCTGCTTTATACATGATAATATATTTATTTCTCACTAGTATGTGAGGCAAATAATATCATCCTATTAGAGATAAGAATTGAGACTCAGAAAGATGAAGAACCTTGTTCAAAGACGATTTTAAATACAGGACTTGTTTTACTTCAAAATGAAACAAGTGATCCTGTCTGTGGACTTTTACCTTCAGTCTTTAGATGCTGAGAGAACTTAAATTGCTATCAGTTTAGAAAAATAAATTATACCACAATTTCTGTATTATCTCTTTTCAACCAATAAACTCAAAGTAATTTACTAGGTATAATCCATATCTGATCTTAATAAAAATGAATATACCACTTTGTGTTGGGGGAGAGATAAATTAGGAATTTGGGATTAACAGATACACATTACTATATATAAAATAAACCACAAGGACCTACTGTATAGCACAGGGAACTATATTCAATATCTTGTAATAGCCTATAATGAAAAGAATCTGAAAAAGAACATATATATACATATATATTCACAATATATACATATATATATATAACTGAATCACTTTGCTGTACACGTGAAACATTGTAAATCAACTATACTTCAATAAAAAAAGTAAATAAATAAAATTTTTAAGAAAAAAAAACACCACTTTGATACATACTTTTTTCTTTCTCATGTATTCTTCCTTCATAAATTCCTTTTTGAAAAAAGACCACTTGGGCTTCCCTGATGGCGCAGTGGTTGGGAATCCACCTGCCAATGCAGGGGACATGGGCTCGAGCCCTGGTCTGGGAAGATCCCACATGCCGTGGAGCAAGTAAGCCCATGAGTCACAACTACTGAGCCTGTGCTCTAGAGCCAACGAGCCACAACTACTGAAGCTTGTGCGCCTAGAGCCCGTGCTCCACAACAAGAGAAGCCACCACAGTGAGAAGCCCATGCACCTCAACGAAGAGTAGCCCCTGCTCACCGCAACTAGAGAAAGCCCGCATGCAGCAACAAAGATCCAACACAGCCAAAAATAAATAAATAAATATATTTTTTTAAAAAATCACTTGGGTATTATAAGTGGTTCCACCACACTTATCCCTAATTCAGAAAGATGTGACTTGCCTTCCTGTTGTCCTTGAGTTTTCAAACTCACCAGCAAAAATAAGAACATGAATCTGATTATGAATTATTTCTGTTCCCACAACCAAACCTTATGTAGTTTTTCAAATCCCTATACTATTCAAATATTCTTTGGAAATATAGAAGGCTATTAAATAGTTTCTGGTACCAATTCCAATGTGGGGAGAGGAGGTGTTCCTCATACCAACAAGCAATTCTTTGGACACCAGATGAATGTCCTACAATTCAACTCCATTCTGACTCTATCTACCCAAAGAAAGCATCAGATTCGACAGGTTAAGGCTCCATCCAACAAGGCTCCCACTCCACCCCCACTTCAGATGCCAATCGCAAGCCCAGGTTGTCACCCGTGCCTCTCACCAACTAGATATAGATTGGAAGTTCCCAAGACCCTCTTCTTGGGCTCAAGTAATTTGCTAGAGTGGCTCACATAATTCAGAAAAACATTTTACTTACTAGACCACCAGTTTATTATGAAAGAATATAACTCAGGAACAGCCAGATGGAAGACACATACAGGGCAAAGCATGGCGAAAGAGTGTTGAGCTCCCGTGCTCTCTGAAGGCACACAATTCTCCCTGAATCTCCACTTGCTCACCAACCCAGAAGCTCTCAGAAGCCTGTCCTTTGGGGTTTTTACTGAGGTTTCACTACATAGGCATGATTAATTAAATCATTGGCCACTGGTGATTAATTCAACCTCCAACCCCTCTCCCCTGCCCAGAGGTCAGGGGGTGGGACGGAAAGCTCCAACCCTCTAATCATGTGATTGATTCTCCGGGCAACCAGCCCCCATCCGTAGGTGCTTTCTGAAAGTTATCTCATTAATGTAACAAAAGACACCTTTATCACTCTACACACTTAGGAAATTCCAAGGGTTTTGGGAGCCAGAAACTGTGGACAAAGACAAAATATATGTGAGAAATATATTTTGGTCATCTGAATGACCAAATATGTATTTTGTATAAATCACAATATCATAGCTATTTAATACAGAAATTCAAAACTACATGTTAGAGGAATGTAACAGCAGTTAAGAGTCTTGACATTCAATGTGAATCAAAGAAACAGGAGTTTCTCACTTCAGATGTCAGATCTGTATCAAGACAATTGTGCAAGAGGGAAGAGATATGGGAACATATGTATATGTATAACTGATTCACTTTGTTATAAAGCAGAAATTAACACATCATTGTAAAGCAAGTATACTCCAATAAAGATGTAAAAAAAAAAAAAGACTCTTAATTGAGCGAATTTACAGGTTATTATCAAGGGAAATGTAAGCAGTGTAGAGCCATAAACACAGGATTTGATTTGACTACAAGAGTGAGATCTCAAATTCCTTGTTAATAATAGAGTGAAGCTAGCAATCCACTGAGCTATGCTACCTTCTAGGAGAGTAAAAAGTGAGTGGTTTATTATTTTAAGGAAAAGGTACTTTGGTGACACACACTTTTCTTCCCAGATATAAATCACCTTTAGCTTTCCAAATCATTACTGCCTCCAAATTAAGATTCTAGAGCAGGGGGAGTGATAGGAACCTACAGAGGATCTCTGAATATGAGACAAAAGCCAGATACAGATGGGTATGAACCAAATAAATACTCAGTTTTTATAATACATGGGTGAGCTGAGGCTCTGGGAATTTGGGAGATCTCTGGAGAATGTAACTTTGGATCAGAGAAGTTTCCAGAAATTCATTCTGCTTTGCAACCACCACGGAGGGGAGAATTCCTAAAGATGTAGGAACCCATGTTTTTTGTTTTTAATTTTATTGGAGTACAGTTGCTTCACAATATCGTGTTAGTGTATACTGTACGGCAAAGTGAATCAGCCATATGTATACATATATCCCCTCTTTTTTGGATTTCCTTCTCATTTAGGTCACCACAGAGCACTGAGTAGAGTTCCCCGTGCTATACAGTAGGTTCTCATTAGTTACCTATTTTATACATAGTATAATAGTGTATATATGTCAATCCCAATCTCCCAATTCATCCTCCCCCCCTCCCCCTTGGTATCTACACGTTTGTTCTTTATATCTGTGTCTCTATTTCTGCTTTTGAAATAAGATCATCTATGCTAATGTGAGCAGAGCAGGGCAAGCACTTCCAGAATTGCATAAAACTAAATTATCGTCAGTGACCAGTGTGACTCTCTGAATGACTACAATCATCTAGAGGCTAGTATTTTCTCCTGTGCATTTCAAAACACCTGGAGTAGATGTTCTTTTGGAAGAGGAGAAGGCCAAGGTCAAAACAACCTGCCCCGCCGGGAGACCTTCAAGATGGCGGAGGAATAATACGTGGAGATCACCTTCCTCCCCACAAATACATCAGAAATATATCTACATGTGGAACAACTCCTACAGAACACCTACTGAACGCTGGCAGAAGACCTCAGACCTCTCACAAGGCAAGAAACTCCCCACATACCTGGGTAGGACAAAAGAAAAAAGAAAAAACAGAGACAAAAGAATAGGGACGTGACCCGCACCAGTGGGAGGGAGCTGTGAAGGAAGAAAGGTTTCCACACACTAGGAAGCCACTTCGCGGGCGGAGACTATGGGTGGTGGAGGGGGTAAGCTTCGGAGCCACGGAGGAGAGCGCAGCCACATGGGTGTGTAGGGCAAAGCGGAGAGATTCCCGCACAGAGGATCGGTGCCGACCAGCACTCACCAGCCCAAGAGGATTGTCCACTCACCTGTCGGGGCAGGTAGGGGTTGGGAGCTGAGGCTTGGGCTTCAGAGGTCAGATCCCCGGGAGAGGACTGGGGTTGGCTGCATGAACACAGCCTGAAGGGGGCTAGTGCACCACAGCTAGCTGGGAAGGAGTCCTGGAAAAAGTCTGGAACTGCATAAGAGGCAAGAGACCATTGTTTCCAGGTGCGCAAGGAGAGGGGATTCAGAGCATCACATAAACAAGCTCCAGAGATGGGCATGAGCCGCGGCTGTCAGTGCGGACCCCAGAGATCGGCATGAGACGCTAAGGCTGCTGCTGCAGCCACCAAGAAGTCTGTGTGCGAGCACAGGTCGCTATCCACACCTCCCCTCCCAAGAGCCTATGCATCACGCCACTGCGTGTGATGCAGGGACAACTTCCCCGGGAGAACACATGACACTTCAGTCTGTTGCAACGTCACACCAGCCTCTGCCACCGCAGTCTCGCTCTGCATTCTGTACCCCTCCCTCCCCCCAGCCTAAGTGAGCCAGAGCCCCCCCGATCAGCTGCTCCTTTAACCCTGTCCTACCTGAGCGAAGAACAGACGCCCTCAGGTGACCTACACGCAGAGGCGGGGCAAATCCAAAGCTGAACCGCAGGAGCTGGGCGAACAAAGAAGAGAAAGGGAAATTTCTCCCAGAGGCCTCAGGAGCAGTGGATTAAATCTCCACAATCAACTTGATGTACCCTGCATCTATGAAATAACTGAATAGACAACGAATCATACCAAAATTGAGGCAGTGGACTTTGGGAACAAATGTAGAGTTGGGGTTTGCTTTCTGCATCTAATTTGTTTCTGGTTTTGTGTTAATCTTAGTTTAGTATTTAGAGTTTATTATCATTGGTATATTTGTTTATTGATTTGGTTGCTCTCTTCCATTTTTTTATATAAAGATATATTTTTCTTTCCTTTTTCTCTTTTCTGAGTGTGTATGTGTATGTTTCTTTGTGTGATCTTGTCTGTATAACTTTGCTTTTACCATTTGTCCTAGGATTCTGTATGTCCTCTTTTTTTTTTAGTATAGCTTTTAGAGCTTGTTATCATTGGTGGATTTGTTTTATGGTTTGGTTGCTCTCTTCCTTCTTTCTTCTTTTTTTTATTACTTTATAATTTTTTTATTTTTAATAATTTTTTATTTTAATAACTTTACTTATTTTTATTTATTTTTTCTTTCTTTCTTTCTTTTTTTCTCCCTTTTCTTCTGAGCCATGTGGCTGACAGGGTCTTAGTGCTCCAGCTGGGTGTCAGGCCTGGGCCTCTGAGGTGGGAGAGCTCAATTCAGGACATTGGTGCACCAGAGACCTCCTGGCTCCACATAATATCAAACAGTGAAAGCTCCCCAAGAGATCTCTATCTCAACGCTAAGACCCAGCTCCACTCAACAACCAGCAAGCTACAGTGCTGGATACCCTATGCCAAACAACAAGCAAGACAGGAACACAACCCTACCCAATAGCAGAGAGGCTGCCTAAAATCATAAAAAGGTCACAGACACCCCCAAAACACACCACCAGACCTGCCCACCAGTAAGACAGGATCCAGCCTCATCCACCTGAACACAGGCACTAGTCCACTCTACCAGGAAGCCTACACAACCCACTGAACCAACCTTAGCCACTGGGGGCAGACACCAAAAACAATGAGAACTACAAACCTGCAGCCTGCAAAAAGGAGACCCCAAAACAAGTAAGTTAAGCAAAATGAGAAGACACAGAAACACACAGCAGCTGAAGGATCAAGGTAAAAACCCACCATACCAAACAAATGAAGAGGAAATAGGCAGTCAACCTGAACACAAATTAAGAGTAATGATAGTAAAGGTGATCCAACATCTTGAAAATAGAATGGAGAAAATACAAGAAATGTTTAACAAGGACCTAGAAGAACTAAAGAGCAAACAAACAATGATGAAAAACACAATAAAGAAAATTAAAAGTTCTCTAGAAGGAATCAATAGCAGAATAACTGAGGCAGAAGAATGGATAAGCGAACTGGAAGATAAAATAGTGGAAATAACTACCGCAGAGCAGAATAAAGAAAAAAGAATGAAAAGAATTGAGGACAGTCTTAGAGACCTCTGGGACAACATAAAACACACCAACATTCGAATTATAGGGGTTTCGGAAGAAGAAGAGAAAAAGAAAGGGACTGAGAAAATATTTGAGGAGATTATAGTTGAAAATTTCCCTAATATGGGAAAGGAAATAGTCAATCAAGTCCAAGAAGTGCAGAGAATCCCATACAGGATAAATCCAAGGAGAAATACGCCAAGACACATATTAATCAAACTGTCAAAAATTAAATACAAAGAAAAAATATTAAAAGCAGCAAGGGAAAAACAACAAATAACATAAAAAGCAATCCCCATAAGGTTAAAGCTGATCTTTCAGCAGAAACTCTGCAAACCAGAAGAGCGTGACCAGGCATATTTAAAGTGATTAAAGGACAAAACCTATGACTAAGATTACTCTACCCAGGAAGGATCTCATTCAGATTTGACAGAGAAATTAAAACCTTTACAGACAAGCAAAAGCTAGGAGAATTCAGCACCCCCAAACCAACATTACAACAAATGCTAAAGGAACTTCTCTAGGCAGGAAACACAAGAGAAGGAAAAGACCTAAAATAACAAACCCAAAACAATTAAGAAAATGGTAATAGGAACATACATATCGATAATTACCTTAAATGTAAATGGATTAAATGCTTTCACCAAAAGACATAGACTGGCTGAATAGATACAAAAACAAGACCCGTATATATGCTGTCTACAAGAGACCTGCTTCAGACCTAGGGACAAATACAGACTGAAAGTGAGGGGATGGAAATAGATATTCCATGCAAATGAAATCAAAAGAAAGCTGGAGGGGCTTCCCTGGTGGTGCAGTGGTCGAGAGTCTGCCTGCCGACGCAGGGGACACGGGTTCGTGCCCCAGTCCAGGGAGATCCCACATGCCACGGAGCGGATAGGCCCGCGAGCCATGGTCACTGAGCCTGCGCTTCCGGAGCCTGTGCTCCGCAACGGAAGAGACCACAACAGTGAGAGGCCCGTGTACAGCAAAAAAAAAAAAAGAAAGAAATCTGTAGTAGCAATTCTCATAACAGAAAAAGTAGACTTTAAAATAAAGACTATTACAAGAGACAAAGATGGACACTACATAATGATCAAGGGATCAATCCAAGAAGAAGACATAACAATGTAAATATTTACGCACCCAATATAGAAGCACCTCAATAAGGCAAATGCTAACATCCATAAAAGAGGAAATCGGCAGTAACACAATCATAGAAAAGGACTTTAACACCCCATTTTCACCAATGGACAGATCATCCAAAATGAAAATAAATAAGGAAACAAGCTTTAAATGATACATTACACAAGATGGACTTGATTGATATTTATAGGACATTCCATCCAAAAACAACACAATACACTTTCTTCTCAAGTGTTCCTGGAACATTTTCCAGGATAGATCATATCTTGGGTCACAAATCATGTGTTGCTAAATTTAAGGAAACTGAAACTGTATCAAGTATCTTTTCAGACCACAATGCTATGAGATTAGACATCAATTACAGGTAAAAAAACTGTAAAAAACACAAGCACATAGAGGCAAAACAATACACTAATTAATAACCAAGAGATCACTGAAGAAATCAAAGAGGAAATCAAAATATACCTAGAAACAAATGACAATGAAAACACGATGACCCAAAACCTATGGGATGCAGCCAAAGCAGTTCTAACAGGGAGGTTTATAGCAATACAATCCTACTTTAAGAAACAAAAAACATCTCAAATAAACAACCTAACCTTACACCTAAAACAATTAGACAAAGAAGAACAAAGAAACCCCAAAGTTAGCAGAAGGAAAGAAATCATAATGATCAGATCAGAAATGAATGAAAAGGAAATGAAGGAAACAATAGCAAATATCAATACAACTAAAAGCTGGTCCTTTTTGAAGTTAAAGAAAATTGATAAACCATTACCCAGACTCATCAAGAAAAAAAAGGGAGAAGACTCAAATCAATAGAATTAGAAATGAAAAAGGAGAACAACTGACACTGCAGAAATACAAAGGATCAAGAGAGATTACTACGAGCAACTAATTGCCAATAAAATGAACAATCTAGAAGAAATGGACAAATTCGTAGAAAAGCACAACCTTCCAAGACTGAACCAGGAAGAAATAAAAAATATAAACAGACCAATCACAAGCACTGAAATTGAGACTGTGATTAAAAATCTTCCAACAAACAAAAGCCCAGGACCAGATGGCTTCACAGGCAAATTCTATGAAACATTTAGAGAATAGCTAACACCTCTCCTTCTCAACCTCCTCCAAAATATAACAGAGGGAGGAACACTCCCAAACTAATTCTATGAGACCAACAACACCCTGATACCAAAACCAGACAAAGATGTCACAAAGAAAGAAAACTACAGGTCAATATCCCTGATGAACATAGATGCAAAAATCCTCAACAAAATACTAGCAAACAGAATCCAACAGCACATTAAACAGATCATACACCATGATCAAGTGGGGTTTATCCCAGGAATGCAAGGATTCTTCAATATATGCAAATCAATCAATGTGATACACCATATTAACAAATTGAAGGAGAAAAATCATATGATCATGTCAATAGATGCAGAGAAAGCTTTCGACAAAATTCAACACCCATTTATGATAAAAACCCCCCAGAAAGTAGGCAAGAGGGAACTTAACTCAACATAATAAAGGCCATATATGACAAACCCACAGCCAAGTTCTTTCTCAATGGTGAAAAACTGAAAGCATTTCCACTAAGATCAGGAACAAGACAAGATTGCCCACTCTCACAACTATTATTCAACATGGTTTTGGAATTTTTAGCCACAGCAATCAGAGAAGAAAAAGAAATAAAAGGAATCCAAATTGGAAAAGAAGAAGTAAATCTGTCACTTTTGCAGATGACATGATACTATACATAGAGAATCCTAAAGATGCTACCAGAGAAATACTAGAGCTAATCAATGAATTTGGTAAAGTAGCAGGATACAAAATTAATGAATGAAATCTCTTGCACTCCTATACACTAATGAAGAAAAATCTGAAGAGAAAATAAGTAAACACTCCCATTTACCATTGCAACAAAAAGAATAAAATACCTAGGAATAAACCTACCTAAGGAGACAAAAGACCTGTATGCAGAAAACTGTAAGACACTGATGAAAGAAATTAAAGATGATACAAACAGATGGAGAGATATACCATTTTCTTGGATTGGAAGAATCAACATTGTGAAAATAACTATACTACCCAAAGCAATCTTCAGATTCAGTGCAATCCCTATCAAACTATGAATGGCATTTTTCACAGAGCTAGAAAAAAATTTTCACAAGTTGTATGGAAACACAAAAGACCCCGAATAGCCAAAGCAAGGTTGAGAAAGAAAAACGGAGCTTGAGGAATCAGGCTCCCAGACTTTAGACTATACTACAAAGCTACAGTAATCAAGACAGTATGGTACCAGCACAAAAACAGAAATATACATCAATGGGACAGGATAGAAAGTCCAGAGATAAATCCATGCATATATGGCCACTTTGTCTTTGATAAAGTAGGCAAGAATATACAATGGAGAAAAGACAGCCTCTTCAATAAATGGTGCTGGGAAAAGTGGACAGCTACAAGCAAAAGAATGAAATTAGAACACTCCCTAACACCATACACAAAAATAAACTCAAAATGGATTAAAGACCTAAATGTAAGACCAGACACTAAAAAACTCTTAGAGGAAAACATAAGCAGAACACTCTATGACATAAATCACAGCAAGATCCATTTTGACCCACCTCCTAGAGAAATGGAAATAAAAACAAAAATAAACAAATGGGACCTAATGAAACTTAAAAGTTTTTGCACAGCAAAGGAAACCATAAGCAAGACTAAAAGACAACTCTCAGAATAGGGGAAAATATTTGCAAGTGAAGCAACTGACAAAGGATTAATCTCCAAATTTTTCAAGCAGCTCATGCAACTCAATATCAAAAAGGAAACAACCAAAGCCAAAAATGGGCAGAAGACCTAAATAGACATTTCTCCGAAGAAGATATACAGATTGACAACAAACACATGAAAGGATGCTCAACGTCACTAATTAGAGAAATGCAAATCAAAACTTCAGTGAGGTATCTCCTCACACCGGCAGAATGGCCATCGCCAAGAGATCTACAAACAGTAAATGCTGGAGAGGGTGTGGAGAAAAGGGAACCCTCTTGCACTGTTGTGGGAATATAAATTGATACAGCCGCTATGGAGAACAGTATGGAGGTTCCTTACAAAACTAAAAATAGAACTACCATATGACCTAGTAATCCCACTACTGGGCATATACCCTGAGAAAACCATAATTCAAAAAGAAGCATGTACCACAATGTTCATTGCAGCTCTATTTACAATAGCCAGGACATGGAAGCAACCTAAGTGTCCATCGACAGATGAATGGGTAAAGAAGCTGTGGCACATATGTACGATGGAATATTACTCAGCCATAAAAAGAAACGAAACTGAGCTACTTGTAGTGATGTGGATGGATCTAGAGACTGTCAGAGTGAAGTAAGTCAGAAAGGGAAAAACAAATACCGTATGCTAACACATATATATGAAATTAAATAAAAAAGGTTCTGAAGAACTTAGTGGCAGGACAGGAATAAAGATGCAGACGTAGAGAATGGACGTGAGAACATGGGGAAGGGGAAGGGGAAGCTGGGACAAAGTGAGAGAATGGCATGGACTTATATATACTACCAAACGTAAAATAGCTAGTGGGAAGCAGTCGCATAGCACAGGGAGATCAGCTCAGTGCTTTGTGACCACCTAGAGGGGTGGGATAGGGATGATGGGAGGGAGATGCAAGAGGGAGCAGATATGGGGACATATGTATATGTATAGCTGATTCACTTTTTTATACAGCAGAAACTAACACACCATTGTTAAGCAATTATACTCCAATAAAGATGTTAAAAAAAAAAAAGCCCCCAAAGTAGCTGTGCTTCCCTGGAATCTCCATAGAGATTCCATAAGTGACACGGAGCTGAGCAACTTGGACCCACTACACAGAGAACCCAGTTGTCTATCCTCTAGCTTTCAGACCCTGGGGCACGCCCACTGACTAATTCAGGAGCAAAATATCCTTTCTGTATGGCTAATGTCATTTTCATGCCTCAGCTTGATGTACAACAAAAGACTTTGGGTTAAGGCTCCATTCCAAGAAAGAGACCTTATTAACTGACTGCCTAATTTCCAAGTTAGAAATGCACAAATCTCTTTCCAAATGGGAGGTGGTGTGTAGCTTTGAAATAATTTCAATGGTTCCATAGCTGAAGGCCAACTGAGATTTTAGCTTCATCTTCTGGAAGACTATTCAGCCATGTACATTAGCTGGAGTTTGAAAGCAAAACAAGTAGTAAAAGAAAAAAGGAAGAATTTTAAAGGAGAATGAAACAACCACAACAAGACAAATAACCCTGAATCACAAATTAAAACACTCCCATTGGCAGAGACACAAAGGTAATATTTTCACTAGAATGAGTAGTCCTAGAAAAATTTGTTCTCCAATATCAGACACAACCAGGCCTTTCCTTCCATATGAGACATGAATGTCTCCTTTTTCCACTTCATCTTTTGTAGTTATCCAAACAAAATTTTAGCAGCAGAAAAAATAATGAATTTTGTCCTTTTAGGTCCAGAATTTCCTCGTTAATGTATTAACTCCCTGGCAGTAGTCAAACAGGGCACTCTAACTCCAGAATATTTCCTTTTCTTTTATCACCTTTAGAATTCCAATGTCACCGAATAACTAACTATATTCTACTTACTTTTGTACCAGTGCAAGAAGCAGACGTCTTAAGAGCACATGAATTTCGTCCTACTGAACCTTTGAGAGGCTTTTATAGCACAGAGGCAGACTGCTGTTTAAAACGTTCTTTTTTGTTTTTAAATGTGTGTCAGAACACTTTAACTTCAACCATTCTGCTAAGAGCCTGTTGTTTTAGTTCAAAGTGTACACAAAGGAGAGGATCACCACGTATGAACTAATATTTGCTTAACTGTCTTCATTTCCCCAGTGCCCTGCAATTCAAGTGCCCTGTATTCCTTTCTTTAGCAGTCATGACGGTAAGTGAAGAAAAATTGCGTTGTTCCTCAGTACAGCACTTGCCGAAGAGTTTAGTGTTTGGCCTCTTGTTTCTCACAACTGTGTGTTAAATGATGGCTTTACTTTCACGGAGGCTAAGGAACAAGAGGTCCAGGGGGTTAGATCAGGTAAGTTCTCTGCCCCTGAGTTGCTGCTTCATCCTCCAAAAGTCAGAGTGCCCACTTCTCCCCCCGTGTGTAACAGTTCTGAAAATAAATAACTACCACCCTGGGTGGTGGGTAAAAAGTAAACTTAAATGCAAAACCAACAGCAACAAGAGAAAGAGAGACAGAGACAGAGAGAGGAGAGGGAAGAAGACGAAGATGAAGGAAAGAGAAAAAAGACAGAAAATGGTCCCCGAAGACCATCCGGAAACTCACTAGGGTGGCCACTGCTCTCTGCTGTGGGCAGTAGTTGGATGCGAACCAACGTTGTCAATCATTCACTCCCAAAGCTGTCACGTGACTTGAAGTTGCAACGCAGAACAGCAATATCAAAGCGTGAAGTGGGGTGAAGAGAGGAACAACACAGCGGATCCTTGAATGTTGCTACACATCTGCGTTTGGGAAGATTTCCACAACTTTTCTTATCTTTCCTTCATCTGACCTTCATTTTTTCCTTCCCTTATCTCCTATGGCTCCCTTTCTAGAGCCCACCATGTAGCGACTCTAAAGGTGGGGACAAAGGGCTAAATTGTGACAGTGGTGGAAGGGGAGAAACACAGTCGGCTCCTTCACACTTCCTGCACCTGCCTGCCAGCTCCTCTGTTCACCCATCCCCCCAACTTCCCAGCCACTCGCTTGCAGGTGGTGGCTTTCTCAACACTGGTTCCGATGGTGGTAGTCCCCATAATTTCAAAACCCAGACTCCCAACATCACGCTGCCTTTTTTGTCCATTTCAGAAGTGCTTTTCAACCTGCCGAGAGCTCCTGAAGATCCAAATGCCGTATCATTTTTATCCACCTTTTCATTGCCACTGCTGCTTTGATCCCTTCGATTAACCGCGCTTAGAGAAAAGCTGTTTATTCTCTAGATGCTTAATAACAGCATTGCTTACAGGCGTATCCAAATAATGTCTGTGTATACTTGATCCCCGGAGGCACTCAATTTTTTTCAGTGTTGTTATACAATAAAGCTCTCTTTATAAGATTGTTTTTCAATTGAGTATTGGAAATAGAGAGGGGTAAGGCAAGTCCTATTTACCTTCACAGTTTCACACCCATTCCTCTCTAGAGGGAGCATGTGTCTCTTTTGGACCACAGGGCATTGCAGAGCCGAGCCAGGAAGTACAAAACGGTGTTCTCCTTCTGCCCATCCATACACCATGTTCCGTGTCCAGAGCCAAGTAAGGGAGCAGAGGTACTGCTCCCCACAGCAGCTAAGCCTGTGGTCTCTCCTCCAGGCCTCCCCAGGGAACAGAGCCTAGAACTATAGTTGATCCATCTCTGAACATAAGTGTTTTACTGTCTTTCTAAGGCCAACATCCCCCATCCCAGAGTCCTTTTGGATTTCTTCCCTTTTACAGGCCCCACTGAGACGTCTCTCTGCTCAGTCAACACTGCAGTTGTCTCTGGCTGGGCCCTCTGGGCCTTAAGTAGGTCGATTGTGACCAGAAAGTTCTAGTTGTTGCTTTTGCTTCTCACTGCAGGTGGCAAGCAGCTTCCTGTGTGTGGTTCACATCAGGCTCTGCTTATTATCACGGCATATCTTACCTGGTTTGTTTCTTCTTCTTTTCCTCTGGCCCCTGGCCCATTTCTGCAAAAGTAAGAATGTCGTTTCTTCAACAAATAAAGGATTTCCTCTGAGCTCTCATAGGTTTGGTAAAACCCCATTGCTTTCATATTTCTTTTCCCCACCTAGGAGCTCTTTCCAAAAAGCACTACACCACAAGTGCTATTGGGTGGCATACAATGCCAAAAATATTTTTTTTTATTTCATTTTGAGTACAAGCACTTGTAAAACCTTGGGCACATAAGCCCCATCACCTGCCTGAGTTCTCACCAGGCCGTGGACCCAGTTATTCAGAGATTGCATATCTAAGTCCTTTCTTTTTATTTACTCTTTCATTAGGAAGGAAATGAACATGGAATCAAAATCATAGCATTAGATTTTGCTCCTCATTGGTTAATTCTCTTCTTCGGGGAAAGGATTTGCAGAAATAGATTGAAAGATCAGTTTTTTTAAGTTTTGAAATAATCTATGAATATAGTAATCATTTATTGAGTGCTTACTTCAGGCACTGGGCTATATGAATTCAATAATATTGTAAGGGTACTATTACTATCTGCATTTTACAGATTTATAAATAGGTTCAGACTAACTAACCTGCTGAAGGTCTCAAACGAGAACATAACAAAGCAGAAGTATTAGTATAGATTTTACTGAATCCAAAACCTGTGTTACTAGCTGCCCTGCCAAGGAGCCTCCCTTACAGATAAACTTATATTATTATCCAAGCTCTCATAAAGATAATTTAGAGTTTAAGGCACCATAGCTGCCAGCATTTGTGGGGTTTTATGTTTGGTTTTTGCTAGCCCTCTACCTACATTTTAAAAAAAATCAGGGCTATTGATTCCCAGGATAATTGAACATGCTTCTGCCCCTCCTTAACTAGGTAAGGTCTCCGTACTGAATTCAGGTCACCTTCTGATTCCTTTGGCCTGTCATGTAGCAGTGTAATGACCCTTCCCAGTAGAACAACAGCCTGACAGTTGCACACTCTCTCAAACACATCACTAAAATATTTCAGACATGTTACCTGACATGCTGAATGTTAACCACGGTATTGCTCTAGGGGTATTCTTCTAAGACACTTTAGCTTTTGGTCAAATTCCACATTACTTCAACCAAACCTCTTATGAAACAACTTTCATAAAACTGTACAAATGAAACTCCTTTCTCTCACTCCAGAGAAGCCCCTCAGTTGCCACACAGAAACCATCTAAGCAAATCTGAATTTATCCTGATATTTAAAAGACTTTGAGTTTTCCTATTCCCATCGGTATTATCAAAACAGTAGACATTGGTACATTTTTAATGCACATTTCACATGTATAATCTCACTTAATTCTCACAACACCCCTAGGGGTGGATATTATTGTCTCATTTTACAGATGGGAAAACTGAGCTCAGAGAGCTTAGATAACCTGATAAGATTGGTAATCAGGTGAGGTCATTTGACTCCAAAACCAATGCTCCTACTCCTACACCACATTCTTGGTGCCTAACTGGCAGACACTTCCTTTCTTTCCTTTCAGATATTTCCTTTCCTTTCTGCTAATTGGTAGATATTTATAAGGACCTCTAGCACATGTCAAAATACGTCCTTTCTCTTTTCCCTGAAGGAAGGGCTCCCAGATGAGCAAAAAAAGACAAAGAAAACTTAAAGGCATAGCAAATGTCTTAGAAAACATTACAGAGCTGAGCCATTACCAACTTCTGGTGGTTTTCTTTCTTTTTTGGAGGGCAGTGATTCTGCTGACCCAATCACCTATAAAGTTCAAGTCTGGGCCTTTGTTGGAGCTAGTGGTCCAGGAAATACGCCACTCACAGAAGCTGATATGAAAAATTTAAGTTGTTAGCCACAATAGATATTGTAAACTATGATAAATATGTATGCCTTAGCCATTTGGCATTTTGAAATAACGCATTTCCATGCTTCCATAAGGTAGGTCTTGAACAACATGTAGCTCTATAGGATGGAGTCTTAAAGCTTGAAAGACAGAAAGTAAAGGCCAGTAGATTCTCATAAAGAAGAAGAAGGAATACAAGTTTCTGGATATGATTTTTAAACTCTTCTAACAGTTTCCTAGTTATATACCACCTCCAGGAGTGGCCAGCAAGTGTCTCATACTTTCACTATACCTGAGCACAGTAGTTAATATGCACTGTCCTCTATGCACTTGAACGGTGCTGCTGACCCACAGTAGGTCGGGTTTCTGTGCTGCTTTTTCTAATGCAGTGATACTTTGTTTTCACTGAAGTATAGTTGCTCTACAATATTATGTAAGTGACAGGTGTACAATATGTTGATTCATGATTTTTAAAGGTTATACACCATTTATAGTTATTACAAAATATTGGCTATAGTTGTACAACGTATCCTTGTAGCTTATTTTATACCTAATAGTTTGTACCTCTTAATCTCCTGCCCCTATCTTGACCCTCCCCCCTTCCCTCTCCCCACTGGTAACCACTAGTTTGTTATCTATATCTGTGAGTCTGCTTCTTTTTTGTTATGTTCACTAGTTTGTTGTATTTTTTAGATTCCACATATAAGTGATATCACACAGTATTTGTCTTTCTTTATCTGACTTATTTCACTAAGCATAATATTCTCTAGGTCCATCCACATTGCTGCAAATGGCAGAATTTCATTCTTTTTTATGGCTGAGTAATATTTCATTTATGCCACATATTCTTTATCCATTCACCTGTTGATGGACACTTGGGTTGCTTTTATATCTTTGTTATTGTAAATAGTGCTGCTATGAACATTATGTTGCATGTACCTTTTTGAATTAGTGTTTTCATTTTTTTCTGATATACACCCAGGAGTGGAATTGCTGGATCACATAGTAGTTCTATTTTTAGTTTTTTAAGGAAAATCTGTACTGTTTTCCACAGTGGCTGCACCCATTTGCTTTCCCACCCACAGTGCACGAGGGCTCCCTCTTCCCCATATCCTCACCAGCATTTCTTATTTGTGTTCTTTTTGATGACAGTCATTTTGACAGGTGTGAGGTGATGTCTCACCATGGTTTGCAAGTAATGCAGTGATGTTTGATCTACGTTCATTTGCTCTGCCTCACCTAGCCGCCCCTTCTGCTACTAGTGCATTTGTATTCATCAGGCACTGCTGACAGAAGCAGACACACAGGCTCTCCCTGTGGCACCATCCAATCTAACTAGCACACTCAGAGACCAAGCCCATGATGCTGAAGCTTAGTGTTCTAGCCACCAGGACACTTGGGGCTTGTTATTTTGTGCTGGTGGTGGTGACTTTTCATCATCCAGATCTTTCACTTCTCATAGAGTTTTCACCATTTTTCTAAAAGGAAGCATGGAGGCCAGAGCCAGACAACCTGGATTAGTCACATCTCTGCCACAAATTAAACATACCAAGCTGGACAAGTCCCTTAAACTTCCCTGACTCTCAAATTTCTTATGTGTAAAATGGAATAATAGTACCTGCTCTCCAGGCTGTTGGCAGGATTAAACAGTTGACACCTTTATAACATCCTCACCCCCCTTTGCCCAAAGGATAAAATCCTAATCCCTTTACATGATCTAAAACCCCTTTAGTTGCCCTCCAGTCTCATCCTTTGCCATTCTCCCCCCTTAAAAGTCTGTGCATCAGTCACGTCGAACTTCTTTCCCTTCCTTAAACATACCTCTCTCTTTTGCACAAACTCTTCCTCTCCCCCCTCCCCATCCTGGACTTTGCTTGGATAATTATTTAAGTCTTAGATTCCACATCAGTTCTCCCAAGAAGCTTTCTCTGACATCACCTCTCCCCTCCCCCAGCCAACTCTCCACTAGAACACTAGGTACTTTACATGTGAAAGCCATCACTCACTCACTTAAAAATATTTATTAAGCACTCAGTTTCTGCTCTATATTCTGGATAGAGTGAACAAGAGGGACAAGGTCTCTGCTCTCATTTTAGTCGGGGAACAAGAAAATAAAGAACTCAACTAATTAGTACTAAGGAGAAATTTAGGTAGGACAGGTTCATAATCCTCTATCCAAAACCACTGGGATTACAAGTATTCCAAAATTCAGGATTTTTCAATTTAGAAAGGTGATACAGTGCTCATACTATTTGTCAAACCAACAGGGTCTGAGTTGGCTCCCCATAAATCAAACACATTAATGTCATTGCAATAAACTATGTAAATATTCATAGTAAATGAAATAAAGATGATAGTACTAACACGTTTGCACTCAAGTTAAGAGGGAAATTCTTTCAGTTTTCAGAGGTGTCTGGATCTGGGAACTGTGGATGAAGAGGATGGGATGGAGAGATGCTTGGGAGGGGAGAAGGGCTTGAGATTGTGTGATCCGAGAAGGCCTCTCTTGGGAGATGACGTTGGAGCTGAGACAGGAAAGGTGTGTAGAAGCCTCACATGTAAAAGTCTGAGGGAAGAGCATGCCAGCCTGGAGGAGCCCCTCAAACAATGACCCAAAGGCTGAAGCTTGGTTTAATTAATTCTTTACTTTTCTGCCTCCTACTCTGGGTCATAAACTCACTAACTCTAGAGATCATGTTTCTCTGGTTCACTGTGGCACTGTGCTCCCAGTGTGGACAAAGGTGCCTGGCACAGAAGAGTTGCTCAAAAAACATTTGCTGAAGCAATGAAAATGATTGATTAACAAAATAAAATGAAGTAGCTTATTATCAAAGGGTTAGGTCAGAGGAGATCAATATGGCACACAGGAAGACCAAGATCTTAAAAAAACACAGAGGAAGCTGGTGAAATTGACACTAACAGGTCTCCAACTTCTACCATTTTGCTTTGTCCACTAAATTTGGGAGCCATTAGTAGCTCACGTGATCACCAGCAGTGCCTCTCCACCAGCAGACACTGAGGGAAGAAAGCCCTCGTTCTGGGATGTTTGCCAGCGGGGCAATAAGAAGTGTTTGCTAAAAGCAAAGCAGCTGCTGAGATGCAGTCATAAGGAACAGTCATGCTCAGTTATAAATGCACCCTCCCCCCAGCTCTGGCCCACAACCCTCTCTCTCTCCCGGCCTGGTGGGCCCTTCTTTTGGGTCAAGGCACTGAATCCACCCAGCCTGCCCAACAGTGGGGAGACACTGCATGGCTCCTTCAAAGCATAATTCTTTATGCCAAACCTTACATCAGAGAAGAGTCTCTGTAAAGTAAATCCCTCCTAGAGGCACTCCAGAGCTACTCCTTACTTCCTCCTCTGTGTTCCCCTGCAATGTTTCCTCAAACTCCAATAACTTCAAGTCTCTTCTGCAACCCGTGGTATGACAGACACATCAATCATAAAATCAGAGGCTGAAAGAGACATTGAGAGGTAATTTGAGTCACATCTTCTCCATTTTCAGACTCAGACACACTTAAACAAACTTTAGAAGAGAAGAATCTACCACCTATATTATTTTAAGCCCAGGAGGCAGAAATTCCATGATCTTTCATAACAACTCAAGTCATTGACTGTGGGGGGAGGGACGGGATTTACTTCTCATCCCAGTGAAGACCAAGACATGGTCTTTAATTAGAACTAATAACATTAAAAGTTTAAACTTATCAGAGGCTAATATTAAGAAATTAATGCTAGATGGCAGTAAAGTCAAAATCTGTAAATATTTTGTGTTCTTGCATGTGAGGGTCAAGATGATGGATGTTTGGAGGCAAAACAAAATAAGGAGATGACTCAAATAAAGGAGAGTGTAGCTTTTATTGACTGTTTTGGTTTCAGAAAAACACTTCTGTGAATTTTCTATCCTCCCTCATTGAAACTATAACAGCAAAAGAACAGCTATTTGCCTCTATTACAAATTAGGTCATCACTACATCTGGAAAACATTAATGCCCAGGGGTTTGCCCAGTTACGTCCACTAACGTTGCTAATAGGTTCCATTAAGCAGAGTACCTAGATTTCATCTCTCTTCTTTTCCTAAACTCTTTTTTAAAAAATAAATTTATTTATTTATTTTTGGCTGTGTTGGGTCTTCGTTGCTGCCCGCGGGCTTTCTCTAGTTGTGGCGAGCAGGGGCTACTCTTCGTTGCGGTGCGCAGACTTCTCATTGCGGTGGCTTCTCTTGTTGCAGAGCACAGGCTCTAGCGTGTGGGCTTCAGCAGTTGTGGCACGTGGGCTCTAGAGCACATTCTCAGTAGTTGTGGTACCTGGGCTTAGTTGCTCCGTGGCATGTGGGATCTTCCCAGACCAGGGATTGAACCCATGTCCCCTGTATTGGCAGGCGGATTCTTAACCACTGCGCCACCAGGGAAGTCTCTTTTCCTAAACTCTTAACCTTTCAGGTTCTCTTCTATCAGAGAGCTACTGGTTGTAGTATATTTGAATTTCTCCTATAATGAGCTGATTTTTAAAAAATACTCTTGTACAAGACAATTTGGAAGGGATCTACACACGCATATACCAAGACCACTGTCCTTTTTAAAAAAAAAAAATCACTGAATGATATCCAAACTATAAAAATCAATATACAAAGGTCCAACAAGGAACAAATAACCTGGTTGAACAAGTATGATTGAACAAGTCACCATGGCATGTACAAGGCATCATGGTACACCCTGTGGAGGATGCAAAGAGGCCTAAGATGCAGTGACTACCTTCAGCAAAACACCTCTCCAGTGTGACCTGGAGATACCTGCAGACACGGCAGCATGTGACAGGTGCAAGGTAGAGACCCAGTAATGCACAAATAGGAGTACAGAGGAGAGAGAACACGCTTACATCTGCCAGAGAAACATCTGCCAGTTTCACCAAGAAAGTGGCATTGGAACTTAGCCTTGAAGGATAGTGAATATTTTGGTATCATTTAAAAAAAAATAATAAGTCTTCATTTATTTAAGCCACTTCAGTCAGATTTTTTGCTGTTTGTGAGAGAATGCATTCCTGAATTATGTAGTGGAGAATGCCAACAACCAAAGATATTCTTTTTTAACTGAGGTATAATTGACATATGACTTTCAGTTGTACAACATAATGATTCGATATCTGAATAAATTGTGAAATGATCACCACAATATGTCTAGTTAACATCCATCCCCACGCATAGTTACCAAAAAAGTTTTAATCTTTTGGATTGCAAGACAAAGCTCCAACTCAGACTGGTTTCAATAAAGAAAGATTTTTGTTTCACTTAACAGAAGACCAAGGTAGAGAGGGCTCTGGGCTCATCATGAGTAACTTCATGATATCGGTCAGTTTCTCTCTATCTCCTCCGCTATTTTACAACCTTCATCTCTGATTGGGTGGCAGTAGTTCAAGCAACACATCCAGACACAGCCATGTTCAAGTGAAGAAGAGGAATGGTCTCCTTCACTGGAAGGGTAAAGCCTTTGCCAGCAGATTTCCTTTACATCTTGTTGGCCATATAAAGTTCCCTCAATCAATCCCTGCAAAAGACAGGGAATTCCCAGGGTTGGATTAGACTGCCCATCCTCTGCAGTGAAAAGTATCTGAGGGGGAGTCATCACAATGGATAGTATACAATGAAACAGACAGAAATGAAGGTCTGGGCATTCCTTGTGGAGGAAACATCACAAACAACAGCAAAGAGTCAGAAAAGATCAGGTATGAGAATCAGAATACAAATGTGAATAAGATACATAAGATATAGCAAGAGGATGAAGGGAAGGAAGAGAAGCAAAAAAACAATGAAAAGTATCATTTATTAGGCACTGTGTGTCAGACGTTATGCCCCAAAATTCACATACATCATCATATTCAGTTCTCACAATGACTGTTTTGTAAGGGATATGATTACCCCACATTTCAGATGCCAAAATTGAGGCTGACAGAGATTAAGAAATTGTCCAATTTCACATAGGTAATAGGTGGTGGGATTAAGATTTAATTGAAGATCCATTTAATTCCAAAATTCATATTTCAGAGGACAGAGGAATCTAATTTAGCTAAAGAATAGAGTACATGTATAGAGAGCACTGAAAAAAAGCCAGATATAATTGGGTCTGTGTTGTGGAAGAATTTAATACCAAAATAAGGAGTTTGGATTTTATTCTGTGGGTGAAAGGAGATATTGAAAATCTTTGTGTTAAAAAAAAGAAGTCAAGATTAGAACTATATTTTAGACAGAATATCCTGTCTGTGACTTGTAGAATGGATTATGATAGGAAATCTGACTACTGAATGACCTAAAAGGTGATGACAATAATTTGGCAAATCATAGAAAGGATTTGACTTCAAGTTAATGGCATTGGGGCTCAGGAAAAAAGAAGATGATGAAGAAGGAGAAGAAGAAGAAGGAGAAGGAGAAAGAGAAAAAGAAGAATTCTGTAGGAATTTGACAACTAATTGTAGGATATGTGGGATTAGGAAGAAGGTGAGGTGAAAGATGACTCAGAGCTTTGAAGTCTTGGAAACTGGATAAATGGTGGCATTATTCACATTAGAAGAAACACCAAGAGGAATTGTTTAGTTGGTGGGAGGAAGGGCAAGACTTTACTACTAACTTCTTAAAATTGTCCTTAAGCAGAGCCTTGATATTTAGCACAAGATGAGACAACAAAACAGGAAAGATCAGTGCTAGAGACTGAGAAGAAACATGCTAATTAGTTTTTCCACCTCTCCAAGTCTGTCTTTGATCTTTCCTCAATCCCTTCATTGTTTGGCAATTGCTCCATTAGAGGATGGAATAACACACACAGGGATGGTATAATTCAAATAAGCCCATTTTGCTACTTGTCAACAAAAGTTTTGACTACAGGAGGAGTTCGCCATAAAGAAACCTAATTAAAAAAAATTGGAATTCACAAAAATTAACTTGCACAGGTCATATGATTAAGCAAAAAGATTTCCTCCTTTCAAAACAGTTGGCCCCAAAAGCCCTTTTGAATACTTCCTCAATCTGGCTTAATTTACAAATAACACATCCAAAAATGTTACCTGTACGTGAATAGCAACACTTTTCTTACTTTCTATGTTAAAACTGCACCAAATAAGATTTCAGCTGGGTTTATGTTAAGATTTCATTTATCCTTTTTCTACTTGACTATTGTGATCAATGTTAGAACACCCAGAATTTTACTACTGCTACTCATAAATTTTAACCTTACCTGAGGCTCAGAAGCCAATTATGAGAGTCTTAGCTGATTGAACAATGTTATAATGTAGTTATTTCTATTTTATATTACCATAGATGCTATCCTGGTGTTCTCTTAGCAGCTTAAAACAATGCCCACTTACTGGCTTACAGTTCTGTAAGTCATAAATCCAGCATGGTGTAACTGAGTTCTCTGCTCAGATATCACAAGGCTGAAATCAAGTTGTCAGCCATCTGAATTTGGAAGTTCTAAGAAAAATCCACTTCGAAGCTTGTATTCGTTGTTGGTAGAATTCAGCTCCTTGCAGTTGTAGGACTGAAGTCTCCATTTCCTCACTGGCTACTCTCTATGTGTTATTTTCGGGTGCTTTTCATGTGGCCCCCATAGGCAGTTCACATGACCTTTGCTTTCTTCCCCACCAACCAGTGAACATCTCTAGGACTCTGTCTTTTCTTACCATCCAGAGAAAACCCTTTGCCTTTAAAGAACACCTGTGATTAGGATAGGCCCACTCAGATAATCTCACTATCTTAATATCAACTGATCGGTTACATCTCCAAAATCCCTTTGCCAAGTAAGATAACATAATCACAGGAATAATACTAGGAGGCAGAGATTGTGGGGCCATCGTAGAATTCTACCTGCTGCACATACTGTTATATTTTATTTATTATTTTTGTTTGTAATAACATCACAGTTATTATAAACCCTAATAAATTCTGAACAAATTGTCCCTTTAGTTTTTCTCCAAAGATACTACGCTCATCTCTTTTCTTCTACTTGACCTTTTAAAATTGTTTTCCTTTTGCCTTGCTCCATTCTGTAACATTTCTTTGATGTTTCTTTTTCCCTTTACTTCTTCTTCCTTATTCATTTTCTCTCTATTCATCTCCAACCTCCTCTTTCAATGTCTCCAGGTAAGGATATTGTCATTTTGTGTATATTTTACACACAGATGTTCTGTAATTATTTATAATGATGTGCTACACTTCTATGGTGTCTCTCATCAAAACCTCAAAGCTTATAAGCATTAATTATGCAATGTAAAAATACACTGTGAGGATGTAGCAAGTGATTATTCCATTTTACGGATGGGAAAACTAAGACTGAAAGTGGTCAAGAATCTTCCTAGATCATCCAGTTAATAGAGAAAAGACAGGGGTTGAAGCCTGGTAATTTGTCTTCCCCTTCCTCTGATAACCCTTAGGGAAGTGTTTTTAAGTTCCTCCCAATGATTATAGGTTCAGAACTTCTCTCTTGTCATTGATGGTTTCTCTGCCACCTACCAGCATCCACACAGGAAATGATATGTTCAGGAAGGAGGCACTGGTGATGTTAAAGCCTGACAGAGCGTGTGGAGGGAAATAATTTAGGTGAAAGAGAACCAGAGCCAAACCCTAACAGTGGCCAGAATTAACTGGGGAGTGAGGGGTTCAGACATACAGTCACCAAACTCCTGAACTAAAAGAAACTATGGAAACCATCTAGTTCTCACCTGACAAGTGATGAGAATGAATCTCAGAGAAGCAAAGTGGCTTAAACTTTATTCCAGAATGAGCTCAGAGCTGAGCTGGTATCAGAGTCCCAGTGTTGGGACAATCAGGGCAATGACCTTCCCACTGTGTCTCGCTGCACTGTGCTTCCCCCTCTACTCCCCACTACCCTCTAGTGGTGGGGGGAGGAAGTGGAAATTTGGGGGCAGCGTGCTGGCACAGGCTGGACGTTTGGGGTGGGAAAGAAAGGAATGGCTCTAAAATGTGTTTCAAGTTGATACATACTAAATGTTGTTAAAGAGGAAATTCTACCTCCTGGTCATCTGTGCTTTGTTCTTCATTGTGGCTTAATTCTGGTCCCCACTCCTAAGAGCAAGATGGTCTTACTTCTCTATTTTCCATTTTATGTTTACCTTAAAATCTTTTTCTAATTTGAAAACTCTCTCCACTCCCAACCACCATGGCCTTGCCCCCAAATCAAACGTTTGGAGGTGAGAACAAGTGGCCCCATTTGAAGAGAACACAGTTAGAATTACTCTAAACTTTGTTTTAGAGTCTTCCAAGCTCTTTAGTCCACTATTTTTAAAAAGGAAATGTGTATACACCATAAGAAGACACATCTAACAGTTGTAAAGTTGCCATTCTTAAATAAGGAGTATTTCTTGAGGTACTTTTGAAAATAATTTCTCGCAGAAAAAACCCAAAAAAAACCTCCTGTGGAGAAGTGGCAGTTGAGTAAACACTTCATGTGAGCAGGTGGAAGCAAAAAAGCTATCCTGTCAAAGGTTCACAGGCACCCAATACTCAAACCAGAAAATTGCAAAGCAGCATGAAAACGGCGGAACTGCAGTTTTATTGTGCCTGAAATCCTAAAGTTAACCTGCCTGTGACCTTTTTTGATTATGGTCTTATAGCCTTCCTTTTCTACCCATAGAGCTGAAAACTGAAGACTGTGAAAATACAGAAAATTCTTGGATCTGTCTGCTTTTGAAATTGGTTTTGAAATTCTTTCAAAAATAAAAGTTATTTTTCAGAGCATTCATTATTTTGAACACACACACCCCCACACAAAACTTCTGTCTGCCTAGATCTAGTCTGATACCAAGGCCTCCTGAAATGTTTTTTAATTAAATTTGAAATTTTAGTGTAGACAAATGATCTTTATAGATGAATTTTTTTTCAGTGATTTGAATTGTCAACATTTGACAGCAATTACTTTTCAGGTTAGAGCCTTATGGAGGCCTAGCTTTCACTCTCCCTCTAAATACACTTTTTATACTAGTTTACAGTCCTAAAACACATATAATTCTTAATTTTTTTTTTTTTTTTTTTTTTGCAGTACGCGGGCCTCTCACTGTTGTGGCCTCTCCCGTCGCGGAGCACAGGCTCCGGATGCGCAGGCTCAGCGGCCATGGCTCACGGGCCCAGCTGCTCCGCGGCATGTGGGATCCTCCTGGACCGGGGCACGAACCCGTGTCCCCTGCATCGGCAGGCGGACCCTCAACCACTGCGCCACCAGGGAAGCCCTAATTCTTAATTTTGAGATGCTGTTTTTAAAGTAATAGTTATGGCTCCATTATTTTAATTTTTTCAATATGAAAAAGGCAAGATTTGGGGGCACACTTACTAAGTGCTCTAAATTATAAAGTCACTAATATGCTTTTTAATACAGAGAAACATTTAGAATTATCAAATATAGAAAATAGGTATATACTCTAGCTTTTGTTTGATACTTTGCATAATTGTGTTAAAAATCTTACTTTTATAGAGTATTGAAAGACAGGGGGGAAAGTAATGACATAATGTTTAATGAAAAGATCAAGACAGCTTCTCAGTGATTCTAATTCTTAACAAGCTTCTTCCTACTGCCCTCCACCACTCAACCTGAACAAAGTAGTAAGGGTTAGGGTTAGGGTACTTAAAAAGCTTTATACATTTCAACACTGCTTATTGTTTTGTGTTTTTCTTTAATGCTACAAAACTAACAAAAAAGAGAACTTCCTTATCTTGGTAAAATAGAGTATGATTCAGCCATAAAAAAGAAGGAAATCCTGCCTTTTGTGACAACATGGATGGAATTTGCAGACATTATACTAGGTGAAATAAGTCAGACAGAGAAAGACAGATACTGTATGTTGTCAGTTATATGTGGAATCTGAAAATGTCTGAATTGAATTGAGACATTGAGAGTAGAATGATGGTCACCAAGGACTTGGGGGTTGGGAAAATGGAGACACATTTCTCAAATAATACAAATTTCCAGCTATAAGATAAATAAGTTCTGGGGAATCTAAAGTACAGCATGGTGATCATAATTAACAATATTATATTAAATACTTGAAAGTTGTTAAGATAATAGATCTTAAATGTTATCAACAAAAAAAGTGGTAATCATGTAAGGGTATAGAAGTACTAACTAACTTTATTGTGGTAATTATTTCACAATATATACATGTATCAAATCATTATGGTGTACACCTTAAACTTACATATGTTATATGTCAATAATATCTTAATAAAGCTGGAGAAAAACTCCCTGTGGAATCTCTTCTCTTTAGTCCTCTTTCCTTCCAATTGGAGGCAATGTCTGGACCATGGCACAAGGAGGACAAGCCAAACTGGTAGTATTGCTGAGTTGAGGTGGCAGAGATAGGTGTTCAGAACAGCAGAGACAGATAGAATTGGGGGGAAAAAAGAAGAGACTCCATAGAGAAGGAGCCCCACAAGTCTTTAGTTAAATATGTGCATGTGGAGGGTGAAACTACACAAGGCCAGGCAAAAACAAGTTCTAAGTAAAGAACAAATTACTAGAGAATTGTAAGCCAAACAATTCTCAGAGTGCACACATGGCTTGGAATTGTTCAAATTCCCTCCATTTAGAATGGAGAAACCTCACTTGAACACAAACTATAGAAGGTTCACAACCCAGCAGTAGCACTAAATTTTTCCTAGGGTAAAGGCTGGTCTAGATTTGTGCTTTAAAAGTCTTTAAAAAAAAAAAAAAACCCTTAAAGGGATCAATCTGATCTGGTTGTAACTTAACTACCACCCATAACAAAATCCAAGAGTCCTTAAAGGAAGATAACAAAATCCAGCACTCAACAAAGTAAAGCTCACAATTATTAAACAGGTGAAGATGCAAGAAAATGTGACCCATAATAATAAGAAAAATATAATACAATAGACATAGATCCAGAAATGACAAAAATGATGGAATTAACAGACAAAGATTTTAAAACAGATTTTGTAAATGTGCTGAATTTGCCCAAACAGTTAAACAAAAATATAAACACAATGATGAGATATATGAAAGATATAAAATAGAACCAAATGGAAATTTTGAAGATGTAAAATATATATGGAAAAATATTTTCCACTCAATTTAATTAATAGGATAATTAAACGATGAACACTCCCACCTTAGGACCAGTGCACTGAATGGAACCTCCCCCTGGGGCACTTTCTCACAGTTGTCCACAGGACTGATTCCCTCACCTTCTTCACATTATCACTCAAGTGTCATCATCTCAATGGATCCTACCCAGACACCCCTATTTCAGTTTGCCACTCAAATCACCCTCCCTCTCAGCACTCTAAATCACCCTTTATCCTCATATTTTTCCTTCTGTTCCAGGACTCTATTACCTTCAAAGCATACAATTTATCAGGCTTACTCCTTACTGTGTCTCTCTCCCATTAGAATGTAAGCTCTTTAAGAGTTGGGATCAGGGCTTCCCTGGTGGCGCAGTGGTTGAGAGTCTGCCTGCCGATGCAGGGGACACGGGTTCGTGCCCCGGTCCAGGAAGATCCCACATGTCATGGAGCGGCTGGGCCCGTGAGCCATGGCCACTGAGCCTGCACGTCCGGAGCCTGTGCTCCGCAACGGGAGAGGCCACAACAGTGAGAGGCCTGCGTACTGCAAAAAACAAAAACAAAACAAAACAAAAAAGAGTTGGGATTTTGTTTGTTCCTCACTGTATCCAGAGAACTTAGAATAGTACCTGGCACCTAGTCAACATTCAGTGTACACTGGTTGTTGAATTATCTTACATCACTAGCTAAGGTCGCCATTGAAAATGTTCCTCCTGCCATGAAAAGGAGGAGAGCATTGCACCAACACTTGGACCAACACAGAAACAGAACCAGAGTAAAGCAGAGGAGGGACACATGCTAAGGGTTCAGTTCTCATCCTTCAAGTGCTGGTTCCTACAGGAGCTATTCCAATACCCTTCCTAGATATATGTTTCCTAGATATATAAATAAATACATTTTTCTTTGACTGAGTTAGATTCTAATCAACTAAGCTCCAATATAAAATAAAAATTGTTTTAAATAAAGAAAAAAACGTTAGTTTCTGCCACTTAAAACCAAGAGTTGCAACTAACTAATTCATCTGGTCTGAGGGAGAAATTGGTCTAAAAAAGAAACTGCTTACCCTCACAGGTGGACCTTTTGACCTTCTTTTAAGAATATAATAAAGGAAGCACATGTATAAGACATCAAAAATGAAGTAAGATTTATGTTGTTGTGATCTTCGTGCAAAATCAATGTCCAAAAATGTGAAGGGTGTGCAATTTTACCCAACCTGCAAGCTAACAAATTATCCTGCCATGGTTGCTGGCAGAGACATGACACTCCCGGATCAGAAACAAAGGACAGTTCATTACTCACATCCATACAGTATCTGGAATATCAGCATTTTTTTTAAGTTCCCCAAGCCCCAGTTCCCACAGAGTCAATTGACACTGACATGTATACTGGTTGTGCTACAGGAGAGAAGGGAACCCAAAATCTTATAATGGGCAGTAAGCCTGCCAGACCTTCGGTCCCAGAAAGAGACATCATTTTCTTTTATCAGATACTAAACAAACTCACCCTTTCCTCCATAAGGAGATACTCTATCTTCCAAGGCTGGTCCCTACAAACATCCTTGACAAGATACTCTGAAAGAAAGGTACTCAGTGCCTCTACTCTCAAGACCTGCAGAAATGCAAGAGACCCATGGAGAATTGTGGCTCAGTAATCAATAGAGAAAGAAGTATTCAAATATTTATTGAGTGGTTAACTTTTTCCTACTATGAAGACTCTTACATTGCCCTTCTAAACTTATCATAGGTTCAGTATTTAGAGCTATTGTAAAACACAGGATTGTTTTATTTTTAAGATTGATTATTAAAGAATAGAGTTCATGTAATCATGAGCACTTGTATTTCCAGAGCACAAATAGAATATTGTCCTTCAAGGACATATCACTCCTGACCCTCAAGATGGTGGAGGAGTAAGACATGGAGATCACTTTCCTCCCCACAAATACATCAAATATACATCTAACTATGGAACAATTCCTACACACCTACTGAAAACTGGCAGAAGATCTCAGACTTCCCAAAAGGCAAGAAACTCCCCACGTACCTAGCCGTGTGGCTAACAGGGTCTTGGTGCTCTGGCCAGGTGTCAGGCCTGAGCCTCTGAGATGGGAGCCCCGAGTTTATGACATTGGACTACAAGAGACCTCCTAGCCCCATGTAATATCAATCAGTTAGAGCTCTCCCACAGATCTCCATCTCAATGCTAAGACCCAGCTCCACTCAACGCCCAGCAAGCTCTAGTGCTGGACACCCAATGCCAAACAACTAGCAAAACAGGAACATAACCCCACCCACTAGCAGAGAGGCTGGCTAAAATCATAAAAAGTTCACAGGCACCCCAAAACACAACACCAGACATGATCCTGCCCACCAGAAAGACAAGGCTGTCCACCAGCCTCATCCACCAGAATACAGGCACCAGTTGTCTCCACCAGGAAGCCTACACAGCCCATTGAAGTAACCTTACCCACTGTAGGCAGACACAAAAAAATAACGGGAACTATGGACTCACAGCCTGCAAAAAGAGACCCAAACACAGTAAGTTAAGGAAAATGGGAAGACAGAGAAACGCACAGCAGTTGAAGGAATAAGGTAAAAACCCACCAGACCAAACAAATAAAGAGGAAATAGACAGTATACCTGAAAAAGAATTCAGAGTAATGAGAGTAAAGATGATCCAAAATCTTGGAAATAGAATGGAGAAAATACAAGAAACATTTAACAAGGACCTACAAGAACTAGAGACCAAACAAACAATGATGAACAACACAATAAAGGAAATTAAAAATTCTCTAGAAGGAATTAATAGCAGAATAACTGAGGCAGAAGAACTGATAAATGACCTGGAAGATAAAAGAGTGGAAATAACTACCACAGAGCAGAATAAAGAAAAAAGATTTAAAAGAATTGAGGATCATCTCAGAGACCTCCGGGATAACATTAAATGCAAAAACATTCGAATTATAGGGGTCCCAGAATAAGAAGAGAAAAAGAAAGTTGAAAACTTCCCTAATTTGGGAAAGGAAATAGTCAATCAAGTCCAGGAAGCACAGAGAGTCCATACAGGATAAATCCAAGGAGAAATATGCCAAGACACATATTACTCAAACTATCAAAATTTAATACAAAGAAAAAATATTAAAAGCAGCAAGGAAAAAACAATAAATAACATATAAGGGAATCCCCATAAGTTTAACAGCTGATCTTTCAGCAGAAACTCTGCAAACCAGAAGGGAGTAGAAGGACATTATTAAAGTGATGAAAGGGAAAAACCTACAACCAAGGTTACCTAGGAAGGATCTCAGTCAGATTCAACAGAGAAATTAAAACTTTACAGAAAAACAAAAGCTAAGAGAATTCAGCACCACCAAACCAGCTTTACAACAAATGCTAAAGGAAGGTCTCTAGGCAGGAAACACAAGAGAAGGAAAAGACCTACAATAACAAACCCAAAACAATTAAGAAAATGGTAGTAGGAACATACATATTGATAATTACCTTAAATGTAAATTGATTAAGTGCTCCAACCAAAAAACATAGAATGGATACAAAAATAAGACCAATATATATGTTGTCTACAAGAGACCCACTTCAGACCCAGGGACACATACAGACTGAAAGTGAGGGGATGGATAAAGATATTCGATGCAAAAGGAAAGCAAAAGAAAGCTGGAGTAACAATTCTCATATAAGACAAACAGACTTTAAAATAAAGACTATTACAAGAGACAAAGAAGGACACTACATAATGATCAAGGGATCAATCCAAGAAGAAGATATAACAATTATAAACATTTATGCACCCACCACAGGAGCACCTCAATACAAAAGGCAAATGCTAACAGCCATAAAAGGGGAAACAGACAGTAACACAATCATAGAAGGGGACTTTAACACCCCACTTTCACCAATGGACAGATAATCGAAAATGAAAATAAATAAGGAAACACAAGCTTTAAATGACTCATTAAACAAGGTGGACTTAATGGATATTTATACAACATTCCATCCAAAAACAGCACAATACACTTTCTTCTCAACTGCTCATGGAACATTTTCCAGGATAGATCATATCTTGGGTCACAAATCAAGCCTAGGTAAATTTAAGAAAATTGAAATTGTATCAGGTATCTTTTCCGACCACAACACTATAAGACTAGATGTCAATTACAGAAAAAAAAACTGTAAAGAATACGCACATGGAGGCTAAATGATACGCTAGTAAATAACCAAGAGATCACTGAAGAAATCAAAGAGGAAAACAAAAAATACCTAGAAACAAATGACAATGAAAACATGACAACCCCAAACCTATGGGATGCAGCAAAAGCAGTTCTAAAAGAGAAGTTTATAGCAATACAATCCTACCTTAAAAAACAAGAAAAATCTCAACTAAACAACCGAACCTTACACCTAAAGCAATTAGAGAAAGAAGAACAAAAAAAAAAAACCAGAGTTAGCAGAAGGAAAGAAATCATAATGATCAGATCAGAAATGAATGAAAAGGAAATGAAGGAAACAATAGCAAAGATCAATAAAACTAACAGCGCGTTCTTTGAGAAGATAAACAAAATTGATAAACCATTAGCCAGACTCATCAAGAAAAAAAGGGAGAAGACTCAAATCAATAGAATTAAAAATGAAAAAGGAGAAGTAACAACTGACACTGCAGAAATACAAAGGATCATGAGAGATTACTACAAGCAGCTATATGACAATAAAATGGACAACCTGGAGAAATGGACAAATTCTTAGAAATGTACAACCTTCTGAGACTGAACCAGAAAGAAATAGAAAATATGAACAGACCAATCACAAGCACTGAAATTGAAACTGTGATTAAAATTCTCCCACAAACAAAAGCCCAGGACCAGATGGCTTCACAGGAGAACTCTATCAAACATTTAGAGAAGAGCTAACACCTCTCCTTCTCAACCTCCTCCAAAATATAACAGAGGGAGGAACACTCCCAAACTCATTCTATGAGGCCAACATCACCCTGATACCAAAACCAGACAAAGATGTCACAAAGAAAGAAAACTACAGGCCAATATCACTGATGAAAATAGATGCAAAAATCCTCAACAAAACACTAGCAAACAGAATCCAACAGCACATTAAAAGGATCATACACCATGATCAAGTGGGGTTTATCCTGCGAATGCCAGGATTCTTCAATTTATGCAAATCAATCAATGTGATACGCCATATTAACAAATTGAAAGATAAAAACAATATGAAAATCTCAATAGACGCAGAAAAAGCTTTCGACAAAATTCAACACCAATTTACGATAAAAACCCTCCAGAAAGTAGGCATAGAGGGAACTTACCTCAACATAATAAAGGTCACATATGACAAATCCACAGGCAACATCATTCTCAATGGTAAAAAACTGAAACCATTTCCACTAAGATCAGGAACAAGACAAGGTTGCCCACTCTCACTGCTATTACTCAACACAATTTTGGAAGTTTTAGCCACAGCAATCAGAGAGGAAAAAGAAATAAAAGGAATCCAAATCGGAGAAGAAGTAAAACTGTCATTGTTTGCAGATGACATGATACTATACATAGAGAATCCTAAAGATGCTACCAGAAAACTACTAGAGCTAATCAATGAATTTGGTAAAGTAGCAGAATACAAAATTAATGCACAGAAATCTCTTGCATTCCTATACAATAATGATGAAGAATCTGAAAGAGAAATTATGGAAACATTCCCATTTACCACTGCAACAAAAAGAATAAAATACCTAGGATTAAACCTACCTAAAGAGACAAAAGACCTGTATGCAGAAAACTATAAGACACTGATGAAAGAAATCAAAGATGATACAAACAGATGGAGAGATATACCATGTTCTTGGATTGGAAGAATCAACATTGTGAAAATGTCTATACTACCCAAAGCAATCTACAGATACAATGCAATCCCTATCAAACTACGAATGGCATTTTTCACAGACCTAGAAAAAATTTTTCACAATTTGTATGGAAATACAAAAGACCCCGAATAGCCAAAGCAAGCTTGAGAAAGAAAAATGGAGTTGGAGGAACCAGGCTCCCTGACTTCAGATTATACTACAAAGCTACAGTAATCAAGACAGTATGGTACTGGCACAAAAACAGAAATATAGATCAGTGGAACAGGATAGAAAGCCCAGAGATAAAACCATGCACATATTGTCACCTTATCATTGATAAAGTAGGCAAGAATATACAATGGAGAAAAGACAGCCTCTTCAATAAGTGGTGATGTGAAAAGTGGAAAGCTACATGTAAAAGAATGAAATTAGAACACTTCCTAACACCATACACAAATGTAAACTCAAAATGGATTAAAAACCTAAATGTATGGCCAGACACTATCAAACTCTTAGTGGAAAACATAGGCAGAACACTCTATGACATAAATCACAGCAAGATCCTTTCTGACCCACCTCCTACAGAAATGGAAATAAAAACAAAAATAAGCAAATGGGACCTAGTGAAAATTAAAAGCTTTTGCACAGCAAAGGAAACCATAAACAAGTTGAAGAGACAACCCTCAGAATGGGGGAAAATATTTGCAAACAAAGCAACTGACAAAGGATTAATCTCCAAAATATCCAAGCAGCTCATGCAGCTCAATATCAAAAAAAAACAGACAACCCAGGCCAAAAGTGGGCAGAAGACCTAAATAGACATTTCTCCAAAGAAGATATACAGATTGCCAACAAACACATGAAAGGATGCTCAACATCACTAATCATTAGAGAAAGCAAATCAAAACTACAGTGAGGTATCACCTCACACCAGCCAGAATGGCTATCATCAAGAAATCTGCAAACTGTAAATGCTGGAGAGGATGTGGAGAAAAGGAAAGCCTCCTGCACTGCTGGTGGGAATGTAAATTGATACAGCCACTATGGAGAACAGTATGAAGGTTCCTTAAAAAACTAAAAGTAGAACTACCATACGACCCAGCAATCCCACTACTGGGCATATACCCTGAGAAACCATAATTCAAAAAAGTCATGTACCACAATGTTTATTGCAGCACTATTTACAATAGCCAGGACATGGAAGCAACCTAATTGTCCAGTGACAGATGAATGGGTAAAGAAGATGTGGCACAAATATACCATTGAATATTACTCAGCCATAAAAAGAAACAAAATTGAGTTGTTTGTAGCGAGGTGGATGGACCTAGAGTCTGTCATATAGAGTGACGTAAGTCAGATAGAGAAAAACAAATACTGTATGCTAACACATATATATGGAATCTTAAAAAAAAATGGTTCTGAAGAACCTACAGGCAGGACAGGAATAAAGACGCAGATGTAGAGAATGGACTTGAGGGCACAGGGAGGGAGAAGGGTAAACTGGGACGAAGTGAGAGAGTGGCATGGACATATATACACTACCAAATGTAAAACAGATAGCTAGTGGGAAGCAACCGCATAGCACAGGGAGATCAGCTTGGTGCTTTGTGACCACCTTTGGGGTGCGATAGGGAGGGTGGGAGGGAGAAGCAAGAGGGAGGGGATATGGGGATATATGTATATGTATATCTTATTCACTTTGCTATACAGCAGAAACTAACACAACATGTAAAGCAATTATACTCCAATAAAGATGTTAAAAAAAAAAGGAAAAAAAAAGGACATATCACTCCTATAACAGATTAACAGATAATGAAGGATGGGATTTTTTCTAAAAAAGGGCATCTCTCCACTAGATATTGAAAGGAGACCAATTTTATTATGTAAGTGAAGTGATTCCAAAAAAGACATGAACACTGATAGTGCCTAGACACTATTTGCCTATCAAGATGATATATAAACCCCAATAAAATTCCAATTGTTGAAACTGTGAGAAAAAAAGAATATTTCTAAGGTAGAAGCATAGGAGTGGGCAAAGATGGGAGGGAGGATTTCTATTGCTCTCTGTCATAGTCTTTTTTTTTTTTTTGATGTTGTGGGTAGGAATTTATTAATTAATCAATTTATTTTTGCTCTGTTGGGTCTTCGTTTCTGTGCGAGGGCTTTCGCTAGTTGTGGCAAGCGGGGGCCACTCTTCATCGTCATGTGCGGGCCTCTCACTATCGCGGCCTCTCTTGTTGCAGAGCACAGGATCCAGACGCGCAGGCTCAGTAGTTGTGGCTCACGGGCCTAGTTGCTCCGAGGCATGTGGGATCCTCCCAGACTAGGGATCGAACCCATGTCCCCTGCATTAGCAGGCAGATTCTCAACCACTGCACCACCAGGGAAGCCCATAGTCTTTCTTTTAACCTGGACTTCTCTCTCTGCTTATATCACCAGAATATTAGAAAAAAATGGTTGACACAGAGAAACACAGTTGTCAGGCTTTGGGGTGACCTCTCCATTTTACTAAAATTATAACCAAAAAGTCTTACAATTACCTTAAAGAAGCACCATGATCTGCATCTACCCATCCCCTACCTCTCCGGCTTCATTCCAGCCCAGCCCCAGTGACATCTTTGCTTTTCCTTGAAAACACAAGGCATATTCTTGCCTTATAGCCTTGGCGCTATTTTTACTTACGCCTGAATTGCTGTTCCCCCAGACATCTACACAGGCAACCCCCACTTCTGTAAATCTTTGAGCAAATGTTACTTTCTGGTTGAGACCCACTCTTTTTTTTTTTTTTTTTTTTTGAGACCCACTCTTACCACCCAATTTAATCGCTATTCAGTTTCCTCCCACCCTCACACTCTTGCTCCTCTTTACTGGCTATATGTTTTTCTTTTTTTTTTTAATTTTTATTTTATATTGGACTATAGTTGATTTACAATATTGTGTTAGTTTCAGGTGCACAGCAAAGTGATTTAGTTATACATATACATATATCTGTTCTTTTTCAAATTCTTTTCCCATTTAGATTATTACAGTGTATTGAGCAGAGTTCCCTGTGCTATACAGTATGTCCTTGTTGGTTATCTATTTTATTTTATTTTTTTAAATTTATTTATTTATTTTTGGCTGCGTTGGGTCTTCGTTACTGTGTGTGGGCTTGCTCTCGTTGTGGTGACTGGGGACTACTCTTTGTTGCGGTGCGCGGGCTTCTCATTGCAGTGGCTTCTCTTGTAGTAGAGCATGGGCTCTAGGCATGCAAGCTTCAGTAGTTGTGGCACACAGGCTCAGTAGTTGTGGCTCGTGGGCTCTAGAGCGCAGGCTCGGTAGTTTTGGCACACGGGCTTAGTTGCTCCGCAGCATGTGGGATATTCCCAGATCTGGGCTCGAACCCATGTCCCCTGCATTGGCAGGCAGATTCTTAACGCACTGTGCCACCAGGGAAGTCCCTGGTTATTTATTTTAAATATAGTAATGTGTATATGTCAATTCCAAACTCCCAATTTTTTCTTTCTTTTTCCATAGTACTTATCACCTTCTAATATGCCATATAATTTATTATTTTAATGTATGTATTGTTGGCTTTCTGTCTCCTCTCATTATGATATAAGCTACATAAGGACAGGAATCTTTTCTGTTTTGTTTTGTTCATTAGTGTACTTCAAGCGTCTAGACTACGTCTACTACATAGTGAGCACTCACTGAATGATGAAGAGATGAATGTAGTTTCATTCATTAGCTTTGCACCCGATTCACTGGACAGTTTCATGAATTAAATGGGATTATGTATTTAAGGCATAGAGCACACTGTCTGGCATAGAATAAAAATGCACTGTTAGCCACAAACATAAAAAAATAAGCAAATTTGAATCCTAATGTAAAAGAGTGCCAAATTCCATCCGGGACAAAACATTTCCAGATCTCTCTCCTGAGTTGTAACTGAGAGCTCAGAGCCTCCAAATTGTGCAAGACATTTTTTCCCAAAGGTATTACCATGCTACAACTTATAGACCTGAATTTTACAATGTTCTAACTTACCATTTCTTCTCTGAAAGAATTTTGTGTCATCTGCAAACATGGAGATCTCATCATTCATTTATTTTTCTTCCAGATCATTAAAAGGAAAAAAATCTTAAATAAGCCATCCCAACACTAATTCCTAGAGTTTGATTATTTTCACTTATCCTTATAGAAAAGTAATCATTTATTACTTTTTCTTTTTCAGTTCACAGACAGACAATCTTGGAATTCAGTCCTGCTAAGGACTGTCCCTAACTTCTGGCCTTTCTAGGGAAAGAGGCAGGTTTGGGACAAGATTTCAAACTCATTTCTGCTTCACCCTTTATAAGCCTGAGCTTCCTATAGATAACAGGGGACCTCAGAATAACATACCAGTAGACTTTGGCCCCCTGGGGTAGTTAATGAGCTTGTAAAGCACTCTAAGAACTTGAATCATGTCCTAGACATGCAGTGCTCTAAAAAACACCAATGCAATAGAACATAATTTGAAAACAGTTATAGAAACAATAAATGTAAAAATAGCATGCTCTGAATTGACTATAGGAATGCTAAAGGAATGCAGGATAAAGAACCAAAAGAAAACATGAACTATAAGGAAGGATTAGCCCCCTGTCCTTTAGTTCTGCAGAGGTAGTTGTGGGCCCTTGAATTCTCCCCCTTTTTTAGTCAAGACACTAACACAAAATAGATTCATCTGAAAGAGACAATGTATTGAAATGAGACAGACATATCTTATGGAAGCCAAGGGTAATGGGGCCTCTTAAAGGGCTGAAACCAATAACTGGAAAGCTTTCAGAAGCCAAGAAAGTGTTTGTTCTCTCAGTCTCTCATCTCTCTTTACACCCATGTTATTATTTCCTCTGTGCCTCCTAGCTGCCCCTACTTCTCAGTAGGCAAAGATGGCTGCCCTGAGCTTCCTGGTTTACATCATCTCACTTTCAGCTACTGCAGAAACTAACACGCTGCCTATGAATCCAGGGGTCAAACTCCTGTGACAGAGAATTGAAGTGTCCCAGCCTGGGTTCGGTGTATTAATCTTCCCTCCCTTCCCCTCATCTGCCTCTTCCAATCCACCGTGGCCCAATCAAACCTGGCTGATTTGAGGAGGATGTCAGCATACTTCTGACGGTATGTAATGGTGTTGACTTCTGAGAGATTAGGGCTACTGGAAGCCATACAATTATTCAGAAGTTTTCTACTCCTCCATCCTCACCCCAAACCTGAAGGACTCTGTGGTCCTTTGAACTCTTTCCCCATGAGCTCTCTTGAAGGCCTCATCGTGGGAAGGAAGGATGGCTGTTTTCAAGTCCTGAGTTAGGATTTCCACAGCTCCTTCTTCCAAATTCTTAGCTACACTCTGCCCATATTATAGCTGGGTCTTATTCATACCCTGAACCTCTTGCCTCAAGTTGTGGCATTGAAGGAGGCTGGCACTATTTCCCTTTTCTCTAGCTTGTAGAGAAAATTTCAAGTAAAAAAGACAGGGACTATACCAGCCACAGAGTATACAAAAGGACTAAAATATGGTCACTCCCCTTCATTAGGAGAGGGAAGAAAATAAGAACCAAAAAATTGCAAAACAATGTAAAAAGCACGATCATGGTGGGAAACCTGACAGCACAAAAGAGGGAAGCACCAAATCATGCTAAAACTTTTATTTTAAAAAGCCATTATCCTTAGAAAGCAGCAAAAGGAAAGCAGCAGTTGTTGGTATTTTGTAGATAAAATATAAAAAGGTTCAAACGAGCAAAATTAAATGTAATTAAATAAAATGGCTTCTTTAGAATGTGACTTCTGACTACAAGATTGAATTTTCTCTTTGCATATTAAAGAACCCTGTGGAAAAGAAAACAATTAAGACTTAGCCTTGTAAAGCACATGAGTGTTAGTATCCTTTCCCATTTTAAACTGATAGATGATTTTGGGTTCATTTAACAAAGAAGTTTAAGGATACATCTTTTGAATGAGTTAAGTGTAAATTAACTCATGTTTCGCAATAATTTTGTTCATAAAATAATTTAGTTTTGTCAGGGTATTGCTAATTTAAACAAGATGACCTACTTTGCACATGACATTCTTGCACTGCAAGGAGATTCTTGGCTAACAGCATCATAATTTCCAAAGGATAGTCCAGAAAACACACACAGAGTACTGACATTATCATAACAAGCTCCACAGCCATCACTCACCAAGACCATCCTGGTACCCCCACCATTTCATTCAGAAAATAGCCTCTGGAAGGAAAAAAAGAAGGAGTGATGGGGTTGAGGGGGTAGTTGGAACAAATTGCAAAAGACTGAACATTTATGTTTCTCAGAATCACCACTTCTCCTTTGTAGGTCTAACCAAAGTCTTAATTTATCGTATTATCTTTGCTTTTATGTTGTCTTGGGTGAGACTCATTTCCATCTTTCCCTTTGAGTCATGTGGGAATGATGACAACACAGTATTGAGTCATACAGTCAAGAGAGGAAAAAAGCTGTCCCTGATTATCATTTTTCCAGATGCCACAGTGGAGTTAAAGTAGCAGGGGTAATAAATTATAGGGGCAGACACTTGCTTAACAGTAATGGCAAGGTTAAACAGAGAAAATCAATGGACAGCTGTGTACCAAGTGTTTACGGTATGTGATACACAGTACAGGGTTAAAAAATATATTCCTGTCTTCAAGATATTGGCAAACCAGTTCCAAAGACAAGCCATAGACATATAAAAATTTACAAAACTAAAACCTTGGTTAGGTCCACCAGTGGGTAGTGAGGAAAGAATTTATTGAAGGGATAATAGAGATTTAAATTAGTATGATACATCAGTATACAGAATTTTTGTTTACATAGTTCATTTAATCCTGACAATCAATTTGAAAAACTGGTCTTGTTATCTCTGTTTTACAGATGAGTGTCCAACAGCTCAGCAAATTCAAATGTTACTTTCTCACAGTCATAGTAATAAGACAACCCCCCCCCCAATATTTTTGCTTTTACAGAGTTATCACACTATGTTTAGATAGAGCTAGATACCAAAAACCAGATACTGATACTGAAGACCAGATGAGGCCATGGGTTGGCCTATCTCTCTTGATGGGTAAGGGCACTGCCAGAGTTAAGCAACTGGAAAAGAAGCAGGACCCCAGACAAGAGCCCAGAACTCTGGCTTTTGGCCCACAGAAGTAAGAACTTTTATTCCTTTGGGCCTCACTGGCTTCATCTTATTCTTCAAGGATGATGGAGACTCCTGATAACTGGTCTAGAACATGCCCACCACAAAGTGGCTGGACAGGAGCTCAGATAGGACACAGCCAGCTAGACTGAGAGAGTCAACATTTTATAAGCCTTACCATCTCAGTTCATGCTGTTCTCTGGGTTTGTTTGTTTGTTTTCCACTTTTCACCTTTCCCCAATCCCAACCTGTATGTTGTTCCTCTTTCAGTGGAATTACAGAGAACAAAGGTGTCACATATTCACACCTGTATCCTTGAGTCATTCACGGTGATAAAGGTGGTGGTGGGATCAGGTGAAGGTGGGTTTTAGCCAAATCTACCGACTGTTCTCAAAGTGAAAATCTCTTTCTCTGTCTATAACTGTGGAGTTGTTGAGGTAATTTTCTTAGGGAAGGCAGTTGTTTCCTCACTACCAGATAGGTTAGCAAGTAACAAGGTAAGAATATCATTCCTTAGTCTTCTGCTGTTTAACAACTCTGTTCTTTGTGCTGCCACACCCAACTGAATACAGAGAGGAACAGCAGGTAACAGTGCTTTTCATGAGGTAGGGACATAACTAGTTAGTTAACACTCCTCATGAAAACCAGTAGAGAATTTTGATCCATAGAATAAAATCTGTGTGGATGTAGCAAGAAAAAAATTACAATGTTGAGAAGCCATAAGACACCCAAGAAGGTGAATTTCAAGATGGCAGGAGTCAGAAGTGTTGATTGATGAATTTACCCATGGCTCCTATTTTCAGTGTCTTTTTAAGTCTCTTTTGTGTCTCTCCTTCTTATCTCTTCAATTAGAAGAAGACCCTGGAGACGAAAACTCCCCACCACTCAACCACTACATCCATTTGTCACTTGGTATATGGTGTGATTATAAATAGAGACATTCTACAAGTTGCCTGCACACATCAAGTCTTTACTTCACAGCCACAGCTATATACCATTCATCGTTTTAAACTAAGAATGCTAATGCAGTCCCCTGTGTCCTCAGTCCTTTCAAGAAGTCTTGCAATTTCTGTGCTTGAAAAGACTAATCTTTAAAGACAAAAAGAGAAAGGTTTGCCTCTATCAATATAGCACTGAAAATTCAATTTTAAATTTGTCAGGGTTGTAGCCGTTGATTTGCTCTTTAACAAATGTGACAGGAACAGACATATTGCACAGTTTGAAACCGATGACTAATATGAAATTTTGGTATGCAAGGTGTCACTTCACAGTAGCAGAAAGATTTGAGGTTGAACCTACCTTGAATACACTAATAAAAACCACAGTAGTTTACTCAAAGACGTTTGTTTCCCACAACTGATCCATAAGTAGCTCTGCTTTGTTTCTCCAGATAAAAAAGGCTGAAAAATAAAACAAAAAACAAATGAAAAAATAAGATTAAATGACCTATTTTGAAAGAAGAATTTAGGTTGTGAAATTACAAGATGATTTTTTTCTTGTGCTTCATAAACTGGTTCTAAGGGAAATTCCAAGAAAGTGACTTTAAATTCTGTGAGCAAAAGAAGCATCAGCACAGGAAGCGTCTAGTTTTCCAAGGTGACTATTTACCAGCTTGTTTTTATAGGTTTTGAAAGGTCTGTTTAAAACATTAATTTTGCTATTTAAAAGTTATACATACCCATGATTCAGATAGAATATAGTCAAACGTTTCAACACTAAAAGATTAGCTTTATTAGCTTCAAAGCAATACAATTTTAAAATATGTACCAAAAGGTTATCAATTTTTATCTTGGGGTGTAGGATAGAGTGAAATTATTGTGATTTCTGTTTCCTTTGTGGCTTTACGTATTGTCCACATTTCTATATTGAGCATGTATTTCTCTCATAATCAGAAAAAAATAAGAATGGTTTTTGAAATAAGCTTATTCATATTGTATTCTGGGGGTGTAAAGCAGTACCATCATTCTTTCTGAGAAAACCAAAATGTCCTCTCAGAAGGAAAAAATAAGGTTTCTATAAAAATTATAAAACCAGACCCTGGCTGACACCCTGTTGAAAGAATTTTGAGTGTCTTTTATGATTCAAAACATTAATTCAGCATATTTCAATTTTATCTGCTCTGGGTGGCACATTACTTTCCTCTCATTGACTTCCAGAGTGTTCTGTGTGTGGACCAACTATCCAGGGAATGGAATTAAACCTGGCCCATCAGGACTCAGCATCGTGTCATGGTTCTCTTCATCATTTGCCTAGCATAGAACTCTTTTTGGCCAGGAAAGCACTTGTTTATTAAATTTCCCATAAGAAGTTCCTGGGTTTAAATTAAGGAGGACCTCATTTCAAGAAAAAGCACACAGGGGATTTCATAACACAAAGCATCTGAGAAAATAGTCAGAAAGGTTTTATCCATCCATTTACTTCTCTCATTCAGAGTAATGTTATTTGCCCAACTTGGGACATGAGCAAGCCTTTTCTTTGTTGTTGTTGTTTAAGGTTCTTTTCAAATGGGTATCCCTTAAAAACCATTCTATATGTTTTTAATGTGATTACAAACCCAACTTTTCCACTACCTTGAAGACTTTCCTCTTTATTCCTCTTAACATTCGCTCTGCTGGTTTAGATAACAATATAAAACCTGACATAAATGTCATATATTGATGAATGAAAGTTAAATTATTCTGATTTTCATAGTTTTCCTCCAGCTCCATAAGGAAGTATTATCAGAGAATCAACGTGCGCTATTTCTCTAAATATATGATTCAATATTTTACCCTCTAACATACATTGTATTATCAGTAGGACACTAGACTAGACATGAAAATCTGATTTTGCCAGTGGATATTAATTTAGTAACAAAGCAAAAGTAAAATACGTATTTTCCCATGTAGTTCTTTATTAGACAACAGCTACTGAGCTTTACCTGACAATATGTTTTAAGGATAAATCACTTCCATTTTATTTTTGTTCTGTACATAGACATCAACCTCCATCTAAACAGCAAGTGTGAGACGGTATCAGTTAAGAAAGTATTAGCAGCCTGGAACGTCTTTCATTATGTGAAAATGTCAAGCTCATCTCACTTCACTAAATTTCTATTCATGGATATTGTTATCTAGATGTAAATATTTATTAGATCTGTATGCTAATAAATGAGGAAAATATAAGAAATATACATCCACTGTGGTACCGTTTTCTTATGAAAGTGTTCATAAAATTTAAGAAGACAGAATTCCTAGAAATCATTCCTTTGCCTTAGTTGGAGTGCTCAAGGTTCTGATGTTTTTGTTTTTGTTTTCTTAATTCATAGCATCACTGGTTTTAGAAACAATTTCCTAGTCACTAGGAGCAGAGGGGCCAAAAGACCTAACCAAGCCACTTGCTAGGAGCCTTGTGCTTCTCTGGGTGAGATACACTCACACTGACAGCAGAACCACCTTGTGGTCAGAGTCTATGAGAAGGGCCCTGTCTTGTCCTCCAGGCCAACCCAGAAACAGAAAATGCCCCAGTTGGCCCTGAAGTGGTTAGCCAGTTACTAAGTTCAGACCCATCTCTTTGAGAAAGGATTAGCAGAAAGCATGTTAACATTCTAGGGGTTTGTAACCTACCTTCTACACCCTCAATCTACCTCTCTGCTTTACAGGAGGTCCTGTCCTTGGAGTTATAGGGACCCTGTCAAGCAGACAATGTTAGACATGGGCACACTAGAGCCAACTGAACAGCAAGGCATCAGGCAATAGGAAACTACTGCAGTTTCACAAGATACATTAAAAACTGTATTTTTTGCTGGAGCGTGGAGAAAAGGGAACCCTCCTATGCTGTTGGTGGGAAGGTAAATTGGTACAGCCACTATGGGAAACAGTATGGAGGTTCCTCAAAAAACTAAAAATAGAGTTGCTATGTGATCCAGCAATCCCACTCCTGGGCATATACCCAGACAAAAGTATAATTTGAAAAGATACATGCACCCCTATGTTCATAGCAGCATTATTTACAATAACCAAGACATGGAAACAACCTAAATGTCCATCGACAGATGAATGAATAAAGAAGATGTGGTATATACATACAATGGAATATTACTCAGCCATAAAAAAGAATAAAACAGTGTCATTTGCAGCAACATGGATGGACTTAGAGATTATCATACTAAGCAAAGTTAAGTCAGAAGGAGAAAGACAAATACCATATGATATCACTTATATGTGGAATCTAAAATATGACACAAATGAACCTATTTATGAAACAGAAACAGACTCACAGACATAGAGAACAGACTTGTGGTTGCCAAGGGGGAGTAGGAGTGGGGGAGGGAAGGATTGGGAGTTTGAGATTAGCAGATGGAAACTAGTATATATAGATAGATAAACAACAAGCTCCTACTGTATAGCACAGGGAACTATGTTCAATATGCTGTGATAAACTGTAATGGAAAAGAATATGAAAAAGAACATATATATATGTATATATATATATGTATAGCTGAGTGATTTTGCTGTACAGCAGAAATTAACACAACATTGTAAATCAACTATACTTCAAAAACTAAGCTTTTTAAAAACTATATTTTTATGTTCTCTCTTCTCTGGCTCTTTATCAAGGGATCCAAAATATTGCTCTCTTTCTGTTCATATATTTTTAAAGTAGTTTATCATTATTATACTACTACTTTGTAGGTATAACAAAAAGGAAGAAATGTACATGGATTCATATCTCTTAGTTCTTCAAATAAGAAGACTTTTTTTAAAAAAAGGAAAGAAGGCCGCCGGGAGGCCTGTGTGCGAGCGCAGGTCACTACCCACACGCCCTTCCGGGGAGCCTGTGCAGCCCGCCGCTGCCGGGGTCCCGGGATCCGGGGACGGCTCCCCCGGAAGAGCGCACGGCGTGCCTCAGGCTGCAGCGTCACGCCGGCCTCTGCCGCTGCAGGCCCGCCCTGCACTCTGTGACCCTCCCTACCCCCCGGCCTGGGTGAGCCAGAGCCTCCGAATCAGCGGCTCCTTTAACCCCGTCCTGTCTGAGCAAAGAACAGACGCCCTCCGGCGACCTACACGCACAGGCGGGGCCAAATCCAAAGCTGAGGCCCTGGGAGCTGTGAGAACAAAGAAGAGAAAGGGAAATCTCTTCCAGCAGCCTCAGAAGCAGCGGATTAAAGCTCCACAATCAACTTGATATACCCTGCATCTGTGGAATACCTGAATAGACAACGAATCATCCCAAATTAAGGAGCCCTGTGGATGAAAGGCTCTTGGTGCTGCAGCCAGGACTCAGTGCTGTGCCTCTGAGGTGGGAGAGCCAACTTCAGGACACTGGTCCACAAGAGGCCTCCCAGCTGCACATAATATCAAACAGCAAAAATCTCCAAGAGATCTCCATCTCAACGCCAGCACCCAGCTTCACTCAACGACCAGCAAGCTACAGTGCTGGACATCCTATGCCAAACAACTAGCAAGACAGGAACACAACCCCACCCATTAGCAGAGAGGCTGCCCAAAATCATAATAAGTCTACAGACACCCCAAAACACACCACCAGACGTGGACCTGCCCACCAGAAAGACAAGATCCAGCCTCATACACCAGAACACAGGCACTAGTACCCTCCACCAGGAAGCCTACACAACCCACTGAACCAACCTTAGCCACTGGGGACAGACTCAAAAAACAACAGGAACTACGAACCTTCAGCCTGCAAAAAAAAAAAAAAAGGAGACCCCAAACACAGTAAGATAAGCAAAATGAAAAGACAGAAAAACACACAGCAGATGAAGGAGCAAGATAAAAACCCACCAGACCTAACAAATGAAGAGGAAATAGGCAGTCTACCTGAAAAAGAATTCAGAATAATGATAGTAAGGTTGATCCGAAATCTTGGAGATAGAATGGACAATAGAATGGACAAATTGCAAGAATCAGTTAACAAGGACCTAGAAGAACTAAAGATGAAACAAGCAATGATGAACAACACAATAAATGAAATTAAAAGTACTCTAGATGGGATCAATAGCAGAATAACTGAGGCAGAAGAACGGATAAGTGACCTGGAAGATAAAATAGTGGAAATAACTACTGCAGAGCAGAATAAAGAAAAAAGAATGAAAAGAACTGAGGACAGTCTCAGAGACCTCTGGGACAACATTAAACGCACCAACATTCGAATTATAGGGGTTCCAGAAGAAGAAGAGAAAAAGAAAGGGACTGAGAAAATATTTGAAGAGATTATAGTTGAAAACTTCCCTAATATGGGAAAGGAAATAGTTAATCAAGTCCAGGAAGCACAGAGAGTCCCATACAGGATAAATCCAAGGAGAAATACGCCAAGACACATATTAATCAAACTGTCAAAAATTAAATACAAAGAAAACATATTAAAAGCAGCAAGGGAAAAACAACAAATAACACACAAGGGAATCCCCATAAGGTTAACAGCTGATCTTTCAGCAGAAACTCTGCAAGCCAGAAGGGAGTGGCAGGACATATTGAAAGTGTTGAAGGAGAAAAACCTGCAACCAAGATTACTCTACCCAGCAAGGATCTCATTCAGATTTGATGGAGAAATTAAAACCTTTACAGACAAGCAAAAGCTGAGAGAGTTCAGCACCACCAAACCACCTCTACAACAACTGCTAAAGGAACTTCTCTAGGCAAGAAACACAAAAGAAGGAAAGGACCTACAATAACAAACCCAAAACAATGAAGAAAATGGGAATAGGAACACACATATCGATAATTACCTTAAATGTAAATGGACTAAATGCTCCCACCAAAAGACACAGATTGGCTGAATGGATACAAAAACAAGACCCATATATTTGCTGTCTACAAGAGACCCACTTCAGACCTAGAGACACATACAGACTGAAAGTAAGGGGATGGAAAAAGGTATTTCATGCAAGTGGAAACCAAAAGAAAGCTGGAGTAGCAATTCTCATATCAGACAAAATAGACTTTAAAACAAAGACTATTAGAAGAGACAAAGAAGGACACTACATAATGATCAAGGGATCAATCCAAGAGGAAGATATAACAATTGTAAATATTTATGCACCCAACATAGGTGCACCTCAATACATAAGGCAAATACTGACAACCATAAAAGGGGAAATCGACAGTAACACATTCATAGTAGGGGACTTTAACACCCCACTTTCACCAATGGACAGATCATCCAAAATGAAAATAAATAAGGAAACACAAGCTTTAAATGATACATTAAATGAGATGGAGTTAATTGATATTTATAGGACATTCCATCCAAAAACAACAGAATACACATTTTTCTCAAGTGCTCATGGAACATTCTCCAGGATAGATCATATCTTGGGTCACAAATCAAGCCTTGGTAAATTTAAGAAAATTGAAATTGTATCAAGTATCTTTTCTGACCACAACGCCATGAGACTAGATATCAATTACAGGAAAAGATCTGTAAAAAATACAAACACATGGAGGCTAAACAATACACTACTTAATAATGAAGATATCACTGAAGAAATCAAAGAGGAAATCAAAAAATACCTAGAAACAAATGACAATGGAGACACAACGACCCAAAACCTGTGGGATGCAGCAAAAGCAGTTCTAAGGGGGAAGTTTATAGCAATACAAGCCCACCTTAAGAAGCAGGAAGCATCTCGAATAAACAACCTAACCTTGCACCTCAAGCAATTAGAGAAAGAAGAACAAAAAAACCCCAAAGCTAGCAGAAGGAAAGAAATCATAAAAATCAGATCAGAAATAAATGAAAAAGAAATGAAGGAAACAATAGCAAAGATCAATAAAACTAAAAGCTGGTTCTTTGAGAAGATAAACAAAATAGATAAACCACTAGCCAGACTCATCAAGAAAAAAAGGGAGAAGACCCAAATCAATAGAATTAGAAATGAAAAAGGAGAGGTAACAACTGACACTGCAGAAATAAAAGAGATCATGAGCGATTACTACAAGCAACTCTATGCCAATAAAATGGACAATCTGGAAGAAATGGACAAATTCTTAGAGAGGCACAACCTGCCAAGACTGAATCAGGAAGAAATAGAAAATATGAACAGACCAATCACAAGCACTGAAATTGAAACTGTGATTAAAAATCTTCCAACAAAGAAAAGCCCAGGACCAGATGGCTTCACAGGCGAATTCTATCAAACATTTAGAGAAGAGCTAACACCTATCCTTCTCAAACTCTTCCAAAATATAGCAGAGGGAGGAACACTCCCAAACTCCTTCTACGAGGCCACCATCACCTTGATACCAAAACCAGACAAGGATATCACAAAGAAAGAAAACTACAGGCCAATATCACTGATGAACATAGATGCAAAAATCCTCAACAAAATACTAGCAAACAGAATCCAACAGCACATTAAAAAGATCATACACCATGATCAAGTGGGGTTTATTCCAGGAATGCAAGGATTCTTCAATATACGCAAATCTATCAATGTGATAAACCATATTAACAAACTGAAGGAGAAAAACCATATGATCATCTCAATAGATGCAGAGAAAGCTTTTGACAAAATTCAACACCCATTTATGATAAAAACCCTGCAGAAAGTAGGCATAGAGGGAACTTTCCTCAACATAATAAAGGCCATATATGACAAGCCCACAGCAAACATCATCCTCAATGGTGAAAAACTGAAAGCATTTCCACTAAGATCAGGAACAAGACAAGGTTGCCCACTCTCACCACTCTTATTCAACATAGTTTTGGAAGTTTTAGCCACAGCAATCAGAGAAGAAAAGGAAATAAAAGGAATCCAAATCGGAAAAGAAGAAGTAAAGCTGTCACTGTTTGCAGATGACATGATCCTATACATAGAGAACCCTAAAGATGCTACCAGAAAACTACTAGAGCTAATCAATGAATTTGGTAAAGTGGCAGGATACAAAATTAATGCACAGAAATCTCTGGCATTCCTATATACTAATGATGAAAAATCTGAAAGTGAAATCAAGAAAACACTCCCATTTACCATTGCAACAAAAAGAATAAAATATCTAGGAATAAACCTACCTAAGGAGACAAAAGATCTGTATGCAGAAAATTATAAGACACTGATGAAAGAAATTAAAGATGATACAAATAGATGGAGAGATATACCATGTTCTTGGATTGGAAGAATCAACATTGTGAAAATGACTTTACTACCGAAAGCAATCTATAGATTCAATGCAATCCCTATCAAACTACCACTGGCATTTTTCACAGAACTAGAACAAAAAATTTTGCAATTTGTATGGAAACACAAAAGACCCCGAATAGCCAAAGCAATCTTGAGAACGAAAGAAGGAACTGGAGGAATCAGGCTCCCAGACTTCAGACTATACTACAAAGCTACAGTTATCAAGACGGTATGGTACTGGCACAAAAACAGAAAGATAGATCAATGGAACAGGATAGAAAGCCCAGAGATAAACCCACGCACATATGGTCACCTTATCTTTGACAAAGGAGGAAGAAATGTACAGTGGAGAAAGGACAGCCTATTCAATAAGTGGTGCTGGGAAAACTGGACAGCTACATGTAAAAGTATGAAATTAGATCACTCCCTAACACCGTACACAAAAATAATCTCAAAATGGATTAAAGACCTAAATGTAAGGCCAGAAACTATCAAACTCTTAGAGGAAAACATAGGCAGAACACTCTATGACATAAATCACAGCAAGGTCCTTTTTGACCCACCTCCTAGAGAAATGGAAATAAAAAGAAGAGTAAACAAATGGGACCTAATGAAACTTAAAAGCTTTTGCGCAGCAAAGGAAACCATAAAGAAGACCAAAAGACAACCCTCAGAATGGGAGAAAATATTTGCAAATGAAGCAACTGACAAAGGATTGATCTCCAAAATTTATAAGCAGCTCATGCAGCTTAATAACAAAAAAACAAACAACCCAATCCAAAAATGGGCAGAAGACCTAAATAGACATTTCTCCAAAGAAGATATACAGAGTGCCAACAAACACATGAAAGAATGCTCAACATCACTAATCATGAGAGAAATGCAAATCAAAACTACAATGAGATATCATCTCACACCAGTCAGAATGGCCATCATCAAAAAATCTAGAAACAATAAATGCTGGAGAGGGTGTGGAGAAAAGGGAACCCTCTTACACTGTTGGTGGGAATGTAAATTGATACAGCCACTGTGGAGAACAGTATGGAGGTTCCTTAAAAAGCTACAAATAGAACTACCATATGACCCAGCAATTCCACTACTGGGCATATACCCTGAGAAAACCATAATTCAAAAAGAGTCATGTACCAAAATGTTCATTGCAGCTCTATTTACAATAGCCCAGAGATGGAAACAACCTAAGTGTCCATCATCGGATGAATGGATAAAGAAGATGTGGCACATATATACAATGGAATATTACTCAGCCATAAAAAGAGACGAAATTGAGCTATTTGTAATGAGGTGGATAGACCTAGAGTCTGTCATACAGAGTGAAGTAAGTCAGAAAGAGAGAGACAAATACCGTATGCTAACACATATATATGGAATTTAAAAAAAAAAATGTCATGAAAAACCTAGGGGTGAAACAGGAATAAAGACACAGACTTACTAGAGAATGGACTTGAGGCTATGGGGAGGGGGAAGGGTAAACGGTGACAAAGCGATAAAGAGACATGGACATATATACACTACCAAACGTAAGGTAGATAGCTAGTGGGAAGCAGCCGCATAGCACAGGGAGATCAGCTCGGTGCTTTGTGACCGCCTGGAGGGGTCGGATAGGGAGGGTGGGAGGGAGGGAGACGCAAGCGGGAAGAGATATGGGAATATATGTATATATATAACTGATTCATTTTGTTGTGAAGCTGAAACTAACATACCATTGTAAAGCAATTATACTCCAATAAAGATGTTAAAAAAAAAAAAAAAAGTCATGTAAAAAAAAAAAAAAACTTACTGAAGGGATGCCAATGGCTTGGAAGAAACTCCCAGAGATAATGAGTGGAGCACACATCTAAAAGACGCTGCCTCGATACTCTGAAGAGTCAAAGGGTGAAACTGTGTAGAAAAACTCAGACACTGATGACTTTGAGTCAAGAAGTGGCTTAGAAGACTCAGAATGTGAAAAGGTTCTACTTATACCTTAATTTATTTTACTTAGATTTCTCTTTTTGTGTATTCTCAAGGATTAAAATTACATCTAACCAAGTCTAAATATTCTAAATGAAAAGAATGATTTTGCTATGGTGTAATTGGCAGTGATTTTCTTTTTCCTGGTGGTATAAAAAAAATGATATGTCTTATGTTCAAAGGCATCCTAGATTTGATGAGATACAGTTACTAGCATTTCAAGAAAATTTGGCTGTTTTAGCAGAGGGAACATAGCCAATATTTTATAATAACTATAATTGGAGTATAACCTTTAAAAATTGTGTATCACTATGTTATACACCGGAAGATCATATAATATTGTAAATCAACTATACCTCAATAAAAGAAAAGGAAATTTAGCTATTTTATCATTTTTGGAACACAATGTTGGACCCTCTTTCTAATTGATTAATGTGTATTTGACATCTGTAGTTAATAAACTTGGCTCCTTGTCTAAAAAAAAAAAAAAAAAAGGAAAGAAAATTTCCAAAAGCAGTTTTAGTTCTTGAAGAAATTTATAACAGAATGAGTGGTACAATAATCACTTTATTGAGAACATCTACAATGTTAAGAATTTGCTTTTATTTTCTGTGGATAAGAAGATCTATTATGTTATGAAATTGCTTCCAGAAGAAATTCATTAATTATGAAATTGCTTTCCAAAAGAGATTGGATTTATACAGATTTACTCTGCAATTTAGGGGTTATCTCTACTTCACATATTCTTATGAAAATTGTTTGATAATGTTTTTTGTTTTGTTTTGTTTTGCAGAATATGCAGTCAAAACCTCTCTATTCTGTCCCACCAAAAACTACTTTTAATTTCAGCTAATGAGGATGCTGTACCAATTATTTGCAACAGCTTCTTACTTGCTATTAACTAAATCTTGATTCTTTTTTGGTTCGCATTTTAATGTTATTTTCAGTACATTACAATTTCAGAAAATTAATGTGGACAATAAAGTTATAAAAGCAACCAGCTTTCCTTTCTCCTGGACACATTTGTAATTGGTTTGGCCCAGGCCACAATTATTCTATAACCAAAATGCATCAAACGCCTACAATGTGTCAAGCACTATGTTAGGTTCTGAGGAACTAATGGTATGACTAAGAAGAATATTATCTCTAGTCTACCTGTGCTCTAACAAAAATAACTGCTATTCAACCAATAAGAACCAAAAATAATGAGTTCTATGAAGAAATGCATAATACTATGGTATCCCATGAGGGAGAATTAATATCAACTGGGGTTTTAGGAAAGGTTCTCTGGAGAAAATTATATTAAACTAAGACAGGTTCTCTGGAGAAAATTATATTAAACTAAGACCAAATGGCAGTTGTCTTCCAATATTTATTTTCTCCTTATTCCATGTAATAGAACTTTACCTGGATATATAGAGACTCAGAATGAAGACTCCTTGCTTTCTTCACAGCTAAATGAAGTAAAATGACTAATTTCTGGCAAATGAAATATGAGTAGAACAATGTATTGGGGTTTGTACCCTTAGAGGGAAAGTACATGACCTCATTTTTAATCACTTTCTGCTGGGGGAATATGATCATGATGATAAGACATCTTGGAGAATGTGAGTAAAACAAAGTATGGGGATAGGAGAATAAAAAGAAAAGAGTATGGGCCTCTGATGATATTCACAGCATAGCAGCCATACGAACTTAGATATAAAATTCAATTTTGTTTAAATTACTGTTACTTTTGTTCTCTGTGACATACAGTTGGACATATATCTTAATACTTTCTTGAAAAAAGAGGCTAAGTAATCCAGAGGTAGAAGAGGAGGACAGCCTTCTAGACAAGTGGATAATTGTGCACAACCCATTCACGGAACTGAAATTGCTCAATATGACTAGTATAGAAAGAGGAAGGGGTGGATTTGTCAAGATGAAGCTACAGAGGTGCTACAGTAGATTGTTGTAAGAATGACCCTCAGTGTGTTTGTGCCTCTGGGTACTCACTCTCAGCCTGACCATGTGATTTGCTTTGGACAATTGAACAGTCTCAAATTGGACACTGTTAGCAAAGCCCTGCAAAGTGCCTATGTGCTGGGTTTTGCTCTCATGTTGCTCTTTTGAACCCTGAGACCACCACTTGGGCCAAGCCTGGGCTAGCCTACTGGAGGATGAGACCACGTGGAGCAGATATGTGCTGTCCCAGCTGAGCCCCCTGAGACCAACCAGCCTGCAATGGTTGGACATACAAGTGAAGCTGTCCCAGACTAACTAGCCCCAGCAAAGCTGCCAGATGACCTCAGCAATCTACCAGAACAGCCCATTTGAGAAATGCCTAGCAGACCTACAGAATTATAAGTAAATAAATGATTGTTGTAAGCAGCTACATTTTGAGATAACTTGTTACACAGCAAAAGCTAACTGATAAAAGTAGACAGCACAGATTACATGGGATTTTATGGTTATTATTCATTCATCCAATATTGATTGAGCACTATGTACCAGGCAGTGTGCTAAGTAGGCACTGGAGATGCAGCTGTGGACAAGACATAAGGTCTCTGCCCTCATGGAGATTACCTTCTTATTGGCCATACTAAGAAATTTGATTCATCATACGGACAATTTAAAAAACTATTAAAAGTCTTTAAAGCAAGGGATCAATTTATGCTATTTGCATTTTTAAAAGATTGTTTTAGTTACAATGTGGAGGGTGGGTTGGAAGGGGTAAGTATGAAGACTGAAAGATAAGATAGGAGGTTGATGCAACAGTCCAGGTGAGGAATAATTGTGACATAGACTAAGGTCGTATTGGTGGACATAGAATAGAGATTAGTTAATTAAGATTTAGAAAGCGCACGGTTTGCTAACTGATTAAAACTATGGAGTGAGGAAAAAGGAGGATCAAGGATAACTCATTTTCTAACTTGAGCAAGTCATCAATAAATAAAAGTGCCATTTATTGAGGTACAGAACATGGAAAGCAGAGAAGGTTTATGGAATAAAGATTGTGACATAAGGTTTAAAGAAGTAGAATTTGAAATGCTCATGAAATATTAAAGTAGAAATATCAAAAAGGTAGATATATGATTCTGGAGCTCCATGAAATTCTGGTCTGCATATATAAATTTGGAATTATTTTAATTTATGTTAAAGCCACATAGAAGTAGAGGACATTGCCTAGAGAAGGAAGAGTGTAAATGAAGAGAAAGGAGGACCTTGGACAGAATTTGGAGGAATGATAACACTTAATGGTTTATTAGAGAAGGAGAATCTAGCTAAAAAGATTAAGAAGAAACAGCAAGAAAACTTTTATATATAGAATGGATAAATAACCTGGTTCTACTGTATAGCACAGGGAACTATATTCAATATCCTTTGACAAACCATAATGGAAAAGAATATAAAAAAGAATATATATATATATATGTAACAAAATCACTTTGCTGTAAAGCAGTAATTAACACAACATTGTAAATCAACTATACTTCAATTTAAAAAAAGAAGAAGAAACACCAAGGAAAATGGGAACCTGGGATGTGTCTTCACATGAAAAAAGGGGAAAAAGAATTTTTTATTGAAGTATAGTTGATTTACAATACTGTGTTAGTTTCAGGTGTACAGCAAAGATTAGGTTAGGCATATATAAATATATTTTTTGTATTCTTTTCCATTATAGTTATTACAAGATATTGAATATAGTTCCCAGTGCTATACAGTAGAACCTTGTTGTTTACCTATTTTATAAATAGTAGTTTGTATCTGCTAATCCCAAATCCCTAATTTATCCCTCCCCCACATGCTTTCCCCTTCAGGAACCATAAGTCTGTTCTCTATGTCTATGAGTCTGTTTCTATCTTATAAATAAGTTCATTTATATCATGTTTTAGATTCCACATATAAGTGATATCATATGATATTTGTCTTTCTCTGTCAGACTTACTTCACTTAGTATGATAATCTCTAGGTCCATCCATGTTGTTGCAAATGGCATTATTTTTTCCTTTTTATGGCTGAGTGATATTCCATATATATTGTGTATATATACCACATCTTCTTTATCCATTCATCTGTTGATGAACATTTAGGTTGCTTCCATGTCTTGGCTATTGTAAAAAGAATGCTGCTATGAACATTGGGGTGCATGTATCTTTTTTTTTTTTTTTTTTGCGGTACGCGGGCCTCTCACTGTTGTGGCCTCTCCCGTTGCAGAGCACAGGCTCCGGACACGCAGTCTTAGCGGCCATGGCTCACGGGCCCAGCCGCTCCGCGGCATGTGGGATCTTCCCAGATCGGGGCACGAACCCGCGTCCCCTGCATCGGCAGGCGGACTCTCAACCACTGCGCCACCAGGGAAGCCCACATGTATCTTTTTGAATTAGAGTTTTCTCCAGATATATGCCCAGGAGTGGAATTGCTGGATTATATAGTAATTCTATTTTTAGTTTTTTAATGAGCCTCCATACTGTTTTCCAGAGTGGCTTCACCAATTTACATTCCCACCAGTAGTGTAGGAGGGTACCCTGGGAAAAGAATATTTTAAGAAAAGAATGGTCAACTCTATTGAATATTGCTGAAGATGGAAAAGCATTATTCGGATATAGTAACTGGGAGACCACTGGTGAGATGAGAAGAACCCCTGAGGAGAACTGGAGTTGGAAGCCAGAATGGAACGTGTTGAGAAGCCAGTGGAAAGTAAGGTCAAAGTGACAGCTAGTGTGCACAACTCTGTCAAGAAGTCAGGCGGTAAAGATGAGAAAAATAAGCACATGACTACATAGGGGAACATGGGACTAAGGAATAGCTTAAACATTTGTATACTTGAATATTAATAAGAAGGAGCTGGTAAAGATGAAGACGTTGAAACTACAGGTTAAATAAAAGAGGGATGAAATTCAGGCGGAGGATATGACATTTTATAGGAGTCAGATGTTTTGTCTGGTGACAGTGGGGGAGAAAGGAAAGGATGGATGCAGATGCAGGAAGATTTGTAAATTTGGTGGAGGTTGAGGGAAATCCCACATGATGGTTTCTCTTTTCATGTGTATAACACAGGGGGTAAGTTCATATGCTGATAATAAAGAGGTAGAGGAGGAGGGCCTTGAAGATTTAAGGAGAGTGAAGAAAGTTTAGAACAGCCTTTGTGGTAAGCAGGAAAGCAAGCTGAGTTGAAAAACATGGTAAGATTGCTGAGCACTGTGGAGAGCCAAGCGACATGTGTGAGCATGAATTTACAGTAGTGCCATTTGAGTTTAGACTCGGTGGGAAGAATCACTGGGTTTATCTGGAGTTGGAGGCTTTCCAGGTAAATGCAGCCAACAGGCGAAGGATCAAGGGAGTTAGGATATTAGCAGGACAGTAATTGAAATATGGAAGCAAGGAATCTAATCTAAGGAGGGCAGTGGGAGGCGTGAAAACTAGAGGAGATGCATATCAGGACCAAGAAAAGAGATCAATGGCCTGGAGATCAAATGAGGTAGAATAACAGTCATGGTCTAGATAGCAAAGCAGGAAGTGTTGATAGGTAGGATGAGGAGACAGACAGACTTTAGGGTGGTCGCCAGGATGCCTACTTCCTGGTGTTCATACCGTCATGTGATCCTCTTCCTTCAGTGCAGGCAGGACCTGTGACTTGCTTCTAACCAACAGAATACAGCACAGGTGATGGGATGTACCTGATTACATGTATGTGATTACAGTACACAAGATTGTAATGGCCATCTTGAGAAGGCATTCTCTTTCCCTTGATGGCTCTGAAGAAACAGCTGCCAGGTAGTGAGATGACCTATGTCAAGGGTCATGTGATAAGCAAATGAAGAGGACCTCTGGCCAGCAGTCAACAAGAAACTGAGGATTTCAGTCCAACAAGTTGTAAGAAACTGAAAGCTGCCAGCAACCACTTGAGCTAGAAAGTGGCTCCTTCCTCAGTTTTGCCTTAGTTGAGACTGGAGCCTGGTCAACACCTTCATAGCAGCAATGAGACACCCTGAAGTTGAGCCTGATGTCTTAACTCATAGAAACTGAGATAATAAATGTGTTCTGTTCTAAGCTGCTAAATTTGTGATGATATTATTACAAAGCATAAATAATTGATAGAGAGGAGGTGGTCAAAGAGGAACGTCAGACCAGAGGTGATGACAAGCACAGGAAGTTATCTCAGGAGGAAGTGAAAGGGGTGGCATGAAGGAAGGGGTTAGTGGAAATGAGAACGATTTACAGAAACAGGTTGTGTTGTCTGTTCCACAAGGACCAAAAAGTTACATATGCGTTGAACTTCAGATTTTAAAGAAATATGATAACAGCAGATGCTGAGAACTCTTAGCAGTGCACATACAGAAAAATACAATCTCAGACTGTTCATGCGAAGATGAGCACAGTACTGAGACATCTGTGTTTAAGATAAGACAACCATCACAGCCCAGTTCTTTTGGAAGCACCACAGTGAACTGATAGAGCATGGTCTTTGGACGCATCTGGGTTTGGACTACAGCTCTGTGATTGACTAGCTATGTAGCCATGGGAAATTTCTTCACCTCTCTGAGTTTCTGTTTCTTATATATAAAATGTATTTATTTCATTGTAGGGTTGCTACAATGATGAAATGAGATTATAGATGCAAAACACTGATTGCTGCACCTGGCATAAAGTAAGGGCTCAAATATAGCTCTTTCTTATGTTTCACAGAAGAAACTTCCTTTTCACAAAAATAATTGATCAAATGGGTTCAAAGACTGGAGGAAAATGTCACATAGGCAATCAAAGAGAGGAAGTACTTAGAAGAAACTATACAAAAAATAAAAATAGACATTCATCTATATGAATAGAAGAGCACAAAAGGAATTGAGAAATCCACTATGTTCCAGCAGAGATGAAGAAAGAGGAAAATCCTAGTTTTAAAAGAAATGAGATAAGGCTGAATTACAAACTTATAGGATGTAACACTGAATTTCAGAAATATTATCTCATTCTCCCACTAGGAGATAATAAACCAATATCCATACCTCACAAGATCAATATTTTTTTTTACATTTTTATTGGAGTATAATTGCTTTACAACGGTGTGTTAGTTTCTGCTTTATAACAAAGTGAATCAGATATACATATACATATATCCCCATATCTCTTCCCTCTTGCGTCTCCCTCCCTCCCACCCTCCCTGTCCCACCCTTCTAGCTGGTCACAAAGCACCGAGCTGATCTCCCTGTGCTATGCGACTGCTTCCCACTAGCTATCTATTTTACATTTGGTAGTGTATATATGACCATATATACGCTACCACTCTCTCACTTTGTCCCAGCTACCCTTCCCCCTCCCCATATCTTCAAGTCCATTCTCTAGTAGGTCTGCGTCTTTATTCCCATCTTGCCCCTAGTTTCTTCATGACCTTTTTTATTCTTTTTTACATTCCATATTTAGGTGTTAGCATACAGTATTTTTTTTCTCTTCCTGATTTACTTCACATTGTATGACAGACTCCAGGTCCATCCACCTCACTACAAATAATTCAATTTCGTTTCTTTTTATGGCTGAGTAATATTCCATTGTATGTATGTGCCACATCTTCTTTATCCATTCATCTGTCAATGGACACTTAGGTTGCTTCCATGTCCTGGCTATTGTAAATGGAACTGCAATGAACATTGTGGTACATGACTCTTTTTGAATTATGGTTTTCTCAGGGTATATGCCCAGTAGTGGGATTGCTGGGTTATATGGTAGTTCTATTTTTAGTTTTTTAAGGAACCTTCATACTGTTCTCCATAGTGGCTGTAACAATTTACATTCTCACAAACAGTGTATGAAGGTTCCATTTTCTCCACACCCTCTCCAGCTTATTGTTTGTAGATTTTTTGATGATGGCCATTCTGACCAGTGTGAGATGATATCAGATAGTAGGATTGAATTGCATTTCTCTAATGATTAATCATGTTGAACATTCTTTCATGTGTTTGTTGTCAATCTGTATATCTTCTTTGGAGAAATGTCTATTTAGGTCTTCTGCCCATTTTTGGATTGGGTTGTCTGTTTTTTTGATATTGAGCTGCATGAGCTGCTTGTAAATTTTGTACATAAATCCTCTGTCAGTTGCATCATTTGCAAATATTTTCTCCCATTCTGAGGGTTGTCTTTTCGTCTTGTTTATGGTTTCTTTTGTTGTGCAAAAGCTTTTAAGTTTCATTAGGTCCCATTTATTTATTTTTGTTTTTATTTCCATTTCTCTAGGAGGTGGGTCAAAAAGTATCTTGCTGTGATTTATGTCATGATTCTTCTGCCTACGTTTTCCTCTAAGAGTTTGATAATGTCTGGCCTTACATTTAGGTCTTTAATCCATTTTGAGTTTATTTTTGTGTATAGTGTTAGGGAATGTTCTAATTTCATTCTTTTACATGTAGCACTCCAGTATTCCCAGCACCACTTATTGAAGAGCTGTCTTTTCTCCATTGTATATTCTTGCCTCCTTTATCAAAGATAAGGTGACTATATGTGCATGGGTTTATCTCTGGTCTTTCTATCCTGTTCCATTGATCTATATTTCTATTTTTGCACCAGTACCATACTGTCTTGATTACTGTAGCTTTGTAGTATAGTCTGAAGTCCAGGAGCCTGATTCCTCCAGCTCCATTTTTCTTTCTCAAGATTGCTTTGGCTATTCGGAATCTTTTGTTTTTCTATAAAAATTGTGAAAGTTTTTGTTCTAATTCTGTGAATAATGCCACTGATAGGGATTACATTGAATCTGTAGACTGCTTCAGGTAGTATACTCATTTTCACAATGTTGATTCTTCCATTCCAAGAACATGGTATATCTCTCCATCTATTTGTATCATCTTTAATTTCTTGCGTCAGTGTCACATAATTTTCTGCATACAGGTCTTTTCTCTCCTTGGGTAGGTTTATTCCTAGGTATATTATTCTTTCTGTTGCAATGGTAAATGGGAGTGTTTTCTTAATTTAATTTTCAGATTTTTCTTCATTAGTGTATAGGAATGCAAGAGATTTCTGTGCATTAATTTTGTATCCTGCAACTTTACCAAATTCATTGATTAGTTCTAGCAGTTTTCTGGTAGCATCTTTAGGATTCTTTATCTATAGTATCATGTCATTTGCAAACTGTGACAGCTTTATTTCTTCTTTTCCCATTTGGATTCCTTTTATTTCCTTTTCTTCTCTGAATGCTATGGCTAAAACTTCCAAAACTATGTTGAATAATAGTAGTGAGAGTAGGCAACCTTGTCTTGTTCCTGACCTTAGTGGAAATGCTTTCAGTTTTTCACCATTGACAACGATCTTGCCTGTGGGTTTGTCATATATGGCCTTTATTATGTTGAGGTAAGTTCCCTCTATGCCTACTTTCTAGAGGATTTTATCATAAATGGTTGTTGAATTTTGTCAAAAGATTTCTCTGCATCTATTGAGATGATCATATGGTTTTTATCTTTCAATTTGTTAATATGGTGTATCACATTGATTGATTTGCATATATTGAAGAATCCCTGCATTCCTGAGATAAAACCCACTTGATCATGGTGTATGATCCTTTTAATGTGCTGTTGGATTCTCTTTGCTAGTATTTTGAGGATTTTTGCATCTATGTTCATCAGTGATATTGGTCTGTAGTTTTCATTCTTTGTGACGTCTTTGTCTGATTTTGGTATCAGGGTGATGGTGGCCTCATAAAATGAGATTGGGAGTGTTCCTCCCTCTGTATATTTTGGAAGAGTTTGAGAAGGATATGTTTCAGCTCTTCTCTAAATGTTTCATAGAATTTGCCTGTGAAGCAATCTGGTCCTGGGCTTTTGTTTCTTGGAAGATTTTAAATCACAGTTTCAATTTCAGTGCTTGTGACTGGTCTGTTCATATTTTCTATTTCTTCCTGATTCAGTCTTGGCAGGTTGTGCATTTCTAAGAATTTGTCCATTTCTTCCAGTTTGCACATTTTATTGGCATAGAGTTGCTTGTAGTAATCTCTCATGATCCTTTGTATTTCTGCAGTGTCAGTTACTTCTCCTTTTTCATTTCTAATTCTATTGATTTGAGTCTTCTACCTTTTTTTCCTGATGAGTCTGGCTAATGGTTTATCAATTTTATTTTCTCAAAGAACCAGCTGTTAGTTTTATTGATCTTTGCTATCATTTCCTTCATTTCTTTTTCATTTATTTCTGATCTGATCATTCTGATTTCTTCCCTTCTGCTAACTTTGGGTTTTTTTGTTCTTCTTTCTCTAATTGCTTTAGGTGTAAGGTTAGGTCGTTTATTTGAGATGTTTCTTGCTTCTTAAGGTAGGATTGTATTGCTATAAAATTCCCTCTTAGAACTGCTTTTGCTGCATTCCATAGGTTTTGGGTTGTCGTGTTTTCATTGTCATTTGTTTCTTGATATTTTTTGATTTCCTCTTTGATTTCTCCAGTGATCTCTTGGTTATTAAGTAGTGTATTGTTTAGCCTCCATGTGTTTGTATTTTTTACAGATTTTTTCCTGTAACTGATATCTAGTCTCATAGCATTGTGGCCTGAAAAGATACTTGATATGATTTCAATTTTCTTAAATCTATCAAGGCTTGATTTGTGACCCAAGATATGCTCTATCCTGGAGAATGTTCCATGAGCACTGAGAATAAAGTGTATTGTGTTGTTTTTGGATGGAATATCCTATAAATATCAATTAAGTCCATCCTGTTTAATGTATCATTTAAGGCTTGTGTTTCCTTATTTATTTTCGTTTTGGGTGATCTGTCCATTGATGAAAGTGGGGTGTTAAAGTCCCCTGTTATGATTGTGTTACTGTTGATTTCCCCTTTTACGGCTGTTAGTGTTTGCCTTTCATAGTGAGGTGCTCCTATGTTGGGTGCATAAATATTTACAATTGTTATATCTTCTTCTTGGATTGATCCCTTGATCATTATGTAGTGTCCTTCTTTGTCTTTTGTAATAGTCTTTGTTTTAAACTCTATTTTGTCTGATATGAGAATTGCTACTGCAGCTTTCTTTTGATTTCCATTTGCATGGAATATCTTTTTCCATCCCCTCACTTTCAGTCTGTATGTGTCCCTAGGTCTGAAGTGGGTCTGTTGTAGCATATATACAGGTCTTGTTTTTGTATCCATTCAGCTAGTCTATGTCTTTTGGTTGGAGCATTTAATCCTTTTACATTTAAGGTAATTATCGATATGTATGTTCCTATTGCCATTTTCTTAATTGTTATTGTAGGTCTTTTCCTTCTCTTGTGTTTCCTGCCTAGAGAAGTTCCTTTAGCATTTGTTGTAAAGCTGGTTTGGTGGTGCTGAATTCTCTTAGCTTTTGCTTGTCTGTAAAGGTTTTAATTTCTCCATCTAATCTGAATGAGATCCGTGCTGGGTCGAGTAATCTTGGTTGTAGGTTTTTCCCTTTCATCACTTTAAATATGTCCTGCCACTCCCTTCTGGCTTACAGAGTTTCTGCTGAAAGATCAGCTTTTAACATTATGGGGATTGCTTTTTATGTTATTTGTTGTTTTTCCCTTGCAGCTTTTAATATTTTTTCTTTGTATTTAATTTTTGATAGTTTGATGTGTCTTGGTTTGTTTCTCCTTGATTTTACCCTGTATGGGACACTCTGTCCTTCCTAGACTTGATTAACTATTTCCTTTCCCATATTAGGGAAGTGTTCAACTATAATCTCTTCAAATATTTTCTCAGTCCTTTCTTTTTCTCTTCTTCTTCTGGGACCCCTATATTTCTAATGTTGGTGCATTTAATATTGTCCCAGAGGTCTCTGAGACTGTCCTCAGTCCTTTTCATTCTTTTTCCTTTATTCTGCTGTGCAGTAGTTATTTCCACTATTTTATCTTCCAGGTCACTTATCAGTTCTTCTGCCTCAGTTATTCTGCTATTGATCCCTTCTAGAGAATTTTTAATTTCCTTTATTGTGTTGTTCATCATTGTTTGTTTGCTCTTTAGTTCTTCTAGGTCCTTGTTAAATGTTTCTTGTATTTTCTCCAATTCTATATCCAAGATTTTGGATCATCTTTACTCTCATTATTCTGAATTCTTTTTCAGGTAGACTGCCTATTTCCTCTTCATTCGTTAGGTCTAGTGGATTTTTACCTTGCTCCTTCATCTGCTGTGTGTTTGTCTGTCTTCTCATTTTGCTTAACTCACTGTGTTTTGGGGTCTCCTTTTCACAGGCTGCAGGTTCGTAGTTCCCATTGTTTTTGGTGTCTGCCTCCAGTGGCTAAGGTTGGTTCAGTGGGTTTTGTAGGCTTCCTGGTGGAAAGGACTAGTGCCTGTTTTCTGGTGGATGAGGCTGGATCTTGTCTTTCTGTTGGGCAGATCCACGTCTGGCGGTGTGTTTTGAGGTGTCTGTGACCTTATTATGATTTTAGGCAGGCTCTCTGCTAATGGGTGGGTTTGTGTCCCTGTCTTGCTAGTTGTTTGGCATAAGGTGTTCAGCTCTGTAGCTTGCTGGTTGTTGAGTGGGGCTGGGTCTTGGCATTGAGTTTGAGATCTCTGAGAGATTTTCACCATTTTGTATTCCGTGGAGCTGGGAGGTCTCTTGTGGACCAATGTACTGAACTTGGCTCTCCCACCTCAGAGGCCCAGCCCTGATGCCTGGCTGGAGTACCAAGATCCTGTCATCCACGCGGCTCAGAATAAAAGGGAGAAAAAAGAAAGAAAGAAAGAAAAAGATTAAATAAAATAAGATTAAAAAGTTATTAAAATAAAAAGCAAAAAATAATTATTAAAAAAAATTTTAAGTGATTTAAAAAACGAAAGAAAGAATGAACAACCAAACCAAAAAACAAATCCACCAATGATAACAAGTGCTGAAAACTATACTAAAAAAAAAAAAAAACAACAACGGACAGAAAGAACCCTAGGACAAATGGTAAAAGCAAAGCTATACAGACAAAATCACACACAGAAGCATTCGCATACACACTCACAAAAAGAGAAAAAAGGGAAATATAAATATACATCATTGCTCCCAAAGTCCACCTCCTCAATTTGGGATGATTCGTTGTCTATTCATGTATTCCACAGATGCAGGGTACATCAAGTTGTTTGTGGGGATTTAATCCACTGCTCCTGAGGCTGTACGAAGAAATTTCCCTTTCTCTTCTTTGTTTGCACAGTTCCTGGGATTCAGCTTTGGATTTGGCCCTGCCTCTGCATGTAGGTCACCCTCTGGCGTCTCTTCTTTGCCCCAACAGGAGGGGGTTAAAGTAGCAGCTGATTAGGGGGCTCTGGCTCACTCAGGCCGGGGGGAGGGAGGGGGTACGGATGTGGGGCGAGCCTGCAGCAGCAGAGGCCAGCGTGACATTGCACCAGCCTGAGGTGCGCCGTGCATTCTCCCGGGGAGCTTGTCCCTGGATCACAGGACGCTGGCAGTGGCTGGCTGCACAGGCTCCCGGGAGGGGAGGTGTGGATAGTGACTTGTGCTCGCACACAGGCTTCTTGGTGGCTGCAGCAGCAGCCTTAGCATCTCATGCCCGTCTCTGGTGTCCACGCTAATAGCCGCGGCTCACGTCCATCTCTGGAGCTCCTTTAAGCGGCGCTCTGAATCCCCTCTCCTCGCGCACCAGGAAACAAAGAGGCAAGAAAAAGTCTCTTGCCTCTTAGGCAGCTCCAGACTTTTCCTCTCCCTCCCGGCTAGCTGTGGCGCACTAGCCCCTTCAGGCTGTGTTCACGCTGCCAACCCTAGTCCTGTCCCTGCGATCCGACCTCCGAAGCCTGAGCCTCAGCTCCCAGCCCTGCCCGCCCCGGCGGGTGAGCAGACAAGCCTCTCGGGCTGGTGAGTGCTGGTCCACACTGACCCTCTGTGCGGGAACCTCTCTGCTTTGCCCTCCGCATCCCTGTGGCTGCGCTCTCCTCCACAGCTCTGAAGCTTACCCCCTCCACCACCTGCAGTGTCCACCCGGGAAGGGGCTTCTAGTGTGTGGAAACCTTTCCTCCTTCACAGCTCCCTCCCACTGGCGCAGGTCCCACCCCTATTCTTTGTCTCTATTTTTTCTTTTTTCTTTTACCCTACCCAGGTACCTGGGGAGTTTCTTGCCTTTTGGGAGGTCTGAGGTCTTCTGCCAGCGTTCGGTAGGTGTTCTGTAGGAGTTGTTCCACATGTAGATGTATTTCTGATGTATTTGTGGGAAGAAAGGTGATCTCCACGTCTTACTCTTCTGCCATCTTGAAGCTCTACCTCAATACATTTTTGAAAGTTTCTTTCCCTAACTGTGAGTGAAGACTTTATTTTAGGACTATCGTCCAGTGTAGTGCTGGCCTTTGGGGTGGTCTCACACACAGAACCTCTCTTTTCTGGAAGAAAATAAGAGTATTCTTTCTCAGGTGCTTGCTTATTAATCATGTTAAGTCGTTTTTTAAAGGCAATAAACAATGCACACGTGGTAATTAGGACAGAATTATTTTTCAAGGGAAAATAAAGTCTGGTTTAATATGTTTTGGATTCATGCTCCCAAGAATAAACCCACAATTTTCCATCCCTTTACCAAAAAGGAAAAAAAAAATCATCTGTTTTAAAGGAAATGGAATCCTGATATTTGGGTTACTTTACACTCATAACTATCCAGATATATTTCAAGAACTAGTTGATATTTGAGAATATATTTTTCAGATGTTTTAAATAGAAAAATATTTTATTTAAGGTAAACAAACCAAAACAGCAAAACATTGACTCTTGTGGAACCTATGGTCTTATGAAATACAAATAAATTTTAAAGTTAAAAATCCTTCTCTTGTATCCAACATTTATTCTAAATTTTTACATGTAAAAATATCAGTAATGTCTATAAATGCCCTGGTGTTCACAACTATTAATAAATGAAAATGTTTGCAGAATTTCATGCCCTTGGGCAAGAAATAAAATTTAGATATATTTCTAATAAAGAACTGAAGAATTTCTTTACAAGTAAACTATCCATTTTGAAAATAAAATGATACATGCAGTTCATGGATTTTTGAATAAGGAAGAATTTGTAGTCTCAAACCACACCACACAAATAATTTTTTAACTATATCACATTCTATCAAATCATATATATTGTCGCCTTAGATGTAATGATTTCTCTGGTCCTAAAATTTAAATGCTAAGGTTTTGTTTTAGTCTGGCAGAACATTCTTTCACAAATATCTGTCCCCTTCCAGACCAAATAACCACAAGACTACTGCAAATTCACATTTTAAATTACATGATAAAGGTTTTATAACATAGCACTTTCTCCAGGACAATTATTTATAAGATAAATAAAGTTTTAAATGTTTATTTGAAAATGTTTAAATAATCATATATTTAGGTTTGATCTAACTAGACTCATATTTTACTTGTCGCTCACATTTTCAAAGAAATGTTTGCCAGATTGTCAAATTGCCAAAATTGTAAACAGCTTAGTATTTTGAAGATTAATTCTGCATCTTAATTAAGGTAGCCTGTTTTAAATAAAAAAGTCTTTGTATTTTTACATTACTCTTGAATTAAGCACATTCAGAAATAAAGCATGCTTTTATTCAATCATTAGTAAACATTCATTTGCATATGTTGTTTTGGTGGCTTAGTTGCCAAACATTCCACTAAATGATAAATAGGTACTCACTGAGGAATTAAACTTTCCTACAGGGTGGTCTTGATTTGAGTCAAAGCCAGAAAATTAATGCTTAGTTTCCAAAACACCTAACGCACACAAAAGTAATTAATTCTATAGCTGTGTGGGCTTTCAATTCTGTGAATTTATAATGTCTTCCATATTTATTAATTGTTTACATAGTTAAGGTATTATACTTTCTCGCATCATTTATGTAGGGTTGAGATACAAACGAGTTAATTTACTTGATGTAATCATTAATTACTGAATCATCTCGGTTGTGATCGTTCTGTTTATGAGGTAATTTCATTATGCAGACTGTTTTCCATTATTTTATAATTAGGTACCATTTCTGAACACCCTCTGGCCCCATTAGCTCACCCTTCCAATTCCATCGAAGGGAAACGTATTAGCAAATTACACCACTGCAACTGATTCAGGTATTATAAGAAATTGGCAATTACTAAAGAAAAAAAAATCTAGCATGGACTATAAAAATAACAGTTTAAGTCACTACCATTAAATAAGACTATTTTTTCAAAATAAATCTGAATTGACAAGACTCAGTTTCATGAGACACACCTCCCCGCCTTCATGAGAAATCTACAAGAGTGACTCCTACAGCAGGGGCCCAAGGGATCTCCATCCCAGTTCAGCCCCTCTCACTGACACCAACTCCAGTCATTATGCAGATTGAAAATCAGTGTCAGGGATGTTCAATGGTGCATCAGCAGAGTCTTGGAGACTCAAGGACACATGTGAGTTGTGGGGCTGGCCACATAAAAGAGGCTAGGCGACAGTGGCTGGTCATAGCCCCTGTAACTGTGGCTGGTGCAGGGAACGTTGCAGATAGAATCCGTCTGATTCAGACATGATTCCATCATTCCATTTATGAGTCAGACATGATTAAGGACCAATTGCAGATATTTAGCAAAGGCCAACTATCTATAAGGAAACTCACGTAAATGCCACCTGCTAATTGATGCTGTTACATTTAGGGAATTTATATCTAGCAATAAAATTTTACTCAGTTGAATTGAATAAGTAAATATAAAGTGTAAAGTATAAGGAATAAGGTATAATTAAGATGTAGTCTTTAAAAGTTGTTTTATAAAGAATTATATTTAGCCAAATATTATAATGAATTATGAATAAATTAAATATAAAAGGAATAGAATTCAAATTAATTATAACCATGAGAGGAATTGAAACCCCAAAGGGTTAAACATTGTTGCCTCTGAAAAGAGGAAATTAGAACAGGAAGTATGGATGGAAGGGTTTGTGTTCTTATTAGCCTTCCTGTATTGTTTCATTTAAAAAGTCATATGTGTATTTTAATTTGTTTTTTTAAAAATTAAAATGTTTTATGTAAGATGCTAGTAAATTTTTTTTAATGCACCTTGCAAAACATAGGCTGAAAAATCTATATAAGGAGACAGGAACTCACCATGTTTCAAGTCAGTGATTTAAAGAAATTTTAACATTTAAGTTAAAAGTAAACAAAAGTTGAACCATATCCAGACCACATCTATATTTTACTTGCATAATAGGTTCACCCTATAAGAAATTCAAAAAGACAGTTTTAATGAAATGCATAGTGGCATGTTCGGTTCTAAGAAATCTAAATTTCTCTTTAACTGTCACCTTCAACAGTCCTGTTCAGGAAATCTTTCATTTTATGTCCCTTCCTCATAATTTATTAAACGTATGCTTTGGGGTGATGAGATGCCACGATGCAGAACACAAGTCTTTTCTGTCCACAATTTATTTGAATTCAACCAAAGCTGTTTCAGATCTATTGTTGAAAATAATAGTTCCTGTCAATCTGTGTCACATATAACAACAGCTGAGTTGTCACTGTGTCATCAGAGATTTGAAATAAGACTAAGGGTATGTTGAAACATGAGAAGCCCAACCCAATGAATAAGTGATTTTCTTTGGGAGGCTATGAAAATTCATGCCAAATCCTGACCAAACTTCTTAATGACTTCATGTACAAGGAAAAATAAGTTAACTTTACTAAATTAATGAGTGGCCAGTCATTAGATAAACTCTTCTAGGTTTTCAGTTCATTTTCAAATTGTTCATTATTAGTATGTACCAATGCAACTGATTTTTGTATTTTGACTTTGCATCCGGTGCCTTGCTAAACTCACAATTTAGTTCTAACACCTTATTGTTGATTCTTTGTAGATTCTTCATAGACAGTAATGTCAACTGTGAATAGATAGAGGTCTATTCCTTTCTCTCCATTCTGTATGGTATTTGTTTATTATTTACTTCCTTCTTCATTTGCCTTACTGCACTAATTAGGACCTCCAGTATGATGTTAAATAAGAGTGATGGTGAGAGTAAGCATACTTTCCTCTTTCCTAACCTCAGATGGAAAGAATTCAGTCTTTCACAATTAAATATTATGTTAGCCCTATTTTCTTGGTTGATTCTCTATTGGGTTGAAAACAATAAATTATTCCCAGTTCATCAGGGGTTTTAACACAAATGGATGTTGAATTTTGTCAAATACCTCTTCTGTATAAATACAATCATATGGATTTTCTTCTTTAGTTTACTGATATATTGATAACACTGATTTTGAATGTTGAACCAGACTTGCATTCCCAGGATAAATCCCACTCAATTTGGTATCATAATATTTTTTTAAGTTGTTGAATTTAATTTGATATGTTGTTGAGGATTTTTGCATCTATGTTCATGAGAAATAGCAGCCTATAGTTTTCTTTTCTTGTAATGTTTTTGGTTTTGTTAAAAAAAGGGTAATTTTGACTTCATAAAATGAATCAAGAAGTGTTCATACTCCTATGTTCTGGAAGAGTTTGTGTAGAATTATTATTTCTTCCTTGAATGTTTGATATAGGTTTATTTTTCTGTTGTTGTTGTTGCTTTATATTTACTTGTTTTTAAATTTTTATTGGAATATGGTTGCTTTACAATGCTGTGTTAGTTTCTACTCTACAGCAAACAGAATCAGCTATACATATATATATATATATATATACATATCAGAACACACATTGACACAAATCGCAGCAAGATCTTTTTTGACCCACCTCCTAGAGTAATAACAATAAAAACAAAAATAAACAAATGGGACCTAATGAAACTTAAAAGCTTTTGCACAGCAAAGGAAACCATAAACAAGATGAAAAGACAACCCTCAGAATGGGAGAAAATATTTGCAAATGAAGCAACTAACAAAAGATTAATCTCCAAAATATACAGACTGCTCATGTAGCTCAATATCAAAAAATCAAACAACCCAATCAAGAAATGGGCGGAAGACCTAAATAGACATTTCTCTAAAGAAGACATACAGATGGCCAACAAACACATGAAAAAATGCTCAACATATCTAATTATTAGAGAAATGCATATTAAAACTACAATGAGATCACCTCACACAGGTCAGAATGGCCACCATCACAAAATATACAAACAACAAAAGCTGGAGAGGGCATGGAGAAAGGGAACCCTTTGCACTGTTGGTGGGAATGTAAATTGATACAGTCACCATGCAAAACAGTATGGAGGTTCCTTAAAAAACTAAAATAGGGCTTACCTGGTGGCACAGCAGTTGAGAGTCCACCTACCGATGCAGGGGACACGGGTTCGTGCCCCGGTCCAGGAGGATCCCACATGCTGCAGAGCAGCTGGGCCTGTGAGATATGGCTGCTGAGCCTGCGCATCTGGAGCCTGTGCTCTGCAACGGGAGAGGCCACAACAGTGAGAGGCCCGCCTACCACAAAAAAAAAAAAAAAACAAAAAACACTGAAAATAGAAATACCATGTGACTCAGCAATCCCATTACTGGGCATATGCCCAGAGAAAACCATAATTCAAAAAGACACATGCACCCCAATGTTCATTGCAGCACTACTTACAATATCCAGGACATGGAAACAACCTAAATGCCCCTCAACAGAGGAATGGATAAAGAAGATGTGGTACATGTATACAATGGAATATTACTCAGCCATAAAAAAAGAATTAAATTGGGTCATTTGTAGAAACGTGGATGGACCTAGAGACTGTCATACAGAGTGAAGTAAGTCAGAAAGAGAAAAATAAGTATCGTATATTAACACATATATGTGGAGTCTGAAAAAATTGGTATAGACGATCTTATTTACAAAGCAGAAATGGAGACACAGATGTAGAGAATAAATGTATGGATGCTAGTAAATTTATCATGATGAGTAAACATTATGATGTTACAATATATATTTCTTGGGAGATTTTTATTAAACATGAACCTAAATAAAACATGTAGATGAGGATTAAAAATTCATTATAAAATTATAATTTGATTTCACGAGTTAATTAATTAAATCATAGTTATTTACATCTACATAATAACTTGAAGAGAAATATCATGGGAAGGAAGCTTGAAATGGTAACACAACCGAGGCAAACAATATACTTTTCTGGCAAATTTATAAACAATACATTTTAAAATGTAACTTTACTCACTACACCAAAAAAAAAAAAAAAAAAAGGCAAAAACCGGTAACTATGTGAGGTGATGAATGTGTTAACTAACTTGATCATGGTAATCATTTCACAGTGCAACTATTATGTATATGAAACCATCACATGGTACACCTTAATACATACAGAATTTTTGTTAATTTTTACCTCAGTAAAGCTGGGAAAAAATATAACTATTCTTTCTTCCAAAAGCCATTGCCCCCTTCTCCTATATCCCTTCCCTGGGTTTCTTGCCCTAAAGTCAACACCCTTGGGCACAGCCTTGCGATGCCACATTACCATTGTTGATGTGGTCAACGACCCGGGTTTTTTTTTTTCTTTATTTATAAGTACTTTTCCCGGCTTTATTGAGAGATAATTGACAGACAGCACTTTATAAGATTAAGGTATACAGAATAATGATTTGATTTACATATATTGTGAAATATTAAGATGCTCTGGTTCGTCAAAGCTTATTTTCTGTTATGAAAATAATCCTGCCGTCTGCCTGTATATCAGCAGTGCAGCAGCTCACCCCTCATTTCCCATATGTGTTAAACCAACATCTTGTAACTTTGTCTACCTCAAGAAGAATTCTATTTTAGAAAGTATCAAGCATTTATAAATATAAAGCAAATAACAGCAGGTAAGCAGGGACCAAATGATAAAGACTCTCGTATATCTTTGCTATAGAATTTGGATTTTGTTCTGAATTCACTAAGAATCCACTGAAGAATTTTATGCAGGGAAATCATATGAAATGGTTTGTGGTATGCAAAAATCCATTTGGTGGCAGTGTGCATAATGGGGTCAAGTTAGGGGAAAAAATTATAGTGGCAATCTTAAGAAGTTGTTGCAGTAAAGCTGGTAAGAAATATAGGTCCCTAATAATAACAGACCTAGGCAATGATAGTCAATAGCTGTTAAAACCACTAAGTGAGAGGTTATAGGGATTTTTTTAAATGAATGGATTAGAATAATAACACACTAAGCCACTGAAAAATCATATCATTACAAAAAAAGAGACAACCATACATTATACATTATATGCCCCCTGATATGATGACATAGGAGCCATCTATGGATCTTTCTTACAAAAATTCTTTTTTTGTTTTGTTTTCTCCCCCATGCCACACAGCTTGTGGGATCTTAGTTCTCTGACTAGGGGTTGAACCAGGGCCCCGGCAGTGAAAGCACATAGTCCTAACCACTGGACTGCCAGGGAATCCCGATTTTTACAAAAATTCTAATGAAGCTTCTAGATCTAAATATGAGTTTCCAGAAAATACAGAAATAGAGAAGCACCATGAGGACGTAACCAGAAAAATCTACAATGTGGGAGATTCTACAGGACAAATGACCTGATTTAGTCAATAAATAAAGGGGAAGAGAAAACAAAAAGGGAGGAGGAACCTCTAAACTAAAGTAGACTCAGTTACATCATAGCAACCAAATACATCATGTGGTTCCTGCTTAGTTCCAGATCTGAACCAATCTACTGTAAAAACAAAAAATTATAAGACAACAAGGAAACATACTTACTGGATATATGAATATATTTTAAGGAATTATTATTTTATAATGATAAAGATTTTGTGCCTATGTTTTCAAATATCTTTTCCTTTTAGAAAGACACACTGAAATTTTTACAGATGAAATGATATGACACCTGGAATGTGTTTTAAAACAATGGAGGAGAAAATGGGGAGCAAGGGGATGATAAAACAAAATTAGCCAAATGTTGGTAATTGCTGACCCTGAGTGACAGGTACATTTTACTGTGTTTAAATTTTTCTATAATAAAAATTATAAATAATAGGAATAAAAGAAGCAATAGTTGAGAAAATAGAAAGAAGTGAGTAAATCTGAACACTATTTGGGAGATGTTACAGGCAAGGTATGATGGCCAATTGAATCTGAAAAGGGAGTAGAGATGGTGTCTAAATTTCTATCTTGGTGGTTAGAGGCACAGAAGTTCTGTTCATCAGGGAGGTACACGTGGGTGGAGGAGCAGATACCGGAGTGAAGATGGCAGGTTTGGTTTGGGGTGTGCTGAGTTTGAGACACAGGTAGATATCCATGTGCAAATGTTCAATAGGTACAGTAAGCAGAGAAGAAGCTCAAGCATATAAATCAGGGATATAAAAACATGTAAAGAGATGTAGAGAGAAAGTGAAGACAGAGGAGTAATATCCAGAGAAATAAGAGAAAAATCAGTAGAGATTGGAGTTACTGAAACAAGGAAAGACATGGTTTCAGGAAAAGGAATTGGTCAACAGTGTGAATTTAAAAATTAAATGTAAGTTCTAGAAGAAAAAAATCCTCGGCTTTAGTAACTAAATAGCAACTGGTGTCAGGTCAAGACTACAAACTGAGCATATGAATTTATCTCCTCTCGTTCCTCAGATCCCATTAAAAGAAGAATACATTAGTTGAAAGAAGAGGGGTAAGCACAGAGCAGTGAAAAGAACAAGAGGTAGTTTATCAATGGATGAACTGTTTCAACAGTTCTAGAGGGTGGAAAGTGAGTGGAAGAGTGCAGCTCAATAAAGCAAGCCAGGAAAAGGCACAGCCCAGAAGAAATATGGAGGGGCTGCTGCTAAGGAGGGAGCCATCCTGCCTTTCAGAGGTGGGAGGGTGATAGACTCAGGATGCCAGGTGTGATAAGCAGCAGGGTACCACACAGGGCTGAAAACAGGAGCAGTTATTGAAAGCCCGCTGCCAATTTCCCCATCCATATATTCAGAATACATGGCAGCCAGGTGTTACCCTCTAGGCAAAAAAAAAAAAAAAAAAGTAGAAGAAGGTTTTTTGTGTGTTTTCCAAATAAATTTAACACACTGTCTAGCATAAACAAAAGAAGTAACTGTTGCTATCCGAGCAGGAGAAGGAAAACATTCTGAGAGTCAGGGTTCCCCAGAGTAATGCAGAGGAGGGAAGAAGGCCTGAGTACAGCTCTAGAAACAAAAGCGGGTGGACAGAGAGGAAAGGGCTTGATATAACAAAAGGAAATGTGAATAGAATTCATTAGGATCACTACTCATAATGAAGGGCAAAACGGAAAAAAAAACCCTGCCAACTACTTTGTGAGGGTGCAGATTATATGAAGCAGTAGGTCCAAGGAGGGAGAACAACATGATCACTGGCTAAAAAGAAGAAACTGAAAAGAAATAAAAACAGTCACCAAGTATAGGTTATAGCCTAAAATCTTAAAGAAATTGAATTGGTTATCCAAAATATCACCAAAAAAAAAAAAGATAAGACTTCGGCTTCTAGCCAAGATGGAGTAAGAGGGACCATTTAGACCACCCTTCCTGAAACAACTAAACAGTTAATATTATATTATTTTAACAAAGCTGACAAAAAAACTAGACAAAGTTTTCAGGCATTGCACATCAACTCAGTAAGCAGAGGACATTTGTCCCGGAGAGAGGGAAAACAAACAAGGTGAGCACCGTGACAGTCCCAGCTTACTGCCCAGACATATTTTCCAGACTGCAGTGCAAAGAAAGGGAATCCAAACAGAACCAGGCAGTAACCTTGAATCGAGGAGAGACACATGGAGTCTAGTGAGGGCAAAAGCTGGAGTTAAAAAAGCAGAGTCCTGGGGAAAGACAGCTGTACAGAGAAAGAGCTATGGAGATCCACAGGCAATACCCCCTCAAGTTTTCATATTTAGTAGCATAGGCCTGTGGAGAAATTATCTTAGGAAAGGGAAAGAACCACTTGAAAGGAGCAGATACTCAGAGCTCAGACAGGTCCAATAATAGTTCATGTTCCAAACAGCCAGAGGGAAAACATCATAATTCAAGGAAAATCAGGCAGAGTATTTACAATGGTATTACCTCCGTGGTGGAAGAAATTAGTCTTAGATTAAAGGTGGTTCTGGTTTCACCTAACAAGGTTTAACAGGAGGCTTGAAAAGATCAAACTGTTACCAAGTGATTTAACCAAACTTCAGAGCGAAGTTCAAGAATATTTATAAGAATGTAATATTAAGCATCTAACAAAGTAAAAATCACGAGGTTTTGAATTTAATAAAAAAATTATAAGGCTTACAAAGAAATAGGATAATGTAAGCCATAATAAGGCAAAAAAATCAATGAACAAACACAGTTCCAGAATCAGCATGGATGGTAGAGAATTGTCGGATTAGGACGTTAAAACAGTTATGGTAACTATATTCCATATGTTCAAGAATGTAAGGTACAGACTTGAAAGATTTTTAAAAGACCCAAATCAAACTTTTAAAGATGAAAAATGCAATGCTTGAAATAGAAAATACCTGAGATAAAATAGAGCAGATTAGACATTGCAGAATTAAAGATTAGTGAACTTGATGGTATAGTAACTAAAATAAAATACAGAGAAAATAAAGACTAAAAAAGAAAAAAATTAAGAGAGCTTCAGTGGGCTATGGGAAACTTGCAAGTTGCTTAATAGATATGTAATTAGAGTCCCCAAAGGAGGTAGGGAGAGGTAATATTAAAGACATAGTGGCCAGAAATGTTCCAAATTTGATGAATCTGTAAACCTACAAATCCAAGAAGCTCAACAAACCCCAAGCACAAGAAACATGAAGAAAATTATACCAAAGCATAATAGAATTAAAAGATGCATACACACCGATAAAGGGAAAATGTGACAAACAATCAGAGAAATAAGGCACATTATACAAGAGATCAAGTTCTCTTCGGAAAAATACAGTTAAGGCAGTAGAGCAACATCTTTAAAGTACTAGGGAAACAACAACAGCAGCAACCCTGTCAACCTAAAATTCTATACCCAGCAAAAATGTCTCTCAAAAACAAAGGCAAAGAAAAGATTTTGTCAGACATATCAAAGCTGAATCATCACACTCAGAATCTTAACACAAGACTACAAGAACTGTTAACACATGTTCTTCAGTCAGAAGAAAAATCATACCAGATAGAAATCTGGAGTTCCCACTGGGATGACACAGAGGGATTCAGTTGGGTGCTATACATGTACTTGGTTGTATTACACTGAGGAATACTGAGTTTGAGGACTCCACTGCTTTTAAAATGAGAGGTTAGCAAGCTTCCTGTTTGTCTGAAGGAGAAACATTACCTCTCTCCCCACAGCTGTTCATTACAAACACACTCCCAAGAAATGGCTCAGAACCCTCCATACTGTTTTCAGTAGTGGCTGCATTAAATTGCATTCCTATGAACAGTGCAGCCATGTGGCAGACAGGGTCTTGTGCTCTGGCCGGGTGTCAGGCCTAAGCCTCTGAGGTGGGAGAGCCAAGTTCAGTACATTGGACCACCAGAGACCTCCAGGACCCACATAATATCAATTGGCAAGAGCTCGCCCAGAGATCTCCATCTCAATGCTAAGACCCAAATCCACTCAACAACCAGCAAGCTCCAGTGCTGGACACTCCATGCCAAACAAGCAAGACAGGAACACAACTCCACCCACTAGCAGAGAGGCTGCTTAAAATAATAATAAGTTCACAGACACCCCAAAACACACCACTGGATGTGGTCCTGCCCACCAGGAATACAAGATCCAGCCTCATCCACCAGAAAACAGGAACCAGTCCCCTCCAGCAGGAAGCCTACACAACCCACTGAACCAACTTTACCCACTGGGGGCAGACACCAAAAACAATAGGAACTACGAACCTGCGGCCTAGAAAAAGGAGACCCCAAACACAGTAAGTTAAGCAAAATGAGAAGACAGAGAAATATGCAGCAGGTGAAGGAGCAAGGTAAAAACCCACCAGACCAAACAAATGAAGAGAAAATAGACAGTCTATCTGAAAAAGAATTCAGAGTAATGATAGTAAAGATATCTAAAATCTTGGAAATAGAATTGGAGAAAAGACAAGAAACGTTTAACAAGGGCCTAGAAGAACTAAAGAGCAAACAAACAATGATGAACAACACAATAAAGGAAATTAAAAATTCTCTAGAAGGGATCCATAGCAGAATAATTGAGACGGAAGAAAGGATAAGTGACCGGGAAGATAAAATAGTGGAAATAACTACTGCACAACAAAATAAAGGAAAAAGAAAGAAAAGAATTGAGGACAGTCTCAGAGACCACTGGGACAACAATGAACACACCAACATTCAAATTATAGGGATCCCAGAAGAAGAAGAGACAAAGAAAAGGACTGAGAAAATATTTGAAGAGATCATAGTTGAAAACTTCCCTAATATGGGAAAGGAAATAGTCAGTCAACTCCAGGAAGCACAGAGAATCCCATACAGGATAAATCCAAGGAGAAACATGCCAAGACACATAGTAATCAAACTGTCAAAAATTAAATACAAAGAAAAAATATTAAAAAGAACAAGGAAAAAGCAACAAATAACATACAAGGGAATCCCCATAAGGTTAATAGCTGATCTTTCAGCATGAACTCTGCAAGCCAGAAGGGAGTGGCAGGACATATTTAAAGTGATGAAAGGGAAAAACCTACAACCAAGATTACTCTACCCAGCACGGATCTCATTCAGATTCGATGGAGAAATTAAAACCTTTACAGACAAGCAAAAGCTAAGAGTTCAGCATAACCAAACCAGCTTTACAACAAATGCTAAAGGAACTTCTCTAGGCAGGAAACACACAGAAGGAAAAGACGTACAAAAAAAAAAAACCAAAACAATTAAGGAACGGTAACAGGAACATACATATCGATAATTACCTTAAATGTAAATGGCTCCAACCAAAAAACATAGACTGGCTGAATGGATACAAAAACAAAACACGTATATATGCTGTCTACAAGAGACCCACTTCAGACCTACAGTCAAATACAGACTGAAAATGGGGATCAAAAAAGATATTCCATGCAAGCGGAAATCAAAAGAAAGCTGCAGTACCAATTCTCATATCAGACAAAATACACTTTAAAATAAAGACTACTACAAGAGACAAAGAAGGCCACTACATAATGATCAAGAGATCAATCCAAGAAGATATAACAATTGTAAATATTTATGCACCCAACATAGGAGCACCTGAATTCTTATGGCTAACAGCCATAAAAGGGGAAATTGACAGTAACATAATCATAGTAGGGGACTTTAACACTCCACGTTCGCCAATGGACAGATCATCCAAAATAAAAATAAATAAGGAAACGTAAGCTTTAAAAGACACATTAAACAAGATGGACTTAATTGATATTTATAGTACGCTGTATCTAAAAACAACAGAATACACTTTCTTCTCAGTGCTCATGGAATATTCTCCAGGATAGATCATATCTTGGGTCACAAATCAAGCCTTGGTAAATTTAAGAAAATTAAAATTGTATCAAGTTTATTTTCCAACCACAACGCTATAAGACTAGATATCAATTACAGGAAAAAAAACTGTAAAAAATACAAACACATGGAGGCTAAACAATACGCTGCTAAATAACCAAGAGATCACTTAAGAAATCAAAGAGGAAAACAAAAAATACCTAGGAACAAATGACAAGGAAAACACGACTGCCCAAAAACCTATGGGATGCAGCAAAAGCAGTTCTAAGAGGGAAGTTTATAGCAATACAATCTGACTTCAAGAAACAAGAAACATCTCAAATAAACAATCTAACCTTACACCTAAAGCAATTAGAGAAAGAAGAACAAAAAAACCCCACAGTTAGCAGAAGGAAAGAAATCATAAATATCAGATCAGAAATAAATGAAAAAGAAATGAAGGAAATGATAGCAAAGATCAATAAAACGAAAACCTCGTTCTTTGAGAAGATTAAAAAAATTGATAAACCATTAGCCAGACTCATCAAGAAAAAAAAGGGAGAAGACTCAGATCAACAGAATTAGAAATGAAAAAAGAGAAATAACAATGACACTGCAGAAATACAAAAGATCATGAGAGATTACTACAAGCAACTACATGCGGAAAAAAACTGACAACCTGGAAGAAATGGACAAATTCTTAGAAAAGCACAACCTCTGAGACTGAACCAGGAAGAAATAGAAAATATAAAGAGACCAATCACAAGCACTGAAATGGAAACTGTGATTAAAAATCTTCCAATAAACAGAAGCCCAGTACCAGATGCCTTCAAAGGCAAATTCTATCAAACATTTAGAGAAGAGCTAACACCTATCCTTCTCAAACTCTTCCAAAATGTAGCCGAGGGAGGAACATTCTCAAACTCATTCTACAAGACCACCATCACCCTGATATCAAAACCAGACAAAGGTATCACAAAGAAAAACAACTACAGGCCAATATCACAGATGAACATAGATGCAAAAATCATCACAAAATACTAGCAAACAGAATCCAACAGCACATTTAAAGGATCATACACCATGATCAAGTTGGGTTTATCCCAGGAAGGCAAGGATTCTTCAATATATGCCGGTCAATCAATGTGATACACTATATTAACAAATTGGAGGATAAAAACTATATGATAATCTCAATAGATACAGAAAAACCTCTCGACAAAATTCAACACCCGTTTATGATAAAAACTCTCTGGAGTGTAGGTATAGATGGGATGTACCTCAACTTAATAAAGGCCATATATGACAAACCCACAGCCAACATCAGTCTCAAGGTGAAAAACTGAAACCATTTCCACTAAGATCAGGAACAAGACAAGGTTGCCCACTCTCACCACTCTTATTCAACATAGTTTTGGAAGTTTTGGCCACAGCAATCAGCGATGAAAAAGAAATAAAAGGAATCCAAATTGGAAAAGAAGAAGTAACGCTGTCACTGTTTGCAGATGACATGATACTATACATAGAGAATCCTAAAGATGCTACCAGAAAACGTCTAGAGCTAATCAATGAATTTGGTAAAGTAGCAGGATACAAAATTAATGCACAGAAATCTTGCATTCCTATACATTAATGATGAAAAATCTGAAAGAGAAATTAAGGAAAGACTCCCATTTACCACTGCAACAAAAAGAATAAAATACCTAGGAATAAACCTACCTATGGAGACAAGATACCTGTATGCAGAAAATTATAAGACGCTGGTGAAAGAAATCAAAGATGATACAAACAGATGGAGAGATATACCATGTTCTTGGATTGGAAGAATCAACATTGTGAAAATGACTATACTACACAAAGCAATCTACAGATTCAATGCAATCCCTATCAAACTACCAATGGCATTTTTCACAGAACTACAACAAAAAATTTCACAATTTTTATGGAAACACAAAAGACCCCGAATAGCCAAAGCAATACTGAGAACGAAAAACAGAGCTGGAGGAATCAGGCTCCCTGACTTCAGACTATACTACAAAGCTACAGTAATCAAGACAGAATGGTACTGGTAGAAAAACAGAAATATAGATCAATAGAACAGGATAGAATGCCTAGAGATAAACCCACCCACATACGGTCACCTTATCTTTGACAAAGGAGGCAAGAATATACAATGGAGAAAAGACAGCCTCTTCAATAAGTGATGCTGTGTAAACTGGACAGCTACATGTAAAAGAATGAAATTAGAGCACTCCCTAACACCGTATACAAAAATAAACTCAAAATGGATTAAAGACCAAAGTGTAAGGCCAGACACTATTACACTCTTAGAGGAAAAAATAGGCAGAACACTCTATGACAAATCACAGCAAGATCCTTCTTGACCCACATCCTAGAGAAATGAAAATAAAACCTAAATAAACTAATGGGTCAAAATGAAACTTAAAATGTTTTGCACAGCAAAGGAAACCATAAACAAGAAGAAAAGACAACACTCGGAATGGGAGAAATTATTTGCAAACAAAACAACTGACAAAGGATTAGTCTCCAAAATATACAAGCAGCTCATGCAGCTCAGTATCAAAATAACAATCAACCCAATCCAAAAATGGGCAGAAGATCTAAATAGACATTTCTCCAAAGAAGATATCCTGATTGCCAACAAAAACATGAAATGATGCTCAACATCACTAATCATTAGAGAAAGGCAAATGAAAACTACAATGACCTCACACTGGTCAGATTGGCCATCATCGAAAAATCTACAAACAATAAATGCTGGAGAGGGTGGAGAAAAGGCAACCCGATTGCACTGTTGGTGGGAGTGTAAATTGATAGAGCCACCATGGAGAACAGCATGGAGGTTCCTTAAAAAACTAAAAATAGAACTACCATATGACCCAGCAATCCCACTACTGGGCATATATCTTGAGAAAACCATAATTCAAAAGGAAGCATGTACCACAATGTTCATTGCAGCACTATTTATAATAGCCAGGACATGGAAGCAACCTAAGTGTCCATTGACAGATGAATGGATAAAGAAGATGTGGCACATATATATAATGGAATATTACTCAGCCATAAAAAGAAACAAAATTGAGTTATTTGTAGTGAGGTGGATGGACACAGAGTCTGTCATACAACGTGAATTAAGTCAGGAACAGAAAAACAAATACTGTGCTAACACATATTTATGGAATCTAAAAAAAGAAAAAAATGGTTCTGAAGAACCTAGGGGAAGGACAGGAATAAAGATGCAGATGTAGAGAGTGGACTTGAAGACATGGGGAGGGGGAAGGGTAAGCTGGGATGAAATGAGAGTGGCATGGACATATATACACTACCAAATGTAAAACAGATATCTAGTGGGAAGCAGCCACATAGCACAGGGAGATCAGCTCCATGCTTTGTGACCACCTAGAGGGGTGGGTTAGGGAGGATGGGAGGGATACGCAAGAGGGAGGAGATATGGGGATATAAGTATATGTATATCTGATTCACTTTGTTTTACAGCAGAAACTAACACAACAATGTAAACAAATTATACTCCAATATTTTATTTTTTAAAAAAAAAATAAAGAGCTATCAAAGAAAAAAAGAAATCTGGATCTATACTAAGGAAAAAATAGCACCAGAAATGGTAATTATGTGGGTAAATATAAAAGGCTTTTATTCCTATTTTTAAGTTTAAAAAAGAAATATCTGTCCAAAGAAAAAACAGAAATACATACTGAGATTTATAATATATGTGGAGTGTATGCACAAAGTCTGGGAGCGGAAAATAAAAGTATATTGTTAAGGTTTTTATACTACACATGAAGTGGTATAATATTAACTGAAGATACACTATGGCAAGCTAAAAATACTCCAACTCTAAAGTAAGCACCAGAGAGATAAAAGTTATAGCTAATAAGCCAATAGCAAAGAAAAGAAAAAGGAAGAAATTAAATACTCAATCCAAAAGAACAGCAAACAAATAAAAAGAACAAAAAATAGATGGGACAACTGATAAAACAACTGGTGATGACTCTTAAACCCAACTGGATCAGTAATCACATGAAATGGAAAGGGTCTAAACACCTCAATTAAAAGTCATAGGTTAGAGCTTCCAGGAAGATGGCAGAAGAATAAGATGCGGAGATCACCTTCCTCCCCACAGATACACAAGAAATACATCTACACATGGAACAACTCCTACAGAACACCTACTGAACACTGGCAGAAGACCTCAGACTTCCCAAAAGGCAAGAAACCCCCCACGTACCTGGGTAGGGCAAAAGAAAAAAAAATAAACAGAGACAAAAGAATAGGGACAGGACCTGCACCAGTGGGAGGGAGCTGTGAAGGAGGAAAGGTTTCCACGCACTAGAAGCCCCTTCGCAGGCGGAGACTGCGGGTGGCGGAGGGGGAAGCTTCGGAGCCGCGGAGGAGAGCACAGCAACAGGGGTGCGGAGGGCAAAGCAGAGAGATTCCCGCACAGAGGATGAGGGCCGACTGGCACTCACCAGCTGGAGAGGCTTGTCTGCTCCCTCGCCGGGGTGGGCGGGGCTGGGAGCTGAGGCTCGGACTTCAGTAGGAGCCCTGGGAGAGGACTGGGGTTGGCGGCGTGAACACAGCCTGCAGGGGGTTAGTGCGCCAAGACTAGCTGGGAGGGAGTCCAGGGAAAAGTCTGGACCTGACGAAGAGGCAACAGACTTTTTCTTCCCTCTTTGTTTCCTGGTGCGTGAGGAGAGGGGATTAAGAGTGCTGGTCAAAGGAGCTCCAGAGACGGGCGCGAGCCGCGGCTAAAAGCGCAGACCCCAGAAACGAGCATGAGACGCTAAGGCTGTTGCTGCTGCCATCAAGAAGCCTGTGTGTGAGCACAGGTCACTCTCCACACCTCCCCTCCTGAACCCTGTGCAGCCGGCCACTGCCAGGGTCCCGGGATCCAGGGACAACTCCCCCGGAAGAACGCACGGCACGCCTCAGGCTGGTGCAACGTCACGCCGGCCTCTGCCACCGCAGGCTCGCGCCGCACTCCGTGCCCCTCCCTCCCCCTGGCCTGAGTGAGCCAGAGCCCCCGAATCAGCAGCTCCTTTAACCCCGTCCTGTCTGAGCGATGAACAGACGCCCTCCAGCAACCTACACGCAGAGGCAGGGCCAAATCCAAAACTGAGCCCCTGGGAGCTGTGAGAACAAAGAAGAGAAAGGGAAATCTCTCCCAGCAGCCTCAGAAGCAGCGGATTAAAGCTCCACAATCAACTTGATGTACCCTGCATCTGTGGAATACATGAATAGACAACGAATCATCCCAAATTGAGGAGGTGGACTTTGACAGCAAGATTTATGATTTTTTCCCCTTTTCCTCTTTTTGTGATTGTGTATGTGTATGCTTCTGTGTGAGATTTTGTCTGTATAGCTTTGCTTCCACCATTTGTCCTAGGGTTCTATCCGTCTTTTTCTTTTTCTTAATAACTTTTTTTTAAATTTTAATAACTTTATTATATTTTATCTTACTTTATTTTATTTTACTTTATCTTCTTTCTTTTTTCCTTCCTTCCCTCCTTCCTTCCTTCCTTCCTCACTCCCTACCTCCCTCCCTCCTTTCTTTCTTTCTTTCTACTTTGACTAATTCTTTCTACTTTTTCTCCCTTTTATTCTGAGCCCTGTGGATGAAAGGCTCTTGGTTCTGCAGTCAGGAGTCAGTGCTGTGCCTCTGAGGTGGGAGAGCCAACTTCAGGACACTGGTCCACAAGAGACCTCCCAGCTCCACATAACATCAAATGGCGAAAATCTCCCAGAGATCTCCATCTCAACACCAGCACCCAGCTTCACTCAACGACCAGCAAGTTACAGTGGTGGACATCCTATGCCAAACAACTAGCAAGACAGGAACACAACCCCACCCATTAGCAGAGAGGCTGCCTAAAAGCATAATAAGTCCACAGACACCCCAAAACACACCACCAGACGTGGACCTGCCCACCAGAAAGACAAGTTCCAGCCTCACCCACCAGAACACAGGCACTAGTCCCCTCCACCAGGAAGCCTACACAACCCACTGAACCAACCTTAGCCACTGGGGACAGACACCAAAAACAACAGGAACTACGAACCTGCAGGCTGCAAAAAGGAGACCCCAAAGATAGTAAGATAAGCAAAATGAGAAGACAGAAAAACACACAGCAGATGAAGGAGCAAGATAAAAACCCACCAGACCTAACGAATGAAGAGGAAATAGGCAGTCTACCTGAAAAAGAATTCAGAATAATGAGAGTAAAGATGATCCAAAATCTTGGAAATAGAATGGACAAAATGCAAGAAACATTTAACAAGGACCTAGAAGAACTAAAGATGAAACAAACAACGATGAACAACACAATAAGTGAAATTAAAAATACTCTAGATGGGATCAATAGCAGAATAATTGAGGCAGAAGAACAGATAAGTGATCTGGAAGATAAAATAGTGGAAATAACTACTGCAGAGCAGAATAAAGAAAAAAGAATGAAAAGAACTGAGGACAGTCTCAGAGACCTCTGGGACAACATTAAACGCACCAACATTCGAATTATAGGGGTTCCAGAAGAAGAAAAGAAAAAGAAAGGACTGAGAAAATATTTGAAGAGACTATAGTGGAACACTTCCCTAATATGGGAAAGGAAATAGTTAATCAAGTCCAGGAAGCACAGAGAGTCCCATACAGGATAAATCCAAGGAGAAATACGCCAAGACACATATTAATCAAACTGTCAAAAATTAAATACAAAGAAAACATATTAAAAGCAGCAAGGGAAAGACAACAAATAACACACAAGGGAATCCCCATAAGGTTAACAGCTGATCTTTCAGCAGGAACTCTGCAAGCCAGAAGGGACTGGCAGGACATATTTAAAGTGATGAAGGAGAAAAACCTGCAACCAAGATTACTCTACCCAGCAAGGATCTCATTCAGATTTGATGAAGAAATTAAAACCTTTACAGACAAGCAAAAGCTGAGAGAGTTCAGCACCACCAAACCAGCTTTACAGCAACTGCTAAAGGAACTTCTCTAGGCAAGAAACACAAGAGAAGGAAAAGACCTACAATAACGAACCCAAAACAATTAAGAAAGTGGGAATAGGAACATACATATCGATAATTACCTTAAATGTAAATGGACTAAATGCTCCCACCAAAAGACACAGATTGGCTGAATGGATACAAAAACAAGACCCATATATTTTCTGTCTACAAGAGACCCACTTCAGACCTAGAGACACATACAGACTGAAAGTAAGGGGATGGAAAAAGATATTTCATGCAAATGGAAACCAAAAGAAAGCTGGAGTAGCAATTCTCATATCAGACAAAATAGACTTTAAAATAAAGAGTATTAGAAGAGACAAAGAAGGACACTACATAATGATCAAGGGATCGATCCAAGAAGAAGATATAACAATTATAAATATTTATGCACCCAACATAAGAGCACCTCAATACATAAGGCAAATACTAACAGCCATAAAAGGGGAAATTGACAGTAACACATTCATAGTAGGGGACGTTAACACCCCACTTTCACCAATGGACAGATCATCCAAAATGAAAATAAATAAGGAAACACAAGCTTTAAATGATACATTAAACAAGATGGAGTTAATTGATATTTATAGGACATTCCATCCAAAAACAACAGAATACACATTTTTCTCAAGTGCTCATGGAATATTCTCCAGGATAGATCATATCTTGGGTCACAAGTCAAGCCTTGGTAAATTTAAGAAAATTGAAATTGTTTCAAGTATCTTTTCTGACCACAACGCTATGAGACGAGATATCAATTACAGGATAAGATCTGTAAAAAATACAAACACATGGAGGCTAAACAATACACTACTTAATAACGAAGTGATCACTGAATAAATCAAACAGGAAATTTAAAAATACCTAGAAACAAATGACAATGGAGACACGACGACCCAAAATCTATGGGATGCAGCAAAAGCAGTTCTAAGGGGGAAGTTTATAGCAATACAATCCTACCTTAAGAAACAGGAAACATCTCGAATAAACAACCTAACCTTGCACCTAAAGCAATTAGAGAAAGAAGAACCAAAAAACCCCAAAGTTAGCAGAAGGAAAGAAATCATAAAAATCAGATCAGAAATAAATGAAAAAGAAATGAGGGAAAAGATAGCAAAGATCAATAAAACAAAAAGCTGGTTCTTTGAGAAGATAAACAAAATTGATAAAGCATTAGACAGACTCATCAGGAAAAAAAGGGAGAAGACTCAAATCAATAGAATTAGAAATGAAAAAGGAGAAGTAACACCTGACACTGCAGAAATACAAAAGATCATGAGAGATTACTACAAGCAACTCTATGCCAATAAAATGGACAACCTGGAAGAAATGGACAAATTCTTAGAAATGCACAACCTGCCAAGACTGAATCAGGAAGAAATAGAAAATATGAACAGACCAATCACAAGCACTGAAATTGAAACTCTGATTAAAATTCTTCCAGGAAACAAAAGCCCAGGACCAGATGGTTTCACAGGTGAATTCTATCAAACATTTAGAGAAGTGCTAACACCTATCCTTCTCAAACTCTTCCAAAATATAGCAGAGGGAGGAACACTCCCAAACTCATTCTACAAGGCCATCATCACCTTGATACCAAAACCAGACAAGGCTGTCACAAAGAAAGAAAACTAGAGGCCAATATCGCTGATGAACATAGATGCAAAAATCCTCAACAAAATACTAGCAAACAGAATCCAACAGCACATTAAAAGGATCATACACCATGATCAAGTGGGGTTTATTCCAGGAATGCAAGGATTCTTCAATATACACAAAACAATCAATGTGATACACCATATTAACAAATTGAAGGAGAAAAACCATATGATCATCTCAATAGATGCAGAGAAATCTTTTGACAAAATTCAACACCCATTTATGATAAAATCCCTGCAGAAAGTAGGCATAGAGGGAACTTTCCTCAACATTATAAAGGCCATATATGACAAACCTACAGCCAACATCGTCCTCAATGGTGAAAAACTGAAAGCATTTCCACTAAGATCAGGAACAAGACAAGGTTGCCCACCCTCACCACTCTTATTCAACATAGTTTTGGAAGTTTTAGCCACAGCAGTCAGAGAAGAAAAGGAAATAAAAGGAATCCAAATCGGAAAAGAAGAAGTAAAGCTGACACTGTTTGCAGATGACATGATACTATACATAGAGAATCCTAAAGATGCTAGCAGAAAACTACTAGAGCTAAGCAATGAATTTGGTAAAGTAGCAGGATACAAAATTAATGCACAGAAATCTCTGGCATTCCTATACACTAATGATGAAAAATCTGAAAGTGAAATCAAGAAAACACTTCCATTTACTATTGTATCAAAAAGAATAAAATATCTAGGAATAAACCTACCTAAGGAGACAAAAGACATGTATGCAGAAAATTATAAGACACTGATGAAAGAAATTAAAGATGATACAAATAGATGGAGAGATATACCATGTTCTTGGATTGGAAGAATCAACATTGTGAAAATGACTATACTACACAAAGCAATCTACAGATTCAATGCAATCCCTATCAAACTACCACTGCCATTTTTCACAAATCTAGAACAAAAAATTTCACAATTTTTATGGAAACACAAAAGACCCCGAATAGCCAAAGCAATCTTGAGAACGAAACACGGAGCTGGAGGAATCAGGCTCCCTGACTTCAGACTATACTACAAAGCTACAGTAATCAAGACAGTATGGTACTGGCACAAAAACAGAAAGATAGATCAATGGAACAGGATAGAAAGCCCACAGATAAACCCACACACATATGGTCACCTTATCTTTGATAAAGGAGGCAGGAGTGTACAGTGGAGAAAGCACAGCCTCTTCAATAAGTGGTGCTGGGAAAACTGGACAGGTACATGTAAAAGTATGAGATTAGATCACTCCTAACACCATACACGAAAATAATCTCAAAATGGATTAAAGACCTAAATGTAAGGCCAGAAACTAACAAACTCTTAGAGGAAAACATAGGCAGAACACTCTATGACATAAATCACAGCAAGATCCTTTCTGATCCACCTCCCAGAGAAATGGAAATAAAAACAAAAATAAACAAATGGGACCTAATGAAACTTCAAAGCTTTTGAACAGCAAAGGAAACCATAAACAAGACCAAAAAACAGCCCTCAGAATGGGAGAAAATATTTGCAAATGAAGCAACCGACAAAGGATTAATCTCCAAAATATCCAAGCAGCTCATGTAGCTCAATATCAAAAAAACAAACAACCCAATCCAAAAATGGGCAGAAGACCTAAATAGACATTTCTCCAAAGAAGATATACAGACTGCCAACAAACACATGAAAGAATGCTCAAATTCATTAATCATTAGCAAAATGCAAATCAAAACTACAATGAGATATCATCTCACACCAGTCAGAATGGCCATCATCAAAAAATCTACAAACAATGAATGCTGGAGAGGGTGTGGAGAAAAGGGAACCCTCTTGCACTGTTGGTGGGAATGTAAATTGATAAAGTCACTATGGAGAACAGTATGGAGTTTCCTTAAGAAACTACAAATAGAACTACCATATGACCCAGCAATCCCACTACTGGGCATATACCCTGAGAAAACCATAATTCAAAAAGAGTCATGTACCAAAATGTTCATTGCAGCTCTATTTACAATAGCCCGGAGATGGAAACAATCTGAGTGTCCATCATTGGATGAATGGGTAAAGAAGATGTGGCACATATATACAATGGAATATTACTCACCCATAAAAAGAAACGAAATTGAGCTATTTGTAATGAGGTGGATGGACCTAGAGTCTGTCATACAGAGTGAAGTAAGTCAGAAAGAGAAAGACAAATACCGTATGCTAACACATATATATGGAATGTAAGAAAAAAAAAATGTCATGAAGAACCTAAGGGTAAGACAGGAATAAAGACACAGACCTACTAGAGAACGGACTTGAGGATATGGGGAGGGGGAAGGATAAGCTGTGACAAAGTGAGAGAGAGGCATGGACATATATCCACTACCAAATGTAAGGTAGATAGCTAGTGGGAAGCAGCCGCATAGCACAGGGAGATCAGCTCGGTGCTTTGTGACCGCCTGGAGGGGTGGAATAGGGAGGGTGATGCAAGAGGGAAGAGATATGGGAACATATGTATATGTATAACTGATTCACTTTGTTATAAAGCAGAAACTAACACACCATTGTAAAGCAATTATACTCCAATAAATATATAAATTGTTAATTGTACGAAAAAAAAAAGTCATAGGTTATCACATTGACAAAAATGAGCAAAACCCAACTATATGCTACCTACAATTGATGCTCTTGAAATATAAAGACAGAAATAAATCAACAGTAAAAGGATGGGAGAAAATATGTTAACACTAATCAAAAGAAAGGAAGAGTGGTTATATTAATAAGAAAGTAGATTTTGGAACAAAGATTATCACCAAGGATAAAGAAAGACATTTCATAATGACAAAAGGAACACTTCATGAGGAAGACACAACAGTCCTAAATGCTTATGTGCTCAGTAACAGAGCTTCAAAATGAAAGGGAAACAAAGACTGAAAGAACTGCAAGAAGAAACAGGAAAATCCCTAATACATTCAGAACTGTCAATATTTATTCCTCTCTCAATAACTGATAGAACAAGTGACTGAATCTCAGTAAAGATGGAAGACTGAACGACACTATATAACAAATCAACCTAATCAACATTTATAGAACACTCCACTCAACAACAGCAAAATTGTACACAGAATATTTACCAAGGTAGACCATTTTCCTACCCATAAAGAACTCTCAAAAAATTTTAAGAGATTATGCTCTCTGACTACAATGGAATTGAATTAGAATCAACAGAAAGGCTTTTTAAAAATCCCCAAGCAACTGGACACTTCTGAATAACCTGTTGGTCAAGAAGAACTCAAAGGGGAAATTAGAGAGTACTTTGAACTGAATGAAATTGAAATCACAACGTTTCAGATTTTGTAGGATGTGGCTAAAAGCAGTACTATGGGGGAAATGTATATTGCTAAATGCCTACATTAGAAAAAGAGGAAGTTCCCAAATTAATGACCTTGGGCTCCATTGTAAGAAACTGGCTAAATCAGAGCAAATTAAACTGAAAGTAAGCAGAAAAGAGTAAACAATAAAGAGCAGAAGGGAAATCAACTAAATAAAAAACAGAAAAACATTTGAGAAAATTAATGAAACCAAGAACTGGTTCCTTGAGAAAACCAATAAAATTGATAAACCTACAGCCACATTGATCAGGAAATAAGACAGAAGGCACAAACTGTCAATATTAGGAATAAGAGAAGTAACAATACTACAGATTCTACAGAATGAAAGGATAACAAGGCAATATCATGAACAACTTTATGTCAACAGATGAAATGGACAAATTCCTTGAAAAACATAGGCTACTGGAGTTCACAGCTGTCGCTTCTCCAGAGCATTGCTCTTGGCAGAATGGGACCTGTCCACCTGGGGGCTAGTGTCTGCAAATAATAACCGATACGTGGGTTAAAAAAAATCATTCCACCCCACCTCACCGTTGCCTCAAGTTGGGACCAATTCTGTGGTGCAATTCATGCTCTAGAGGCCCCTGTGGGATCAGACTGAAGGCAGGCTCCAGCTTACATCCTTAGCTATGTTCTCTCCCCTTATCCTGCTTCCCTCACTCTGCTTCCCTAAGAGTACTCTTTCAATAAATTAATTGGCCAAGGATCTCTGCCTTGAGCTCTGTTTATTGGCAGCCTGACCTAAGACAAGGCACAGGAGGGAAGCTGGAAGGCACCTTCCTTGCCATTTCTGTCTGCATCCCCCCAGTGATGACCCCTTATGTTAGAATTAAATTGTGTTCCCCAATAGATGTTAAAGTCCTAACCCCCAGTACCTCTGAATGTGGCCTTAAATGAAAATAAGGTGTTGGCAGTTGTGTGAGTTAAGATGAAGTAGACCCTAATCCAACATGCCTGGTGTCCTTATGAAAGGGGGAAATATGGACGCAGAGACAGACATGCTTGGAGGGAATATGATGTGAAGACACAGGGAGAACGCCATCTACAAACCAAGAAAAGAACTCCCGAGCTTACCAGAACTAGGGGAGAAGCCCAGAACAGATTCTCCCTCAGAAGGAGCCAACCCTGCCCATGCTTTGATTTCAGTCTTCTGGCCGCCAGAACTGTGAGAGAATACATTTCTGTTGCTTTAAGCCCCCTAGTTTGTGGTACTTTGCTATGGCAGCCCTAGGAAACTAATGCATCCTGTCAGTAGCAGTTGGTTCCAGTCTTGTTTTCTCCCAGCACGCCCATAATCAACTTCATGTCACCATCTGGGAGGTATCCACACCAGCTGGGCAACGACTGTGTCTCCACAGTTCCACCAGGGCTCTTTAGTCAGCTTCTAGGTTTTGGTAACCCCGACTCCCCTTGTCCCCCAATTCCCAGGGATGGGAGCTGCTTCCTCCAATCGCTATTTTACTTCAATAATCTTTTTTCCCTTTTTCAGTTTCCCAACACCCATTTAACTAATTCCTTATATTTAATTTGTTCTGTGGAAATAGGAAATAGCTACTCTTTATTTAACAATTAATTAATAAATAGAATTTCTTTATTTCTGACAAGACCCCAGAGTGATAACCATTTCATTCAGAGGAAAAGCCAAAGTCTGTAACATAGTTTATAAAATCCTATGCAATGCGGGACGCCGGCTACTTGTCTGCCCTCATTTCTTGTCATTTCCTCTATCACCCACTCGGCTCCAGCTGCATTGGTCTCTCTGCTAATCCTTAAACATACCAAGCATGCTTGCTTTATGGCCTTTGACTTGCTGTTCCCTGTGCTTACAGACATTCGCATGCATGTTTGTAAGTGAGCAGAGGCTCACTGCTTCAAACCTCTGTCCAAGTATCTATGCCCCAGTCTCTGCCCGTACCTCAGGAGACTCCTTTCCTGACAACGTACACTCACTCCTGGTATCCATAGGGGATTGGTTCCAGGATGCCTGAATACCAAAATCCATAGATTCTCAAGCCCTTTATACAAAATGGCATAGTATTTGCATATAACACATGCACATCCTCCCACAGACTTTAAATCATCTCGATTACTTATACTACTCAGTATAATGTAAATGCTATATAAATAGTTGCCGGCATGGCAACTTCAAGTTTTGCTTTTTGGAACTTTCTGGAATTTCTTAAAAATATTTTCAATGGCAATTAGTGGAATTCCCGGATGCACAACCTGGAGATACAGACGGCCAACTATATATAAAATTACTATTTCTCTCAACCCCTGCACACTTTCCCCATGACCCCCTTTCCCTACAGCACTCATCATCTTCTGGCATACTCTCAAGCTACTTGCTATCTGCCTCTCCAGTGGAACACGAGCTCCATGAAAGAAATTTTGCTCTCTGATGTGTCCCCAGCACCCAGAACAGAATCTGGCACCCAGCAGGTGTCAACTTCTGAAAGAAAGACTGAATAACTACAGAAAAACCCCTACAAGCAGCCCTACCATTGTCATCAGCGTACCTGAACTGTAACCAGTCTTTAGTTTTTGTTTTTTTTTTTTTTTTGCGGTACGCGAGCCTCTCACTGCTGTGGCCTCTCCCGTTGCGGAGCACAGGCTCTGGACGCGCAGGCTCAGCGGCCATGGCTCACGGGCCCAGCCGCTCCGCGGCATGTGGGATCTTCCTGGACCGGGGCACGAACCCGTGTTCCCTGCATCAGCAGGCGGACTCTCAACCACTGCGCCACCAGGGAAGCCCCCAGTCTTTAGTTTTTAAAGGATGTGTATTTATTCTTTAACTTTATTGGCTGCCCTTCCTTGGTGGACTCACACCTCGGTAACAATGTCTCCTGAAATTCCTTGGTGAGACTGCACTTTAAGTGCGTCTTCTCTTCTGTTTAACAATTAAAATTTTTTATAACGCAAATGTTTCCTCTATTTAAAACCTTTAAAAAGTATTCAAACAGGATTGGACAGTCAGCAGCATTTATCGAGAGGTCGGCGCTATACCATGCGACTGAATGAGACTGTCGAGATTGTGCTGGAGTGACCAACAAGGAAATGCAATTCCTGCCCACATGGAGTTCACAACTGCATGGATATTCAGCTCCCACGGATAAAGAAAAAACCTCAATTCCCATTAACAATGCACAAATGAAAACAAAGAAAGTAAGTGATTAGGTGAGAATCAATGGCTGAAATGCCATTCGAACTAAAATCCCTAGAAGTTGAGTGAAAAGCCAGGATTTAAAGAAAGAGACAAAGATCAATGAGGATAAGGTACTTGCAAAAGGAAATGACAAATGCATGAATATAACTTCATTAATTTCCTAGAGTCTATAAACTACCCTATGAGTTTGGCCTGTACCCTCTCCTTTCTTAGTTATCTGTGCTTTCCCTTAAATGTATCATATTCTATTCTGAATTCAATTGTTTCTGTACTTTAATTTTTTAAATTGAAGTATAGTTGATTTACAGTGTTGTGTTAGGTTTGGGTGTACAGCAAAGTGATTCAGTTATACATGAATATATATGTGTGTATATATATTCTTTTTCATATTATTTTCCATTAGAGGTTATTACAAGATATTGAATATAGCTCCCTGTGCTATACAGTAGGTTCTTGTTGTTTATCTATTTCATATATAGTAGTATCTGTTAATCCCAAATTCCTAATTTATCCCTCCCCCCTTTTCCCCTTTGATAACCATAAATTTGTTTTCTATGTCTGTGAGTCTGTTTCTGTTTTGTAAATAAGTTCATTTGTATTATTGTCTAGATGCCACATATAAGTGATATCGTATGATATTTATCTTTCTCTCTGTCTGACTTACTTCACTTAGTATGATCATCTCTAGGTCCATCCCTGTTGCTGCACATGGCATGATTTCATTCTTTTTTCTGTACTTTAAATGGCAGGGAGGAGTCACTTCATACACTCCTTCCAGCGCATCCTTGGGTCCCAGCTGAAATGTCATTTTCACAGAGAGGCTTTTTCCAGTCACTTAATCTGAAATCGATGTGCCTTTGTTATTCTCCATCTTAGCATTTCTTTCATAGCCTTTACCGTAATTATTCAATCATAAGTTCACTTGTGACCTTACTAGATTGTCTTCCTTACTAGATTATTAGCTACCTAGAGGCAGGGTGTTTGTACTACTTTTCATTTCTGGGTACACATCGCTTAGCACAGTGGCTGGTGCTTAATATGTTTGTTGAAATAGAATTAAATAGCACATATTTCTGTGAAGTCCAGAAATCCATATATAAAACCAATTCGAATATCCAAAATCGTTTTTATTTTAAACATTTACCAAATTTAAGTTTTGCTAACTTCTGATACACAGACATGTATATCTACATGACTGTTTATATATGCATATATACATATGTAATTCACATCTATGGAATACTTTGAGCTTTACCTATGAAATTAATTTCAATTTGGGTCAAATATTTCATCTTTTGCAAGAAACCTAATTTGTTCATGAAAATCTTGAATCCATGGAGGTAAGGAATAGAATCCCGGGTAGGACTGGGATATGGGAGCGGGGTGGTCAGACATGCCACGAGCCCATACAGGGTGCATTGGTGCAGATTAGAAAAAGGAGCCACATATCTGGGCAGACACGGCCATGCACCAATAAACTCAGCTTGGTGAGTGGAGCAGGCCTTCAGCTCCCATTCCCTGACACAGCTGGATGCCTTGCCCTGGGTGCAACCGGCATGTAGGTGGCAGTCCTAGAGGGACAGCTCAGTGATGGTGCAAGCAGAAGATGGTGTTCTGGCCACCCTTGTACAGCTCCATTCCTTGCTAGACTGATTTAATTTGTCTGGAGGAGGTTGGTTGGGTAGGGGTCTTTTCTTCTCACCACTTCTGATGATTTAGCTGAAGGAGATCTCCCCGATTGAAAAAGTCCATTTTTCAGGTTCAAGTGTGCAGATGGCCATGCATCCTCCAAGTGGGCTTTCAGGATTTAATCTTAGGAAATAGCCCAGTGTTGATTCTTGATTCCTAAAAAGAAATATGCTGTCAATCTGGCTGTAGATGAGCTTTGCAATTTCCCTCTGCAAAAAACGAATCGGAAGTTAGTTCACTTGTATAACACTGCTTAGTGACTATTTGGAAATTCTATCAGTGGCGCTGAAAATAAATGCAGCTAACTCATCAGTGACCCGATTTATGGACTGGCGTGACGAAGAGCAGATGGGATCAGTTCTAGATCCCATGGATCAAGAAGGAACAAGTCTGTCTCATTTCAGTAATCGTTCATAAACTCTATATCTTTAACTTAGGGTCCCAGTTTGTAACATCTGCATAATTTTTTAAAACCAAAATTAATTTACCTTTAAATGTCCTTAGTCTTTAAGTATGAACCATAAGGAAGGCCTGTTCCAAAACTAAGATGAATTCATCACTTGGGGTGGGAGCTTATAGCACTGAAATAGAATTTTTAAAGGATTTTTTTTATTTTGGAAAAACAACGTAAAACTGGTGTTTGGGAATAAAGCTTTAGATAGGGGAAAGCAACCTAGATTGGGCCCCTGGTTTTTAAACTACCTAATTAGATGAGATTGTACAAGTCATATAATCTCGATGGGATTCACTTACAGATTTGTTTATTAAATGAGAGTTTAAAGTTTTAAAGTCTTTCTAGCTCTATGATTTTCTTTATATTAAAAAGTCTTCAAAGCAGGAAGAATGTCAGATAAAGCAGTCTGTGGGATCAGAAGAAGCATTTGCGATCACAAGCATACAGAAGTCTTGTGTATATGACGGCCCCTGGGAGAAATGTTAAGTAAGTCATAGGGGCCCTACAATGAGCTCAGGTCTGGACTGAATAGCTCAGCAGATTCTTCTCAGCTATTCTAATCTGTCACCTCTTTTGGGAAAAACCTAGCTCCACTAGTAAATCCAGGCCCAGGAGGAGAAAGGGGCAGAAGCCTTATCTAGCCACTGCGACCACTTTAACAATAAGTAGTTTAATCAGCTATCCACACCCACGGTCACCAACTTTTACATCAGCTTGGTGAAGTCTGTGCCTGAAGAGTGAAGCAAATCCAAATATGGTGAATGTTCCTCCATTGCCAAAATGAGAAAACGGCCTTATCTCCTCTTCAGAACCCATCTACCAGAAAGTCAGCTCCCCTGTTAAATACTCAAGTGGGCAGAAAGCACATTTTGTGATGCAACCCCATAGAGACTCCTCTTGATGCCAACTTGCGGGGATCCAATCAATGCCAAGTCACCACTCTTGATAAGGCACAAATCACTTTAGAAACACCTTCTTTGTGCAGACTTTGTCTAGCGGGGGTGGGGGTAGCGATTTAACTTACTTAGGTTCCCGGGATACGTAGCGCATCCCGCTCATCGACGCCTGCAAACCCACTACTAATTCTTCGTCCAGAGCTGATGACTCTGTGTTTACACCCCTGCGGAAATCTCCCCAGGATTTTTTTTTTTTTCCATTTAAAATGAATGCTGATTCCAAGGCCAGCTTCTTCTCCGTTCCTCCACCTGGGGCAGGGGAACCTGCGTTCCTGCGTTCCCGGGGAGGCACCAGCGGGCCCGGCTAAGTTCCAGGGCACAGGTGGGGCCCTCGAACGGGGCGTCCGGGGCCAGCCCGCCCAGGACCCAGGCGAGAGCAACCCTTCCAGGAGGCCCCGACACCCCACCTCACGCACACGCGCTTGTGCCACTCCAAGAGCGCGCAGGACTTAGGCAAGGATGGCTACATCTTCTCGGCACAGTCTTCAAACCACCTCCACATACTCAGCGGCTTGCAGCATCTGGGCTGTTGCCCCCGTCTCTCAATCAGACCCCCAGGACGATTTTTAGCGGCTCGAGCTTCACTCTGGAAATCACCGGGGTCTGGGGGAGTCCAAGCGGGCCAGGGGAGGGAAAGGGGCCGGAGAGCTCCCTCCCGCCAACTCCAGCCCACTCGGCTCATCCTCCCTCCCGGGAGAGGCGCGGACAGGGACCGGGGCAGGGGAGGCCCTGGAAGGCTCCCCTCCCTTCTCGCCTCCCACAGCCCTCTCTTACTCACTTTCTCTCGGCGCCTCAGCGCGGCCGCCTCACGCCCGGGGTCGCACGGAGGGGCTGCGCGAGGAGCGAGGAGCGGGCGGGGAGCCACCGGGCCGCGCCCCAGTCCTAGGCGGGCCGGCCGGGGGGACCAGGGCCGTGCACGCCCCCACCCGGACGGCGCGGCCAAGCGGGCGCGCGGCGTCCCGCGCCCTCCAGGCTGGCTCCGAGGACTCCGCCGGGCCCTCCCCCTCCGCCCGCCGCCACGGCCCGCGGCCCCTCCCCACCGCACCCCGGAGGCCGCCGGGGCCGCCCCCTCCCCTCCCCCCAACCCGGGCGGGGGCGCGCGAGCAGCGGTGACGTCAAGGGGCGCGCGGTGGCAGCACCTCCCCGCGCGCTAGTTAAAAAGAAGAAGAAAAGAGGGAACGAAACATGAGAGGCTGTGTGAGAAGCTGCAGCCGCCGGCAGAGGAGACCTCAGCATCATCTAGAGCCCAGCGCTGGCCCTGCCTCCGCCTGCCCCGCCGCCGCCGCCGCCGCCGTTTCTGTTCCTGCTACTACTGTCTCACCTAAACAACTCCCGTTACACGGACAAGTGAACCTCTGTGGCCGTCTTCTCCTCCTCTTCTACCTCCTCTTCCAACTCCTTCCCCTCTTCCCACTCCTCAGCCGCAGCAGAAAGCCCCCCACCCAACTGACACTGGCACCACCGCAAACGGTGTCAACCGCACTTTATCTCGGTCCTCGGGCTCCCCTGAGGCATTGGGCCCATCGCCTCGTCTTTTATTTTTTGCAAAGTTGCATCGCTCTACATCTTCTCGCCCCCGCCACCTCTCTCTGCCTCTCGAGTGTCCTGCCGCCCCGCAGCCTCCTCCTGGAGCTGCGCCCTAGTGCCCCTGCTGGGCAGTGGCCTTCCCCCCCCATCCTCCCGCGCCCAGCCCCTGCCGCGCGGGGCAGGCGATGCTGAAGATGCTCTCTTTTAAGCTGCTGCTGTTAGCCGTGGCTCTGGGCTTCTTTGAAGGAGATGCTAAGTTTGGGGAAAGAAGCGAAGGGAGCGGAGCGAGGAGGAGAAGGTGCCTGAATGGGAACCCTCCGAAGCGCCTGAAAAGGAGAGATAGGCGGATGATGTCCCAGCTGGAGCTGCTGAGTGGGGGAGAGATGCTGTGCGGTGGCTTCTACCCTCGGCTGTCCTGCTGCCTGCGGAGTGACAGCCCCGGGCTGGGGCGCCTGGATAGCAAGGTAGGCACGCACCCGCCTCGCAGCTGCGAGGTTGGCATACTGGCTGGGTGGGGTGGCTTGTGGCTCCGGCAGTGCTGGTGACTGGAAGAGGGGCGAAACTTCTCTGGGCAGTCCTTTTCGATAACTTTTCTAAAGCGCTAGCGTGATTCGTTTGTGTGTTCCTCTGGGGTGCGCAGATACCTCTCCCGCCCCCAAGAGTCTCCGGTCGGGATGCTGTGCAAAACTGCCTGTCTCAGAAAAGAGAAGCTTCTGTGGTACCCGCATTCTGGGCTGGGTAAATACTTTATAAGAATCGCGATTAACAGTGTGTTTTGGATCGAATCGGGCATTGGTTGCGGTAAAACTGTAAATGAAGGTGGCTGTGGTTTCTGGTTTATTTTTCTAGGGTAAAAAGATTTGTGCAGCTTCTCCACGTGCTCGGTTAGAGAGAGGATTGAATCGTAAAGGATGTTGAAGCACGGTTGGTTTATGATCCCCAGCCCCGTCAGAGGGGGGGTGTCTTGCATTACAATAGTTAAACAGCGAAAAGGAACTCCTGGTACTCCAGTTTAGAACCCCAAAATTGGCGAAAGATTTTGCTGGGGCATGTTTATCACGCAAAACCGAGGCGATTCTCCTCCTGTCACGTTTTGTAACATTATAAATTCGGGTATTCAGTGGTAGTTAGTTGTCTAGGAAGATCTTCTCCAGAAACTTGTTTTAGGGGTAATGGCATTTACATTTTCCCGATGTTAATAAGTTTAAACAAATACGAAAATAGTGTTGGTTGGGTGTGAAGACATGCTTATATTTGAGTTTGCAACATTTTTCTTGCCCTGGGTTGCAGTAATGTGTGTTCTCTACTGCATTCCAAGGAAAGACTCCGGGGATCAGTCATTAACAATCCCTGCGCATGAAATAAACAATCAGGTGTCTTTGCCCCCCACCCTTCCCCCATTTTAGGTTTAATTAAGAATTCCTCTGTTACAACACTGCAGTTGTCAAGGTCTGAGAGACTCTTGGAAAACTTCTGCTTCAGTCTTGCTGGCCCAGGCATTAAAAAAAAAAAAAAAAAAAACCCCAGGCTGAATCTAATTTTTATGCTCAGTTCACGGTAGATTTCACTCTATTCTCATGTAAACAGCTCCTACGAATCAACATATGTGTCTGGGTGGTATCTCTCACTTTGTTTTGTAACAAAAAGCCATATTGCATCATTTAATTTGCTCAAGTCATGCAAATAGGAAAAAATCAATAGGACAAAAAGGGGTCGACTTATCCTCTTCCCCACTAAACTGCTGCCCACACACAGAGTCCTGTTGCTTATGGCAAAAGAATAACAACAACACCATTGTGTTTGTTAGTTGGTTCACTAATGGGTGAAACTAGAGAACATCATTCTCTTTCAGTCCCCAGCTCTGTCCAAATGTTCATGCCTTTTGAGGGAGCATTTGTCCAACTCCCTCTATTCCCAGCTGAGTGAGAACTGTCTTGCTGCAGGTTTTCAGCTGTAACTCTCTTTATTCTTACCACATGCAGCAGTAGTCTGAGATTCAGGGAACAGATATTACCGCATTTTGTTCCAAACAATGTCATTAAGCTCCTGTGTTGTAATTGAATTAAAGTACAAAATCACTACATTCACATCAGCTCCAGGGTTTTTACCAGGAGCAGGACAGAACCAGGAAATTGAGAGAAAGGATTCGAAATATTTGGCATTAAGCCTCCCCGTGTGCAATATACGCTATGAATGTACCAATGATCCGCAGACCCCTGCAATACTGAACTCTTCCAGGTACAGGAGGAGTGAAAACTTTTTCTTAACTAAATGTAGTGGGGAGCTGGGGGGGGGGGGCGTTGAGACTGAGGGGAGTTATAACCCTTAAGAGAAATTATATAAATTTTTTTAAAGAAATCATTCTTTAGGAATCATTCTGCCACGTTAGCTATCCACATTCCTTTCCGTTTTATGTGCTTCCAATCTCCAACAAACCCCTACTCATTTGGAAAATGTGTCTGAATTAAATTTGGTACACTAGACTTTGCTGGTTCCATTACGAGTGGTTTATAAACCAACAATACTCAAATTGTTCCAATCAGGGATTTGATATAGTTATGCATATGCATTCTTGACCCATGTTAGTTCTCAAGTTTTAATAGTTTTTAAAACATGTTATTTTATAATAAACTTCAGTGTTTCCCTTTTTTCCCCCTAAGCCTTCCTGGCTTATAATATATGTTAGGGTCTTACTTCATAATGTGTGTGCAGGAGAGATGATGGCTATTTGAAAGGGCCCTTTTTTTGTTCATGAAAAAAAAAAATTTCCCCAGAAAGGTTTCTGCAACTTTTCAAGAAACTACAGGAGTAGCTTTTTCCTAAGTGAAGAAACTTCATAGACAAATAGATAGTAGCAAACTGAGTAGAATATTGATCATGCTTAGCTGTGCGATTAAGTCCAGTTTCCAGGCTAACCCATTTTCTTTAATATGTAATGAACTATTGAATGTAATTGAGTTCAATTCTTTAGCCATGGTACTATTCTTCTAAGTTATTCTATATTTTCATTTCTTTGTATATTTTAATAGTTTTGTGTACTGTAACGAGATGGTTAACTACTGTTACAAATAAGTACTGCCAATATCTAGCAAGTTATATTGTCTTAGCAATATTTTTGCAGCTCCTAAATACAAGATGCTAAAAGGATCTAATTCCCATTAGCCAAATTGAATCTGCAACCAACTGAAATACCCCCATTTCTAAAACTTAACTTGTAGCCACAGAGGCATAGAAGCTCTCTCTACCTTGGGTGGTTTCACAGCCAAAGCTGTCAAGGAATGGGTGAAAAGTAATTGTTTTCAAGTGTGCCCTTTTACAATCATTTGTTTGCTCTGGCTCTTTCAGGGACAAAGGCTATTGTTGAACACATCCAACTAAACAAATAACTCATCCTGGGGTCCCTTTAACAGCTGCCTTAGTACAATGATCTATTTACATATTAGCCTAAAATTGAAACTGAACTCTTTAATGACATAATCCAGCACTACAGTCCAGAGACGCATGTGTTCTACCCAACAGCTGAACAACCTTGTAGGCATATGAGTTTTAGAAATAACTTTTTGTGTACCAAGTGATCTTAAGGCGTCATCTTAATATACTGTCCTGTATTTTCTCCTTTTGTCCCCTGATCGAACCCATGTGGGTGCCTTTTTATCCTCTCTCTTTAGTTACTTGATAAATAAAGAGAAATACAGAAGGTCTCTGTCACCCATTTTACTATTTGTTGATAAACTGTAGTTGTAGGCCACGCTTCACTGTGTATTCCAGGATTTATCTTACCTTCCTTGTATGGGTTTTACTTTCATGTGGCTGAAGATTAGAGGATGACCTGCCAGATGTTATAAATTAGTCAGCAACAGCCACAATCATTACTAGGCACACTGTAATAATGATTCGAAGTTTTACATGATTTCCAAAGTGTATTTAGTTTAAACCGCTATAATTTGATGGTTTCGTAGATGGCTTTTAAAAATTGAAACAGGATATTAGCTTAAATTTCTTCTTAAGATTGATGACATTGTCAGACATAAAGTTAAGGACCTGTATAGACACAGACACTTAGGCAAAAAAGAAGAAAAAAATACCCTACCCACAGCAGCACTCATCTGTCTAAAACAGCGCTGCAGCTTGGGCTGAGTCAGTTTAATTGACTTCAGTAAGACTATTGGTTCATTGAAACCAAAGCCAGAATGATGGCTCTATCTATCTTCAAATAGGTATTTACACTGCAGACCTCACACAGAGCAAAATGTTACCATCCTGCTGGGTTGGAACAGCATGAAACTTTACAAAGAATAATATTATACTTGATTTCAGATAATTTATTGAATCCTATTTCTGCACTTTTGATGAGAGATCTTGTGGCCAGGACACATTCCAAAAATTGTAAAAGACAAAATTCTTGAGGCCCTAAAATCAAGCTCTTCCTGGATAGCAGCTGGGAGAGTATATGGGGATCGTTTTGTTTCAGCTATAAAAAAATCGAAGCATGCATGTTCTCCATAAAACCAAAGGTAATTACATTCCAGTTTTTCCGCCAGCAAAAGCGGTGGCTTCAGCATCCTGCAGTTGTTTTGTTCTTCGTGGACTGCCGTATGATAAACAAACAGAACCGAGTTGAACAGTATTAATATTGAATAGATCTGGTGAGGTCTGCCAGAGTATGGACAACAAAAGACATTTAAAACATTCTTGGAATGCAAATTCTAAGTGTCTGGTGTATGTTTCCCCTTAGAAAACTTTAACCATTTAAGCTATTGTCATTTAAATAAATTGGTAAAAATCAAAATGCAAACAGAATTGTGATTAATAATAACTTTTCTGAATATTGTAGATAGTTACGACTCATCATATTTATACACATATTTTTTTTTCCAAAACAGGGTAGCTTCTATTGGACGTTTAAAATTTCAGCATGCCTTGTATTCAACAATTTTTTTTAGTTGCTTTGCTCTTTCAGGTCCAAATTTTGTGATCACTTAGAATATCTTTATCCTAAAAAATAGAAGCCATGTGATTCGCTCAATTTACTCAAATTAGAATCTCAACTTCAGAATGAAATATTTGCTTTGAGCAGTGATCTATAGAGTTTAAAATGTTAATTTCAGTTCATAGTTCTAAAGAAATAATTAAGTATAAACATAGTTATATAAACTGGGAAAATACAAAATTCAATCCCATGATGGTGTTTTTTAATACCATATGGTGTTTTTTAATATGAAAAATCAATGCTTAATTTAGACAGCACTGCATTTCACATCTCAAATATTGTGCTGATAGTCTGTATTTATATTTATTAGAGGACGTCCTGAAGTCAGTTTTTTAAAGTTAGTACTAGACACTGAAACCGATTTTATCTGCAAAGTACTAATCTCAATGAATCAATAACTCTCAAATTAGTCTTATTGATATAAAAGACATAATAATGCTGTATAAACAAAGATAAAAGTATGCCCTTTTTCACTGAAACTCACTTTCAGTTTCACTGAAACTCATACAATACAAAATCACTTTTATTAAACTCTTGTGTTTTTCGTGCATATAACATACCTGAGGAACTAGTTAGAACATTGTTCCTGGCTAAAATACAATGAATAATAAAAATTGGTCTTCAACCTGTTTGACACAGCTTCAGGTATTATTTTTATAGCACATGAAAGGGCGATATTTCTGCCCCCCCTTTAGAAAACTTTCCCTATGCAATCTGTGTATTGAAAATTAGTTAAAATGAGAACAATGTAATTCAAGTAATGTCTTTGAGAATGTCGTTAGGAATTTCAGGAGTGAAATAGATTTTTACCCAAGACACAAATAAGCCACGTCTTAAAAGTTGCTTTACGTACAGTGGGATAAAGGTATTTGGAGTTTTAAAGTTAAATTATCAGTCAGTGTATACTTTGAGGCAGAGTAAGAAAAAGGGTTAAAGAATCTATATATAATTGTCATTTAATTTTTCACACCTGAAGGACAGATAAACAAACTTGGATTTGCAAGAGTAAGAAGCATGTCTGTGCATCCCTACCCTTTGCCCTCCCATCCCAACCCAAGGGACTGCACTTGTGTCCTTATAAAGGCATACTGTATTGTGACTTGGTGATTCTTTGCAGACAACAGCTAAATGACACTTTTCTCTTTCCATGATGACCAAAAAACATAACTAAACCCAACTTCATGGAACTAAAAAGAAGTTTGTTTCTGATTTATGGCTTTCAGATGTTTTCTGTTACCAACAACACAGAATGCGGGAAGTTACTGGAGGAAATCAAATGTGCACTTTGCTCTCCACATTCTCAGAGCCTGTTCTACTCACCTGAGACAGAATCCTTGGAAAGAGACCTGGCACTTCCCCTGCTGTGCAAAGACTATTGCAAAGAATTCTTTTATACTTGCCGAGGCCATGTTCCAGGTAAAAAAAAAGATACATTAAATCAACTACTGCAGAATAGCTTTCCAAGATACCTGTTCCTAAATGCTTGCTTAGAAGAGTGTAAAATTTATCTGCCTTTCACAGTATCTATTTTTACCTCATAATTCACGGTTCCAAACTTGGAACCTTTTATTGCTGCTCAAATTGCTGCTGTCATTTCAGCCTACAAACAATACATTGTTTTGTTGAAGTGTTTAACATTTCTCGTTAAATGGATAATACAGTTGGTAATCTTTACACAGCTGGATTATCAGCACAAATCTCTTGTTGGTGCGTTTAGTCATCAGCGTTGATATCAAGACAGCTTCCCCTTCTACACAGCTGATACATAAGTGCAGATTGTACATAGACTTTTAAGGTATTTCCTTAAATAAAATATAATTCAAGAGGCCCCAAAAAGTAACACCTTACAAAGCATTTTCATATATAATGACTAATTTGCTCCTCATAAACCCTGTGAGGTAGATAGGAAAGGTCTGGTCATTTCCATTTGACAGATGAGGAAAACTGAGCCTCAGGAGAAGTTAAATGCCGTAACCAAACTTGTACTATGAGAAAGTGATAGGCTAAAAGAAGTTCAAGTTCTTATGCTTATAATGTCCCAGATATACCTGGTCACTATCGTCTTTTGGACCCTAATAAACATATAGGCTCTTGGGCATTGATTAATTTTACCATCAGAAGCTTGTAAACCTTGGTGGGTTTTGCTTTAGGTTGGAAGAATCAACACAGAGGTAGAAATGAATTTAACGAGTCCGATTCTGTTTAGTTAGGCAGTGTCACCCACAAACAAATCTACTAAAACTAACAGTTTATAAAACTCAATGGCACTGAAGGACAAGACAAGCTTTAAGAACTGTAGGATGCACTTGGAGAATTTTTTTTAACTGCTATGGACATTTTACTTTTTTCTCTGACCCAGAAAAGTGTAGATTTTTGTATTTTTTATAGAGCTCTCCTAATAGCCTAAGAAAACATTTTGACTAGGGTTGCTTGCCTCCTTTGGTGTACCATAACAAGTATCTAAACCCATTCAATGTGAAAATATTATTATTGTTTTTTTTAACTACAGCCATGTTTCTAAGGCTTTCCTTCAACCAGCTGTTTCTTTCTCTTTATCACATTCCCCAAAGCAAAGTAGAATAGGTCACGGTTGCCTAGATGGCCTGCCAAGAAGCGATAACAGATTAGGTCCCATAAAGTTTTGCTGCAAATTTCCAGTCTGCAATGTTTGCCTTTACCACTATAATTTGAAAATGGTATTGACAGTGGGCATTTTTATCTACCTTTATCTACTTGCGATAAATACCACTAGGCTGGATTTAGAGACTCATCTGTGGGGTGCTTCCTATATTTGAAGGTATTTTAGCTTCCAGAACAAACAACAAAAAGCAATATCCACTGAAAGAGAGAGCACAGCAAACAACTCAGGAGCCAGAGCTGCAAGCACCTCACTCCCCAGATCAACATATGTGGTGACGAATGACAAATTTATTTTTCTACAAAGTTTGTATATATGTAAAACTGCTGAAGTGCATCAAGATGTCAAGTGCTTTTGGTGGCCACCCAGGCTGCCTTGAAAGATAACCAGATGAAAGCTCTACTCCAGTGGTGGGTGGAGCAGCAAGGCTACTTTTCAGGGCCAGGCCAGCAGGCTTTAGCAACGAGCAGAGGGGGCTTCCTCTGCATCCATCAAATGCTAATAATTGCTCTAAATACTTGTCCCAAAAGTGAGCTGTAATAACACACTCTTTGTGTTACTTAGGTTGATCAATTTGTTAGCCAGACTGATCCTTGGCACGTAGGTTACCATTTCCTAAAGTATGATGAATCAGATGATAATCCTCCCCTCAGCCCTGGCCCCCAGCACAGAAGGCTCTTTAGAATTCTAGAACCCTCGTTTTTCAGAAATTGCTCAAAATTTGTAATAGTTTCACCTTCTTAAGTCTATTTAATGACATGGATTGCTTTTCTCCGAAGTTCGAAATTGTGAAAAACAGCTACTTTGTGATTCTTCTATTTTTTTTTTTTTTACTATCCTCATTGTTAGCCTCATCTTTCTGCAAATCAAAAACATGAAGAGGAAGGGACCTTAAGGGTTGTAGTTTGCTAAGAGAAGGGAACTGCTGAAAGGGGTTGAAAGAGTGAAAATAATTCTAGACACATCTTCATTTCTTCCCCCACTGCCCAATACGTAAAGAATTAAACACATAAACGGTCTATCCCTTTGCTTCACCCTCTTGGCTTTAAGGAAGTGCCACTCACTTTGGGATACACGTATACCTGAAAGACAGCTACTCTCCAGAAACTTTAATTCAGAAACATTCATGGTCTGCTTACTTCCACAAAAATGAAAAAAGAAGTTAAAAATCACTACAGTGAGGAGACACTAGAGTTTTATTAATCATAAATATTCTCCTGTTGTGACTTTACTTAGGGAGATAAACTCTTAAAACTTCTAAAAAAATACCCAAATTTCATTAAAAAAAAAACCACGGGAACTCTTTTCTCAATACCATGGGTCTCGTCTTTTGCCTGAATTATGGTGAACTGAGGAGATGCTTTACTGTTCACTAAATGATGGCCTAATAAATACCCTCTGTGGAAAGGATAGGAAAGGACATCTCTGGGCCTTGCTTCTCCCTTTATACTTGTTATCATAGTGATTTTTATCACTCTTGGACCATCATATCTCAGCTGTAGGTTATGGTAGTGTGAAATATCTGTCTGTACACAATTAGTTCAATTGGTTTAATCCCATTGCTACAGAGGCCGAGGTCAAGAATTTGATTCCACTGAGTTTCTCGAGTCCACAGCCACTCCTGACCCAGTCAGATATCTTACACGTGTGTCTCATTAGTGCCCAAGAGTGCAAACCAGAGCGGATATATGAATACACCAAAGTCTACTCCCTCTGCTAGAAAATGCTCTCTAGTGCAAGCCTTACAGATGGTAGGGTTTTTTCATTTTTTCTTTATCATGATGAACAGCATATATAATGAGGAAAAAATAACTCTTCTGTAGCATACATGCTCAGAGAAAAGCTAGAGCTTAGAAAACTGCACAGAGAATATTTATTTACATGTCAGTATTTTATAGGGTGCTTTGTGGTACAGTAGGACTGGGTTAATGATCTAGGAGAAGAGTTACAGTTCCAAAACATTTGATAAATTATCAGGAGTTATAAAAAAATTACAGCTGCTGGAATCATCAGTGTACTTCCATTGTTAGTGGACTTCATCATATTATGATGATCCAGGGTGAGTTGCACATCTTCAGTAAAATGCTCTTCAGTGTTTCCTTCCAAACAGAAGGGTACCATTCGGTAAATTGTATCCTCCCTGACAATAAATGTTAGCCCTATGTCCTGAAACCAGATCTCTTTTAGTTCTTCACAGGAAAATATATCTTACTCATCCCTGCTTATAAAATCGGGTCATTTAAGGTAAAGTACTAACAAAAGTATTAGATGTTTCAATTCAAAGTAACATAATTGTCAGAAAAATGCCCGGATTTTTATGTAAAAGTCTTCTGAGTTGGCCCCCTTCTTCCCACTTAGATTGTTCAGTTTGTCTCAATACTGTAAAAAGCTCGGAATAATTGATTGTTAACATTCTGGTTTTGTTTTGTTTTGTTTTGTTTTGTTTTGTTTAATTTGCTAAGAGAGCATAGTATCTCTGGAGCGACAGAGTTTATGAATCTGTACTCATTCATCTTCAGATGTTCCATTTGAAAATGATTTCTCATTTCCTCGTGTTTGTCCCCAGCTAATAATTCCTTATAAAATGGAATTAGCCACCGGCATCGTTCATTAATTTCCCCTTAAGATGGTATTGGTTTGCAGACTGTAATGCTGGAAAACAGATATGTTTTTAAAAAGCAAACTCAAAATTTCCTCTGAATTGCACTTTGGAATTTTTCTGTGACCGCTGCAGTCAAATAATCACATTAAAACAAAAGGTCTCCTTCGCACATTCAGTTATAAATAGATCCATAGTATGACAGTCTTCCCGCATGCATCAGACTGACATGGAGAACTCCCTGCCTGAAGGTATATATATATTGATATATAGAGAGAGATATATAGAGATATATATCTACATATCTATATATATTTATATATAAAACACCTAGCCCCCCAAAACTTCTAGCCCCAAACTGTGAAAAGTCTGATTTAGCAACTCAGTTTTCCTTCTCTTCTTTTTACCTCAAACAGAATTATTTCACACTACCGGGCAGTTTTCATCTGATGCTTAGCCATTAAAGAATGGAGGAGAAAAGTTATCTTTTGCAAACAGTGAATTGCTGAAGATGAGTAAAAGCTGTTGCAGCCATCATTCTTCTCCCCAATTTCTAATCCCTGGATTTTTTCAAAGAAAGATAACCTCCTCCCCAGCTGACAGCCTCCTTGCCTCCTCCCCAGCTGACAGCCTCCTTGCCTCCTTATTCTGCCCACCTCCCCCACAACACACACACACACTCCCAAGGACATCTGCTTTTACTTGCCAGTTTCCCAAAGGCAAGATGTTTCCCAGTAGTTGAGTCAGATATTGGCCTTGAAGAGTCTGTCTCAGAAATTTAGGGGTGATCCATTTCACCCAAAAGTTAGGTCAAAATGTATATTATGTTTTAACCATTTGGGACCCGCGGATTCCAAGATTAGCTTTAGGTTTGAGGGGACCTACGTCAAGCTCACAGAAAATCAACTTTTTAGGGTCTTTCATGTTCCATTGATGCGCCTCACTTGGTTGTCCCCAAATCCTTGTTCTTGCAAATCCTTGCAAACTTGCATCCATTATACAACTTCTAAACCTCACCTGGGTTACCAGGTGCCTTTGTTACAAAACTGATTGGGAGTACAATAATCTAATTTGTTAGGTAAAAATCAAGACCTTGAGCATAATTAAAGGTATGAAACCAGAAGCAGGAATTTGGGACATCATATAAAGTCAACTCTGATAACAACATCATATTTTAATAGCAAAATCATCAGAATATGGAAGTGAATCTGATTAATTAATATGCCCTCCCCCCAATAAAAACCTACCTTATTAATTGAAATTGTAAAAGAAATGTCAAAATTGTTTTTGTAATAGGATCTTCTTTCTTATTCAACTTTTTATTTGATAAAAATTCTTACTATGTAAGAAATTTAAAAAAAAGGTCTTTCACATCCTTTTAAGTCTACTCTGCAGTTTTGTTTTGGCTTGTTTTAATATTTTTTTCATTGAGGGGTAGTATGTCAGCTATTCTGCTTGAGAATATTGAAAGGATATCTTAAAGAAAATTTTTGTATTGTAAAATAATCATTGTCTCCAGTAAGTGAGCAAGAAAAAAGGCACCAACACATTTGAATATAGAGCCCCTGTTACTGGCATCAATTCATTGCTTGATCATTCCAGGGAGTCAGTCATTTACTGTAGCATATAATGAATGACCTTGGGATAGTCACTAGATTTATTATTTAATCATATATGAGTGACAATACAATAAGAATTGTAAAATGACCCAAACTGCCTCCCGATGGTCTATTTCTTTCCTGATCGCAATTTGTTCTTCTTAGGAATAGTACTGTGGGAAAAAAGTGCTGAATAGTAATCAGATGAGCTTGAAAGTACAACATATGGTAACCAGGGAGGCTTGAAAATGGAGTCAATGCAATAACAAGATTAATGCTGTGTTCGTATCAATTCTGTTTCATAGGAGCCTTTTAAGGCATCCAACACAATATCATTTCACTTTTACTGCAATTTTTAAATTTTGGTTAAAAAAGAAATGGAAATCCCAAGCCAAAAAATATGTTCTTCTTACCTTTTGGTTTTTGTCTATATATTTCCCTAGAATATTCATATAGTTCCTAAAAAATTCTTTACCTATATTTTGTCTTTCAAATGCTCTGTTTTTACCATGACACTAAATATTTCTAAGGTGTCCTTTTACATTTTTAAAGGTTTCCTTCAAACTACTGCTGATGAGTTTTGCTTTTACTATGCAAGAAAAGATGGTGGCTTGTGCTTTCCAGATTTTCCAAGAAAACAAATCAGAGGACCAGCATCTAACTACTTGGACCAGATGGAAGAATACGACAAAGTGGAAGAGATCAGCAGGTTCATAAAGATAAATGTTCTTTAATCTTAAAAAAAAAAAAAAAGAAAAGAAAAAACCCGACAAGTCTTGTGGTTTTAACAATGAGTCAACTGGCTATGCTCATGTCCAGCAGCTATATCCTCCAGATGCTTTTTGTTTTCTTTTTGGTAGTTTGCTTCTCTAAAATCGTATTCGCTTAAATGCTTTTAATGCTGAGACTACTAATCTTCTGTTATGAGCTTGGCTTCTCTCTGATTCATGGGAATTTTATGAGTATAGTTTTAAACTTGAATTTTATGATAGTTGTTAGCTTATGGCACTGTGGAAACATTCAGCACAATTATTAGTAGCAAATTAGACTTTTATAAATAGATCTTAGAACTTTCTCTCTGAGTGCCTTTCTGTAAGGTTTAATTATTGTGAGTAAAGTCAGTTTTAATTAGAGTCACTGAAAGATGAGATAGTGAGCTTGTGAAATTTTAAAATACATATGTGTTTTGATTCTCTCCTTTACTTCCTAATAGAAGGCTTTTTTGGTTGTTTTTTTTTTTCATTGAAAAGAATTTAAAAGAATCAGAGTGTGACCTTGGGTTAGCAGCCCTTCGTGATTATCAAAACCGTTGATTCCTAGAGGAAATATATTTTGAAAAGGATGCTAAGTGCATCCCTTACCTCCTTCATCTCAAGAAAAGCTTACTGGTTTTCTTTAATTTGTTTAGAAAGCACAAACACAACTGCTTCTGTATTCAGGAGGTTGTGAGTGGGCTGCGCCAGCCCGTCAGCGCCCTGCATAGTGGGGATGGCTCACACCGTCTCTTCATTCTGGAAAAAGAAGGTTACGTGAAGATACTTACCCCTGAAGGAGAAATTTTCAAGGAGCCTTATTTGGACATTCACAAACTTGTTCAAAGTGGAATAAAGGTTGGCTTTTTAAATTTTATTTATCTTTGCTCTGGCTATGTTAATTTTATTTTAGTGTTCTCCTCACTAAAGGTATTTCTTTGTAATAAAAGAAATAATATAGGAGAAAATAAGGAGACAACATAAGGGAACAATAATTATGGCAACTAAATCGGGACAATGACATTAAATTTTTAATGTTATTTGGTGACTATTAAGCAGTGCAATCAGATTGATATTTTTGACATCGTTTCCCTATGTAATTTACATACTTAAAATAATTATTGGTTTTATAAAGTATTTGTTTAAATATTGTTTAACAGGCATTAGAATTGTATATCAGCATTTGCTAGCAGAAACAAAGAGGTCTTTGGGTTACTTTGGCAATTGCAAATCATTCTTTTACCGCATCTGTGTTCGAGTCTGTGTCATAAAAAATGCTACTTATACTGTAATTTCCTTGTACAATATTTTTACAGGTAAGTCAGATATTTTTATCTATAATTAGCCACCTTTATAATATATAAGCCCATCTATTGCCTTCTTTCCCACTTCTCCAATTTGAATTCTCATGTTACAGTAATCTAGTAGGTATAGAAATAAAATTATTGTCAAGTTTATTTCACAAGAGAGTAACACAGTACAGTATTAGCAGTACTAAGCTATAAGGCAAATTGTGGCATTCTAAATTAAGACATTTAACAGCTCATGACCGTTTTAGAATGAAACGAATTAAGTATGATTGGGGAAGAACTGTTTATCTTTTTCTAAACTGGAAAAAAAAATCAAAGGAGGATTTATACTCTGCTACTCGTATCGAAATAAGCTCCTCTTTGCTTTGTTAAGCTCTATTCAAAGGTAAGAACAGCAGAAACAAATCAGAAAAAAGTATAAATATATTCGATGTCTATCTATTCAATATCTACTACATGAAATAATTAGGGTGACTCAGTTAGATCACAGAGAAAACCTATTGTTTGGACCACCCAGCCTCAAAGCCATGTTGTGACAGCATCACCAAGACATACTGCGTAACAGAAGTATTTTATGGTACTTGTGGTCCTTTAAGGAAAAGAACTTTGGCACCAAGACACAGATCATTTGGAAAAGCTGTTTAAATCAGTAGTTTCAACTTTCTCCCAATAAAATTTTTCATTACACTTCACAGCAAATATTCCAAAGTCTCTTAAAATAAAGCATTAGTGTTTTGCACATCAGAGTTCAATAAATACATTCTGAAATGTGTTCTGATAACTCATTGCAAGTGGTACCTCATGAGGAAGGAATAAAGATGCAGCAGCAAGTGCATTACTCACTACAAGTGTTTTACTCACCTTGAAAGTTAAACATGCTCTCTATAGAATAAAAAATTGGGGAAAGTAAAGTATTTTAAAAATCATCACCTATAATCCCATCAGTTAAAGAATATCACTATTAACATTTTGATATACTTTCTTCCAGTTTTTATATTAAAATTAAATGAATTTTTCCTGACTACAAAAGGAACACAGGTCCATATTAATAAATGTGGAAACAGAAGAACATGTTTTCTTATAGCTTTTTTCCTAAGAAGTGTTAAAATAAAATTGAAATCAAACCATATATACATCTTTTTAGCCTTCTTTTTTCACCTAACAGTATGTCATGGATATGTTACCAGATTTGGAAACTTTTCTCAAAAACTTAGTTTTTTTGAGTGTTCCATTTCCTTATTATGAGATATTTAGGAAGACCCCCAGTATTTTCCTTTTATCATTGTAAATAATGTTATCTATCATTCTTGTATATATTATTTAACCTGATCATGGATGATTTCTTTAAAATTCACTGATAAAAAGAGCATTACTGAGTTGAAGGACATATGCCACAATACACATTGCCAATTTGCTCTAAAATTTAATATATCTTTGGGTATTTGAGAGAATAATACATAGTTTTCAAATACTATTTTACTTAAAATGTTGGTATTAAAAATCTGTGTATGATAAAATGTAGGTGAAAGAAATGGGCTCAGAATACTTGAAAATTTTGTTGTCAGAAGGAAAAAACTGATGTTCTTGTTTCTACTTCAGTTTAACTGCCTAAAGAATGCCCTGCTTCTAATTAGAGTTACTTCAGACGCCCTCTTCATTTACACCCATTCATTGGGATATGAATGAAAGTGTATCTTCTCTGACTTTGAGACATCTCATCATGCAGGAAAATTATACAAACTCGGTTATGACAGTGCCATGATTCTGCAGTATGTTCTGCAGGCCTCTAGGAATTCTGCAGAACCCTTTTTGGCCTTCCTTTCCTAGGAGAGCTGCAGGGCTCCTGGGGCTTAAAATAAACTTCGAAATCCATTCTTCTCCATACGTATTGATAGAATACATATTTCTACATTAAAGACATATTTCAAAGTGCATATTTTGGATTCCCTTAGTATTTGGCACTAGTGATATCAATAAGATAGGAATCTATCACATGGATATTTGAGTGTATACTGATAAGGGAGTAACAAGACCACATCCTTATCGCTTCGAGTAGCTTATACAACAACTGGCCTTTATCTCAGTCTCCAAGGAACTCCTGTCACAAGTCACAGATTGGAAGTGTTAGAAGTGGCTACTGTTGGTTTGATGGGGCGGATGCCAACACATTCATGAGTTGATTAGGATTATGCCATTGACTTTTGTGGTATGCCCCTCAGAGACTTCTGAAGTGAAAACATCACAGTTACTTCACAGTCATTTTTCAGGCTTCTTGATATGTGAATAGTTAGTTGTTCATGTTAGTGTACAGTTAGTGTATTCTGTGTTCGTCAATGATCATTTTGCATTAATAATGCAAATAGGAATTTTCATAAATTATTATGCATTATCACTTCTCTAGTCTTTTAGTTTTAAAAATCCTAAGAGAGGGAATAAAGCTGTTTTAACAGACCAAAGTATTGATTGCAATTTTCAAATCACAGAATTAATAATGTATATGAAACCCAACCTTGGTATGTTTGAAATAAATACAGGACAAACCACAGTGATGATCTCCCCATGATATTAAGTAATGACCAGTATGAGTATATTAAATCAGACATAAAGAGGAACTCTTGATTATAAGAGTTTCTAAAAGCTAGTTCTGGCTATAGGGAATTTGGAATTCCTTTTCTGCTAATTGTCAATTAAGAATTGACAGGGATATCTGTCACCTGGTTAAGGACTGGCCTTTTTGTGGCAAAAAGCTAGACTTGGTTGATCTCCTTCAATCTCTATCAGCCCTGATTCTGATACCACCAGCAAAGAGCCAGTCATTTGGGGAACTTGGAAAACTCCTCCCTAAATGGGTCCTGACTGAAGCTAAAAATATGGCATCTGGTTTTTATCTAACACCCTGATTGTAGGAGATTTCAGTACCCTGTGAGTGTAACTAAGTTTCACCGAGCAAAAGTTAGGTGCAAAAGTGCAAAGCACCGGCTAAAGAATTGACTTCTTTCTGCTAGAGGAAATAAATTATGGAGGTGGATTAATGGAGTAAACTCCGTGCCATATGAATTTAAACTGCCATTTAGGAAGAGGTGATTCCATTCACAACAGCTCAAATCCTAGAAGACTGAGCTTGGTGAAATTGCCAAGAGTAAGTCAGAAATAGGTCTGAAAACTAGATAGTGGTTTGCTAGATCTTTGGTGCTAGTGCACTGTACACGCTGACCACTCATACTGATGCTATGAAGAAGGGCTCAAGTGTCCAACTGGTGAGCAAACTTTAAAATCTTCATTTTGTGTGTCTAGTGTCGGGGGGAGGGCTTATACCTTGTCTGTTGTTGATATTGTTTTTCCCAAAGAGGGAAATTCCAGGTTCCTGGTGATTTGAAATCTTTAAATTGAGCTTATATCTGAATTATTAGTCAGAACTTCTGGAAGTACTAGAACCAGCCTCATCTACTTGAAGTCCTTGAGGATGATAGACCAGTGGTTTCCAAAAATGGCTGCAGAGTAGAACCGACTGGGAGCTTTAGAAAATTCTGCTGCCCAAATTAAATCAGAATATCTAGAGTTAGGACTCAGGCATTGATACATTTTTTAAAGCGTTTACAGGTAATTTCAGAAGCACTGGTCTAGACTGAGTCAGACCCCTGGATCAGTTGAATAAGGAATGAGACACATTTTCTCTGCCCATCCATGGCCAAGTCATATTACTGAAATGACCACTGAGAGCAAATGGTTGGACACCAGTTGTCATTGTCCTGTACCTTCTGTCATTTACCTGACCTACACATATTACCTGTCCACTCTGAGTGAGGAGATGAGTAGTTAACTCTGTCAGCATTGTAAGATTCTTGATAGAAAGTTTCGGAAAATGACACTTAAAATCTCAACAGTTGGGCTTCCCTGGTGGTGCAGTGGTTGAGAGTCCGCCTGCCGATGCAGGGGACGCGGGTTCGTGCCCCGGTCTGGGAAGATCCCACATGACGCGGAGTGGCTGGGCCCATGAGCCATGGCCGCTGAGCCTGCGCGTCCGGAGCCTGTGCTCCGCAACGGAAGAGGCCACAGCAGTGAGAGGCCCGCGTACCGCAAAAAAGAAAAAAAAAAAAAAAAATCTCAACAATTCATTCTAATTGGACAATTGCTTTACCTATTACGTTTTCCTATTTTTGTTCATTTTGGGAATTTGGTATTCAGCTAGTTGGCAAAATTGTTCTCATTCCTGTCCCTAAACTATGTAGTTTGCTATTATATCTGAAAACCCTTGTTACGCCAGAAGTTACTCTAGTCTAATCTTACCAAACTTCCCCTGACCACCAAGGATCTGAAAGTCAGCCTTAGCTTTGCATGTGTGTGGCAGTTAAGACAAGCCTGCGCCTGTCACCTACAGGGTGGACCCCCAAGGAAGCCGACACACACCGTTCTCTGCACCCCAGTTCTCAGGGGCAGTCAGAGGACCAAGAGGCTCGCACCCGCAGCAGACAGAGCTAAGACTTGTCGATCATTGGAACAAGTGTGCCTGGGCTCCTGTCCCTCTCTATCTACTTGGGTCCTCATTTCAAAAGATGCTTTTCGAAGCAGTCCTTTTACCGCGGGAGGAGAGGACGTAAGGCTGAAAGCTGCTGATTGTCCGGGTGGCTGAGCCCATTGACACTGGGGCTCTTGAGAGACAGTGACCCAGGTGCCCAGGAGCCACAAGAGCATGTGGAGGAGGACGCAGTGTGTGCCGGGGCAGGACCCGGCCGGGCAGCCTCTGATTTCACATGCTTGTAAATCACATGCATACTTAATGAGCAGCGAAAGTTTAGTGAATTCCATTGCTCATCATCCCATTGGGATTGATGTCCTACTTTTCTGAAGTTTGTCAGAGACCCTTCCTTTTACATCTTCCTCTGTCTTTAACTGGTGATCTTATGGCAGCCCATGCAATGTTAGCGTATTTTTTTTTCAAGTGAGATGAGTCAGAACATAAATGAGAAGCAATTTACTTTCAAAACTGTTGTTGGAAACATAGCACGCATGTGTGCACACACGTACACATGTATGTGGCAGTGATTGGGTCCCATATCAAATGCTTCCTCAGGAAAATAGTTAGAACTCTGCTTTAAAGCATGCTTCAGGTTGAAAGAAAGTGTGTGTTCGGTTGAAAGAAAACAGCAATATATTTAGTATATTTGATAAATATTGCAATACAATAGAAGAGTCACCATTCTGGAATTTTTTGTATATGTGACATTTTTAAAGTTTGTGACCTATCAAACTACTGCGTTAGAATTTATTAAATCTCATCTGAAAGACAATTGCTCTAGTGGTAGAAATAACCATTAGATAAATTCATTCTAAAAGTGGTAGAAAGTTAATTGAAGAGTCTTTCCTCAGATAAAAACTTTTAAATGCCTTCTTTTGGGGGTAGTTTAAAATTCTGGTTCCAAACCATTAAAATATAGATCCGCAAGTAAAATTTTTTACTGTGTTTTTTTATATATATATCAAGGTAGTAATGATGTGGCATTAAACCCAACTTTATTTTATTGAGTGTTGCTGACCCTACATCAGAATGCCCTGTACTCTGAGATAAATGTTGTTTTCAATTTTTACATAAGTCTAATCTCATTTTAAATCTAATACAAAAGTCCACAGAGAAATAATTTTTTTGTCCCTTGGTCATGTGAAATAATCTCAGTGTAATTTCATTTGGTTAAGTTAATTTCATTTCTGGTGCTCTTACTTTTTTATTTTGGCATTTGCAATTCTACTGATAAAGCATTTTTATTTATTTATTTATTTTTTTTTTTGGCGGTACGTGGGCCTCTCACTGTTGTGACCTCTCCCGTTGCGGAGCACAGGCTCCGGACGCACAGACTCAGCGGCCATGGCTCACGGGCCTAGCCGCTCTGCGGCATGTGGGATCTTCCCAGACCGGGGCATGAACCCGTGTCCCCTGCATCGGCAGGCAGACTCTCAACCACTGCGCCACCAGGGAAGCCCTGATAAAGCATTTTAATAAATGTCAATGGACATAGATATGGTGTATGCCAGTATAAACTGGTTTAATCTATAAAGTACTCTCCAGCATGCATCATGTTTTTTTTACTGAAGTCAAAACTGCAGTATGCAGGGTCCCTCCAGTTGAGTAAAGAAAGACCTGCTTTCTCCTACATCTCAGGTCCTGTAGCTCACAGCTGAGGTGAGGAAAGCTTTTGCATGCATGTCTTTATATTTATCTAAGACTTGAAGGGCAAAGGAAATAGAGCCTATAAATCTCAGAAGTCCTATGGTAATCATTTAAAACAAGTGAAAAACCAAGAAATCTGCACCCTAGAGAAGGTCACTGCCATCTTTCAAAAGCATCTGTCTGGACGTGGCAGCCACCACCTCTCTGTATCTGACTAGAAAGAGAACAGAGAAGGGCTGCTGGTGATATCAGTTGGCACGACTTTCCAGTGGCTCTATTATCTAATGAAAAGGAAATCACAGTTGTCCCAAAACTGCCTCTAAGTAGTAGAAGGTAGCACAGTACTCCCTTTTAGAGACAGTCAATAGCTTTTCTTTCCCAGTACTAGAGATAGTCTTCAAGCCAGCCATGTTGTTAGCAAGAATACAGTAAGTCCCCTACGTACGAACGAGTCCTGTTCCGAGAGCACGTTCATTAAGTCCAATTTGTTCTTAAGTCCAACAGAGTTAGCCTAGGTACCCAAATAATACAGTCGGCTCTATATACTGTACTGTAATTGGTTTATAATACTTTTCACACAAACAACACGTAAAAAAACAAACACAAAAAATAAAGAAAACATTTTTAATCTTACAATACAATACCTTGAAAAGTACAGTAGTACAGTACAACAGCTGGCATACAGGGGCTGGCATGGAGTGAACAGGCAAGAAGAGTTACTGACTGGAGGAGGGAGAGGAGGTGGGAGAGGGTAGAGCTGAAGCATCGTCAGCAGTAGGAGACGGAGGGCAAGCTGCAATTTCACTCACACCTGACGTTGATGGAACGCATGTTTGCATCTTTCAAAATTCGCAACTTGAAGGTTCATATGTAGGGGACTTACTGTACTCTAGTCTTCTCTCTTACTAATCATAACCAACATTCTTTTAAGCACTTACTTTGCTAAGCCGTTACATAGAGTACCTCTGTAATCCTTCTGGTAACCCTGTGAGGCAGGTATGCATATCCCATTTCCCAGATGAAGAGACTGAGACCCAGAAGTTAAGGAAACTGCCCAAGAGAACAGCACAGCGCCAGTAGCAGAACCAGATTTGCAAGGCAGTTGTCGGACGCCATTCTGTCAACCACGGTGCTGTGCTGCACTGTGCTTTTGATCAGCAGCCATTGCACAGGAGAAGAGATTGGGTAGCACGTTTAAGAAGCAGAGATGAGTGACGGTTGGTGTAGACATGCTCAGTGCTGCTCGTCCTGGCTCGCAGGACAGTGGGGAGGCTGAGGGCCTAGATCTAATGTCAAGCATACAGACTTGGGTGCTAGTCACTGCATTCATACCACGTGCTGGTTGTTTGACTCTGGACAAGTTATTTAACCTCTAGGCTTGGTTTCTTCATCTGTAGTACAGAGGTGACAAAAGGTTGCACCTACGACTTTACGTGTACAATCTCACATGAATCCGAAGTACTTTGTAAGCATTAGCTGTTATCATCATCTATTACACTAACATGAAAAGAAGAGGAAGGAAAGGAAAAGGTGCCCAACCCTCAGAATGACTTACAAGCTCCTGTGGCCACAGTTAACTAGACTGTAGTATTTAACAGTCCCGCCTTGTATGGGATTGGATGACAGTTTATGGAAATTCCATGATAGTGTTAGTGTTTGCACCAAAATTATATGGCAGTCTTATGGGAGCAAAGTTATACTGATGTATGTCTGTGGGTTTCCTTCCATTCAAAAAGATAAACCTAGAATATATTTTTTATCAAAATGTATAACTGGAGGAAGAGAACATCTTCATTTTTAGATCATCACCTCTTGGCATTAGGTGTAGGGCATTTCCACCTACCTCATTATGCAAAGCGCCTCAGGTCTGGAGTTTCTCAGAGCACATGCCTGACGATGATTAAGCACAAAGCAGCTGACCCATGAGTACGGCAGCAAAAGCTTCCTCAGCATTTCCTTGCTTTCAGAGTAGTTTTTCTCAACCTGGATATTATAGTAATGTAGGTCTTTTTTGTGTTTATTTTGGAACATGGTTTGTGTCACTCTGCCATAGAGCTAATAAATTGTAGGATTTGCAAAGGAAATATACTGAGACTGAAAACTAAGAAAGCACATATTTTTGCCCACCAGCAACAATCGCTCAAAGCACAGATTTAGAATCTCAGGATCTGGGAGGGGAGCAATTGGGCAAAGTTGCTCTGAAATTAACATGTAATGTCATGATACAAAGAGTGTATTACTCAACAAAATATTTTTGTAAAAGAAGCAGATGAGGTCAGGGAAGAGAGAAGTTTAAAGGAAGGTTTCAGAATTAAACAACATAACAGACATCAGTTAATTTATCATGAAATGTGCTAGAGGTCAGGGGTGAGAATATATAAATGAAACTACCTCCCTCTCAGACCCCAGGCTGCAGTAGACCCTTTTCCTATCACATCAACTCAGTAGTTTACAGAAAGCTTCCTAAATCTGTAAGCACGTTTGCTCCTTGATTTGCCTTCTTACCTAAGACCAATTTGGGGAGTTTGTTTACGTAGCATTTGCCTTTTAACAGACTTCTTTCATCTTTACATTTATATACTAAATATATAGAGAGATTTATGTATATAATATATAATACTTATGGAAAATAAATATGTACATAAATATGTTATCAATTACTATAATCCATTTTAATTTATTTGTTGGTAGTATTCGCCAATTGACGTTTAGTTTTGTTTTGTTTTTAAAGTCTGAAAGTCTGCAATTATGTTGAACTATCATAATATCAAAGTGGCCAGAACTGAGGACATTTTGAAAAACTGGGTCACTGTCTAGAAATTAAAATCATCTTTGGAAAGCTATTTATTGAGACCATTCTGTAATGTGTTATAATGAGAAAAGTTCGAGAACATCTTTTTCTAAATCATGTCATTTTCTATCCCAGCTTGTCTTTGTGATACTAGGTGACAGTACATATGGCCACAGTGGCTTTTGGGAATTACCATCCAAAAGGAGTAAAATTTGACTCTTTTTCCTAGTGAATTTTCATTTTACTCTGTCTGGGCATGTTGTATACAACTAACTTTAAATTCATCCATTTACTCATTTTAAAATGTTGTGCAGTTCCACAGGCCTAAATTTCAAATCACAGAAAATCTGTAAAAAATAATTATTTGTTTAAGACAAAAAATATGAGCTAATTATTCTATCACACATATATGTAGTAGCACGAAAACAGGAAAAAAAAACCATCAATAAATTTGATCTAAACTAATACCATGATTGCTTGCGGTTGACATTATATTTAATCTGCTTGTACAACTGAACCCAATAAGCTGAAACTAATATGAAAATAAAGCATGATGACAAAGGATCTTAAAGGTTTATATATTGTCACAAAATTCTTGAGAAAAGAATATTCCTTCCAAATATTCAAATATTGAATATCCTGGCTTTCTCTTTAAGAGTAACTAAATTCTGTACTTTTAAAAAAAAATTCTAATAAGCTGTTTCCAAACCAACCTCTTATCCTAAAGCACCTTTGATGCAAATGGATCACACAGTTAAATAAAATGACATCTGTCCTCAGGCTATTTCTAGATAGGGAAAACACATCTGTTCTAGAAACTCTTAGCCAACAGTTTGAAACTGTTCAGAAGAATTCCTTAAAAAAAGAAAAGACTATGTACAGAGAGCAAAGAGAAGATGCTTGAGGTTGGAAAAAATTAGGACAGCACTAACCCTTAAGAGGATAAAAAGATAACCCAATGTAATTCCCATTAAATTCTTAGCCTTTCTATGAAAGATTTGGTGATGAGATTCCCACAGTGCAAACATCTTTGTGGATGGATGTGAACACACCTGTTCAGGAAAAGGGAAACAAAACTTGAACTGACTCCCTTCCCACACAGGTCACCAAACATCTGTCATAAGTTATCAATTACTAGCCTAGACTGGACTCAAGCCTGTGACCTGAGGTTGAAAAAGCCACGTAGCTCATTCTGTCTCTTACCTAGTCTGTGGTTTTTCCCTGTACCACTGGTAAAGCTTCTGTTTAAATCTCCAGGGGTTTGGAAGACCAGGTTGACCCCGTGACATTAATAATGTATTTACGCCCAGGGTTTCCACGCACACCACCCTGGGGCTGATCTTAGTTAGGATTGTGTGACTTGCAGTAATGTAGGCAGCTCCAGAAAGATTTACCCAATAGTTGGCATAGTTCTTTAATTGCATAAGTTCCTTAATTGCAACCTAAAGACAATGTCTTCTTGTCCAAGGAAGGTTGTGTGTGTGTGCGCTTGTGTGTGTGTGTGTGTATTTTAAGATTTTGACTTTGATTAAATGTCCATACATATAAAACTTCTGCATAAAAGCAGAGAAACGAAACAAGAAAGAAAACCAAAAAAGGCTTATGGGCATGACTAACTAGGTGAGCTTCTTCCCTTGTAATTATTAAAACTTTGGGCGACAGCATCAAATTGTCAATGCTTTTGATCCCTCCTGTGTCTCTTTCCTGTAATATCCCACCTCAGTTGGGTACATGTGAGAACTAATCTCTGAGTGGCTATGGCGCTCATCCACGGAGTTTGCCAGTGGTTGTGTGATTTGGAGCAATCTGCTTAACCTTGTGTGATTCTCTATGTCCTCATCTTCGAAATCAGAGGACTAGGCTAAATGATACCTTAGGTCTTTTCTAGCTCTAAAATTCTGCAAAATAGAAAGCAGTGTAAGTCTCCAACATTTTCCAAGAAAATTATGGTAAAGAGAAGTGGTCAGTGTGGCTCCGGCATTGGCAACTCCACCATTGCCCAGGCTCAGAGAGCATGGGGCTCACTTTGCTTTATTCTGATTTTTTTCCTTTGCACTGATATAGAAACACAGGCAGTGTCTCCCAGTGCAGAGCCCACCGGGCACCCTACCACACTGACAGATAGGTGCACTCCCCTTTCCGGAAGGTCACCATCACTCCAGTTAATTTTTAAAAGCTGCATAACTCAGCATGAAGTGAGACTTCAGGTTTCAGTTAATGGAAGCATGATGTCTTTAATGTGTAGGAATAATAGGGTGGTAAGTTTTCAAACCTGGGTTCGAAGGTAAAGATACACCATGACCTTGAAGTGAGCAGTACTTGGTGTGCTGGGGAGGACACACTATGGAGCTGAGTGACAGAAGAGGAGAGTCCTCATAGGAGATAAGATTGCAGAGCACCTATGTAGTGCTGGCGGGGTGGAAGGTGTGCATCAGATAATGCAGGGTCTCACATGCTCTCCTAAGGTCTTTGGCTTTTCCTGTGAGTGAAAGGGGGAATCACTGGAGGATTTTGAACAGAAGACTGACATGGTCTGACTTAAGCCTTTTTTTATATATATATAAATTTATTTATTTTTTGGCTGCATTGGGTCTTCGTTGCTGTGCGCAGGCTTTCTCTAGCTGCAACGAGCAGTGGCCATTCTTTGTTGTGGTGCGCGGGCCTCTCATTGGTGGTGCAGTGGTTAAGAATCCGCCTGCCAATGCAGGGGACACGGGTTCAAGCCCTGGTCCGGGAAAATCCCACATTGCCGCGGAGCAACTAAGCCCGTGTGCCACAACTACTGAGCCTGCGCTCTGGAGCCCGCGAGCCACAACTACTGAGCCTGTGAGCCACAACTACTGAAGCCTGCGCACCTAGAGCCCATGCTCCGCAACAAGAGAAGCTGCCGCAATGACTTAAGCCTTTTTAAACAAGATCAATAGCAGTGGTGTAGAGATAGCCGGCGAGGCAGGGCAGGAGTGGAAGGAGGGACACAGGGAAGAATATCGACTCCTGGTACTAGTTCTGCTCTGAAAGTGCCTTGTGCCAACGGGCAAGTCATTGACCACTTGAGCCTCGATTTTTCTCTGTAAAGGAGCGAATCAGTAATAGCTGAGCTTCCTTTCATTTCCAACTTTCAGTGCATCAACGCTTGGAGAAATATTTAGAAATTTACCCTATTAAAGGTAAGCATTTTTACACATGGTGTTTACCGAATGTATACATTCTTTCCCATAGTTTTAAAGTGCAGATTTTAAAACTCAATACCTTAACAACATAGGACATTTAATTGGTTCCGGTGAAAGGTTGTGAATTACAGGAAAAGATCAGTTATGGTATTTTATATAAAGAAGAGGGCTCACTCTATACCAGTCGTAAATGTTAATTCATGAAAATGGTAACCACAACTAAAGACTATCTGTGTACTCACACACACGTTCCTCCTCCAGAAATGTACATTTACGTAGAGGAAGGGGGTCAGGTGATTATTTTTTAAAAGGGTAATTATAATTGGATTTAGTGTATAAGAGGCCAAAATCCAGGTATCCTTAAGTCAGAGAATATTAAAATAATGATGGAATACAAAACTATGGCCTTCTAATAAGGAGGATACACAAATATTATTGTAGGGAATTTCTATTTAAATTATAAAATAATGACCTAAAAAATAAAAATAAAATAAATAAAATAAAATAATGACTTGACTTCTAAAATATCCATAATTCACTCTCCAAAGCAGAATATTCCCAGATATAGTCAGTGAGTTTCTTTTTTGTTTACGCCAATGGAACCTTATTTAACTAATCAGTCTTTCGTGCTGTAAATTAAGATGGCAAAAAACAAAAAAAACTGGTTCCTTTTCTACCTGCGTGTGAATCTACAAAAGTTAATTTGGTTGTGCACAGAGTAACTAGATGTGAAAAACTGAAAAGGGAAAGAGGGTACGCTCCATCATTTTACTTGCACGTGTAAGGATTTCAGTGCTCTGTGTTTTCCTTGAACGAAATCCCATGGTGCCAATTAACCTAACGTAGTCCAAAACAATTCTCTGTTTAGAAAGAATAATTTTCATTGTGGGTGTTCCTTGAAATCGTATGCCTCATCCCCTGTTATTACCAAGATGTGTGCTGGGCGATTCAAAGTACCAGCTTCACTTCCACGCACTGCATAGATTAGAGCTGTATCCCACACACAGTGTCAGATAATCTGTTTTGATTTTGTCCAATGCACACATATTTTCACCTTTAGTAATTTTTTTAATGTGGAAAAGCCCTCTCTACCTAATATTAAACCAAATATTTCATGTCAAAATTATCAAAAACACTCAAAGCAGGAGATTTGGTTTAATCGGGAAATCGCTTTTTCTTGCAAAAACTTTGCAATAAGTCAACTTTCCTGGCTTGGTTTAAATGGCATCTTCATTTTTCTTTGAAATAACGTGAATACATATTTCCTCCAGTGTGAGACAAAACTGGACTAGAAAAGACTGAAAAGGATTTAACTAACTTGGTAAATACATTCTCCATTTTATTAGGCTGTGTTGTCTATTTGGATTTCTGGAGTATTTATTTTAAACCTAATAAATCAATTAACCAGTATTCATTCTAAGATTTAATTTGGTGAATAGAATATATGTGCTTTTCATCAGGGCACACATCATTTTTAAGTCTGAAACCACCACACACAAAGGATTTAATTCCGACAGACATTTGTTCTCAGCATAAATACTTTAGGGCCAATAGTTGTCCCCACTTAATCATGCTTCTTAAAAGTGAATTCCAGAAGACTTGAGGCCCCAAATGACCCCTGGTAAGGTGAGTTGTCAGTAAATTACTTTTATGATGTGCCCTAGGGAAGCAAGTCTGCTAGAAACTTGGTAGGGAGCTGGCCCCCTCTTGCCTGTAGGGGGATGACCTTTAACTTTATCTAACCTTTGCATTTCTAATTCTAAATTTCTAGGAGGCATTTAGTCACATTGTTGGATATCTTATGAAAAGGGAGGCCTCTCCTGTGCCCATAAGATAGTGTTAACCACACATTTGTTGCTAAACTTCCCAATGAAGCATGCCAGGACGCTTTTTTATTTCTACAATTGACTTTTAAATACCAAACGTTTAATGAGTTGAAATATAAATGAGTTCAAAACGGACTGATAGTTAAATTATGACTGCCTTGGGTGACATTTGGGAAACACTGCAGAAAATTTAATCCCTGTAATTTTGCTAATTTGAATTTATCGTGGCACTTGAAAATTTATAAGAGCCATTAAGGATGATTGAAGATATTGCATCAGAATACATTTTTTTTTCACGATATATTTAGTTATTGAAAACAAGTCTTGTCGATTTTTGTGTTGTCTCCATTATGAGAAAGTTTTTATTGTGCTTTGGGAGGATAATTACATCAAAATTATCAAATGGAGGAATTTAGATTCAGTTTTAGATGAAAAAATATATACCCTTCTTTGGCTGTCTTATACTGAAAACATTGGAAAATAATGCTCATTTACAGGATATAAAATACAAAGTGATCATTAATTTCTTGTTAATGATCAGGGCTTAAGTTAGGTAGACCCAGATGTCTATGTTTTAGTTCCATGAATGTCTAATTTTTCTTCTTTTCCCATTAGTTTTGGATGACATTGAAGAGACCAGTATTTTTAATTCTTTCCTAAAGCAAAGTACTTCATTGCTCAGTTTTATTGTTTATAAGTGTGTTATACATACATGCATATAATAGAACACTGTGTGGCTGAATGAAATATTGCTAAAGATAAGCTTCTTCCAAAAAATTATACACCTAATTTTTAATCAGACAATGTTTAGGTATTTAAATACATAGACTAAATGTAGAATATTTCTATAATCTCTCTGACTTACATGTCAGATTGTAACATAAGCAAAGCCAAGTGGTCTAAGCTTTGCATGTGATGTCAGCCCTTTGAGGAGTTCAGCGATATGCAGTCATAGAAGCAATTAGTGTAACTTCAGTAGTTTTTTAGTGGGGAAGGAAAGAGATCAGCAAATTCTTTCCCGTAAACCAAAGGTTCTGGCTCAAGAGCATATATAAACAAGATGTAAGTTTTAAATATAGTTTAAATGCCACCCAGGAGAAAAATTCAGAGGTAAAGAAGTTGTCAAGAGACAGGGAGCAATCTTTAAATGGTGAAGAAAATATTAAACTGGTGACAATACTTTAGGAATACATAGGCACGTGCTTCCAAACACTTCAGCCCAGAAGGTCCTCTTCCTCCTACCCCACCCCAGTTGTTTATCTTTGGATGTGGAAGGAGTAGCAACAGTAAAGTAACAGTCAAGCAGGATATAGATGTAACTTGTTGATAACCCTAAGAAGAGTTTAGCTGAGAAAATGACCATCAAACTCACAATTTTGAAATGAATTTGGAAGCAATAGTTAGAATACAATACATGGCACATTATGACACTAAAATTCAAACTATCTTAGGCTATTTGCTCGTTTTAATCCACCAAAAGCATTTGTTTGTCATCATGTATGCTCCTACTGAGATATGGCCGGGCATTTTTTTCTTTGTGTGTGTGCTTGTTTTTGTTTTTTGTCAAAAATTCTGCGCGAAGTATCTTGACGGTTTTGACCGTTACAGCCTGGTCTGCTTTATTTTTGCCTGGAGACTTGCTGTTCGATTACCATTGAACATGGACCAGAAGACACATTCATGTGTTAGGTACTGAACAGGGCCCATCTCTGGAACCCGACCAAAAAACACAGGACCTGGTGTGTGGAAGGTAATTCCGCAAAGGAAAATCAGAGTGCTCTGACCAAAAGGACTGGATGCTGGGCGGGAAAAGCAATAGAGATCTGAGAAACTCAAGTTAACAGGGGAGAGGAAACAGAAAAAATTACCTGGTACGTGCTATAACGAAAGTCTGAGCTGAGTATGGGAGATCCTCCGTCCATCTGAGGATGGTGGCCCCTCACGGAAGGAATGACTCTTTAAGGGTATGGGCAGGAAAGAGGGCTGAGGCTTTCATGCAGGAAACATCGTGAAAGGATTGAGATGGGGCTAGACATGTAAACTGAGGCAAGAGACAGCCCCCATAAAGGGTCTTGTATACTCAGGGATTCTGAGTTTCTTCCTAGAGTAGACAGCAAGGACAGTTCTGGCCAGCCCCCAGTGATGTATTAGGCTCTCGTGTAACCGGCTGCCTTCCTTAGGCTGCTGTGACTGCCCTACTTCCCCTTGTAGGGGATCTGGGAGCTTCTCCTTTTCCTGGAGGGCAAGGCAGCTCAAGACCTGAATCTAGAAAGAACTTAAAAATGAATGCAAAGGGAGAAGATTCTAGGGAAAACAAACTCAATTCAAATGGGCTTAATCAAAAAACAAAGCGCAACAAAACAACTCCTGGCTTTGCTTTCCCCTGTGTTAGCTTCATTCTTTGCCAGGCTTTCTTCCTGTGGCACAGATTGTGGTAGTTCCAGGCTCACGTGCTTCCAGTTTAGCAAATCCAGGGGAACAAGAGCTGCTTTCCCATAAGAGTTCCATCAGAAGTTCCCTAAATGATGCTCCAGTCTTAGGACCTACACCCACCCTGGGGCGAGTCATGTGCTACCATGGTTGGCCTGGCCTGGGGTCATGTGCCCGTCTCTGGAGCCAGGGGCAGAGATCAGGACAGTCCAAAGCACTACGCCCCAAGTGTGGAAGAGGTAATACCCCAAAGGAAAATCGGAGTATTGTTACCAGAGGAGGAGGGAGTGGATTCTGGGCTGTCTACACAACAGACATCCACTACTCATTGGGCAGAGAAGGCTACTGTGAATCAGAGTCCAGGCTTCTAATATTCAATCCTGCCTTCCTTCCTCCCCATGCTTCTGATTACTGGGCTTACCTCTGGGTCATATTTCAAGGACATTCAAGGGTTGTAAAGCAGCCCAACTAAAGCGTTCTGTTGGTACAAGATACCTAAGTAGGTGGTATTTTCTTTTTGTTCACATAATACTAGTTTCTTGCTTAGGTCTATGATTATTTTTAAGACATGTAGATCAAGATACCTTGGTTCGATATACCAATAAAATATGCATCAGGAAGCATTGCTAAATCAGCAGAAACAATGAGGCCAAAAAGACTGACTTAATAGCTTTTAAATCACAGAAAATGACCCATCTGCAAAACAGGGTAGCTGAGGCCCCATAAGAAACACATCTATACAACCCACGGTCCTGTCCTTATTTTGAAAGGCTTTTGTGAAATTTCTATTTCAGTTTCATCCATTAATCATATTTATTAGTGAGTCACTGTAGAGTTTGCATCCAAGCCTGCAAGAATTCCAGAAGCGTGTAGGGAACTGCCTTCAAAATGCTTAAATAGAGAATATGAAACATTTGATGATAATGTTTTGTATTTTGGCAACATGTAATTTTGGAATATTTTGCACCCTATGGCTCTAAAGTTCACGTTTTCTTTCCAATGATGTTGAGCTCATTTTGTGCAATTTAATTAATTTTGGTAAACAAGTATGACATGTTTTAATTTGTCTTTAGTCATAATGGTGTGATTAATGTGCTGTAGACTACTTAAAGAGTAATATTGTCATTCCCTTTTTTATACTCTGAATATTCTCATGAGTCTGTTAGTATGCCTTTGCTAGGTATTTAATAAGCACATTAAAATCTGTTCTTATTTACTCACTTAAATGAAAGCAAGAGAAAGTTCGAAAAACACAAATCCTGACTACCCAAGAATGTGCATAGTTTTATCTCTAACATTAGGAAAATCTTTAAATTAGTTATTTGTTTTCTTATTGAAAGCCTTTGTCACATCTAAACATGTTCTTCAAATTAATGCTAACTACATGCAATAAGCATTCAAAAATTAAAAGTTAATTTCTTTTTAATGGAAAAAAACTAGTTTATGTCTTATATATCTGAATTTTAAATAGGAATAGTATTACATAAGTATATGACAGACTTTTCTCTGCCTAAAAACATGCCTATGCACTCATTATCCCTCACTAAAAAAATTAACTTGTTTTCCTTAGCATATATTATACCATTGTCTGTCATATCCATGCTTTCTAAAACCAGTGTTTAATTTGCTTATGTAGAAAGTGGCAATGACTTGACCCTTCTGCTTTATTTCATCACCCTGACCCCTTGTCAGACTTTTCATTCTGCCATTTGATTATGTCAAATGATTGGGAAGGTATTTTTCTTTGAAACTGGCTTTTCACCCATGGAAGGTTCAGGTGGAATCCAGCTAGAGGACTGTTACCCAGAGATGGTAATAAAGCTACCTACTGTTTGATCCAAAGGGCGACAGAGTTGTGGAATTCAGCTCAAAGGAATAATCTGTTTTTCGAAGTTCTCTGTGTAGGAACTTACTGAATGTTTTCCCTGTGTTTTATGGATCTGCAAAAATAACATGGCTCTGCTCCACATGGGGGAGATGGCTGTAGGTGTGTCATCCATTCATTGACCGATTCGTTCATCGAGTTAATGTTTATTGGATTTCTTCTATTTGAGCCAGGGGAACTGGGGAAAGTCCAGAAATTCTGTCTTTATATGTTGATGGAATACAATGAATTGATTGTAAATATGAAGATAGAGATTTATAGAATTAGAAGGAGAGAAAGATGGAGGAAATGAGGGCCTTTGGATTTGCATTCCGGGGTTACTTTCGAAGCAAGTTCAAACATCTCCCCATTTACTTGTTCACTTATTTCTTATGAGATATTCCTAATATTGACCTGAAAAATACTAAAATACATAAAATTTCTATTTATAACAGGGAATGAGGACTTCTTATTAACTGAATACTTTTAACTTTATTTTATTGAAGTATCATTGATTTACAATGTTGTATTAGTTTCTTACCTGAATATTTTGACTAATAATTTAAAAGATACATGGTGAAAATGATCAGTTTTCAAAGAATGTACACGAACGTATCACAAAAAGCATGTAAATAATGCCAAGGACCATTTATTCTTAGATGCAAAATTTGAAATATTGTAGATTTCAGGTCATCATTAGAAGTACATCAGGTTCATCATCTCTCATAACCCTTTACACGAAACCCTTGAAACTAGATAAGTTTCAGAATTCAGGGATTTCCAGATTTATACTTAGTCAATATGGTTCACATATTACATTTGATCTATTTTATCTAACAACCCTGATGGGGTCTGGGATAGCACCATGTAAAAAATATATTAATATATATGCAGAAAAATCTGAATATTCAAACTGAGTGGACTAAAGAAAGACTCTAAACTTCTTCCCAACAGTTCAGATCTAGTTTTGCGGACAAATAAATTTTACACAAAACTTATAAAAGAGCTTTTGCTTATCAAAGCTTTTTGGATTTCAGAACTGCCTAGGAGAAATCCTGGACCCCTAAGATCACAGCACTGTGACTTAGCATCTCATTTGTCTGGCGGTGAGTTCAACATCGACTTTTAGGGACAGAGCTGGGAAAGCATAATTAAGCAAAAATGGCTTCTGAGCTTCCAAGAAAATAGCTGTCACTGAGTGTCATGTGCTTTAGTCATAAAATCATAAAACTTTCGAAGTCGAAGGAACCTTTGGAATCATTCAACCTAGCTCTTTCATTTCACAGTTGAGGAAACGAGAGCCTGGAAAAACAAAATCATTTGTTTGAGTTTGGTTAGCTACATGGAGCCATGTTGACATTGAATTATAATATAAAATTAATCTTCATTAGTCAAAAAGGCTGGTGTTTTGCTGTTAGTTTTCCCAGAATGTTCAAGTTTCTGAGTGACAGTGGACAGTGGATTAGAAATACGAAGGACACACAGGGCACCCTAGAGGCTGATTTACTGAGAAGTGGAGACTGAGAGCAGGATAGGAAAGCAGCACATTTGCAGGGCAGAAAAAACTTTATACATTCCCTGAAGGCTAGACAGCGCGACCAGCAGATTCATGTCAGGGTGGCGATACCTGTCTCTTGTTCAGGTGCTCTTAAAGGAAATGCGGTGTCTCTCCATGAATGCAAAGTGAAGTTCTACATGGCAGTTCTTGTTGCCCAACTATTCACCTTGGGTTAGACTTATCTCTTTCGAAACATCCCCCAATATCAAAGTGTAAAAAGAGAATTGCATTGTCTTCTCGATGATATTTCAATTAAATGGAGTTTCCTAAGGAAAGAGAGACGTGGAACGACAGCATTAGCATTGTTGATAATTAGAGTTATCGTCAGGAAAACAATCTCAATGTGTGAAAACAGAATACAGAGGAGATCATTTTTTAAAAAGAGAACATTAAGACGTTAAGAAAATGTTAAAACTGTATTTACAAAAGCAAGGATGTGTGAAATACATTTTTTAAAGATTATCAGTCAGATTTTTACTAGCTTGATTTTTGTTAAAATTCAGATGTCCCTGAGAAAGCTGACTGTTATCCTTACCAGTCTTTTTGGTTTAGTGGGAACAAATTTCAGCTCTTTTCTCAAATGCAGGTTTTGGTGGTGACAAAGCTTGGGAATCTTTGGGTTCAGAGAAGAAAAAATAGTTTTAAAGAGAGAAAAAGAAAGGGAGAACCTGAGAGAGTTTAGACACTGAAAACAAATTTCTGATTTTGTAATCTGTCCCACATTAAAGTAGTAACTTCCAGAATCAAGCTCCATTGTCAGATCATAGGATTTTATGTTCCTGTCCAAGAATTTTGAAAGCTTCTTAATTTGCTTAGACGATTGATAGGCAATCCAATGTTTCTCACTTTCTTTTTAAAATCAAGAACCTCGGATCAGAATGACCAGAGCAAGTGCCATTTACTTTAGTCTTAATTTTTGTAGAAGAAATAAAGAATAAGTGTGATTATATTTATGAGGAGTTTAAGTATAAAAGTTGATCCATGGTTAAAAGGGACAGGTGCTAATTACATCATTTTCTTTTTGTTTTAGTAATGTTAAAGAATTAACAAAAGATCACTGTGGTTGTAATGGTTGGCATTTGGAAATTAAGATTATAGTTAAATAATTGAATTTAAAGCATTAATAAATTATACCAACTTCCTCTACATATGTGGATATTACACCACTGGCGGGCCAGAGTAAAGTGTACTTAAGACATACTATGTGGTAATGACTTAGATTAGGGGTCGGCAAACTACAGACCAAATCTGGCCTGCTGCCTGCTTTTATAAATAAAGTTTTATGGGAATAGCCACACCATTTCTTTATGTAGTGCCCATGGCTACCTTTGTGCTACAACTTCAGACTTGAGTAATTGCCACAGAGAGACTAGACGGCTCTCAAAGGCTTAAATATTTACTATCTGACCCATTAAGAAAAAGTTGGCTGACCCCAGATTTAGGTGGTCAATTCGTTATTCTCAATACACTCTTCTCTTATAAGTTAAGCTGCTTTCAATCTTTGAAGACACTACATTCATTTACACAATTATGTTTTAACAAAATTAGGGATATCTTGAAAAACCACGTTTCTCTAAATGCACATTTTAGTCTTATCTCAAATCCTAAATTTTTTGTGTGGTTTATATTTCCAGGCTTTGATTTTTTAGGACCTCATTGCAAAGAACTATTTTTGAGAGTTCTGTATTTGGAACTAGTGAAAAGAAAATGGTATAGGTGTTTTTGATTGCGTTCTGTAGCTTTCTACTCTAAATGACTTAGGCAGGATTCCCATTAGTCATTGGCACACCTGGGGCTTGTATATATACCTCAAATCCCAACCCATTATCTTGACTCCCTGGGTATCCTGCTGCTTCCTACCATTAACGGTGCAACCTTGCCTATACAGGCACAACTCATTTTATTTCACTTCGCTTTATTGCGTTTAACAAATAACAGCGTTTTTATCAAATTGAAGGTTTGTGGCAGCCCTGCGTGGAGCAGTTCTCTCGGCCGCATCTTTCCAATAGCATTTGCTCGCTTCGTGTCTCTCTGTCACATTTTGGTAATGCTTATAATACTTCCAACTTTCTCCTTTTGATTATATTTGTTATAGTGATCTGTGATTAGTGATCTTTGATGTTATTTCTACGACTGACTGAAGGCTAAGATGATGGTTAGCACTCTTTAGCAATAAAATATTTTAAAATTAAGGTATGTACATTGTTGTTTAAGACAGAATGCTATTGCACACTTAATAGATTCTAGTATAGTGTGCACATAACTTTTATACACACAGGGAAACCAAAAAAATTGTGTAACTGGCTTTATTGTGATTTTTGCTTTATTGTGGTGGTCTGGAACTGAGCCTGCAGTATCTCTGAGGTCTGCCTGTATATAACTGCAGCCCTCTGCCCTATGCAGAATAGCCCAAGAGCACTCTTCATAAGTTACACCCTTTACTGTAGCACTAACCACCTTTCACTGACATTGTCTCTCCTGAGGGACAGGAACTCTACTGGTAACATCTTCCCGCATACCATTTGCAGGACACCATTTGCAGGACAAAGAGCTGATGTTTTCATCTAAAAGTATACTTTCCAAATTTTCCTCGTCCGCACATGCTCAATAATTGAAGTACGTATTAAATGAAGCGTGACCATTTAATTTATCGTCCAAACTGGGATACCTCTGCGAGTGAAAGGAGAGTTTTATTAGAACATAGACCAGAACTGTGTCCAGGCAAACTAGGACATATAGTCACCCTAAGCTTCATAAATTTTAAAATTACCAAATTTCCTTAATTATACCATGGCTGATCATTAACTCACTCATTATCATAAAAATGACCTTGATGATGGCAACAAAATAACTAAAAACACAATGTTTTAAAAATTGAGGGATATCAGTTAACTTGAACTTGATATTTTGTGCCTGATATAAGCAACATGATGACCAAGCCTCCTTCTTTTTCTCTTCTACTTCCATAGTATCTTCTCCTCCATTCAGTCCTCTTCTTTTATTGTCACTTTGTCACTATAGACAAAGGCCAATAAAAGAAGAAGGAAAAAAAAAATGAAAACAGGAGTAAGAAGGGGGCTGATCAAGGGTTGTGTCCAGGATTTGGAAGCAATATCTTGCACAAGCCATCTTGTTTCATTTTTATTCCTTTTTAATCACTTTTTTTTTTAAAGAAAAAGCATAACGGAGCATGCATTGATCTTACAATAAGCTTTACTTAAACAGTAACATTTGAGCCCATGGTAAATTATGCAGTTCACTATATTAAGCCAGGACTTTCCAGTCCACCCAAAGTTTCCAGTAAAGTTCTGTTTGACCTTTGTATAAAAGACCACCTTTGCTAGGTGACTTATTTTTGCTGCCCTCTTGGGTGGTCGAATGAGGCAGATTTCCCTGTTGAACAACATACAACCTTCTTTTTTGCCAACTGAACATTACACTGGGATGTGGCTTGGAGGAACAGTTTCTCAATACTATAAACAACGGCTTTCTTGGAACAGCCTGTTGCTGAAGCATAAAGAGAGGTTACTCTTGGTTTTGCCTTCGGTAGCATATGAATTGGTTAAGAAATAAGTGTGGCTGAGCCACCAAAGTACAGTGGCCGTAATATAATTAAGTTCCGTATCCTCCCTGGAGGCTCGGAGCAGTATTATTATGACACCGAGCTTAAAGAAAAGGAATATTTTCAGAGCCAGGAAATTAGTGAGAAGCAGTGCTTGGGGAAATGTTGCAAAGTCAAAAAAAAAAACTGAAAGAAATCAGTAGAAACAGCATAAAAGTTACTCAAGGAAAAGGGCTGGTTAAAATACAATATTTTGTTATCTTGTGAGCCTGAGTATATTAACTCATCTTTCAAAAGAGTAGTGTTTTGGGGATTAAACATGCTATTGGAGTTAGGATGGGGAAGAAATGGAGGATTAAAGATGTGTTTGAAATATTGAAAACAAAGGGAAAATATGAAATGTTTCTAGAAGGAATTATCGGGAAGACTTTTGCTCTCTGCTTATCCATGATAAATTGTATTTAGAAATAAAGTTTTTAATAACAACTTAAACTATTAAGGTGTAGACTTAATGTAGACTACTAAAAAGTTATTACAGATGTGAGTGACTCTGAGTGGAAAGAAGAGGACAAAGAAATGAGAATGTAGAGCTATTTGGCTATTTGCTGCCTCGCCCTAAGGCCACAACACTCAGCAAAGCAGCTCATGTAGTTGTCAGAGCTTCCCTAGAAGACCTTAGTCGGGCCTCAGCAGTCACAGGGACAAAAAGTTTCTCAGAATACGTATGAAAGCATAAACACTGAAAAGAAAGATACTTAGCCTGGATTTCTTTCCAAATCATTCCTGTTCAAGGCATCACTCTTTATCTTTTAGGCTCCATGACAGATTGGCTTAAGATAAGCGATCAAGTCTTCAGGGCAAGGGTGATTTATTCTTTGGTAATATACCACAGCTTTGTCACTCTATAGATTGTTATATTCAGTCAGTCCTTTTATCATTCATTGGTTTTGACTGAATAATGTAGCGGGTAATCCTGCTTGTGTCTGTCTGTCTAGGCATCAGCCATCCATGCAATAACTCCTTGGATAGCCTAATAATATTCTCTTCATGTGTCCTGCCCAGGAAAGCTACCTTGTAATAAGCATTGCTTTCATAGAAGTAGAGTGCTTTGGGGTGGAGGAGAAGGGCTGCTGCTCACTATAAAGTACAATCCCACAAATGGTACTGGTCAGACAAATCAAGGGCCTGAATGTGGAGCAAATCCATCTCTTATACAACCAGTCTTCTACCTAGAAGTAGAAGAGTTTAGAGTAAACATTAGTGCATTGACTGTAAACAAGTACAAACTTAATGCTTAATTTCTGCCAACCTCAAGGAGGATATTTCAGTCGCCTACAAGTAGGAACCAAGAAAATGTATTAGATATGCTCAAGAATCAGTGAGCATCTTCCAGTTCTTTGGCTCTAGATGTGGAATAGCTCTAGATTAAACTGATGCTTTGATGTCTTCCTTCTTCACACAATCGGGAATTATCTCCCGACCATAAAGCTATAAAAGTCATTTGATCTGCTGAGTGCTTTTGGTGTTCCAGGTGCCTAGTAACTTTTTGAAATCTTTTTGCTATTGGTCTATAGGCCACTTTAGCATTATCAAAGTTGAATATGATACCTTATACTCTATTTACATGCACCTTTCAACTTGATAGGCAAAGGGATGTACCGTTTTGAAGTTTCACTCTATTTCAGAGACTTTTTAAGGTACACCTTCTTTAATTCTGGGTGTTATTAATAGTCCTATAATCTGGGTATTTCGATTCCTATTTTATAGGTAAGAAACTCACGTTCAGAAAAGTTAATAATCTTCTCAATGATATATATCTAGAAACTGGCAGAACTAAGATTCAAATTCCTGTCTGTCTGACTCTAGTAATTGTGCAATAACCATCCAGAAACCAACCTGTGAACATTTGAAGAAATTTTGCTCCAGAATCAGCACTGATTTGCAGCTCTGCTCGTCCACTGAGCATTCCATAATAAACTAACACAAAGCTAAAACTCAGATCCTATTCCTGCTCCCATCAGCCTCTGTTCCCAAGTATGGGTCAACCCTGGAACATCTTGTTGAAGCAGAAAAAGAAGCTAAGCTTGATTTGGCCTGAAGCAATATGATTGTAAAGGAAGTTGAGTGTGGCTTGCTAGAAGAGTCCGTTTGATGTTGGTTGACAGAATGTCCTTCTGTAGAATTAATTGGAGAGTCTTTTTTTGAAGTCCCAAGCAGCCAACAGGTGAAAATGCATTATTCATGCAAATCTTGGGGAAAAGGCTCACCTGTGGTGAGATAAGGCTTTCCCTATCTTAGATGAATGGGAAGTTTGATTCTTCTGCCAAAACAAATTGGGAGTCTAAACATTAGAACTTATGGAGAAGGGTTATGCCCGTCTGATGTATTTGAAGAAACCGGAGGCTCTTTTGTTCTGTTGTTTCTCCAAGTCAGTTTCGCACACCAAAAGACACGTGTCATGGGGAGCATGTTAAATGTCAAAGAGACTGTGTCAAGTGGGTAGACATTAATTAACTCTGCCAGATGAAACAGTTGCAGAATGGGAGAAATGAGGAAATGCATCATCTACGAAGCTGTATGCAGAAGTGGAAGAGTTGGGAATTCTTTCTCATATACACGAAACTTCTCAATTCTCCTGTGTCTCCTATTCTGTATAAGTTGTCCTTACTCGTAAATTGGATGTGGTTAAAGGCCATAGACACTTTATGGGTTTAAAGTAAGAGCACCAAAAACTATAACTATAAATGTCATTGGCGCACTTATTTCTCCAAGAAGTTTGGTATGTTATAAATGTCATCTAGAGCCCATGCCATACCAGTAGGCAGATATAATTTAGGAGCTTCTTTTAGATACTTAAACCATTTCAATGACAGATAAATATCTTCCAGAGGGTTAGGATCACAAAAATGAAAAAAATATTTTTATAAATTGTTGGATTAGGTCATACAGTTTAAGCTTAGTCCATAGCGTTTAAGCCACTCCTGCACATGTGCAATTCACAAAGATAGTTGACTTCAGAGGGCTTTTAGTAATGTATTTTGTTTCATCTAGAAGATGTTCTTTATAACAAACAGGAAACCTCACTAAATATAACCCAAAGTTTAAGCAGTGGAAAGGCACATAGATGATGTCGTACATTATAAATATTTTTTGTACTTGCTGGTTTATTTCTAAGGAAATTATGAGAATGACATCATAATGATGACTGACTTTTATTAGTGTTTTTGCTCTGAAGCTCTAAAGCTCTAGACCAGTAGTTATAAAGAAAAACAAATTGTCTGGCATTATCCCTTAATACTTTACCTGATGTTTTCTAGTGGCATTAATTCTAGGAAGTAATTCTAGGACCACTATATTATCATCAGTTCTCTTTTACACATTTATCATGAAAACCAGCATGATAGTAAAGCACACAGTTTCTTAACCTCAAAATGGGAAATAATTACCTTGTATTTTTGGCTGAACTACTGCTTGGATAAGTCTACAACTCGAAGAACAATTTTGGAGTAATATTTTATAGACCATTACTAGTTGCAGTTAGAGAAAGGCTTTTCATAACCATCCAATGTAAATTTTAGCAACATGCTCCTTTGTTCTACTAATACCAAGCGGAAGTTAACTTTCTATTTTTACTGAGGCTTTACTCTAATGCCTTTTCTAGATAAATCCTCTTAAATGATTTATTTGATAAAATTGAGCCTTAGAAGAGCATGGGGCAAAGATATATATAATACATGAGATGGAGCTATAGGTCTTATAGTCTTTTATTCATACAGCCAACTATTTGAGTGCCTATTAGGTGTCAGCCATTGGGTTGAGTGCTGGGATACAGTCAAAGAATAATCAGATTTGATTTCCATTCAAGATTTCTTCTTTATGGAGTAGGGAGACTGGTAAGTACAATCAACACAACATAATAGGCTAGTGATATGGTGTCCTAGCAATATGTAGAAAGTGCTAGGAAGAAAAAGAGAGAGGCATGCTCTGGGATCAGAGTAGACTGCAGAAGAGCTGGAGCTGGGTCCTAAAAGATCTATAAGTTCTTCCCCAGCAACTAGATGGGGATGGTCTTCCAAGCAGAGGAAATAACCACGTGTAAAGGCATCAGGATGTGAAAACCTAGGTAGCATTGAGATAGTATGGCAGAGCTGAGGCTGGAAAAAGAGGTTAGGGCTGTCTTGAAAAGGGTCTTGTGTTCCCTGCCTAATCCCTTGAACTTATTTTTTAGGTAATGAGAGTCAGAAAGTTTTGTTTTGTTATTGTTTTAAGGAAGCAAAGTTAAATGATCAGATGAGCTTTTTACAAACCTGTGTGTAGGAAGTGGGGTAAGGCTCTTCTTATCATCAGACACAGCCAACAGAAACAAAAACCTCTCACAGCCAAAGAAGAAAAATGAGCTGTCCTTTATCCTGTCCATGGTTTTCTTACCTCCGTTTAGATTTATATCAGGAAATTACTTGATTCAAAGAAAACTTAGCTTGATCTGTGTTTTCAGCAGCTCAACAGCAAAGGATGGATGCCAAAGGCACTCCAGCATCAGTAAGGGCAGTTCTGTCTTGGGCCATTTCCTGCTTCTAGACTACTCTAGGATCATGTGTGGTATTATACAAAAGAATGTTCCTTGTATATTTGAGAGTTCTCCGGACAATCTCACATGTATCTGTGAGAGTCTTCTGTTTATCACACAATGAAAAGATCACCCATTTTCCAATAAAAGAAATGACTTCCTTTATCATTTTTACAGTGATAAAATGTGGGTTTCTGGATACTTGGATTTCTAATACTCACATCAACATGGCCTTACATTTTGGCTGTAAGTGTAAGAAAAAAAATCCTTAAAAGGTTTTATATTATGCATATTAATTTTGATTGGTAATTTCACATTTCCTGATTCCCACTCTCCAGGCTTATAGGTGTAACATAAAAGGCAAGATATTTTGTGTCTGGAAATATTTAAGAACGAGCAGAACAAGGCAGTTTGTGGATATTGCTGACATTTGTGTCCATAATTCGGCTGATGAACTGCTGCTTCTGGAAATTTGCTTTTTTAACCATATGATGATCCTTAAAGTATCTATGCAGTTTTTGCTAATGTGTTTGTGTTTATATTTTCTTTTTTTATATTCACACGTTATGTATAAATACAAACATTAAGTATCTTTATTTATGTAATTAAATAAGTATGTAGATTTAGATTTCCTATATAAAGATGGCCTTTTAAAGTTGGTTCCTTAATTTGATTTCACATAATTACAAATATACAGTAAAACAAGCAGCTTTACTGCAGATGCCACACATGAGAAAACCAAAGGCCATCAACAATGCCCTTTCCAAGGTCCTCACCCTGAAAGTCACTTTGTCACACAAGCCATCAAATGAGAAACAAATCAAATATTTTACCCAACCGTAGTTTTCCACTTGAAACCATCAAGACAGAAAAGATATTTTCCCTATCAAGATGAAAAAAACTATGAGTGCTTAGGAAGAATAATCGAATTATCATTTCTTTTACAGCTGATCTTATAGTGTACATTTTGGTTTGAGGTTATAGCTCTGTTAGAATAATTGATGAATGAATAAATGGTTATTCATCCCTGGATATAATCCTAAACTCTCAATCCTTCCTTACATTTAAGGATAGCACTCTGTTGCCTACTGTCATGTACATGAGCTACAAGCCCATCGCTCCATCCCTCACGATGAGGAAGAAAAGAGCTAATTAGTGAGCAGCTAATATGGACCAGTTGAGTGTTAGTAACTTAGAATTTTTATTGTATTTTTCATTAAAAAAGGAAACCTGATGAAGTAGAAGTTATAATTCATTTACAATAGAAAAAAAAAACACAAAAATAAACCTGAAGTTCAAGTGTGTTAAATTGCTTCCCCAAAGTCAAACAGCTTGTAAGTCACAAAGCAGGGATTCAAACCCAGCTCTCATATTAAAGACTCACCTTTATTTCACTCTATTCATCCGTGACCTCAGATCCCTAAAACTCTTCACGATCAGAGAGCAGGAATGGAAGAGTGTGTGTACTTTTGTACTCTTTCCTTACATTTCTCTTTTCCCAAAGAATTATACCCAATATTAATGAAGTGTCTCTCTGGGAGATGCTATTCTTTCTTTCCTTGGAATTTTCTTCCCTTTCATTGTCTGGCTCCTGAAGTCTCAACTTGAATACATGTCTTCAGAGAGGCCTTCCCTGACCCCCCCAGCCTAAATTGGATTCCCCCTGATATGCATTCCAATAACACCCTATTCTTTTCTTTTTAGTCCTCTCCAACATTTAATTATGCATTTGTTTGTAGGCTTACTTGTCTGAAGACTCTTCCCCCAACTAGCATACAATAGCTGGCCGTGGCATATAGTAACATTGGATGACTTTTGATGAACATCATCTTGTGTCAGGGCCCACTCTACACTCTTTCAATTAACTACCGCCCCCCAACAACTTTTGAGATAGCAAATGTCCCTGTTTTGAAGGTGAGTCAACTGAGTAACTTTCTCACGTAAAAAGCTAACAAGTGGAAGAGCCAAGTTGCAAACATAGGCTGTCTAAACCCCTGGGCCCATCCTCGACACCAACGAATAGGAATTTGATGCCTAATGACCTGGGAGCAACTGGCTCACCATATTTGCCCCCCGATGATTGAGTGGAGTGCTGGAATCTGAGAGCAAAGCTGTGCAGTGAGTGAGGATAAATGGTGACCACGCTATGGATGATGGTGGAAGGGGGGCGCTGGCGGTTGGGAAAGTGGAACCTTTATAAACAAACACGTCATTTGCCCCATGTTTGAGAACCAGGAACTAGTCTCTGCATGGTGATTCTGTGAATGAAAACGGGGCAATTAGTGTGTCATCAGTTTTGTCCACATTGCTACAAATGTTGAATTATAAACATATTGGAAAACTCTGCTCTTTTTCCTGTTTGGCTTTTCCCTCAGTTCACTAAGAACACTAATTCAGGCAATTTGAATAACAGAAGTTTCCTCAAATTTTGCCTTTTGGTCCAAAATTATATTATCCCTAAATATGTAAAGCAACTTTTCCATTATATTAAGAATTATAGGGAACAGAGCTTCTTTTGCACTGAAAACTGTCCTACTGGTGAAACTTCCTTGGAAAAGGTGAACAGCTACACACTGTCCTCCTTAAAATAAATCTTCATGTATTTGAAGCAAGTTATGTGCACTCAGATTTTTTTCTTTTGTGAACTTAAGAAATACCAGCCCTCCCTTTAGTCTTTCTTCATAAATCCTATTCTGATTTTATAATTACTTTCATATCTTTAATCTGGACTTCAGATTTTTCAGATATCTGCAATATACAGTTCCCACACTTAATGCCATATAGTATCATACTTTCCTGATTATGGAACAGCAAAAATTTATGTTTTAAATTGTTACCTAATTTAATATTCAAGATGCATTTTTCCAGAAATATATATTAATTACTTTTATTCAGAATTACTATAAATATGTAATATATCAAATTTCAAAAAGAGTTGCTTAATTTGGATATCTGAGGCGTAGCAAATGTTTGTTTACTAAATGTTGGTTTGTAACTAATGATATTTTGGAGTAAGAATGATTTTTTAATGTAAAAATGAAAGTTTGGAGTGATCGTCTTTTAATGTTGCTCTGTTGCTAGAATTTGATCATTTTGTAAAATAGTGATTAATGAAAATATCAGATTCAAAGAATTTCATTTTATTATTTTGGTAAATTGCAAGTTTAATTGACATCTAAATCATGTAAATGCAAACTCTACTCAGAAAGTAATTTCAAAAGTACCATAATTTTTATATGACCTTGAAGTTGAAGCAATCTATTGCATAACTTTTCAAGAGAAGTCACATAGAGGAAACCTCATATTTTCTTAAATTTATTAGTGCTCCTTGGTGGTCTAAACTCTTGGGGGTTTTTTCAAGGTTTCTTTTCAAAGCAATAATCTTACTTAATTGTTTAATGTTTGTTCTCATATAAGTCAATTTGAGTTCTTTCGAGTAACAATAGGAAATACATAATGGCAAAGAGCAGTGAAACATGACTAGGAAACTCAAGTATCCTAGTGTTGTATTTCTATATAATGATGTGAAGATAATGCTTTTAGCTGCATGACCATCATATTAGCCACACGTCATAAAAAACAAACTTTATAAAAGCAAGGGGTCAAATTAATTTAAAACAATTTTGTACCCTTACCTAGAGTGAGGCATTTATCCTTAATATTGTGATTTTTTTTTTTTTCTTTCATTGAAAGGACCCTGAATCTTCCATTTTCTGACAGGAGACAAAAGATTTTTCAGACTACGAAGGTATAAATCAGATGAAAATATTAAGGAAACATGCTTTATAGTCTTGGGTTTAATATTTAAAATAAAATGGTCAGACTTTATGCCACAAAGATTTTAGCTTTAAAGATGGTAAATGAAATCATATGAATCCATTTTATTTCTTTAGCTTTTCAGTATGAAAATTTAATATTTCTAATAATTTCATTAAAATTTTTACTCTTTTTCTGATAAAAGTTAATAATCCTTACTTCAGTTAGACCTTTATTAATAAACTATGAAAGGGCTTCCCTGGTGGCGCAGTGGTTGAGAGTCCGCCTGCCGATGCAGGGGACACGGGTTCGTGCCCTGGTCCGGGAGGATCCCACATGCCGTGGAGTGGCTGGGCCCGTGAGCCATGGCCGCTGAGCCTGCGCATCCGGAGCCTGTGCTCCACAACGGGAGAGGCCACAACCGTGAGAGGCCCACATACCGCAAAAAAAAAATAAAAATAAAAAAATTTTAAAAATAAACTATGAAAAATTATTTTTCTTTATGACAGACCAAGTCATTCTAAGAAAGATATTTCCAAGCTGTGAGACGATAGAATGACACTTCTTCTTACCCATTAATAAGTAAGTTACAGCTTTGGGGTTTGAAGGAGTTAAGGTATTTTCTAAATCATTTTCCTTGTTCCAGAGGAATTAGTTGCTTTTCTAGCAAGGCTTGCCCAATATTTGTCAACTTAATAATTTTTTAAAAATATTTACTCTTTAAGAATAATGTTAAGAAGGAAATCCTTGAGGGAGTGAGATAAGTAAAAATTGAAACTCCCCAAACATAAACAAATACTTCCTTTATTTGAAGCATAATCAAATCTTTGGGGATATGTATATTTTTAATATTTTTATATGTTTTTTTTTAATGGATGTACATACTCTCACATACTGTTTGAATAATTTTAGATTCTTAGGTCATAACTGGATATTCAAACTTGTCTAAATTTAGTGTCTTTAATCTGTAATATTGCTCTGAGGTAATTTTCCCAGCTGTTTGCCAATATCAAGAATGCATATTTTTCTATCATAAATCTTGAAAGTGCATTTTTACATAGAGTTTGTTTTTAGAGGGGAGAAAATATTGTGACTTGCCATCTGTATTATTAGAGAACAAATATTGGGGTTAATTTGTTTCTCCCATTCCTTTTGCTTGTTTACTAATTAATTTCAGAATATACAAACACTATATATATTTTTAACTGAAAAAAAAAAAAAAGTAGGATTCCTACAGTAGCCAAGTGTGTATGTTTCAATGCTAGGAAAAATATTCAGATTACCCCGAGTCTTGCAAATCATTCATTAATAAGCCACTGGTAACACATACCATCTAAATCTTCTAAAGAGATATAGACAGATCTTTATCAAAACTATGTGGTAAGCCTGGTGCTAAATATAAGTATAACTGTGCCTTTCCATGCCTGCAATTTTCTGAAGTCCAAAAGTTCTTCACATGGTAGCTGGCAAGATAATACCCCTCTACATAATTTAAATGCATTCCTCATCTGATTCAAATGTAGGGCTACACATTCTCTACTTCAAAATCACATTCCCTTCCAATATCTGATTGTTTTATGGATCAATTGAGTTTGAGGATGGCTCTTACCTCTCTGTCCATTGTAAATAGCTGTATCTTCCATTCAAATTGCACATTGGAATTTACAAAATGATTTTGCATTTATTGTCTTCTTTGATTATCTGAGCAACTTTATGAGAGGGAGGAGAGATTTTTACCAAGGAGTTTTCCTTTGCCTTTCTTGCCCCTGAAACAACCAAGTAAACGCCTTGAAAGGATTGTTGAGCGTTCTACTCTATTTTTTGGTGGTATGCTAGTTTTTACGTACAGTTTCATCTAAAATCCAGTAAAAAAAAAAGTACCTCGTCCCCTCATCTTAAATTAATGATTTATTTAATATTTTGAACCCCGTTTCAATTCACAAAAAGATTTGAGTGCTTCGCATTGAAAGGAATAGGTTTGATAAAATTGTAAAGCAGGAGATAAAAGATAAGAGCACAATACTAATGGGGAAAAAAATAAAAGAGGCTTGAAGGAGAATAGAAGTGTCCTACAGTGGTGGTCCAGGGTTTACCAGAGCTAATTGTGCTCACCTCTTCACACACCACAGTCAGACATCAAGTTGCCAGTTTGAAATTGGCCATGGCAAGAGTATTTACACCATGGAAATGTACATAAGTCAGGATTTTTTTCCCAGATAGTTGACTTATCAGCACATTGCCTTAAGCCGAAATTAACCTTTGTGTTAACATAACTGATATATGTTTCATTTTATTCTCCTGCACAGCTTTGTAAACTTAAGTAAGACTGTTTCAGTACTGCCTCGGTCTGTGAACAATGGGTGCTGATGAGGGAATACTATCTATTTTGTATTTGTTCATGTTTTCATTTAGGAAATATTTGGTGAAGTGGTAGAACATAACAGTTTACATTATTTCTTCTCCAATCAGATAATCTCTGCTTTGCCTCTTCTAGTTGCACATTTGGAGCAAGTTACTCAAATCCTCATGCCTCTGTGTCCCTATCCAGAAAATAAAGATAATAATAAAATAGTATTAAACTCTAGAATTGTTATAAAGTTTAAACAAGATAATGCTTGCAAATTACTTAGCGTGGTTTCTGGCACATAGTAAGAGCTCGATACATGTTACCTTTTATGACAAGGCTTCCACTGTAAGACACTTTGTCTTACTTTGTAAGACACTAGAAATACCAAGAAGAAGTCACTGCCTTTAAGAATCTTACAGTCTAGTGGAGAATTGGTCTAGCTCCTAATTTACCTATCTGACATTTTGCTGTGACTAATAATGTAGCTGCCCAATATTTTACTCATTTATAATTCAGTCTTAAAATGTGTGTTTTTAAAATATTTATTTATTTATTTGAAGTGTAGTTGATTTACATATAGTGTTAGCTTAAGGTATACAGCAAAGTGATTCAGTTATATACATATGATTTTTATATCTATCTATATAATATTTTTCAGAATATTTTCCATTTTAGTTTATTACAAGATATTTGAATACCCTGTTTTATACAGGAAATGTGTACTTTTAAAAATCTAAGGTCCAGCAAGTATTAAACCTGTAGGTTGCAATAGAAGAGTTTAAGGTAGCTACAGTCTTCTTTAATTATCATTTTTATTCATTTTTAATTCCATGAATATTCTTGTAGTTTCTGTCAAACTTTTGCTCATTTGTTTTCAGGTACCTAAACATACAGCATAAGAGCTTTGCTTTCTTTACGTGTTGCCAACGTCTCTATACATTTCCTTCTTCAGAAAAGTGTTTAGTGCTAGGATTTTGTTTTTGTTTTTGCTTTGAATTTTATTTATTGTTTTATACAGTAGGTTCTTATTAGTTATCCATTTTATGCATATTAGTGTATCTATGTCAATCCCAATCTCCCAATTCATCCCACCACCCCCACCCCCCAACCCCGCTTTCCCCCCTTGGTGTCCATACGTTTGTTCTCTACATCTGTGTCTCTATTTCTGCCTTGCAAACTGGTTTAGGATTTTGTTTTCAAGAAGAGTTTATTATACTTTTTGTAGCTTTAGTATTTTGTAATCATTTCAAATGGATGTTCCACACATTTAGTTTTATTGAAGCATTGTTTTCTTTTAGAGAAGATGTTTTGGAGAACTGAACTTTGGAACATGACAGATATTATTAACACTTGACATATATTGAGCCAAATAGTCCTTCGTGCTCAAGCCATTCCCTGATACCATATTGGATTCATTGGACAGCATATATTAAAGGTTCTACAGCAGCTAATTGCTGCCTGGAACAATGTAAAAGGGACAGGTCAGTCCACTCTCTAATGTGCCATCCTGTATCAAACATCACAGTTCAAATGGTAAAAAGCCTAGGGAAAAATAGAAACACGAAAGTTGATTCAATTTGACAAATATAAAGTTTGTATAAAATAAATCATGTACACCCATACATAAATTATTGTGACCATAACAGTTTTTACATATGTAACTGAATGTGTATATACTTTTTTCCCCATAGGCATGAGATGTCAAAAGAATATTAGTACCTGGAATAAGAAGCAGCTGGGAAGCTGTAAATTCTAGAAAATAACCGCTTCTAGTATCTTCCCTCTGTGTAGGTCATAACTTAAACCCTATGTGACTGATTTATTTTGTTTATGCTTGAAAAGAGTGGGGAAGAGGATTGTTGAAGAGGGTACTGTGACTTTGAGGTAGCTGGTCTCCATCTAGGATGTCTTTTATCCTCTCATTTGTACTTTTCTGGTCTGTTTTTGCATTTGCTACCTTCAGAAAATAAATTGTACAATCCTAAATGTAGATTTGACATGGACCAATTGCTGCATACCAGAAGTTATACACCCCATAAAACACTTCCTAAAAGCTCTGAATTGCTGGGTATCTCCTAGCAGCTCTCCAAATTCATTTGAAGCAGGACAGACCTCTTTGTCAGGTGGGTATGGTCGAGGTAAGCATGGGTCCTGCCAGTATTTGAAAATTATAAATACTTTCCTAAAGAACTAGAATTGTATTGGATAAATACAATTAAGCAGAGAACAGGCCTTAAAGAGACAAGACAGGGCTTCCCTGGTGGCGCAGTGGTTGAATGTCCGCCTGCCGACGCAGGGGACACGGGTTCGTGCTCTGGTCCGGGAAGATCCCACATACCGCAGAGCAGCTGGGCCCGTGAGCCATGGCCGCTGAGCCTGCGCGTCCGGAGCCTGTGCTCCGCAACGGGAGAGGCCACAACAGTGAGAGGCCCGCGTACCGCAAAAAAAAAAAAAAAAGAGAAAAGACAATGCCGTGAAGAGCGTTCAGTTATCAGGAAACCAAAAGAGTAATTAGAATAAGTTACAGACTTATTTAAAAGAAAAGCCAAATGTGGAAAAATAGAGGAAATGTTAAAGGAAAGGGGAGAATTAGTACTATGAGTGATAGGTCCTCAGTGTTTTGTGGCTGGTTTCATGCTCAGAGAATAGTGAAGGTAAGAAAAGCCAAAAGAGTGAGTAATAAAATGGCACAAGATATTTTATAAAAACGTTCATTTCCAAAGTAAAATTTGTATGGCCGGAAGACTACCAAATTATTCCAAGTCTAACTTCAACTTCTTCGACAGAGTTGGCCGTGACCTCCTTCTCCCTAGAAAGGAGGATGGGCTAAAGAACCTCTTGGCTTTTTTTCTGGAGTGTTTTCTGACACCACATGACAGAGGTGTTCTGTGTTGTTTTGTTTTTTTCACATCAACCAATTCTCCAGTACCAACTGGGTGTCCAACAACTCAGTTCAGTTCTGACACTATCTGGAGTTAGCCCAGACTCCACAGATTATGGACTCAGTCCTACAAGACTGTCTCCCTTACAGGTACCAGCTACAAACGGGGTGCCCACGCTACCCACATTTGTGCTTCCCACAAGCTCCCCGTCAGCCTCCATAACTCATAGAAAGACTCACAGAACTCAGCAAACTGCTTTACTTACTATTACAGGTTTGTTATAAAAGCTATAACTCTGGAGCAGTTGGATGGAAGAGGTGCACAGGGCAAGGTAGGCGAGTTAGGGGGACATGGAGCTTCTATGCCCTCTCTGGGCACTTCCAGCACTCCCACGCCCTCCAGCACCTCAATGTGTTGACCAACCTGGGAGCTCTCCGGACTCCATTGTTTAAGGTTTTATGGAGGCTTCGTAGGCAGCTATGATTGATGAAATCATGGCCATTCATTGATGATTGAATTCAACCTCCCGTCCGTCTCCCCTCCCTGGAGGTTGGTGGGTAGGACTGAAAGCTCCAATCCTTCAATCACATTTTTTGGTTCCTCTGGCTACCAGCCCCCATTCTGAAGCCATCTGGGGGCCCACCAAGAGTCCCTTCATTAGCATAAATTCAGGTAAGGTTGACAGGGCTCATTATGAAGTACAAAAGACACTCCTTTCACTCAGGAAATTCCAATGGTTTTAGGAGCTCTGTGCCAAGATCCAGGGCCAAAGACCAAGTACATTTTTTGGTATAGCACAGACCACATCATGCAGTCCCTCCCATAAACTAAGTCAGGGGCCTCAGGGGATTGACTCCTTTCTGAGACCAAATTAGACTTTTGGAGCTATTGAAAAGCAATGCTTCTCATCTTTTCCAGGAGTTGTTGGAGAAATGAATACCCTACAGTGTGCTTCAAAACTTATGAACAAAGCAAAATAACACAGTTTTAGTGAGTTTAAAATCCTCCATTGCATGGAAATGGTTTGCCCACATTGAATTTTACCTTCTTTGCATCCTGTGATTAACACAGGAGTTTGCTCTTGACTGAATTCATCTATGCCCACATGTTAACAGATGGTCTCTGCCTTCTCCTCCTCCATTCTGAAAAGTGCTTTCACTTCACGCTGAAGGGTGTCGGTTGTTCTTGCAATACTCACAGCTGAGGGAGAGTGCTTGCTGTGAAAGCGCTCTCCTTAGGTGTCTCTCTGTGAACGTATAGGTGAATTTCACCAGCCTCCTGTTTCAGGGTGCTCACAGCAGGGCACGGCCAAGATGGCTCAAGTCATCAATGCTTTGGATCCTTTTAAAAAAATAGATTAAAATAGCCATGTGGTAGGCAGGAAATGCCCCTCCCCCAAAGATGTCCTCATCCTAACCTCCAGAACCTGTGCATATGTTACTTTACATGGCAAAGGGGAATTGAGGTGGCACTGGAATTAAGATTATACTGAATTATCTGGGTGGGTTCAGTGTCATCACAAATCCTTAAAAGTGGAAGGGGGAGCAGAGGTCAAAGGGATGAGATATGAGAAGGATTCATCCTGCTGTTATTGGCTTTGAAGATGGAGGGAGGAGGACATCAACCAAGGAATGCCTGATGGCTTCTAGAAGCTGGAAGGGACAGGAAATGGATTCTCCCCTAGAGCCTCCAGAAAGAAACACAGCCCTGCAGACACATTTATTTTAGCCCAGTAAGACCCATGTTTGATTCTAACTTACAAATTTTAAAATAATATATCTGGATCGTTTCGAGCCACTAAGTTCATGGTGATTTTTTATAGCAGGAAGAGAAAACCAATACAGCTGCTATTGTATCTGAGCTAATAATTCTCAGATAAACCTATTTGTCATTTCTAAACAGCAAAAGGTTCCAGTCTAAGAAGTACAGGTTTGCACGAGGAGGGGCCCACATTGGTCTCCAAGTTCCCTTGTTCCTTTCCTGAGACTGTGCCCGCGAAACATAGACGTGCAAATGACAATTAATAAATGACAATTAATAATTTATCTGTTATAAAACCAAGATGTTTTTTCTTTTTCTTACCAAGTTTTAGAGTGGAGAAACCTCAGTGATACTGTGTCAGAAGTTACCCAGAGTAGGTATTTACTCTCCTTAATACTTGTGTTTGGGCCATACATATTTCTAATAGTGTAGCACTGTTTAAATACCCTCACCCCCAATCAGCATCATAAAGAAGTTATGGGAGGAATGAAACAACTGAAACTTACTTTGTTATCTGCTTCCATGGGTAAGTTCCCGGAGGGCAGGAATTGGTTCTCACTGATTGTCTTATCCCTGGTGTCAAGTACAATGCCTAACACGTAGTAGGTATGCAATAATATTTGTCGGATGAATGTTAAATACACAATTGTTTTGACAAGGGGGTAACAAGGAATATCTTGAATTTAGCAGTGCATTATTTACTTTAATCTATGTTTTCTTGCTTTCTCTATACCATAAGGCTGTTGTATAGATCACTGAACTTGAAGCCAGTCACTTGCCAAGGGGTCACTAAGCAAACTATGGAAAAATGAGAAATGCTGCTCCCAGCTCAGTGCTGCCCAGTCCTGTTTCCTAAAATACACAAGTCGATTGCCAAATATGAAATATGAAGGCACAGGAATGAAAAAACATGTATATTAAGGCAAATTTTAAAGAAGTTGGAAGTCAGAAAAAAATTAACCACATTGAAAGTATGAACACACTGGAGTGTTTCTTTAAAATATCATAATGAAAGGCCATGCCCCACAATTTCTCTTAAAAAAGAAAAACATACTTCTTGTTAGAATCACCTTATGATTCTCTGTGTTTTTCAATAGATGCTTCATTTTCTTCAAAGAGGAATATTCATAGTCAATTGGTTAGAACTTCCATGTGTTCACCAGGGAAGAGTTTATTTCAAAACTATAGGACTAGATCTGATCTTGTACTTACGTGAAAGTCATCAATACTCTTTGTTTGGGGTTTTTGTCTCTTTTCTGCTGATCCTGTGAGATTGTTCCTGAGAGCTGAATGAGAATTAGAATGGCAGTTAACTACTTATTAAAAGTCTCTAAGGAGGGTTTTATGATTTACTCTGAAACATGGGTTAATCTCAAGGTTCCAAAGTGTATAGGGACATTCTTTTCAAATCATTCAGCTACCTGATTTTGAGGAGTCATTGGTGCTTGGTGAGGGGCAGTCCAGAAGTTCATGTATTGAGAGGACTGAGCACAGGGAGGACAGGGGCTCATGGTAGCCTACGATGATGCTTGGTTGAGGCTTCAGTCAGTGAGCTTGAAAAAAAAAAGAAAAAAAGCATTACGCAAACAGAGGAAACCCTAAAGTATTGCTTGTAAATTACTTGTTGCCCGTTTAGTTCAGGCAGCGATATACGCTCCCAGAAGCACGATGTGCACACAAAGCTATCGGTATTAGTAACGAAGTACAAACTATAATGTGAATATTTGGTCGCATTGCTGCTTCTCACATGACTAAGGACAACATTTTGGACATTGGGTTAATAGTTTTCAAAAGTATGATGTCAGAAGTCAGTGTCTTTCTGAAAGGTGTGGCTCCCCACCCCGCAGATCTTCCATTTGCCATTCTACAAATGTGTCTGTCTCCCTTTTAAGACAGCTTGGCTGATCTAATTAAATTCACTAGAGGTTCATTCTCTCCAAATGCTCAGCAGAAACAATTGAGTAATTTGACATTTCTGGAAGGAGGGCATGGTTTCAAATCCATAAAGCTACACATAACGAGGGGAAAGGATGGGAAGGAATAAGAAGACAGTCTAACATTGACACAAGGGCTTTTTGCTGAGCCTGGGAGAGCTGGGCTGCTGGTCCAATCCTGACTGCAGGGGCAGCACTCAGGCTGTCAGGCGGCAATGTGCCGGTGAAGACTATGGTTGAAGCAACCACAGAGGGTCTGGAAGCCTCAAATGTCTAGTGGTGGTTCTGGCATTATGGCCTCTGACCCTGGTCCAAAGTTAAACCTTCTTTGGAAAAAAAAAAAAAAAAAAAAGCATTACCCAAACAGAGGAAACCCTAAAGTATTGCTTGTAAATTACTTGTTGCCTGTTTGTTTCAGGCAGTGATGTATACTCCCAGAAGCGTGATGTGTACACAAAGCTATTGGTATTAGTAACAAAGTACAAAGTATAATGTGAATGTTTGGACACATTGCTGCTTCTCACATGACTAAGGACAACATTTTGGACATACTTCTCCATCTTTATGATTTGTCAGTAACATACTTTAAATGGACAGCATAACTCTGCAGGCTAATTGAAGCTAAACCTCCTGACAGCAGTCATATATCCTTCCTTCCCAATCTCTGAGCATTTAAGAGTTGTGCTATACGACATAATTTTAAAAGCTAGTTTCGAGAGACACTCTAGGATATTTACATAGAATGTTAAATTTTTTCATCAACATAGTTATGAAAGTGAGTATTTCTCTGAAATAACTTGAGTCATTAGTCATGTTTCTAAACCACCCAGAACACTACTTCGCACCTGGAAGTTGACTTTAAAAAAATGAAATCACATGTAATGATTACACAAATATAAATCCTATAACCTGAAAAATTCAGGACATTTTAAAATGACTTTTTTGATTTACATTCTTGTCATTCAGATGTCTCATTCTGTTTCCATATTTGGCCCTTTAATAAAAGTCAGCGATGCCCCTCTAAATTCATTCGTGTGATAGGTGAATCTTTAACGTAAACGACTGTCTTCTGTCACTTGTGGATTTATTTCAATCTCTTTTCCCATCTGTCTCTCTACAATGCATGAATTCTATGTTCCTAATTCCCCAAAAGCAACCAGCACGGTTTTAAACTATGTTGCTAGCCAGCTCAAGTTGTCTTTCAGATGATTTGATTAAAAACTACAAAAGAACTACTTTCAACAAAAGCTTCTTATAGTGGAACGCAAACATTTGTGAAGTGGGTTTGCAGTACTTACCCTGCATTCACAGCTTTAGAGGGAAATATATGCGGAGAGGAATTAATCACAAACTAAATCCCACCCCTAGGCCTCCTTATACATCTATCAAGGAGGTTTACATGTGCAGTGGCTTTTCTACAATCGAATCTTAGTTACACATCCCTGTTTTCAATATCTCATAAGAAAGGCAAGAGATGTTTATTTACTGAAGATATAAGAAGAAAAACAGCAATGTTGAGTCAATATTAAAATCATCATAACAAGATAACCCAAAAAAACCAGGCTTATTCATAAATCCTAGTCATAGAGACTTACCCTTCTGCGAGCTTGTTCTTAAAATTAATCATATTGTGATATGCAAATGAAGAGGCTGCCCTTTTTTGACATTTGCATAATAATTTGGTAGGTCTGGGATATTTGCATCCACTTTATTATTTACACACTCTTAAAGTTTGGATGTTTTCCGCTTTGGATGGCATAGCTCTGAAAGCAGTTTTTCTCTAATCTGGGAAATAAAACAAACGGTGCTTATTAAAAGTGAACTTTTATGCCTAAAGCTTTAAATTCACAAATCCTTGTAGCACACAAACTACAAACAGTTCTGGGCTTTGTTAGTAACACATGCTATCCTGGGGGACAGAGGCAGGAGAGCGCTTCCGTGATTGAGCACAGCCTTGTGAAGAAATGGCGGTATTAGAGACTTCTTTTCCTCTAACACTTCTAAGGAGTAACTTACAGCTTTTTGCCATAAGAATGTTGTGCTGTTGAATGAAACAGCGTGTATAAGGTGATGTCCTAGCGGCAGTCGCAACATTCAGTTTCTGCCACGTTTTTCGCCGTTGTGCATAACTCAGCAGAGCACAGAGGAAGTGCTCCCTGGCTTACCAGAATTTGAACTTGAAGTCTCTGATCTAGATAATTTTAGATACTTTGATTTCATTATAGAAATTCCTAGACTACTTGTGGGATAAAACAAATGCTAAGACCATATTGAGTTTCATCGAGCTGAATTAGCAGAAAATAAAGATAAAATGCCTTTCTATTTAAGCACACGATGATGTTTTAATTGTTACAGCATTTGGCATGCCTAATGTATACAATTCTTGACATTCATACAATAACAAAAGAAGGTTGTTTGGGATTTTTCTTTTATTTCCTAGTGTCTCCTTTCCTCTCTAGGATTTCTCCCACCCCCATCCCAGCCCTGGCTTTTAGCTCTCCTTTCATTTCTCCATTTTTCTATAAGGAAAAAAAACTCTAGGCAGCAAAGGGATATATGTAAAAATACCTCATTTCGATGTAGAGAGGCCAAGGCTGCTTATTACCTAGCTATGATGAACAGACCACCACGGTTGTGACAACTGATGTAGATGCCTCCAGGGTAAAACAAAGGTTTACATATTACACAAGCAATTTAACTGTTTTCTAAACAGATTGCCAAGACAGTGGGAGTTGGCAGCCCACACTGTGTTTTAGGTTTTGGAGACTTGGATTAGAAGTCACTGCTGATTACGAACCTTTTTATTTGTCTTCTGTGAACTACAAGCAACCTAGTAACCCAGCAAAGAATTCTTCACAGCACTTAAACTTGTCTTCCTAGCTTCCCCAGATTACATACACAAATCACTTGACAAAAGTGGTGTAAGGGTCTTGCATATAGATAACCACACAAGACAATTGTCTTGTTCTAACCCTTAAAGAGTTCCGCAAAGTGAAATGTTTTATAATCCTTTTTGTGCAGTAGGCAAGGAAGAAAAGAAAAGAGTTTGGGCAAAGATTATCCAGGAGAAAGAAAGAGACTCTTTTGGGGGTTCCAGTTGAAACACAATAAAGAACATAATTAACTTCACAATTCTTTGTGTTTTTCATTTGACTGCAGGGAGGAGATGAAAGAGGACTGCTAAGCCTTGCATTCCATCCCAATTACAAGAAAAATGGAAAGCTCTATGTGTCTTATACCACCAACCAAGAACGGTGGGCTATGGGGCCTCATGACCATATTCTCAGAGTTGTGGAATACACAGTATCCAGGTACCACTAAAAGACATTTCATCTTATTTTCTCATTATCTCTTTATAATTTTTTGTCTAGAAGTTACAAATAATTAACCGTCAGGTGGCAATAATTAAACCCCAATCTCCATCTGGCTTAAAATCCTGTGTGTGTCTTTAAGGAAAATTGCAAAAAATGGTAGCTTTGCACTTCTCCACAATTCTCTTTCAACTTAAAGGCTACACGTTGGAAACCTGGAGACTAACACAATTTTTCAGTAATTTTTATCGGCTACATTTTTCAGTATGTTTGCTTATTTACGTGCCACGTGTTTGCTTCCCTCTTTGTGCCCTATTTACTTTCCGTGGGTTCACCTTACATCTTTCACAATCATGGTTTGTTTCCTCCCCACCACCTAGAAAAAATCCCCACCAAGTTGATCTGAGAACGGCCAGAGTATTTCTTGAGGTCGCAGAACTCCACAGAAAGCATCTGGGAGGACAGCTGCTCTTCGGTCCTGACAGCTTTCTGTACATCATCCTCGGTGACGGGATGATCACTCTGGATGACATGGAAGAAATGGATGGGTTAAGGTAAAAAAATCCAACAAAACAACAGATGCCCCTTGATGGTAAAATGTTTTAAGTGAGTTCTATCACTTATGTCTTTGAATGATATCACCTCAGTTAAATATTCAACTTTTATTATCAGCATCTACCTTTATAACATGAAGAGGAATTCAAATACATATGCTGTCATAGTATTTTTGAAAGTCGCTCTACTGAGATGTCCTGAAACGAGTTCCTGCTGTGGGATTTGTGCAGTAGCTGCCCTGCACATCCCTGCTGCCTTCGACACTCTACCTAATGGACCAGCATTGTCCAGCGGAGCTCCCTGGGGGACGTTAAATATGTGGTTTGGCAAAAAAAAAAAAAAAAAAACATTTTAGAGGACGGATACCAAAAGCAGCGCACCACCAAGGCTGCAGCCTTCAGCCACCGTCGAGCTGTGTCTCGGTGCTGCCACGTGTCTGAAGCCAAACTGCCCCTGGTTTCATTTCCCACGATATGGAATTTGGAACTTTAATAATTTTGTCTCAAATGGGGGGGCGGGGGGTGGTTTTTTAGCCATAGGGCAACTTCCCTGAATTGAGTGTAGGCGCAATACGTAACAAAAACGGAAAGCACTTACGTTGTCCTTCGATTCCCCAGCGACTTCACAGGTTCCGTGCTCCGTCTGGACGTGGATACTGCCATGTGCCACGTGCCTTATTCCATACCCAGGAGCAACCCGCACTTCAACAGCACCAACCAGCCCCCAGAAGTGTTTGCCCACGGCCTCCACGATCCAGGCAGGTGAGAACACAAGCCCGTCCTCTCTCCTGCCTTACAGCAGGGCCGGGATTCGCAAAGTGGGGAAAGAAGGAGGGTTTCCGGGCGCGGAGCAGCTAAGAGTGGTATCCAAGGTTATGCCTCTAAAATTACACTGGTTCATTATCTTACCCAGTATTTTGCCCTCTTTCTTCTATTAATATGTGAAGCAGACGGAGAAGGCAGATTAGACAAGGCAGAGGACAAGTTCACAGAGAAATATCTCCTTAACATTTTGGAGAGTTATTATTGGATAAACACTGGTGGACAGGTGTCATGATGAAGACTTTAATCTGAACAGTTCAGACAGATAATAAACTTGGTCTCCTTAAACCGCTCTAAATGTTAATTTCCTTATAAATACCTTAAATGAGGATGGTAATAGCCACCTTGCAAGGATGCTGTAATGATTAAATACAGATCTATAAGTGAAGAATCAAATAGAGTATCTGACACACGTGATGGATTTTAAATAAATTATGGTTCTTATTATCATAGCTTCACTTACGATGACACAGTGTCATTTGGAAGGAATTGAGCTAAATGTTAACATTTTTTTACTTGCAAGAAATTACAAATACTGAAGGAATTCAGACTGACTGTTTACTACAATGAACCATAAAGAAAGGACCGCTAAGAAGAATGTAGAATGAGACATTTGGGGTATACTTGAAAAATGCTAGGAAGTGTAATATAGCAATTCTATGATGAAAGCTTTATCTAATCTGTGGTCTGTTACTCATACTAAGGGGTATCTGGCCACATTTATTCGTTTACTAGTTATTATTGCTATTTAATATTTATTGAGTGTTCACTACATGCAAGGTGAGTATTTCTCGAACTTTTTCTTTTTATAATCCCTCCTGCCCTTCATCTCCCTTCCATCAAAGTCCAAGTCTACAGTTCATTTCCTTTTTGGCATCTCAGCAGATCTTAAAATCTGGGCGACAGGGACTACTTAAGGTGGGTTCAGGAAGTGGATGAAACTGTCACATTCCATTCCTAGAGCTCAGAACCCGGCAGATACCACCACAAAGCAGCACTTTGAAGTTGAGCAGCCTGAGTCACCACAATCCCACTGGAGCCTTCATGCCACCTTCCCGGGGGGTCCCGACCCTCAGTGTGAAAACACAGGGCGAGGTGCCTTACAGACCTTACGTGTGGCAGGACGCCTGTGCTGTGGAGTCTCACCTCTTCCCGTGATAGAGGGCTGAACAGGCTGCCTCCCTCCAAGAGTATTTCAAGCAAAGGAGGATTTAATAAAGCAGAAAGGGAACTAAAATCATTATTGGCTAAAAGTAAAGCTGGCTCTTATTAAGCACCTTGGTGCAGAGTAGCAAACCACATGTCATGTGCCCATCATCTGATCAATAACTGTCAGCCGCCACTCTGAGGTAGCTGGCATCAGGCGCCTCCCCCTGCCTTTTTTTAAAGACTTTAATCTTTAGATCAGTTTTCAGTTCACAGCAAAATGGAGCAGAAAGCACAGAGATTTCCCTGCCTCCTCACATACATAACCTCCCCCACCCAAGTGGTACATTTGTTACAATTGATGACCCTACACTGACACATCATTACCACCCAAAGACCATAGTTTACGTAGGGTTCCCTCCCAGGGTTGTACATCCTATAGGTTTGGACACAGGTATAATGACATGGATCCACCCTTATAGTATCATACTGAGAAGTTTCACTGTCTGCACTCTTTTTTATATGAGACTAAAGCTTAAAAAGGCCAAGTGGTTCTTGGTGGATTTGATATTCAGTCAGAGCTAGACCTCATGGTCTCCAGCAACTCCACCTTTGGGAGACCTGGCCAAAGGTCTCTTGGCTCTTTCTTTGTTAGAAACACAAAGCTTTTTTGGTCAGAGTTTCTCCATTTTCAAAAGAAAAGCAGTACAGGAAAAATTTCTCACCCTGCATGGACTTGGTTCCACCTTAAGTCACAGCAGGCCTGTGTCAGGATCCCTGCCAGACGTTGTATTCTGCGAATCATTGAATTAATGAGGACAAGAGAGTGACTGCGGCCACAGAACCACCAACCCACCTTTGGCAGGTCAGGCTAATATGAATAGGATCATTTGGAGTCAACGGGTTTTGTTTCACTGTTGTTGTTGCTTAAATAATTGCTGCATGTGACTCTTAGGTCTCTTAAGCCCCAGAATCTACTCTCAGATTTTCTTTTTAATTTTGTAATTTATTTAATAGCCCCAATGAATTTGTTTTTGTCATTAGTGTATTTTATTGGCCTAAAACAGTGATTCTCAATGGGATGACTTTGCCCCCAGAGGACATTTGGCAATATCTAGAAGCATTTTTGGGTTTCACAAATTGGAAGGAGGAGATCACGCTACTGACATCGAGTGTATGGAGATCAGAGATGCCGCTAAATATCCTAAATATCCAAGACTGTTTTCTAAATTTGTGAGAACTTCAAAAATGTTATTCAACTTCATTCTTCCCCCAACCCAAACTCCCCATACCTAGTCACTCATTGACTTCAACATTCAACAAATATTGAGCCCCTCTTATATTCCTAGGTTTGAACTAAGGAGTAGAAATACAGTGATAAAGAGGTCGGAAGTGGTTCCTGTCCCCATGGACTTTACAGTCAGTGGCTTAAGTCACAGAAATATTCTGGCCCCAGATTGGGGGGTGAATACAAAGTCAGAGTCCACGTGAAAGACTCAACGGTTGTGGGGATCAGCTTTATCTTATTCCTTGAACTGGAGTGCATGCTTTCCTTCATTAGAGCAGCCCACAATTTAGAACATAGTGATTCTATGTAAGAAACACAAAACTAATACTATAACTATTAAAGGTTATCTGTGACTTATGATGGGTTTAAGTCCCGATGAAGCCATCATCAGTTGAAAATACCGTTAAGTCGAAAATGCACTTAATGGTCCTCACCTACCGAACATCATAGCTTAGTCTAGCCCACCTTAAACGTGCTCAGAACGCTCATACCGGCCTACAGTTGGGCACAATCTTCTAACACAGAGCCTATCTGATGTTGAATATCTCATGTCATTTATTGAGTACTGTACTGAAAGTGGAAAGCAGAATGGTTGCAGGGGTGCGGAATCGGTGTCAGTGTATCGTTGTTTCCCCTCGTGATGGAGTGGCTGACCGGGAGCTGCAGCTGCCGCTGCCCAGCATCACGAGAGAGTATTGTACCACATGTCATTAGCCCGGGAAAAGATGAAAATTCACAATTGGAAGTATGGTTTCTACTGCATGTGTACTACTTTCACAGCATTATAAAGCTGAATCATTAAGTTGGGGACCAAGTGTTCTTGGTGCCACACGTGTTGCAGATGTGAATTGATGGTGCTGCCATTCTTACCCTTATACTTTACCAGTGTATTATACATGTGCTATTCCTTAACAACAGACTAACACGTGTTCTGAGTCAGTGTGCACATTCATAATGGAGGTAGATACCAAGAGAAATTAAGAAATACACTCCAGAGATCATTAAACTTCAGCAGAGTAAGCAAACAGGATGTTTCCTTCGGTGGTTTTTAAAGGTTTCAAACTAAATCGCCCGTAGGATCCTTGCCAGCCCACAAAGGATTCCTATGTCAGGAATCTCTGGTCTGAGCTTAGAAGATACCCCGGTTGGAATTCATGGGTATCACCCCCATTTTGTTGCAGATGTGCTGTGGATCGACACCCCACTGACATAAACATCAATTTAACAATACTTTGCTCAGACTCCAATGGAAAGAACAGATCATCCGCCAGAATCCTACAGATAATTAAGGGAAAAGATTATGGTAAGTAGAGCATAATTTGTTGATTTGGCTTTCGTTTGGGCTTTGTTTTATTTTAATATATTAATTGAAGAGAAAAGGATTTCTGCAAAATGAGCATTTGGGAAAGCATCAAAATACTGGCCTAACCATGGTGAGGGCATCAATTGCTCACTTTTTAAAGGTCCAGTGACTCTTACAAGCTCTAGGGGTTCCATGTGGGTAATTACCTTTCCCATGGATTGAATAGTGCTCTGTAGGTCCAAAAAATTTAATGGACCTTCAAAAGTTAGCAGTTTATATTTTGCTCATCTGAGAATCGAGATGAATACCTTCTATTTATTTAATATATAAGGGAGAACTTGTCTTAACATCTTATATACAGAGAGAAAAAAACAAGTGTTGAAGGTAAGAAATTTCTCAATACCCAACGTACTAGTCTCAGCAATTAGGAAAATTATAAGTGTTTCAAATAAGAATGTATTTTTTAAAGGTGTTTATTTTAGAGGAAACAAAGTAATAGACTTATAAAAACATGGCTTATTTACCCAAGTCATGAAGATGGAATGTTTAGATCTTATTTTTAATAACATGATTACTAGAGTATTTAGAGATACATATTAAAATATAAGGTTAATATTTTTCAGTGTTTTTGTATATGCTCCTTTTAGAGGAAACAATATATCAAGTATGATTATGATTCAGGGAATCTAGTAGATGGAGATTATTAAATTGTTGGCTTCTTCTATTTATTCATTCAATACGGATATTTACTTAGTACCAGGAATGAAGCAGCTGTGTTGGTTCATGTGGTATTCAGTTATTTTACTTTATTTTTTTTCAGGTATTCATGTGTGTGTGTGTGCATCTTATAACAGCCAAACCAAAGAATGATGTGGTTAGAAAAAAAATCTAATGAGTCACTAGCTTGTGGGAATTTTGGTTATATTTGTAGATTAAATTCTGCAATCACATTAATTGGGATTCAGCTGAAACTGGTTATAATATTGATGGCCTTACATTTATGTATTAAACACACAGACACAGAATCCTTTAACAATGTGTATATATATATATATATATACACACACACATATATGCACATACATGTATAATCTTATTTGTTAATTATACCTCGATAAATCAGGGGAAAAAAAAAGCAAATAGCCACATCCACAACGCTTGCTACCTGCCAGCTCCCGCAGTAAGCACTTTGCAAACTTCACTCATTTCATTTACAGAGAAACCCTATGTGGTAGGCACTCTTATTGGCCACATGGTACAAATGAGGGAACTGAGACACAGAAAGGTTGACTGTCATACCACGTAAAGTGACAGGATCTGGATTTGAACCTGACTCCAGAGTTCATGACCTTAGTCTTTCAGTTATGCCGCCTCTCAGTATCCTGGTTATTTAAAACATATCTGTTCTACTTTTTATAATATCGTATTCACCATAATCACATGGGGTGGGGGAAGGACTTTAGAATGACTGTCTTTCCACAGAAGCTTTTGCCTAAAATACTTCCTGTTGATAGTGACTTATTTAAGTACGTAATAAGTAATTTTCAGATTAATTTGCAGCTGACTTTGTATCTTTTCCATTGCAAGTGGCATCCCTGTATTCAAGTACATAACGACATGCCTGGAAAGACTGAGATACATGTCTATCCACATGTAATTCTGAAGGAATGACTGAAATAGACTTTGCTAACCACATAACTCTATAAACAGAACTCTTAAGACATTTTAAATGAAGATATTACTTGACTAAGTGACAGTGTTTTAAAATATGCAACAAATGTGGTTTTGAAGACCTTTTATGTACCATACCTTTATTTTCTATAAAGCTTGAACTTTTAAACATTTTATAAAATTTGAGAGGCCTGGCTCAGTTTAGTAGGCATATGCAAAAGCATTTCTACAAAAAATTCAATATTAAAAAAATTAAGTATTTTTTTAAGTATTTTAGTTCCAAAGTCCATGATTTTGCAAAATACCGGATTCTAATGTCATTGAAAATTTTATACATCTTGGCAGTTATAATAACAACAAGCATTTGCAGAGCATTTTTATTTCATTCCGCTATGCGTGGAAGCCCTTTACATTATATTTAATTACATTATATTTAAGAAAAAGGGGTAATTATTTTCACCAAATATCTACAACAAGGACCCATCTTACGCATCATGGAACACATTTCAGAGCTAAATTACTGTAATAATTGTGGTATGGCCTACATTGCTTTTCCTTTATGAAAATACGTTTCATTTGATCTAATGTTATGTTTATTTATTTCCAGAAAGTGAGCCATCACTTTTAGAATTCAAGCCATTCAGTAATGGTCCTTTGGTTGGTGGATTTGTTTACCGAGGCTGCCAGTCGGAAAGACTCTATGGGAGCTACGTGTTTGGAGATCGTAATGGGTAGGTTTCCTGATACCACAGTTTGATAGATCAAATGACATATCCATTGATTATTGGGCAAACCATCATAAAATATTCAAATGATTGCCTCCCTTTGGAAGTCAGGTGTGGGACACACATAAATATTATTATTTACTTTTAGTTCCACCATGTTTGATGGGATAATTCAAGAACTTCCAAAAAGATGCTTTTTAAACAGACTTGATCAAATTCATAAAATAATTTTTAAGAGCAGAGAGGTCTTCAGATAGACATTTCATATTATTTAGAGTCTTCCCTTCATCCTTAACATAAATTTACCATGATCACGAGTAAATTGAAAACTGTGGTTTTACGTGAGTTGTATAAATATTTTAAAAATTATCTGGAAGGCTAAGAATTTTTGCTTTTGCCAAACTTTTGGGACTTTTGGCAACAGACCTTAATTTGTCTCTATTCATAGGAATGCTACAAAATTAAATTTTAGCCTAAAGTTTAGAGGTCACGTTGTTGATAATTACAAGAAACTCTGTGATGAAACCCAAAATAAGAATCTTGTTCCCCAAGTCACTGACATTCAGGCCATATGGCAGAGCTGATATGCTTGGTCGCTGAAAGGAACTAAAAAAGAGTACTGACCCCATGATCTTCCCCCATCCCTCTCTCTGATTAATAGCACAGCATGGAGTCTAGTCCTGGAGAGGAAGTATCATTCTCTGGATGAAGGGGAGGGCTTTTCTCAGACTCAGGTACTTTTAGTACCCCGCCTCCAAACAAAATATTATCTTAAGTACTTTCTCTTCACATGGGAATTTCGGCGTATTCACACACATTATGGGCTATATTATTTTTCCCTTTAGAAGCCAGGTCTGTGGCACAACAATTATTTATTATGAGTTGTATTTTAAACATTTTATTGTGTTTTTCAGGCAAAAGCATATTTTCATCATAGGTTTCTGGTATGTTTTGTTGTAGGAATTTCTTAACCCTCCAGCAAAGTCCTGTGACCAAGCAATGGCAAGAAAAACCACTCTGTCTTGGCAACGGCGGTTCCTGTAGAGGTTACTTTTCAGGTCACATTTTGGGATTTGGAGAAGACGAATTAGGTACTGTACAAACTATTTCTGTTAAGTTCCATTCTCAATCTTTGCCCAAGAGGCTCTGTTCTGCTCTGAAAAATAAGTATAACAATCTCATCCTCCATTTGTTGGAAATGTAACCTACAGCAAAGAGGACCAATTCAGTATTCTCTTCCAATAAACTTTCTCTGGGGGTCTTTAAACCTTATTCCCACCCACGCCACCAGAAATATGAAAGTAATAAAGCAGAAAACTGGGAGTCGGGAACAAAAGAGAATTTTTGAGTCTTGAAGACAGAAAATTTTAAATGTCTACTGATATTTTTGATGCAGCTAAGTCATTTGTTTATATTCTTTATCTGAACCTTTGAAGTTATCCATGTCTCTTGGAATAAATTAAAATTTGTTGTAATCTGAATCTCAATTTTTTTTTTTTTTTTTTTTTTGCGGTACGAGGGCCTCTCACTGCTGTGGCCTCTCCCGTTGCGGAGCACAGGCTCCGGACGCGCAGGCTCAGCGGCCATGGCTCACGGGCCCAGCCGCTCCGCGGCATGTGGGATCTTCCCGGACCGGGGCACGAACCCGCGTCCCCTGCATCGGCAGGCGGACTCTCAACCACTGCGCCACCAGGGAAGCCCCTGAATCTCACTTTATCCCTTATTTTTTTGCCCATCGAGGCATGAAATTTGTGCAGGATAATCTGACTTTGTAGATCTGCTTTCCAACAGAATGGAAATTATCTTCTCATTGATAATCTCCAGGATAACATACAATTTATTTGTTGGTATGTTATCAAAATGTATGCAGCTTAACAAGCAAAAAGAAGTTGATATTGGAATGTTACCAATCAAAGGGTGAAATGCTACCAATTTTAAATTTCAGAGATAAATGTAGTTTTCATAATGATTCCCTTTAAAGAATAATATCCAAATAAACTATGGCTACCATGCTCCTTTAGCCTTGGAGATAAATTTCTAGGTGTTAAGAAAGACAAGTTGTGTTTCTATCTAAATCAGAATTATTAATAATTTTTAAATATTTTTTTATAAAAAAATATTTTTTTATAAATTTATTTATTTATTTATATTTTTGGCTGTGTTGGGTCTTTGTTACTGCATGCGGGCTTTCTCTAGTTGTGGCGAGCAGGGGCTACTCTTCGTTGCGGTGCGCGGGCTTCTCATTGCAGTGGCTTCTTTTGTTGCGGAGCATGGGCTCTAGGCTCGCAGGCTCAGTAGTTGTGGCTTGTGGGCTCTAGAGCGCAGGCTCAGTAGTTGTGGTGCACAGGTTTAGTAGCTCCGTGGCATGTGGGATCTTCCTGGACCAGGGCTCGAACTCATGTCCCCTGCACTGGCAGGCAGATTCTTAACCACTGCGCCACCAGGGAAGTCCCTAAATCAGAATTATTTACTCTAAACACGCAGATTTGGTTTTCCTACATCAAACAGAGAATTCATCAGAAATACATCCATGCCATTCACTTAGGTTACCAAGGGACTCAGACAAGTTTCCCGACACACAACACACAGATTTCAATGCCACAGGAATATAAGGATTCAAAGAAAAAAGTCCAATCTATCTTTCTCTTGTTCTAGCATTGAAAGCATCTTGCATTTAATTTTCCCTTGAAATTCTCCTACCCCATTCAAATGAACCAGAAAGATACCTTTTCTCGCTTAAATCTTCTGTAATTGTAATTTAAATGTCATTGGCAAACTCTGATTTTAAAATATAAATTAGGATCACATTGTTTGTGGCAGAGTTAGAGATGAGTATTTAGAATCATTTTGATGAATCATTTTGATTTCCCCAGACCTTACTGCCAGTGACTCACCATCATTCATCCTATTAGCATCACCCCCATTAAAATATCCAAATATCTGTCCACAATACAGTGTTGGGAGGAGAACCAAGAAATGAAGCACATACAGTTCTTACTGTCCAAAAGCAACAACATAGTGTATATTTCATAATTAAAAATAAATATACTTTCACTCTTTAATGCAAAACTCTTTGGTTTTTAATTAAGAGCCATATATGAAAGTGAGTTAGAGCTTTCTTTTTCTTTTCTTTTTTTTTTTTTTTTGCGGTACGCGGGCCTCTCACTGTTGTGGCCTCTCCTGTTGCGGAGCACAGGCTCCGGACGCGCAGGCTCAGCGGCCATGGCTCACGGGCCCAGCCGCTACGCGGCATGTGGGATCCTCCCAGACCAGGTCACGAACCCATGTCCCCTGCATCGGCAGGCGGACTCTCAACCACTGCGCCACCAGGGAAGCCCTGAGAGCTTTCATGTTTTGAAACAAAAAGTGTTGAGAGTCTTTTTTTCTATGTGTGTGTGTGTTTTTAACTATAAAATTAGGATGGGTTTGTTGTAAGGAGTAAATGCAGTAAACTACATAAAGTACTTGAAATAAATATGATTTTTTTTACTTACATTCCTTTGCCTTTTAACGTCATTTTAATTTTTTCTGTTGTGTCTGTGTTTTTAATGTAAATCCCATAACATCCTTTCCAGAAGTGAGAAAGTAGTAGGGTGTGCTTAATACACAATAATAAAGTAGAAAAGAGACATATAGACTAAATCAAGACCTATTTCATGAGTGAGAACCAAATATAAATTTTAAAGCCTTGTAAACATATAATCATAAATACAGCTTCTAATTCCCTATTCATGTGATCAGTTCTATACATTGAATTATATGGAAGGAGTGGTAATAAACGAGAGCGGTTCTCTCCTAAGAGGGTACTCCATCTGTTGTAGTTCATTTTCAGGAACACAGCCTGGTGTCAGGAATCAGAGACATGGAGCTGGGATTGAGCAGAAGGGTCTCTCTCTCTCTCTCCCCCCAGCTATTTATTTAAATGTATTTTGTTTAAAAAGCTAAAAATTAAAAAGGAGTACCCAATGCCATCTGGCCTCAAATTATCAATTAACAGTAACAACTTGGTAACCAAACCTTTGAATCTTGGGTGGAATAAATAAAGATAAAACTTGCCATTCTACACTCATTCTACAACTATTTATTGAGCACCTATTCTGTGCAAAGCTCTGTTCTAGGAGTTGGGGATACAGGAGCAGATAAAGAGATAACAATCTAAACTGTTTTCATGAAATTTACATCCTAAAGGAGGACAATAAAAAATTTTTTATAAAATATATTGTACATTAGTTGGTAATAAGTGCTTAGGAGGAAAATCTAGTTGTAAAGAGGGATAGAGATGGCTAGGAGTTGGGACAAGTGTACTTTTAAATAGAACAGTCAAGAAAGATGATATCTAAGCACAGCCCTGAAAGGGGAACAATGCATCTAGTGGTGGTCTACTGACAGGAGCCTGAGATAGGACCTGGGACAGATGCTGAGGTGGGAGGAGCCTGGGACACCAGGGGCCTGAGACAGGAGGCTGGGACAGGAACCTGCCTTGCATGTCCAAAGTCAGGAGGTGAGGCTAGAACCATTGCAGATGGGGTCAGAGCAGTAAGGGGGGGACATTGTAGGCCACTGTCAGGACTTACCTTTGCTGGGAGAGAGATTAGATGCCATTGGAGGGTACTGAAACAGAGGAGTGTGATCCAATTTATATGATCTAACTTGCCTTTTAAGGAATCCCTGCGACTGGTATGTTGAGAATAAACATAGAAGAATAAGAGTAGGAACAGGGAGATCAGTTAGGAGGCTGTTGCCATCTTCCAGGTGAGAGATTAATATCTGCTCGCACTGGAGTAATAGTGAGATGTGGGGAGAAGTGACCGGAATTTGGATGCACTCAGGCAAGTGATCTTCTGAGGATGTATGAATATATAATATATGTATATACATACACATACCTACATACGCATACATATATACATACGTATTATATATATATATAATAATCTGCTAGGCAAAAGAAGGTAAGGCTTTGTAATACTGTGAATTAACATTGTATTTCTCTCTTCATAGGTGAAGTTTACATTCTATCAAGTAGTAAAAGTATGACCCAGACTCACAATGGAAAACTCTACAAAATTGTAGATCCCAAAAGGTGAGGTTTTATTTAATATTCCGTTAAGTCAAGTAATATTCTCTCAGTTATTCCAGTGCATTCAAATTAGTGATGGAATCGCAATTAGCCCTCAACAAAGATGAACATTTCCGCCCTGCCCATCTGCTAAGTGCTCTCCTGAGGGACCCTCAGTTCCAGTCTCTGAGGCCTAGACTTGAACACCCTGAACTTTAAACTTTATTTCGATCACGTTCATGGCATCTTTGCTGTCCTCTGAAAGCAGCATTATATCTGTGGAATCAGGGTCCTCACTTAAATGTCCGAGGAGGACCCCGGTGTATGAGGCAGCGGCTTCCGCTCTCTTGTTGGAAGCAATAAACCCTCCTTTCCTTTCGAGAAAACCAGGAACATTCTGGCAGACCTTAGTATGCTTAGTATGACTTTTGTTAGGTAATCAGGATAAGTTATTTCGGCAGCTCAACACTGGAGCCTCATTTTATAATTGGATGCTCACAGCTTCTGTGACTAAACAAATGAAAACTGAAGAAATATTTTGTTATTTATTTCAGCAAAAGGAAGATGTGAACGTTTTAATCCTTTAGAGAATATAATTATCCATCTCCAGCTCTTCTCTACCCACCGACCCAACTTCAACACACACACAACTTTCAAATTATCTTGAGTCATCATTCGTCAGTTGTTAATTTCATGGATAAAATCAGAACTCTCAGAAGCTGCTAAAATTATATACTGTCAAATAGATATTAGCCATAATTTTAGAAACAATTATTATAGGACTTCAGTATCTTCACAAATACGACTACTGTGGAACGCCAGTAGTGGTCAGACCCTAGCTTTGCCGTGCTGTGAATTTCCAATTCTTTCTATGCTAACTTAGCTTCATGAGCCCATTTGAAAATTTAAATTTCAAGTCCCTTTTAGGAGAAAAAATTCCAATAATCTGCAAAGTTTATTAAGAGCATTCATTTAATTCCACTTTTAAAATATTTGTAGGTTATAAATTGTGTATGTTTTTCTGAAAAATTCACTGACTAACAAATGGAGATTCTTGTCCTTTTTCCATACCCTAAAACACTATCTTTCCTGAGAAAAATATAGGTTGACGTTGGTGCTGCAGAACAAAAAGAGACCAAAAACGATCTCTCTATGATAGAAGGCATCACATACACCCATCTATCACACAGTGATAATGACAGCTTTCCTTCCCTATTTAACAGTACACATTTTCTTTCACAGTAAGAGAAGTACCCATCTACACACTGTAAGGGTTCTTTTCTTCCTTGAGTGTGAAACCAGTGTCCTTTCCTTCTGTGAGAAGCAAAGTAATGAATGAAAAATAAAATAGACACTCTGGTGCTTGTTGAAGGTGGCAATATTAAGAACAAAAATCAAACCAGTGTTAATTCATAAAATAGCATTCTAACGATTCAGAATGAGGGCTACGATTTCACTCAGATCTATTGCCATTAGTTTCAACATAGCCATTGTTATTCCATTATATTTGTCAAAGTTGATGTGCTTTTGCAAGCTTTCTGGAAGTGTTATTAATTCTCACTGCTTCTCACAGAAATGTTTCTCTCTTCCTCTGGATTGTTTAGTCTGTTGGTGGTGAGTTGAGGTGAATTTTACACCTTCAGTCCATTATTAGTGTCTAATTACCAGGGCTGCCATGAGGGACCTTGGCTTTGTGATCATGGGGCCTCCTCTCGTAGGGTGGTCTCAGAGTGACATACCTGAAAGGCCTGACTTCTCATTATGGTGTCTGTTTCTGGTGAGTCGTGTCATGCGTGCGGCCAGGGTTAAGATGTGTGTTTGGTTTTCAGAAGGTGGGGGGATTAGCAGAGTCCCAGAGACACAGTACTTGTACACAGGCCCAGGCATACATTTCAAAATTAAACTGACTATAAGAAAACAAATGTTTTCATAAACATTTGTTGGGAGCCTCATGCTGTTTCGATTTGGAAGCCAACGTTTGTTATTATAGTAGTTCTCCCCAGATGAGTGGAAGTTCTATATAAGCAGACACTTTTTAGTATATGTGAACGGGATTATTTTGGAAACACGAGCTAATTACTAACCTAGCTGTGTTCAGGATGTCTGCTTCAGAGCACAACTGTTTTCCTAAAATGTTTGAGGGAGAAATTGAAGAAAGAGCCTCATCAACGGAAAAAAATTATACACAGACATTTCTTGTTACATCAAAAAACCTAACTCGAATTAAAATCTTAGATTAACTGTATTCTTGTGGAAGAGCCCCAGACTTGTCAGAATAATGTTTTCAGAATGAATTTCAAACATTCAGTTGACTCATGACTCTAAAAGAGAATAACTACAAATCATAAAATTTTTATATTCTGTATTGTGTATCATGGAAGTTACATTCCTATACACCGTAAGATTTAGGTTTTTTTCTCTTTTTTCCTACACACACACACTCACATATAAGAAAAATGAGGGAGTTTTGAAACGATATGTAATATTCTTTGGTCATTTTGACAAAGGTAGACGAGGTCCCAGCATTACCGGCTCAGTCTGTAAGGGCAATCTGGTCTCAGGCTATATGTTACATAATCATTTACATAAGTTTAAAATCATTTACGGTGGGCATCCTTCTCAGAAAAGGATGGCAAGATAACCTGTTATAAAAAAACAAATTCCATTGTTTGCAATCAAAAAAACAAAAATTCTATGAGAATACAACCAGCTTTCTCTATGGCTTCACTAGAACTCAGGAGTTTTTAAAGGAAAAGCAGAAAAGGGAGGAATTTTGCCTCCCTGTTAGAACAGGGATACCTTCAGAAGTGGAAGAGTCTCATTTCATGGCAGAGTGGAGTTAGAGGCGAATCAGTACAGTCACTCATTCAGCTTGCTGGGCCACTTTGCTGGGTCCCCCAAAGCCTCAAGTACTGGGTTCTGCATGCCCTGGTCTGGGATACTGCTTCAGCCAGCAGATGTCAAGGCATTGAGGACAAGAGCTGGACACTCATTTCAGTCTCACTTAGTAGAGCCATCTGAAGCCTGTCAAGATGAGGAAGTCTATCCTGGCAGGATAGGCAGTCAAACGGTCTTGTCTCTGAATCTTCCTTAGTGTGGACGCTGCATTGTGGCACCATACTGTGCTCCTTCGCCTTTGTCAGTAAAGTACAGGTCATCATTCTGCCTCTGCTACATTTCTGTAGAGCGCTGTGAAGATAATTAAATATTGTATTTAAAGCATATGCAATTCTTTAGTACCATTGGTGTTCATTCCATGCATTCAAGAATTATTTGCGGGTGATCTCTCAACTTTTGAGATAGTGTTAGTTTCAAAATTGAGGTCAAGGTGTCCACGGAGTTTTAAAGAGCCCTGAGTACCTAGTTTTCGAATATCCAAGTCATGTCTTAGAGGCTTGGTCTTTGTTAAATCTTTTCAGAATCACACAAACGCTCCTGAGGGATGGAGATGAAAGAATTCTAACAGAGTTTTGAACTTTCCAAGCTTTAGTTTTATTTTATAGAACACAAATATTTTCACACTATTGAAAAAGATTCTTTAATTTTTGTTTCAGATGGACTTAAACTAAATGACCTTTTCTGACCTGGAAATGTTTCCAGGGTTATTTCTCCAGGAGTTCGTAAAATAAAATCATTCTTAAACATGTCGATTTAATTCCTGTGTACCCAGTCTTACTCTATTTTAACACGTTGCTTATCTGTTAACCCCCTAAGTCACACAACCCAGTCCCTTAAGAGGTCTATAAATTAACAGTGCAAAGTCCCAGCTTCAGAGGTCATTTTGCAGAAATGTCCTGTCCCCAGACTCTTGTGTGACCAACATCAAAAACTGCCCTCCTGTCGCCTCCCTGCCCCTCCTGTGATGACCCCACTTACTGCTCTTTGTTTATTTATTTGTTTATTTAATATCTTCATCCTACTCCTTAGTCTACTGGATGCTGAAGTGTGCTTTTTTTTTTTTTTCTTCTCAAAAATCACTTCACGAGAGGAAATTGGTTCTGTTTATCCTTCGCAAATGTCTCAGGGAGCCGGCAGGCAGCTCTGCCATCCTAAAGAAAGCCATGCATAATGGAGAAGGTTTAGCCCAATAAGCCAGTCTAGTCCCAATTCATCAGTCAAAGTTTTATGCAAGTGGCCTCCCTAGGTTGATAAATCCCCACAGTGCCTGTTGACCCAGCTGCCAAGTCCTCTTGCTGCAGGCGGTGTTTTCATGGCCACCCTGACAGTAATACAAACTGTTTAGCAGCTCCATTGACCTTTCAGCTATTAACAGGGACACAGGCTCGACGAGGGACTAGTTTTCAAACATGACAGAATTTCTTAACACTAGAGGTCATGAACAAGTATATGTCCTATAAAAATTCATTCAGCATGGTGGATGTGAAGTCTAAAAGACAAGGAAGCATGGTCCACAGTTTTGCTATAATTTTTCCACATTTCCAATAACTAAAAAGAGTATACACTCAGGTGCCAGCTTATATTTTATTCTTAATATGCTATAGTTTACGTGGTAGTGCACAACATTTTTAGTGAACAGATCCTTCCTATGCTGTCAGATACCATCTGAAATTTTAAAGATATATTGCAAAAGAATGAGATAAGATCAAAGTCAAAACTTCTAATGAGCGGATGAGCGTGCGTACATAATATATGGTAATGGCCTAAGTGTAACTGGAATTTTATTCATATTTTACCAAGATTTGTGTGTTTCTGTATATACGCACACAAACACACTTAAACATACTCAGGTATTGCATACAAGGCTACGTAGAGCCATCGCCTATCTCAAAATATACACAAAATATGATACCATAATTTACGAAAAAATTTTCTCTAAACGCCCATGCTATTTTCAAAGTCTGTACTATAAAGCTTCTTATGTTTATATCCTATTTTCTGAAGATGTGACATATGACCGCAGCATTCAAGGGACTTTTCTGCTTTATACTAATTACAGTCTTTCTTAAATGATCAATTTTAAATGTTGAAATATCAGTTCCTAGAGTAATTGTACAGATTGCTATGAAAACTTGATTGATCTGCCACTGACAAATGGCATTTGTTAAAAAGGCATAAAATGGAGAATATGAATAATTAAAAATATATTCTTCAAAAAGAGCCTCATTTGTTAAGAGTCTCTTAAAAGCATTTCTTTTCAATACCCATGTTTCTCCCCCACCTGGGACAGTGGTGGAAATCTGATATTATTAGACCTTCTGAATATCTTCTACTTTTATTGCGACAGTGGATCATCAGATGTTACAGCTCTCGAGATAAAGGCAGATTTAATCTTGCATAAAACAGCCACACAAATTTGCAAAAAGATGGTTTCTAGAGGAAGATATACTTTTTAAAGAAAAAAAACTACCTTAGCATCATTTTTTTACTAATTCATTTTAGTTGAGCTAAAAAAAAATCTGTTGCTTAAATGACTCGTTTTTGTCAACATTGACAAGTGAATCAAAAGGTGTAACATCAAAATTTGTGAACGTGTCATCCTAATAGTCTTCAAAGAGAATTTAAACTGACATTTTTGTGCTATTTTAAGGGACAGAAAATCATTTCAAATTTTACTTCCCATTCAAAACATTTAGTGATATTTAAAATTTCTGCCTTCATAGAATACAAAATTAAAACACTAGTAGTCTACAGTTTTTTAAGTGGGAAAAAGATTTATTTTTTAGATGGCTGCTAAAAGAAAAATACTATATAGGCTTTAAGACTTTTGAATTATGTTGTAATCAAAGTGTTACTTAAAATGTCTATTTTCCCAGTCGCAGACATTTCTTATTTAGTGTCTAACATTTTTATCAATTATGGCTTATGAATCAAGTTTTTAAGTTAAAAAAAATTGGTTTTAGACGTAAAATTCTGAACAGAATGTGGTTCCTTCTTTATATTAGGAAGCAATGGCATTGGCTTTTTATTGTACCCTAATTTTTCAGTTTTTATTTTTCTATCATATCAAAGTACAGTTATACAAGATTAAGACATGAGATTGAATCAGTCTGCAGGTATCTTTGGCTTGTCTCCTGTGTTCAAGATATTGTATTATGTGCTATGGAGTGAGAATTTAGTCCTTTCCTCTAAGGAGCTTATTTTTATCTTAAATCAGGAGATTGCACACATTACCTAAAACATGAACAATATTATCTGAGATAAATATTGCCACTTTGGGACAACAAAATTATGCCAGAACATTGTACATTACAAGTTGCCAGATAACGGTCCAGAAGGTGATGGGTAAAACTCACCATGAGTTGGCTTCTTGGTCCAGTCTGTTTACCAGGGGGAACAAGGCCTCAGCCCGGCTGCTGTACAGGCAGAAGGCGCCTTCTCAGTTGACTGTTAAAATGAGAAATAAGTGCCCGCAATGAGTTTCCCTCCCCCAGGAGACATTCCTCCAGCTTTGCATGGCTCTCTGCAGGTTTCACTCCCTCCTGAGTTCAAAGCGTCACGTCCATCACCATTTTGGTTTTGTGTGCTTCAATCTCCCCTGAGCAAATCTCTCCTCCAGCTACTGCCGACTGCTCCCTGGGCTGCCCTCTCCCAAGGTACCAAGTTTTATTTTTGCTAGTGCTTTAGTTACGAAGTTGCATGGATCTCGAGGGGTCTGCCCCAACTCTATTTTTCCCATAAGCCTTATTTTTAGTATGCGATTTTGTAGAATACAAGATTTTTCGGGAACAAGTCCACTGAATTAAAGTGCAAATGCCTATTTTTCTAATAATTGTAGTGGACCCGTTTCTGAATTAAGGACATTGCAAACATAATACAAGAAACACCTAAGGCAATTTAATAAAATTGGACTTTGTCCTTTTTTCCCTAAAAGCAGACAACCTCATCATCCAGTTTCATTAGTCATTTCTCCTAGGTTTTCCTTTTAAGGAAATACATAACTTTTCATTTCCTAATCTTCGCCTGGAAATATATAAACTGAGGTAAGCTGATAAAGTTGAATGAAGGCGATCCACACACCCTTTTAGATACTTGTGTACAGTGGTAGTGATGTTTGGATAGGGAGATTAATAAGGCCTGAAACACAGGTGCCTAGCTCCCTTTTTCCTGAAAAGGACCAGTGGAGTAGAAAGCTGTGCTAGAAAAGAGTTCCATCCAGATTATCTGGAATTAGCTGTATGAAAGCTATTTCATATCTTCATCCATGTTCTGATCTTCTAAATTTGGGAATAGCAAGGTTGGCCCCGTCTCGTGAGGATAAAGTTTAATATGAAATTACTGGAAAGTGTAAGTGGCTTCATAATCTGCTTTCATTCTGGTTGCATCTTTAACCATAGAACAAAATTGAGCAGGTATTTGTGAAAGTTCTAATAATTTCATTAACACTAGGCGGTCCAACTCACAGCTCCACCAAGTTGCCACTACCTTTGTCCTCTTTGAGTTTAGCACCTACTCAATCCCAAACTGCCATATTAAAGCCAGTCGACAGTATTTCTGAGTGAGCACGTGCTCAGCATTTAAATCACAGACCTCAAAATGAAGGCAACCTTGGTCACAGAGAAAAGAGCTGAGGCCCAGCCGCACTGTTCAGCGCATTTCAGAACAGAGAAATGCAGCGGTTTGAGAAATAAGATAGAGCACTGCCTTTCCCATTCTAAATTTGAATTCTAGAAATATACAGTACAAATTTAAAATGCTTAATATGACCCATAATGTATACAAGTTCAGAGGTAGTCTTGAATTTGTTTTCTTTTCCTCCACTTTATATATGTTACTGAGGACATATGTAAAAAGATTTTTCGAAGCAGCTTACATATGATATAATGTCAAAGAAGGCATTCCTTAAGAATGAAATGAAAGCAAGTAGCTCTTAAAACGATTAATTTTTTGGTATATCTCAAATGGTACTTGAAAAATATTCTTAGGAAACGTGTGTTGCTATCTCTACAGCCACGAAGTCCTGTGAGACCGATATTGCGTGGTAACACAGAAGCAGATTCCATTTTCTCTGTTCTCCAACCTGGAATAGGATTGTATTATGAATGTATAAGATTCTTCAGAGCAAAACTGAATTTGTATGATGTATTATCGTTTTACCAGGTACTACAAAATGGTTATATGTAGTCGGAATCCAAAATTCTACTCCTCATGGGTAAACTGACCCTGAAAAGAGAACTGTCAACATGAGTAAGAAGCATTTAGTGAACACCCAGACTGAAGAAAATTATCCAGACTAAAAAAAAAAAAAAAAAAAAAAAGAGTAGTTTGTGTGTTGACCTTGGAGAAAGGCACTAAAATGAATAATTTAAAAGATGACATAGCACTACTGCACTAGTGCTCATTCCTATGCCTCAAGCTACACAAATGGGAGAAATTTCCCATTTTCTTACTTTTTTTGAGGCAAAAGTGCTGAGTAATGGTTTTAGGAACAATGAGTGGTTATGGGTTATGGCTTGTATATCGAATACTTACCGAGTGAGGAAATCCATGAAACCACAGAATCTGTGGTGGCACAGGAAGGCTGCCCCCTCGTGTAGAGGCCGTACTCCATCCAATCATAAGATCCCAGAATATTCTGTACTTGGAAGCTCCTGACCACACTTATTCATGGCCCCATTAACCACTTTCGGCTGGGCATGGCCCTAATTAAGAAAGGGGCCTCTCAGACTTGAACATGCATGGGAGTCACTTGACAAACTGAAGTGCAGATTCTGATTCTGTACGTCTGGGGAGGGCCTGAGAGTCTGCATTTCAGACGACCTCCTGCTGGGGCTGCTGCTCTGGGACCACACTGAGTGATGAGGATTTAGATTTATCAGTTTTTCTTACCTCATGACAATAGGAAAAAGCATGGAAGAAAAATCGTTTTGCAAAGGTTACAGTTGCAAGGGAACACTTTTCCATGTGTCCCAATGTGACTATGGATAAGGGAATTCCCTGGTGGTGCAGTGGTTAGGACTCCAAGCTCTCACTGCTGAGGGCCTGGGTTCAATCCCTGGTCAGGGAACGAAGATCCCACAAGACAAAAAAAAAAAAAAGAATAAGACAGTTCTTACATCACGTCCTTAATCACCTCAAGCAGACTGTTGTCTTTGAGAAGCTATAGAATTAGCACATCTTCTGAAATTTCCAATGACTCAGGATTTTTATAAAAGAGTATTACTAAAAAAAAAAAAAAAAAAAGGAGTATTACTCATGATCGATGTACCTTGTTTTACAATAACATGAATTTAAAGTCTGAACCCCTAACAAAAATTTCAGAATGAACCCCTTTACTTTTCATAAAGGACACAATAGATCGAGTTCTGTAACACTCACTCCAAAGATCAGGCCTGCTAAGACAGAATTTATCCCTGTGCTTCCACGCAAATGCACAGAAGACTTCTCATTTATTGATTGATTCATTCACTTACAAAGTATCATAAAATTAAAACCATTCTTTAATCCCACTACCCAGAGACATTCGCTGTTGGCCTTAGCTATTCACAAAAAGTCATCACAGTATAATGTGTGTTATAAATTACTCAGGCTTCTCAACTTCCTCCTTTATTTCAAGAAAGTATCTAAAGCTTTATGCTACTACACAGAACCAGCCAACGTAGGTTTCTAAGAGAATGTCTTATGTTTCTGAAAACAATGCTTATACGTTAAAAAATGTTGGGCAGTTTTCTACACTATCCCTTTAGTGCTTCATTATTTGTCATATATAAAGGGGTTAGAAAATGTGTTTTTCTAATTTAAATTAAGTTTGAGAACTATGGGGATAACTGTCAACAAATGGGCACCATATATTCTTTATTAAAAATCTGAATATCCTCTTGCGTAAGTTTTCTATTTTGAAAGCTATCTCAGACTTCATTCAGTAGACCTAAGAGTCCAAAAGTTTAAAAAGTAATTGTTTAAAAGGAGAGCAAGACCATTTAAGTAATTTTTATTAGGGCTACATTAAGATGCTCAATTTCCCAGTGTAATAAAAATAAGAATGAAAAATGAGTTCATCTATCACAAGTATATACCCTAGATTTTTGTTTAGATCCCATCTAGGTGTGTATATTTAGTAATTAGGAATATACAAGATGGTTTATTTCAAGGTGACAATAATAATAAAGTTCAAGTTTACCTGTTTTATTCCCTTTTCTTTCTCCTCATTCCATGTAAAGGAACCTTACTCTTTTCAATGGAAAGAAGAAATGTCCCTAGAACAAAGAATGAGTGGAGAGGAAAGAGATGGTTGGGATCACCAAAAATCTTTGTCAAACTTTAACAAATGTATTACTAGAAAAATGAATGTTGATATGTTGACTTAATTCCCAGCTGGAGGAGAAAGTAATCCCATCTCTTTATGTCATGCTTACTTCTTTGCCTGTTGTTTATTTATTATGATTATAATTAGTGTAAAAATGCTTTATTTAAAATGAATTTAACTATGCCTTGGAAGAATTTTGTAATACAATATTACAAATTTGTAATTTGTAATTACAAATACTTGTAATTAATACAAGTTAATTTAGCCAATAGAGAGAAATACAGTGAGTGTTTTTAGTTTTATGCTTATGATATAAAAGTATAGTGATTCGATTCTAATGATATCCCTCCCCTAAATAGTCCATATATTCCTAATATTGTCACTCAGTAGCATTTTAAAGAAACAAACACCCTTTTAAAATTCCACTCGTTTCATTCATTCAACAGATTTTTAAGAAGGATCTTCCATGTGCTGTACACTCTTCTGGGTCTTGGAAAGACACAAGAGAAGAGAGGGGAATATTTGGCTTCATGGAATTTATATTCCAGATTTGAAAAAAGTTTCTACTATATGCATTCAATTCAATAAACATTTATTGAATGCCTATGGTATTTTCCTACCTCCTATGACTATAAGTAGTTGAGGAGATAAAATACTTTGGTAGCTTAAATATCATCTTTCTATAACATCCCTCAATCCTAAATTAATTGCACCTTCATCTGTATTCCTGTGATACTTCATATGCACCTGTATCATAGCAAAGATCATACTGCCTTATACTTTTGTGTTTGCTTGTCTGTCTTCTCCACAGTGGTCTCCAAGAAGATTAGGACCCCGTTTTGTTTCTGTCTTATCCCCATGAAGAGCACAGTACCTGGCAGAGTCAATGACTAGACTTGAAGAGGATTGAATATATAGTTTTTGCCCTCAGAAAGCTTTTATTTCAATGGGGAAGGGAAAGGGGAAATAAGATTACTCATTCCTTAAGAGAAGTGAAGTCCTATAGGTGATGGCCTATGTTTTATGTACATTTTCATGTTCAAGGCTCCCCAATAGCATAACAGAGACAGAGAGAGGATTTATTTAACATGCTAAGTGAGGAATGTTGGTTGTCAACTTCATAAAAGAAAAAATAAATATTTTCCTAGGTAATTAAATAAAAATTTAAGGGCATCATAATGTTTATATATGACAGCCACACAGTTTTATATAAGCTAAACAAGCCCAAGCATGAAGCAGTGACATCCACCGATAGATAAGCATTTGCTCAAGCCTAGGCAAAAAAAAAAACAACTTATAATTCCCTCCATAACCTGAGTTTCCACACATTTGAATGTTTGGTGAAAATCAGACAAACTGTCTAATTGGAGGATCATCCAGGAAAAAAGGATCAGATACCCTGCCCTGAAGAACTGAAATTCCACAGAGAATCTCTGTTCGTCATACCCCCTTATCTGTTCCCAGTGTCGTCACACCCACCTTATCTGTTCCCAGTGCACATGAATCAATGTCCCTACACTTTGCCTCAAACAGGCAACATCTTCCCGTGGTAGTTGTTTGATCAAAGTCACCTACGTTCTTAATCCACATGGTGTCTTCTCCTCTTTATATTCATCTGCTCAGGCATGAACCGTATCATCAAGTAGCATGTGAGCTATGTGCCTGCCTTTTTTGCATTGCATATAACACGTAACATATTCTTGACACACTCTGATTCTGGGCCTCTTTTCTTGAATGAATCAGAAAGAGCGTGAACGAGTGAGTAACAAATAGAATTGGGTAAACAGAATCTCAGTTACCTGTAAAATGGAAACAATACCTGTTTACCGATTATCACTCAGTAAATGGTGGTGGCCCGTGACTCAGAAGAGCATCATGGCTACTGAGAAACTGCTCTCCTGATGGTCACAAATGCCACCATCGTCTCACAAACAAGATAAGAATTTTATATGAGGAAGAAATAGGCAGACTTGGGCTATTCAACAATAAGAAGGCCAAGGTAATGCCCTCACTTTCCTTGGCATATCTGTTTAACATCTTCACCTTATCACACTCTGCCATTACTCTCAGAAAGACTCCCTTGGGGGCACATAGGAAATACCTGATGGTGTGTTCTGAGTGAAAATATGGAATGCCTTAAGTACATTTCACATAAGCTGACCATTTCTAGATTTAAATAAGAGGTTGAATAGATTTAAGGGAGTTTTCTGAATTGTCACGTAAGTTGCAGAACAATACTTTTATTTCTTTCAGTTTTTATTTTATATTGGAGTATGGTTGATCAACAATGTTACGTTAGTTTCAGGTGTACCGCCAAGTGATTCAATTATGCATATACGTGTATCTATTTTTTTTCAAATTCTTTTCCCATTTAGGTTATCACAGCATATTGAGCAGAGTTCCCTGTGCTATACAGTAGGTCCTTGGTTATCTATTTCAAATATCATAGTGTGTCCATGTCAATCCCAAACAATGCTTTCAACAGAGAATGGGATCTTATTGGAGAGAGGAACTAAAGAAGTCATTAGATATTTTAAATATGGTTTTGAGTCATTGTAGAAACAGCCTGAGGCCAAGCTCCAAATTATTATCACTGTTCATATTGCTACAGGGGCATAACAAGATAACCTGTCTCTAGAAAACTGAGTCTGCAGGGCCTAATTATTTGCTTCTCTCGGAAAGCTATATCATTCACCTCTGTGGTGGTTCTGACCTATAATTATCACCTTCTTTGTTATGGTACTTAAGGACTCCCAACTGATTTGCCCATCCTCCTGGTGGTGATTTGACTGGTGATGAAGTGTTTACTTACATTCCTTCACTGAAAAGAGCTTTCTCACCACACTGAGGCACAGGTAGCAGTGACTGATAGCAAGGTACCACTGCACATTTTTTCCCAAAGATTAGGTAATGAGCAGGTGTGATCATGATTCCAGCGTGAAACAACTTGAAAGACACCCTCTTATTCAAAAACATTAAGAGCTATAACAACCATCTTCTGAAGGCATCTTGGTCCCTCTCTAAATGATGGCAATTGTAGAGCAATTAAAACAAAGTCTATGACTTTTAACATGACAGATAAGATGTTTTTGTTTGCTACTATTAGCATTCTTTTTCTTCATAGCGGGACAAAATCAAATTATAAAAATATATATGTATGTATATAAAATCTCTCTATGTAGATCATTCTTTGCATAAAGAGTTTAAACTTTGAGTCAGTAGTAAACACACACATGTGTTATGATGTCCTTTTAAGAACAGTCATTCTGGAAAAAGTATTTCAAAAGAAATGTAAAAATGAAATAAAAAATGATTCCCAAGCTTTTTAGGCTACAACTGTTCATTCTGATGAATGCCTTCAGCCTCGTGATGTTGCCAAATATGCCAATAACAAGTGAAACCTATCTCAGGTGCTATTCCTAAAAACTTTTGGCGTTTTGAGGGGAAAAAAAAAAAAGCTTTAAAATATCTATTCATCTTTATTTTTTAAATTGTAATTGCTAGGAATTCTTAGCTACCAAAATATTGATGTAACGTAATTACATTTTTAATCAATGAATTTTGATCATGATAAAGTTTCTTACCGTGTTTGATTTGTTCCCTTTGGTTCAAAACTGGTTAGTTTGTTTCCTCATGGGTGTGTATTTTCTCCTCTTAGAAAGTTGTCGACCTTTCTGTCTGAGTGGCGTAAAAGAAAGGTCTCTTTGGAAAGCAAGAGACGTGCTCTGCAAGCTACGAAATCACTAGATTTCATTCCAATATTGATTTGCAACCGAAATGCACTTTTGACGGTTGTCTTTTGATGCAGACCTCTGATGCCTGAGGAATGCAGGGCCACGGTCCAGCCTGCCCAGACCCTGACCTCTGAGTGCTGCCGGCTCTGTCGGAACGGCTACTGCGCGCCCACAGGAAAGTGCTGCTGCAGTCCAGGATGGGAAGGAGACTGGTGTAGAGTCGGTTAGTTTTCCTTCTGTTCCGGGGAGATTGGGCCTGCAAGAACTTAACGTTAGTTACTTCCTCTAGAATGACCTAGTGTTCAAAACTGTAGCCATTTACAATAGTAATGCTCAGTCTGTTTCTGAACTTGCACCTGAAATCGTTGCCATTTTCCTAATGGAAACAGTTCACGTATATGAGTTAATCATAAACATAATCGAGTTCTTTCACAGTCACACATGAAAACAGCCCAACTAGATCATCCCTGTGGACTCTCAGTCCTGGGTTTGAGCTTTCACACCAGCCAGTGACCTGGTGCTTGCAAAGCCCCTTTCTGAGTGCCAGCATTTTCCAGACACTCCGTAAAGACCCTCCCTAAATTTGCTGCTTGCTTTCTTGCTGCAGCGTGCTAAAAACAGGGGTTTTCAGTGGGTGTTTTTATAGAAAAGGGGAAAATGCAGTTATCTAGAGGCATATAATGAGATTTTTCCATTCTTTTTGCCACTGCCTTGTGGACCATCAGGTGGGTGTGCAGCTGCTCAGAGAGCAAATGAGATTCATTCCAAGGTTATTCTATCCTTTAACTTGTGACTTCTGCAGATACATGTAATCGCGTTTAAATTCTACTTGGTGTGAAGTAAGACAATTAGATTAATTTAGGTACCTAGAGTTTAAGATGTGTATACTGAAAGTATGTTTTCAACAACCGGCATATACATATTACTTGCAAAAGATTTTGATCTCTGCTATTTCAAATATTAAAGTATCTCTTGCCAAAGAAAATTCAAGTCCCATATTAATATTTAACAGTATCCTTAACTCATAAATGCCTTCTTTCTTTATTCTAAACATGTATTTGTTTCAAAAAATTATAACCATACCTCATTTACCTCAAATAAAGTAGACATTTAAAGTCACAGAGACAGTATCCATTTTAAGCTTAAATTGCTTCAGCACTAATAATATTACGTGATTGATATCATGGTTACATATCTAGGAAAAAGCTATCATAACTGAAACTCAACAGAAATTAAGTAATTACATTATTTTTTAAAAATGCTTACATTCTATTGACCCATTCTGTCTCATTTTTCATTAGTTGGCCAAAAAATGAGAATCAGTGTTTAAATGCAATAATATTCTAATTCCTGATGATAGATCTTCCTTCTGCTTCCTTCTATGCTTGACAATATCTACTCTCTCTGCTTTTACGGGGTGTCCATTCTGTCTTATTCCTTACTTATATTTTACCTAACCTTTTAAGTCACCTCAAGTCATCAGATAACAAATATTTATTGAATGCCTGCTAGTAAAGTATGTTAAACTGAGGGTAAACATAATTTTGAATCTAGGCAGCTTAATACGTACCATAATAGATATTAATAATGATATATGATATAAATGAAAGTTTATAAGCAGGGGTCCCCAACCTCCGGGCCACAGACTGGTACCGGTACCGGTCTGTGGCCTGTTAGGAACCAGGCCACACAGTAGGAGGTGAGCAGCGGGTGAGCAAGTGACGCTTCCTCTGTATTTACAGCCGCTCCCCATCGCTCGTATTACTGCCTGAGCTCCACCTCCTGTCAGATCAGCGGCAGCATTAGATTCACATAGGAGCGTGAACCCTACTGTGAGCTGCGCATGTGAGGGATCTAGGTTGCGCGCTCCTTATGAGAATCTAATGCCTGATGATCTGAGGTGGGGCTGAGGGGGTGATGCTAGCGCTGGGGAGTGGCTGCAAATACAGAGTATCATCAGCAGAGAGGTCTGACTGCACAGAGTCCATAATAAATCAATTGCTTGCAGACTCATATCAAAACCCTATCAGTGAGTGGCAAGTGAAAACAAGCTCAGGGTTCCCACTGATTCTGCATGATGGTGAGTTGTATAATTATTTCATTATGTATTACAATGTAATAATAATAGAAATAAAGTGCACAATAAATGTAAGGCACTTGAATCATCCCGAAAACATCCCCAACCCACCCCACCCCCGGTCTGTGGAGAAATTGCCTTCCACGAAACTGGTCCCTGGTGCCAAAAAGGTTGGGACGGCTGTCATAAAGTACTTTAATCTTTCCACTAAATCAAGTAAATACTTTGAATATATAAGAGAAACCAGAACCATTTTATTAAAGTAATATATTTGTGGTATTTTTGACCCAAGTAAGAACTTTTGACCCAAGTAAGAACTTTATTCATATACTCACAGAGTTTGCTCATCTCCCACAAATTTAAAAGACTATTTTGGTCTATTTTCTCCCTGTTCTTTCTTTCCCATATATCAGCCACAGACCCCTGGATTTTGATTAACGCCCTGGAAAAGGTTAAAATAACTCTGTCCCCTAAAAGTATAAGGACATGTATTCAAGGAATTTGATTCTGTCTACGGTGGCTGCACACCTCAGATTCATCCTATCAGTAAGAGACAATTAAGTTATATACCCGATTTTATGCTCCATCTCATTTTAGCAATAAATCTTTACGTTCCCTACCTATATTATAGTGGTAAACATTCTTCTCTGAAGCAATCCTGCTCTGTAGAGCAGCCCTGTAAAGGATTGCTCAGAACGTCTTTCTCTGGGCAACTGCACTGACCCCAAGAAGGGGCTTCAGGGTGTAATCAGAAAGGGGCATATGCACCACATCCCCTGGGAACAAGGAAAGGGAGGAATCCAAGGGAATCCACGTGGCGGATCCTCCCTCCAACCAAAATCAAAAACTGACCATTTCTTTTCTTTTTTTTTAAACTCTAGTGTTTTTTTTTTTAATTAATTAATTTACATATTTATTTTTGGCTGCATTGGATCTTCGCTGCTGCAGGCGGGCCCTCTCCAGTTGCGGCAAGCGGGGGTCACTCCCTGCCGCGGTGCACAGGCCTCCCATCTCGGTGGCCTCTCCCGTTGTGGAGCACAGGCCCCAGGCACGCAGGCCTCAGCAGTTGTGGCACGTGGGCTTAGCAGCTGTGGCTCGCAGGCGCCAGAGTGCAGACTCAGCAGCCGTGGCGCACGGGCCCAGCTGCTCCGCAGCATGTGGGATCCTCCCGGACCAGGGCTCGAACCCATGCCCCCTGCATTGGCAGGGGGATTCTTAACCACTGCACCACAAGGGAAGCCCAAAAAACTGCCCATTTCTTGATGTTACATTGGTGATGCTCTAGCCACTGGGCGTTTCTCTCTGGCCGCGCCCTTCCCACTGTGAGGTCCTACCCCAGAGGGACGGAAACAGAGCGGTACTTGGCAGGCCCTGTGTTGCAGATGCCCTAGGGAAGCAGAGGTTTTAAAGAACTGAAATCCTCGTTTTACATAAAGTCAGTTCTGCAAGGGATTGAAATTGTTTCCCATGATCTGGACGATCCCCTTCTCTGGAAATGTCTCCCACTGTCTGTTGCGTTCTGGCCCCCAAATAACTAGAAGTCTGAAAGCCTTCTTCCTTTGTACTTATTAACTTTGGGATCATTTTGGGACTGGCTTCCCCCTCCTTTCCCTCCGTTCCCTTACTCGTCAGATATCTATTGGCCTCATACTCGGTGCTGTTTCCAACTTACAGAATGGAGTGTGATTTTATTGCTTTTTTTTTTTCTCCCAGCGAAATGTGAGCCAGCGTGTCGCCACGGCGGTGTCTGTGTTAGACCCAACAAGTGCCTCTGTAAAAAAGGATATCTTGGTCCTCAGTGTGAACAAGTGGACAGAAACCTCCGCAGAGAGACCAGGGCAGGTATTCTTGATCAGATCATTGACATGACATCTTATTTGCTGGATCTAACAAGTTACATTGTATAGTTTCTGGGACTGTTTGACTATTCCTTTCCAATGGGCATTTATTTTTTATCCTGTCATTAAAAAGAACGACTGTTATCCTGCTACACACTCCTGTGATTTCATTTTCTTTGATTAATTTAAAAGTCATTTCCAGAATTGTGCAGACCCTGTGTGTGTATATAGGCACGTTTGTTCACATATGCACATATGCACACACACTCACAACCCCCGTGAGTGTGGTTGCGTAACAGATGGGTTTTTTAAATATATATTTCCTTGTGCGGAGTAATTTCCCCAGAAATTCCATTGTAAATTGATAGCAGAATTTTTATGTCACCAGAAGAGATTATTTGCCTTCCCGGGAATTTTCTGTCTGTAATCACTAAAGTCAACTTCAATGGAGTTTTAAAACATTACTGTGCAATCTGATGGATTGAATTTTAAAAGGCCATATTTTTATATTAAAGGACTATAATATGAGAGAATGTTTCAGAGCTTCCTGATGAATTTATAAGAGGGCAACTTGATATAAAATTGTAATCTTCGGTTTTATCAATGTATCCAATTGCAGAAAGTTAACGCACTTACCTCTTTATTGGCAGAGAAATCTGGTTACTCTAGCTTAATTTCAAGATTGTTTTCAAATTAAATCATAATGGCAAAGTCTAAAACCAATCTTCCTAAAAGGTCTGCTTTTATTGTATAGTTTATTTAACAATAGGCACTGGGTTTGTGTTACATATTTATATTTTTTATTTTATTTTTATAATATAGACATCACCTAGATGAAACACCTTTACCCTGTCCTGTAAAATACTAAAGTTACATTTTTCACCAACTTAATTGGAAAGAAGGGGAGTGAGAAAGCAAACAGTCTTTAATGTGCTGAGGATCTAATCTAGCAATGTATCCTTGTGCCAACATGTAATCATTACCGACGGATGAAAAAGCAAGAAAACAGCCACACCTTATAAAATTCCAGCATTAAACATTTGTAAAGTGCTTTTCACCATAGCAAGACTGTCAGAGTATATGTGATGAGAATGTTGCAGGTTTCACACTGAATCGCCTCACTGGAAAAGAGTTCACTCATTTTTAACAAATCTTGCCTGTGTAAGCTGTCACTTGTACCAATTTTTAATATGATCATTCTTGCCAAATATGACTTTTAATGTATACGTTCCTTCGGAACTCAGTGAAAATCCTCTCTGGTTCATTTATGAATAAATTTCCTGTAAATGTTCTGTTCGGGTTTTTCAAGAAATGCCACTTTCTAACTTAAACTGTAAAAAGTCTGGTACACGTTTTTCTTCATGGTTTTTGAGACAATCCTGCCACGTTTGGATTATAACAAAATTATCAGGCCTCTTTGCCCCACTGAGAAAACATCGACTCATGACATGTGGGCACCTACTATAGGTTGCCCTTCTCTAAACATCTGCTCCTCCAGAATCTAAATTGTAGAGTAGGACAGATTATACGGCACAGACTGACTCCCCAAACCCGCTCCTTACCTTTACGAAAAGGAGCCTCAATTTCAAAAAGAAACAAAATCTTGTAACTAATATTTGTCTATTGTTTTAAAGTGAGAGATCTGCAAATAAAGCACAGTGAGAAACCACAACACAGAAAGGTTGGTTAAGGGCTCCGCTCTTGTCTTCCATATACGATTACTTAAGTTTCAAGTGACCTCATGCCCAATGGAAATGGGTTGACAAATCTTGGTGCAGTGCTTAGTGAACAATAGCCTGCATTAAAAAGTGCATATGCATAATTTTGCACAATTTAGATTTCAATTGACAGTCTATTCAAAGAAGTCTCAGGATTAAATGAGCATGGAGACCAAATTGCCCTCTTACCCCAGAAAAGGGGTGGTCCCTTCTAGTCACACGAACACTTCATTGGCCCAACAGTGTGACAAATCTTGCAGTGAACCCTGTACTAGCCCACATCTGTAGGTTAATAGCAGTCTTTTGTCCTCTTTGCTTTCTCTTCGTAGCCCTTTTACTGAATTCCATCACAGAAAGTTTTACAATTAAAAAAAAAAAAGTCCTGACAACGATTTTTGTAAATGGACCTTAACCATCTCATCGTCTCTTATTCAACGTGGGTGACATTCACAAAATGTGAACTTCTTGTGAGGGAGCCAGCTGTCTAAATCTGTCAAATTGTGCAGTTTTATTACACATTCTCCTGTACATAGTTTCACTGAAAACAATAAGGATACTGCTATATATTCAGCCAAATCTGAAAACGCTCAGCATTTCTTCTTACATCTTTAATCTTTCCATCTTTTCCAAAAGAGTCTTTCCAAAAGAAATGGTGTTCTATTGCCATTTGTTCTTCTATTTAAAAATATCTAGATTAAATTGATCAGACCCAGCTTTTTTTATACAGCCCTTTCACAAGTGAAAGAGTTTCAAATGACTTAGAAAAACATATGTACCCCAGGTATCATTGCCTTTTCTATTGTGAGTCATTAGAATAACAGATCAAAATCTTTGAAAAAGAAAATCACAAGATCCAGGGATATCAGACCCCAGCAAAGACAGTCATTGGAGTCATTTCTCTCTGTTCTTAGGAGAGAAGTAAATAGCAATGGCTAATTAATAGCTACCTTTTAAAAACTCAGTGGTCATTTCAAAACATCTTTTGACCTTTCCTTTCAAGTAGATTTTTTAAATATGTGACTGGAGAACGATCTTAAATAATTCATTTTGAGAGGCAAGTAAGAATTGGTTAAAAAGTATGAGTTAGGGAAAAATGATTGTTTCATCACACGAATGGTAACATCTACTCGGTTCAAAAAGCACATAATCAAAATGGAAGAAAATGTCCTTGGTATGGATACAAATGTGTGAGATAAAGATAAAATAAAGAAACAGAAAAATGTAGATTATTATCCCTTTTTCCATTCTAGAGCTTAAGCTTTGGGTATCAATTTAATGTGAAAGGCTGTTACGGTAGTTATAAAGAGTTGGGAAAAAACTTTCTGCTACTGCTTCTGCCAAACTCTTGTTCTGATTAATAGAACTTTGTTTTCTTGCTAGTTATTTAAGGTAATGAGAAGATAACTGAATAGGCACATCATTAAAGTGGAAAGAAGGGAAGATTTAAGAAACTTGAGTGATGATAAAAAGTGCTTCCATTCATACCTTTCTTCTTGGAATTTCCTTTCAATGTGGCTATTGTAAAATATATCTTTTATTTTATCACAAAGAACACTCAGAAGTTTTCTCAGGTTAACAGACTATCTCGTAAAGAAAGAGCAAAGAAACCTACCTACACATGCAACATATACATACAACCTAAATAGAAAATCATTCTCTTTTTCATTTACATACTTCAGAGCAGTCACTTCTTCTCTATTTATTTCTTTGAAAATAATTACATGATAACATACTAATAATTTTTAACATTTTTGTGATGTTGTTTTTATCTCCAAATCATAAACTATACAAGAAGCTTACTAGGTTTAGGACTTAAGGTTAGATGCTACATCTAGGGACTTTTAAAGAACACATTAATTTAAACTTTTATTAGTCTAACTTTTTTAGCTTGGAAACATAAAAGAGAAACCAAACCTACACTTTTAAGAGGAAACTAAGGTGTATCATAGGCATTTGTAGTTGGCTGATCAATAAGTTAGAGTTTCTGGATGTCTCTATAGAACGTTATCTGAGATATCTATCTTTCTTTTTCTCTGTTTCTCTGTCTTTTTGCCTCCCCACCCCCATGTACCCCTCTTCCTCTTAACAGCTCTCTTCTCTATTTCTATTGGTTCTGACTAAACAGACATGTCTTCAGTACACCCATAATGAAGATACCCTGGGGCAGGTTGCTATTGATTTTGCTGGCTATGATCTTTTCTTTATTTTTCTGAAAACACCTTCTCCTAGTACCACATTTGCTCAGATGCTATATCATAAAGAACAGTAGACAAATATGAACATACTAGACTGACCTATTCATATTGTTGAAAGAAGTAACAAAAAGCGTAAATGACTCCCAGCCTGGATGTCCCAGCTCAGCTGGGGTTCCATCTTGGATGCTGAAAAGAGTATCCCCAGTCAAGATCACAAGTTAACAGTAGGGAAAGTCAGTAGCTATTTCCTATTCAAGCAACCACCATCTCAGTGGAGTCTATTTTAAATAAGATTATCCGAAATTGATGAGGAAAAAATAAGTAGTTCCTCAATGGAAACTTCAGAATCTTCTTTCCCCACCCTTGAGCCTTGAACTTGCAGAGAACTCAGACCAAAGTTCCATGCCCAGAAAATGTACCTATTTCTTTATTACCCACAGGAAGTTAGTGGGCCTGTTACTGTGACTGCTGGCAATACGTTTAGAAAGTTCTCCATTAGAATATCCTAAAGAAATAGATGTTTGCTCTCTTACTTTCTTTCTCATCATCACACCAACACAAATCAGTCATACCTCTAATAATTAATATAATGACAAAGAAAGTGGGAAACCTAAGAACAGAAGCATTTTGATATTAAAAACAAAACCGTAAAACCTGCCAAACACTAGTCCTAGCCAACTTCAACACTTCTTTCCCTTAAATAGCTACTCATATATAAGTTTTGAAAATTGTCTTAAAAGAACTATTTCAGGGAGTATGATGTACTCATGAGAGTGTAAGAAGGTGTTGTGTTGTTTTCTTCTCAATCATAGTTGTTGTTTCCCTAGAGGCTATGAAGAGATTTACTCACTTATCAGGTTAGCTCTTTTCTTCAATTCTTCATTAAGTGAGAGCCCAAGATACACCCATCATTTACCTTGCTTTCTTTTGTTTAGGTCATCTATAACTTGGTTGAAAAAAAAATAAAAAATAAATAATGATCCCTTGTATTAACATAAAGCCTTAGGCCTAAATCTTATCACTGCTTTTTTAAACCAGAATACAGAGAGACATACCGGGGGAAAAAAAAAAAAAGGTACCAACTCAACATGAATTCTAAAGTTACATCTCATGTATATCACAAACACAGACCTCACATTTCAGTCAGGATTTTTTTTTTGCATATGTAGATTCTGTATTACTTAAAATACATATGTAAGCAAATTAACAAACATGTTTGGTGAGTTATCTCAATTGACTATAATCTTTTAAGTTAAAAAAACATTTTTAGCACATAGGATAGAAAAAATGGAACATTAACAGTGATGGGAAATTCATAATGGCTAAATAGAAAATACGCTTCGTCTCCACAGTTAGAAACTAATTGTTGTACGTTTCCCTTTGCACTAAAAATTAACTAGCCAGAAGTTTCCATTCACGTGAACACCGTGTGATCAGATTTGGTAGTCTGTGCCCCAAATGTACGTTGGATATTTCTTTACTTCATGTTCTTAAAATCAGAAGCATGACTTTCATAGAATAAATTAGGAGTTCATGTACTGTAGAACCCAATACTATTAACACATTAATACATTCTGTTCATAATACTATTATTGAGAAATCGAACTGACAACCTTATAAGATATCAGGTATTTCCCACATCTCATATATTCATAGGACATTTTTGGACGTGCATCTCACCAAGAACCATGTGGTAACAAGATAAATGATACTGAGGTACTAAGGAATTTTTGGAGCTTAATTCGCTAGGACATGCTAAAGAAGACTATTTAAAAGAAACCCATCTAATTAAAATGAAAAAATTATCAAATCATTATAATTAAGAAGCAGAAAACAAATCAGCACAGAAACCCCTGTGTCTTTCCTGGCTTTATCTGTGATTAATTTTATCCAGTTTTAAAGTATGGTTAACTTTTTCATTCTTCTAACACGTTTTGCTTTTCCTAGTTGTTCATTTTCCTTTAGATCGTTGACAGTTTGGGCAATTTGTCCATAACCTTATTCACAGAGGATACCTTGCTTGGATTTCTATTAATAAGAAGCACAAGTAATTAAAGCAGGTACACGTTTAAGGGAGCAGAGTTAATATATGTACTAGTTGGAATTTCTGTAAATGTTCTTCTGAAAAGTAACATGCAAAGTCATTGGCTCAGATAATCCTTCTAAATTTGAATTAATCTTACTTACTTAACCAAGTTATTATAATATTCAGTACTCTTTGCTTGATCTATTATTCAGCCATCCATCCATTCAATAATTCAACAAAGATTTATTGAAGTGCCCAGCACGGTTATGTACTACGGAAAAGGCAAGGATGTTTATAATGGGGGATTGTGAGCCCCATGGGTATGATGAACACATTTGAAGCAAAAGATAATAATCACACCCATCCAGCTCCGATTCAGTTTAACATCAAAATCCAGCAATAATAGTACAGATGGCCTAAAGTACATCTGTGTGTATCTGTATGTGTGCACACACCCATGTATATATATTTATCTATCTGTACAAACACTACATATGTATACACACTATCTATGTAATATATAATATATGTATAATGCATATAAATTCTAACAAGTGTATTTGTGTTATCTTTAAAATAGAACAATTGTATCTTGAAGTGATAAATGCAGAGAATTGGTTTTTATTGTTGATCTGTGGATTTAATGATTTTTAGGTGAAAAGGATGTTTAAGTGTATAATTTCTTTTCTTAATTTAATATATTTATGTAAATGCATGCCTGAAATTTGGTTAGATTGGCTGTGTTTTGTGTCCTTTAACATGATCAAATGTATTAAACTTTATCTTATGACCTGATGTACATGTGCTATTTTAAAATTTTTTTATTTTGGAATTTTTTTAAGTTTTCCCTAAGTATCCATACTGACTATATAAACACTAATTTTTAAATATTCCGTACCCAAACTACTTGTTCAAAATATTCTTGCCTTTTGTCATTTTTCATGTTCTAATTTTTTAATTTACTCCCCAAAATACAGGCCAATGTTAAGGGTCAGTTTCACTGTGTACAAATATTGACTTAAATTTATTCTAAGTTGTAAATGACTTAAATCTGATCCTTTCAAGTAAGTAAGAATTAATAAGTGAAGAATGCAAAAGAGCGGTTGAGAGTCCTAAGTGCCCACATTGAAGGAAAGAAGCACGTAGAAGGGGAGAGACATGAAAAAAGTGATTGCAGATACCATACAACCTGGTTGACCTTGCCTTTTTGCTTCCAGTTAACTGTATCAAGAGTATTTGTACAAGGTCAACTATGCTGTTTTGAACATGAATTTTAAATCTGCCAACATTCTTTAGAAGAGCAAAATGCTTTCATCTAGATCTCCTCCCTTCCTGAACAAATATGTCTCTTTGACTCATTGAGAGGAAAAGCTGTTTCCCTAGAAGAGATAATTGTTCTAAGACAATAAAACGTGTTACAGATGCTTATTCACAGAGTCCCTAAACTCAGGTTCCTCTCTGGAGTGTTAAGTTAGGCAAAGTGACACCATGAAAAGTGTCCCTTAGCACATTCCTCAATGGCCCAGGAAGCAACAAAGGTCTCTCTCCCTCAGTGACTGCCTTTCCAGTTCTGAGACTCTGTCCCTGTGGTTTAGCGCTTAATCACAATCTGTTTTCTGTGCCTGCCTAGTCTCACCGACCAGATTATAAATCTCCTGAGGACATACCTTCTGCTTAGAATCCCTGACAGGTCTAGAGCAGCTCCTGCCTACTTGCCATAAGGAAAATAATAATATGTATATAACAGCCTAGAGATGGAAGTGTTTTTTTTTTCCTGATGCTAATAATCTCTCTGGGTTTCTTCACTGTCCCTTGATTGGCTTCTCAGCTCTGCCATCACCAGTACAATCAGTCCCCTGCATTAAATTCCCTTTGTTGTAAACACGAAAGTGGTTTCTGTTTTCTTTTTTTAGATTCTGATTGATACATATGTTAATGAGTGACTTAGATGAGAAGAGAGATAACAGGGTGGCATTACAAAGGGACTTGATGAGATCTCCTTTAGGAGAACACCTTAAGGAACCACTGCCTAGAATCCCAACGTGATTACACCAAGTTGTAGTCAGAGGGATCCTACTGCCAAACCTGATATATAACCCTTCAATTACTTAGGCAGCTACCAATGGAAAAGGCCATTATTCCCACAGTTGTCACTAAGAATTTTCATAGTGCACATTTGTACTATTAAACCTATCAGCTTCCAGTTTGTCCAGGAGTCTGACGGCTAATATGAGAGGGAATTCTATGAACTTGCTTCTTTACACTCATTTTTTTCTTTTTTTATAATTGTGTAGACTAATGTATTATTTCCAATGGAAGAACAACTTAAAATGGCAGCCACATTGAGTATCTCATCAGAAAAAAATACATTTTTTTCTATATGGAGGTCTGAAAAGTTCTCTCTGGAGATTAAATTCTGCCATCATTCAAAGGAATGGAAGGATCAAAGAAAGAAAAACAATTTGGATGCAATACTTCTTATGTATTTTCATAATTTGATTTATGCTTGATTTCTCTATAACATTTTCTGTGATTAAAACAAACAGAATTTAAAAGGGGAAAGGAGGGGGCCAGGAGAGGTGGAGAGAAGCCTGGGTAGCCCTTGACTATAAAACTCATTCTTCTTGGGACTATGCCCACATCAGAAACTACTTGAGCTCACTCTTGTAATTTAATAAGATGTCATCAGATCCCTTTGACATAGCCTTATAATTAAAACTACTTGATGCAAAATCCATGTGCTTCATGTAAAGCAATTTAGATTATCATAGATGCCCTGTTCTATGATCTACAGCCACCAAAAGTCACGTACACCAGGTGTGCTGGCAGGAGCCCTGGGCTACGGCTGTGAGATGAGGATCCTGGGCTTGTTTCTCCAGCTAATTAGCTGGACTCAGTTTCCTTATGTGTAAAATGAGAGACAGGTTCTTTCCAGCTGTAACAGGTATTGTTATTAGATATTCCTAATCCCAGGATCCATGTGAGTTGCAGACTGGAAATTGCAAATCTTAGACAGGACTCCATTAGCTACTCCATTGCATGAATTTGAGGTGTCTAAATGATTAGAAAAGACACTCTTACTCATTTTTTTCCAGTCTCCCAGCCTCCTCTCCTCCTGCCCTCTGTGGTTCTTTGTTGCTTTCTCTGATGTATTCTCCAAATCACCTTTTTCTGTTCCTCCCATCCCAGTATGGTTCATTCTTGAATAATCCTTTCATGTCTCCTGCAGCTCTTGCTCTAAATATCTAAAGCACTCTCTGATCTATGGCCATTATTTTCTTCATGCTGAAGAAGCGCACTGTTAAAGGGTTAAAGGGAGGCTGCCATTCCTTCCAGGGCCCTTAATATCTAGTTTTGCAACTGTTAGAAACATAATTGTCTCTTCCATGATCTGTTTTCCCAAGAGGACTGTTGTAGGCACCCTACCTGACTGATAGATATCACATTCTGGGCAGATACAAGAGGGCAAATGCCTGGTAGACGTCATCTAAAAGGCAGACAATTCATGATACAAAAGAAGGAGTAACCATGTGTCCACTAGGGTTGCCCTTACAAATTACCACAAACTGGGTGGCTTAAACAACAGAAATTTATTGTCTCATAATCCTGGAGGCTAGAAGTCTGAAATCAAGGTGTTGGCAGAGCTGGTTCCTTCCAAGGGCTGGAAGGGAAGGACCCCTTCCAAGGCCTCTCTCCTTGGCTTGTAGACGGCCGTCTTCTCCCTGTGTCTTCACATAGTCTTCTTTTCATACATGTTTCTGTGCCCGAGTTCCCCCTTTTATATAAGGACACCAGTCATATTGGATTAAGACTCACCCTAATGACCTCATTTTTACTCAATTACTTCATATAAGGACACCAGTCATATTGGATTAGAACTCACCCTAACGACCTAATTTTAACTCCATTACCTCTGTAAAGACCTTGTCTCCAAATAAGAACACATTCTGAGGTACAGGGGGTTAGGGCTCCAACACAGGCATTTTGAGGGGAGACAAAATTCAATCCATAACACTGTGCCTCAGAAACGGCATCAAATGTACTGAGGTCTCATTTTCGGTGTCTAAAGCAGTGCTTCTCAAACTTCAGTGTACCTCCCATCACCTGGGGAATTTGCTAAAACCCAGGATCTGATTCAGTAGGTCTGGGGGTGCCTGAGATTCCATATCTCTAACAAACTCCCAAGTGATGCTAATGCTGGTTCCTGGGCCACATTTTGAAGAGCAAAGATCTAAAGGATGGTTTATAGGCTGTTCTCACTTTAAGGACAGAACAGTAATATTGGAAAAACTTGATGGAAATAATGGCTTTCTGTCACCAAAAAGGAAAAACTGATACGTCCCATATCTTCATATCAGGCTTGTGCTTAGTTGAGTAGAATGTACACAACACAGGGTAAATACTTGTTCCTGGCAGTCAGTTATTCTTGTGATGCTGGGGCTGCTCGCTGTTGTTACTCAGCTGCTGTGATTTTCAGCAGTAGCGTCGTAATCACACAAACAAGCACAATATTTTTAGGTACATTGCAATTCATGTATCTGTTCCGAGTAAACTTAAATTGGATTGCTAAAGCAGTATGCACCATAAATAAAATACGTGCTAGTTTTAAGCTGTGTAAATTGTGCCAAGATGGTATGTAGCCATAACAAAACTGTGGAAGATTTCGGGCAAGAGAAAACATTTAAAAAGGAAAATATCACTATGAGCAAATAGATTTAAATGAAGATATAACCCTCGACACAATAGCAAATGAATTCTGTGTTGTGTTGAATTTTTTCATAGCTAAAGTTTCATGCCTTTATCTTAAAACCAAGATATAATCAGATTACTTAGAGTTGTAAACATATCTAGAATTATGTCCAAAATATCTTGGACGCAACTTTTAATGCTGTTTGCTAAAGAACAATACTTACCATCTGATTCCAACATTCATGTAATTTGAGAGCAGGAATCCTCAATGGTACTTTCTGTGATGGAAATGTACTAGATCCGCACTGTCCAACATGGTAGCCAATGAGCCACGTACGGCTATCAAGCTGAGGAACTGAATGTTTAATTTTAGTTAATTTTAGTTAAATTTGAATTTCTGTTGCCAATATAAAAATAAGGTGTCTTTTTATATTATACAAACTAGGTACCTACTTTAAAAACCAGAGCTAAAGGCAATTCAGAGAGTTCAGTTAAAACGTTTTAGCAATGCGTTTGTGTGATAATCCCTTATACATAATTCACAATGAAATGTTTCACATTCCCTTTAACTTTGTTCTGTTTTGATCCTGTAGCTTATTCCAAATAGCATAACGTACATACTCTGCTCTGAAATTTTTTACATTGGCCTTTGACGGAAACCAATAAAATGGTTAACTCTAGGTATATTTTTATAGTACAGTCAAAATCTATTATGCCTATGTGGAAACTACACACTGCGATCGTGTGTCTGCACGTCTCTGAGTGTAAACAAGTGAAGAAGTAGCACTAGACACATGGAATTGTTGGTAGAGAGAAGTGGTGGTGGCTGACACTTGTCATGTGCCAAACTGTCCTCTGTATTAGAGGAAGTACGGTCAGAGGAACAGAAGGCATAAGTTGCCACTCTGTGCCTTAATACTTATTTCTAGAAAGTTCTCCTGGAAGAGAAGAATTTTGGAGCAATAAGAAACAATATTTGGAGAGGGAAAATCAAATCCATTAGGCTGATCTGATCTATAACAATAGATAACAATAGATAACAGCTCTAACAATTTGACCACATGCAACCTGACATCACCGTGAGGGGTAAGTGATAAGGTACAGCCAAAGGGAATGCCAGAGGTCCAAAGAGAGAGTGAGGAAATCTCTCTCCCTAAGTGGAAGCAGACACAAAAGGCAGAAGATGGTAGTGATTCAACTAAACTAAATGGAAGTAAGAGGGGGTAATAAAATAGTAATAGTAAAATAGTAATAAAATCTAACACTTACACGGTGCTGTGTGCCCGGCACCTATTCCAAGTACTGTCCAAAACTGTGAAGGGTCTGAGTTTTGGTTGTCTTTTTAAATTTTTATTTCATATTGGAGTATAGTCGATTAACAATGTTGTGTTAGTTTCACTCTACTTAGTGGAGTATAGGTGACTAACAATGTTATGTTAGTTTCAGGTGTCAATTTCACTCTACTTGGTGATGTAGACAAGTCAGACTGCCACAATTTCAGGGATGCCGGCAGAAGACAGGAGACTCCTGGTTCAGAGACAATGGACAGTTTATCATTCACAGCAATAGCCATGATTGGCAACTGGTTCTCTGAGCTCCAGTTCCCACAGGGTGACGCAGAAAGGCCCAGATGGTACCGGCTCGTGCAGTGGGTTGAGTTTCAGAAGAGGAACTTTGCGCTTAGGGTGACCAAATCTTTTATCATAGACAGCAGGCAAACGCACCTGATCTTTGCGTTAGAGGGAGAAGCTACCATCTATTTTCCAAGGCCGTTTGCTATGCAAGCATCCTTGATAAGATAGTTTAGAACAAAGGCCTTCAGGGCTTCTGCTTACCAGGGGTGCAGAAACACAAAAGGCCCATGGAGAATTGTCACCCAGTGAGCACTTTACATACCGGGTCATAACCATCTCAACGACCATGTGAGGTAGGTACTTCTACACCATTTTACAAATGAAATGGGAAGCCACAGAGTTCCCACAGCTATTAAGCAGTAGAGTAAGGGTTTGAACCCAATAATCTGGCTCTGGAGCAGCAGTGTCCAACAGAAAGATTACGTGAGCCACATGCATCGTTTCAAACGTTCTAGTAGCCACGTTAAAAAAGTAAAAAGCAACAGGTGAAACTAACTTTAATAATATATTTTATATAACTCCACATACCCAGAATATGATCATTTCAATGTGTAATCAGTATATGAATTATTAATGAAATATTAATAAATCCATTCATTTTGTACACTGTCTTTGAAAACCAGTGTGTATGCTATGCTTACAGCACATCTTCATTTGGACACAAATTTGTTTTAATCTTTTTTCTCTTTTTATTGAAGTATAGTTAATTTACAACATTGTGTTAGTTTCAGGTGTACAGCAATGTACAGTTATACGTTTTTTATATATGTATATTCTTTTTCAGATTCTTTTCCTTTAAGGTTATTACAAGATACTGAATATAGTTCCCTGTGCTATACAGTAGGTCCTTATACAGTGGTTGCTTATCTGTTTTAGGTATAGTAGTGTGTATATGTTAATCAACCTCCTAATTTATCTGAGATACAAAATTTTTAACGAAAATACTTGACAGTTGAAAAAGCAGATTCACACACCCAAGCTGTTCCAAACATACTTAGAAGCTTTCCAGTAATCAAGTGTCGGATTTTAAAGGTAAGCTAATGAAAATTAAGCAAATTAAATATTCGTTTCTTCCATCACAGCAGCCACATTTCAAGTGCTCAATAACCATCCCTAGCCAGTGGCTTTTATAACAGACTGAATAACTTTAGAGCCTGTGGAATAACCTTTGTGCTCTCCTGCCTCACAAAGAAAGTGCATTAAAAATGTACAGCATTTGTATTTAATTCCTTGTTCTTCTATTTCAGTTGTTTAAAGGCATCACCATTGGTTACTGTGATGCCTGCCCTGGAGGGCTGTTGAGAGGAGTAAAGAGAAGGCAGTGCAGGGTGAAGGATCAGACCTCAGGCTCACGGTCAGACAGACAGACCCAGCCTGATCCATGCCCCATCACTTCCTTTCACTGCTCAGCTGTGTGACCATGAACGTGACCTCCTGAAACCCTAATTTCTTCATCTTTAAAGTAGGTCAACAATAGCACCTCTGAGGATTCAATGAGGCCATTCATGTAAATGCCCTGGCACAGTGCTTAGCACATAGTTCATGCTAAATAAATGTCAATCATTATTTGGTAACTGGACTAAATTTAATATGAGAGACCAAAAAAAAATTTAATTGTACATCATTTCAAGATACCCATCTCAAGATACTTCCTGGAGAGAGGCCCTGCTCACTTAGCCATGCAGCCCAATGTCACCCTCTAGTGCCCAAAACCTTGAACATCAGGCATCACCAACCGAAACCACCAGAACACCCAACATCTGAAAGGAGGATGTGCGTACTTCTTCTACCTCAGATGCTGTGTCTGACCCGGATCGCCAATCCCCAGCACTGTTAAGTAGTACCCTGTCTTTCAGGGCAGTGCTTCTCAAACCTTTAATGTCCTTTCTTACCAGGTATCTGGGGAATCTTGGCAAAATCAGTTTATGATTCACTGAGTATGAAGTGTAGCCTGAGAGTCTGCACTTCTAATCAGCTCCCAGGTCACTCCAAAGTTACTGCCCCCACAGACCCCTCTTTGAGTAGCAAAATTTTAGGAAATTCTATTATCATTCCAACTCCTCCCAAAGTAACCTCCAAATTGGTAGAATAAGAAATTACAGGATAAGCTAAATGCTGTCTTCTTTTCCCAGTGGACATGAGCAAGAGGAAAAGCCCTAAGTGGATACTGAGGTTGAAACATACCTGAGTTTGAAGGATGGCCTCAAAGAGAGCAGCAGCGTTCTTCCAGGAAGAGCCTCAACCAGAGAATATGGGAAAGATGGGCCAACACAGCCATTCTTATATCCCTTTGACCTCATAATGTAACTCAAGGTCGTGTGCTATTCTAACTAGACATCTATGAATTAACAATGACTATGTAAATTAATCTGTGTTCATAGTTTGAGGCCCAAGATAATTTAGGCTGGATAATAGCATGTTGGTTGGGTTGCAGGACCAGCAGTGAAAACTGAGTCCGAAACCCAGCAGTCACTGATCAGTGGTCTTTCCGATGTCACATTCAACAGACACCGGAAGGCTAACATTTGGAAGAAATCATCATCTATACATATTTCACATCTGACAAAATGAACATAGGGATAACTGCCACATTTTTGCAAACGTCAGAGATAACATAGCGAAAGTGCTTTGAAAATGGTGCTTCCTGGATGTAAATACAATTTATTAGCAAGCTGATAGACCACACTGGCCTGGTATCTCTTTGGAATAACAGGACCACATCGGTGGTTTCTAGTAAAGAGAAAAGGGGAAGGAGGACACGGAGATAATTGCCATTTGTCTATCCGCTTTTTTGGGAAAAAAAACTAAGATTCCTGTGACCTAATCACTCCACACTTCTAGGTATTTGGGTTGCCTCCCACAATGTGACTACCAAGTTAATAATAATATTTATTTTCATCGTTTTCAAACATTTATTTCTGATGATGAGTTTAATACACTACAGTGCAATCGTGCTTTGTTGGTAAGTTTGCTCATTATCTAGCTTGACTCACTACGTTACCAACTTTGGTAAAAAGAAAGTCCGCAGGGTTTTTCAAAGGCGTGCTGAATATGCAACACAGCAGGTGTGGAGTGTCTACGCCTTTACCTCATAAAAAGCATTGTGATATCATTTTTTTTTTACCGCTTTCTGTCCCAGCATGGATATATGTGAAGACTGGCCTCTACAGTCCGTTGTCTTACTGTGAGAAATGACTTGATTTGTTTCTTAGAAGTTTGTTTTAAAGTAGTAGTTCACCTCTGCTTGTTTTGACTTAGGAGCTCATAGGGATGGGCTTCCCCTGATTGATTCCCCTACAATATTAGATTTCAAAAAAAGATTCGTAACAATGTACTATACTGACTGCAAGTGGAAAGGGAGATAGGGAAGTCTGATCACCAGAGTCTGAGAAAAAACAAAATAAACTTAGCCCTACATTTCTATAATGAGAGAAAAATCAAAGAATGAAGATGGAGGGAGGGAGGAAGGGAGAGAGGAGGGGCAAATCGAGAGGTTTCCTTCATACATATTCATTCTCTCTTTTCATTTACACAATAACACCTGACATTAGGACCAGGAGACACTGATTTGTCAAGGACAGTGTTGAGAACACAACAATCCTCCAATCCATTGATAAGTAATTACTGAAGACTAGTCCAGGCCCTGCTGGGAGCACAGGAAGAGCTCAGAATGTCTGTGTCTTTCAAACGAGAACTAAATAGCATGGGAGAAATGTCAGCTGAAAAGGAAGAAGGGGTAGGGGAGACTTCTTACTGCCGCTGTGTAGTTACTACTACATCCTTTAGAAAGTGGGTGGGTCAAAGGGGAAAGACCATTTCACAAAGGACGTGTTTTAGTTTCATGAAAGGGTTGAGTTGAAGCATCCATTTATCCTGACATTTGGGCATTCATTCAACTTTCAGCTAAACAATGAATGCACACCCACTTTGGGCTAGTGGTGCAAGAATAACCAAACCCCGTAGAGAAGAGGGTGCGTGGGCTGTGGCAGTATGAGCAGAAACTCATGATGGGGGTTGTGGTTGTATGGTCTCTAGATGTCACTTAATTTTGGTTTCCAGTGGACGCAGAAGCTTATTATTTGGATTAATGGTCATGCATGAAGGGAGTTGTGGCCTGTGGAGAGAGAGCCTTGGAACCAAGACAGCTGGAGTAATGGGTATGGATTGGGGTTAGCTAGTGGCCTTAAGTCACCCCAGGACTTTCCAATGCACTTAACATAAAACCCAAATTTCTTATCAGTGCCTCCAAGACCTTGTATAACTGTCTCCTGCCTATGTTTCCAACCTCATTCCTCGCCTTGCTTCCAATACTCCAGCCCATCTGGCCTCCGTGACCATGACCAGACCTTTCCCCCATTCAGGTCTTGGTGTTTTCTTCTGTCTGTGATGCCCTCTTCCAAACTCTTCACATCTTCCTCCTGAGGTGGAATTTCTGTGCCCCTCCCCACCCTGTTTAAAGTAGCTCTGGTTCCCGGTTACTCTCTAGGCCATCAACCTGTTCATTTCCTTCCTAACTTCTATTTACCAATGACTAGGCAACAAATCACTCCAAAGCTTAGTGGTATAAAGCAAAAGCAATCATTTAATTATATCTCTAAGTTTCTTTAGGACAGGAATTGAGGAAAGGCTTGGCTGTGTGGTTTCTGCTCAGAGGCTCTTGTGCAGTTGCAGTCAGGAGGTGACTAGAGCTTCCCCAGCAGGCCTGGCTAAACATCACTCTTCTTCCTGTATTCCTCGTGGTCTCTCCACAGAGGCTAGGTTTAGCTTTTTCACAGCATATTGGCACCAGGGTGGTCCAACTGCTTACATGGTGGCTGGAAATTTGGTTTCCATTGGAAATCAAAATGGAGTGACCTCAAGAGACAGTACATCCACAACCAAAGTCACCAGTTTCTGCTCATACTGCCATGACCCACGTCTCCTTTATCTCAGAGATTTGTACCCTATGATTCTCTCCCACCCCGTGAGATTCTCTGCTGGGTTCCCTGAACCCTCTCAACCTTGCATTCTACTTTTTTATCTTCACATTTATTTCCCCTACAAGGAGCTGCATTTTCATATTTCCCCATAGGCCCTACCACCGAGTATATACTTCTTGAATGAATGACTTGCTAGAACAAACCCATGACATATGCACCAAATGTTTGACCGAGTAGCCCAATCTGCCCATTTAGTCAACTGTAATCTGCCACCTGTGTCCTTCACTGCATAGGTTGATGGGTTCTTCTGCCTGAAGTCCTTTGTGCCCAGGACCTTCAATTCATCTGCCCTGATTTCTGAGGTTTGTGAAGCTTGTTTTTTCAAACAGCATTTGAAATTATGAAGACACTCCTGTCATTTCAGCTCTGTGAGCAAAGAAGGGAGGTGGGGGGTGGAGGGGATGAGTTGGGGGCAGGGTGGACCGGGTGGTCGACTGGCTCTTATCATAACTGTTTAGTTTCATTTACATTTCTCTCTGGGTTGCTCAGGTCCAGGGCAGTGTTATTTGATGTTGAACACCTGTCTTCACACAGGGAGAGCTGCGGCTAGCCCTGCCAAGAGAGGCATTGACATTTCTGCTCTATAGAATTATGCGACAGCTAAAAGGTGAACACCCATGAGCTCCCGTCTGGTTCAGGGGAGTCTGACTCAAAAGGAGTCACCCCACTGATGATTTCAGAAGTACAACGTCTCTCCTTGGGCTTCGGTGCCTGCAGTAAAAGCAAGTTGTCTGTGTCCTGAAGTCATTTGAATTTGTTCATTGGCCATTTTTATAGGTCCCAATCCATTCTTTGATGTAACATGAGTGCGAGATGAGTTTTCTTTCTGTTGTGCTAAGCTGATTCTCCTAAAGTCCTTGGTCATGCTCAAGCACAGCTGTATTCAAATGGAAAGTTACGTGGCCCAGAGAGATTTCTGTCCTGAGAATGCAGAACAATTCACAGGTTACTGGATAGTAACAAATACATATGGGGAGCTTGAGAGTGGCGCTTCTCAAACTCTCATGTCCATACTAATTACCTGGACATTTTATAAAATGCAGATTCAGATACAATAGGTCTGGAGTGGGGCCTGAGACTCTGCATTTCTAACAAGCTTCTATGTGATGTTGACACCCTGGTCCAAGACCATACATGGTGTAGTAAGAGTCTAGTTTAGACTCCAGATTCTATAGCCTGTGCCCAAAGCATGGTCCCCAGACCAGCGGCACCCAGCATCACCTGGGAACTTGTGAAAAATGCAAATTCTCAGCTCTCACCCCAGACCTACTAGATCAGAAATTTCTGCAGTGATGCTCAGCACTGAACGTCTTAATTTCCTCCAGGAAATTCAGCCGCATCCTGAAGTCTGAGAAGGAAGGCACTCTCAAGATTCACTTAGGTGAACGAAAGAATTCCAGCCACTGTCTCCAAACTTAGATCTAACAATCAACAAGTCTAGAATCAATACGTTTGATGTATTTAACACAAATCTAGACTTTAGCACTTAAATTCATTTCAAAAATGTTTCACGCTCATCATCAAGTTGCAACTGCCATATAAAAATCCTCAGCCTTTTTTCACATTTAAAAAGATTAATCCTTTCAACCTTCATTTAAAGATCTTCTGATTCAATAATATGATCCTTGGCCACGTTCAAAACCCTGAAAGTCAAGCTCTTAATACCCTGGTATGGACACCAGGCCCAGGAGCACTGGAGTTCCTGAAGTCTAGGCACGTTTTTGTTTTTTTTGTTGTTGCAGGCTCCGGAAGCGCAGGCTCAGCGGCCACGGCTCACGGGCCCAGCCGCTCCGCGGCACGTGGGATCCTCCCGGACCGGGGCACGAACCCGTGTCCCCTGCATCGGCAGGCGGACTCTCAACCACTGCGCCACCAGGGAAGCCCTAGGCACGTCTCTGAACATTTCCAGTGGCCCTGGGGTTATCCCTAAAGGGAGGAGGATGGATGACTCGGTAATATGTCAGACTGAAAAAGGGTGGACTCAAGACTCATTTCTTCTATTTGAATGCAGTCAGCCAAACGGAGGACCTCCTGAAATGATTGGCAGCATCAGTAGGCTGGTAAGAATGAGCCTACCTTCCCAGAATAGGCTGGAGAAACATCTATGACCTCACACCTTGAGGCAAAATTTCCAGGGCTGCCAGGACTCTGTTAACTGTCTATCACCTCTGAAAGGGCAAAAGGGCAGGCAGGCTGCCCCTCAGGTCACCAGAGAAGGTAGAACCTGGAGCCTGTCCAGGCCACAAAGCACTGCCCCGGATGCCTGTGAATCAGGCCTAGAGCCTTCGTTACCTGCTCTGGTGTCGACTTTCACAACTGGGACCACTTTGCAATTTCAGTTTTAAGAGTGATCTTGGGGAGAAATACATAAAGCTCCGACTAATACCTTCTCGACTGTAACTATGCTAGTACGAGAATGTACAGCAATTGAAGAAAGCTGACGAATAATATGTTGGCCTCCTATAGCCCTTTTCATCTGAAGACCTCAAAGCACTACCCATATGACCTTGCTAATCCTTAAAATAACGTCTGAGAAATATATGGGAAATATTATTGTCTCCATTTCTCAGGCGGAAAAAAGAGGGCATCAGTGAATTCCCCAGGTCTCACTCTGAGCTCATAACTGGGCTCAAGACTGAGAGCCGGTAGAGAGATTCGGGGCATTGAGGGGTCCGGGAAGAAAGGGGGTGGAATATGGCAATCCGGAGAGAAAACAACTTTGGTTGTAATGTAAGCAACATGAATCACAGAATCAATAAAAGTACTAGGAAACAGAAAGGGGGGTGGCTTGGGGAATTTTATTTTGTCATTGTTTTGTTTCACAATACATTATTTTTCTATCTCCATGCTTTGCTTGAGTCTTTCCTCGGGTCAATGTAGGTTTGGGAGGGACAGGGCTGAAGGGAGGTCATTGCTCTCTCTCTCTCCACATTACTCAAGTTCATCTTCTGAGGTTCTGCCCAAAGGTCAGTGGCTAAGCTTCCACTTAAGATGTTGATCCTTACTTTCCTGATTGTTCCCTTGACTCCAACTTATTTTTCCCAATACTGTTTTTGTAATCCACATTGTATTTATGCAACAATTGCAAAAATTTCCCAAAGTGGTCATTGAGAATATTATCAAAGTATCTCAGATTTCCTGAACCGTTAAGTGAATATTTAAAACTTTTTTAGAATGGTGCAACTGCCTTTTTTCTTTCTTCCTTCCTTTCTTTCTTCCTTCCTTTCCTTCTTTCTTTCTTTTTCTTTCTCTCTGTCTCTGTCTCTCTCTCTTTCTTTCTTTCTTTTTTCCTATTTTAAAATGTCAAAGTCTTCCTGACATGCTTTGGCCATGGAAATGGAAGATATTTTCTCATTAGGTTAATTAATGGCTCTGCTTGGGTGGCATAATTTGGTGTAAGTTTCCTTTTAGAATTCTGTCATAACTAAAAAGGATCTTATTTTTGTTATGTTTTGTGGTGTCTTTAAATTTTTATGACTTCTACTTTGTTTAGTCTGTGTGTAATCCTTCTTTTGAAACCTAATGTCCTAGAAAATTTACAGTTTTCTCTCAAAACTGGCACTTTTTACATTTTACGGTGATTCCTGTTTCTTTGGTTCTCACTAGAACTTCATTTAAGTCCTTAAGGTGTAATTCGCAGCTCAGGGAATTTATGATTACGTCGTCAAAGTAAACTGCCCAAGTGCAATATATTAAACCTGACAAGACGCTGTTCATTAATCTTTGAAATATAGCCAGGTGTGATGTAGTGAAGTGAGCCTTCCAACTCAGAACCGCTGAAGAACTCGGAGCTGCCCCCCACAGGGGAGGATTCCTTCCTCCTCTCTGCCAAGGCCGCCTGGGTGGGGACCGAGAGGGCCAAATGCCCTTCCTTTGCCAACTGTGGTGTTCCCTGTCTCTGCTGGTGTTCTTTCAGCTCTGCAGCTTCTTACCTTCTTATGCATTTGTTCATTCAACAAGTATTTATTAAGAGCTTACTTTGGGTCAGGCACAAGATGGACCTGGAAAGCCTGTAGTAACCGAAACAGAAACAATCCCTTACTTCATGGGGCTTATAGTTTGAGGCTCTAGCCATAAGCAAAGGTCTCAAGACTCCTTTACTCAATGCCACCAAAGCCATGTGAAACAAACTACATTATCTGAACAGGCAGCATTTCTTCTCAGCCTCAGGTGTAGTTTTAATGCTAAGTAACTCCCAGTCTCTGCCAGTGAGATTGCAGTCCAGCCTGATGAGTGCTCTGATAGAGGTTTGCAAATGGCACTATCAAGGAAGAACAACCAAAGCCACCTTGGGATCAATCAGTGCTTGGTCAGAAAAGCAGAGACACAGAGGACAGGCTTGTGGTTGCCAAGGGGGAGAGGGGTGAGGGAAAGATGGAGTGGGAGTTTGAGATTAGCAGGTGCAAACTATTATATACGGAATGGATAAACAACAGGGTCCTATTGTATAGCACAGGGAACTATATTCAATAGCCTGTGATAAACCATAACAGAAAGGAATATGAAAAAGAATGTACATATGTATGTATAACTGAATCACTTTGCTGTACAGCAGAAATTAACACAACACTGTAAATCAACTCTACTTCAATAAAATAAATTAAAAAAAAAAGCAGAGTCTAGCTAATCACTGTGCAACAGCACCTCCAGAACAATGGGGAAAATCCGGATAAAAGGCAATACCTCTTAAACGCATTGTGGGTCTTCCCCAGACCCTTCTGTTTGTCTCTATAAAACATGGCGGGCTAAATTCCTTGTGGGATTCTGGATTGGATTCTGAAACAGAAATAGGACATGAGTGGAAAAACAGGTGAAACCTATAGAGTCTAGAATTTAGTTAATATTAATATCCCAATATTTATTTCTTAGTTTTGTCTAATGTACCATGGCAATGTAGACATTAACACTAGGGAAACAGGGTGAGGGATGTTTAGGAAATCTTTGTGTTTTCTAAATATTTAGAAATCTTTTCTATAATTCTAAAACTACTCCAAAATAAAAAGTTTACTTGAAAAATGTTTGCTTATGAAACAGAATCCTTAAAATGAACAATAAAAAGCTACTTTTGAAAAAAAACATAGTAGGTGTGGGAAAAAAAGATACAGCTCCCAATGACAAGCTACAAATTTTTCTTGAAACTAAGGAGAAATAGATCTAGAAACGCCCAACTCAGAAACTGGTATTCTACTAAAGACAATATTCTCATTGGATTTTCCCTTCTTCCTTTCATGCTACAGTGAGTGTGCTCTCACTGGTTTTAAGATCTCCTTTGAAGGCGTATGTGAAAAGGACAAGTGTGCAGAAGAATCATATGCCCCAAGTTAAGGAGGCAAGATTCCTATCGTTTTAAGTTTAAACCCTCTGAATTTATAACACTCATTCTTTCAATCATTACCACCTTCCCTAATTCACACACACACACACACACACACACACACACACTCCAGATCATTGCTGAGAAACAGCTAACTTGTCCTTTCCTTTCCTTGTCTGCATGCTCGCTCTTCATTTTCCTGTATTTGCCTGGCTGTATAGAAACTTCTTTTTAAGTAACACAACAAGGATTCATATGTGCAGACTGAAGATCTTTCTGACTTAGAATTACATTCAGGAAGAGTTGGCTTAAAGGGCAAAGACGGGGGGAGGGTAAATTAGGAGTTTCGGATTAACATATACACACTACTATATATAAAATAGATAACCAACAAGGACCTACTGTGTAGCACAGGGAACTCTACTCAATATTTTGTAACTACTTATAGGGGAAAATAATCTGAGAAAGAATAAATATCTATATATGTATGACTGAATCACTGTGCTATACACCTGAAACTAACACAATATTGTAAATCAACTATACTTCAATAAAAATATTAAACAGAAAAAGAACTGTATTGAGATACTTTTAAAAAAGAGCTGGCTTATGGCATCCAATAAGGGACTCTTGCTTTTGTTAGACTTGCGGCACCGTGAGGTCATTACACAATATGTACCGGACACACTCCCATTTACATTTTTTCAGGGAGAATTTTTCATTTCAGAATAGAAATGGTGGTGATGAAAGCTCTAATTTTTTTTTAAGCTAGCTGCATGCTTAAAAAGATCATGGTTTTGTAAACCATGTGTAAACCTTTGGACAGACTTCTGGCTGCAGTAAGGGACTTCCTCAAAGAGAAGCGTGAGCCTTGGAACATTCAAATGGTGCCTTGTTTAAGATGAAATTTTCTCCCCACCCAGAGAAATGGCTCGTAGAATTAGAATATTAGTGCTGGGAGGATTCCTAGACATCATCTACTATAATTTTATCATATTAAAGATGAGAAAAACAGGCCTGGGGACTCATGCCTTATCCAAGGCTTTAATGTCTCAGCTGAGCAAAAACCATACACCGGGTGCCAGGTCCACCGTTTCCTCCTCTGTGCCGCACTGGCCCATCATCCTGGGGCCCAAGCTCTCGGGGTTTTACTACGAATCTTCAAAACTTTTGCTTTGTGTTCCAGACTTTCTTTGTTTAAATGAAATAATGTGTGCAAAAAGTCATCCGTAAGCTGGGGCGTACCACACATGTGTCATTTGTAATTGATGCTTTTGTTATTGTCATTATTAGCTACAACGGGCTACGAGATCGACTGGACACATGCAAATTCTACAAATTAGGTGCTGGAAAGAAAGGCAGTTTCTACATGCTGACGATCGGCTTCTGCTCCAACCCTTCTGTTGCCCCTGCTTTCCCACGGGGTCCCATTCTCTTTAAGAATCTGCTTTTTAAAATTCCTTTCCTCCTTTCGCATTTTCATTCTCTCTTTTTTTAATATCTATAAGCCCACAAGGAGGACTCACTGGAGAACAGAGCCCAGGTTTCTAGAAAGGCTCTGCAAAGAGGAAGTAAAGCCACATCACACCATTCATCTGCCAAAAGTAATAAACCCAGCCAGCCTCAGCGCCCTCTCAACTTCGTCAGCAACTAAGGAAAGGAAAAAAAAAAAAAATGCAGGCAAAGAATGCCAGGCAAATCAAACCATGGGAAAAATAACACCTTCAAACTCAGGGCAAAATGCTCCTTTCCAATCCTTGCTGCCGATGCTGCGTCCGGTATGCTTGGCGGGGGTGTGCCGCGCTTGGAACAAGATGCGGAACCCAGGTTAGGGAGAAGATTTTGGCCAGAGAGACTGGTTGTTAATTTTTAATTCATGGTTGTAAAGCCTGAGAAATCTCACTATGATTTAGTTTCATACAACAATCAACACAAATCCATATAAGAGGGTTCCTTCCACAGCTTTAAGAAACACTCCTCTGATTTCCCACAAATCATATAAATTCATTGCTCTTCAAATCAGTGTGCTGATCATTAATGAGTAGAATCAATGATAAACTCAAGGTTCAACATTCCAATATTTGCCCCAAACAGAAACTGCTGTGGGGATTCCAACCTGGAGAGGCCATTCTTGATTCTTTCCTTTTTTCCAACTTGAATCCACCTGCCTTTTCTCTCTCAAATCACTTAGAAGATCATTTGTAGGTGAGTAAAAAAGCCCACCTTCTTAATATCGGCTTGCTTCTTTCCAGTTAACCAAGAGCAGTGACTGAGAGAAAAAACAGTTATGATGAAGCCCGGAAATATAGGGCTTTGCATTAAAAATCCAATAATCTGGATTTTAATCCTTTCTCTACCACGAACTCACCGTGTGGCATCTCTAGGTTCTCAAATCCCTTCTGGGTCCATCGACATTCTGTTTTAATAACAGGGATAATTTCTTCCAGCTCTAATCTTATTTTATTATCCCTGAAATTAGATTTCTATCACACAGGCAAAAATATCTTCACAAATGGCTGACACATGGGTGGAGAAAAGCCATGATTATATCTCTAGAGATGGGTTTAATGAGGAAAACCAAAGTTCTGAGAACAGGGAAAAAAAGTCTTCCTGATTAGGACACTTCTGTTTCTATCCATTTCCCATTCACCAAACATTGTCTTTAACTGTTGCTTTCTGTACTCAGCATTTCTTCCAGGAGAGAGTGAAAACAGCAGAAAACCCAGGTACATCCAGGGAAGTTTTTTTCTACAGTGATTAAAAAATCAACCAAGGAGATAACCTTTTGGAGTCATTGCTTCACAGTTAATCCTTGTTTTAAAACAGGTTCTATCATGAATTGTTAGAGGAGGGAGCTAGCATGCACCGAGGCACCCTCTGCGTCAGAATGACTACTCCGTGGGTAATGTTCATGGACTCATCTATCACAGCACTTAAAGAGAGACAGTAGGGTATAACCCATCTTACAGAGGTAGGAAACTAAGGCACGAAGTATAACAACTTGTCCAAAGTCATTTATATGTAATAGAAGCGGGAACAGAAATTTAAACCAATTGTGTCTAATTATCAAACCTTTCCTCTACAACATATGAGCTTGTTTACACAGTGCTTTGCCACTTAGAAAAGATTAGCTTACAAGGACCTACTGTACAGCACAGGAAACTATATTCAATATCTTATCATAATCTATAATAGAAAAGAACCTGAAAAAAAAAAAAGAACCTGAAAAAGAATATATATGCACATATATATAAAACGGAATCGTTTTGCTGTAAACCTGAAACATTGTATATCAACTATACTTCAATTTTTTTAATTTGAAAATTAAAAATTTTAAAAAATTCTAAAAGAAAAAATTTTTAAAAAGATTAGCTTATTAATGGTACCTAAGTTAAGTTTCCTTTCTTAAGACAAACTGCACACAGAGTCATGTCATTATAATGCTTTACTTAAACCGTCGAGCACCACTTCTTGGATTCGAGGAGTACTAACATAAATTCAAAACAAAAAAGAGTATTTTGTATTTTACAAGCACGAAAACCAATGGGTGATGGATCGCCCTTGTGAAGGATCCAACAGATGTTTCAAAAGCCACCCAAGGGATTACCCAGCAGACTGAGAAGACTTCACACTGGCCGTTCTTTCAAGTATTTCCCTACCTCACCCTGCATTCAACCCGGAGAGTTTCAAGGGGCAAAAGAAGCAGGAAGGAGCAGCATGGCGGGCAGGGTAGTAGGTCAAAGGCATGCCTTGTGGCATGGAGGGGCCACCCCAGTGAAAATCAAAGAACCACCCCTGAGAGCTTTGTTTTCAGCCGTGAGAGGCATTTTGAAGTTCACTGGTTGGGATTAAACTCCCCAAACATCCTTCATCCCATCCCCCCCTCTATTTGTCTACTTCTCACCACCTCCCATATCTGACAAAACCCAAGGCTATTAGGGGGACCTGGCAGGAGGAGCTTCCAGGTGTCCTGCCCCGAGGGATTAGAAGAGCTCAGGTTTCAGCTCAGGACTGTCCCACCCATTTTCTCCTCAGTACTGCACCCATCACTCACCCTGACAGGCACATCTCATACCCTTGGCTGTCTTCACAGGAGGAGTTTATAAATAAGGGCACCTGTCTGTGGAAGCCAGACATTCATAGGCAGAGCAAGGAGACAATAGATTACATGTTTGGGGAGTTTCTGTGCCTGAACTTTCCCAACAGCTGGATCTGCACTACAGAGGCTTTTGTGAGGTTTTGTGTTACAGGAGAAAGAGAGAAACAGGTTCCTTATCTTAGTATTAGAAACACATCTGCAAACCTGTCACATTCTCCAGCAAGTGAACCAAAGGTAAACATTTCATAGTACTTGGAACTCTACCCCTTCTCTGTTAAGGAAGGTTAAAACATGCTGGTTAAATGAAAAGTTTGGCTGAAACTAGATTCTTCGCCAAACACCAAAGGAGGTTGCAATTTCAAGAATTTTTCTCCTTGGACGTAATCATGAATATTAAGTATTGGTACCCAAGTGCTAGAGTAACACACTAAAGACCACCCATCAACTTAATTCCAAAGGCTTATTGCATGTAACTCAAGCTCCAGTTATCTGAGAGTAAGTGATGCTATTCGCAACTGCCCATAACAAAAGCCAAAGGTCAAATTATAGCAATTTGACCTTTTCATTTTTCACTGGTTTATTTTTCAGATAGCTGGGAAAATATTTTCCACTTCTATTTGATGACATGATCTCTAAAGCATGTTGACTAGCTTAATTAGCCAGGATCACCCCAAATGCCACTTACAATGAATCATGGGCCCAAAAGGCCCTTGTTCAGTGATGAAATTAAAGCAAAACATAATTTGAACCCAATATTCCACAAGGTTCTAATTCATATAAGCAGTGGACTTTCTCTTACAGTTGTAGTGTTTGCTACATCCTAGTATCATTCCTTTCATTTCTTTTCATGCATTTTCATTCTATTCAGGCTCCAACACTCCAACTTTCTTCCACCAGTCCCAGCACTGCGTCCTCCACCCTTGCCATTTTAGATGGCAATGAAAGATTCTATCCTTTGTCATTTCAAAGTCCAAAGTGCATTCCTCTTTCTTCCCCAAAACAGGAAACCACAGATGGTTCAGTCGATGATCTGTGACTAAATCATTCCGCAATTGAGACATGATGCCAAAAGAAAAACACATTCTTAACGCATTGTTTGCCTGGAAAAATAAACTGCATAACAGGGAGAAATGTAGAGCAAGGTAATCATAGAAACCCAGAGGCATAATCCAGTTAGGTCCCTTGACCTGCACTGGATGTTGACAATTCTAATTTCTCTGTTCCAAGAGAACTTTCTGGGACACATTTGCAACAGTGCTTAAAAGTCCTGCCACTTAGGGCTTCCCTAGTGGTGCAGTGGTTGAGAATCCACCTGCCAATGCAGGGGACACAGGTTAGAGCCCTGGTCCAGGAAGATCCCACATGCCACAGAGCAACAAAGCCCATGCGCCACAACTACTGAAGCCTGCATGCTGCAACTACTGAAGCTCGTGCCCCTAGAGCCCATGCTCTGCAACAAGAGAAGCCACCACAATCAGAAGCCCATGCACCGCAACAAAGAGCAGCCCCCGCTCGCCACAACTAGAGGAAGCCCACGCGCAGCAGCGAAGACCCAACGCAGCCAAAAATTAGTTAATTATTTATTTTTTAAAAAAGTCCTACCACTACTTAGTGGAAGAATTAAATAAAACAGACCTCAGGAAAAAAAAAACAACAAAAAAAACAGACCTCAGGTAACCTGCTACATGGAGAGACCTTGGGAAAAAAATAACTCCTCTATCAATAAGTCTTCCCTTAAAAAAAAAAAACATACCATGTTAGCATTAGACCTGATTTTTAATAAAGTGTCAAGATGCACCAAAATGGGTCATTTTACTCCTCACTGTTCAAATGCATGACATTCAAGCTAAGAAAGACTTGAGTTCAAGCCCTCAGAACTATGGGTGAAATCCACAAAATAGCTTATGGTAATCGCTCTGTTAATCTGCTTTGGTTGACAGTTTTCAAAATGGATTCCACAGAACTAAGAAATAAACCAAATCCATTCCACTTTTCCCTGGTAGAGGGCACTCAACTAGGCACTTAATCCTGCAAAAGCTCAGCAGGAGGACTCTTTATAAAAGGGATTTCTTTAGTTGGCTAAGGGAAAATATCCTGTCTGAATAGGCAGGTAGATCATTAGTGGCCAGACCTCCCAGATAGCCCCTAAGTTTCTGAGAAAACTTCCTGATGAGTCATGCTAAGAAGGAACACTCCAGAAAGGCTTGGAGCAAAGTACTATTCTCAAGTAAGATCTACAATGCATGCTTGGCCCCAGTGATAGCAAAGGATGTGGTATGACAGCAATCAATTCCTCAGTGACTTGAAGGGGTAGACTTGCCCTTTCCCTACCTGGCCGAGGAAACATGAGAGCTGTGATGGACAGGATCAGAAATAGTGTGTGATTACAGCACACTACAGATAGATGTGTTTCTATGATGTAAGGCCACTAAACACACTTTCCACGTGCCAAGGCCTACTCTAGATTCTACTTTGTCTGTGATTAAATGGAAAATGCTATTAGGAAAATGCCTACTAGTTCTTTCTAAACGTCCAGGGCTATTTGGAGGGAAGCAACATTTGCTTCTGGTAAGAAAATTATGACTCCAGACTTCATTAGTTGTATCTTCGATTCCAGCTCCTATCTGTGGGATAAATAATCTACTGGCCAACACTTGTAGGTAAATGATCTACCAGTGAACACTTGTGAGGTTTAAATTAATATGTACAAAACACTTTAAAAGGAGTTATGAAAGATAATCCTACCACTCAATATTCAAGAATTATGTTCTGTGCCTTTATCCAAGTTTTCCATTATTTGTTCAGTTTTGGGGGTTTTATTTTGGTGGTTGTTGTTTTTTGGGGTTTTTTTTGCTGCATTGAGTCTTCGTTGCTGCATGCGGGCTTCCTCCAGTTGCGGCGAGCAGGGGCTATTCTTCATTGCGGTGTGCGTGCTTCTCATTGCGGTGGCTTCTCTTTGCTGTGGAGCACAGGCTTTAGGCACGTGGGCTCAGTAGTTGTGGCTCACGGGCTCTAGAGCACAAGCTCAGTAGTTGTGGTGCACGGGCGTTGTTGCTCCATGGCATGTGGGACCTTCCCGGACCAGGGCTCGAACCCATGTCCCCTGCATTGGCAGGTGGATTCTTAACCACTGCACAACCAGGTAAGTTCCCTTGTTCAGTTTTTTAAACAAACACCATTGTTTGCAGATCCAGATTTGATTTCAGAAAGAATTTATTTCATAATTTAAACTGAAGTGCTTTTCATAATTTAATTATTAGTATTGCTACATTCAGGAAGGGTTTTTTCCATCACTCTTACGGAAAAGTTTTTTTTTTCAGTTTTAAAAACAAGAGAACTTTTTAAACTGGTTTAAAATAAAAGGACTACAGTATTTTCCAGAGAACATGAAATATTTTCATAATAAAGAGTCATTATTGTTTTATCATTTTATCAGTCATTTCTAATGATTTTCATAGCCACTCAGATGGTTACATGGTCTTCTTTCTGAAAGAAATAAATGAGAAACCAAAATGAACCTGAGACCTGCCATACAAGAAATACTAAAGAGTATACTAAAATGAAATTAAAAGACAAAGCAGTGGCAAATCTATATGAGAAAAATAAGTGCCAGTAAAGGTAACGACATAGGTAAAAATAAAAGACCGAATAAATAAAATTTTGTTTATAACTCATTTTTTTCCTATCTGATTCAAAAGACAACTGCACCTAACAATGGCACACCAAAATACATGACACAACAACTGTCAAGATTGAAGGGAGATAGACAGTTCAACAGCAGTTGGGGATTTCATACTCCACTTACAGTAAGAGATAGGACAACTAGACAAAACGTCAGCAAGTAAATCAAAGACTGGAATAGCATTATAAGCCAACTACACCTAACAGAGATTTATAGAACACTCCACCCAACAACAGGACAATGAACATTCTCTTCAATTGTACCTGAAACATTCTCCAGGTGAGACCATATGTTAGGACATAAAATAAGTATCAATAAATTTAAAAGGATTGAAATCATACAAAGTATGTTCTCTGACCACAACAGAATGAAATGAGAAATCAATAACAGAAGAAAATTGGAAAAATTCACAAGTACGTGAAAATCAAACAACACATTCTTAAAAAAAAACAATGTTTCAAGGAAGAAATCATGAGGAAATTAGAAAATGCTTTGAGATGAATGAATACAGCATACCCAAACTTATGGAAGCAGTTGTTAGAGGGAAATTTATAGCTATAAGTGCCTATATTAAGAAAAAAGAAAGGTCTCAGATCTATAACCCATCCTTCCACCTTTAGAGGAACAAACTAAATGCAAAGAAAGTTTTCCTTTTGATGAAACTAACAAGTTGATCCTAAAATTCATACGGAATTGCAAGAAACTCAAAATAGCCAAAATAATCTTGCAAAAGAACAAAGTTGGAGGATTTATGCTTCCCAATTTCAAATTTACTATAAAGCTACAGTAATCAAGACTTTGTGGTGCTTGCATAAAGATAGATATAGATCAATCATCTGGAATTGAGAGTCCAAAAATATACCCATACATCTATGGTCAGTTGATTTAGAAAAGGGTGCCAAGACCATTCAATGAGGAAAATAGTCTTTTCAACAAATGGTATACAGAACACAATGAATTCTTACAATTAAACAATAAAAAGACAAATAACCCCATTAAAAATTTAACAAAGGATTTGAATAGATATTTCTCCAAAGAAAATATATAAATGGTCAATAAGCACATGAAAAGATGTGCAACATCATTACTCATTAGAGAAATGCAAATAAAAACCACAAGATATCACTTTACAACCACTAGGATGACTATAACAAAAGACTGATAATAGCAAATATTGATGAGGATGTGGAGTATTAAAACCTTCAGACATTGCTAGTGGGTGTTTAAAGTGATGCAGCCTCTGTGGAATACAGTAAGTCCCCTACATACGAACCTTCAAGTTTCGAACCTTCAAAAATGTGAACATGGGTTCACATGTCCAATCACGTGAGTTAGTTCACGTCTGGAGTACATTGTCACGTGTTTGTACCCTCTACCAGTGGCTGTGTTTTTGTGTACTTTGCCATACAGTACTGTATAGAGTACAGTGGTACAGTATTTTTATTTCAAGCCCAGGATGTCCAGAATCAAATGTAAAAGCAGCAGTGATGTAGCTGGTACTACGATACTTTTCAAGGTACTGTACTGTAAGATTAAAAATGTTTTCTTTATCTTTTGCATTTGTTTTTTATGTATTATTTGTGTGAAAAGAATTATAAACCTATTACAGTACAGTACTATATAGCTGATTGTGTTAGTTGGGTACCTAGGCTAACTTTGTTGGACGTACAAACAAATTGGACTTAAGGATGTGTTCTCAGAACCGAACTCAATTGTATGTAGGGGATTTACTGTATAGTTTGGCGCTTCCTCAAAATGTTAAACAAGGATTTAACACGTGACCCAGCAATTTTACTCTTAGATATATGGCTTCAAGAGTGACACCTCTAAGGCTTGTTCTGTACCCTCTCCCAGGGGTCTCCTGTGGGAATGCGCCCCAGTTAGTTGCCTACAATGGTAGCCTGCTTCCTAACACAAGTTTTCTGTTTCACTTCTCTACTCCCCTACTATTTATCCAGAAAAACACATCAAGCTGTATATGGGTGTATCAGTCTGCTAGGGCTGCCATAACAAACTACCACCAACTGGGTGGCTTAAACAACAAAAATGTATTAGCTCACAGTTCTGGAGGTTAGAAGTCTGAGATCAAAGTGTTGGCAGCATTGGTTTTTCTCTGAGGCCTTGTTCCTTGGCTTGCAGATGGCCATCTCTCTGTATGTCTTCATATTATCTTCCCTCTGTGTCCTAATCTTCTCTTCTTAAAAGGACACCAGTCATGTTGTATTAGGGCCCACCTTAATGGTCTCATTTTAACTTAATTACTTCTTTAAAGGTCCTACTCCAAACACAATCACATTCTGAGGTACTGGGAGTTACGAATTTGGGGTGGAGGGATTCAACCCATAATAGTAGGTGTCTGTGTACTGTGTCATTTTTTGTCTTTAGAGGCAAAATGCTTTCCAAATAGTAGATTTCCCCACCTTCCTCTTCTCCACAGATTAGTATAATAGGGACTACAGAATAGCATCCTTTCTTTAAGATTCAAGCCTCGGCATTGTAGAGTGGGCCAAGCTTCCTCTCCCAAAAGAACTAAAGGAAAGAGATTGCTAACAAAGGAGAATGAAAATACCACAATAGGAAGAAATCTGTGAGCTTCCTGAGAAACATGGCCATGTTCTTGACAAAGAATCCTACCACAGTCCTAACAGAGAAGGGAATTAGGTCCTAGTTTTGAGTCTCCATGAGAAACACCAGCTAGCAGCTCTGGTGGTCCTCACCTCATCGTCCCTGGAGATTTGATATGACAGACTCACTTTGTATATGAAGATTGCATTACACACTCATTCCTTCGTGACTTAAATGAGGACACTGAGGTCCAGTGAATAATGCTGGGCACTCTTCATTCTTCAGATGGACAGGGAGAATGTGATTGGCTCTGTATGAGGGGAAACTGTGATGATAGCGTGATTTATGACCAGCAGAGCTGATGTGGTTATTATTCATTGTTATGCTATAAACACACAGAGAAATACACATATGCCACATCACGAGCCAGTGTCATCTCAGCTATTTGGTGATATTGTGATCCAGGACTCAAGAAAACATTTCATTGAGGAGACTGATGGAATGCAGTGATCAAAGAGGCAATGAAATTTGCTTATTTCTGCCTAACAGATGACCTGTTAGCTACAGAGACGATCTCCACTCAACTCTGCACCTTTTGTGTTCTGCCATAGCAGTGCCATCTTTCCTTACCACTGGGATTTATGGCTCTTCTGGGCTTCCTTCCTGTACGTATTTCATAACTCAGGAAGCATGCTGAGATACAAATAGAGATTTCTTGGTCAGGAAGCCAAGCCAAGTGTGTTTGCTTCCTGCTGCATGGCCACAGGGTCTTTTTTTTTTTTTTAATAGAACTTTCTCTGCTCTCCTGATCTTTCCAGATCCATGGCAATCTGGGTCCTGTTTTCTCTTCCCCAGATGCACTTTCTTCAGTTGTTGCCTTTTTTCAATCAATTTCCAGATGTTGTTGCATATTCTTTTTATTTTCAGCACAGTTTGTCCTTTCCTGAACTTCTGCATAGTTCCCTTCTATACCACCTTCGCTCCCCTCCAGATGAATTCCAGAAGCCTGCTGCAATTACACCAAATTTAGTTGGCTCTTTCATGCACCAGCTGAGGGTGCCCCAGCCCTGAAGGTGAAAGGGATGATGGGTCTGCAGGAGAAGCCCCTTCTGAGTGAGTTCCCAGCTGATAGCCAGCTGCGGTTGAGGTCCGGGCCCACAATTGTGTAAAGGTCTCTATAGAGAGGAAGAATGTTCACTGGGGCCCTGCTGTCCAAACTGAGGTTTGTTTTAGAACTTCTTTTTTTTTTAAATACTCTCTTTGTGCAAATATCAAACCAGTAAGCCAGAAATGTTTTTTAAATTATCGTTGAACAATATAAAAATTGTAACGAGGTCTTGCCTTTCTGTAATTGTTCTTGCATTTGGCACGATTTGGAAATGACAGCTTCCACATAAATTACTTTTTTAGACAATTGAAACATGTCTTTAAGTCCCAAATCATTGCAAATCTTAACCATTTTTACATAAATCTTTCTAGACTGCATTACATTTTAGAGTGTGCTGATCATAATCTAATGTTTCCCTAATGATTCAAGGTCAAGGTTATGAATATCAGCAGCCATGCCCTAAGGTTTAGGAGCTGTTAGTCTACTTTCCCTTACACCAGGGTTTCTCAAATTGCTGTTGTTGACATTGGACCGGATAAGCCTTTGTTGTGGGAATATGGTCCATGCATTGTAGGATGTTTAGTAGCATCTCTGGCCTCTACCCTCTAGATGCCAGTAGCACACCCTTACCCCCAGTGGTGAAAACCAATAATGTCTTAAGGACAAAAAATACACCATTATCAAATATTTTCAACATTGTTCTGGAGGCTCTAGTCAAGTGCAATAGGAAAGGAAAGGAAGGAAAAGGTATGAGGATTGGAAAAGAAGAAAAATGCTCTACTTTTATTTGCAGAAAACATGACTATATACATGGAAAATCAAAAACAATCTGCAGGGCTTCCCTGGTGGCGCAGTGGTTGAGAGTCCGCCTGCCGATGCAGGGGACACGGGTTTGTGCCCCAGTCCAGGAAGATCCCACATGCCGCGGAGCAGCTAGGCCCGTGAGCCATGGCCGCTGAGCCTGCATGCCCGGAGCCTGTGCTCCGCAACGGGAGAGGCCACAACAGTGAGAGGCCCGCGTACCGCAAAAAAAAAAAAAAACAATCTGCAAACTATGAGAATAAGTGAATTTAAAGTGTCACTAAAAACAAAATCGGTACACAAAAATTAATTGTATTTTTAGGATGTAACAAACAACCAGTAAGTGAAATTTTTGAAAATACTATATACAATTTTATTCAAAAATCAAATAACTAGAAATGAATCTATCAAAAGATGTGTATGACCATTACACTGAAAACTACAAAATATTAAAGAGAAATTAAAGACCTAAATAAATTGAGAGACACAACATGTCAACAGATTGGAAGAATTCAAGACCATTAAGATATTAATTCTCCCCAAATTTATCTACAGATTCAATGAAATCCAAAACCAAATTCCATCAGGGATCTTTTTTTGTTTTTTGTTTTTGAAATTGACAAATGAATCTAAAATTTATATGGAAATTTAAAGAACTTAGTAAAACAATCTTGAAGTAGAGCAAATTTGGAGGAATAATACTACCAGACTGTAAGACCTAGTATAAAGCTACAGTAATTAAGACAGTGTAACATTGACAATGGAACAAAAAAACAGAATCACATTTAAACCCACCCATATACAATCAAATGATTTACCCAAAAAATGCCACTGAAATTCTGTAGGGAAAAGATGAAAATTTTAGTAAATAACGCTGGAGCAATTAGATATCCATATTAAAAAAAAAAGTAAAGCTTGATGCCTACTTCATTCCATACACCAAAATTAATTTGGTGTTCTTCATGGACAAAAATATAAAAAGTAAAAGCATTAAAAAAACTTTTGAAGAAAATATAGAATATCGTCATGACCTTGGAGTAAGCAAAGATTTCTTAAGCAGGATGCAAAAGGCACTAACTATAAAGGAAAAAAAATTGTTAAATTAGATTTAATTAATCTTAAGCATTTTTATTCATCAGAAGACATCAGTAAGAGATGAAAAGACAGATCATAGAGTGGAAGAAGATACCTACAATACAAAAATCCAACAAGGGACTTTTATGCAGAATGTGCTTTTAAAAAGCAATTTAAAATAGAGCAAAAAAAAAAAAAAAAAAAAGACCAGATATGTTATAAAAGACACACAAATGGCCAATGAATATATGAAAAGGTGCCCCAATTCATTACTCATCAGCACAAGCAAATTTAAACCACAAAGAGAGACATCACACATCCAGCAAAATGGCAAAATTGAAAAGACTGATAAACCAAGAGTTAACAAGAATGTGGAACAACTGCATTGTTGGTGAAGTATAAATTGGTAAAACCTCTTTGGAAAACTGGAAGTATCTCCTAAAGCAAAATATCTACCCAATGCATGACCCAGCAATTACACTTCCAAGTGTGTACCCAAAAGAAATAAATATATATGTTACTAAAAAGATATGAACAACACTGCTCATAGCAGCTTGATTCATAATAGGTAAAAACTAGAAATAACATAAATGTCCATCAACAAGATAGTGAATAAGTTACATAGCATAGTCATATAATAGAATACTACACAGCAATAAAAAAAAAAACTACTGCAGTGATATGCTCAAAAACATTTAACAACTGGCTCCCCAAGGAGGAGAAAAGTCCTGACTGGTAGTTTATTCTAATTTTTGTGGTATAAATACTCCCAACATGGCCAATTTCAAGTTATCAACATGAAGTCACAGAATTCAGAAGGAAAGGCACACAACTGCAAGTTGGTATGAGTCAGCTTCAGCCCTCTGCTGCTTTACTGATACATGTAACAACATTGATGAATCCCTCAGAGGCTATGTTGAGTGAAATAAGCCAGAAACAAAAGACTGCATAATAATTATCTTTCTATTAATCAAAAGAACAAGCAAATTATTTGATGATGATAGAAATCAGAAGAGATCACTATTGGAAATTGGCATTGGCATGGAAGGAAAACTTCTTTCTGGAATGCTAGATATATTCTACACCTTGATTTATCTAGTGATTAGATAGATGTATAGACAGATATCTAGGGATGTAAGGAGGTAGGTAAGTAGATGGGTAGATAGATGTAAAAATTCATCAAGCTGTAAACTTAAAATTAGTGTTTTACACACTTTAAATATGTTATACATCCATTTAAAATGCTTTAAAAACAAGATACTGCTGGGTAAACATGGAAAATTGAGCACACACATCTCTTTTTGGTTCATTCTGAAACCTAATTAAAGGAATAGCTTTTAAGGCAACAATCTACAAGCATGGGGAGAATATGAAAAGACACTATAAAATATCTGAAGCTAGAAAGCCACTGGACAAGAGTTAAATAACTGTACCGAGAAGAATAAATCCTAAGCCACCAGTAGAGAAAGCCAATACTAACCTAGTGTACACCACGGAATCTCCAAGAAGTTCATGAATTAGTGCAGAAGCTACTATTGAAAATGGAAACAGGTGAATGGTGCCAAACTAAGGAAGGTTTGTTGACAGATTCCCAGGAGGAAAAACAGGTCAAATATAAAAATTCAGGAATCAGAATGTCCTCCATGTTTTTATAAGCAACACTGGAATCTAGAGGACAATTGAGAAATGTTTTTTAAAATTATTAAGAAAAGGATTTATAACTAGGCATATATATGCAAAGAAACTAACAATAAAGTGTGATGTAGAAGAAAAGAATATTTTAGACATGCAAGATCTCATAAATCTATCTCCCACAGATCCTTTCTCAGGAAGTTATTAGAGGCTATATTCTACCAAACTGAAGAGGTACACAAAGAAAGAGTAATACATAGGATTCTGAAGACAGGAAATTCAGAGCCAAAAGGAATTCTGAACTGATGGTGCTGGTGATCCTAGAATGACCTCTCTTCAGTAACAGAGGACAACCTGTCCATATTAGAACTCCTAAAAGGATTGAAATTCCTTCAAAAATGTGAAACTGTACCATAAGTACCTGTTATATCTAACATCAGGAGATGCTCAGTTGGCAGTGTTTGGAGCTGGAAATATACCTAGAAAACTAAGCAAATGATCTCCCATCCCAAAGAAAATTAACTCCCAGAAAACATAAAACACAAGTAGTTGTCTGTCATAGGCTATTTCATAGCCTTTGTAAATTCATAAAGACAAAAGCAATAAAGACTGCTCTCAACAAAATAAATATACAACTATTCTGAGAAGGTATACTGAGGATAGAAAGTATGCATGTATGTTTGACACAGGGAAAAGATAGTCAAAGCTTCATTCTCCCTTAAGAAAGATGAATAGTAATGCCTACAACTGGGGATCAAGAGGTAGCAGTACAGCATGTTATTTAGACACATACAAATTAAATAACAAAAAAAAATAGCTAAAAGAAATTAGTTCCCTTTGGGTAGGAGGAATGTAAACCAGAAGGCAGGATCTGTTACTGTTTTTCTTTAACCATCTTTGTAGAACTATTTGATTCTTTAAACTACATAAATGTAAAATTTTGAAGGAAATGTTTTTTAAAAATGGTAAAAAGATTTGAAAAAGTAATGTGCAGATATAGAATATGAGGCAGACATAAAAAAATTAGAAATCTTAGAAATCAAATATAAATTATTTAAATAAAAAACTCTATAAGTGCCCCCACATATACAGACAACTAATTTTCAACAAAGGTACAAAGGCTATTGACTGGAGAAAAGATAGTCTTCTTGACAACAGATGCAAAAAAAAAAAATGAACTTTGATCTATACCTGTACCACATGCAAAAATTAAGTCAAAATGGATCACAGACCCAAAGATAAAAACTTAAAACTATAAAACTTCTTGAAGAAATCATAGGAGAAATTCCATGTTCTTGGGTTAGGTAAAGTGTTTTTTTAATATGTGACACCAAAAACATGATCCATAAATAAATAAATTGATAAGTTGGATTTCATCACAATTTAAAAGTTCTGCTCTTTGGAAAACACTCTTAGCAGAATGAAAAAATAAGCCAGAGACTGGGATAAAGTATTTACAAAATATATAACTAAGAATAGACTTGAATACAGAATAAATAAGGAACTCTCAAAACTGAATAATAGAAAAACAAACACAACAAAAACAACAGCAAAAATGAACAAAATGTTTGAACAGACACTTAACCAAAGAAGATATGCAGATGGCAAATAAACACCTTCAGAGGTGCTCGACATCATTAGTCATTTGGAAAATGTAAATTAAAACTACAATAATATACCACTATGCATCTATTATAAAGGCTAAAATTTATTATTATTATTTTTTTAAATTTAATTATTTATTTATGGCTGTGTTGGGTCTTCGTTTTTGTGCGAGGGCTTTCTCTAGTTGTGGCAAGCGGGGGCCACTCTTCATCGCGGTGCGCAGGCCTTTCACTATCACGGCCTCTCTTGTTCTCTGCGGAGCACAGGCTCTAGACACACAGGCTCAGTAACTGTGGCTCACGGGCCCAGCTGCTCCCCGGCATGTGGGATCTTCCCAGACCAGGGCTCGAACCCGTGTCCCCTGCGTTGGCAGGCAGACTCTCAACCACTGCGCCACCAGGGAAGGGCTAAAATTTAAAAGGCTGATCATACCAAATGTTGGTGAAGATGTGGAAAAAGGAGAAATCTCATAAACTGCTAGAGGGAATCTGAAATAGTACAACCACTTTCAAAACAGTTTGGCAGTTTTCTTAAATAATTAAACACACATCTATCTATCACTCAATCACCATATTCCACTCCTATCTATTGACTCAACAGAAATGTAAGCATATGCCCATACAAAAATTTGTACAGGAATGTCCATAGCAACTTTATTTTTAATAACCAAAAATGGGAAACAATCCCAAATGTCCATCTACAGGTGAATATATAACTATGGTGTATCAATACAATGAAATGTTCTTTAGTTATGAAAAGGAATGAACTATTGATACACACTACAACATGGATGAACTTAAGAATAATTATGCTGAGAGAAAGAAACTAGACAAAAGAAAAAAAGAGTATACATCATAATGCATTATTTCATTTATATAAATTTCTATAAAATTAACACTAATTCTAATTTGGTCAGTTAATTATTTATTCATCTGGTCAATCTACAACAAAGGAGGCAAGGATATACAATGGAGAAAAGACAGTCTCTTCAAAAAATGATACTGGGAAAACTAGACAGCTACATGTAAAAGAACAAAATTAGAACATTCTCTAACACTGTATACAAAAATAAACTCAAAATGGATTAAAGACCTAAATGTAAGACTATACTATAAAACTCCTAAAGGAAAACATAGGCAGAACACTCTTTGACATAAATTGCAGCGAGAATTTTTGGATCCATTTCCTAAAGTAAAGGAAATAAAAGCAAAAATAAGCAAATGGGACTTAACTAAACTTAAAGGCTTTTGCACAGCAAAGGAAACCACTGACAGAATGAAAACAACCTACTTAATGCAAGAAAATATTTGCAAATGATATGACTGATAAGGGATTAATATTCAACATATATAAACAACTCACACAAATCAACATCAAAAAAACAAACAACTCGATTAAAAAATGGGCAGAGCTGAAGAGACATTTTTCCAAAGAGGAAATGCAGATGGCCAACAGACACATGAAAAGACGAGCAACATTGCTAATCACTAGGGAAATGCAAATCAAAATCATAATGAAATATCACCTCACACCTGTCAGAATAGCTATCATCAAAAAGAACACAAATAACAAATGTTGGGAGAAAAAGGAACTCTCCTCACTGTTGATGGGAATGTGAATTGGTGCAGCCACTGTGGAAAAAGGTATGGAGGTGTCTCGAAAAACTAAAAATAGAACTACCGTATGACTCAGCAATTCCACTCCTGGGTATATATCTGGAAAAACCAAAAACACTAATTTGAAAAAGATACATGCACCCCAATGTTCATAGCAGCATTATTTACAATTGCCAAGATATGGAACCAACATAAGTGTCCACCAACAGATGAATAGATAAACAACATGTGGTATATATATATATGAATACTACTCAGCCATAAAAAAATAAAAAATTTTGCCATTAGCAGCAATATCGGTGGACTTGGAGGGCATTATGTTAAGTGAAATAAGTCAGATAGAGAGAGACAAATACTGTATGATATCACTTATATGTGGAATCTAAAAAAATACAACAAACTAGTGAATATAACAAAAAAGAAGCAGACTCAGATATAGAGAACAAACTAGTGGCTACCAGTGGGGTGGGAGGGAAGGGCAATATGGGGTGGAGGAGGGGGAGGTGCAAACTGCTGGGTGTAAGATAGGCTCAAGGATGTATTGTAGAACATGGGGAATAGAACCAATATTTTGTAATAACTTTAAATGAAGTGTAACCTTTAAAAAATAAAAAGTAGATTTTTAAAACCTAAAGCAACAGAGAGCTGATCAGTGGTTGCAAGGCCACAGGAGGTGAAGGAAGGCGATAGGGAAGGATTCTGACATGGCACAAGGAAGTTTTGGAATTCAAAAATAATGGATGTGTTCATTATTTTGATTGTGGTGATGGTTTCATAGGTGTATACATATGCAAAAATATTAAATTACCCATTTTAAATATGTGCAATTTACTATATGTCAATTATACCTCAACAAAGCTATTTTTAAAAGTGCCAAGGTCATGAAAGGTAACAAAAGACTGAAGAGCTATCACAGTTTGGAAGAGAATAAGGAGACATGACAACTAAGTGCAATGTGACATACTGAGCTGGATCCTGAAACACAACACAAAAAAGGACACCAGTGGAAAAGTAAAGTCTATATTTAATTAATACTGTTGTACCAATGTTAATGTCCTAGTTTTGATAATTGTACAATGATTATGTAAGATGTTAACGTTAAGGGAAACTGGGTGAAAATGTATGGGAACTCTATTTTTACAATACTTCTTTAAGCCTAAAATCATTTCAAAATAAGAATTTTTTAAAAAAATCTATAGATAATTCTCAATAGGACAAGGTTAAAGAACTATTGAAATGGAAAATGTGGCTGAAGAGTTCTAGCACACAGCAACAAAATAAAATAAAAGGTTTTTTTAATGAAAAAAATTTGAATGACAAGAATAGATTTAAAAGTACCAACATCTGTTTAGTAGTACTTTCAAAAGGAGAGACTAGAGAGATTGTAGGACAGGCAACAAATAAAGTAATAATGGCAAAAAATTTTCTCAGAACTTAACATCATGAGTCCTCACATAGAAAAAAACAACAGATTGCCAAGCAGAAACAAGTGTTTTAAAATCTATACTTTGAGTACTGGCACTGAAATTCTAGAATATCAAGGATAAATAGAAAATCCTAAAAGCTACCAGAAACACAGAAAATCTAAAATGGAAGGAAAATCAGATTTATACCCAACATCTCAAAAGTAACATAGGAGACTATTCTTTTTAATGGAGTGGTATCTTTAAATATCTGAAGAGAGATAACTTTGAACATAAAATTCTATATCCAGAAAAACTATCATTCAACAGTAAGAAAAAAATAAAAATATGATCATATATAAAAAGATCCTAATGTATACCAGCTGTAATGTAACACAAGTACATGTAAATGATTTTCCCTGGAGTCATTAAGTGCACAGCCTGGTCAGTGTATGTGGTAACCCTGATCCAAGATCCTTGTTGAAAGAACTCTAAATTCAAGGGTAACCACTAGAAGACCAATATAATAAAATTATGGAACAAAGAAAACTTAATTGCTTCAAAAGAAGGAAAGAACAATACAATTTTTAAATGTGGTTAATAGAAAACAAAAATATCATGGAAGGGTTAAGAGAATTACCCTCCCACTGAATATAACAAGAAAACTGGACAAAATATATGAAACAACTCTTTTCAGACATTGGGAAACAGGCAGCATTTGCCTATGATCCTTGGGAAGAGGGAAGCAAATAAGATAAGCCATATGATTTTCTTGGCTTTCTGCCACGTGGCAGTTTCTAGGCAGCTCAAGGAGGGAACTATACACACCCCAGTATCTTCAGTATATTAACAGAGTTAAGAGGACAGAGATTATAGTTCAGGGAGGTCAAGGTGACTAGAACTTACAGAGCAGAGTACCAGAGACAAGGAAACTGTAGAGACAGTTCTAAAGATCTGCAAATAGTCCTCTGGAGCAGCAGTCCCCAACCTTTTTGGCACCAGGGACCAGGTATCATGGAAGACAAGTTTTCTACAGACTGGTGGGGAGGGGGAATTGTTCAGGTGGTAATGCAAGCGATGGGGAATAGCAGATGCACCTTTGCTGGCTCACCCGCCACTCACCTCCTGCTGTGCGGCCTGGATCCTAACAGGCCCAGGGGTTAGGAACCCCTGCTCTGGAGCATTTGGCAGAATACCAATCTCCACGTCCAAGGGAAAAAACTCCTTGAGGCTGCAAGTAGAAAATCAGTGGGCTGAAGCATTCCCGGAATGGGGCTAGTTCAACAGTCAGAGCAGAGAAACTTCATGATGTGAACAGCATTTAGTAGGGACCTCAGAAAGATCAGACTTTATACTGGAGCTAAACTAGCACTAGAGTAAAGATTCTTCTAAATCGACCTTAGCAAATCTAAAAGAACCAAAAAGAGCAAACAGTACTGCATAACTTCACTGCTTGCTGGAACAAAGTACAATGCTTGTTAAAGAAGACAGCAAAATCAGGAGCTCAACAATGTAAATTTTAGTGTGTGGAATCCAATAAGAAAATAATCAGGCCCACAAAGAAGCATGAAAATGTCATTACATAGTCAGGAGAGAAATCCATAGATTAAAAATAGAAAAAGAACTGATGAATACGACACAATTATCAGACACTGAGTTATCTATTTTATTTTATTTATTTATTTATTTATTTATTTTATTTTTTTGGCTGTGCTGTGCAGCTTGTGGGATCTTAGTTCCCAAACCAGGGATTGAAGAACCCATGTCCCCTGCAGTGGAACTGCAGAGTCCTAACCACTGGACTGCCAGGGAATTCCCAGACATTGACTTTAAAACACCAATTATTAATATTACAAACATACTCAAAGATTTAAAGGAAAAATAAATATAATGAGAAGAATGAAAGATATAAAAATAACCCAAATGGAACCGTTGGAGATGGAAAATAAAACACAAAGGCAAAAAGATTAGTGAACAAAAAAAGAGAAACTACCCAAAATAATGCACAAAAAGAAAAAACATTTTAATGAACAGAGTCTCAGTGACTAGTAGGACAATATCAAGCAGACCAATATACAAATAACTATAGTCTTAGTAGGAGGGGCTGTGAAGCAATGCAAAGGCAGAGAAAATATTTGAAGAGCTATTAGATGAATATTTTTCAAATTTGATAAAAATTATAAACACAAAAATCTAAGAAGCTCAACAAACATCAAACAAACTAAACATGAAGAAAACCACACCAAATAACATCATATTAGTATTATTGAAAAACAGCGATAAAGAGAAAACCTGAAATGAAACAAGATAAAAGGACATATTACATACAAAGTTACAAAGATAAGAATTTTAACAAACTTCTTGCCGAAACTACAAAGTTAGACAACAGTGAAGTGACATATTTAAAGTATATATGTAAAAAACAAAAATGTCAATCTAGAATTCTATACCTAGCAAAAATACATTTCAAAAATGAAGGCAAAATAGACTTTTCAGACAAATAGGAGCTTAGAAAATACATCACCAGCACACCTGCACTGGAAGGAAATCTGTTCCTCAAACGGGAAGAAAATGATACCTAATAAAAATCTGTAACTAAACAAAGGAGTAATCAGCATCAGAAATAGTAAATGTGGGGGTAAAAATGAAAGACAATTTTCTTGATTTTTTCATTTCTTTAAAAGATCATTGACTGCTTACGTACAGTAACAATGATACAGGAACTATTATCTCCATTTTATAGATGAGGAAACTGAAGCACACAGTGGTTATTTTCCTAAGGTCATACAAGGTGGTAGAGCTTGCATTTGAACGCAGACCATCTGCACATTTGGCCTCTACATTAAACAGTAAATAAAATATCGAATATATATATATGTATACAATGAAATATTATAGACTAACTACATGAAATAAACATGATCTTAATATGGATGAATATCAAATTCATATTGTTGAGTAAAATTAGCAAGTTATAGAAGTCATCATACAGTATGATACAATTTATGATAAAAACACATGCAAACTCACAAAAACAATATAGTGAATTTCACAAGGGCATACACATTTATAAAAAAATGTTTTTAAAAATCTGAAAAAAATCCATTCCAAATTGAAAGTGCTGACCAAAGGGGATCTTAGTTTTATCTATAATGTCTTAAATTTTTAAAAAGGAGAATGTACTCATGTAATACTTATGTAATCAAAATATTTTTAAAATGTAAGTAGGGCACACACATAGAAGGAAAATGTTATATATCAATAGAACAGAACAGAAGAAAAAGATTAGTATCCATAACAAAGTATTAGCTTGGTAATAGCCGCACAAAGGGGATGGTCTATTGTAAGTACACATAATCATGTGCAGATAATGAAAATATTTTGTATGTGTCCCTTAGGAGGAGCATCATAGAAGAGACTACCATTCTTACAAATAAACTTGAAACGTAGAACAGATAACAGTAACTAGCATTTATATATCATTCTACAGATTAGTATGAGTTTGTGAATATATGTAAAACTCCCTGAGGCTGGATATACAGGTCATTAGCAAGTCTACTTTTTATTGATAACAGAATGTGTTAGAGGATAATATTTTTCTATATTAACATACACTGTTTTTCTCCCTCAGAATTCTCTTTTACCCTATAACCCTCTGCCATTCAGGCAATAAGACTTTACCATAAGACATTAAGAAAACATTGCATACCATTTGCATTAAGAAAACAAACAGGGCTTCCCTGGTGGCACAGTGGTTGAGAGTCCGCCTGCCGATGCTGGGCACACGGGTTCATGCCCCGGTCCGGGGAGATCCCACATGCCGCGGAGCGGCTGGGCCCGTGAGCCATGGCCGTTGAGCCTGCGCGTCCGTAGCCTGTTTTCCGCAATGGGAGAGGCCACAACAGTGGGAGGCCCGCGTACCGCAAAAAAAAAAAAAAAAAAAAAAAAAAAAGAAAACAAACAAACAAACAAAAATGTCAAGTTTCTAGAATTCTAAGTGAAAGCTTTTAAGAACTAAAGGCCTAAATTTTACATCATGAACAACAGATTCAGAAGAATGCATAATCAGTCAGAATTCATTTTTTTGCCCCAAGAAAGATAAAAGGTTTGAGGGATGAGGTAGAAAAGAGTTGAAGTGACAGACATTAGATTTCGGTTGTTTCTCTGATAGAGAGCCCTATTCCTCACCCTCCACCTCTACCAACCCTGGGCTGAGTCTTGGGGGAGGAAGAGGAAATAACAGAAGCCTCAGATAGGTTAGGGGGTGAAATATCAGAGGAAACTGTGCCTCAGTCCTTGTGTGGAGCCCAGAGAAGCAACATGTCTTTCAGAGTTGCCTCAACATAGCACAGAGTAACTAAGGCTGGCAAAGCAGGGGAAAATCACAGTAGCTGCTGAGAGACAGGAGAGCTGGACTCCAGAGATAATTGGGTCAATATGAGAAAAACATGACCATGATTACAATGCATTGATGATCAAAGAGCAGATGGGAACAAGGATGTATCAAAGAATCTTACTAAGATGCCACTCTCTTGACTGTAATTTATATAATATATCAGTTAGCTCTTGCTGGAAAAATGCTGCATAACAAACTATCCCAAAACTCAGTGGTTTAAAATAATAACCATTGAGTTAGCTTATGTGTTTGCAGGTCAGCTGGGAGTCTGCTGATCTAGGCTGGTGTGACTGGGGGTAAATTCTGCTTAATATGTCTCTCACACTTTTCCTGGGGCTGGTGGGCTAGTTCAGGCTTTTCCTTCTCATGGTGACAGTGAAGACTCAAGAGTGAGTAAACCCAACTCTACACACAAGTTTCAAGCCTTTGATCACATCACGCTTGCTAATATCCCACTGACTAAAGTGAGTCCCACAGTCAAGGGCAACACAAAGTTACATGACAAGGGAAAGGTGAAGAATGAGGGCCACCAATTCTGTCTCTATCACGTTCAATCTTAGATGAAACCCCTGGAAGAGGGGAAAGAAAAACAATGATTTGATTGCAAGAAGATAAAAATTAGTAATTAAAAATAATATCACATTGCTTGCACATCTAGGATTTTGAATTGAAATTTTTATCTGTGATAGTTAGAAATATTACAATTGGGAGATATACAAAATGCAAAGGAAATCCATCAACTCATTCTGACATCAGAATCACATCACTCATAAGGTGTATGTGATCTGTGCTATAAAAGATGAGGTTAAGTGAAAGCCCAAATTTATAAAAATTAGTTTTTGAAATGGCAGAGATTTCTGTAGCTTCATTGACTGAGTAGAGGGGAACGATTCTCTTCAAGAGACCAGAAACTTGTAAACAACAGGAGTCCACAGCAGTTTTTGTTATCTTTCTGTTTTTTCATTGCTCAGAAGGAAACGATGAGAGGAACACTGCTTGCATGAGATACTTACTGTAGGTCAGGAACTGTGCAAAAGGAAGGCTATGTGTGGAGGTCTGGAATAGATAATTTGTTCCCAAATAAAAAGCAGAGAGAAGACATAGTGGAAGCAAAGAGAAACCAGTAAAGCTGGAAAAAGAGAAAAGTCACAGGGGGATACATTTAACCCTAATTTCTGCGGCTTTTCTGATGAAGATGTGGTGCTAATAGTTTCAGAGTTAATCAGAGAGCCATGTATCTTAAACCTCAGCTCTTAGCCAGATGAAAACAGACATCCCACTTAAGTGGTGTTTTAGTGGCACAAAGGCTGAAAGGAAAAAAAAAAAAAAGATTTGCATAGTAATGACTCTATCTTTGCCCTAAAGCTCCACAGTACTTTCAGAGCCCCTAACAACCACCAAATCAGGAATTCAAACCACACCCTGGGAAGGCTGGGCTTCCTTTTGTTAAAAAGAAAAACCGAGGATCTCTGAGGTCAGTTACCCAGGCAGTGAAAATCAAAAGTCCTGCCTCCCTTCTAACCACTGGAATATTTGCCATGTGGACCCATACTCACCTATGACACTGCCGCAAGTACCGTGACTAAGATCCATGTCTTTTTCTGGGTACTATTTCTACAGAAAGCTTCTGATGTCTCTTCCCTGACATTTTACAAAATAGAGAAAAAGGAGAGGAAAAGTATGCCCTAGAAAAAGCCAAGTGTGAAGAAAAATTGGATTGCTGGCATCCCATTTAGAAAGTTCTACTTATATCCTCAACCCACGTAAGGTTTATTGTTGAACCAACACCATAAAGAGAAGACAGCTTCAGCTTCTATAAACGACGACACCATAAGCAGAAGCACTGATTTAATGGATAAATATAATAGCTATAATTATTAAACTCCTACTATGGGCCAAGCACCGTACTAAGATCTTTACATGTAAAACTCATAAGGTCCTGACAATTATTTTATAAAGTTGATACTTTTATTATCACCATTTTATACATGGGAAAGCTGAGGAACAAACTGGTTATATAAATTCCCCAAGGTCAACATGATAAGAAAGCAGAAAGCCAAGATTCAATCTTAGTAGTCTGATTCCAGGGCCCATGAGCTTAAGCACTATGTATACTGACTCTTAGAGAAGAAATTAGAAATAACACCCCTCTTACAATAAATTTTCCCATATATATAGAATTGATAAACAATAAGATCTTACTGTATAGCACAGGGAAGTATATTCAATATCCTGTGATAAACCATAATGGAAAAGAATGTGAAAAAGAATGTATATGTATATACATATATACGTATAACTGAATCACTTTGCTGTACAGCAGAAATTAACACAACATTGTAAGTCAACTATACTTCAATAAAATAAATTAAAAATAAACTTTTCTAGAGAATAAAGAACATTTTTCAACTCATCAGAATAACCTTTACTCAAAACCTGACAAAGATATAACAAAAAAAGAATTACAAGCCAATCTCTCTTGGGAAGATAGAAGCAAAACACAGTATAAAATATTAGCAAATTGACTTCAGAGAATTCTTACAAATAGATAAGAAAAAGGCAATCTGATAGAAAAATGAGATTTCACAAAAGATATCCAAATGGTAAATAAACATATTTTTAAGTGTTCAATGTCATTAGTCATCAGGGAAAGGCAAATTAAAGCCAAAACATGTCCACCTGAATTACTAAAATTAAAAAGACTGACAATATCAGGAGTTGGTGAGGATGCAAAATAAGAACTCTCATGCCACTGATGGGGACACAAATTAGTACAATCACTTTGAAGAAGAGTCTAGAAGCATCTGCCAAAAGTGAATGTACACATACTCTGTGGCCCAGAAATTCCACTCTTAGGTTTATACTCAATAGAAATTCCTATATGCACAGCAAAAAGACGCAAATAAAAATATTCATAATACCTTTTTCATTAGTCAAAAACTGGAAACAAACTACATATCTATTGACAGGGGAATGGATAAATAAACTGTGTTATATTTATGCCAAGGAGTGCTAAGCAGCAGTGAAAATGAACTACTGCTGTTCACAATAGCTTGAAGGAATCTCACAAATTATAATGTTGACCAAAAGAAGCCAGACACAAAAGTGCACCTGTGATTCCATTCAGGTATTGTTTTAAAATAGGCAAAACAGGGACTTCCCTGGTGGTGCAGTGGTTAAGAATCCGCCTGCCAAAGCAGGGGACACGGGCTCGAGTCCTGGTCTGGGAAGATCCCACATGCTGCAGAGCAACTAAGTCCGCGCACCACAACTACTGAGCCCGCGCGCCTAGAGCCTGTGCTCCGCAACAAGAGAAGCCACCGCAATAAGCCCGCGCACCGCAACGAAGAGTAGCCCCCGCTCGCCACAACTAGAGAAAGCCAGCACACAGCAACAAAGACCCAATGCAGCCAAAAATAAAATAAATAAATAAATGTATTTTAAAAAAATAGGCAAAACAAATCTATGGTGTTAGAAGTCAGAACAGTGCTTATCTCTGCCAAGAGGTTGTAGTGATTCAGTAAGAGAAGAAGGAGGGTGCTAGGGATGCTGCATTTCTTGACCTGGTCATTGGGTACGTGAGAGTGTTCATTCGCTGTTTCAAGTGTAGTTTGAGAAGTAGCATCTTGGTGAGAAAGATGGGATAATCAAATTCATGCTATACATTCAGCGTAAGTGGTTCAACCAGATGAGAGAGACATTATGCAGATTCAACTTCAAAATCCACTAAACATTCATTGCTTCATTTATTGCTAAGTCCTGAGAGTAAAAAGATGAAAAGAGAAACTTCCTATCAGCAAATTGTTCACAATCTAACTGAAAGAGAGGTATAAAAATAATCTATTTCCAAACAACTTATGCTATCATGGAATTGTACAAATTGTTTTGAGAGTTTCGAGAAGCCAGGGAAGATGCCCAGAAGGTGGCAACACTGAAAACTTATAAGGGCTTTGCAGGTAAAAATGCTGGAGTGGGGGTGGGGGTAGTAGAAGGAGAGCGGTCAGGGAGAGGTATTTGGCTCGAATTGACAGCATTTGCAAAAGAGAATACAGAGAGACAAATACAGTTCAGATATGTGAAATCACTGGAACATTAGATCGTGAGGCATGGCTGGAGTTTAAAATGCCAGACAGAGAAAAGTGGGAGGTGAGCCTGAGCAGGTAAGTCTTTTATTCCATCTTGGATGTTTATCCTGCAGGACATGGGACCTACTGAAGAATTTTTATTTAATCCAGTGTGAAGGGTAGGTGGGAGGAAGATATGACCAGAGACTGGAAGATTAGAAAGGAGGTTTTGCAAACATTCAGACATATGTGTCAGGTTTTACCACAGTAATAAACAATCCAAAATCTCAGTGGTTTACAAAAACAAATATTCATTTCCTCCAAAACTTTGGTGTCTTATAACCACAAACGTTTATTTTTTACTCATTGGGTCTGTGGGTCAACTGTGGGTTGATTTGAACTCAGCTGGGCTTGGTTGCAGGCTCCGGGTGGATTCACATGTGCTCCATGGGTCTTTCATTTCAGGAGCCAGGATGAAGGAGCAGCAGCTTCTCTACACCATGTTCTCCTATGGACGGATAGCAGGAGTACAGACTGGTGGGCAGAAGCATGCAACGTCTCCTGAAGCCTCTGCTCAGAGCTAGCACACTCTCCCTTCTGCCCACATTACACTAGCCAAAGTTGCACAGCCAAGCTCAGTGTCTATAGGGCACAGGATTTCTCCACCCATAGGGTGAGGAAGGGGAGAGTAAATATTCGCCAAATGTATTAACTCAATCTACCATACCAGGCTAAAGATTATGAACACCCAAACTAAGGTAAACAGAGTAATAATGGACAAGAGGGGATCAGGAAAGCTAGGACCATAGCCAGAGTCTGATGTCACTGCTAGTTGGGCTGGGTGGAGATGGACTGCCACGTGGGGACACTAGCAAAGTAAGCCAGAAGCTTTAACTCAGGGAAGGGCCAGATAGAGCTGGGTAGTCAATCGAGAACTATTCACTGATTTGAAAACATTTGGCCAAGATTAGAAACTCAAGGACACATCTCTCAAAGGGAATTAATGAAAGGGAAGAATTGAAATGAGGAGGAGGGTACACGGTCAGTGACAGTATGGAGCTGAGCTCAGGTCTGTGGCAGTGAGCTTCCTGGGAGCTCTCAAAAGACAGCCCCAGAACAGAGAGAGAAGGATAGAACTGAAGCAGGAGGAAAGGGGCAGGAGAGACTTTAGGATCCCTCCCGGTTTTCCAGTCTAAGAAAATGGGTAGTTACTGGTGTCACCTGCTGGATTCGGGAACACAAAAGGAGAGAGGGTTTCAGAGAGAAGACGGTAAGTTCAATTTGGTTTGGTTTTTAGACTGGGGCCATCTAGGTGGACACGCCTAGTAGAGAACAGAATATCTGGCTCTCGAGGCACCTCCCTTTTACATTGTTTTCACATCCCAAAATGCCCCATCTCTCCTCTCTTACCTAGCCTAAGTCTTAAATTTTCATGATCATTTACATTTCCATGTTGTCTTTTTTCTCTGAGCTGCTTGCATTTAGAATCAGCGTGCCTCTGGGAGTTTGGGATTGACATGTACACACTGCTATGTTTAAAATAGATAACCAGGGAATTCTCTGGCGGTCCAGTGGTTAGAACTCTGGGCTCTCACTGCCGAGAGACCGGGTTCAAACCTTGGTTGGGAGAAACTAAGATTCCACAAGCTGCGAGGCGCGTCCAAAAAAAAAAAAAAAAAAAGCCAGAAGCAAGTTAGGGGCTTCCACCTTGTCGCTGCAGCAATATTCTATAAAGCTCCCAAATAAGGACTAGTTAACACCATCTGAACAATTAGAAATGTCCCCAGCTACTCACAGCTCCCATTCACATGAGCAATTTCTCTAAACTGGAAACTATGTTTCATCATTATCTTTGCACTTAGAGACTTAATAGGTGTCCAACGAAGTCCCTATAAATATTTACTTAAAAAATAATAATATAAAATAGATAACCAACAAGGACCTACCATATAGCACAGGGAACTCTGCTAAATATTCTGCAATAACCTAAATGGGAAAAGAATTTGAAAAAGAATAGATACATGTATATGCATAACTGAATCACTTTGCTATACACCTGAAACTAACACAACATTGTTAATCAACTCTGCTCCAATATAAAATAAAACGTTTTTTTAAAAAAAAGAATCAGTGCGCCTCATTTAACACTGATCATTTGTGTTATACCCCCCGCAAACACACTGATCTTGCGCCATACACTAAACTATAAACTGCATGAGAATAAGAACCTTACATGTCTTTAATGTCTCCTATGGAACTTAGCATAGTTATAGGCAAAAACCTAAATTTTAAAAAACTTAAATGATTTTTTAAAAAAGTAAAAATGCATTGGATGATTAACCACCTCAGTGAAGAATAATAATTAACAGCTATTGTCTTAACTCTTTTAAAAGGTATCTCTATTTATTTGGAGAGTGCCTCATTAATTTTCTTTCAAATAGCACTTTTTTTTTTTTTTGCGGTACGCGGGCCTCTCACCGCTGTGGCCTCTCCCGTTGCGGAGCAACAGGCGCCGGACGCGCAGGCCCAGCGGCCATGGCTCACGGGCGCAGCTTCGCCGCGGCATGCGGGATCCTCCCAGACCGGGGCATGAACCCGCGTCCCCTGCATCGGCAGGCGTACTCTCAACCACTGCGCCACCAGGGAAGCCGCAAAATAGCACCTTTTTAAACTGTTTCAACATTTAAGATAATTCTTATTCTTTTTAACATCTTTATTGGAGTATAATTGCTTTACAATGCTATGTTAGTTTCTGCTGTATAACAAAGTGAATCAGTTATATGCATACATATATCCCGATATCCCCTCCTTCTTGCGTCTCCCTGCCACCCTCCCTATCCCACCCCTCCAGGTGGTCACAAAGCACCGAGCTGATCTCCCTGTGCTATGTGGCTGCTTCCCACCAGCCACCCATTTTACATTTGGTAGTGTATATATGTCCATGCCACTCTCTCACTTCGTCCCAGCTTATCCCTCCCCCTCCCCGTGTCCTCAAGTCCATTCTCTGTCTGCATCTTTATTCTTGCCTTGCCCCTAGGTTCACCAGAACCTTTTTTTTTTTTTTTTAGATTTCATATATATGTGTTAGCATAATGGTATTTGTTTTTCTCTTTCTGACTTACTTCACTCTGTATCACTGACTCTAGGTCCATCCACCTCACTACAAATAACTCAATTTCATTTCTTTTTATGGCAGAGTAATATTCCATTGTATATATGTGCCACATCTTCTTTATCCATTCATCTGTCGATGGACATTTAGGTTGGTTCCATGTCCTAGCTATTGTAAACAGTGCTGCAATGAACATTGTGGTACCTGACTCTTTTTGAGATAATTCTTATTTTTTAAGCACTTATCTCCTGGGGTACATCACCATGACTATATATTTGTTCAATAAACATTGTTAAAACTTTAAGCTAGATGTCAAGTGGCACTGGTTTAAAAATTATGCCATAATAATCAAGAGTGTAAGGAGTTCACAGTTTAGATGGTCAATTATTTCATGGTTTCTTTCCAAGAAGATACCAATCAAAAAAAAAGAAGAATACATGTTACAAATGTAAAAAAAAAACAGCAGAAACGCTATTTTCCAATGACATGATTATGATTCTTTACATAAAGTCACTGTTCAGTTTATAAGAAGACAAGCAAAAGGGCAGTGTGATAAGCTCAGACTAACACCATTTTTTGAATTGGAGGCAAGAATGGAAAACAGGTCTCTGACTTCCCGAGCAGGGCTCTAAGACCAACTAAGTAAAAACTCCGAACTAACTGCTGGATCCCAGTAGGGAAAGAATAAAAGATAGAGTTGGGGCAGCTAAAATTAAAGGGAATGTTTTTAAATCTTTTAGCTCCTTTTTTAAAGGTAGGCTGTGTAAAACTTCATTTTGTGAGGTATTCAATGGGGACCTGGAAAACTGCTCTTAGCATTTTAACATAAATTAAAAATCATTTAAGCAGAACTCTATTCAGCTCTTGCCAACTACACATTTATTTTTCTGGTCAAGGAGGCTTTGCCGTTGTAAATGAAGGGGAAATGAAGGCATTAGAGCTTGGGTATATCAGTTAAAAAAAAAAAAAGTGAATGTGGATGCTGGATTAACTTTGCCTGTAGTCGCGATTCCATTTATCTGGGCAAGGAATTCGCCCCACCCCGACCCCACACACACTACTCTTGAAAACATTTTCTGAAAACTTAGGTGGCTGTGTAGAATCTGGAATTGCTGCAGGTGTTTCTTAAAAGCTCGTTAGTCCTCTGGAGAGCTATGAAAATAAAACAGCTCCGGACCTAATGAGCTCAGTAAGCAAGGCGGTCAGTTGGAAGAGCTAAGTTGGGAGGGAGCTGTTTCCACTGCACCTGTATTAAGAGATGGGTGACCTCCAAGGAGCCTGGAAGCTTAGTTCCATTTTGGATAAGGAACCTCAAGAGTGGGGGAATGGGCAATGGCGAAATGAAGGATAAAACATTACTTGCTAATTCTAAACGTATGTAGCCTGCACATTGGTGAACTGAGGTTGGCAGAGGGTAAAGCAAAATCTCCCTGAACTGCTTTCCTCAGTGACAGCTCGACTTGTTGATGTTTCCACTGGCACCCATTTTCCTAGTTCGGGAACAACAGAGACCAGTCATTGCTCATGTCTGAATATAACATTTGACATTCATGTTTTCATAGAGAGAAGATCATCTTCTGTGAACCTGCAAAACATCCGTCTCACTCAGGCAGAGACTGGAGAAATTTATATACCCACAGTCTGGTGGATTCAAAGTCACCACAGACTGTACCTCTCCCTTTCCTTCTTGGCTTCCTACATTTCCCAAGCACAACCAGTAGCTGAATAGAATATGGCATAATAAGTTTATTCTCCACCCATTTTCCCTTCTTAATAGAATATGGCAGAAGAAAAACCCTGTGACTGTCAAGTCAACAGCTAACTCAGTTGAAGATGGCCCCAAAATGGAGTCAAAATCAATCCGGAGTCTCTTCCATCAGAAGGAGGAAGGGGAGCTGGGGAGGGATGTCGCCAGTTAATTGTCATGGAACTTGAGAATAACACACACCAGGAAGTTGCATGTACTGCAGGAACTGAGAAGACAGAGTACATCCTATCATAACTAATATATCCAAAAAGCTTCTTTTTCACCATGTTTAAGCTAGGACTGGCTAGAAAGTAAAGCAAATTTGTGACTATTTTATTAACTCCTTCTTATGGTTCAACTACTTCTTACAGCAAAGTCTTATTCATGAAAAATAAGCTTGAAGGAAATAAGTTCATTTACTTATCCCCACACTTCTATTGATCTTGCCCCAGTAAGTTGTGAAGAATGCAACTCACTAATTGTAGCCCCATTTAAAATATTATAAACTTTGTCCTCTTTGAAGGTACAGCGCTGAGATATTCTTCAACTTGAGCAGTCTACAAACTCCTTAAAGTGTACCATCCATATTCATCTTGATATTTAGCACAATATCTACTAGAGTGTTACTGGATGTATTTCAATTGGTCAACAAATACTTATTGGGCATACAAGTCTAAAATATGTTATCAGTGGGAATTCCCTGGCGGTCCAGTGGTTAGGACTCCGTGCTCTCACTGCTGAGGGCCCGGGTTCAATCCCTAGTCAGGGAACTAAGATCCCACAAGCCACGCAGTGTGGCCAAAATAAAAAAATAAAATAAAATACTTTATTAGTATTACACGAGATATAAAGGTGACTAAGAAATGATCCCTATTCCCAAGATCTTTGTACTGTAGAAGAAGGTGATTAGTGATGTACAAATATTACAATAATGTCAGATGAAGTAAGAGGAGTATCATGAGAAAAGTACAAAACGTGAAGGAATTTTAAAGAAGGGAGGAAGCATCTCCTTCTGGAGGTATACTTAAAGCCTAACCTAGAGGAAATGATGTTTGAGACAGCCCTGACAGATCAACAGGATTGCAACAGGCAAAAAACTTTAAGCTGTGTACCTAGTTCTTCACTTTGCCTGAAGGAGAGATAGAGAGAGGCATTGATTCTCCAGCCATTCATAGGCAAGAGAATGTGGTTTAGGCCAGATGGTCATGGATGGAAAAGGAACAAAATTAGAGAATTTGTTATGAAAAGATCTGGAGAAAAGGCCTATGGGTAGACTCCTCAAAATGGCAGAGAATGGAACAATATCTGTGTTCCACTAAATGTTCACCAAACATTCAGTGGGAACCTACTTAGGAGAAGCCTACCTAGTCAGGCGGATGAAACCTGTTCTGTGAATTTCAGTCAGGCTCTTTCCCTGGCTACCCTAGGGCTTGACTGGATCCAATAGCAGAGGTGGAAGTGATGCTCGGCTCAGCAATGTGGACTTTCTCACCAGGGGAGATGCAGAAACTGCTACTGCTGAATGCCTGCTTGCCTCAAGGAAACATGAGAAAACTTTTTTGTAATGCATATATATGTATATATACACATGTATATCAGAATATGTATATATTCTCTGAGTGATTTGAAAATATTGCATCAATAAAAGATGTATGAAAAATAATATGAAATTATTTTAGAAATAATTGGAAATTTAAGATGTAATGATTCATTTAAATAATATATAGACTGAATAGGAGTATGGACATAGAAAAACATCAAATATTTTAGCTGGAAGATTGAAATGAAAGTTTATCCCAAAACACAGCACTATAGCACTGTACTATACATGAGCAGACATGGAAAATAGATGTAGGAGTTCTAACACTTGTCAAATAGGAATTCCAGAAGAAAGAAAGAATGGAAATAATTAAGTTATTAAAAATAAAAGACGAAAATTACCCAAAGTAATGAAATCATAGTTTTTAAAGTTTTAGAAGTAATGGAGAAAAAAATACCTAAATACATTCTGGTGAAATTTCAGAACTCCAAGAGTAAAGAACAAATCCTAAAAATGTCCAGAGTAGAATAAGGAGTTGCTCACAAAGAAATAAGAATCAGATTGGTATCCATTTTCTCATCACCAACACTGGATGCTGGAAGCCAATGGCAGGAAATCAGAAAGAAAAAGAAAAAATGCATAGTAAATATAATAGAAAAAATAAATCCAAACATATCATTAATCATAATATAAAAATACAGCAAAACTCAGAGTGAAGAGACAGGATGCAGGAACCAGCTATATGATGATTATAATAGATATTTGTAAAATAATATGACACAGAAAATTTTACTGCAAAGAACTAGAAAGATAAATACTAGAAAAATAATTCTGTATAGTATTAATATCAGAAAAAACAGGAAGAAGATAAAAATAATTAAGAAGAACATTTATATTGATGTTGGCATAAATTATATTGATACATTTGCAGAATCTACCAATGATGCAAATAGTGTACAGATCAAAACCTATATTTTGGAGTAGAGGGAAGATCCTGAGACTAAATGAACTAAGTACTAACTCAAGAAGCTAAAGAGAGAGAGAAAGATGGGGGGTAGGAGTGGGGGGGAAGAACAAATAATTGAATAACTAAAAAATAAATTAATATATATGAAAGTAATAAACAAAAATAAGTAGATGACTAATCAAATGAAAAGCTAGTTCTAGAGCAATTAAATAAACAGATTTTGTCAAATGTGATAATGATAAAAGAAGGAAGACATATAAGTAACCTTAGGATTGAGAAAGAAAGATGTGGGAAAAGATATTAATTATAAGCAAATCAAATACAAATTTATACCAAACAAATTTGAAAATTAGTTGAAATAAATTATTCTGTAGGAAAAACTGAGTAACCAAAATTGACTCATAAAGGAACTGAAATCCTGAAAAGGCTATAAAAGAAATTTAAGGGGAAATAAAAACCCTGAAAAGGGCATAATGCCCAGACAATCTTCTGGGCACATTGTATTAAACCTGCAAAGAACAGATAATTCCTGTATTATTTACACTGTTAAAGAACATAAGAAGAGATGGAAAGTTTTCAGTTCATTCTACAAATATAGTATAACACTGAATCATAAGCAGATAAAAATAGAGGGGAAAAAACCACCCACAGACAAAACAAGAAAGACAAATAGAGGCAAAAATGCCAAATAAAATACTAGGAAATTTAACTCAACACTATATTAAGAGAATTACATCATGGATTAGTAGTCTTTTTCACAGAAATGCTAGGATAGTTTAACATTAGCCTGTTTTTTACGGTAATTCACTACACTAAGAGCTTAAAAGAGAAAACTTGTATCATTCTCTCAGTACATATGAAAAGTCGTTTGCTAGAATTATCAATTATTCCTGATAAGAAAAGTTTTCTTAGGCAACTTGATAGAAGATACTACCAGAAACTTACATGATGCCTCAGATGAATCATAAAGAGCATTCCCACTAAAGTGAAGGGTTCCGCCACTCTTGTAACTCTTCAGTAGCAACTATTCTACTGCAAGGTTGCAAATCAAGAAACAGGAAGACATATGATCCAGGAAACAGGCGATTCAACACAGGAGAAAGGCAAAGGAGAGCCCCAGAAATACGGTGAAAAAAAAAATCTAGGCTGACAGATGTGCAGCAGATCTAGAGAGTAAAGGTAGGAGGTTGAATGGCTACAGGAAGGATAATTCCAAGAAAAAGAAAAGAAGAAACTGATAGAACAGTATTAGAATGTATTGAGAAGACATGGAGACTTCAGGCAGAGTTTTCATGTGAATTAGTAATAGGAATCTAGAAAATTAAGCAAAGAAAAAATTAGTTAACTATTAACTCTGGGGAGGGAGAGTTATTTAAGAAAAATAGTTGAATTATAGTACACTATATGACTCAGCTGCAAATAATATATGTCATCACAATAATGTAAAATGTAAACTCTGAATATTGATTTAGCCAAAATTGTGATATAACCTGTTTGGGAGAATGGGGTGAGGGGAGGGATTGTTCATATATGAAAGCTAATTCCTTATCTTCCATAATAGGAAGTCAGTAGATAATACCTAAAATTTTTAAAATAATAGTAGCATAAGCATGTTATTTAGAAATATTTATATTTAGAAATATAAATGTGAAAACCAGAAGAAGCTCTAAGAATTGATAGTGGTGCCACTGAGGTGAGGCAGCAGTGGAGAGGGATGTGGCCAGGACTGCAGGGTTTTGTTGTAAGTCTTCTAAAATTCATTCACTTATTTAAATATATTACTTTGATTAAAAATTAATGTTAAATTCAGATTTTAAAAAAGAAAGAATGACAATACCCAGTAAGGATTGGAGAGATGTATATTGTGTACACTCTGTCAGTGTATACTCTGACACTAGGGAGAGAATACAGTACAGTAAATTATTATGAGCTTTCTAGAGAGCATGTTGGCAGTAAATATCAAAATTTCCAATGCTCCTATGACAGCCCAACAGTTCCTCCTCCTACAAATGATTTTGAGGAAAACAACAGGGCAAATATGCAAAGATTTACCTGAAAGGATGTTCACAGCATCGTTCTTTAAAATATTGGGACACTCTCACTATTCATGTACATTAATAAGGGAATGATTAAGTAGATTATGTTCTTCCATACAATGGAACACCTGCAGGCTTTTAAAATAATAGTATAAAGCAGTAATTTTCAAATCATGATTTTGGGAGTCTGCATTAGTTTTTCAGGGCTGCCACAGCAAAGTACCAAAAACCAGGTGGCTTAGAACAACAGAAATATATTGTCTCACGGTTCTATAGACTAGAAATCTTAGCTAAAGGTGTCCGCAGGGTTAGTTCCTTCTCAGGGCTGGGAGGGAGAATCTCTTCCATGCTTGTCTCCTAGCTTCTTGTGTTGCTGGCAATCTTTGGTGTCCCTTGGCTTGTAGATGCGTCACCCTGATCTCTGCCTCCATCTCCACATGGTGTCCTCTGTGTATGTGTGTGTGTGTCTCTGTGTTCAAATTTTCCTTTTTTATAAGGACACCTGTCATATTGGATTAGAGCCTATCCTAATGACCTCATCTCAACTTAATCACCTGCAAAGTTTATTTTCAAATAAGGCCACATTCACAGGTGCTGGGGGTTAGGACTTCAGCATCTTTGGGGGCGATACAATTTAACCTACGACAGAGTCTTAGGGTTTCTGAGGAGTGCCTCAAAAACCACTATAGAGGAACTGTCATTCCTGCGATGGTGAATACTGCAATTCTCTTGCCCACTTCAACTAGAAACTTTCCATTTTTTATAAATCAGTATTCTGAGCGTTCCTATGAAGGAAGGGTCCACGACTTCAAAATATTTAAAAGCCACCAAAATAAAACTATATTTATTTATGTCCCCAATATATTGCTAATTGAGGAAAGCAGTTTTCAAGCATGTGAACCTGTTCCCAGTTCTGTAAAATCACAAAAATCCCTATTTATATTTACATCTACAATGCTTATAATATTTAGATTTACATAATTTTTGATATAACATACCCCAAAATATTCACAGTGCCAACAGGCTACAATTTTATGTGTCCTTTATATTTGTCTTCATACTTTTCTGTATGTCTTTTTTTTTTTTACAACGACATATCTTTGGAATAATAAAAGACTAGTTTTTCAAGAGCGAAAGAGGTCACGTAACGACATTTGGTAAATACATGTTGGTAAATTGATTGATATAGTTTTATTCACCTAGCTTGGCTTACAAGAATTTCAAACGAAGATAATTTGGATGGCTATTCAATTCTCTCCAAAAGATCAGTTCTTGCCATTCAAACCCAGCTGAAAAAAATTGAGTCTGTAAACCCAAGTGTCTACCGATGGAGGAATAGATAAACAAAGCATGGCATTTATATATATATATATATACACACAATGAAGTATTGTTCAGCCTTTAAAAAGAAGGAAATTCTGACACATGTTACAACATGGATGAGCCTTGAAGACATTATGCTAAGTGAAATAAGCCAGTCAAAAAAGGGACAAATACTGTATGATCCCACTCATCTGAGGTACTTAGAGCTCAAATTCAAAGAGACAGAAAGCAGAATGGTGGTTGCCAGGGGCTGGGGAGAGGGATGAATGGGGAGTTATTGTTTAATGGGTACAGAGCTTCAGTTTTGCAAGATGAAAAATAGCTCTGGAGGTGGATGGGGGTGATCGTTGCACAACCATGTGAATGTACTTAATACCACTGAACTGTACTCTTAAAAATGGTAAAATGGAAAATTTTATGCTATGTATATTTTGCCACAATTTTTAAAATAAACAATAAAAAAACTAAATATAAAAGAAGTTGAATCTTTAAACACTTCAAGGTAGTGTGTACCTATCTGACATTCGTTTTGAATTTCTTAAGCTCATTTATTTGTTATTTTTAATTAATGAATTATTATAATCATAATCAACATTTTCATCATGACTATCATCATCAGACAGGTCTAGGACACCAGTTGTATGCCTTACTCTAAAGATGGTTTTTCATTTTATCATATAAGCAGCAGACGTATTTTTTTGGTGAAAACACTAGAAGAGCACTGAGAAAGTCCTTATTTGGAATCCTTAGATGGAATCCTCACCTAAACTCAACATTCCCTCCCTTCCCCCACACAGCACCCTCCACCTCCCAGCCAGAAGACTGAAAGAGAGAGATAATCAGAAAAACCACCCAAGAAAAGAAGAAGGGAGAATCAGTTACATATTCAGCAAGGCAGGGAACAAGAAAACGCAAATCTGTTCCAGTTCTCCAGTTTCACCTTAAAGGCATAGAACTGTAGATGCTTGTGAAGAGCTCTTCAAAGCCTAAATTCACAGCCTCTCCACGCGGGAGGTTACCAGCATCTGAAGAAAAACAACCACTACCAGAAAAGCTCCTCTTTGTTTTCATTCTTTGCAGTCCTTCAGGAAACTCTTGATAATGTGAAATGTTATTACTGCAAATGTTGGCCCAGGCAAGTTTACTCTAGAGTCTGACTATCACTGACTGTTCACAAAATAAAATCATTTTTAAAGCCTGCGAGGAGAGCCAAGTGCAAACCACAAATCAGAAAACCACCAAGGCGGGCTGGCCTCACTGCCAGAGTTTAATGTGATCTAATGGGAGGACAACAAGATGTGAGAATTTGATTTTACGATGCTTCATGTAACATTTGGCAATACAAAGGGGTTGGGCCCAACTTCCCCATCCTTAAGCAAACATTTGAAGTAATGTTTTACTTTCTCATCAGTTTTAATTCTGTCAACCAGGGCATAGAGATTCTGCCTGCCCTACTCATTTTAAAAGTGCCGTCTACTTTGGGTGGTTATAGATTTGCTTAATAGCAATTCGTATAAATTGAAGATGGGCAGGTGGGGAAGGGGCCAGGAAAACAGGATGAAGCTATTTAGTGGCAGTGTATCAACTGGAGAGCAGCTCTCTTCTGCATTTGTGATTTATTCCACGGGTGGGAGGGCAGGGGATAGGGTTTATTGAAGAACATTTTTTCACAAGCAAAAACTAACCCCAGTGAGAGAGAGTCAGATCTGGACTGGATCAAGTTGCCCAGTCTCACACCAAATGGAATTGGAACTCATGTGTAGCTCTATTTCCCATCACTCAATTAAAAAAAGAAAGAAAGAGAGAAAGAAAAGCAAAAAAGAAATAAAATGGTAGCAACATTGAAACTCTTCACACATGGCAAATTAACAACCGATGGATCTATGGAGTAAGGAGGGTCAGTCACGAAATCCCATATAAGGCATATAAACGATGAAAAATAAATGAAAGTCACATTTCATGCTGCTCTTATTTCTGTTGCCAGGACAATAGAATGAGAATCAGATCTCTTTCCCTGTTCTTAAGAATAATGCATTCCTAACAATGCCAAACTCTTACTTACATTGTCATTTTACAGCAATTACAACGTTGACCCAGTGAAGAAACGTGAAACCCACAGAGTCAAGTTTCTTAATGTAATAGTTTGCTAAGTGAAATGCAACATATCCCAGGATGCAGGAAGAAAAATTAGAACTTCTATTTCTATTGACATTTCATCTAAACAATATGAAAGTAAGCCTCACTAACAGTTAAAATAAGAATGACAACAGGTATCGTCACTTGGTGCAGATATAGACAGACGGTCCCGTATCACCCAGGGGCTGTGAGTCGTCCTGAAGGAAGGCTGAGAGTTCAGCAGTGCTGAGGGTGTGGCAAAGAGTGCCTCAGTTCAGGGAGGCTGGGCTGCAGTAATAACGATGAAACACGCAACGGCTCAGCACAACAGACGTTTATTTCTAGCTCAGGTAGCCGGTTGGTGATCAGATCAGCAGAATAGCTCAAGTCACTTGGGCGCTCAGGTTAATGAAACTCTGCCAACTTCTGCTCAAGGTCAACATGGCCATCTGCACCTCTCCCAGCCAGAAGGACAGGACATGGAGAATCAGTCCTAGGAATGTTTTTTATGGGCCCAGCCTAGAAGAGGTACACATTGTTTCAGCTCACCTTCCATTGGCTGGAACTTAGTCTCCTAGCCATGCCTAACCACAAGAAGGGCCAGGAGATGTATTTGATTATGGGCCCAAGAAGAGGAAAATGGATCCTGACCAACAGCCCGAAGCGTCCACCACAGGTGCCCTCGTCCACTCAGCGCATTACAATATATCACAATCTACATGTTCCTCTTACACAGATTTAACCATTTTAATGAAATTTAATCTCATAAAATGAACAGGTGGCTTACAAAGATTCCTACCAAAAGCCACAAATTGAAAATAGTACTAATAATCCAAGCACAAGCCAATAATAAGAAAAGGCCAGACCCGAAGCATCTTATATTTTTACCTCTTTATCAGCCATAGTCTGAGGTTTAAAAAAAAAAAAAAAAAAAGACTATTAAATTACTTCTGAAAAGAAGCAGATCAAAAATTTTCAAAGAAAGTAAGTTTATTTAAAATGCATGTTTACATCCACTTTTATGATAAGGAACCTCACTATATATATTTATATATATATATATACATTATACATATATATAACATTGCTTATAAGAATGTGAATATATCATAATTAGCAAAATATTTAAGTAACTGTAAAATAAACTAGAGACAAGCTTCTATAATTTTATCTGCAGTTTAAAGTCATGCTATACCCGATCTCTTACTTTGAAAAACTTTATTAACCTTGTTGATAGATGTTTAGAAGCCTCTTTCAAGATTTCTGATTAATAACAAAATACAAAAAGCCACATACTATTGCGTTCTCCTCATTTTTTCTTTCCCCTGTATTAAAATGGCAAAATAATATATGTATAACAATCTGGCAACAAATAAAGGTATATTCCTTTGTCACATAGAAAAAAATGCTAAAGTTTTAAGAAATAAGAATTAAAGTGTGTTGTGCAACGTTGGACTTTGATTTATAGATGAATGAAAGTACTGGTGTTTCTACATATCTCAGGTTACGGTACTTGCTAGATCTTTTTCAATAGTTAATATACAATGATTTGTGTGTATGAGTGTATGCATCAGTGCACAGGCACCACAAAAAATATATATACTAGGGGATGTATAGCAGTCATTCAACCAATATTTATTGAGTACCTACTCTTACACTCATGGAGCTTTCGTTAGTGTCAACAGTAAATTTAGCAAAAACATTTTAAGAGAAAACTGTGTAGTGTATCCACTGATGGAACAGCTACTTTGGAATGTTTTAAAAGATTTCTGGGATGAGTTTACTGACGTAGCACAAAGGTATTTGCTCCACCATTCATAGGCAAGCTACTGCAAAAAACTGCTAACTTTTAGAGAAATTTATGGAGCCTAGAGCTCACAAAAATGGTAAAGATTTGGGATTTAGTGACTATAATTTCTGAGGAATTTGAGGAGTCTACAGGAGAAGTACAGCATATATGAGAAAATTGAGGGTTATACATATGTTCTAACCATGAAATGTTGAGGTCATTTTAGGAATTCATACCTTGGTCAAAGGGTGCTTGAAGACTCACCAGTCTTTTCTCAGTACCTAGAGCGAAAGTGGTGTCCTTGACAGCCAAGTCCTGTGAGCCGAAGCTGGGGTTGAGGGCAATACTCTGCCACAGGGACTACAAACGCATGTGAGTCTCCATTCCATGCTGTCAACATCCTGCACATGCTTCTTGCAGACCAGCTCCACACAGATCAGTGCTGCTTCATTTCAGTTATTGTATTCTTCAACTCTGTTTGCTTGTTCTTTATATTTTCTAACTCTTTGTTAAAAACTTCTTGTAACTTCTTGCTCTGTGCATCCATTCTTCTCCTGCGTTCTTGGATCATCTTTACAATCATTACTCTGAACTCTCTCTCGGGTAGATTGCCTTTCACCACTTCACTTAGCTGTTCTTCTGGGGTTTTATCTTGTTCCTTTGTCTGGAACATATTCTTTTGCTGTCTCATTTTGTTTAAATCTCTATTTGTATTTTTATGTATGTAGTAGGTTAGTCATGTTTCTCATGGAGAAGTGGCCCCCTGTAGGTGATGTCCCATGTGTCCCAGCAGTACACTCCCCTCTCATCACCCAAGGGCCAGGGACCAGTTGGTCCCAGGGTAGGTTCTGACCTGTTTTTGCAGACTCAGTTCCGCAGGCTGCAGGATCATAGTTTTCTTGCTTCTGGTGTCTGCCCCCTGGTGGGTGAGGCTGGTCTAGGTGCTTGTGTAGGCTTCCTGGTGGGAGGCGCTGGTGCCTGCCCACTGGTGGGTGGAGCTGGGTCTTGGCCCTCTGGTGGGCAGGGCCATGTCAAGGGGTGTGTCTAGAGGTGGCTGAGGGCTCAGGAAGTCTTTAGGCAGCCTGCCTACAGATGGGTGGAGCTGTGTTCCCACTCTGTTGGTTGTTTGGCCTGAGGCATTCCAGCACTGGAGCCTTATAGGCTGTTGGGGGTGGGGGCAGGTCTTGGTGCTAATGACCCTAGCAAAATGTCTGCCTCTGGCAAGGGTTCATGCAGATGAACGCTCCCCGATATGTCTGCCAACAGCTTTTATGACCCCAGAGAGAGCCACGGCTGCCCCCATCCACACTACCTCCCCAGTAGACCCTCCAAGACCAGCAGGAAGGTCTGGCCCAGGCTCCTACAAAGTCACTGCTTTTGCCCTGGGTCCCAGTGCACACAAGACCTTGTGTGTGCCCTCCAGGAGTGGAGTCTCTGCTTTCCCCCAGTCCCACGGAGCTCCTGCAATCAAGCCCCACTGGCCTTCAAAGCCAAATGCTCTGGGGGCTCCTCATCCCAATGCCAGACCCCCAGGCTGGGGAGCCTGATGTGGGGCTCAGAATTCTTACTCCTATAGGAGAACTTCTGTGATATAATCATTCTCCAGTTTGTGGGTCGCCCACCTGGAGGGTATGGGATTTGATTATATCGCAAGTGCGTCCCTGCTACCATCTCGTTGTGGTTTCTTCCTTGTTTTTGGATATAGAATACCATTTTTAGTAGGTTCCAGTCTTCATTGATGGTTGTTCCGCAGTTAGTTGTGACTCTGGTGTGCTTGCGAAAGGAGGTGAGCGCAAGGTCCCTCTACTCTGCCATCTTGTCCTCCTCCAGATCAACGCTACTTGATTCAACACCTTGTCTAAGCAGGAAGGAAAACAGTGGCGAGCCTAAGAGATACCCTCAAAAGCTACCCAAGCAGGATCAGCTAGCACCAATGGCTATCAAGACATATCTAATTTGTAAGCTATAGGGATATAAGCTATAAATTATAGGCATATAAGCTATAGCCCATAGGAATGGATGAGGTCAACCTAAAGACAGGGAGAAAAGCAGAGGTCACAGGTGGCAGCCTGTTTTTGGCTGAGCCAACACATGAGTTTTATCTGCTCTGGACAGTGTTTTTAAAAACAGTGTTATCTAACTGCATGTAAAAATTGGGAGGTTTCATCCAACAAAATCGATTTCCAGCTTCTCTTGAAAAAATTGGAAATTATGATAACACTGGGCTCATGTTTCCACTTGGCAATAATTAGAGGGAACTCAGAGCAATGGCTGCCTTTACAATGACCATGTGTCCCTCAGCTAGCCACTGGTCTCACTGGTTTCACTAATTTTATTTACCTGTCTGCTCCCTGTAGGCATCTGAATTTATGACCCTCTGGGTAAAATCAGAGAAGAGGTCTAGAAATGGAAGAATTTGCCTCCTGCTACAGCTCCTTATAAGCCAGTATCTTTTCCCCACTAATTAAAGCTTTATTCATCTTTTTATTCTCACAGTACCCTACTCTTCCCTGGGCTCTGCACATAATGGGTATCCCCTAAGCATTTTCTGAAGGGGTTTGTTTGTTTGTCTGGGTTTGGTGTTTCTTTTTGGCTTCGGATAAGTCAGTGTTTGTATGTAATTGTACCTTTTAAAACCTGAATTTAATGTTAATTTACCCAATGGCATGTTCATAGTTCATTCCCCCTGTTCACTGTCATCACCTTAAACATCTGCTATGATCAGAGTAATAAAACAGTAATGGCCTATTACATGTCTAATTTACTTAAAATTGGAAGATTTTATAGAATCTTTATTACCTCCTGCTGTGAGTAGCAAGAATTTGCATACCCAGAGTTAATACAGGGAGCTCTGTGTCATGCAAAGAATATAATAAAACCCAAAAAAATTATGAAAAGAAATTTCCTTTTCAGTTGATTGGGCTTTTCCTTAATTTTCCCTACCAGCCTTCGCTTGGAAAGATACTAAAGAACTGAGATCATATGTTTTGATGATTGGAGAGGTAAGGGAGGTAGAAAGGGGAGAAATTTCCATTCTCAAAGAGAACGAAAACTGCTACCTCATAGACTCTATGGCATCAGAAGCTGACAAAGTTCCACTGGTTTTGGCAGTAAGTTCTTCTTGCAATTTGGAAATACAAAAGAACTGTATAATCGAGATCATAGAAATGCCAGAGCCACTTGTCTGCACATCCTCAATCACTGTACTTTAATTTTCTCACTTCTTTCCTGCTAACTGAAGAAAGCCAGAAATGAGCTCATATTAGAAATAAGATACAGCAAGTCTGATATGGAAGTTAGGAGATCAATATAAAACTTACAGTCGAAAGTTTCCTCTCACTTTCAAGGATTCCCTCAAACCACAAATAATATAAATTTTATTTAGTCATATTAGCTCATTAATCACATAAAGGTCCGACTGTTGACACTTCACCTTTCCCAATGGAGCTGAGAAAGTCAATAAACTAATAAAATAAAATGAAGTCTCTGTCAGAATTTTTTTCTAAAAAAACCCTTTATTAATGATTAAGAATAATGTACCCTTGAGATTCAAGTCAATTTCTCCAAATTTCATTTTAAAAAATCAGGAATGTTAGCTGTACCAAACAAACGGGATTTTTTTGCACTCTCTTGTTAAAAGTAAGAGAGATTTTAACGAGCTTCCCTGTTCACCTTGATTAAATCAGAATTTTAAAAAAAGTAACCTAGCAGAACTTCAGAAATGTGAAGTTCACGTTCAACTAATGAAGGGACAAAGACTTTAATTTTAGCTGAATGGTCCTCCCATTTCTGTGTCAGCTTCGCACTCTATTAGATCCTTCGGAACAAAAGGCTCAGACCCTCCCACTGGGAATCTTTAGCTGAAGCCCTGGGCACTATTGTTGATTTTATCCTAAAGGGCTTGGGAACACATTTTATAAACATGAAAATAAAGAGCAAATAAGTGTGAGAAACATTCAGTGAAAGAAGGTCAATGAGAATAGCTCACATGCTGTCAAAGCCCCACGGGACTTCTTTTAAAATGATGTAGGTAGATGCATTTCTGGTTGGTGTGTTTAGTCAGATAGAGGGTTGAAAATGATATTCATTTGTCTCTTTCCTTACATGTGAAAATAATCACAATTTTTCAGGGAAGAATCTCCTGCTGGGTTACCAGCTGCTGGGCTCATCCTCTCACACAACCAAATACCTTATTTTCAGCCTGAGACTCAAGGATGCTTTCTTTGGACAAATCACCATTAGCTTCACGTACAGAAATTCTCTTTTCTAGGGTTACCCAGTGCAAGCGAACACTGGAATTCCATGACACCTGCAAACATTTCTGCTTTTCTGAGTGGATTTGGCACAGTGAAGCATGGAATCCGAACTAGGAAGCCAGGGACCTACTTGCCAAAAGAATGCTACTTCAGCATGTCTTTGATGTTATTTTCCTTTTAAGTAAAAATGAAATGAGTCATGTGATAACACCTCGATGAACTTTGCATGTGCTACAATATAAAAGAGAGGACATTGTTTCTTGGCTTTCGAGGATACGTGAAACATTTTGAACTGGAACAAACAGCTTGAAAATGTATTACATTCACAAATGGCATCTGAATAGAACAGTTGCTTATGTGACTGTGAAAAAGAGAAACCCCATCCACTGATAGAGGGCTGCCAGAAATGGATACTAAAAAACACAAAAGCTTTCTCAGTTTAAGCTAAGGAATAAAATTAGTCTCCTACAACTCCTACCCCTAATCGAAAGATGAAAATCACCCAGCTTTATTATGCAGACCTTTCCAACTAACCATACGAATAATTCAGCCTAAGAAAGCCACTATTATCCAGCATGGAATCTCTAATATGCAACTGAAAGTTTTCTTAGGATCTCAGAGGAGTTCCACGATTGCATTTTTCATGACGAATGGTGGTTATGACTAACTAAAATTCTACCACAAAATATAAAGTGGGCAGTAGACTAGAAATCTATTGAGTCGTGAAGCATTTGGTAACTAGGAGCCAGACGGAAAAGACACACCCAGTACAAACTTATATCTGTTCCATCATTGACTCAATACATATTTATTGAGGGCCTACCACATGCTGGGCATCATGCTGGAAGCTGGGGTGTGAACGAGATAGACATGGGTTCTTCTTGTGGAGAGGGAAAAGGGTTTGAGTCTGTCATCCTGGACTTGCCAAGCTATACATGGTAGTGACATCTCAGATTGATGAAGGTGCTATTATCATTGGTGTCAGAATGAGAGAACTCTTAGTTCCATTACTCTCAAGACCAAACGATTGATGGGGTACAGAGAAAAAATTTGTTCAAATCACTTTTATTAGTCAAAAAAAATTTACATGGAGTTTGCTATAGACTGAATGTTTGTGTCTCCCCACCAAATATATGTTAAATCCCCACCTCTCATAAAGAAGATGTGGTACATATAATAATGGAATACTACTCAGCCATAAAAAAGAATGAAATAATGATGCCATTTGCAGCAACATGGATGGACCAAGAGATTATCATACTAAGTGAAGTAAGTCTGACAGAGAAAGACAAATATCATATGATATCACTTATTATGTGGAATCTAAAACAAATGATCTTATTTCTAAAACAGAAACAGACTCACAGACATGGAAAACAAACTTATGGTTACCAAAGGGGAAAAGGTAGGGGGAGGGATAAATTAGGAATTTGGTATTAACATATACACATTACTATATATAAAATAGATAAACAATAAGGACCTACTGTATAGCACAGGGAACTATATTCAATATCTTACAATAGTCTATAATGGAAAAGAATCTGGAAAAGAATACATATATATAACTAAATCACTTTGCTGTACACCTGAAACTAACACAACACTGTAAATCAACTATACTTCAATTTTATTAAGGTACTGTGGGACTTCCCTGGTGGTCTAGTGGGTAAGACTCCACTCTCCCAATACCGGGGGCCTGGGTTCGATCCTGCACGCATGCCGCAACTAAGAGCCCGTGTGCGGCAACTAAGACCTGGCGCAGCCAAAATAAATAAATAATTTTTTTTTAGGAAAAAGGTATTGTGATTCATGTTTTCAGGTCTTCCAGTAGTATACTATATGTGTTCTTCTATAACTTTCTTTTTTTGCACGTTATTGTGTTTGAAAATTTCATTCGTGTTTATCCATGATGCTATAGCTTGTTTTCACTGCTGCACAGTGTTCCACTAATGTGAGTAAACCACAATGGTGGATATTTAAAAACAAAACCAAAAAACCCTTACCTCCCGAACTGACGGTATTAGGAGGTGAGGCCTTTTGAGAGTTAATTAGAATTAGATGAGTTCATGAAGGTGAATCCTTTGTGAATGGGATTAGTGCTCTTAAAAGAGTCTCAAGAGAGCTTTCTTCCTCTCTCTGCTCTCCTCCATGTGAGGATACAAGGAGAAGTCAGCAGTCTGTACCCTGAAGAGGCTTCTCCCCAGAACCCACCCATTCTGGCACCTCGATCTTGGACTTCTAACCTCCAGAACTGTCTGCAGATTAGTCTGGACTTCAGAACCTTCCAGAACAGAGAGATAAATGTCTGCTGTTTATAAGCCACAGAGTCTGTGATATTTTTGTTATAGCAGCCTGAACTAAGGCAGAGTTGATGTGAACTGTTCTTGTTTTATTATGTTTTTCTTGTCTTCTCTCCCTGTAGATCAATTATGAATGGATGCGAGCAGGATTAATGTTACCAACCACAGAACACTGACTCTCATTTAGAGGTTTTGGCTCCGAGCTGATCCAGACAGACATCCCTGTCATCATCATCATCATCATCACCAATCAGGAGGCCTGCAGTGCCTACCCTATCAATTTTATTTATTATATCCATGAAACATGTGTTAGTATCACCCAAACGGCACCAGGGACCTGGTCAGAGAACATATCTCAAGATATATCTGCATGTATTGAAGAGCTAATGGATTTGGTATTTTAGAAATTGCACCCAGCCTGGCAAACGCAGATGGGCTGGAGCTGTATGAAAGTGTAATAAAAATCCAATAAAACATTTGAGCAAACTCACATCTGTGGGCAGATGGGAGGCATTATGTAATACAGGTCATTGCTACAGCAACCTCTAACCCCCATGGCTACTGCTGTTGGGCCAAGGTTGAGTGTAAAGGGCCTCTGTGAGTTTTCTTTCTCTGTCAACATTCAGGGAAATCATTTTTAATCTCTCTAAAATGAACTATTAAAATAGAAAGGCTTTGACCCACACCCATGAAAATGATTCACAAAATACCCCAAATCTTTGACCCAGGACCTAAGGTCTCACTGCTTGTATTTGTTTGTTTTTTGAAAACATAATATTTCCATGAATACACTTCGCTACTTGCCAGATGTTTTTCTCCCTGATAAATGCACTAGATGGGAATGTTTGAGGTGGGTTCTTCCATGTAGCTTTGGAGAGTTATTTCAGAAGTGGTCAAACAATCAGTTATACAAACCGCAAAACAGAATGAGAGATAGGTCTGGAATTTTAAAAAGGCTATACTCACCAGACTATGTAAATAATATGAAATTAATACTCAGAAACCCTCATTTTAAAGAGAATTTAATATATGTGTGGGTGCAGTGTGCATAAATTTCAGTGAATTCCAGAGTAACATTAGAATGTCCTCTTTCTGTCTACTGCCTAATCTTCAACTTGATATTCTAGAATGACTTTCTTCCCTGGATGGAAGTTATATCTCCTACTAGAGTATTAAACATTTAAGGTGAATAAATCTGGAAGGTAGAGGTTAAGGGGAAGTGGGGAATCTACTTCTACAGCATCTGAGTGAAAAACTATCAAAGAGGACTTAGGAAAGTGTGTCTGAGAGATGGAGCATTTATACAAGCTTTAGGGTCAGCTATACTTGGATTCAGCCCTATCACTTTTTTGGTCATGTGACCTAGGACAAGCTCTTCAACCTTTATTACTCAATGTTCTCATCTGTAAAATGAAGATAATAATAGCACCTACTGGGACTTCCCTGGTGGTGAAATGGTTAAGAATCTACCTGCCAATGAAGGGGACACCGGTTCGATCCCTGGTCCAGGAAGATCCCACATGCCACGGAGCAACTAAGCCCATGCGCCACAACTACTAAGCCTGTGCTCTAGAGCCCATGAGCCACAACTACTGAGCCCATGTGCCACAACTACTGAGCCTGAACTCTAGAGCCCGTGAGGCACAACTACTGAGCCCACACACCACAACTACTGAAGCCCATGCACCTAGAGCCCGTGCTCCACAACAAGAGAAGCCACCGCAGTGAGAAGCCCGCACACCGCAATGAAGAGTAGCCCCCGCTCGCCACAACTAGAGAAAGCCCGCATGCAGTAACGAAGGCCCAATGCAGCCAAAAATAAATAAATAAAATAAATAAGTTTATTTAAAAAAATACTACCTACCTCCTAAAACTGTTGTGAGATCTAAATGAATTACTGTATATAAAGCACTTACCACAGTGCCTAGCACACCGGTAAGTACTCAGTAAATGTTAGCAGTCATTATTGTTGTACTTCAGACCAAGGCAAAAAAAATTCAACTAAAAAAATTATTGTTCAACTATCAGAATCCTGAGTCCAAGCAGCAATGCCAGTGAAAATTAATGACCTCAGAATGCTTAGTAAATGTGCCATGAGTCAGTTCTTAAAAATTTTCATTAGAAGCTGGATCATTTAACACACACTGGGTTTTTCTACACAGTGATGGAAGGGGTCCTAATGTCCAGTTACTTCATGAGGTTTGAGAGGCAGGGCATCGTGTGTCCATTTTGTCAATGTGAGTCAATGCAGCTCTGCTGTGGGTCTAGAACTGGCAGGGGCAGCAACTGCTTCCTGATGACATGATAGTCTTCTGATTGTGACAGTTTCTTGCTCAGGGTAGTGGGTGGTTTGCTTCTATGGCTGGCAGCTTCCTGATCATAAAAGAGATGACCTCAGTAGTCCATTCTGTAGTGTAGCTTTGGATGTCATACCTGAAAGCTCAACCGAGAGTCTATTTTTTCATCCTACTGATTTCACTGAATACCCTATCATTAGAGATGGATTTTTGTGTGTTTTTTATAAAAACTGCAAAAGTACAATATTTTAACTACTATAAATACTATAAATTAAGGCTACTGTCTCTTTCCACTTAAACTTCCCCTCAGTGACATTTGTCTCCAGTGTTGATGGACTGGCCTTAGGCATTTTGTGGATTTAGCTAGGAAGAAATTGAGTTAGGTACATATTTAGATTGGGTTAACAGACATAGTTTTGTATTTGTGATCTCTCCTAATGCCCAGTGTGTGGACTTATCCAGCTTTGTGACATGAGGGGACAGATCCAGAGGTCACATCACAGTCTGAAGGTGTCTTGCACCTTCAACTGGGTGGTGGGAGAGTCACAAAGTTTAAAATTGACAGAGCCAGGGGCTAATCTGTAGAAAACTTCAAATCTTATAGTTCATATAAAAAAAGTGGTTTGACAGTGGTTTTCTCAGTCTGACAATAGTTCTAAAACTTTACATGGCATTATCAAGAATGAGTTGGAAAGATGAAAGACATTTTCTAAACTATCAATAAAACAAAATTTCAGTTACAACAAAAAGACAGAAATATCTTATTCACTCTATAAAAGTGACACTACAAAATTATTATCAAATAAAAGCAAAAATGTAAAAAGACTTTAAAGGTGCATTAAGCATTTGATTAATAAAAATACTGTATCAGTTTGCTAGATTTTGTGATGTTTGTGGTAAATGTCAGCTTTTTAGAATTCGTCATTTGTTATATTTCACTATGAATAAATTTTGAGTTTCATACCTAATTTGTAAAGTTGTATTTTTTTCCTAAAGAAGCTGCCAATTTTTATATTAAATTCATGCCCCCCAAACAACTAGATCCTTCTCTGTCAGTAATAGATCGACTGCTTAAACTAGCTAAAGTGAATTCTGTTCTCTGCAGTTGAATTCTACATGATTGGGTAATTAATATCAGGTACGGTTGCATGCAACAAATTTTCAAGGAAATGAACTCTTGGAATTGGTTATCTCACCTGTGTGGATATGAAAGCCATGACAATCCCATTAACAATAGATGATAAATTATGCTTGCTGAGAATGAATTACCTATCAAATGGAAGCCTTGTGTATCAGCTGGCTACTTGAATAACCACTTATGGTGAGAATGAGGGATAAAAGAAATGTGAGGTGAGTTGGCTAATTCCAACTGCGTTGGAGAGTTTAAAAAAAGATAAGAGCAATCTCCATATTTAAAATTCTTAACTCAGGGCACAGATCAGAGAACTTTTATAATTACCCTAAAATAATGGTTCTCAAACTACAGCATGATTAAGAAACCCCTAAAGGGCTTGTTCAAAATACAGACTGCTGGGTCCCCAACCCCCAGAGTTTCTGATTGAGTAGATCTAAGATGGAGCCTGAGAATTTGCATTTCCGACAAGTTTCAAGGTGATGCTAATGCTGTTGGTCCAGAAACCACATTTTGAGAATCATTGGCCTCAATGAATGCTTTACCTCTTACCTGTAGGGCAGATATAACTAACTACAGATGCAACAAGTTGCTGAAATACAACTTAAATTCACAGTCTCACTTGGCCTCTTATGTGAAAGCACGTTAATTAGGAAAGAGTGGGACACTATGAACTGGAATAAGGGTATTTGAATGGGTTTAGATGACTCTGAGTACCCGAACCTCCAAGTCCACTGAGCTTTCCATTCTAGCAAGGGTAGCCTCTCCCAATTCTATCAGATAAATCTGCCATGTTTACAGGCCCAATGTTGACTGCACCTGCAGTAATTATCTTGTAAGAAGATGCCAATTCTCCTTATGCTATACCCTTCCACACCTTATTCAATCCAGACATGGAGTCAGATCCCAGCAGACCCCAGGGGGTAAGCACAAAATCTGACAGAAGAGGAGAAATCTTACACAAAAAAATAGTCTTAAGATTTTGCTAAGTTGTATTAATAAAAACCTAGATAAATTGTTGCAGTCACTGTGGAAAACAGTATGGAGGCGCCTTAAAAAACTGAAAATAGAGCTATCATACAATCCAGCAATCCCATTCCTGGGTATATATCCAGAAAAGATGACCACTCTAACTTGAAAAGACATATGTACCCTAATGTTCATAGCAGCACTGTTTACAATAGCCAAAACACACAAACAACCCAAGTGCCCATCTACAGATGGTTGGCTTAAGAAGATGTGGTATACATATACAATGGAATATTACTCAGCCATAAAAAAGAATGAAATACTGCCATTTGCAGCAACATGGATGGATCTGAGAATAGTAAATTTAGCAAAGTAAGACAGAGAAAGACAAATATTATATGTCACTCATATAGTATTTTTTATATAGATTCATTTGTATTATTTTGGAATCTAAAAAATAATACAAATGAATCTATAAAAAAAAAGCAGAAACAGATTCACAGACATGGAAAACAAACTTATGGTTATCAAAGGAGAAAGGGAGGAGGGAAGAGATAAATTAGGAGTATGGGAATAACAGATACAAACTACTGTACCTAAAATAATAAGCAACTATATTCAATTATCTTATAATAACTTCTAATGGAAAATCATCTGAAAAAAATATATATATATAACTGGATCACTTTTCTGTACACCTGAAACTAACACAAAATTGGAAATCAACTATACGTCAATAAAAAATAAACTCATTAAAATTTAAAAAGTTAAATAAATAAATAAATACCTAGAGAATTCTGGGAATGAATTCTGAGAGCGATAGTTGAGGATGAATTTATCAACACGGATGCTTTTACCAGAGATTCTGGATTCAGTGTCCCAGTTCACAGAGTGGAAGTAATCTAAAGTGTTCACTCATTTGGTTAACTGAAGCTGAACTCAACAGTGGCCTACACTGAATAAAGTTAGGTACTAGAAATTCCTTGATATAAGGTAGAGAAAAGTTTTCAGAGACTTTGGGAGGTAGGGATGTTGGAGAAAATTTAACACGCTTGACTTACCCACCCACAGCTGTGAGCCTTGAAAGGGCTTGGAGGACCCTCTCTTTACCGAAACATTGAAAATCACTGCAGCCTCATTTTTTGCAGGCTGGGGATCAAGGCAGCAGATATTTCCCCAGAAATAGAATCCTGAGTTAAATAAGGATGAGGCCATCCCAGAGTAGCAAAGACCATGTAGCAGCAGGTAGCAACTAGAGGTAAAGGAGTAGATTCATTACCTAAAAACCGGACTTTGGGGATAGTCAGAACAGCTTGCCCTATTCTCCCTACCCCCCAGCAAAGTCAAAGAGCCTCTTTGACTGATAAATGGCGGCCTGACTTGTGTCAAAATGATGGGAACCAAGGGAACCAAGGGAACCAGGGAACCAAGGGTGCTGGCCCAATTCCCAGATCTGAAGACCAGAGTCCCACGAATGAGGAAGTCAGGATCACCTGAAGAAGAAAGCTGAGACACGACCACAGGTCCATACTATAAATATGCCACCTAGGCTGCCCCAAAGGCACCGGCTGGTATTCACTAGTACACCTGTGCCCTGGGAAAAGGGAACTACCCAGATCTTTATCTAAAGAATTATTGGGCTCTGGCTCTGGGTAAATCCTAATCCCTGGGATCCTAAATTGCTCCTGTGGTCAACTATTAAGAAGGGAAACTTACTGTGGTCAAGCGATACATGGAATTTTGATCCAAATTCAATCTCTCACTGGGCCCCGTGTGTTCTTGAACACATCTTGTGGTTATGTCCCTATTCCTGTATGCAGATTTGAAAAAAAAAATTGACAACTAGAAGAATCCTCACTTAGCTTCCTGACCTGTGGAGTGATGGCTATTACCTGGTAGGAAAGCCAAAAGGAAGCTCCCGGAACCACCAGACCTTTCCACAACAGCAAACCAAAGGTAATACCACATCTCTAAGAGGAATCACAGAGATCAGTGATTAGATATTAGTAATTTATATTCTGCCAATCACATGAACTCAACAAGATTTGGGACATAGAAGTAAAGCAGAGCCTGCATTCTGTGCTCTGTGCTCTCTGCTGGCAAGCATGATCATGCAGTGTGTGCTGGCCAAGTCCCAGGGGCTAGTCATGAGCTTTGCAGGTGTCAAGAGCCAGGGCAAGGTATCTGTTTTGTTGGTGTGGATCGCAGCAGACATGGCTTTGATGTGGATCCAGCAGCGATAGCAGTTAGCTTTCTGATCGTGACAGTTTCCTGATTATGACGGTTACTTGCTGTGACAACTTTCTGACTCTGGCAATATGATTCTGGAGCCAGCAGCTCCCTGATCATAGAAGAGGCAGCAGCTCCTTTGCTGGCCCAGTTCTGTGATATGGGGGAGTCGTTTCTTAAAGCACAACCTAGAGGTTTTAGCCTTCTCGATAATTCTAAAGCCATTAAATAATTTCTAATAAGTGCCTTTCTGCTTCATAGTTAGAACAGATTCTTTTCCTCAGAAATGAACCCTGACTGATACAGAGCACATGCATGTAAGTTTCTCCAGGGTATATACCAGGAGTGTAATTATTGGGTCATGGTGTATACAGTCGGCCCTCCATATCCATGGGTTCCACATCCATGGATTCAACTAACCACAGATCGAAAATATCACCTCCCCCATTCCAGAAAACTCCAAAAAGCAAAACTTGAATTTGTCACACACCAGCAACTATTTATACAGCTTTTACATGGTATTAACAACTATTTACATTGTATTAGGTATTACAAGTAATCTAGAGTTGATTTAAATTATACAGGAGGATGTGCATAGGTTTTATGCAAATACTAGGCCGTTTTATATAAGGGACTTAAGTGTCCACAGATTTTGGTATCTGCTGGGGTCCTGGAACCAATCTTCACCAGAACCGAGGGACAATTGTATACATTTTAAACTTTACTAGATATTACCAAAATGTTCTCCAAACCATTGTGCCAATTTATGTACCCAACAGAAAATTCCATCAAAATTTGTCATTGTCGTTTTTTGTTAAATTGATGGGTGCAAAAAATTATCTTGTTTTAATTTGCAATTACTGATTACTTATTTTTTCATATGTTGACTGGTTATTCAAAAGGGAACAAATTCACTGAACTTGTTCATTTTTGTGTTGAATAGCTTATTTCTTTATTGAGTTATCTGAGTTCTTTATATATTATGGTTACTAAATCTTGACTATGGCAAATGTCTTCTATCTAGTGGCTGCCTTTTCATTTTACTAAAGTTATTTTTGCTATACAAAAAAATTTCACATTAAATGTATCAAGCTTTTCCTTGCTTGTTCATGCTGTTTGTGTCTTATCTAAGAAATCCTTTTTTACATATCATAAAGGTATTTTCCTATGTATTCTTTTAAAGTCTTGAACTTTTTCATGTTTAACTCTGTAATAGGTCTGGAATTTATTTTTGTAGATCTATGAGACAGAAATGTGATTTTATGTTTTGCGTGTGGATAACCGATTATTCCAGAACTGTTTGTTAAGTAGCTTGTCCTTACTGCACTAATTTTAATGCTCCTTCTGTCCTATTCCAGGGTTCTGTATACTCATAGGTCATTTTCTGGGTCCTCTAGCCTTTGATTGCTTATTTTTCAATACTTGCAGCAGTATCACACTGCCTTAATTTTTATAAGCCTTAATATCTGGTAGGGTAAGTTTCACAACATGGTTCTAAAAAATTGTTTTGGTTATTCTAGACACGCAAGAGGCTATAGTTGTGGACTGCAAAAAAATGAGAGAGATTAGAGGATATCACATGACTAACGAATAAAATCCTTCTAGAATCTATCAATATGTTTTCCCCTGACTAAATTTATTATTTTACGTTTTTTTTTTTTTTTTTTTTTTTGCAGTACGCAGGCCTTTCACTGTTGTGGGATCTTCCCAGACCGGGGCACGAACCCGTGTCCCCTGCATCGGCAGGCGGACTCTCAACCACTGTGCCACCAGGGAAGCCCATTTATTATTTTACGTTTTTGACCTTCAACTTAAATAGCTGTCGTTCATACTGGTTAAAAAGTAATAACTACACATAATTCAACAAGTAGATCAGTGCATACTGCAACCCATTTTTTAAACTTATGTTTTCATGACCATACCATTCTGCCTCAAAGAAAAAGCCATATTACAAAATGACGCTTTCAATCTGTTTATCTGAGTCTACTACTTTCCTTCAGTCCCGAAAAGTGTACGTGTATGGACTTGTGCATATCCAATTCTTCTTTCTATTTGCTTTACCTCCAAGGAACCTATTTTAAGAGTAAGTCTGTTTTTCATTTAAATTTAAGAATGATCCCCCTTTATGCAAAGCACTCCATAGAACTGACTCATTTAATGCTCATAACATCCATATGAAGAAGGTATAATAAATATAGATTTGGTTTTCATCCTCAGTTTCTGTCACAGAGCTCCTAAAACCTTTGTAATTTCCTGAGTGACAAGGGTGATAAGAGCATATTTTGTTATAATATTTGGGTTTTGTACAGAGTTCCTAAAACTCCTGGAATTTCCTAAGTGGTAGAAGTGTCTTTTGCTGTTAATAACAAGTCCTTTGATCACACCCGAATCTACATACTTACCCTCAGGATGCGGCTGGTCACCAGAAAGCCTAAGTGAAAATGGTCAGCCTCAGCCCCCAATCTTTCAGAAGGGCTGGGAGGTGAGCTGGGGCTGGAAATTAAGACCCTATAAAAAACTCTTTAATGAAGAGCCTTGATGAGTTACCATGTTGGCAAACCTCAACTCCACAGGGACAGGAGCTCCTAAACTCAGGACCCTTTCAGACCTCACTTATGGACCTCTTCATCTGGCCATTCCTCTTGTTTCCTTTATAATAAACCGATAAACATAAGTAAATGTTTACTGGAGTTTTGTGAGCCATCGTAGCATATTATCAAACCTGAGGAGGGGATGGTGGAAACCCCTGATTTGTAGCCAAGTCAGACAGAAGTTGTGGGTACCCTAGGGATCCACCACTTGTGACTGGTATCTGAAGTGGGGGCAGTCTTGCTAGACTGAGCCCTTAGCCTGTGAAGTCAGTGCAGACTCTGGGCAGTGAGTGTCATAACTGAGTTAAATTGTAGGATACCCAGGAGATGTCCACCGGAGACATCTGAGTTGCCTTGTTATGGGAAAAAAACCCACACATCTAGGGTCAGAAGTGATCTGTGTGAGACGGTAGAGAAACAGTGATTTCCCAGAAGTAGGTGTACTATTATTTCATGCTCATTATAAAGAAGAGGAAAAGGAGACACAGAGCTTAAGTAACAGGGCCAGGCCCACCCTGTTAATAAATGGCCAGGCTGAGGCTTGAATCCACGCAATGTGGGTTCACTTTCCCTTTGTAACCAGTACAACTCTATAGCCTCTCATTAAACTAATGGTCACAGGAATTCATAGTTACAACTGAAGACGAGTATTTACAAAGAAGGTGGACAAAGAGCTAGGAGAATATTTAACAAGAGGACAGGACCTAATCTGGAGGGAGTGGACAGGTAGTTAGGAAAAGTGGCTTTGAAGAGAAACATTTAAGCTGAAATCTGAAAGGTGAGCAGGGTTTACTTCCATGAAAGTTTTTTTCTTTTTTGACAAGAGTGCGGGGACAGTGGAAAGAACTTTCTAGGAAAAGGGTAAATGCAAGAGTACAGTGGTGCCTTTGAGGAAGCCCGTGCAGCTGGAACTCAGACAGAGGCAGAGTGTGGTGTGAGCTGAAATGGGAGTGGGGGCCTAGTGGCCCAGGTCAGACTGGGCATGGGGGCCCTGGCAAGGGATCTGGACTTGATCCTTCACCTCCACCGAGTTTTAAGCCAGAAACGATATGACAACTTGTGGTTTTTAAAAGGTGTGTTGAATACGTTAAAGAAGGCACAATACTAAAATTTCATTCAGAAAGGAAAATTTTTAGTAAAGAGCTCCCTAAATAATTACCTTTATTAAAATTTCTCTGAGAGGCTGTAAATGTATCATCAAAATTTAAATTTCACGTGGAACCAGAATAACAGAGAACAAAGAGAAGAGCCTTGGGAGAATTCATATCAGACTTTCATCCTAGTTGTTCAGATTACTCACTACATGATTCAAGGCAAGTTATGTCATTGCTATGGGTCTCAACGTCCTCATCAGTGAAATAGGAATAGTATTTACTTGTAGGCTTTGGTTAATACAATTTGTCTACCAACAGGAGCCCTCTAAGACTTAGAAATCTGGTTGAATTTGGCCCAGCTCTTCAGCCTGTGACCACTGAAAGCCCTTCCCACAACTTCTTGTAACTTTCCATGGCTCACGGCCATAATTATCTCTACTTTGATATTTCTGCACCCACCAGGCAACCTCAGCAGGTCAATCTGGAGGGAAGCCCAGCCCCTTTGCAGGCTCACCAAGTTTCCTGACCCAGACGTTGCATCAATTTCACAAATGTACTTGAGATTTGGAGGAAAGGGCTCACAGGGAGGGCTGACTACATTGAGCCCCGTGGTCTCCCACCATCTCATTGGTTCTGCCTCCTGTCTGCCTCTTTTCCTAGTCCACTTTTCTCTCTGGTTCAACAATAATGACCAAACCCAAACAAAACAAAACAAAACAAACCCTCTCTCCACTTACTAAGAGTAGTTCCGCCCCACCTACATCCTCTCACTGTCTCACCTTACCAGTCACTGAAGTATTTTTCTAGAAAGACAGATTTTTCAGAGGAATTCTGGTGAATTACATTTTCTTAATGAACTACATGAAAATTTCAGAATCACTAAGTATAGATGGTAGCTGCTATTATCAATATTTTTATGATGATTATTCATTGGTGCAGATATTCTGTTTGTTTTTTAAAAAATGCCTTTAATTCTTCAGTGTTTAGGTTTAGGAGACATCCTCTTCTCAGAGTCTCTCTGATGCAAACCAGAGGATGAGTGCATTAGTTAGCTTTGTTGCCTAAACAAGGAAACTCAGTTGATAATGGCTTACAAAACCAAGGTTTATTTTTTTCATTGACATTTCACGGGAACTCCAGGTCCACTGCAGCTGTGTTTTTGGCAGTGGGTAGGCTGTGGCTCTGCTCCGTGAGTCCTTACATTCTGGAACCCAGGCTAAAGCAGCAGCTACTGCATCAGACATGCCAATCTCACAGCAGAGGGGAAAGAAGTCCAGAGTCAAACACACAATGACTCTCAAGCCTTCTGCTTGAACGTGACGTATGCGATGCCCACTCACATCCTATTGGCTGAAGAAGTCCCATTGCTAAGCTCAATGTCAATGAGATAAAGTGGAGAGACTGAACACAGAAGTGGATAATGGCCAGACCTATGCAATAAAGCTCTGACCTCCAACCCCGGCAGCAACCAGCCCAGGAAGCCAAACCACAACATTGTAGCAATTGGCTCCACATGGACAGCACTTGGTCAACGACTGCCAGATTTTTTTTGCCCCTGCTTCCAACTCAGGATTAACCAGAGAAGCCAAATGTCCTCGCAAACCAATCACGTAACTTTCCCCATTTCTGGTGAGCCTGCCTCCAGCTTCTCCCAGCCAACAACCTCAATCAGCATACCTGAAGCCTTCCCTTTGGTTCACTATAAAATAGCTCTCCTACTCCCCTGCCTGCCCTTGACTCTCTGCCAAATGCAAGTGATGGAGGCTGACTGCTTTGCTATGTAACAAACTCTGAATAAATAGCCTCTGTTTGTTCGTTCTCCTCTGGGTGGTCTTTGCTTATTTCCACAAAATACACCCCTCCTACGGTGGCAGGGGAGGGTGGGAAGGGTTCCTGCAAATCACACGGCAATGAGTGAGGATGAATGAATCATCTTCTTTGAGGAAACGGAGAGTAAATAGAGGGGGGACAATGGCACAGTCTGCCGCAGTTTAACCTCTGAATTACAGAGAGTTGCCTTCCTCCCCGGCACATGCACAATTCCATCCGATTGTGAAGCACGCTTGAAGTCCAGAATCTCCTAATACTGTCTATTCCACACCTGGGTATGTCTAGTCTTTCTTCAGAGACATGGACCAAAACACAAGTTAACGTACATAAGACATAGTAGTAGCTCAGAAATAAGATCAGTAAGAAACCCTCTTCAGAAAGACAGGGAGATACACAGCAGTCACTTACCAGGAGCAATGACACTATTCAGGGCAAAATGTTGCAAAGGCCTCCTCCTCCATGGGGAAGAAGCCTCCTGGACTCAGCGCTAGTTCTACTTCCTGGAAGTCATTCTCCGGTCCACTTTCTACATGGTTCTTGCCTCTGCCCTCCCAGAGGACTTTCTTTTGTCACTATCCTCCTTGACTACATCTGCAGAGGCCACCGGACAATCTGTCCCCCTTTTGTGGCTGAGCATTGCTAAAGAAAAAGTTATTCTGACACTGGTTAAAATGGTGAGGAAGACTTTATCTGGGACTATTTCGATAGTCGTCAAGACTATTGCAGTAGGGGAGAGAAATTGGGCTCAACCTGAATACAGCAAGGACAAGTAGGGATTTATAGTCAATAAACAGAAGGAGGGGGTCAGTGGGTGTAAAATTACTAAGAGGAAGACAGCAAGAGTAGGGGGATTCATGCTAAACCGACTTAACAGGCTTCTTGCTGAAGGCAAGCCAGGGTGATCAGATAGCAAGAGTAGGGGGATGAGGAATTATTTCATCCAGATATTGAGGGCGATCAGATATCAAAAATGGCTGGAATTCTCACTAGAGTTGCGGGTGAGGAGGGGAACCAGGCAAAAAGAGAGGCTCCTAAGGGTCTTTGTCAGCATGCTTCTCAGCCTGCTTTCTGCCTGTAGACATTCAGGGACCCAAAGGTTTGCTTTTATGTCTTGAACGGTCTTTTTAAAAAATTCAAGCTGGTGGCTCCCTTGACAATCTCTTTGTCTCTCTGTTTCTCTCTCCTCCCCGCCACACACACCACACTGTTGGCTTTATATTTATTTGATTCCAGTTAGATCCATGTGCCAGTGGCCTCACTTACAGTTTTTTTCAAGACCCGCCCCCCGCACCTGCCTTTACCAGCGGTTTGAGCTTACCGATCTTTTATTGGAGAGACATGCCCTTAACTCTTTTCTCTGATCCATTCTGTCCAGTTGAGAGGATTTATTTGCAGGGAGGGGGACGCCATAATACATTTAGAGGGTTTTTTTGGTTTGTTTGTTTGTTTGCGGTATGCGGGCCTCTCACTGTTGTGGCCTCTCCCGTTGTGGAGCACAGGCTCCGGACGCGCAGGCTCAGCGGCCATGGCTCACGGGCCCAGCCGCTCCGCGGCATGTGGGATCCTCCCGGACCGGGGCACGAACCCGTGTCCCGTGCATCGGCAGGCGGACTCTCAACCACTGCGCCACCAGGGAAGCCCCATTTAGAGGTTTTAACAAGGGATGTGGTAGCCATGCCCCTTGATTTATTCTTTGACCCAAGATTAAGTTTTAATCGGCTGCTGTTACTACTCAAAGCATTTCTAAATTTTATTTTTATTTTTTTTTGCGGCACGCTGGCCTCTCACTGCTGTGGCCTCTCCCGTTGCGGAACACAGGCTCCGGACGCGCAGGCTCAGCGGCCATGGCTCACGGGCCCAGCCGCTCCGCGGCACGCGGGATCCTCCCGGACCAGGGCACGAACCCGCGCCCCGTGCATCAGCAGGCGGACTCCCAACCACTGCGCCACAAGGGAAGCCCATCTAAATTTTACCTTTTACTGGTTGATGGGAGAAACAGTTACATATTTCAAGCCTGCCAGTCTCAACACTTCTAAATTCTCTTTTTCCTCTCATCCCTGTCTGGCCAATTCTTTTCTGAGCTCATTTCTTTACAGTTACTTGTCAAATATGTCTACGAGCAGCCAGGGCACTTCAGTGACATTCTGTTTCACCACATCTTAACCGAATGTCATAGGTACATTGAACGTCTGCCTTCAAATTACTGTGGATAGCCATTACACCACTCCCCGTCATAGACTGCCACTGTTTTCCCTGTGTTTAATTAAAATTTCCTGGCTACACACGGGCCAGAAGCCAATGCCACAGAAGTAGAGAATGGACTTGAGGACACGGTGGGGGGAGGGGGAAGCTTGGGCGAAGTGAGAGAAGCATCGACATATATACACTACCAGATGTAAAACAGACAGCTAGTGGGAAGCAGCCGCATAGCACAGGATCAGCTCGGTGCTTTGTGACCACCTAGAGGGGTGGGATAGGGAGGGTGGGAGGGAGGCGCAAGAGGGAGGGGATATGGGGATATATGTATGCATATGGCTGATTCACTTTGTTGTACAGCAGAAACTAATACAACATTGTAAAGCAATTATACTCCAATAAAGATGTATAAAAAAAAAAAGAAGTCAATGCCACTTCTCTTAGGATTTTTGTTAGGCAGCATTTCGTGGTTTGTACCTAGTCAGCTTTGCTATAATAACAAATGATCCCTCAAATCTCTAAAATATAAAATATTTTTATAAAATATTATAAAATAAAGGCATATAAAATAAAGGTTTATTTAGCACTAGTGTCACATGTAGGCTGCAGACAGGTTGTGAGTCTACTCCAAAGACTTCTCATTCTGTGACCCAGGCTGGAGAAGCAGCCCCTATACAGGATATGCCATCCTCATGGTACAGGGAAGACCAAGTTATAATTGCTGACCATTTAATGACATTTAGCACATCTGCTCAAGTATAATATGACCGGCCAAAGGAAGTCATGTGGCCAAACCTAATACCAATGGGACAAGGAAGAATATTCCTTGATGAGTGGGAACTTCAGGGTAAAACTGTACAATCTTCTCACAAGGAAAGGAGACTAAATAATTGGAGAAATCAAAAAATGCATCACATTGGTAAAGAAGAGAATTGTTTGAGAAATGTGTTTTCTCTCTTGATATTGGCAAACCAAAAGAATAAAAGAGTTAAAAATCACCACTAAAACTTTGATAAATGGGGCTTCCCTGGTGGTGCAGTGGTTGAGAGTCCGCCTGCCGATGCAGGGGACGCGGGTTCGCGCCCTGGTCCGGGAAGATCCCACATACCGCGGAGTGGCTGGGCCCGTGAGCCATGGCCGCTGAGCCTGCGCGTCCGGAGCCTGTGCTCTGCAACGGGAGAGACCACGACAGTGAGAGGCCCGAATACCACAAACAAAACAAAACAAAACAAAATAAAACAAACAAACAAACAAACAAAAAACTTTGATAAGGAGAAGAAGAAAAGAATAGACTCTGTGATTTCCTTTTGCTCTTGATTGCTTTGTTTTCACTCCCTCCCTAGTCATACATAAAGTGTAATATGTCATATGGAATAAAAGAAAAAATGTTCCCTATCAACTCTGCTCACTTTGCATTCCTAAGACTAGCAAGACCAGGGAACACTGGGTGGCAATGGAAGGGTAAGATTATAGAGTTCATGTTTTAGGGACATAAGCCTATTCTTCCCTCCTACAACTTATTAACTTTCACCAGCAGACCAGGCCAATTCCTGGAATAGCATGCAGATAATAAGGCCATGTCTACCCTTCAAAAATAAAAGTTCTCAAAGTATAAGTGTAATCTGCCTACAGATCAGTAGCTAAGTGCCCAATTTCCCTCTGTGTTAGTCTTTTCCTATGGTCCAATTTTGGGAGCAGACTCAATCTTCTTGAACAGGGCAGCTGTTAGTTTATACGTACCTTTGTGCCAAAGAGGGGAAAAAGGTGTCTTCTCAAGATGGACAAATTAGAAAAAGCACCATTTCTTTTTTTAAATGCCCCTCTTTCCCACCTGGTGAATTAGTAAAAGATGCCCCTGTGGGAGAGCACATGGCTTAACTGAAGAAAGTACATTTGTGGGATGAAAAAAATGCACCCCTGGCTCCCAGCAAATGCAGCCCTCAGCCAGGGTTCCGGCTTGGCAAGTGCAACGTGGCTTTGATTGCAACCCCCACTCACCTCCCAGAACAGGCGCCTTTGTTCAGTGCACAAAAACACAATTATGAGTGACAGTCCTGCATTTGACATTGAGCATGGGACGCAAAACTCTCATGTAAAACTTGTCCAAATGAACATTTTCCCCCAATAAATTTCATTCTCAGCTTCTGCAGACCAGCGTTGACTGGTTTAATTTAACTCCCCACTGACATGAGCTGGTCACTTGCGTCCATTCTCTTTTGAGAAAGGAGCCTTAGGTAACTTAGTAGTGGGGGCACGATAAGACCTTTCTCTTCCACGGAGGTAACATGTCATGTTTAGAGCCCTCTAATGGGGGCTATATGCTTCCTTAATGCAGAAAGAAGCTGGTAAGCTGGGGTTTTTAGGTTTTCTTTTTTTCTCTCTCTCTGTCTCTCTTTCATTATCGTTTTGCATTTTCTTCTCCTTTCTGGTTTGATCCTCTGTGTTCAGATCTTTACCTTTTCTTGCCAACTGCCAGCAACAGTATACTTGAAAATGTTGCAGGATTTTCTCCAGACACCTGCTCTCAAGGACCACGTGTAGACTTGTCCAGTAAACCACCTCTCATTAGAGAGATTTGCCATATGCTATTATAAAGAAGTCATTCTTCAACCCCTTTGCTTCACACAGCATCATACTCAGCAGGGCAAATGTACAGATTATTTCACAATACTCACAAATGGAGTTTTAACAAAAAAATGATCAACAAACTCAGACTATTTACTTTTGGGAGAAGCCAGTGTCAAAGCATTGCAGCAGCCTGAACTGTAATGTGAGTTCTAATTTTTCACGTTTGAACAGTATCCACTCTGGCGATGTGTGTGTTCAAAGTGCAGAAAGAGTGGCTGGTGACTTGTTTTTCTTAAAATATACCTCCGCACAGTAGAAGCAGTCATGAATAATCTAGGGCCACTCATCAGAAGCCACACAAAGTATGTAAAATGGAAAATACAAATAAATACATCAATGTTTGAAAAGACTGCTCAGTTCCCAGATTTATCAGTATAATGTGAAAATTTATTTTTTAAATAATACCTTTTTGGGGAAAACTTTGTTAAAATTAAAGAAATTCATCCATTCACCTAGCGGACTAGAATCAATGTGGTTGGCTATTTCAATGTAACTAAACTGACTTTCTATGGCTTTAATAAGATAGTTATAAATTCCACTGCACTGTTATCCTTTTGAGGATTCTACGAGCAACTTAGGTAGAGACGAGCACTCTCCAGGTCTCGTCCTTCTCAACTTTATTTGGTGTGAAGATAAAAGAGAAGGATGTTTTCACTTACAAGTAACAGAGATCTCAAATCAGACTAGCCAGAATACTAAAAAATAGAAATTATTTCACATATTAACAGGTCCAGAAATCGCGAGGTCTGTAAGATTGGTTAAGTCAGTGGCTAATGACGTTATCAGTTCTCTCCATCTCTCCACTATTGTTGGTTTTATTCTCAGGCTGGTTACAAGGTGACTTAGGCAGATCTGGAGTTCGAGTCCTCATAAAATACAGATGATGATTTTTCTCTTCTGTGGATCTCTCTTAGGAGCAAGAAAATGTGTCCTAGAAGCTTCCCCTGAAGCTTCTACACCTCATTCCTAACCCACCACTGGCAAAAGGAATGGGATTACCCTTCAATAGACCAGACCCACTGTTGGAGCTGGGGAGGCACCAGTTATCCCCTGGCTCATGGCTCCATGGTTTTGGGGTCAATACTTTCACAATATTGGGTTCTGATAGAAAAGAAGGAAGAAAATGGATGCTGAATAGCTAAATCTGCAAGTAGCTTAATTAATCTTAGTAAAAGTGCCTCCAAAACTACTACTAAAATCTGATTATGAAAACAAAAGCTCTATCTTCTCAAGAGGTCGTCTAGTTTCTTCATGAGGTTTAATACCAAAAAGCAAAAAAGAAAAATCCTATAAATTCTTAGAGATGTACTTATAGAGCCCGTCAACCTCAAAACTAAGAAATTTCTCACTCATTATCTTTAGAGTAGATATTATGGCTCCTTTTAATTGCTGGATACTCACCACAGAGAAAGCTAAGTGGATTTATGGTCAATATGAACACTTACTGAGAGTCTAAAAAATTATGGATCTTCTCAAAAGGGAAACATTTCCAGCTTATTGTCATATACGATTTTTTCTGACGCTATATCTACAGACCCACATATTTTTGGATCAACGTGTAAGTACTCCACAAGTTTTTTAAATAGTCTAACATCTTGCTACTCAAAATATATTCCTTGGGCCAGTCGCACCAGTGTCATCTGGGAGGCTGTTTGCAATGCAAAAATCTCAGGCGCATCCCCAAACCTACAGAATCTACATCTTAACAAGATTCCCGGGAGAGTCACTGGCACATTAAAGTTTGAGAAACACGACCCCAGGCTGGGCCTAGAGTGGAAGTTACAGTATGTAGCTCTACTAGGGTAAAAAGGGTTTTGCTGAGAGGATTTCCTTTAAGGGTCTTTTATTCCTAAAGGAGATTAAAGTACTATATATATTTGGGCGCAGCTTTGAAGATTTGAGACAAACCCTCCCTTAGTGGGCAAATTCAGAAGAGCCAAAAAAGGAGACAAAGGAGATAGCAGTGTTGAAAAGGCAGAAGAAAAGCAAGAATATTTACAGATATCAAGGGAAGAGAATGCTTCGAAACAGACTTCATTAAAAGTTATAGAGAAGTCAAGAAGGGGACATTAAGAATTGATGATTAGATGACTATTTGTGACTGTAAGAATGCAATACTGGTATAGGGGTGGTATAGGAATTGGATGCTACAGAGACAAACTAGACAAAGTAATAGCAATGCAGAGGTAGTTGTTTAGTGTTTAAGAGAATCAGAGCTCCAGAATCAGATTGTCCAAGTTTTAACACTGATTTCATCCTTTAAAAGCACTGCAACTGGGACTTCCCTGGTGGTGCAATGGTTAAGAATCTGCCTGCCTCAGTGGAACAGGATAGAAAGCCCAGAGATAAACCCATGTGCATATGAGCACCTTATCATTGATAAAGGAGGCAAGAATATACAATGGAGAAAAGACAGCCTCTTCAATAAGTGGTGCTGGGAAAACTGGACAGCTATATGTAAAAGAATGAAATTAGAACACTCCCTAACGCTATACACAAAAATAAACTCAAAATGGATTAAAGACCTAAATGTAAGACCAGACACTATAAAACTCTTAGAGGAAAACATAGGAAGAACACTCTTTGACATAAACCACAGCAAGATCCTTTTTGACCCACCTCCTAGATAAATGGAAATAAAAACAAAAATAAACAAATGGGACCAAATGAAACTTAAAAGCTTTTGCACAGCAAAGGAAACCATAAACAAGACAAAAAGACAACCCTCAGAATGGGAGAAAATATTTGCAAACGAAGCAACTGACAAAGGATTAATCTCCAAAATTTATAAGCAGCTCATGCAGCTCAATATCAAAAAAACAAACAACCCAATCCAAAAATGGGCAGAAGATCTAAATAAACATTTCTCCAAAGAAGATATACAGATTGCCAACAAACACATGAAAGGATGCTCAACATCACTAATCATTAGAGAAATGTAAATCAAAACTACAATGAGGTATCACCTCACACCAGTTGGTCAGTCCCTACTGGGTCACTACTGGGCATATACTCTGAGAAAACCATAATTCAAAAAGAGTCATGTACCACAATGTTCACTGAAGCACTATTTACAATAGCCAGGACATGGAAGCAACTTAGGTGTCCAATGACAGATGAATGGATAAAGAAGATGTGGCACATATATACAATGAAATATTACTCAGCCATAAAAAGAAATGAAATTGAGTTATTTGTAGTGAGGTGGATGGACCTAGAGTCTGTCATACAGAGTGAAGTAAGGCAGAAAGAGAAAAACATATACTGTATGCTAACACACATATATGGAATATAAAAAAAAAAAGGTTCTGATGAACCTGGGGCAGGAGAAGAATAAAGATGCAGACATAGAGAATGGACTTGAGGACACGGGGAAGGGGAAGGATAAGCTGGGACAAAATGAGAGAGTAGCATGGACATATATACACTACCAAATGTAAAATGGGTGGCTGAAGGGAAGTAGCTGCATAGCATAGGGAGATCAGCTCAGTGCTTTGTGACTACCTAGAGGGGTGGGATAGGGAGGGTGGGAAGGAGACGCAAGAGGGTGGGGATATGGGGATATATGTATACATATAGCTGATTCACTTTGTTATACAGCGGAAACTAGCACAACATTGTAAAGCAATTATACTCCAATAAAGATGTTTAAAAAAAAAAAAAAAGAATCTGCCTGCCAATGCAGGGAACACGGTTTCGATCCCTAGTCCAGGAAGATCCCACATGCCATGGAGCAACTAAGCCCGTGCGCCACAACTACTGAGCCTGTGCTCTAGAGCCCTCGAGCCACAACTTGTGCTCCAACTACTGAAGCCTGCGTGCCTAGAGCCCGTGCTCTGCAACAAGAGAAGCCACCACAATGAGAAGCCCAAGCACTGCAATGAACAGTAGCCCCCGCTCACAACAGCTAGAGAAAGCCTGCACACAGAAACGAAGACCCAATGCAGCCAAAAATAAATAATTTTTTTTAAAAAAAACTTCAATATTACTTTAAAAACAAAACAAACAAAAAACAACACTGCAAGTTTAGGCAAATTGTTTAATCCTTCTGTCCCAATCAAATAAGGATAATACAATAATAACTACATTGTAAGTTGTTATAAAGACAAAGTAAAGACCTTGTCACATAGTAAGTGTTCAATAAATATTAGCTATTACTAAAATCACACACAAAAAATAAAGTTTGAGAAGCACTGCTATAAGGTGTATACAGTCACTCCCTTGCCTCCTGGTGCACAGAGGATACATATACAGAATATGAACTCTAGCAACTACAATGTACTATAACCCACATCATTTTAGCTTCCAACTTGAGAAACCAAGAAATGAATATCATGGACTCAGACAACAAAATTCTTGTTCATCTCTTATCTCTGTTCCATTAATCCAAATATCAAGATTCCATTTAAACTCATTGACTTATACATGAAAGATGCCAGAAAAATGCCTGATCCCTTCTTCTGATCACATAAACGTCTGGACATTTGGACATGGGTTTAATGGTCCACAGTGGGAAGACTAAAGATCAGAACTTGCTTGGAATCATTTATATAAATGTTGGCACTATTTCCATCAAATATGGACTCAGGGCAATATGGAGGCCAACACATGGCTGGTGCCCAGTAAATATTCCCCTGTTAATTTTTTTAAGTGATAATAAGGCTAAAGTTACAGACTGAAGTTTGTTGCTACGGTTTGATCATTTGGACAAGCACAGTATGTTCAGAGGTTTATCTACCCCACAGTTAGCACACTCCCCTTCTTGGCATTTCTCTCATTTCCTCGAAAAGCCTTTTCTAGAGAAACTTTAGATCAGAAGCCAAAGAAAATTCAGCTCAATTTGCCCTGCTCCCCATGGAGCTCCCAATGACTGAAGGCTTTCATTCCCTTCTCTCCCACATTAATGCTGGCTGTGCCTTAGCCACTATTGGTGTTTCCCTAGGTTTCATAGTGAGAAAGCAGTGGATATGCTGGTCTGGTCTAGACTAAGTTAGTAGGCTGCTGTTTCATTTTCATGGGCATTTGTTTTTCTTTTCTTTGTTTGATGTTGTAGCTGTTTTGTTTTACTGCACTCTGTTGATGAAAAATATAACCAAATATGAATAAAGGTATGGTCAAATCTACAAGTATAACATCTACAAATATGTAGTCCCCAACACCTTACCTCCCCATGCCCCTTTGCCTTTTATCTGTTCTCTGTCAACTTTTCCTCCCACATCCATGGCTTTTATAATATTTCATTTTTCTTCTACCCTCAGTCCTAACCCTACTGTCTTTCCTCTGAACAATGACCTTGTCTCCTGCTTCATAGAGACATGCGAGGCTTCCAGGTGAGAATTCTTTGGGCTCTGACCCACCCACTCCAATTTCTATACATCCCTATTTAACTTCCTTTCTCCAGTTTCTTCATATCCCATTTCCAGACTCATTCTTTTACCTCTACTCTTGATCGTTTCTGTAGTAGGTGGAATGGCAGCCGCCTAAAAAGATATGTCCACGTCCTAATCTCTGAAGTGTGAATGTTACCTTATTTGAAAAAAAGGGTCTTCAAAGATGTGATTAAGTTAAGGACCTTAATATGCAGGTTCCTCAAAAAACTAAAAATAGCGTTGCCATATGATCCAGCAGTCCCACTCCTGGGCGTATATCTGGAGAAAACTCTAACTTGAAAAGATAACTGAACCCCTATGTTCATAGCAGCACTAATTACAATAGCCAAGACATGGAAGCAGCCTAAATGTCCATCGGCAGATGAATGGATAAAGATGTGGTATGTGTGTGTGTATATATATATATATATATATATATATATATATATATATATATATAAACATCACTCAGCCATAAAAAGAATGAAATAATGCCATTTGCAGCTACACAGATGGACCTAGAGATTATCATACTAAGTGAAGTAAGTCAGAAAGAGAAAGACAAATACCATATGATATCAGTTATGTGTGGAATCCAAAATATGACACAAATGAACTTATCTAGGAAATGGAAACAGACTCACAGACATAGAGAACAGACTTGTGGTTGCCAAGGGGAAAGGGGGGTGGGGGAGGGAAGGATTGGGAGTTTGGGATTAGCAGATGCAAACTATTATATATAGGAAGGATAAACAACAAGGTCCTACTGTATAGCACAGGGAACTATGTTGAATATCCTGTGATAAACCATAATGGGAAAGAATATGAAAAAGAATGTATATATACGTATAACTGAATCACTTTGCTGTACAGAAGAAATTAACACAACATTGTAAATCAACCATACTTCAATAAAATAAATTTTTTAAAAAGTTAAGGATCTCAAGATGAGGGGATCACCCTGGATCATCCAGGTGGGCCCTAAATTCAATAACAAGTGTCCTTGTAAGAAAAAGGTAGAGGGAGATGTGAAACCAGCAGAAGAGAAGACACAAGTGCACAGAGGAGAAGGCAATGTGAAGATGGTGGCAACGACTGGAGTGACGAGGGCACAGCTAAGGAATGCCAAGGAAAGCCCACGACCACCAGAAGCTATTGATAGAAGAGACGAGGTAGGACTCTCCCCAGGCTCCAGACAGAGGCACCCTGCCAACACCTTGATTTCAGACTCCTGGCTTCCAGAACTAGGAAAGAATAAGTTTCTGTTATTTTAAGCCACCAAACTTTTGGTAATTTGTTACAGCACCCACAGGAACCTAATATACATTCTTTGCCAGAGGAAGATCTTGCTGTATCAATTAGTTCTTCTTTCTCCTACATTCTCAATCCTTCTACTGCCTCTTTTCCCTTAGTCATATATCCTCGAAATTTTCTTCTTTCTTAAACAATCTCTTTTTAAAATTTATGTTTTACTCTGTACCCTTTTCTCTTTTAAGGTAAGCACTTCAAAAGTTGTCTGCATGCTTCGTTCTCTCTCCATTAGCTCACTCTCATGTTTCATACTGCTACAGTCCAATTTCTCTACCTACCACTCCACTGAAATGCTCTTGCAAGAGTCACAAACTGCTCAAGCCAATGGACTCTTTTCAACTTTCATCTTACTTGATCTCTTTGTTGTATTTGATATTACTGCTTCCTCCCTTCTTGGAATGTATCCTCTGTGGGAATTCTAAGGTGTAACTCTCTCCTAATTCTCTTTCTCCCCTCTGACCATTCCTTCTTAAACTCCTCTGTTGCTCTTGTTTTCCTATCAGGTAAACATTGCTAATTCCCAAAGTTCTTTCCACTCATGGCCTTCTTCTCAGTTATACGCTCTCTGGATAACCTCATCTTCTCTTGTGGTTTTAACTGTCACTCATATGGATGAAAATCTCATCATTTTCTTGATACAGTTCCTTTCCTGGAGCTCAAAGTACATATAGCCAACTGTTTACTGGCTATATGTTAAGGGGTATCTACCTTAACACCCATTAACACCTCAAATTTAATATTCCCTAAATTAAACTCATTGATTCCACCCTCAGAAATTGGTGGAAATGGGAGTTACTGTTGGGAAGCAGTTATGCATGGCATTTTTAGCCACACATCTCAGATTATCTTTTCAAGGATATTAGTACAGCAAATAACCTTAGAAGATAAATGCAGTGCCTATCTCTGCGTCAGAAGGCAGCTAGGCTTCCTAACCAGGAAAATAAAGATAATTTCTCCCTCGTGGGCCAAGGCTGGGCAGCTTTGCTAGCAGCTCCTTTAAGATTAGGGGTTCCTTTGTGCAGAGTTCTTCATCTCTGACGGACCACTGTATGCTTGGCACTCACTGGGTCTGCTCCACATTGTCCATAATACTTGGGGAATAGAGGAACTGATGCAAACATGAAGCTCGTACTCCTACTGTGCCATGAGTAAGCAACTGTCTAACTCGGTTTGATTCACTGTCTCCTTATCGACTGCATTTCTGGAAGTGCGGCCAGCCAGTCTAGCAGCAGCAGTAGTCCATCACTTAGAGACTGCTTGACCACGTGATAGCTGTACGCCTAGCTAGACAGCGAAGGAGAGAGGAAGTGGCCAAGATACTGAATAAAAAGTTTGGCATTGGGTTAGCAAAGGCTGGAGCTGGAAATGTGTGGACAGAGTACAAGTCTGAGGGCTTCAACTGGAGGCTGGCCGAGAGCAGAGGTAGCAGAACCTACAGATCTTTGGGTACTTCAATCACTGAGGAAGTCACAAGTCCTCTATCTCAAAAGGCACAGCAGGGGCTTCCCTGGTGGCGCAGTGGTTGGGAGTCTGCCTGCCGATGCAGGGGACGCGGGTTCGTGCCCCGGTCCGGGAGGATCCCGCGTGCCGCGGAGCGGCTGGGCCCGTGAGCCATGGCCGCTGGGTCTGCGCGTCCGCAGCCTGTGCTCCACCACAGGAGAGGCCACAGCAGTGAGAGGCCCGCGTACCAAAAAAAAAAAAAAAAAAGGCACAGCAGAAATCTATCTACAGGGTGTGACCCACAGACGCCTGACTCACATCCATCAGACTCACTTCCTGTTGCCATAGTGGAGGCTCTCATTATCCAACAAGGTGTACCATTTCTGTTGGGCATATGCAAACTCTCAGGATCAACCAACAATAAACAAAAATGATCTCCCTCTTGTATTAAGGCACTACAGTATTTGCCATCCCCCACCAAAACCTCGGAATCATTTTAAATCCTTCTCTTCCTTTTATCTTCTCTTTTAACCTCCCACATCACATTGATGACCAAGTCCTGTCAATTCTATCTCTGTAACATCTCTCATATATGTCCCTTCATCTTCCTCTCCACTTATGGCTTTAGTTCAAGCTGTCATCACTTTGTACCAGGACTCTTGTTATAGTCATCTAACCCATCTCCCTGCCTCGAGTCTTGCTTTCTTCAATTCATTATCCATTCTGCGGCTAAGCTGTTCACATCAGCCCCCTGCCTAAAACTCTTTGGGGGTTCCTGACTATCTACAAGATGAACTCTGTGCTGAAATACAGTATACAAAGCCCAACACAATCTGGCTTCTACCTAGATCTCTGACCCTCCTACCACACCCCCAAGGACCCCCAAGATGGAAACATCTCCCTTTCACACCTCCATGCCTTTGATCATGCTGCTCCTCTGTCCAGAATGCCCTTTCTCTTTGAACATCTCACTCAGCTTCAGGAAATTCTTCAAATGTGACCTCCTCTGTGAAGTTTTCTTGACCCCCTTTCCCCCATGCATTGGGGCTTTAACTGTAAACTGTACACAATTCAATCATAGCTTTGATAGACTTTGTTATGAGTTTCCATGTTTATCCCCCCCCACTAGATTATTAGATAATTGAAGAAAGAATCTGTCTTCTTTCAGTACTTTACACAGTGCTGAACACAGAGGAAGCGCTCAAAATATCACTTGCTAAATATGTTAATAGATGAGTGTATAAAAATGTGAATTCTCTGCTGCCTTAAAGCCATGCTGAGTGTGTTGGAGTGGGACAGAATGAACACAGCACCTCTTCCTATTGCACCAAATTTACACAATGGTAGGTCATTTAAAACATTTTAAATTAAAATAAGCAAGGATTTGTTATGAATCATAGTATAAACATTGCATTAATATTGAAGGTAAAGTATTCAAAGAAAGTTCGAATATGATTTGGATCACTTTGGGCTAGACTTCCCCAGGGCAGACGAATTTAGAGTTCATGTTCATGTATCATTGAGGGTACTTTAGTGTAGAAGTTTCCAAAGTCATGTTAGAGGATTGTATATGTATTGTAAGTACTAAAACTCACAATACAGATGTTACTAGCTGTGAGGCTGGGAGTCTGCAAAAGAGGAGTGCCTCACCTAAGCCAGCAAGACAGGAAGGTCTGGATCTGTACCCAAAATAGATTCCAAGACAATTCTTTACAAAAAAAAGATTCACCATAGAATTCTTTTAAATATCAAATTCTATGGCATTTAAAATATAGCTCAAATTATAACCACGTGATCCCCCAACTTTTCCTAAATGCTAACATTTTTATATCCCCGGATTTCAGATCAAATTTAGAGAGTCAGTGATGACAATTCAGAGACCTAAGTTTGTCCTGGAGACTTGGGCTCTGCCTGCACTCTTGCTTCTAAACTGTAGATAATTATCACACAAACTACGGAAGAAGCTGAGCCCTCAAGTTTCTGAAAATCCTGAGTTGAAATAAAGATTAGGTAAATTTTTAAAATGGTTGACCATATTTGTACAGCACAAAATACTTTTAAGAAAAAATTTTTAAGGTTCATCTATTATTATAAACTTTTTAAAAGTTCTTTTTGCTATAAGAAAAAAATGGTTAAAACAAGTTTAGCTCTACTAGACCAACTACGGGTTCTCTTCCTGCCACCTTAGAATCCATTCAGAGATCAATTTATGTGTGAATGGATGTGGGTATATATTTTCTGTGTGTGTGCGTGTGTCAGTAATTATGAATATCTAGCAAGTAACGTTGCTGCTTTATGACACTTCTTCAACCATCAGTAAATAACTAAGTGGCCACAAGAGTTCAAAAACAAAAGCAATCCAAAAACAGAGGGTGGAGGCAGCTGAAAGATTATAAGTTATTCTAAAGACTATCTTGGGTCGATGTAAGAGGAAAATCTGAGAACAATTTCTTAAAAAGAAAAAAAAAATAATAAAAGGAAACAGAGCATGGAACTTCAGAGCTCAACTTGTGCCCAATCTCTTTGTGTGGGATTTTTTCATTCCAACACGTATCTCCCAGGACAAGCACAACAGCAATCCCTAAATCATGTTCATCTTCTGAGGATAATAAACATGGCCTTCCCTAAGAAGACATGTGAGTCAGGGCAAAACACAGTGTGTACCTCCCATCCTGCAGATCTGAAATGTTTATACAGATAATACCTAGTGGAAATCAACTCTGATGGCCACCTTGCTGGGGAAAAGAAAGGATGCAGATGTAACCAAAGAATATGTGACTTAGGAAATGTGGAAGGAGTAAAGGGACCCTCTATAACTGCCTGCAAATTGCATAGACTTTATGTGTGGTTCATTCTCTTTTTCACTGGGTAGTAAGCACCACCTCCTTTGCCTGCTCTCATTACCTCACTGAGAAAATTCTCATGCCTGGTCCTCCCAGTGTCAGCCTAAGAACCCACCAAATGTCAAGTCCCTGTTAGAGCAACATCAGAAACTATTTTTGCGGCAAATATGGCACGTGAAGGACCCCTCAGATTTCTCTTCCTATTCCATTCTACATGTTTGGGTGACAAAATCTATTAGAATCGGAGAGGTGCATATAGAGTAGATGACGTTGTCTTTGAAAAGAGTATTTAAATATCTAGAATAGCAACCTTCCGTAGTTTGCTTTACCTTCTTTTTATCTTTTTTAATGCATTTCCAAATATTTCAGAGCCAAAAAGAAGGGAACAAAATTATTAATATTGTGCTCTCCCTTAGAGGAGATACAAAGTACTGAAACACCTTCCAGCCACTAGGTGTTTATAGCAGCCCTTCTGTAGTCTCTGGAAATCCTCTCTATGTGGTATGTATTTGAAGCTGTAAGGTGTAAGGGCTGGAGAAAACCCAGCTCTTTTCTTAGTGAAATGACCTGTTATTCTGTGAAAGGAAAGGAGGTGTTTCTCTGGGACCACCATTACACCTGCTATGCTTTACTGAAATTCAAACCACCCCCATCCACCCCTCCCCCATCTCTCCACTACTCACACCTGGGAGCTGGCTAGTGAAAACACGATTGGGTCAGGTGTGGGGGAAGGGTTAAAATAGAACCATCTTGGTTCCTGGGTAAAAAATTCTTGCCAATGTCTATGGTTTTCTGTGTATAATTGAATTTGTGTCTAACTCTATGACAGAAGTGTGCAAACACTTGTGCTTTAATTGACACACACTAAAAAAATTTTTTTTAAGCTATTTGGCAAGGCATTTTGTTTTTAACATTAGTGCAATGCAGCCTAACAGTGTTCTTACTGTAGTCCTACCCAAAAATGATTACTTTTCTGTACTTTTCTTATGACAAATTTATTTTCCCTATATGCTTTTGTTGGCTAGCACCTCTGGCATGACTTGACTGACAATGAGCCAGAAGATCTGAGTTTGGGGAAAATGCACAGCTCTCAAGGCTTGGCACACGGCAGATAAGTGCAGAGCAAATGCTCGACATTCAAGCAAAGCCCTGTGTGTTGCCCTCATCAGCTCACCAAGGGCAACACAGACATCAGATGGAAAATGATATACTCCACAACCTTCAGGATAGGAATCCAGTAAAAAAAAAATTAGCTTTCAATGTTAAAACAATTAAACAATTGCTAAAGCCTCCATTAGCTTTATTAATTAAGCAATAGGTCATTATGTTACCAGTTTTATTGAGTTCACATAACTGCTGTTCTACACAAGAGTTGACAAAATTCCCCTCTGATTGTTTGCTTTTTCTCTGTGAAGTAGGAGGAGAGGTGACCAGCTCAAAGTGAGGATGCAAATGGATTATGAAGGTATTTTAATAGCAAATTCTTCAAAGAAAAACATATGTAACGTATGCAATCTGCAGTGTCAGTCTGATTAGGTAGGGTATTGGCATTTGATATTCATCTTTTAATCTAATACTCTAGCATTTAGTTATAAGCAGTGCACAGAAGACTTAACTACTACGTATTCAATGATATCAAAGATATGTTAAGCATATATCTAGAAAAGAGATCCAAAGATTTCCAGTTCAATTGACAAAAGTGTGCATGGGTATGCACACATACACCCATGAAATGTTTTTTTGTTTGTTTTTGTTTGTTTGTTTTCTGTTTTTATTCCCACTCTAACAAAAAGTTGTCTTCGTCAGAATCCGAGTAGTTACAAGCCTCTTAGATAGCCTCTTCCACCAGAGGGCAGACAGCAAAAACAAGAAGAGCTACAATTCTGCAGCCTGTGGAAGGAAAACCACATTCACAGAAAGATAGACAAAATGAAAAGGCTTTGTACCAGATGAAGGAACAAGACAAAACCCCAGAAAAACAACTAAATGAAGTGGAGAGAGGCAACCTTTCAGAAAAAGAATTCAGAATAATGATAGTGAAGATGATCCAGGACCTCAGAAAAAGAATGGAGGCAAAGATCAAGAAGATGCAAGAAATGTTTAACAAAGACCTAGAAGAATTAAAGAACAAACAAACAGAGATGAACAATACAATAACTGAAATGAAAAATACACTAGAAGGAATCAATAGCAAAATAACTGAGACAGAAGAACAGATAAGTGATCTGGACGATAGAATGGTGGAATTCACTGCTGAGGAACAGAATAAAGAAAAAAGAATGAAAAGAAATGAAGACAGCCTAAGAGACCTCTGAGACAACATTAAATGCAACAATATTAGCACTATAGGGGTCCCAGAAGGAGAAGAGAGAGAGAAAGGACCAGAAAAAATATTCGAAGAGATTATAGTCAAAAACTTCCCTAAAATGGGAAAGGAAATAGCCACCCAAGTCCAGGAAGTGCAGAGAGTCCCAGGCAGGACAAACCCAAGGAGAAACACGCTGAGACACATAGTAATCAAACTGACAAAAATTAAAGACAAAGAAAAATTATTGAAAGCAACAAGGGAAAAATGACAAATAACATACAAGGGAACTCCCATAAGGTTAACAGCTGATTTCTCAGCAGAAACTCTACAGGCCAGAAGGGAGTGGCATGACATATTTAAAGTGATGAAAGGGAAGAACCTACAACCAAAATTACTCTACCCGGCAAGGATCTGATTCAGATCCTTGAATCAATGGAGAAATAAAAAGCTTTACAGACAAGCAAAACCTAAAAGAATTCAGCACCACCAAACCAGCTCTACAACAAATGCTAAAGGAACTTCTCTAAGTGGGAAACACAAGAGAAAAGGACCTACAAAAGCAAACCCATAACAATCAAGAAAATGGTAATAGGAACATACACACCAATAGTTACCTTAAACACGAATGGATTAAATCCTCCAACCAAAAGACACAGGCTCGCTGAATGGATACAAAAACAAGATCCACATATATGCTGTCTACAAGAGACCCACTTCAGACCTAGGGACACATACAGACTGAAAGTGAGGGGATGGAAAAAGATATTCCATGCAAATGGAAATCAAAAGAAAGCTGGAGTAACAATACTTATATCAGATAAATAGACTTTAAAATAAAGAATGTTACAAGAGACAAGGAAGGACACTACATAATGACCAGAGGATCAATCCAAGAAGAAGATATAACAATTGTAAATATATATGCACCCAACATAGGAGCACCTCAACACATAAGGCAACTGCTAACAGCTATAAAAGAGGAAATCGACAGTAATACAGTAACAGTGGGGGCTTTAACACCTCACTTACACCAATGGACAGATCATCCAGACAGAAAATTAATAAGGAAACACAAGGTTTAAATGACACAATAGACCAAATAGATTTAATTGATATTTATAGGACACTCCATCCAAAAACAGCAGATTACACTTTCCTCTCAAGTGCACATGGAACATTCCCCAGGACAGATCGTTGCATCTTGGGTCACTAATCAAGCCTTGGAAAATTTAAGAAAACTGAAATCATATCAAGCATCTTTTCCAACCACAACACTATGAGATTAGAAATCAAGTACAGGGGAAAAAACACTAAAAACCCATACACACGGAGGCTAAACAATACGTTACTAAATAACCAAGAGATCACTGAAGAAATCAAAGAGGAAACAAAAAAATACCTAGAGACAAATTACAATGAAAACATGACGATCCAAAACCTATGGGATGCAGCAAAATCAGTTCTAAGAAGGAAGTTTATAGCAATACAAGCCTACTTCAAGAAACAATAAAAATCTTAAACAAACAATCTAACCTTACACCTAAAGGAACTACAGAAAGAAGAACAAACAAAACCCAAAGTTAGTAGAAGGAAAGAAATCATACAGATCACAGCAGAAATAAATGAAATAGAAACAAAGAAAACAATAGCAAAGACCAATAAAACTAAAAGCTGGTTCTTTGAGAAGATAAACAAAATTGATAAACCTTTAGCCAGACTCATCAAGAAAAGGAGGGAGAGGACTCAAATCAATAAAATTAGAAATGAAAAAGGAGAAGTTATAACAGACACCACAGAAATACAAAGCATCTTAAGAGACTACTATAAGCAACTGTATGCCAATAAAATGGACAATCTGTAGGAAATGGACAAATCCTAGAAAGGTATAACCTTCCAAGACTGAACCAGGAAGAAATAGAAAATATGAACAGACCAATCACAAGTAATGAAATTGAAACTCATTAAAAATCTTCCAACAAACAAAAGTCCAGGACCAGATGGCTTCACAGGTGAATTCTATCAAACATTTAGAGAACATTCTAACTTCCAACCTTCTCAAACTCTTCCAAAAATTGCAGAGGAAGGAACACTCCCAAACTCATTCTATGAGGCCACCATCACCCTGATACCAAAGCCAGATAAAGATACTACAAAAAAAGAAAATTACAGATCAGTATCACTCATGAATATAGATGCAAAAATCCTCAACAAAATACTAGCAAACAGAATCCAACAACACATTAAAAGGATCACACACCATGATCAAGTGGGATTTATCCCAGGGATGCAAGGACTCTTCAATATATGCAAATCAATCAATGTGATACACCATATTGACAAATTGAATAAAAACCAAATGATCTTCTCAATAGATGCAGAAAAAGCTTTTGACAAAATTCAACACTCATTTATGACAAAAACTCTGCATAAAGTGGGCATAGAGGGTACCTACCTCAACAAAATAAAGGTCATATATGACAAACCCACAGCAAACATCATTCTCAATGGTGAAAAACTGAAAGCATTTCCTCTAGGATCAGGAACAAGACAAGGATGTCCACTCTTGCCACTAGTATGCAACATAGTTTTGGAAGTCCTAGCCAAGGCAATCAGAGAAGAAAAATAAATAAAAGGAATACAAACTGGAAAAGAAGAAGTAAAACTGTCACTGTTTGCAGATGACATGATACTATACATAGAGAATCCTAAAGATGATACCAGAAAACTACTAGAGCTAATCAATAATTTAGTAAAGTTGCAGGATACAAAATTAATACACAGAAATCTCTTACATGCCTATACGGTAACGATGAAAGATCAGAAAGAAAAATTAAGGAAACAATCCCATTCACCATTGCAACGAAAAGAATAAAATACCTAGGAATAAACATACCTAGGTATGCTTACCAAGGAGGTAAAAGTCCTGTACTCAGAAAACTATAAGACACTGATAAGAGAAATCAAAGATGACACAAACAGATGGAGAGATATAACATGTCTTGGGCTGGAAGAGTCAATACTGTGAAAACGACTATACTACCCAAAGCAATCTACAGATTCAATGCGATCCCTATCAAATTACCTGTGGCATTTTTTACAGAACTAGAACAAAAGATCTTAAAATTTGTATGGAGACACAAAAGACCCCGAATAGCCAAATCAGTCTTGAGGGAAAAAAACGGAGCTGGAGGAATCAGACTCCCTGACTTCAGACTATACTACAAAGCTACAGTAACCAAGACAATATGGTACTGGCACAACAAAAGAAATATAGGTCAATGGAACAGGATAGAAAGCCCAGAGATAAACCCACACACCTATGGTCAACTAATCTATGACAAAGGAGGCAAGGGTATACAATGGAGAAAAGACCATCTCTTCAATAAGTGGTGCTGGGAAAACTGAACAGTTACATGTAAAAGAATTAAATTAGAACAGTCCCTAACACCATACACAAAAATAAATTCAAAATGGATTAGAGACCTAAATGTAAGACCAGACACTGTAAAACTCTTAGGGGAAAACAAAGGAAGAAGACTCTTTGTCATAAATCACAGCAGGATCATTTTTTGATCCACCTCCTACAGTAATGGAAATAAAAACAAAAATAAACAAATGGGACCTAATGAAACTTAAAACCTTTTGCAAAGCAAAGGAAACTACAAACAAGATGAAAAGACAACCCTCAGAGTGGGAGAAAATATTTGCAAACGAAGCAACTGACAAAGGATTAATCTCTGAAATATACAAGCAGCTCAATATCAAAAAAACAAACAACCCAATCCAAAAATGGGCAGAAGACCTAAAGAGACATTTTTCCAAGGAAGACATACAGATGGCCAAGAAGCACATGGAAAGCTGCTCAACATAACTAATTAGTAGAGAAATGCAAATCAATGAGGTATCACCTCACACCAGTTAGAATGGGCATCATCAGAAAATGTACAAACAACAAATTCTGGAGAGGGTGTGGAGAAAAGGGAACCCTCTTGCACTGTTGGTGGGAATGTAAATTGATACAGCCACTAGAGAACAGTATGGAGGTTCCTTAAAAAACTAAAAATAGAATTACCATATGACCCAGCAATCCCACTACTGGGCATATACCCAGAGAAAACCATAATTCAAAAAGACACATGCACCCCAGTGTTCACTGCAGCACTATTTACAATAGCCAGGACATGGAAGCAACCTAAATGTACATCAACAGAGGAATGGATAAAGAAGATGTGGTACATGTATACAGTGCAATATTACTCAGCCATAACAAGGAATGAAATTGGGTAATTTGTAGAGACGTGGATGGATCTAAAGATTGTCGTACAGAGTGAAGTAAGTCAGAAAGAGAAAAATAAATGTCGTATATTAACGCATATATGTGGAATCTAGAAAAATGGTACAGATGAACCAGTTTGCAGGGCAGAAATAGAGACACATATGCAGAGAACAAATGTGTGGACACCCAGTGGGGAAAGTAGTAGGGGTGTGTGGTGGTGGGATGAACTGGGAGATTGGGATTTACATATATACACTAATATGTATAAAATAGATAATTAATAAGAAACTGCTGTATAAAAAATAAATAAAATTAAATTTAAAAAAAAAAGAATCCGAGTAGTTTCATGCAATAGGTGAATGGGTCTAACATCTAGTATTTGATTAAGCCAATAGCTAAACCAATAAGGAAGGCAATGATTTATAAAACTTTTCTGGACCACAACTGTCTGAGAACTGCTAAGTGCTAAAAGTTCTTCCTGGAAAAACATAAACACACACCAAATTTTACACAAAGTTTAAGTGCATTCATAGACCCCCCATAAAACATATTACTACAGTTAGCTATTTCTGACTGTGTAACAAACCAACCTAAAGGTAATAGCTTAAGACACACGATTTACCTGAAAGTTCTTTGACAGCAATTTAGGCTGGACTCAGCTGAGCAGTCCTTCTGGTCTTGTGTGGCTTCCCCACTACCTCTTTGGTGAGCAAGTCAATTATGGGTGTTGCTTATGCTTCTGGGTGCTGGCTCGTAGACGTGAGGATGCCTCGGCTCCACTTCATGTGGTTTATCATCCTCAAGCAAGTTGCCTGGACTTATTCTCATAGCGAAGACAGGTGTCCAAGAGAGAGTTGAAATGGTCAAGGCCTCTTAAAGCCTAATTTCATAATAGGGGCTACTGCTTCATTCTTTTGACCAAAGCAAGTCACAAGGCCAGCCCAGATTCAAGGGACTCTTGATGTAAGATGTTATAAAATCATATTGTGAAGGGTATCACTACAAGAAGGGATAGAGAATTGGGACCAATTTTTCCATCGATTTACCATACCGATCATGAACCTAGGTTAATAATTTTCTGCAATGAAAATGAAGTAATAGGGGTTAAAAGAAAAAGCAGATTATTTTTCCTGTGATATATAAGTGCAGAAACCAACAACTGTTTGCCATTCCAGGAAGTGTCCTCATGTGAAGTCCAGAGCCAGTAGAATACCTTTTCCTAGTGGCAAGCAAGAAACTGTCAATGCTTTTCTTTTCTGAAAGGTAATATCTTAGAAAATAAATATGCTCCGTTCCCACTTTGTTATTAAAACAGGATACTATGCATTTCACATATATTTAGTGGGATGAATGTTAGCAATATTGATAGACTAGTTGAGGAAAGTGACACTGGGTATTCTAAATGTCTGTGTCAGTTTTTATGCCCAACTCTACTGAAGTGTATAGGACTTCATATCTTTCCACGGGTGTCATTTCTTGGGAATCCTATAGTTAACACTTTTTTTTCCTAAATTACAAGAGAATTGGCGTTATGGCAGAATCCACTTAGATGAATCCTCCATCCGGTCCCAACTCCCTCTCTGTAATTTTAGATCAGTTTTCTGTTGCTGTGGTAACCATTTACCACAATTGTAGTGGTCTAAAACGACACAAATTTATTATCTTAAAGTTCTGGAGGTCAGACATCTGAAATGAGTCTCACTGGGTTAAAATAAGGGTGTCTACAGGCTGCACTCCTTTCTGGAGGCTCCAAGCGAGACTCATTTTCTTGCCTTTTTGAGCTTCTCCAGTTTGCTTTTGTTCCTTGGCTCATGGCATCCTTCCACCTTCAAATCTAGCAAGGTCTGGTTGAGTCTTTCTCACGGCCCACTGCTCTGACTTCTCCTATCTCCCACTTGCACACTTAAAAGCCCTTGGGATTACATCAGACTCACCTACTTTAAGATCAGCTGAATAGGAACTTTACAATTTGTCTTTTACCTTAATTCCTCTTTGCCCTGTAACATATTCACAGGTTCTAGAGATTAGGGCATGGACATCTTTGGGGGCCAAACTGTGCCTACACAAAACCAAGGCCATCTCACTTCTTTTTTCAGGCTACCTTAGATATCGATGCCTAATGAAATGAGCCAATTCTTCCCAAGAGAGGTTTTGCAGCACATGCTTATGATATCAAGGAGAGTTTCTTTATGACAGCAAATTGTATCTTCCCAATGCAAATTCTAGAAATATCGACTATCACTGAAATATCAATCATCACTAAAATGTACAAGAATATATCATGGCTTTCCAACTATGAGAAGGGTCATTTGAAAGAATGTAATTGGATTATTTTATATAAATAAATTACACCCAGAGTCCATTCAATGCATCATGCTTGATTATTGATAGGTTCTTTGATTTACTACAAATCCTCTGCAGGTCCACTGCGTATTTTACACATTTCCTTATCTGTTAAGTGTAGGATAGTAATTGCTGCCTATTTTCAGGTAGGTGATCAATGTCTTGGTTTAATTTTTTAAATTACCAAATAAAAATGAGCAAGATTAGTCTTTGCTCTCAACTTAAAATAAACTGGTACAAAAATGACTCTGCCCATCTGCAAACAAACATGAGGATTACTTATGATCTGTGATCTAATTCTTTATCCCCTTAGAGAACAGCAAGCAGAGCCTAGTCCAGTCTATAACAAGATACGGTAGGATGAAGGTAGGAGTGCTAAGGCCAGAGATAAAGAAAGAATGAATTAGAAAATGAGAAATGAGAAAAGAAAAAAGACGTAGGAAGAAAAGAGAGCATAGCTATTGTGAATAAATGAAAGAAAGCATTAATTTCCTTGGGATTTAAGCAGTGGTTATATACTGGCTACCTCTTTTTTCACTAGGTATGACAATTAAAAATATCGGTATAAAATAGCATAATGTGGTATTATTATCATAGGGAAATAGGGGAATAAATTAATTCTGATTCCAAAGTCAGCAGTATGTCAGGCAACAATGTTTTTGTTGATATTCCTTTAGAAAAACCATCTATGTCTCCATTAAGAAATATCCACTCAAAAATGATGTGGCAATTTTTAGATATTCCCATTACCAGTAGAAACCTGGGAGGAAAAAACAGTCATGAGCTGTGGCACTAACTATATTTATATAAATCATGGGTGGTCTATATTCAGTGTTTCCTCCTCAATTTATTTCTGATGAAAGAGGAGAATTTTCCATCTAGACTGAACCATTTAGATTTCCCCAATCATGCCTTCTTTCATTCCACTCTTTTCACCTGGGATCTCTTTCCCACTTTTTCTCCAGAATAATTCCTACTCCACCTTAAATTCTGAATTCAGACATCACTCTGAGAAGCACTCCCTGGTACCACCTCTCCTGCATACTCCTATAATGGAATATAGGACTGTATCACCACATATGGCACATTGTAGTATAAATAACTGTCCACTTGTCTCCCTCACCCCACTCCCCAAATTAGTCTTTCTGCTACCTGAAGGCAAGGTCCCTACTGTTTTCATCATTGTGTTCTTAATGCCTGATACATAGTGAGTAATCAGTAATTGTTAGTTGACTAAATAGGTCAATGGGCAATAAATAAATGAAGGAAGAATGGGAGGGATGGAAGAAATCTGGGGGAAAAGATGCTTGACAATGCTTATTCATAGCCCAACCATAAAGGTTTTGTGTGTCTATAAGAGAAGTGCCACTTCCCACCATCTGTGATTTATAAAAAGGGTGCTTTTGACAGATGTTGGCCATCCTCAGCATACTCCATTTTCACAGAATAGCACAGACTATACAGTGCTCTCCTATGTAATTCAAGAGTGATTCCACTCAATCACTAGCAAGCAACCAATGTGACTGTGTGAAAAAGAAACTTTGAGAGACAATTATTTGTTTCTACCAAAGAGATATGGAGTAAGTAGAGATGTAATCTCTCCTGATTTTGATAAGGCATTTTGATTGTTTCACAAAACAAAATTAATGACATTTAGAAAAGTTGGCTTGGGGCCATGTGTATATTAAAGAAGTGAATGACTGATTTGGGGGTTGCATTCAAAGGGCAATTACTAGTGATACCTTATCAATTTGGAGAACACTTCTAAGCTGTGTTTGACAGGGATAATCCCTACATTTCTTACCTTTACTAATGTTCAAAATAAAAAAATTGAATATATGCAGTTGTTTGTATTCTGTTCAAAATAAATTTCAAATGACTTTGATGAAATGGGTAAATTTCTTATAATATGAGGTGAAAAATGAAGACAAAATACATCTACTTAGAAACGAAAATAAATCATTCACATGCAGAATAAAGTACAGTTGACAGGTAAACATTAAGGACAAAAGAAAAACACCTGGGAGCAAGGGTCAATACTAGATTTGACTGTGAGCAGAATGAGTTAGCAATATAATGCCCTAAACCAGTCGTTTTCAACCAGGGATGATTTTACCCCCCGCAGGATGCATTTGGCAATTTGTCTGGAGACATTTTTGACTGTCATGATTGAGGAGGGTGCTACTGGCATCTAGTGGATAGAAACCAGGGATACTACTATACATACTACACACAACAAAATCTCCCCACAACAAAGAATTATCTGGTCCAAATTTTCAATGGTGCTGAAGTTGAGGAAAAAACAAGTATAATAAAAGCATTATGTCATATAAGAATGTATTAAAATGAATGGTAATAGGCATTTAAAATTCCCCTCAACAATATTCTGTATCAAATCCTTGTTAGAATATTGTGTCCTGTTTAGGATGTTACCCTTTAGAAAGTGTAGGCTATGAATGACTGGAAATAGACAGCATCATGATTGCCCAAGTCTTGCCCTTCTGCTGATGCAAGGAACATTGTGCTATTACTCTGTCTCTCACCTATTAGGATATCTGGAAGTAATTCATGCCTGTTTTGAAGCTCAGTTCTGTGTCTTGGGTTAGCATGAAGAAAATCTAAGATTCCTGGATAAAAAATGCCCATAAATACACTGTCTGATAAACAGATTGAAAAAGAAAGCTGAATAAAGTTTAAGTTGAATGTTCTGGAGAATTAAGCCAGTTCTCAATTATGTGCTAAAAGAAAAATCTCTAAAAGTTAGAACACAGAAAAATATCAAATATACGAATACGAATACCACAAAAGTCTAAATGAATGAGCCAAAAATCTTACATTACCAACATCAAACTATCCCAAAAGCTTAACATGTTTTAATATGCATTTTATAGTTAGAAATGTGGTAAAAATGAAGAATGAGTGATTCCAAAGCAAAATAAACAAATCTTCAAATCACTTTAGAGTAGACAACGGTTAGAAAAGGGATAAGGTGCTGGAAATGAAGTTAAAAGTGATCATTTTAAAAAGTGGGAAATGACAAGCAAGTTTTTGTGGTGAGAAGAGTTTATTTTCGTGAAGCCACATTGAACAAAATGACACAGTGGAACCGTTTTGTGTGGTCCTGTTCATATTTCCATTGGATAGGCACTGTGCTGATTCTACCATATGCTTTGCAGCCAAATATGACAAAATGTGACTTTAAGCAAAAATATGTATAAAATATTGTTTATTGTTTAAATTCCAAAACAAGTATTACATTCAGAATAAGAACCATGTACTAGTTAAGCACTGTAAAAACACCCTAAGAATGTATGGCCATAGCTTCAGTCTAAACGTTTTCTAAATTTTCTTTAAAGAGAAAGTTGAACTTAATATATTATTTAATTCATTAACCTGCTCAATAACACAAATGCACTAAATTCTACTTTGATAATGGATCGTTCAATAACTAAAAGGGCATAATTTGTATTATTGTAATATAATGCAAGTTGGAAATGGAGAAAAATGTAAGAAGGCTTCAGATAAGTCTTTTTACTTCATAGCCAGTAGTTTCAACCTCTTCCACAACAAAATCATTTCCCAGAAATACCAACACAAAATTAAGGATATTCCCTAGTGTTTCCTTACCTAGGCAAGTGGGACAAGTGTCAACTCTTGAATAATTAGGAATTAACCACAGTTGGCATTTTCTAAATCAATGCCTTTCTCAATTCTGAAAAAGTCTCTGCCTTTATCTCTTCACATACGGGAATTGCTAGTTCTCTCTATTCCTCCTATATTTTTTGGAGCTCCTCATGAAGCAAATGTTAGATCTCCTCATTTTAACTTTTAAATTAAAATTAAATTAATTTAAAATTAAAATTCATGTTTTAACCCCTTTCTTACTCTTTTCTTTTCTTACCTTTTCCCCCATTTATCCTCTCTGTGCTGCATTATTGTTACCTTCTCAGATTGATCTTTCAGTTCACTAACTCTTTCTTCAATTGTGTCTAACATACGGCTTAATGTATCCATTGAATTTTATATTTCCAATGACTACATTTTTCATTTATAGAAGTTCTCCTAAGTAATCTTTCAAACCTACCCTTTCTTTATTGCTAATATCTTTTTAAAATTTTGTGTTCCTTCTTTTATGCCCTTATTAATTTCTTTTAAAATCTTAGTTGATGATTCTTTTTTAATTTTGTCACCATTTAAATCATGGAAGAACAAAATTCCAGCCAACTAGTGGACTGTACTGATGTGGGACATTGCCCCCTCACTTCAAATATAAACCGGTATGCTGAATAAAATAGTACAATCAAACAAAATTAAATAGCTGAGTTATAAATTTTAAAATGAGAAATATGCAGGTGCTAGAAATGAAGAAGGAACTTGAAGAGTAGTGTTATGGGTTGAATTGTGTCCCCCCAAACACTCATACATTGAAGTCCTAACCCACAGTACCTCAGAATGTGATCTGATTTGGAAATAGTTTCATTGAAAATGTAAGTATTTAAGTTAGGATAAGGTCATAACTGGAGTACAGCAGGCCCCTAATCCAATATGACTGGTATCTTTATAAGAAGGAGAAGTTTGGACATAGACACACACATGTAAAAAGATATCATGTGAAGATGAAGGCAGAGATTAGGGTGATGCTCTTACACACTGAAGAATACCAAAGATTGCTAGCAAAGCAAACAGAAACTGGGTGAGAAGCATGAAACAGATTTTTCTTCCTAGCCCTCAGAAGGAACCAACCCTGCTGACACTTTGATCTCAGACTTCTAACCTCCAGAACTGTGAGACAATAAACTTTTGCTGTTTAAGCCACCCAATCTGTGGTACTTTGTCACAGCAGCCCTATCAAACTAATACAAGTGGTAAGCTGAAGCCAAAAATATGGGGCTCACTAGGTAATCAGGACTAGTGATGAGTCTTACTGTCTAGGAGCTAGAATTTCAAGCCTGGGAAAGAAAAGAAATTCAAGGATAGATCTTTACCCAGGGAGGTAAAACTGGCATAACATCAGGGATCCAGGAGTGCTTCTTTATAAAAAAAATAAAATAAAAACTAGAGAAATTCTACTTACTGAGTTAGAGAAATAAAGTATATCGTCCTAGAGCCCTGGGCAGAAAAATAATCTACATCTACAGAGATAATCTTACTTCTTCCTTTCAAATTTGGATGCCTTTTATTTCTTTTTCTTGCTTAATTTCTCTGGCTAGGACATTACTATGTTGAATAGAAGTGGCAAAACCAGGCATGCTTACTTTTTTCCTGATCTAAGAGGAAAATAATTCAGCCTTTCATGATTGAGAATGATGTTCGTTGTGGATTTTTCATATACTATTTTTATTATGCTTTAGGGTAGTTTCATTCTGTTCCTAGTTTGTTGAATGGTTTCATCATGAAAGGGTATTGAATTTTGTCAGATGCTTTTTCTGCCTCAATTGAAATGATCATATGGATTTTTTTCCTTCATTCTGTTAATGTGGTATATTACACTGATTGATTTTCATATGTTAAATTATTCTTGCACTCCAGAAATAATCCCATTTGGTGATGGTGTATAATCCTTTTAATGTACTGTTGAATTCAGTTTATTAGTATTTTGTTGACAATTTTTGCATCAGCATTCATAAGATATTGGTCTACATTTTTTTTTTTTCTTGTAGTTTCTTTGTCTGGCTTTGTTATCAGGCTAGCTTCATAGAATGAGTTAGGAAGTATTTCTTTCTCATCAATTTTTGGAAAATTTGAGGATTGATATTAGTTCTTATTTAAATGTTTGGTAGAATTCACCAGTGTAGCCACCAGGTCCAGGGCTTCTCTTGTTAGGAAATTTTTGATTAATGATTCAATTTCATTACTAGTTATAGGTTTATTCAGATTTTCTAATTCTTCATGATTCAGTCTTGGTAGGTTTTGTGTTTCTAAGAATTTGTTCATTTCATCTAAGTATCCAATTTGTTGGCATACAATCACTCATAGTACTCTTTTATAATCCTTTTAATCCTACAGTCAGTAGTAATATTCCCACTTTCATTTCTGATTTTGGTATTTGAGTCTTCTCTCTTTATTTTTTTAGTCAATCTATCTAACAGTTTGTCCATTTTGTTGATCATTGTGAAGAACCAACTTTTGGTTTTGTTGATTTTTCTCTATTGATTTTCTAGTTTCAATTTCATTTATCTGTGTTCTACTCTTTATTATTTCCTTCCTTCTTCTAACTTTGAGTTTAGTTTGTTCTTCTTTTTTCTAGTTCCATAAGTTGTAAAGTTAAGGTTATTGATTTAAAATATTTTTTGGGTTTTTAATGTAAGTGTTTATAACCATAAATTTCCCCCTTAGCACTGCTTTCACTGCATCCCATAAGTTTTGGTATGCTGTGCTTTCATTTTCATTTGTCGCTGTCTTAGTCTGCTTGGGATGTTGTAACAGAAAATCATGGATTGGTGGCTTAAACAACAAAAATTTATTTTCTCACAGTTCTGGAGACTGGAGATCAAGTGCCAACAGAGTTGGTATCTGGTAAGAACTTTCCCTTTGAGTTGCAGACTGCTGCCTTCTTACTGCATGCTCTCACAAACTCTTCTTGTGCCCGTGGAGAGACAGAGAGAGAAACAGACAGACGGACAGACAGAGGCAGGCAGAGCTCTCTGATGTCTCTTCTTATAAGGACACTAGTTCTATTGGATCAGGACCCTACCTTTCTTACCTCATTTAACCTTAGTTGCTTCCTTAGAGGCTCCATCTCCAAATACAGTCACACCAGGATTAGGGCTTCAACATATGAATTTTGAGGGGACACAAACATTCAGTCCATAACATTACGCCCTCCAAATTCATTCCTTCTCACATGCAAAATACATTCATTCCATATCAAGAGCCCCAAAGTCCAAAGCCCAAAACCTCATCTGAAAATGATCTAAATCATATATGGGTGAGATTCCAGGTACAATTGATACTGAGGCAAAATTCCTCTCCAGCTGTAAACCAGACAAGTTATGGTCTTCCAAAATATAATGGTGGGACAGGCATAGAGTAGACATTCTCATTCCAAAAGAGAGAAATTGGAAAGAAGAAAGGGGCGATGGCTCCCAAGCAAGTTCAAAACCTAGCAAGGCAAATTCCATTAGAGCTTAAGGCCCAAGGATAGTCCTATTTTGTTTGATGGTCTGTCTTCTGGACCCATTGTGGTGGCTGTCCCACCTTCTGGACTCACTGGGGCAGTGGACCCATCTCCACAGCTCTACTGGGCAAGGGTCACACCCCTGCAATTCTGCCAGGCAGGAACCTTGTCTCCACAGCTCTGCTGAGCAGAGGCTGTCTGGCCATTGAAACTGAGGCCATGAGCCTGATGATCTCTGAATCACCTTCAGGATGATTCTTCCCTTTTCTTGAAGAATAGTACATGTTCACAGCCAAATAGCCCTACTGTCCTTTTCTCTTGAATCTAAGAATTCCAACAGCCTCCTTTCATTTAGTTCACCCATGTCCCCTTCAGTTCAAACTGGCAGGGTTTCTGATCCTATAATCCCATAATCTTTTCATTGAGTTGCAGTCCAACCACATGCTTGGTGTTCTCCTTATTACATGCTTTCTCATGTTTTGCAATATGGAGGGGCTGAGAATTTTCCAAATCTTTAAGTTCTGGTTCTGTTTTGTTTAACAATTCCTTCTTTCATTCATAGCTCTCCTCTTGCATTTTACTATAAGTGGTCAAGAGGCCCTGGTTTCACCTTCAACATTGTGCTTAGAATCTCCTCTGCGAAATATCCAATTTCATTGTTCACAACTTCTATCTTCCACAAACTACTAGAGCACAAGTCAGCCAACTTCTTTGCCACTTTATAACAAGGATCGCCTTTTTATCAATTTCCAGTATCCTGTTCTTCATTTCCATCTGAGACCTCATCAGAATGGCCTTTAACATCTATATTTCTACCAACATTTTCTTTATGATTATTTACATATTCCCTAAGAAGATGGAGGTTTTCTCTCTGGCTCTCCTCTTTGCTTTAAGATCCCTCACCAGAATCCATATGTCTACCAACAGTCCCTTCATGGCAACTGAGGCTTTTTTTTTAGCAGGTATCCCCCAAATACGCAGCCTCTACCCATTACCCAGTTCCAAAGCCATTTCCACATTTTCAGGTATTTTTACAGCTGCAACATACTTCATGGTACCAAAATCTCTCTACCAGGGCAGCTGTAACAAAATACCACAGACTCTGTGGCTCAAGCAACAATTATGTATTTTCTCACAGTTCTGGAAACTGGAAAGATCAAGGTGAGAGCTCTCTTCCTGGCTTGCAGATGGTCACATTCTCAGTGTGTCTTCACATGGTCTTTCCTTGGTGAGGGCAGGGAGAGAGAGAGAGAGAGAGAGAGAGAGAGAGAGAGAGAGAGAGAGAGAGAGAGAGAGAGAGAGAGAGAAGACTCTCTGGTGTCTCTTCTTATAAGGATACTAATCCTATCAGATCAAGGGCCCATACTTACTACCCCATTTAACCTTTACTTCCTAAGGTTCTCATCTCCAAATACAGCCATACTGGGGGTTAGATTTTCAACAAATTTGAGGGGAACACAAACATTCAGCCTATCATACTCTCTGAGTACTTTCTAATTTCCCTTGTGATTTTTTTCTGTGATCCATTAGTTGTTTAATTTCCACAAATTTGTGAATTTTCCAGTTTTCATTCTGTGATTGATTTTTAACTTCATTCTGTTGTGGTCAGAAAAGATACTTTGTATGATATATCTTTGGATCTACTGAGAGTTCATTTGTGACCTAATATATGTCTATCCTGGAAAATATTCATTACATGCTCACTTGAGAAGAATGTGTATTTTGTTGTTATTGAGTAGAGTGTCCTGTATTAGACCTGTTAGATCTAGTTGGTTTATTACGTTGTTCAAGTCCTCTATTTCCTTACTTATATTCTGTCTGGTTGTTCTATCCATTATTGAGAGTCAAATATTGTAGTCTCCAAATATTATTGTAGAAATGTCTCTCCCTTCAATTCTGTCAATTTTTGCTTCATATATTTTGATGGTCCATTATTAGGTGCATAAGTGTTTATAATGGTAATATCTTTTTGCTGTATTGAACCTTTTATTAATATATAATGTCCTCATTTGTCTCTTGTACTTTTCTGATTTAAAGTCTATTTTGTCTGATATTAATATAACCACCCCTGCTCACTTTTGGTTACTATTTGCATGGAATATCTTTTTCCATTCTTGCACTTTCAATCTATTTGTGTCTTTGGATCTAAAATGAGTCTCTCTTGTAGACAGCATTTAGTTGGATCTGTTTATTAACCCATTCTGCCAATCTCTGTTTTTTGATTGGAGAGTTTAATCCATTTACATTTAAAGTAATTATTAATAAAGAGGGATTTCTGTCATTTTGCTATTTGTTTTCTATATGCCTTGTAACTTTCTTGTCCCTCGTTTCCTGCATTACAGTCTCTTTTGTATTTAGTTAATTTTTCTGTACTAAAAGGTTTTAATTCTCTTCTAATTTCTTTTTATGTACACTCTATAACTATTTCCTTTGTGGTTACCATGATGATTACATTTAACATCCTAAACTTATAACACTGATTTGAATTCACACTGGCTTAACTCCAAAAACATTCAAAAACTCTGCTCATTTATAGCTACGTCCCCACCCCTTTCAGTTACTGGTGTCACAAAATTATATCTTTTTACAGTGTGTCCAAAACTTAAACTAATATTTTGGTTTTTTAAAGGCATTAGCCTTTTCAAATTATGTAGAAAACAAAATGTGAAGTTACAGACAAAAGTTATAATAATACTAGCTTTTACAATAAATTAAAAAAATGTATTAGTCTCTTAAATCATGCGGAAGACAAAAAAAGTGGAGTCATAGACTATTGGTACAGTAATACTAACTTTAATAACTGCCCATATGTTTACCTTTACTAAGATCTTTATTTCTTCATAAAGCTTCAAGTTATTGTCTAGTGTCTTTTTGTTTCAACCTGCAGGACTCCCTTTAGGAGTTCTTGCAGCGCAGGTCTAGTGGTAAAGAACTCGCTCAGATTTTGTTTATCTGGGAATGTCTTAATTTCTTCCTCACTTTTCAAGGACAGTTTTGCTGGATATAGGATTCTTGGGATTCTTAGTTGACAGATTCTTTCTTTTAACACTTGAATATATCCACCTACTGCCTTCCTACCTCCAAATTTTCTGATAATAAATCTGCTGATAATCTTATTGAGGACCACTTGCGTGTGACCATTTGCTTTCCTCTTGCTGCTTTTAAGATTCTCTTTGTCTTTGAATTTTAACGGTTTGATTATAATAAGAGCAGTATGGATATCTTTGAATTCATGCTACTTGGATTTCACTGACCTTAGGTTTTGTTTGTTTGTTTGCTTTGGCTGCGTTGGGTCTTCGTTGCTGCATGCAGGGTTTCTCTAGTTGCGGCAAGTGGGGGCTACTCTTTGTTGCGGTGCACGGGCTTCTCACTGTGGTGGCTTCTCCTGTTGTGGAGCATGGGCTCTAGGCACACAGGCTTCAGTAGTTGCAGCACATGGGCTCAGTAGTTGAGGCATGATGCCCTAGAGCATGCAGGCTTCAGTAGTTACGGCATGTGGGCTCAGTAGCTGTGGTGCGCGGGGTCTAGGGCTTGCGGGCTCCAGTAGTTGTGGTGCGTGGGGTCAGTAGTTGTGGCTTGTGGGCTCTAGAGCGCAGGCTCAGTAGTTGTGGTGCATGGGCTTAGTTGTTCCGTGGCATGTGGGATCTTCCCGGACCAGGGATCAAACCCATGTCTCCTGCATTGGCAGGCAGATTCTTAACCACTGCACCACCAGGGAATTCCCAACCTTAGATGTTTATCTTCTTGTCTCTCATCAAATTTTGGAGGTTTCCAGCCATTATTTCTTCAAATAATCTCTCCTTCACTTTCTTTCTTTCTTTTCCTTCTAGTACTCCCACAATGTGTAAGTTGGTCCACTTGATGATGTCTCACAAGTCCCTTAGACTCTGCTTACTTTTCTTTAATTTTACTTTTTTTCCCTGTTCCTCAGACTTGATAATTCCAATTATCCCATCTTCAAGTTTGCTGAATCTTCCTTCTGCCTGTCGAAATCTGCCTTTGAATCCCTTCAGTGAATTTTTCATTTTGGTTATTGTACTTTTCAGCCCTAGAATTTCTTCTGGGCATCTTTTTAAATTTTCTGTCTCTTTATTGGCATTTCCATTTTGTTCATGCATTGTTTATATGACTTTCCCCACATCTTCCTTTAGTTCTTTGAGTATTTTTACAACAGTGGTTTTTAAAATCTTTGTCTAGTATGTCTACCTTCCTGTCTATCTCAAGGATAGTTTCTGTTTGTTTATTTATTTCCTTTGAATGGGCAATACTTCCCTTTCTTTATATTCCTTGAGATTTTCTTTTGTTGAAAAATGGATATTTGAATCTAATAATGTGGTATCTCTTGAAATTAGATTCTCCTCCTTTCTCAAGGGCTTGCTGGTTTATGTTTTTGTCTTATTTTGATTGTTTTAAGCTTGCCCTGAGGTGTAAACTTAAGGTCTTTGCAGGTCCCTTCTGAGCCTGTGCCTTTCCCTGGGCATGTGTAATGACTTTCTAATTTCCTCTATATATACAGCTGCTTTTGAATGTCCTAGGCTTCAACGTCTGACTCCCAAAAGGGGAAAAACAGAAAAATGAAGGAGGGTTAAAAAAAAAAGGGGGGGTCCAACTCATTACCTCCCCTGGAAGTCACTTGAACCAGGGGGGGAGAGGCTTGCAACAATGGAGGGGGGTGGTGCAAATAATAGCTGGCCACCTCTGTGTCTGCACTTCCATGATCAGAACGAGCAATCAGAACACAGATCTTCAATATTTAGAGGACACAGTCCTCGGTGCCTACCTTGGCTCCTGCAAGCTGCTCCAAGATCAAGTACACAGCTGTCTGCCTTGGCTGGGGAGCTGCTACGGTGCTGAATTGAAATTGATTAAAATTAACTGCAATTTATTGTCAAAGACTTTCCCTGGAAGCTGCAAGCCTTTAACAGACTCCAGAGTTCCAAAATAATTGCATCTGCCAGTGCAATTGTTGTCTAGGTGAGAGGACAGATTTCTGGTGCTTTCTACTCTGCCATCTTCCCAGAATCTTCCTCCCTAGTTAAATATTTTTAAGAAATACAGAGTCTGCAAATATCAACATTGCTGTGAACTGAAGTGTTTTCTTTCTTTTAAAGTAAAAAAAGAAAAAAAGAAAAAGTTAACATAACCAACTGTTTTTACTTGGAAGAAACTCTAGGGTGCAAATCCATTTATACTAAATACTGCATGGTCTGACTTCACATGATTCCTATAAACATACAAATATTATTACTAATGATGCCAAGATTTTGTGATTCAAAGTGTGGACTGAAAGGGGAGAGAAATGAGATCTTTAAGAGAAACTTACATGCATATGAAATCTGGACTCAGAGAGCTGAAGCTCACGCTACATCTTGGAACACAAATGGAATGTAATTTACTCCTTCACTCCTTTATTCATTCATTCATTCATTCATTCAATGAATATTTATTGTGTGCCATTATGTCCCAAGCACTGTCCTAAACGTTAAATACACAACAGTGAACAAAAAGACAAAGTCCCTTTCTCATAAAACTTACATTCTCACAGACACAAAAATAGTAAACACAACAAATAAATTATACACTATTTTCGAAGGCAATGCTCTAGAGAAAATATAAATCAGGGAAAGGGAACGATGAGTATCAGGGTGGGGAAAAGTGCTTGCTATTTCTTCTGCAGTGTTTAGGGAAGCCCTCATGGTAGTAAATAATCTTATATATTTGAATTATAGTTAATTCAGTTGGTAGTCAAATCTTCCTTTCAATCAGTTAATATGCAACACCCATATTAGTCTAATTTTCTCCACCTGGAGATTCTTTTGATCTTTTTTCCTTATTAAATTAAAATGTTCCAAAATGCTGTGCTTGTTGCTTAGTGGATCAGGCATGTGATGTACAAAAATCTGAATAAATATCCCTCCACCCCCCACCCCAGAGGTGCATGCAATTATTAGAGTGATTCTTTAAAGGATTTGTTAAAATGCCAAAATAGTGTCACAGAAAACACGTCAAATAAAGATTGAAGTTTACTTTATGAAAAAAAAAGTGTTTAACAAGGGTTTATGGGGTTTTATAAAAACACCTTAACACCTTACAGACCTAAGGGGGAAAAAGCTGTATTTAAGTATCATGCACCAATAGCAGACCACCCAATGCTGATGACTAGAATCCTCAAACAGACCCATCCTTGGGAGCCCATGTGGAGACCATAATTTTATGGTCTTTTTAATTGTATTTGGGTTATTACCTCATGCCCCAGCAAACACCTACAGTATTTAATAAAAATGAGTGCAGAACACTGTTCTCGTTAAACTGTGTATTAACCAAAATCATAAACTAAGTATGCTTCACCATAAATTAACTGGGTGTTTAGTGTTTCTTTGCTTTTAAGTTATATTTATTTTTCTTATAACATGGTATATGCTTCACTATGTACCAAATCAATGTTAATTGACTTAGCATTTAGACACAGTCTCCTATCTCTAGCTCATAGAGCCACAAACCCACCTGCCCTGCATATTATAAAGTGATAAATACAGTTAATCAACCCTCCAGATATTCAAAAAAGTGGCTATAAAAATCATTGGGAAATTTTTTTTTAATTTAAAAATTTTTTAAATAAAAAATCACTGGGACTGAAAAGCAAACAAACCTTTTCTTTTTTTTTTTAAGAACAGGGGAAAAACCACTTCATTTTGTATTTGTCTAGAGTCTAGCTGTAGTACTACTACTTACGTCAAAGTTGATTCACATACAAAAAGTTGTGGTCTTCCTCTGCAGAACAAAAGGAAGTATCTTGAAAAACTAAATTCCTTCATTTTATGTTTGTCTAGAGTCTAGAAAACAGATTCTTAATCTTTTGCTTCAGTGCTCTGCAGAAAAAATTAACAGATGAAGACAACATACAGAATTTAGAATTGATGTTCTTTACCACCACCACTGTCTGACTAGATATTCCAGCAAAATTCCCTTAATTACTAATTTACAGCTTCTTCTATTTCCTTACTTGGTCATTCCATAACCCATTAAATTTAGATTTGTGCAGTCCTCTCCCTACAACATCACACTGATGGAATTCTTATTTAAGTCCCCCAGCATTTCCTAATTGCCAAAATTGCTTGTCTCTTTTCAGTCCCAATTGATTTGACTTCTCTGTAACTTCGATCTTATAGAGCACAGGTCTCCAAACTTTTTGGCACCAAGGACCAGTTTTGTGGAAGATAATTTTTCTATGGACTGGGTGGCAGGAGGAGGGGAATAGGGGGATGGTTCAGGTGGTAATGGGAGTGATGGGGAGCGATGGGGAGCAGCAGATGAAGCTTTGCTCACTTGCCTGCTGCTCACCTCCTGCTGTGCAGCCCGGTTCCTAATGGGCCATGGACTGGTACCACAACAGGGGTTGGGGATCCCTGTTACTGAGCACTCCTTCCTCCATGAAGCCCTCTCCCACTTGGGTTTCCACACCATCACCATCCTGGATCCCACCCTACAGTCTTGGAGCCACTTCTCAGTCTCCTACGCTGGCTTCTTTTTCTCTGATCATCTTTTAATTACCAGTGATCCTATAACATCCTGGACATTCTTCTCTTTTCACTCTGCAAACATTCCCTGAGTGATTCTACCAATCTTAGTCTACTGACTATACGGTTACAATTCAGATTGAATGTGTGATGTCCCCCTCCTCCAAGAAGTGTCAGAACACTCCTCCCCCGGTGTTCCTAGTCTCAGTAAGAACAGATATTACCTACCAGGTGCTGGTGAGAGAAACTTAGACGTCAGAATTCTCTTTCCTCTACCTTCCATGTAGAGTTACCAGATTTAGCAATTAAAAATACAGGACCCTCAACTAAATTTTAATTTCAATAGACAATGAATAATTTTTTGTATTACTATTTCACAAGTATTGAAATTTCACCGTATTTTATTTGGCAATCCTACCCCTACATCTAATCAAACATCAAGCTCCTAATTATTTCTCACTAATTAGGAGAAATATTGTCTCAGTGGACAATTTCATGTCCATTTATTTCCCATTGCCATCATCCTAGATTTAGCCACCATTGTCTCTTGCTTAGATCTCTAAAATAACCTCCCAAACAGACTCCCTGAATGCTCCATGACCCCTTAACATCTCTACACAGCACAGTAATCTTTTAAAAGACATGAATTATATCATGACATCCTTCTCCTTATTTCCCCTCAACAAATTCCTTACTATTAATACCTCAGTATTGGCCTCTGCCTACGCCAATAGGCAAAGGCAAGTAGTAGAACCTACTTTTTAGTGATTCTATTAAGTTGTTTATGCTTTGGCCACAATTATCTTATTTCAAACTCTTTTAGAGCCTTCCTGCCTTCACACAGAAAATTTCCACCACCCTAGGCTTTATAGATCACTGATAACAGAATTTTTAAAGTAATTTATTGAGGTGAAATTCAAATAGAACAAAATTAACCATTTTAAAGTGAAAAATTCAGTGGCATTTAGTACATTCACAGTGCTGTCCAGCCTCTACCTCTATATTTTTCTAAAACATTTCCATTACTCCAAAGTACAACTCTTTAGGGAATTCCCTGGTGGTCCAGTGGTTAGGACTCTGCACTTTCACTGCCGAGGGTGTGGGTTCCCTGGTCTGGAAACTAAGATCCCACAAGCTGTGGGGCTTGTCCAAAAAAAAAAAAAAAAAAGTCAAAGTAAAGCCCGTTACCCAGTAAGCAGTTTCTCCCCTTCCCCCCTCTCCTCATCTCCCAGCATCCATCAAACTGCTCTCTGTCTCTGTAGACTTGCATATTCTAGACAATTTAAATAAATTAAATCATACAATATGTGGCCTTTAGTGTCCAGCTTCTCTCATTTAACATGTTTTAGAGGTTCATTCATGTTGTGGTAAGTATCAGTTCTTCATTCCTTTGGCTGAATAATATTCCATTGTATATCTATACCATGATTTGTTTTTCCATTCATTTGTCAATGAAAATCTGGGCTATCTCCATCTTTTGGATATCATGAATAATGCTGCTATGAACGTGCTTGTACATGCACTTGCTTGAATACCTGTTTTTAGTTTCTTTGGGGTATATATCTAGGCATGGAATTGCAAGTCATATGGTAACTCTGTAGCTTAATTCCCAACTTTTTGAAGAACCACTAAATGGTTTTCCACAGCAACTGAACTATTTTACATTCTTATCAGCAATGCATGAGGGTTCCAATTTCTCTACATCCTCATCAATACTGGTTATTATCTGACATTTTGATTATAGACATCCTAGTGGGTATGAAGTGGTATCTCATGTGGTTTTGATTTGTATTTCCCAATGAATAATGATTTTGAGCATTCTTTCATATGCTTGGTTGCCATTTGTATATCTGTTTTGGTGAAATGTCTGTTCAAGTCCTTTGCCTATTTTTTAAACTGGGTTGTTTGTCTTTTTGTTGTTGAGTTATAAGAGTTCTTTAAATATTTTGGACACTAAACCCTTATCAGATATGTACTTTGTCAATGTTTTCTGTCATTCTGTATGTTGTCTTTTCACTTCCTTGATAATGCCCTCTGATGCACAAAAGTTTTTAATTTTAATGAAGTCTATGTATCTATTTTTTCCTTTTGTTGCTTGTGCTTTTGGTGTCATATCTAAGAATTAGCTGTCAAATTCCTGGTCATGAAGATTTACCCCTACAGTTTCTTCAAAGAGTTTTACAGCGTTTAGTTTTTATGTTCAGGTCATTTATCCATTTTGAGTTACTTTTTATATATTCCTATCTTCTTCCCCATCTCTTTCCACTTCTCCTGTACAGCCCCTGTATATCTTTCAGGGCTCAGCTTACATGTTACCTTCCCTCCCTGTCAGAGTAAATAAGGTCTCCTATTAAATGCCCACATTGCACTGTGTACTTAACTTCTGTCCTCTCTGCTACATTGTAAGTTCCAGAAGATAAGGCTTATGTTTGTCTGATCCACAGCTTCATCCCCATTGCCCAGTAGGGTGTCTGCCATGTATACTCAGAAATGTTTGTGGAAATCACCCACTTCCCATAATTTATCTCCAACTCAGGCCTCTTCTCAATCATACTTATTCAATGAATACAATTTTTTTTCCCTTGCCTCCAAGTCTCTGTCTGAAATAAGCTGTGCTCATTGTCTGCCTAGCAACTACTATGTATCCTTCAAAACTTGCTCAAATGTCACCTCTTCTATAAAGACGTATATGACTTCTATAGATATTTATTCACTCCTTGATAGCACCCTGTAGCTATTTCCATAACAGCACTCAACATATTGCATTACGGTTAATCTTTACAGGTCTGGTCCTACACTAGGCTATGAACTCTTCAATGGCAGGGAATAACCACCTTTTTATTTCTTTAGTGCCTCATACAGTGCCAGAAACATAGTAGGAACCCAACAAATATTTGTTAAATAAATCAGTGAATGAATATGTGGACAGTGAAAAAACATGAATCAAATTAAGAATTATTTTTCAGCGTCCCCATAAGTGAGAAGACCTGAAAGTTGCCTTAGAATGATGTAGTATTTGCTCAGGTCTCCATCATAATCACCAGGCCAGTTGTGGATCTGCCCTTCAAATTTTCTGTTTAACTACATAGAAATTAAATTCCTGGGTTAATGAGCTTGTAAGACAAGTCAACTACCAGAGTTTTAAAAAAAATTTTAGATGCTTGGTACTGTGCTGGGTACTATGGGACAAAGAAAAGAAACATAAGGCAGGATCTTTGTCCTTACAATCTCGATTAGCGGAAAAGATGAACTAAAATGAAACAATGAATGAATTATATAACAATTAATGCATAATATAAGAATAGTCTATAACTAAGTACTAATTATCTGACAGTTTAAAGCTATAAATGCAATGGAATTCAGAAATAAACAAATAAGCTTTACTTACGTAGGAAATCATTACTGCATACCTATCATTATAACAGGCTCTGTGCTAGATGCTGGGAATCTACATATGAAGAAGACGTCCCCTTCCTAGTCAAGAATGCTTTTGAGCATCTGAATAAAATCATGCTCCTCTCTCTAGGCAAATGCTGACATAGCCATTTAGTCAGAAGCACAGGTTAACAATGTGGACTTGCGACTGGCATCTGAAGTGAGGGGAAGTCTTGTGGGCCAGAGCACTTACCTGTGGGGTCTGCACTAACTCCAGGTAGTTAATGTCATAACTGAATTATAGGACACCCAGGTAGGTGTCCAGACAATTGGAAAATTGCTTGGTGTGGAAAACCCACAGATTTGGTGTCAGAGTGTCTATGTGAGTAGAGGAAACAGTTTTTCCTTTAATAGTTTAATGGTTGGGGCTTCCCTGGCGGTGCAGTGGTTGAGAATCTGCCTGCCAATGCAGGGGACACGGGTTCGGGCCCTGGTCTGGGAAGATCCCACATGCCGTGGAGCAACTGGGCCCGTGAGCCACAACTACTGAGCCTGCGCGTCTGGAGCCTGCGCTCCGCAACAAGAGAGGCCGCGATAGGGAGAGGCCCACACACCGCGATGAAGAGTGGCCCCCGCTTGCCACAACTAGAGAAAGCCCTCGCACAGAAACGAAGACCCAACACAGCAAAAATAATTAATAAACTCCTACCCCCAACATCTTCTAAAAAAAAAAAAAATTTAATGGTTATAATAACATATTGTTCTTTATGTCAGCACTATGTTGTTCATCTCTAATAGGGTTGGCTATCTATCTCATAGAATATTTCTAGGAAAATTGTTTTTTCAAATAATTTTTAAGTATATCACTGACAATGGGGATCTTTGAGTTACTAATGTTGTGCTGATGACCTCAGACGTATATATAAAATGTCCTGAAATAATATTAAATATTTTCTGAAGTGGGCAGTGGATGATACAAGTAAAGTCTAAGAAAAATCTAATGGTGAGACAGAAAGACTGGAAAGGAGGAGGGTCATGGTAAGGCAACAGGCCTTGATCTAAATGAGAGAGGGTGAGGATTTGAATTCTGGCTGGCAGCAAGGATGCAAGGGAGATATTAAAGAAATTCACATTTTAAAGTTCAGGATTTGACATTTGAAAACAAGAAAGGAGCCACAGATGCTAGTTATCATGGAAAACAGTCACATCTTGATAAAAGTAAAGAAATTGGGAGGGACATATGATGAACCCAAATTTGGCGATGTTGAACTTTAAGTAGTGACACAACATTTGGAGATTGGAGGCTGGAACTCAGAAAAGAGATTCAAGCTGGAGGCGCATTTGGGTGTCATTAGCAAAATGTTAATTGCTGAAATCAGTAGAATGTACGCTCTCTTTGATGGAGAAATTGCAACAATGAAAATCAGAGAAATAGGGGCCACAGAGGGGGAAAGACTTAGAAATAGGCTCTTCTCATACATCTATGCACAATCATTACTGGAAAGCGTGACCACTTTAGTTTAAAAATCACAGCAGGCAACTTTTGTAATGGCTCCTGCCTCTCAATGATCTCCCATCTCTAGGAATGTCTTATGGCTATAGGGATGCATCCAGTGTCCATGCTGCAACATGACCCTGCACCTTGGTCATTGAACAAGAGAATATAAACCTAACTTAAGCAAAAATATTCTCTTTCTCTCCCCCCCACTTTCTCTTTCTCTCCCCCCCCCCACTCTCTCTTTCTCCCCCTCTCCCTCACCGTCTCACCCCGCTTTCTCTTGCATGTGCACATTTAAAACTTAGAATGGAAAGACACTGCAACTGGGCATAACACTTACAGTAGAGCCGCACAGAAAAGGTCAACCGGGTCCCATTTCTAAGGTCCCTTAGAAGCTTAATCCCTAAGGTTTGGTTTCCAATACACCAGTCTCTTTCTAACAAATGCTATTACTCCTGTTTCTGCTTTAAGGTACTTGGAGTCAGTTTCCATTGCTGTGAACAAAAGACTCAAGTAATACCACTGTCTCAGTCTGTTTGGGATGCTATAACAAAATACCAGAGACTGGGTAGCTTATAAACAACAGAAGTGTATTTCTCATGGATCTGGAGGCTGGAAAGCCTAAGATCAAGATGCCAGCAGATTCAGTGTCTGGTGAAGACCCACTTCCTGGTTCACAGATGGAGGGCTCAGCCCTGGGGACCTAATCATCTCCCAAAGACCTTCCTCCAAACACCATCACATTGGGGATTAGGTTTCAATATATGAATTTGGCAGGGACACAAACACCATAACAACAACAAATACTTAATGACCGTTCCCTCAGTGCTACTCAAACTTTAGTGTGGATATGAGTCACTTAGGCATCTTGTTAGCTGTAGTTTCTGATTCATAAGGCCTGAGGTGGAGCCCGGGAATCTGCATTTCTAACCAGCTCCCAGATAATCCCATTAAGGCTGGTCTGAAGACACAGTTGAAGTAGCAAAGTACCACAGAATGCTAAATCAGTCCTCAAGGAACTCGTAGTCTGGCAAGGCAGATGAGCTATACACATATGAAATAAATATTTCAGGGTATCACTATACAGCAGAAAGTACCCTGGAGTGATTTTAGCCTTGGTTCTATTTAAACCTGCTGTGTTTAAACTTGCAAATCACTCAATCAAATCGGACCTCAATTTCTGCATCTGTAGAACGAGGGTGACAGGATGAATATCACATCCCTCTCAACTCTTAAATTCTCTCCGTGATTAGGGGTAAAACTAATTATACAAACAGGACGGCATATCAAATTAGACAACTGTCCCTTATATGTGTGTAATAAGAAAAGTTATTTCTAATAAAAATATACATTTAATAATTTTAAAAATGTACACAAAATATTGGGTGGAAAAACAGTTTAATAAATAATATATGCAATATTGAATTAATTTATACACATGTGTGTATATCCATGTGTATTTATACATATACACACACACACACAAACACACACACACACACAGAGAAAAGCCCGAAGTGTTTAAATTCACTGTTAATTCTAAATTTTCCCCTTTATCCTTTTTTGTATTCTCCCCTAACAGGTATATTTTTATAAGAAACCCCAAGTCTATGACAGATAGTGTTCATCCTTGCCAATCCCTGAGTGTCCCAGCCCTACCCAGATGCTCCCCATTTCAGCCCTGAGCTGGGAATGGCTCAGTCAGTCCATATGGTAGAAGCTTCCTTCTCATGAGTGAACAGAATCTGGAAGCAGTTTGTCCAGTGTTCCTGGAGGTGAATTGAGACTCCTGGGAATGAGCTACCATTTGATCTGACTGGCCTTCTGCCCAGCTTCTGGTTTTCACCCTAGCTCCCTGCTGGGATAGGAGCCCAGCCTTGAACCTCAGCCAAAAAGCTGTAGCCCTCACTCCGCTTAATTCTTGCCAGCCCAGGAGACAGACACTGCTAGGGGTATCACCACCACTACCATCCCAACTTCCCCAGCTACTAGATTGTCCGAATTAGCCCAGGGAGACCTCCCAAGACTGCAGCTCAGATAACAGCTCAGATAAGAGCAAATTCTCCCCCAGGCCTGAGACATTAGCCTGCCAAAAGCCTTTTACAAATGACTCCTTTACATTCACAAGCAGGCTAGAAACACCGCAACACGTTTTGCAGGTTAATTCACTGTACAGACAACATAGCAGCTAGAGTTTAAGAGGTGAAATGTCTGTGCTATTCAATCACAGTGCAATCACCCGTTTTAATTTTTATCTGTGCTTATATTATGGATGAATTGCGATCCTATAACATTTTGGGGACTTGGGTTTCCTCATCTGTAAAGTGATTGGACAACCCTTCAATTAAAATGCTAGATAAGTTTCTTTACCAAGCAATTATACTCACTTTTTGGACCTCTTCTGTTTCTCCCATGGTGTTCATACTGCGAAGCATGGCAGCGATCTCAGACTATTTTGTGGTTAGTTGTACACGTGTGTTTTTCTCCTGTGAGTTCCTTGAAGACAGAGATTTTGTTTTTACTTGGTCTTGGAGGCTGAGTTTCTTGCATGGTTATCAGCTCACAGTGGGCCTCGGTAAGCACTGACGGAATGGCAAACATTAATATCTAAGTCACAACACAACACCCAAGATACTCTGCACTTGAGCAAAATTTGCAAAATGAGTTTTTCTTTATAGTTCTTAACCGTTCCTTACATCCGGAAAATGTCATTTTTAGATAAAATTAGTCATGTTCAACTTCATCAGGGGAACCTTCAGTTCTTTTGGCTATCTGATAGTTGGAAAATGGAGGGGGGCGAGGGGAAGCCATTATTTTATGGATTAATATAATCCGCCTTCTTCAAAAAAGGACTTAGGGCAGTTTGCAACACACAGGAAGAGGCAGGAACTGGCAAGCTTTGCCTCATTGACGCTCCTGAAGCCCTGAAGCTACCTCTCCAGAGAGAGAACAAGCCTAAAAGAATTTGGGGGAGGAGGAAAGAATAGAGGCACCAGAGAAAGCACCAGAATGTCAAGATAAACAATAAAAGTGTCAGGCTAGTGGTAGAGCTTGAGCTAGGCTGGAATAATTTTCTTCTTGACAGATTTCCTTCAGAGATTCCTTGGGTCACTTGAACATTTTGTAAAACATGTAACTATTAGTGTCCCATTTACCCCTGGTCGAGAAATAGCGCTTTGAGAGTCTAGCGGAAGAGACAGTAAAAGATAATTTTCAGAAAAAGGTAAAATCATAACTCCCATAGAGCTATAAACACGTGTTAACAAATCATATGATATGAGGGAACCAGGCATATGTTTAACCGTTTAAAGGAAAAGTCAAAACACAAATTTATAAGGCGTGAACTAGTCCCTAGTTTATAGGGACAAAACTAGTTTTTCCATGTGGGAGAGGAAATAAATTAAAAACACTAGTAGATCAGACATAATGTACATATCTATCAGTTACGTAAAACTCACAGAGAGTCGCAAAATAGCTCCATGGCAACGAACCAGGCTAGAATCTGATTATCTAGAAGTGTAGGCTACAGATGAGACATAATTTTCTATTAAAACACAAATTTTTTTCTACTTGACCCTCGGCCCTGACAGATCTCTTAAACCTAACAGATACTCCAGCCATGCTTTGGTGAGCAAACTGCTGTCACTTCATAACTGAATTCTCTACTGGTTACCTGAGATGTTGATATTCCATGGTGCTCATTGAAAAAGAGCCCCATTTTTGACATCAGGGATCCCTGTGTGACAGAGCTGACCTTATGTTTTTAAAATTCTTAAGAACCTGACATTCTGTACTAGACATTCTCCACTCTGGTGCAGAAATGGGACATGGGGGTTTTCCTTATAGACAAGGCCAAATTATTTTCTCAAAAAGTAATGTTGACTCTGCTCAAATACTCAGGTGAGTATTCCGTTGAGACCCTAGTGTTCCGTGCCATGAACACAGAAGATACTTTGGGCCTGAGACATTCTGAAGGCTGTTACCTGTTCCCTGGCTTCACACTTTGCCATAATTTCTTAAGGAGCAGAGAGCAGCATCTCTGATGTACCTGTGGTGCTTCCATAGCTTGAGAGCCAGTCTCGGTGGTGTCTGTGCCCTTTTACATCAGTTGCCCAACTGGTAGAAGCAGTGGTTTCTCCCTGTGAGTTAGACCCTAGATCCAAAGGCAGAAACAGGTTGGGTAGCTGAGCCCTTTAAGGCACCCTCCCCTGACACACGCACGCAGTGGGGTCACCCCTGGGCTGCCTCCTCCGGCACCACCCTGCTGGTCTCCCTTGTTATCCTATCTCGACCCAGGCGCTGAGCAGCCTTTGTTCACCTATCTGAACTTGTTCTGTGGGTGTATCTCTTCTTTCGGTTTTATCCCCTCGGCTTCCTCCAGGAGCTCCACTCTGTCCCCCCTACCTCAGGCCACTCCCTCTTCTCAGGAATGTTTCTCTTATCTCTTTTCCTGTCAGTTTTATTCAGAATCTCAAGACTCCTGTAACCTTGAGCAAGCAGCAGGCTGGGCGGTGGGATTAGGATCCCCTGGGCTAAACGGGGAGGAGGGGAATTTCCTCCCGCCAGGCACTCTTAAAAACCACCAGTTGGCTGCCTTGACCGTAAAAACAGTTCAGCCTAGCCTTTGGTGAATGTCTGATTTTTTTTTTTTTTAAGTAGAATTGTATCCCCACGGACCCACCCGGGTAGGTTGGCTGTAAAATATACATTCCAATAGCTGAAAGAGTTGACCTGTTGTATGGGGTTACTTAGTATTGTTCATTTAAATACTGGAGAATGTCTGTCAAATACAATGGTTTTTGTTATAGCACAGCTGATGTTAAACTGTTCTGACAGTAAATAGGCAACAGGTTCTGCAGCTTCTAAAGGAAAATCCTGGTTTGTGTTAATCAAACCATGTCATCGGCCTGGAGAGGGGCGCATACTCTTACCATTTACTATGCCTTGCAGCGTCCTCCCTGTTTATTTAACAGCTGTATCAAGTTATATATGAATGCCGAATTAGGACAATACCCTGTTTTATACATTTAGAATTGAAATTTTATCCTACCCAGAAGAAACTCAGAATGGACACCAGGATTACAGAACTCAATTCACAGATTCATCCAAAAGACATTCATTGAGTGCATCACTGTTCTATGAACTGGAGATACAAAGATGAGTAAGACATGGTCTCTGTCCTGGGAGAACTTAAGATATAGTGGAGAAGACAGTGCAAATGAATATTACAACATTTTCACAAGGTTGACGTGGCCGTGGGTCACCGCGGTATTCCCAATGTCTAGGATTCCTAAAAACTTACGCATTTGAATAGAAATGAAATTCAGTGGTGGTATTATGACATATGGTCTTATGGGAGCACTAACAAGGGATCTGATCAGAAAATAAAATCACCATAAAATGTCATTTCTTTGGCTTTTATTTCTGGTATTTTAAAAATCGAAATAATAAAAGTAACACAGGTTTATTGTAAAAAGTCATCCACAATCCCATGACTTCATTATTCTTAACTATTTTGTTTCTGAATAATAGATACCAAAAACCTGCTCATTCTTCAGATAAAATATATCCTGAGAGCTAATTAGGAAAAAAAGGGCTTGCCTAAGTGCAGTGGCCTTTGTTTTGTTTAAACTATAAATGATAATAAAGAGTTATGAGAACCCAACTTAGTAAATGACTTGAATCTGTATCATACATAGAGATCATCATATGACTCTAAAGGTGAGGCAGACAACTTCTTACACGGTTGGATATTAGTACCACAAGGGTTCTTTTCAAAGACTTCCATGGACAACACTTTTCCTACATTCATATTCATTTTTGGTTCTGTCAGTTCAGCCTAAAGTCTTTCACTGAAGTCATTTATAACCACCCCTTCCCCTCAACAAAGACAAAGGAGTTATAAAATTGTCTGCACTTAATAAGTCCATGTATCATTCCAGGTAAGCCATTTAAATGGTTGTTTTACAAAATTTGCAGGATGTATTTGACTCTCAGAAGTCTTTCTTGAACCACATAAAATATTAAAGCTCAATGTGAAAATGAAGATTTGTAATTTTCTTTTAATATCAAAAGAAATGAGTGCAAGTCTTTTTTTAAAAGGGCTTCTCAGGACTAGCACCTGTAAATTCAACACCAGGTTTTTCTCTATCTTACCTCAGTCTCTGACTTTGGCCAAGTCACCTCTTGTACCTAAGTTTTCTCACCCCAAACGTCATATCAATCACTAGAAGGTGATGAAAACCAAATCATGACTAAGGATTAGAGAGGATAAATAATTTAGCTTCTTCAATAGGAAAGTGAAATCTCAAAGAGGCTTAGCTGGTGGTGAAAAGATACTCTGGAAACTTTAGCCTGATTCAGGCCCAAGGTCAAGGAATTAATATACTCAGAACCACAACAAAGTAGCCATAGTGGCAGAGGGAATAATTTAGAGTAGATTGGAAAGGAATTTGCTATTTTCTCTACTCTGGTTTTATTCAAAGCCATAGAAAAATTACTTCCAAGGCAATTTTCAAACTGTCTTTAATAATGAAGTATCAAAGTAGATACAGCACTAGACATTTCTTTAGGCCATTTATATGTTTCTTTGGGTGGCTGTAGGTTCTCAGCTTCCAGCGTATTTGAGGTATGTATTAATGGCTTAGTACAATGAAGAATCTTAATGGCATATTTACTGAAGCACTTGATCTATTCCTTGGGGGTGAAGAGATCAAGTGCATCCTTGTTAAAGCACAGAGAGAGACTTGGTAGAGGCAGTAGAATGGCTGCTGCAGCCTGGGGTCCATAGACTCACCCTGTGTTTTGTTGATAACCTCAACTTGTCAAAGTTATAATTCATCACCAGGCATTTTGAATTAGAACCTAAGACATTTCATCAATACCTGTCAATCCACACCCAGCAAAGAAAGCAATACAGTGTCAAGCGAAGGATTTAATTTAACGAGCTGGCCATAAAGCTGTCATGGGTTGTTTTTTCTTAGCCTCCCTTCTTTCACCACTTCCGAAGCCAAATACAACCAAATACACTGGGTGCAACAGAATCATTCTGAGTTAAGAGAAATCCCCACAGACGTCCCCACTACCCATCTGTATAACCAACTAGAGAACTGGCTGGCCAATAAGGCCCCAGTTTCTTTGACTGTTAAGTAAAGGTATTAAACTAAATGGTGTTTAGAGCTAACATTCCATAATTCTATCTCATTTTTTTCTTTGGGTAGCTACTAGTTTGAAGAACCCTGTGTAAAACCAAATTTCCAATTTTTGCCCCAAGGAAATTTGATTTCTTTTTTCTAAAATAAAATCTCTACAGTACAAAAAAGCTGAAGGTACCTATTTTAGCTTTGCTCCTTAGGGTGGTATTTAAAGAATGAAACCAGGAATGGCTGCTATCTAAAGAAGCAGTCATAAAAAAAAAAAATGAATAAAAGTTATAATTTAGAATGAAATTGTTCTCAATGAAATAACGCCACATATGAGTGCATCTTCTTTTTAACCTACCTATGGAGGTTATTTTTTGTGAATTTTTCTAACCAAAATAAAAATACCATTACAGTGTCCCTATGTTATAAGTGGGCTCACAAAAAAAAGGGGCTCTTATAGATGAACTGCTTTCTTTCTTTTCTGACTTTTTTTTATTGGAGCATAGTTGATTAACAATGTTGTGTTAGTTTCAGGTGCACAGCAAAGTGATTCAGTTATACATATACATGTAACCATTCTTTTTCAAATTCTCTTCCCATTTAGGTTATTACAGAATATTGAGCAGAGTTCCCTGTGCTATACAGTAGGTCCTTGTTGGTTATCTATTTTAAATACAGTAGTGTGTACATGTCAATCCCAATCTCCCAATCTATCCCTACCCGCCACCATTCCCCCTGGTAACCATAAATTCGTTCTCTAAGGCTGTGAGTCTGTTTCTGTTTTGTAAATGAGCAAATGAACTGCTTTCATTGTAGTTAAGGGTTTTGTTTTGTTTTGTTTTTTAAAGGCTAGTTCTGAAAAGGACCTGGGAATTGAAAAATCACTCCTAGAACTATCTAGAGGAAAACGTAACAAATAAAACTATATTCAGCTTCATTACTGGACACATAATTACTAATCGTATAATTACTAACCCTGTTATTGCCAGCATTTCCAGTTCAAATGACAGAAAGACTGAAATGTTCTTAAATGTTGACCATGAAGCTGAAATGAAATAGAGTGTACAGACCAGCTTTCCCTATAAACAATGACATAAAGGACAACACAGTCAATCAATAACTTCTGGATCAGGCCAGGAGAGGTAGTATACAAGAAACCTGGTTTTAGAACAAGGGTCTAATGTGGAGATAGAATGATAGATAAAAGAGTGGATTCTTTAATCAAGTTGAGCTACTTAACTTTTAATCTGCAAAGGACAGTGGAGTGTAGCTAAGTCATACAGAAACAACTGAATGCCTTCTCCATGAAGTGACCTACTCTCTGGCTGCAGTAGGATTAAACTAGTTATTTCTAAGTTCCTTCAAGTCTCTTTTTTCAATGATTCCTGGAACTTTCAAAGACTTATCCAAATGAAACACATGCCCAGTTTGAAGGCAAATCTACCACAGAAAAAGCCTCCTTTCACACCCAGTTCTATCTCACCTCAGCCAGTTTATCCAAGATTCTGGCCTTTCAGCTTTCTGAGCTCAAATTTTCATTTCAACTACTCCACCTCCTAGAAATACCTAATGGACTATTAAAGAATTGGCAATGAGTAAAAGAAATATTTCATAACTTGTATTTTTATTTTGGTTAGAAAAATTCACAGGTTATTTCAATTCACAGCTATAGTCCTTAGCCCATTTTAGAAGAGCAGTTGGGGCTGGAATTTTTTTATTTAGCTTTTCCCTAAACTACCTGCAAATCATTACAAATGTAGCCCCAGTTGGATCGATGGTTGGATCCCCCAGTTGGATCTATGGTTAACTAACTGTTCTTTGCAAAATCCATCTGTAAAGATTCAGTAAAAAACACATTTTATTTCCCATTTTGCTGTGATCCTAATTATTTTTGATAATATAAACATTTTTGATAATAAAAAATGTGATGCCTCTGCTTAGGCTAATCTTGACCTAATTCTCATAAAAATAAACACAATGGTGTTAGAGTTCACAACCTTTGGGCATCACAGTTGCATACTTGGAGCTAACACCGCTCTCATGGGATGACACAGGAATATCTTGAGCACCAAAGTTCTAGAAAGAAGTGACCCAAAGTGTGTGCAGCCCCACGTGGCTCCCACTAATGAAGGTGTTTAAATTTTACAATCTTGAATTAAGAATCTCCCTCTGTATCATGTTGAGATGTTCTTTGAAGCTGCCATTTATTATATGCCTACCATCCAGCAGCAATCAGTTAAGTGTTTGTTTAGTGACAAAGTCTTCCCCATACTCCATTCACACTTGATCTTGTACTTCTGAGACCCAGAACAAACACAGGAAAAGAAAGCAAAGTCAGTTAATGGAGGTAGACTGTCATCAACTATTGCTTGTCCCTCAATTAACCCTTATAGTTCTAATGACTCCGTAAAGTTTCAAAAAGTTAATATTAGATACGAAAACCCAAGAATCCACATTTAAATGGAAGCCCTTCATTGGCAGTTAGTCAAGGAATAAATTAAAATAAGGAAAGAGTGCAAGGTGAGGAGTCAGAAGCCCTGTGTCATTTACTACCAGTGGTTTCAGCTTCATCTGTCTCATGGGGCGACCCACCTTAACTACCTGACGAATTCGCTTTAAACATCTAAATGAGGCAATGGGCATGAATGTGCTTTGTAAACAATAAAGTACATTACAAAATATTTGAATAATTCACTTTCCTGTTCTATGTACAGAAAATGGACATACATTTTTTAAAAGAAATTTTTATGAGAGAGTTTCAAAAGGACTGCAAGATTTCTAATAAAATTTTCAGCTTTTCTCATCAGGATCATAAGGGAAGGGGTAGTAAGGTAGCAGCTGCCCAAGGAATCAGACAATAGAGAGCTCAAAATCTGGCATCAGGGAGAGCACTGAAAATGCCTGAATCTTTCTAAGAAAGTTTGGAGAAAAGAGATTCACAATTTTCCACAAGACCTAATTTTAGTTTAATTGCGAATTTTTAAAACAGCAAAATATTCATGCAAGCAGAGCTCTTTGTTGGTCACCCCAGGGCACCTGTCCTTAGACTGGCCCCTTCTTGCATCTTTACAATGTTTTTGGACACCTGTGAAATTCTGAAGGCAAAAGAAAACATCTGCTCACACCCATAATCATGCCTCTGGGTCTTATGAGCCAATGTTTTATTAATTTATTAATAATTATTATAATATTATCATCGTAGGATTTTTTAAAAACTTGCTGCTATGTTGCATTTATTTTATTTTATTATTTTAAAAGATGTATTTATTATTTATTTATTTTATTTATTTTTTTCTGCGTCAGGTCTTAGTTGCGGCACGCGGAATCTTTGTTGGGGTGCACCGGCTCTTCATTGTGTCACACGGGCTTCCCTGTAGTTGTGGCGTGCAGGTTTTCTCTCTGTAGTTGTGGTGCACAGGCTCCACAGGCTCCAGGGCGCGTGGGCTCTGTAGTTTGTGGCACGCAGGCTCTAGTTGAGGCGCGTGAGCTCAGTAGTTGTGGCGCGCGGGCGTGGCACGCAGGCTCTAGTTGAGGCGCGTGAGCTCAGTAGTTGTGGCGCGCGGGCTTAGTTGCCCTGAGGCATGTGGGATCTTAGCTCCCCAACCAGGGATTGAACCCGCGTCCTTTGCATTTCAAGGCAGATTCTTTACCACTGGACCACCACGGGAATCCTGTATAGTAGGATTTAGATTCGATCACATACATGTCAGTGGTAAATTGGACAGAGGAACTACTATTTTAATTGAGATTATACTTACTCATTTATGATTTATTGCAAATCCAATGAAGGGCCCCTAAATGTCTAAGTGTCCCAGGCCCAGAATTACTGAAACAGTGCAAAATAAACACAAGCCTCAGTATGAAATAGAAAGAATAGTTCAAGAAGAAATTTGGAGATATGTGAGTTTCTCTAAGAAAGCTTGGGGGAATGAGATCCCTTGCTATTTACAAGGCTCTGTTAAAAAGAAATACTTGATTTCTTTTCAAAGTTATAAAGTCGCAAAAGAGTCATGCAAGCATCTTCTTCACTAAGTAACAGAAATAGAAGTGAATAGTTTTCTCTGTATTTGATCCATCTTTTCTCCTCTCCATCTCTCTATCCCTCCTTCCCTCCTTCCTTTCTTCCTTCTTTCTTTCTCTTTTTCTGAAAAGCAATGAGCTTAATCTGTAAAGAAATAGGATGTTTCCTATAGCCTGGGCAACTTTTTATATTTTTTTATCTTTGTGTCTCCATCCCGCACCACCCCCTCTCTCCTAACAGTAGTGATGGGGGGAGGGTTTTATTTGATTAGGTCAAAGGTGAGGCTCCCAGGACAATATTATCCTTTTAATAGTCTTTGGTATGACAGAAAACATAAAACCAGAGGCCACATACCTGTCTTATCCACACATACCATCAGCATCAATAGGTATTTTACCACGGCCTGAGGCAGTTTATTCTTACAAGTATTCTGCCCTCCAACCACCCCTGTACCCTGATGAACCATTACTTGTCTTTTCCTGTTTCAAATTTTACTGCTTGTAAATAGAAATCAGCTAAATCCTACATTTCATAACAGCTACATCAATCTTTCTGATGCTCAAGTAATATTAAGTTATTGCTATGTGGTATCCAAACTAGATGATGTAATATAGAACAAAAGAAGCTCGTTCTCTCTCTCTCTGCGTGTTTCATATATATTATATACTTGACAGAGAGAGGAGAGCTACTTCAGAATTACTTAGAATATTCAACTTAGTTTTAGTAACTGTGCAATTTAGTAAAACTAATCAACTTGTTTCCTTCATTCTAAAAAGGGGATAATGATAATTACAGGAATATTGTGGGATTAAATACAATAATGCACAAAGAATGCTTTATCATAACAACTAGCACAAAGAAAGTGCTCAGTTAATGCTAACTATTTTTTAAAATTAATTTATTATTTACTTATTTTTGGCTGCATTGGGTCTTTGTTGCTGCGCACAGGCTTTCTCTAGTTGCGGTGAGCAGGGGCTACTCTTCGTTGCGGTGTGCGGGCTTCTCATTGCAATGGCTTCTCTTGTTGCAGAGCATGGGCTCTAGGCATGTGGGTGCCAGTAGTTGCAGCATGCGGGCTCAGTAGTTGTGGCGCACGGGCTTAGTTGCTCCACGGCATGTGGTATCTTCCCGGACCAGGGATCAAACCCGCGTCCCTTGCATGGGCAGGTGGATTCTTAACCACTGTGCCACCAGGAAAGTCCCATGTTAACTATTTTTAATGTTGTTATGAGGACAAGAGGGAGTCTGCACAAGGAATCAAGAAGAGTACCAGGCCTCAGTAAACACTTGAAAGAACCTGGGTCCCTCTATATGCCAACCCTTCCTTCCTCTTTCCTATTTCAGGGTGAAGAGATGTGAGTGAACCAGATCACTAAACAGTAGCGCTTGTAATCAACATGAACAAAGAAAATCAGCAGAGGATTTTGTTGCAAAAACACTTAAAAAGGCCTTTTTAGCACAGAAGATGCTCCCGATTTATCCTGTTGTTCTGGATAATGTTAGAATTACTCCCCAAGTTGGAAAGAGCATGATCACCTGACATGTTAAAATTTATGGTCAGTCATACGACATTTTTTTATTTTTTATAAATTTATTTATTTATGTTATTTTTGGCTGTGTTGGGTCTTTGCTGCGTGCGAGCTTTCTTTAGTTGTGGCGGGCAGGGGCTACTCTTTGTTGCAGTGTGTGAGTTTCTCATTGTGGTGGCTTCTCTTGTTGCGGAGCATGGGCTCCAGGCGTGTGGGCTTCAGTAGTGGCACGTGGGCTCAGTAGCTGTGGCTTGTGGGCTCTAGAGTGCAGGCTTAGTAGCTGTAGCCCACGGGCTTATTTGCTCTGCTGCATCATATGACATTTTTAACAGGCATGAGGAAACAGAGTCTAATATGGAAATGACTAAATCTTAACAGTAACTGAAGTAACTTACTCTTTAACCTCGTGAGGATGGAAAACTATCTTTTCACTTGACAAATGCACGTGACAATGACAAATGCCCCGTGTATCTTCCATTGAATGAAAGAAGATATGGTAAAATTTCATTATGGCGATAATTCCTTTTACAATCATTTTTTATTATGAAATGTTTCAGATATATATTTTAAAAAATATAAAGAATATAATAATCCCCTGGGTATACACTATTCAGCTTAAGAAAAAAAACATTACAAATGTAACTGAACCCCCATAATGATCTCATTTCTCAATTCCTCTTTCCGCTGGGCCCCAAGGTAATCACCATACTGAATTTGGTGTTATTTATTCACATGGGATGTATTCTCAAGGTTACTTTCTCAGACCAAGATAAAAGAGCTAGTCTTCTATCAATCTTCAGTTAATTATTTCCTCTGTGCCTCTGAGTAGAATTTATGATGTGGCAAGGTCTAGTAATATCAGAATTAGGTACCATGTTTTAAATTAAATCAAAAGAGGGAAAGTATGCCATTTTAAGGCCACTCAAACTATGAAAAGTAAAGTCAATGATATTTTTAAAAAACTTTATAGATGTGGAAAGAATTCAAGATTCGAGTTTCAGCAATATGGCAGATTATACATTAAAAACCCTCCTGCTATATCAACTGGAAATGCTGGGAAAAGTTACACACACTTTAAAAAAAAAATGCACAGCTAAGCTCATATAAAAGAAAAATATCCAGGTGCCAGGAATAATGAAGCAACTGAAAACGTGACTGACAATGAGTAGGTTACCCTGTGCTTGCCTCAATGGTGGGTGGGGAGGAGTGGCTGCAACCTAGGAGTTTGGTTTCTAAGGGAAAGCAGAGGATAGACAATAACTTGGCTCTTGCAAGATGGAGAATTGAAACTAAGATTCCCCACATAAAACTGGAAGTGCTAAACTCTTGGGAGAAAAAAAATCTGTCCACCAGCAAAGAAAACACAAGACAATAGGGAAACTATCTTACCTGTGGTTGGGCTCTGAGGGGGGAAAATAAATCTCTTGAGAATTCATAATACGGGCCTGCACGACACAGAGGACTGAATTTATGTCACATGTCGTCTAGGAAGCCACAAGTCAAGAAATTACAAAAGACGAAGTCCTAAGACAGGGGTCCCCTAAGCATACAAAACTAAACCACAAGCTATCCTGGGATAACCTTCTTAACCCAGGCTGCACAGGCATTTATAGATAAAGCCTTGCTGAAGATCAGCTCACAATCCAAGATTTAAAAACAAGGGAGAACATATATCTATAGGGAAAACATGTATCTATATCTATATCTATCTATCTATCTACACACTATAGGTAGATTCTGTAGCCCAAAAACATTAGATTAAAACCCAAGAAGTTAACACAATAGAAATAGCTGTTAGAGACTACTAAATAATTATAACCAAGAGAATTATCATATAACTAATTAGTCTAAAATTCCCCCAAATTCTGATAACTATTACAAATTCTGCATTCCTTAGCACACATAAAAATGAAAAATGGGTGAACAGCTGTTAAGGGAAAGATTAATAACTGCATTCTGAAGAAAGATCAGAGCAAAACCAGAAATATAAACATTGAATTATTTGCCACTGAATTACTTCGAAACCATGTAATAATTTAAAGTTGTGAATGCACTTAAGAGTTAGCTACTGTGGGGAAAAATGGCCTGCTCTTGGAAATGTGTAAATTGAGGCTCCTTCCTCAAAAGTACTTGCAAAAACATTGACGTAGAGCAAGAAACTACCTACATAGGCTCTGGAGAATATTGGCCAACATATCAAAGCTAACAGGATAGTTTGAATGTTGGGAGAAGTGGTGGTGAAGAAAAATGTTTTACTCGGGGCTTCCGGGAAGATGGCGGAAGAGTAAGACGCGGAGATCACCTTCCTCCCACAGATACACCAGAAATACATCTACACGTGGAACAACTACAGAACACCTACTGAACGCTGGCAGAAGACCTCAGACCTCCCAAAAGGCAAGAAACCCCCCACGTACCTAGGTAGGGCAAAAGAAGAAAGAATAAACAGAGACAAAAGGATAGGGACGGGAGCTGCACCAGTGGGAGGGAGCCGTGAAGGAGGAAAGGTCTCCACACACTAGGAAGCCCCTTCGCGGGCGGAGACTGCGGGTGGCGGAGGGGGGTAGCTTTGGAGCCAAGGAGGACAGCACAGCAACAGGGGTGCGGAGGGCAAAGCAGAGAGACTCCCGCACAGAGGATCAGGGCCGACCAGTACTCACCAGCTCGAGAGGCTTGTCTGCTCACCCGCCGGGGCGGGCGGGGCTGGGAGCTGAGGCTCGGGCTTCGGTCGGAGCGCCGGGAGAGGACTGGGGTTGGCGGCGTGAACACAGCCTGCAGGAGGTTAGTGCGCCACGGCTAGGCGGGAGGGAGTCCGGAGAAAAGTCTGGAGCTGCCGAAGAGGCAAAAGACGTTTTCTTCCCTCTTTGTTTCCTGGTGCGCGAGGAGAGGGGATTAAGAGCTCTGCTTAAAGGAGCTCCAGAGACGGGCGCGAGCCGCGGCTAAAAGCGCGGACCCCAGAGACGGGCCTGAGACGCTAAGGCTGCTGCTGCCGCCACCAAGAAGCCTGTGTGCGAGCACAAGTCACTATCCACATCCCCCTTCCGGGGAGCCTGTGCAGCCCGCCACTGCCAGGGTCCCGGGATCCAGGGTCAACTCCTCCGGGAGAACGCACGGCGCGCCTCAGGCTGGTGCAATGTGATGAAGGCCTCTGCCGCCGCAGGCCCGCCCCGCACTCCGTGCCCCTCCCTCCCCCCCGGGCCTGAGTGAGCCAGAGCCCCCGAATCAGCGGCTCCTTTAACCCCGTCCTGTCTGAGCGAAGAACAGACGCCCTCCGGCGACCTACACGCAGGGGCGGGGCCAAATCCAAAGCTGAGCACCTGGGAGCTGTGAGAACAAAGAGGAGAAAGGGAAATCTCTCCCAGCAGCCTCAGAAGCAGCGGATTAAAGCTCCACAATCAACTTGATGTGCCTGCATCTGTGGAATACATGAATAGACAACGAGTCATCCCAAATTAAGGAGGTGGACTTTGAAAGCAAGATTTATGATTTTTTCCCCTTTTCCTCTTTTTGTGAGTGTGTATGTGTGTGCTTCTGTGTGAGATTTTGTCTGTATAGCTTTGCTTCCACCATTTGTCCTAGGGTTCTATCCGTCCGTTTTAAAAAAATTTTTTTCTTAATAATTATTATTTTATTTTAATAACTTTATTATATATATATATGTATATATATTTTTGCGGTACGCAGGCCTCTCACTGTTGTGGCCTCTCCCGTTGCGGAGCACAGGTTCCGGACGCGCAGGCTCAGCGGCCATGGCTCACGGGCCCAGCCGCTCCGTGGCATGTGGGATCTTCCTGGACCAGGGCACGAACCTGTGTCCTCTGCATCAGCAGGCGGACTCTCAACCACTACGCCACCAGGGAAGCCCACTTTATTATATTTTATCTTACTTTATTTTATTTTACTTTATCTTTTCTTTTTTTCCTTCCTTCCCTCCTTCCTTCCTTCCTCCCTCCCTCCTTTCTTTCTTTCTACTTCTACTAATTCTTTCTTTCTCCCTTTTATTCTGAGCTGTGTGGATGAAAGGCTCTTGGTGCTGCAGCCAGGAGTCAGTGCTGTGCCTCTGAGGTGGGAGAGCCAACTTCAGGACACTGGTCCACAAGAAACCTCCCAGCTCCACATAGCATCAAATGGCGAAAATCTCCCAGAGATCTCCATCTCAACACCAGCACCCAGCTTCACTCAACGACCAGCAAGCTACAGTGCTGGACATCCTATGCCAAACAACTAGCAAGACAGGAACACAACCCCACCCATTAGCAGAGAGGCTGCCTAAAATCATAATAATCCACAGACACCCCAAAACACACCACCAGACGTGGACCTGCCCACCAGAAAGACAAGATCCAGCCTCATCCACCAGAACACAGGCACTAGTCCCCTCCACCAGGAAGCCTACACAACCCACTGAACCAACCTTAGCCACTGGGGACAGACACCAAAAACAACAGGAACTACAAACCTGCAGGCTGCAAAAAGGAGACCCCAAACACAGTAAGATAAGCAAAATGAGAAGACAGAAAAACACACTGCAGATGAAGGAGCAAGATAAAAACCCACCAGACCTAACAAATGAAGAGGAAATAGGCAGTCTACCTGAAAAAGAATTCAGAATAATGAGAGTAAAGATGATCCAAAATCTTGGAAATAGAATGGACAAAATGCAAGAAACATTTAACAAGGACCTAGAAGAACTAAAGATGAAACAAACAACGATGAACAACACAATAAATGAAATTAAAAATACTCTAGATGGGATCAATAGCAGAATAACTGAGGCAGAAGAACAGATAAGTGACCTGGAAGATAAAATAATGGAAATAACTACTGCAGAGCAGAATAAAGAATAAAGAATGAAAAGAATTGAGGACAGTCTCAGAGACCTCTGGGACAACATTAAACACACCAACATTCGAATTACAGGGGTTCCAGAAGAAGAAGAGAAAAAGAAAGGGACTGAGAAAATATTTGAAGAGATTATAGTTGAAAAGTTCCTTAATACGGGAAAGGAAATAGTAAATCAAGTTCAGGAAGCACAGGGAGTCCCATACAGGATAAATTCAAGGAGAAATATGCCAAGACACATATTAATCAAACTCAAAAATTAAATACAAAGAAAACATATTAAAAGCAGCAAGGGAAAGAAAACAAATAACACACAAGGGAATCCCCATAAGGTTAACAGCTGATCTTTCAGCAGAAACTCTGCAAGCCAGAAGGGACTGGCAGGACATATTTAAAGTGATGAAGGAGAAAAACCTGCAACCAAGATTACTCTACCCAGCAAGGATCTCATTCAGATTTGATGGAGAAATTAAAACCTTTACAGACAAGCAAAAGCTGAGAGAGTTCAGCACCACCAAACCAGCTCTACAATAACTGCTAAAGGAACTTCTCTAGGCAAGAAACACAAGAGAAGGAAAAGACCTACAATAACGAACCCAAAACAGTTAAGAAAATGGGAATAGGAGCATATATATCGATAATTACTTTAAATGTAAATGGACTAAATGCTCCCACCAAAAGTCACAGATTGGCTGAATGGATACAAAAACAAGACCCATATATTTGCTGTCTACAAGAGACCCACTTCAGACCTAGAGACACTTACAGACTGAAAGTAAGGGGATGGAAAAAGATATTTCATGCAAATGGAAACCAAAAGAAAGCTGGAGTAGCAATTCTCATATCAGACAAAATAGACTTTAAAATAGAGACTATTACAAGAGACAAAGGACAACATAATGATCAAGGGATCGATCCAAGAAGAAGATAAAACAATTGTAAATATTTATGCACCCAACGTAGGAGCACCTGAATACATAAGGCAAATCCTAACAGCCATAAAAGGGGACATCGACAGTAACACAGTCATAGTAGGGGACTTTAACACCCCACTTTCACCAATGGACAGATCATCCAAAATGAAAATAAATAAGGAAACACAAGCTTTAAATGATACATTAAACAAGATGGACTTAATTGATATTTATGGGACATTCCATCCAAAAACAACAGAATACACATTTTTCTCTAGTGCTCATGGAACATTCTCCAGGATAGATCATATGAGTCACAAATCAATCCCTGGTAAATTTAAGAAAATTGAAATTGTATCAAGTATCTTTTCCCACCACAACGCTATGAGACTAGATATCAATTACAGGAAAAGATCTGTAAAAAATACAAACACATGGAGGCTAAACAATACACTACTTAATAATGAAGTGATCACTGAAGAAATCAAAGAGGAAATTAAAAAATACCTAGAAACAAATGACAATGGAGACACGATGACCCAAAATCTATGGGATGCAGCAAAAACAGTTCTAAGAGGGAAGTTTATAGCGATACAATCCTACCTTAAGAAACAGGAAACATCTCGAATAAACAACCTAACCTTGCACCTAAAGCAATTAGAGAAAGAAGAACAAAAAAACCCCAAAGTTAGCAGAAGGAAAGAAATCATAAAAATCAGATCAGAAATAAATGAAAAAGAAATGAAGGAAACGATAGCAAAGATCAATAAAACTAAAAGCTGGTTCTTGAGAAGATAAACAAAATTGATAAACCATTAGCCAGCCTCATCAAGAAGAAAAGGAAGACTCAAATCAATAGAATTAGAAATGAAAAAGGAGAAGTAACAACTGACACAGCAGAAATACAAAAGATCATGGGAGATCACTAGAAGCAACTCTATGCCAATAAAATGGACAACCTGGAAGAAATGGACAAATTCTTAGAAATGCACAACCTGCCAAGACTGAATCAGGAAGAAATAGAAAATATGAACAGACCAATCACAAGCACTGAAATTGAAACTGTGATTAAAAATCTTCCAACAAACAAAAGTCCAGGACCAGATGGCTTCACAGGCGAATTCTATCAAACATTTGGAGAAGAGCTAACACCTATCCTTCTCAAACTCTTCCAAAATATAGCAGAGGGAGGAACACTCCCAAACTCATTCTACGAAAGAGGAAAACAAAAACCATATGCTAACACATATATATGGAATCTTAATTAAAAAAAAAAATCGTTCTGAAGAACCTAGGGGCAGGACAGGAATAAAGACGTAGACATAGAGAATGGACTTGAGGACACAGGGAGGGGGAAGGGTAAGCTGGGACGAAGTGAGAGTGGCATGGACATATATACCCTACCAAATGTAAAACAGATAGCTAGTGGGAAGCAGCTGCATAGCACAGGGAGATCAGCTTGGTGCTTTGTGACCACCTAGAGGGGTGGGATAGGGAGGGTGGGAGGGAGATGCAAGAGGGAGGAGATATGGGGATATATGTATAGCTGATTCACTTTGTTATAAAGCAGAATCTAACACACCATTGTAAAGCAATTATACTCCAATAAAGATGTTAAAAAAATGTATTACAAATCAACAGTAATAAAGACAGTATGGTTTTGATGCAAGAATAGACAAATTGGATAGCATAAAGAGCTCAAAAACATACCATACACATATAGACACTTGATTTGAAATAAAGGTGACATTGTAGAGCAATGGGAAATTATGGTCTTCAGTGCATGGTGCTGGGTCGATTGGATATCCATATAGGGAAGAAAAGAATTGAAATATAAGTCCTATCATCTAAGGTGGACTGCAGATCTAAATCTACAACAAAGCAAATAAAGCTTTTAGAAGATAATGTAAGAGGATATGTTCATAATGCTCATGTTGCAAAAGACTTCTTACTGCTCAAAAAAACACAACATCATGGAAAAGATTATTAAATTGGTTTACATTAAAAATAATTTCTGTTCATTAAGAGATCCCATCTTTAAGAGAATGAAAAGGCAAACCACAGAGTAGGGGAAAATAGTTACAACATTTATAACTGTCATAGTATTTATAACCAGAATATGTGAAGCACTTTTATAGATCAATAAGGAAAATAAAGACAAACTTTTTAAATGAGCAAAAGACTAGAATACTTCACAAAAGAGGCTATCCAAATTGACAACAAACGTATGAAAAGTGGCTTGACTTCATTAGTTATTAGGGAACCAATAACTAATTAAAACTACAATTAGGTAACACTACATTCACCAAAGTGGCTAAAATTTAAAAGATCAACAATCCTAAAGATTGGTGAGTAAGGGGAGCAGCAGGGCTCTTACTCCCTGCTGTTGCCATGTGAATGGATACATACACTTTGGAAAGTGATCAGGCATTACCTACAAACGATGGGCATACGTTTACCCTCTGTGCAAGCTACTATATGGCTCCTATATACATATCTAATGGATATGCACATATGATATGAGTCAAAAGACAGGCACTAGAATTTCATAACAGCATTATTTTATAATAGCTTCAAATGGGAAAATACAATAACCAACATCAGTAAATAAATTATGGTATATTCCTACAATACAATACTAGATATATAGCAGTAAAAATGAACAGACTATAGCTACATGCTACAGTAAATATATATTACAAAAATCATGCTGAGTAAAAGGAAACCAATACAAAAGAAAATATATTGCAGATTTGTATATACATATGGATATAATGTATATTATTGTACATTAAACATAGGTAAAACTTAGCTACACTCTTTGATTAGGGGTAGAGGGTAATCTTGGAAAGGAGGAAGGGAATAGTGGTGGAGATGGGACATGAAGAGGGCTTCCAAGAAGGTATGTTACCCACTGGCATGGACATGGATATCCACTTTGACCTTACTCTCATTGAGCTAGTGTTTGGTGCATTTCACTGTATATGTTATGCTACACACACACACACACACACACACACACACACTCTTACACTTAAAAAGAAAAAGGCTGGGCTTCCCTGGTGGCACAGTGGTTGGGAGTCCGCCTGCCGACGCAGGGGATGCGGGTTTGTGCCCCGGTCCGGGAGGATCCCACATGCCACGGAGTGGCTGGGCCTGTGAGCCATGGCCGCTGAGGCTGCGCGTCCGGAGCCTGTACTCCGCAATGGGAGAAGCCACAGCAGTAAGAGGCCCACATACAGCAAAAAAAAAAAAAAAAAAAAGAAAGAAAGAAAGAAAAAGGCTGATAAAATTGGCCAAAGATTACATAGATAGGATTCAAGTGCTCATATAATTCCCATATTACTGAGTCACTTCCTTTTAGCTTGCAAATAATAGAAAATTTCACACACAGGACCCTTCCATTAAAATAATATTTCCTCTTATTATATTCACTAGCTACACAAAAAGCATATGCAAAATGGTTACTATTATTTAAAACAAGAAACTGTGCTTACACTATATTGTTTCTTCATATCATTAGTATATTTCATGATTCAGTTAACATATCTTTAAAAGGGATTATAGTATGAATTAATACTGTTTCAAAGACTTCATTTCTAAAAGAAGTCTTTCTTATTTTTGAATCCAAAAGTAATTAGATGTAAGACAAGCACAAATTGGACCCAAAGGAATCAAGTTGTATTTCTACTAATGACTTTGTTTAAACACATAACATGCCATACTCCAAGAAGTTAAATTGTTTATAATGGCCACTTGAGAGCCTTATTTGGGGCTACGTATGTATGATTTCTGATGGTCTTGCTTACAAGTGGATTTTTCTAAGAATTTCCTTTATTATCTAAACGTCTGGAATGGAAGGAAGGAACATGGAACAGTGGATCCAAACTGGGTGGACATTTCCGTGATTCCACAAGCATCATCCTCTGAGGAATGCCCTTTGGAAAAGCACAGATTTCCACCCAACTGTTTATCCAGGCAAACTTCTGATAGTCTTCTCTAAGGTCCAATCTTAATTATGTAAGACAAATATTAACTAAATATTTTGACTTACATAAAACTAGTTTCAAAAAATAGTTTTTAATTCCATGGTCTCCTTCACAACTTATAATGGTGGTGGGTGTTAGGCTGCCCACATTGCATCTTTTCTCCTCCGAAGTTTTAATATAGCATTAAATATAAGAGGAATATAAGGGTATGCATATAAAACTATAGTTACCCTATACATAACAGGGTAAGATTAAACTTTAACCAACCCTGCCCTACCTTTCTTCCATCTTATAACTTGATGTTACATAGTTACTAAAGTTAACACCCTGCTTACTGTAGTCTGAATATAACCTCCTCATTCCTTCACAAATGTGTACAGCTTTCCATGCCTAAAATGCTCTCCCATTTTCTCTCTCCCCACTTAAACCTACACATTGTTCTGGAACCAGAGTATAAATTTTGGAACACTTCTTCCCCACTCCTGATGATTCCCAACTGAAAGGAAACTCAGTTCCTTTACTGGGAGCCTCTCTCCACCCCTTTACTCCATCCCCAAGGAGGTAAACATTTGATTTGTAAATATAGGAAGAATAATTGAAGCTATATGGCTCAGTTCCATTCTCCTTCTAGGGAGCTCCCCGACCCATTCAGTGCAACCAGCTATGACATGAATCTTAAGGATTCATTATTAGAAAAGCCCAAATTAGCTAAGACTTAAAAACACATCCCTCAATTTGTTGTCTATTAGAAAAGAAGGTGATACTTTGACCTTCATCTTCACTATTTCTCAACTTGTACATAACCTAAGAAGAAGGCCTCTTCAGATACCCCTATGTACATGAATTTCTCTCTCTTCCATAAGAACCTTACTGACTACCCTGGGCATTGGTGATATTTGTCCTTATTAAAATAATACTTATCTGTTTCAGTCAATATTACCTTTTGTTAAGTATGTGTGAATGTCTCTGTGTTCCTAGCTATCATCAGCTAGACTATAAATTCTTTCTGAATAGGAAACACGTTTTCTACTTATTTGTATTCTACACAGGATATAAGGCATTCAATCGTATAGGTTGATTGTTTGAAAAAACATGCAATAATTTTCTCCTGGAGACTATATGCAGTACAACTGATCACAGCATTGTAGAGTCAACAACCTTTTTATTTAATAGGGATGAGTAATCAAGTATCCTTAATAATGACAAAATGACATGTGGATTATTCCCCTCTAAATATTTCTTTATAAAATGTATTGCATGCTTTCCAGCCTTAGTAAATGTCATATGCCAAACTGTATTTGTCTTTCTTCATTGGCACAGTGTTACTAACACGATCAGCTATGTTATTAGAGATAGTATAGGATAGAGAGTACTATTCAGTTGATCAAAATAAAGAAAACTTACCCAACGTGGCCTAAGGAAACAACACTGAGGGGAGACAAGTTTGGAGCTACAAAAATAGTCCTTATCGTGAAATTCCAAAGGGCCAAGAGAGAACAAACAAGAAGTAGCTACCAGCAGCTAAGGGATTCAGAACTAGAATTAGGAGTAAGAGTGGGTCTAATAGACTGGCTTAGAACTAGTTGGACAGGGTAAGAGAGCACTGGAGCTTCTCATTTAGCGTGATACTCATTTCCTACCTCTGGAAATGTGCATGTGTATTAAAGAACTTACAGGGCGGTTAGCATCTATTCCAGTTTGCAACATTAGAAAGTTTTATCCGGTGTCGTTGCTTTTCTGGTAAGACTGAACTGGCCTAGAATGATGTAAATGGGGTGAAACCAAAAGTGATAATTAATGTGGAAAAAGAGTCTGCAGGGCTTACAGTTACTGAGTATGTAAAGATGAAGGAGAAGAGTCAAAATTACACCCAAATACCAGTCTAACAGTTGAACATTTCAAGAAAGAAATGATGAATTTTGTTCTAAACAGCCTGGATGATGGAAAAAAATGAAAGAAGACTTCCGAATTTCATGACAAGGACTTCCTTGCATCTCCTATCAGTTACTGAATGCTACCTTAAAAATAAGCACTGTTTTTAAGATAAATAGTAAAATTCCTTTCCTTTGTCTTTGTAGACACCTGAGTGTGTTATAACTTAATAGCTGGATGGCTTATCATCCTCCTTTTACGGAGCCTACCCTCTATTTCATTATTTCTCCATATTCATTTAACATGTGATTCTTATAAATTTTAACAGTTGGAAAACAAACAGCTGGCTGAACTCTCTACTTCAGTGTTTTGGATACTTTGCTTCTTGGTAAGTGATCAGTATTTTGATACTGCTATAGTAATAACAGGAAATGATCTGTTAAAATCTGGATCTCCAGCTATAGATGAATGCCAGGGTACAGAGGAGAGCTGGTCTCAGAATAAAGTCTATAAAAACAGTTGGGGGAGTTATTTCTAGGACCACAGGGAGAGAATCGTAATTTGCTCTCAACACCGGAAAAGCAAATACATAGTGGAAAAACATCTTATGGTCACCATTGAACTGCATCAGTGGAAAGCTTATGGCCACAAATGCAGTAATTAAAACAACTGAGATGGTAAATACTAGAGCTTCAATTATACATGATGTGAAATACCATTTCCTGAAATACCAATTCACTCAGAAAAAGATTTCATAAGATAGAATACCTTTAAGTTGGTGTAACTGTAATTTTGCTTATGTTGGCAAAATAGTAAATTGATTCTTTTAACCAGAAAGGACAAGAGAAGACAAACAATGGTGGCAGGATTAGCCATAGAAAAAAGGGAGGGTACTTTCACATAAAACTGAAATACAGACTGGTTAGTATTACTAAAAAATAATTTCAACTTTTCTTACAAAATTGCCATGGGTTATAGACATTTTCTTAGATTTATGGTGGGGGGGAGTTGTAATTAATTAGCCTTAAGATATGTCCTGTTAATAGAATAAATCATTATCATGGATAATTAATAAACTAATCCCTGAGGTTTTTCCTTTGTTGTCTTCCTCTCTCTAACGCTTTCTAGACACCATTGCACAGAAGCAGGCCCAACTAAATGGCAGATCATGAAGCACAGAGAGCTTCCTTGTAGATGGCTGGTAAACAGCTTTGTACAGCAAACACTTCCAAACACCATACTCTAGGGAGTCATAGTAGAAGTGGGGAAAGTCAAAACAATGTGGGCAAAAGAAGATTAACTTGTTTTAAAAGCTCCACAAAGCAAAAGTGTCTCCAAATAACCACAACTACAAAGTATTATTTTCCCTAATGCTTTAATTTAACATATTTTGCAACTTTTATCATTTTTAAAAGGTAATTGAACCAAGAATTCAATTAAAAATGACATATAATAAGCCAACATGTTATTAAGAATTTAAAGTAAAATTTTCTAAAACACTAGAAACATATCAAATATTTGTATTTGAGTTATAAAATTTTATACTCATAAAAATTTATACTGTAGTATAAATTTATATTTATATTTATATCTGTACTAAACTAGTAGTTATACTGTAGTATAAATTTATATTTATATTTATATTTATATCTGTACTAAACTAGTAGTCATAATGGCTAAAAGAACAGAAGGCATGGTGTCTAAAATTACTTTTCAAGATTGGTCTGTGTTTTAATTGTTGGAATCTTTCAAATGAGAGCAAAAGTACAAAACATCACTGGATCCCTAACATACAAATCATCTGTTTCAAATTAATTGTTGTTATTCACGTAAAAACAATGATAGTTTGGATTTGAGAATAGGCTTAAAAAGTGAATAACTAGCTGATATTACAAATAGTCTTTCTTTCTTCAGTTCCACCTCCTCCTCAATGCCTTCTTTTAGCTTCACCTCTAACTTCTGAATAGGAAGTTAACTCTCTCTTTTCCATCCACCAGTTAGAGATCTTACCAGTCTAATTTCTGATCTGGTTATCAGAGACCTATTATTTCCCCTAGTAGACTATAAGCAACTGGAAAGCAAAGTCTGCATCAGATTTACTTTGGTTTCCTTATTATGTCTAATTCAACATTCAATATCTATTAGTCTTTTTAGAGTTGGGTATTTATTAGCCTTCAGTGAACTGCTGTCTTTTAAAATTCCAGGTTTATACAAAGAGTTCCTTGTGACAGTATTTCCACAGGTAATAAGCTGATTTTTAAAGTGTCTAATACTTCAATTACATGTATAATTTAAATATTTAAATCTCATAACTGCAGTTTGATCAATACTCAAAAAGTATACTGATTACGGATGAATCCGTGAAGTTGCTGTCATTGTTTTATTAACTGTTAAGATGGCTTTTCAATGTTAGTTTTTTATTCTCAGATCCTATACAGTAAGAAATGTAACTATGTCAAATCTAGCCTCTTTGGGTGATTCCTATGTGAAACAGGTAGAATAAGCTATTTTTAAATCAGCTTTATCAAGGTATGATTGACATGCAATAAACTGCACGTATGTATGATTTGATAAATTTTGGCATATGTATATAGCTGTGAAACCAGTACCACTGTCAGGATAATGAACATTTCTGTCATCCCCCCAAATAATTCATGCCTTCTTGCTTCTGTCTGCTCCCCATCCTGTGCAACCACTAATATGCTTTCTATCACTTGATGAGTTTGTACTTTCTAGAATTAAAAAAAAAAAAAGAATCATACACTATATACTCTTTTTTGTGGTTTCTTTCTTTCAGCATAATTATTTTGTAAATGTATCCATGTTGTCGCATGTATTAACTGTTCATTTATTTTTATCGCTGAGTAGTATCCTATTATATGGATTTACCACAATTTGTTTATACCTTCTCCTATTGATCAACATTTGCATTGTTTCCAATTTTTAGGTACTACAAATAAAGCTGCTATGAACATTCATGTGCAAGTCTTTGTACGGACATATGCTTTCTTTTCTCTTGGGTAAATACCCATACACAGGTATATGTTTAACTTAAGAAATTACCAAAATGTTTTCCAAAGTGGTTATACACTAATTACATCCTCATCAGTAGTTTGACAAGAGGTCCATTTCCTCCATATCTTTGCTAACACGTGCAATTGTCTTTTTTTTTTAACATCTTTATTGGAGTATAATTGTTTTACAATGTTGTGTTAGTTGCTGCTGTATAACAAAGTGAATCAGCTATACATAATATCCCCATTTCTCCTCCCTCTTGCATCTCCCTTCCACCCTGCCTATCCCACCCCTCTAGGGGGACACAAAGCACCGAGCTGATCTCCCTGTGCTCTGCGGCTGCTTCCCACTAGCTATCTGTTTTACATTTGGTAGGGTATATATGTCCATGCCACTCTCTCACTTCGTCCCAGCTTACCCTTCCCCCTCCTCGTTGTCATTTTAACCACAGTCATTCTAGTGGCTGTGAAATGGTATCTCATTACGATTTTAATTTGCATTTCACTAACATCCAATGAAGTTGAGCATCTTTTCATATGCTTATTTGTCAATCATATGTCTTCTTTGATGAAATGATTGTTTAAATCTTTTGCTCACTTTAATGGGATTGTTTGTCTTCTTCCTGTTAAGTGATAAGAAGAGTTCTTTATATATTCTAGATACAAATATTTTGTTGGCTATATAATTTGCTCTTTCAAAAGAGAAATGAAACTGCTTCAGATAATTATGCATTGTTAATGTAATACATGGTCTATCAGGACTTCAGATAATCCTTAAAATAAGGGGAAGCATTACCTCCACAATCCGGGGCTACCAAGTTTTCCCATGCCTAATGAGGTGCTCAGCTGGTTTATGAAAAACAGGGAAAGGGAGTAGAACTAGAAAACATAGTGATTTTCCCAACATTCTTAATTCTTCCTAATTGTAGGAGTTTTTTTCACAAACTATTAATAGTAGGAAATAACAGACTGGATCAGGTAAATGATAATTAGTCCTCCTCCTTTTTTCTTTTAAGCAAATTTTTAAAAAGCAGTTAGCAAGTAGTAACATTATTACTAATAAAACTTCCTGTACTTTTTATTAGATTTCTCTGCCTCTTAGACTCTGCCTGTTGTTTACATGAATGTTTTCCTTATCAGACTAACGCAGAACATCAATACAGTGCCAAGTATACATTGCTCTTCTTATTTTCTTGATTCTCTCCTTTTCTTTTAATTCCTATCCATCTGTTTTTCTTCTACCCTTCCCAGCATCTGACATCTATGCTTGGGAGTAATTCACTGATCTCAAATGAGTTTTGGTTACAGACTTTTTGGTGATGATACAGTCACTTACCATGCTTCTTACTTTAAAGACAACAGAATGAAAATGACAAACTCTTTGTGGAACTCATAGAAAAAAGAGCTGAGATTCTGCTGAGTGAAAAAAATGAAACCTTCATTTTTTATAGCATCCATGTAAATTAGTACTCTGCCAGAATAAATCAAACACATAATTATTTCCTAAACTTTGCTAATTTAAGACTTCAGTCTACCCAGTAATGCAAGAACCTCCGAGGAATCTTTCCCAAACAAGAGCCAATATGGTGGGAATTCCCTGGCAGTCCAGTGGTTAGGACTCCATGCTCTCACTGCCAAGGGCTCGGGTTCGATCCCTAGTCAGAGAAGTAAGATTCCCACAAGCCATGCGGCACAACCACAAAAAGAAAAAAAAAGAGCCAATATGGAGAAGTTCTGTCTCCCCCAAAGTAAGGATATGGGGTAGTGGGTGGTGCCGGAGGAGATATACAGAATCAAATCGACTCATGTTAAACCATGGAAAGAAACTCATTTAAGGGACTTTAAAATATTTTTATATGTAAAGAACAATTTCATATATTTTTAAAATTTTCATGAGCTACATTATCCCTTAGGGAATGCTTCAGTGTCAGACACAAATTTGAAACTATTCTATAAACAGCATTAGAATTAGAATAAACAGCAGATTATATTGGCAATTGCTGACATATCAGGGTATAGACAACCCTAGGGTTAAAAATATTTCATGGGAGTACGATAATTATGACACAATTAATTACATTCCCCAAATCAGAATGGTTCTCATCACACACTGAATGCTAAGCTTATTTTGACACAGTTTTTAAAAAGACCGAGTGTTAATAGAAGAAGCTTCCTCTGGATAGAAAAAAATAATAATTCTGGCCTATTAAAGATAATATCTATTGGTAAAACATAGTTTTGTTCCCAAACACGCAGTAAATCATTACTGTAATGCATGATCACTATATGAAATAATTACCTAGTTAGTAAAAAATTGTGTATATCTTAAAAATTTTCAGTTCAACTGGTTTTCTTTTGACATAAGGAAAAATTTAATGATTGGCTCAAATTCATTTTAATAATTATAAAATATGTGAGCTTTATTATATGTTAAAGAAAATAAACATAGTATGACCCAAAAGTTATTTACTAAAGTTACAATAAAATACTTTTCAATGCATAAAAAATTGCAAAATAATTGATCCATTTTTCAATAAAGATACCAGATTTAATCTTTACTGACAAGATAAAGATATGTTTAATGACTTTTGTTCTGTTTCAAGGTCACCTTATGGAGCGATACATCATGAAATCAATAGTTGTACATCTAGGAAATTTACCAATGGAGCTCTCTTCCACAGGTGTGTATATTTTAATTTGTCTCATGTGGGTATCTCTTCCATTCTGATGATTGGCTAGAACAGCAATCTGTATCATGAATGTGCGAGTTGGCTTCTTATGATTATCAGTTAAAGGAACGTGAATCCAGCCACTTGGTTCCACCAATTCAAGTTGCTGCCAAGAAAAGAAAAGTCAGATTATGTTTTCACCCAATGAATATAATTTATTATAATGAATGTATTCTAAAGTTGACTTATAATTAACATTTTTCTCATGGACAGCATGACAATATAATAAACATTATCAGTTATTGGGCACTTTTACCATGGTCCATTTTTACAGTTGCTAAGCACTTTACATGTACCATTCTTGTAGACAAAATAAAAATAGAATTATTTGCAATCTTAGTATTTGTAGAAACGTGTATATGATTTAGACATGTATAAATGTATAGGGCCAATGAAAAACCATGCTGATACAAGTAAGAAAAGACTCTAAATGCTTAGAACATAATGCTTCTGGTATATTTTATTTCAAGAACCATGCCTAATATATCCAAACTCACATAACAATAAATCAGATTCTATATAAACTACAAGAATATTAACAAAAGAAAATCAGTCATTGCACAAGTATCAGACAAAGCTTTTTTTCTTGGAAAATAGTAAGTGATTTATCTATCTGAATGACAATCTAAACCTAAAATCTAGGTTTTAATGTTTTTCAAAAAGAAATGCCAGATAAACTTAAAAAAATTTTTCATTTTATTGGGACTTCCCTGGTGGCGCAGCGGTTAAGAATCTGCCTGCCAATGCAGGGGACATGGGTTCGAGCCCTGGTCTGGGAAGATCACATATGCTGCGGAGCAACTAAGCCCGTGCACCACAACTACTGAGCCTGCACTCTAGAGCCCGCGAGCCACAACTACTGAGCCCACATGCCACAACTACTGAAGCCCACGTGCCTAGAGCCCGCACTCTGCAACAAGAGAAGCCACTGCAATGAGAAACCTGCACACCGCAACAAAGAGTAAGCCCATGCTTGCCACAGCTAGAGAAAGCCCGTGTGCAGCAATGAAGACCCAACGAAGCCAAAAATTAATTAATTAAAAATTTTTTTTTTCATTTTATTTTAACCAAGAGTCCAAACTATCCTTCCTTAACAAGGGAAGAAAAATTATAAGTAAAAAAATAAACCTAAATTTCTAAAATTTTTCCTAAAGTTATGAAATAGTTTTTAAAAGATAAGTATTGATTTTTAAATTGTCCTAAATATTGGACACAGCTGAAAAATATGCATTACAGAAAATACAGGTTTATCTTTATCAACCCAGCCCAATGGCAATGAATATAAAAGAAACTAAATCCGGATTCCATGAGTTACTCTAGAAAAACAAGAGACAAGAGACAGAGAAATGGAATACTAAAAAAGGTAGTTATTTTTAAGAAGGAATAATTTCCTCCTTTTAATTACAAAATATAAGAATAAATGAATCTCTACCCTTTATGGTATTGTCAGTCAGTGGCTTTTTATAAACTCCTATTAGCACTAACTTAAAATAATTGAGTCAGAGACCAGATATATCTGGTTTCTATCACTAACCTTTTAATCATTCAGGCAATAAATAGTTACTGAGTACTTAAAATGTTCAAGGTATTACTGTAAGTATAGTTAGGCATACAAAACATAAATTAGGCCTGATTCACACCTAAAGAGTGCTTAGAGGCAGACAAACAGCCTCTGGTTTCATTCAGCTTCTTCATGTGTAAAGTAAAGGGATTGGACAAGTTTTCATCCAATGTCCTTTTCAGCTCTGACATTCAATGATTCTAAATAAAAGAAGAAAGATGTGCTAGGCAGAATAGGCCCCCAGAGATGTCCATGTTCCTCCCCAAATCCCCTGAATACATTAACTTACAATGGCAAAGGGACTTTGCAGATGTGATTAAGTTAAAGATTTGGGGATGGGAAGCTTATCCTGGATTACCTGGGTGGGCCCAATGTAATCACAGGGTCATTATAAGAGAGACAGTAAAGGAGACGTGATGATGGAAGCAAAGGCTGAGTGATGCAACCACAAGCCAAGGGATGTGGGCATCCTCTAAAAGCTGGAAAAAGCAAGAAGCATTCTCCCTTAGGAGCTCCTAAAAAGAATGCACCTTGCTGACACCTTGATTTTCATCCATTGGACCCATTTTGGACTTCTGACCTTCAGAATTGTAAGATAATAATTGTGTGTTGTTTTCAGCCACTAAGTGTACGGTAATGTTTTGTAGCAACAACAGGAAACTATTATAATAGATACACACAGGAGTTCAGAGAAGGGGGAAAGCAGCTCTGGTTGGGATAATCTATTCTCTAGGTAAATGTACAATAATGAATCTCAGTAATGACCAAAAAGTAAAACTAAAATTCTACTCAACTCCTTCCTAATAGAAAGTTTTTGACAAATTCAACCACTATTTCTGATAGACTCAATGTTATTTTCAGAGTATTTTTTAAGTGCTTCACTGTACTGGAAGTTATACTAAGATTTTACAGCATATGATTTGGGGCATGATATGTACGGAATTGTAAATGTAGTAAATTATTCAATAAATACTATCAGTAAACTAGTTCTTCAGAACATAAAAAGTTTACTGATCTCAGTCACTAAATGTATATTACAAAGTGTGTGTAGCTGTTAACATCTCTCAAATGGCTTCACAATCAACTACATTGCCCAAAAGTCATAAACACCAACTTATGTATCTACTTCAGTTCTATTGTGCTCTGTTTAAAATTCTCAGTCAACTCTAAAATGTTATTATTCTGATACTGCCATATTTTAACTTATTTCATGGATTTAAAACAATTCAAGTACACATGGTAGATATAATTTCAATGTTTTTTCATAACAGTTCGATTAAAAGGTTAATATATTTTAAGCAAAATTTATTTACATGATTTTTTATATTTTTAAACAGAAAATTAATGAAAGGTAAAATTTTGCCAGTTTAACTTTCTTTCTTTCCCCTATATCTGATCTGGACCTCAATAAAATTTTCATCACCATTAAAATGTAAATTTTTCTATATTCCTCCTTGTTCTTTCTTTTTACCATCTCCCTTTATGGCTCTTTCCTCCATATATTCCCTCGCTTAACATTTTTTATTGGCATGTCTACTAAATACCAAAAATTGTGCTAACTATAGATGTAGGATAGGGGTTGGCAAACTTTTTCTATAAAGGACCAGACAGCAAACATTATAGGTGGTGTGGACCATGTGGTCTCTATGATGACTACTCATCTCTGCCTTTGCAAAGTGACAGTTATAGACAATATGAAAGTGAATGGATGGGATTATGTTTGAGTAACACTTTACTTACAAAAGTAGGACACAGGCTCGATTTGGCCCACGGGCTGCAGTTGCTGATCCCTGACATAGAGAATACTTATTGATAGAGTCTACCTTCAGAAAGGTGACATAATTTCATAAGACAGATAAGCTGTCTCAGTCAGGGTGGAGTCAGGAGACACACAGGGTATTTTAAGAGAGAATTCCCTAAGGAGGAATCAAGTTGCTAACTAGAGAAATGGAGAGGCCAAGGAGAATACTAAGGTATCATGGAGGGAACAAGTACCAGAAGTGCAGTTCTAAGGTTGGGGAACAAAGCAAAGAGACAAATTAAGACTGAGAAGTTCATAGAGGGATTGGAACTTAGATCTCTACGAGGGAGCTGCTGGGCTGGTGCTGGGTTTCTGGAGGAAGGGCCCCGTGGGGCTGGCATACAGACCTCAAGGAGGGGGTGCCAATTGGCTAGCAGTGCTGGTTTTTCAGATGTGTGGCTTCAGGGGGTGGTACAGTCGGCCCTCCATATCCGTGGATGCAGAACCCCTGGATACACAGGCCCACTGAGCTGTGCCATTTTATAGATGGGACTTGAGCATCCTTGCATTTTGGTATTCATGAGGGGTCCTGGAACCAATCCCCCGCAGGTATGGAGGGACGACTGTACCGTGAGAGTCAGAGAAACTGCAAACTGGACTCAAGCCTTGCTAGAAGAAGGACCGGCTGCTGTGAAGAAACATTGCTGGGATGATGGGAAGCAAACAGGGTTCAAACAGAAAGAAGCAAGTCCCCTTTTCCTCTTCCTGCCTTGCAATTTCCCTCTAAGGCCCCCTTTTGCCAGAGCCTGACAGATATGCAAGGACTCCAGGCACACATTCATTTATCAAATCTTTATTGAACACCTATTATGCGCCAAACTATGTTCTAGGGACCGAAAATATAGTGGTAAACAAGACAGCGGATCACACCTGAAAAAACTACTCAGAGTAGTACAAACAGATACAACTTAAACATGACAATAAGACTTCAAGAAAGAGGACATAATAAAAATTCTAGCAGTGAGGAAGAAACCAAAAACCAACCAAACAAACAAAAAACCACACACACAGTTAACCAAAAACAATAAATTAATTTTTATAAAATAAAATGTAAATGCCAACAATAATTCTTCAAGGAGAATGCTAATGATAATAACAGTAAACTCTTATATAGCACATGTTATGTGCCAGGTACTACTCTAAGAGCACTAAGTAAATTAATCTATTTAATCCTAGCAATGAGGCAGGTAATATTATTATCCTGATGTGACAAATGTAACAACTGAGACACAGAAAGTTTAAATAACTTCACCAAGGTCACACAGCTGGCAAGTGGCAGAGGTGTGATTAAAACAAGCAGTGAGATTCCAGAGTCTATGCTTTTAAACACTAATGTAATGTTTACATAATGTAAATATAATTTAGTAATAATAATTTTGTCCAAAATCCTATATTATACCAAAAAAATAAAATAAAAGAAATATGGGCAAGAGAAAATTGGCCACTAATCTCTTCACCATAACACAGTTCCCTTTATGTCATATACGTAACTACACATATAACATAAAAAGTAGGGTGCTGATTTCAAAATGTAGAGATTTCCTCTACAGAGAGGGAAAAAAGGAAATAATATTATATAAGGACATGGCAGGATGATATATAGACAGCATAAAATAAGATGATGAAAGATGCATGTACCAAACACCACCTTAAAAAAGCTCAGATTCTCTTGAAGATATTATGCTAGTGAAATAAGCCAGTGGCAAAAGAACAAATACTGTATGATTCCACTCAGATGAGGTACCTAGAGGAAACAAATTCATAGGGACAGAAAGTAGAACGGCAGCTGCCAGAGGCTGGGGGAGGAGGAAATGGGGAGTTAGTGTTTAATGGATATGGAGTTTCAGTTTGAGAAGATAAAAAAGTTCTGGAGGTGGATGGTGGTGACACCTGCACAACATTGTGAATATGCTAAATATCACAGAATTACACACTTTAAAATGATTAAAAACAGTAAATTTTATGTATATTTACCACGATAAAAAATGCACACACATAAAAACTCAGGTTCTTTCTTAGAGCCAAAAAAAACCCCCAAATCATGTGGAGACACTGGAACCTTAAAGCACTGCTGGTAGAAATGTATAGTAGTTCAGCCACTTTAGAAAACTGTCTTGCAGTTCCTCAAATGATTAAACGCAGTTACCATATGAGCCAGCAATTCCACCCTTAGGTTTATATCCAAGAAATGAAAACATATGTCCACACAAAAATGTGTACACAGATGTTTGTAACAGCATTATTCGTAATAGCCCAAAGATGGAAACAACCCAAATGTCTGGCAACTGATAAATGGATAAACAAATTGGGGTATATGCATACGATATAAATACTATTGTATTTGGCAATAAAAAGAAATGAAGCACTGGTGTATGCAGAACATTGATAAACCCTGAAAATAAGTGAAATAAGCCAGTCATAAAGAACCACATTGTATATGATTCTATTATATGAATGTCCAAAGTAGGTAAATCCATAGAGTCAGAAAGTGGACCAGTAGTTGCTTAGGGCTCAGTCCTGGGGGGCAGGATGGGAGTGACTACTAATCAGTACAGGGTTTCTTTTGGGGGGTGATAAAAATGTATACATCTTAAATCAGTGAATTGTATGGTATGTGAATTATATCTCATTAAAACTGTTACTTAAAAAAACCCCTCAAAATCTAAGTAACTACATATTATCTTAAAAAGACAAACCTGTGTGTTAACGCAGTGATTAAGAAATATTCTAAATACAAGCAGATGGTAAAAATACATTTGACAGATGAAACCAAAAAGAAAGCAGAGACAGAAATATTAATTAAGTTTTTCTGGAAAAAAAGGATGGGGTAGGAAGAGTTAAAATGTGAAAAATAAAAATGGGGATGAGGAATAGGGCTGATAATTCCAGATACTAACATCTAGTATAAAGCTGTATTAAATAAATGGTGTGGTACTGCATTTCACATTGCAGGTGTATCAGAATGCATTTGGCTGCAAGTAACATAAAATCTAACTCAATGAGGCTTAAATGATGAGGACATTTATCACCTCACACAGTTCAAATACCTGAGTTAACACAGTCACAGGAGAGGTTAATTCAGAAGCTCAAAAATGCTATCTAGGACCAAGGTGCTATCTTCCTTTTGTTCTTCCAGTGTGGGTGAGCTAGCATTGTCCCAAACTTAATTTCTCCTACACTTCTTCTCCAGAGGAAGAAATCAAGTACTGTTCCTCTCTTTGTTCCCTTCTTTAAGAACAAGCACATCTTCCCTGAAGCTCTTATTGAATATCCATCCCTAAGTCAATCAGGAGAGGAGTGGAATCACCATGATTGGTTTGGCTCAATTAGGATTCACTTCCAAGGGTTGGGGAAGGTGGCAGCACATGGCTACTTTCTGCAGGGTAGGGAGCAGAATAAAATTGGAGTTCTAACAGGAGAAGGTTAGGGAGAATGGATATTGAGTAGAAAACTAACATGTACAGTGAAGAAAGGATGGATTGATCAAAATACAGCACTGTAGGGCTTCCCTGGTGGCGCAGTGGTTGAGAGTCTGCCTGCCGACGCGGGGGACACGGGTTCGTGCCCCGATCCGGGAGGATCTCACATGCCGCGGAGCAGCTAGGCCCATGAGCCATGGCCGCTGAGCCTGCGCGTCTGGAGCCTGTGCTCTGCGACGGGAGAGGCCACAACAGTGAGAGGCCCGTGTGCCGCAAAAAAAAAAAAAACAAATACAGCACTGTAACACTGGTTGATTAAATGAAAAGTTTAGATATTAACTTTATACCAAACACAAAAGTAAATTCTTAAATATTTAATTTTAATACTATATAAATTAATAATCACAACAACAAACCTACAAGAGTATTAGAAAAAATATACAGGAACATGTTTATAATCTTTTGGTAGGGTTCACCTTTCAAAGCAATTCAAAAACCCAAATATGATGGGAAAAAAAAAACAGACGACTACATGAACATCAAAAATATCTACAAGACTAAAAGAAAATAAAAATACAAATAGCAAAGTGAGAAAAAACACTTGTAAATTTCACAATGAAGAACTAATATCAGTAATAATATAAGAAAAAAAGAAATGCAATGGACCAACAGACACAAGGAAATTGTTCAATCTCACTACTAATTAAATAGATACTATATCTATCTATATCTATATCTCTCTATATTATAAAATGTCTATCAGATTAGCAAAGATTAAAGTAATTACAAACACTAAGTATTGGTGAGGGTGGGGGAATGTATACTCTCATAGACTGATTTGGAAATTAAATAGGTATAATAATCATTTTGAAAAGTAGTTCGGCAACTCCACTTCTGAAACTACAGGGAAATACTTAAGACAGGGCACAGAGATGCTAGGTATAATAATATTCCTTGGAAACAAGTTAAATAGCCACCAGTAGAAGGGTGGTTGTGGTGACCAGCCCCTAGGATGATCACTGGTAATTCACGGCCTTGCGTAGTCCCCTCCTACAATGAATCAGGGCTGACTTTGTACAACAAATAGAATATGTCAGAAGTGACTATCTGCAGATAGGTCACAACAGGCACTGCAGCTTCTGCCTGCATCTGTTGGATCATTCTTTCTGTGGGAAGCCAGCTCCCATGACAAGAAGAAGCCCCATAGAGAGGCCCATGTAGAAAGAAATCAAGGCCTCAGCCAGCGATTAGCACCAACCTGCCAGCCATATGAGTGAACCACTTTAGAAGTGGATCCTCCAGTCCCAGTCAGCCTAGCTGACATATGACTACAACTGCATGAAAGCCTCCAAGAGAGAAATGCCCAGCCAAGCTCTTTCCAAATTCCTGAACAGAAACCATGCGATTATAAGTGATTACTATTGTTTAACACCACTAAGTTTTAGTGTGATTTGTTATGCAGCAATAGTAAAACAGTCACTAATTATGGTACATCCATACCCTGGAATACCTGATAGCAATTCAAAATGATGTATCTCTTCATATGTTTGCAGTTATTTGCAGCTACCTCTGGTTAGTTTTAAAGAGCAAAGTACTAAATAGCATGTATTGCATGATCTTATATATATGATTTTTTGTATGGATACAAAAGTCTGAAAGGATATTCACCAAAATATAAATAGGAAATATCTATAATGGTGAGAATATGGATCATTCTCATTTTATTGAGTTTATGTCTTATCTATGCTTTTCTCAATAAACATACTTACCTTATTAAAAAATCTGTTTGTAATTTGGTGTGGCTGGGAGAGGAACTCAAAAGAGGAATAGTTTCAGAAAGTTTCAGCACATGATTTTAACATGTCATTGACTGTATTCCATTGCTCCAGGAACAGAATCCTCCTTCTTGGTGATTTCAATATCCACAGAGATGATCCATTTAATGATCCAGATTCTCCTCTTCAGCTTCTTCATTTCCAATGATTTTTATCTTCACTCCACTTCAGTTATCCCTCCCCCACCATCATGCTCTATATTGGATCATGGGCAGCAGCTGTAAGATCGCTGACATCTTGACTTCAAGCACCCCATCTCTACAGCCCAAGTCACCAGCTTTCTCAAGTGACGCCACTGCCATAACATCAACCCTAGCCAAACAGCTAGACTACTGATTCCATCTGCTTTTTTACTGTTCGTTAACCCATTCAATGTCTTCAGTTCCCATTTTTCCTCAATGATACCCCACAATTCGTTATGATAATCAATCCCTTTATATACTGAAATCCAATTTCCTCTCTTACTGTTTCATACTTTTCTGAGGGAGAACACAACAATCCTGGTTAAACCTAACTCTCTTCCTGTTCAATGCCTATTGGAGAAAAATAATCAACATGCTGACTGGTTCTCACTTTAAATTTAAGACAAGTATATATGCAAGTATATATGTAGCACCATGCAAAACTCTTACTATATTCCTTTAGAAAATATGCTTTCACTGTCTCTGGAATAGCTCTTTCTGAGCGTCCCCTCAAATCCTAACACCTGCTCTAATCTTCTCTCTCTGAGCTGATATCTGATTTCACTAAGAAAATAGAAGCAATTAGAGAAAAAAATTACCATCTTCCCACCAGCTGTTATACTGTAGTTGAACTGCCCCTGCATCTTTGTGAGAATGGTTCTTCCATTTGCTCAACAGATCCCACCCTTTCTTTCCCAGCCAAAGACTCTGCTCCCACTGTAGTCACTACCTCTCCAAATCATTTTCTCTTGTCTCCTGGATCACTGTCATCAGCATTACAAACGTGCCATATCTGTCATCTTAAACATTAAAAATAAAACCCTTTCTTGATCCTATGTCCTCTTCCACATACTGCCCCAATTCTATTTCTTTTCACAGCAAAACTCCTTTAAAATTTTTTTCACCTCCTAGTTATTTTTATCCCACTTCAATCTAAATTTTGTCCACACACTGAATCCAATCTTGTCAAAGTCACCAGTGACCCCCCGCCCCGACCTTGCCAAATCAGTTCTCTATCAGAAGAATTCTCTGATAGCCTAGACTCTTGACTCACAGAAACTGTGAGATAATAAATACATGTTGTGTTAAGCCACTAGGTTTGTGGTAATTTTCTTACACAGAAATAGAAAACATTAGTTTTTTTCTTTGCAAGGGTAGCAAATAAATAATAAATATTGAAAATTTTATATAAGACTGGTGAAAATTCTGCATAAAAAACACTGCTTTACAGGTGTTTATAACTAACCCAAACAGCTATAATAAGCTGAGCCAATTCTTAGTGTTAGTTTGAAATAAATATCTCTTCAACATTTCATTTCACTTCATTTCATTACTTGACCATGATCTTGTTTGGTAATTTAATTAGTTACTTATAAAACGTGTGTTTTAGGGGCAGCCTACATAGTAGGTCTTCCACCTAGTGGCAGGACAAGCCATGTGATGGCCCACAACATCAGCACTGCTGCCAGCCCAAAGCCCACCAAGTCACTTCTGAATAGGAGCTACTACCTTTCCTCAACATTCCTTCCTTGATATCAGCTGCTATCAGTGAAAACTGTATATAAATACAATCCATTAGAGTTTCTCTATGAAGCGATCTCTCCGCCTGGCTCCAGGATCTTCTGCTTCCTATCAGCAATCTCTAAGTCACAACTCTACTCTGGCTTTGATTTATTTAAGGGTATCCTCTAAGGATATATATCCTCTAAGGATATATATAAGTATTAACTCCACCATAAACGAAGCTTATCTTAAAAAAAAAAAAAGTCATTTGTTAATAAAAATAACATCAAGGGTTTCCCTGGTGGCACAGTGGTTGAGAGTCTGCCTGCCGATGTAGGGGACACAGGTTCGTGCCCCGGTCCGGGAGGATCCCACGTGCCGCGGAGCGGCTGGGCCCTTGAGTCATGGCCGCTGAGCCTGCGCGTCCGGAGCCTGTGCTCCGCAGCGGGAGAGGCCACAACAGTGAGGGGCCCGCGTATCGCAAAAAAAAATAAAATAAAATAACATCAAATATTAAATACAAAGCTGTTCACATGTCCCTTCCTATTGCTAATCACATATCCCTGGAAAATAAATAGAATAAAGAACAATGACTTGAAAGTTGCTTCAAGAAAGTTGCCCTCTGCTCTCCACTCTCACTACCTTCTGCTCCTTCATTAACCATAGCTGTGACTTGATGAAATTCTATAGAACCTCAATGTGAGAACTGTTACCACAAGAAGCAGCAGATCCTGGCATTTTAACCATTCTTTCACTTAGGAAGGAACAGAACCAGTTAACAGCAATCATGACCTACTTGTAGCAAAAGAAAGTCTAATATGATCCAAAAGAAACTTCAGAAGTTCCAAGTATGTTAAAAGTAAGGATACCACAAAGGCACCTTAACAAGAAAGACAGAATCCAACTCAAAGAGCTCACTATGGAAAGCAAGCTCTTTTACCCTAGTGAAGAAGGGACCACCTCAGAAGGTCAAAATCAGTCACTCTATTACAGAGGGTCAAGATATTAATTCTGGACTTGTAAGTCTGAAAAAGTTTCTATGTAGAGAAATTTCCTCCAGAAAGAGTTCCTGGAGAGTTAAGTTTACATAGTTTAACTGGTCTTAAAGTTACTTGTTTTTTTTAAAAAAAGAGGCATAACAAAAAGACAAGACCTAGAGAGTATTCTAATCTACATGAACAATTCTGAATTACATTTGAAGTCAATGTCAATTAAAAACAATAATTTCATCAAAAGCCAAAATGGTAAAGAAATGTTAAGAAGAAATTGCAGAACATCTTTGGAGGACAACAACAAGTTAACCAGACTTAACTATCATTAAAAAGAAAAACAGGGCTTCCCTGGTGGCGCAGTGGTTGAGAGTCCGCCTGCTGATGCAGGGGACGCGGGTTCGTGCCCCGGTCCGGGAGGATCCCACATGCCGCGGAGCGGCTGGGCCGGTGAGCCATGGCCGCTGAGCGTGCGTGTCCGGAGCCTGTGCTCCGCAACGGGAGAGGCCACAACAGTGAGAGGCCCGCGTACCGCAAACAAAAAAAAAAAAAAAAGAAAAACAGATAAGATAAATACATGCTAGGGATGTAATGTACACCATGAAAACCATAGCTAACACCGCTGTGTGATACCTAGGAAAGTTGTTAAGAGAGTAGATCTAAGAGTTCTCATCACAAGGAGAATCTTTTTTTCTTCTTTTCACCATCTATCAATACATGAGATGATGGATGTTAACTAAACCTATGGTGGTAATCATTTCACAATATAAGTAAATCAAACCATCATGCTGTACACCTTAAACTTATACAGTGATGTGTGCCAATTATTTCGCAATAAAACTGGAAAAAATAATAATGTCCCTTTAAGACAAAGAAAAGAAAAATAGCCAATATAAACAAATACATGCGCACATAATAAAATTATGATTTCGTTTTGTAAGAAGAGGGAGAAAAGGGCTTCCCTGGTGGCGCAGTGGTTGAGAGTCCGCCTGCTGATGCAAGGGACATGGGTTCGTGCCCCATGATCCCACATGCTGCAGAGCGGCTGGGCTCGTGGGCCATGGCCGCTGAGCCTGTGCTCCGCAGCGGGAGAGGCCACAGCAGTGAGAGGCCCGCGTACCGCAAAAAAAAAAGAGGGAGAAAAGACTTATCTAAGTAATGAATAATTAAGAAATGATAGCAATAGATAAAAATATGTAGTGCAGTGCAAAGGACGTAAGACCAGATGTCAAAAGAACAAGATTTGAATTTCGTGTCTACTCTTGAGTTTAAGCAAATTACTTCTCTTTGGTAAACCTTTACTTCTCCATCTATCAGGCTGAATCATATGAAATCGTCATTTTTGTAGATCATAAATAAGATTAGGATAAATTTTATTCTCATATAATTTTTATGCTTTCTTCATAAGCATGTTGTAAGGTAATAAGATAATATAAATTTCATTACTGCTAAATCCACAGGGTCCTTTTCACTTCAAACTTTCTTACCCTTTCTACATAATTTGATGCACCCTCTTTATTGAAATGTTCTCTTCTTGTGGACTCTGTGACTTTACCTTCTTCTGATATTCCTCCTACCTTTCTCATCTCTTCTTTGTCTTTCTGGAGACTCCTCTTTCTCTTCCTTAAGTGTTGCACTCCTCACAGTTCTGACCTAAAACTAGTCTCACAATACAGAGTTTAATCTATACAACTGTCCTATACGATCGTATCCAGACCCCTGACTTCAGATACCTTAAATGGCTATATGCTGATGATTCAAAATTTTATATTCTCTTTTTTAAGAGGTAACTTTTAAAGGTTCTAGAGCAAAGGATAGCATTATCTACAGAAGGCAAGGCAAGGCAAGGTAGAAAGATTCCACGATAGAAGCCACACCAGAGAGGTCTGGACTTTAAGTATATCTCTTTTAAATCCAAGAGAATGAAGTAGTTTGAAGCAGACAGTGTTCCTACTGAGAATAACTATAGGTAAAATTTTTTAAATCATCACTTTAGAGTTATCAGAGAGCCGCTAAAACAAAGAGGACTAGAGGATGCCAGGTTCTGGTGAGGAGAGAACCTCAGAGAGGTTGCCGGTCTTTCTGTACCCACTTTAACCATGGGGGCATTTGTTGATTCTAGGATGGGGTAAGATGCTGCAAATCATGGTTTTGCCCAGATAGAGGGCTGCTTCTTGAAGTCAGAGAAACATGCAGAGCTATGACTAGTGGTCTTTCAGAAAAGATGTAATTAGAGACTTCAAGAGCTTTAAGCACATGGCCTATTTTCCCCTCAAAATATTTGCCACATTGTGAAGTTGTCTGGAATGGGAGGCTGAAGGGATAATCAAGCGTCTCTCAGAAGAAGAGCAGAGTTTCTGGCAATCTCTCAGGGGTGAGGAAAGAAGTCTGAGAGTCTAGAATTTGCCCAGTGAACACATCAGGCCCCTAAATGACAGCCTTGAGTGGCCATGACATAGGGGTATTACAGAACAGAGGCAGATGGAACCTTACCAAAGCTGCAGTACAGCCGCAAGTCAACTCAACTTGAAGGCTGAGAGGAGTAAAGCTTCTCAGCCCATCCGCCTAGCTCTGGAAAATTGAACTCTCTAGAAAAAGAAAACAGCATCTAGAGTGGCACTGTCCTATAGAAAGAGTGTGTGGGTCACAAATGTGAGGCATATATGTAGTTTAAAATTTTCTAATAGCTACATTTTCAAATGCACAAAGAGCACAAATTAATTTTATATTTAGAGTATCCAGAATATCACTTCAACATATGATCAATATAAAAAATTACTGAGCTATTTTACAGCCTTTTTTTTGTTGTTGTACCAAGTCTCCAAAATCCAGCATTTTACACTTATACCACATCTCAATTAAGATTAGCCAAAAGCCACATGCAGCTAGTGGATACTCTACTGAACAGCACAGATCTAGAGTCTAGTCTAGCAATCAGCCAAAATTACTATTATTAACAGAGTTAAGAAATAAGAGGGAAAGATGAATAAATGAAATAATTTCATCTGAGAACTGGAATATACTTTTTAAATGGAAATGGTAGAGCTGAAAATATCTGCAACTAGAAATCTGTCAGATTGAACAGATCATATATATCAGAAGACAGAGTCAACAAATTCTTTGAAAAATACAATTTACCAAGGCTAACAAAAAGGAGAAATGGAAAATCTGAATAGAACTATATCTATTAAGGAAACTACCTCATAATTTAAAATCCATCACAAAACTCCAGGTCCAGATGGCATTACCATTCAATTCTTCCAAATATTTAAAGAAATGATATCAATTCTGCACAAATGCTTAGAGAATAGAAAAGGGAGAGACATTTTAAAAATGTTTTTTATGAGGCCAGAATACTTTGTTTCCAATAGTTGGAAAGTATAAGAAAGAAAAATTACAGACTAATCTCTCTCATGAAACACAAATGAAAAAAATCTAGAACAAATTACTAGCAAATCAAATCAAACCAGGTGGAGTTTAGTCCAGGTATGCAAGGTTGGATTATCATTTAAAAATTAATCAATGTAATTGACTTTATTAATAGAAAAAAAGGAGAAAAATCATATGATCATCTTGTTAGACACAAAAGAGGCATTTGACAAATTCAATACCCATTTATGATCTTAAAACTTTTAGCAAATAGGAACAGAATTCAATCTCCCCAATATGAAAAAGAGCATCTTTCAAATAACCTATAGTACTCATTGTATACAATGGAGAAATATTGAAAACTTTCATAAAGAGATTATAAACAAGACAATCATCCACTATGACCCCTTCTATTTAACATTGTACTGGAGGTCTTAAACAGTACAATAATTCAAGGAAAATGGAAGGGAACAGAGGAGAGGGATAGAAGGAAAGAGAGAAGATGAACAAGGATTGGAAGGGAAGAAAAAATAACATTATTTGTAAATTATATGACTGCACATCTACAAAATACAAAAATAATCTATAAACTATTAGAATTAATAAGAAAGGTTAATTAGCAAGGTCACTGGATATAAGGTCAACATAAAGTTATAACTGAAACAGTGTAGGATTAGTGCAAAGACAGACTAATAGACCAATGGAACAGATTAGAGTTCAGGAACAGACCCACACATTTACAGTCATCTGATTTTTGTCAAAGATGACATTGGTGCAGTAGGGAAAGGATGGTCTCTCCAAGCAATGCTGATGAATTGAATTTCCATTTGGGGGAAAAAATAATAATCTTGACTTCACTTCTCCCCATAAACAAAAATCAGCTCCAGATGAACTTGGATTTAAATATCAAAGGTAAAATAATAAAACTTCCAAAAGAAAATAAAATATCTTTGAAACTTTGGAGTAGATAAAATTTTCTTAAACAGGACACAAAAAAGCACCAACCAACAAATACTGATTAACTATCTTAGAATTAAGAACTTTTGTTCATCAAAAGATACCATTAAGAGAGTGGAAATAACAAGCCACTGATTGGGAAATGTATAGAAATGTATATATGTATAGAAAAGGACACCTATCTTGACTATTTAAAGAGCTACTACAAATCAAAGAGGTATATACCCAACAGAAATGCATACATATATTCAACAGTGTGTATACTAAAATACTCACAGGAACACTAGTTAGCCAAACCATCCAAATATATACCAACAGTCAAATGAATAAGTTGGAGTATATTCACAAAACATAATATTCTATAGTAATGAAAATGAACAATCTACAACTACCCAAACATATGACTCTCACAAACATGGTGAGTAAAAGAAGCTAGACCCAAAAGAGCATATGCAAAATACGATGCCATCTCTTAAAGTGAAAAATTGAAAAATAAAAACAAAACAGATTAAAAAAAAAACAGGTGAAAGTAATCTATATTGTTAGGAGTTAGAATAATGGTTAGCCTTGAAGGAGCATAAGGAAGCATAAAGAAGGCTTCTGGATTTTTATGTGTTTCTGGATTTTTATTTGTTGCTGATTACATAGGTGTCCTTATTTTGTGAAAATTCAGTGAGCTGTTCACTTATGATATGTCGACTTTTTGTATCCATGTAAAAATAAAAAGTTTAAAAAAAAAGGCCCAGACCTTTCTGCTCTGTCATGCTCTGTTGTGTCTGATGTCTGCAGCAGCTGCAAGCGTCATGTTCTCATACAACAAATGTCCAAAAAGCCTTTCTCCTCTTTTAATTAAGGAGGAAAATATTTTCCAGAAGCTATCAGATTTCCCATTGGGCATTTCTGGATCACATGCCTCTGCACTAACTGAAAGGGGAGTTGGAAATAGAGTATCAGGCATTTTCTGTTTTTACTGTGAAAAGCGGTCTCTGTGGGCAAGGAAGAGAGATGGAGGAATGTGGCACAGGTATTCAGCAATATCTGTTGCCGAGGATTGTTAGTGACCTCTCAACTAGTCTTGCCATGGCCACTTCCGTCTTCCTCTAATCTAAACTCAGATTAGCAGCAGAGTCATTTGACAAAAATGTTAACTTGAAAAACCTTTCGTTAGTTTCTCATTATAGTAAAAACAAACCCATGATCCTTAACACGGTTGACAATGCCCTGCGTGATCTAGTCTCTGCTTACCTCCTCAGCCTCATGTTGAGTGGTCCTTGACCTACGTTTTAGCCATATAACCTGCAGTAAGGCAAAAGCAAATTTACACTGTGCACGAAACTGACTCTGAAAATATTCCAAGGATCAAGAGATGGCAAAGAGACACTAATTGTATGTCATTTAAAATGGGTCAAGCATCTTAGGTATGCTCCAGTTTAGTGAATTATTTTTATATTTGTAAATATAAGAATAATAAAAGAGGGCTTCCCTGGTGGCGCAGTGGTTGAGAGTCCGCCTGCCGATGCAGGGGACACGGGTTCGTGCCCCGGTCCGGGAAGATCCCACATGCCGCCGAGCGGCTGGGCCCGTGAGCCATGGCTGCTGAGCCTGCGCGTCCGGAGCCTGTGCTCCGCAACAGAAGAGGCCACAACAGTGAGAGGCCCAAAAAAAAAAAAGAATAATAAAAGAACTTTTGGTTTGTCACATGAGATCCTGGTCCCCCTAACTAACTTTTCTTTAAGTCTGAAGTTCAGTAACTACCTAATCTTTTACCAAGATTTTGTTTGTTTCATTTTCAGAAACCTAGCACTCATGGTTAATAAGGACAACTATTCTCAACTCTTTGCCTCCACTTTCGAATCCCTGCATTCTATCCCTTAAATGCTAACTGTAGATATCTTTTTTCAAATCTCTCTTGACACTAGAAAACACACAAGTACATAAGCACATGCAAAGTACTTTTACCCTCAAACTTTCCAAGCAATATATTAAAATGCCATCACACTACAGCTTGAATCCAGTAGTCAAATCTGTTCATCACTCAACAAACTGTACACTTACTATGTACTGGATACTGGAAACTGTGACAGGTGTAGTAAGAGAAAATGATCAATTTATTGGAAACTAATGTATTTTATATTCAGGAAATATATCTAATCACCCATCAATTCTTATGCACATACCATTTTGACAAATATAATTAACAAATGCTTTGAAAAATAGTTTAGGAAATAATGGATTCCCAAAACCCAACGAAAATGACAGCTGAAGAATCTGAAAAGTGAATAAATCCACAAATGCAAAGGGAATAGGAGAGGTTAAGAAGAAGCAAGGTGCATTGTACCCTAATATCTCTGAAACTGAAAGCACCAGGTAGTTCTGAAGGTAGGGGTGCCAAGGTTAGGTTAAAAATGAACAAAGCAAACAATAAAACTAGCTGAAGTCCATATAAGGAATAGTTTGATGCCAAGATTCTCACCAGCCCCCAGTTTAATTAGGCAGGTGACCATCCCTTCCCTACTCCTACAGAAAACTACAAGTTTATACTATCAGTACAAGTTAAAGAAGGGAGGCTCTAGATTCAGGTAAAGCAAGACTAGATGGCAGCACCTTATTTTTTTTTTAAAAAAAGTGAGTAAACATCTACATACTTAACAGTGAACCTCAGCTCCCTTCATCTTGCTCAGCTATAAGGATGCTGACTCCCAGGCAGATCACCCTGAAGCTCCTTCCACATCCCACCTCCTATGCCCCGCCCCATGCCGCCAAGGCCGGAGAATGAATTACTATTTTCTGGAAAAAATCATACTATAAGGAAAAGAGAAAAGCTGAAAAAGAAAAAGCCCATAAGAAAAGAGTTACACATAGTGTTGAGTCTCCCCAATTTAATAAATATTTATTGAATCCCTATTTTGGGCTGGGCACTATTCCAGATGGTTGGAAGATATCAATAAAAATAATAAAATCTCTGCTCTCATGGAGCCGATGCTCTAGTGGGGGAAGACAGAAAAATGAACAACAAATATAATAAATAAGGTATTATATATTAGGTAATAAAAGTGCTATGAGGAAGAAAAAGAGCTATGGGAAAAAAAAGAGCAGGGAAAGAAGGATCAGAAGTACCAGGGGGCAGGTGTGTGCATTTTAAAGTAAGGTGGTCAGAATAGGCCTCACTGAGAAGGTGGCATGTGTGCAAAGAGGTGAGGGTACCAGCCTGACCACATTGCTGTAAGGCCTGGGAAGCATCAAACTCTATCATGAGCACAAACTGCTTCCAAACTGCTAATTTGTGCCTCTCTCCTAGGCTATGAGAAAATAGCCAAGGATCTCCAGGCACGTTAAAAAAAAAAAAAGGAAATTAAACAAGCAAAAACAAAAAGGAACTCTCAAGAGAAGCGGTGAAGGGAGGACAAGAAATTTAAAAACAAAACAAAGCATTATTAGTATCCCCTCAACGTAATAGAATGTATCCTTAAAACAAGAACAGAATGCTATTTTTTAAAAGACCAAGAAACAAAAAGAGGTCTTAGAAATATATATATACATACATTTTTAATTATACAAAGTTAAATGAATTGCTTGGAATATGAGAAAAGAAAAGAGAAAAAAATGAGAAAATCAGTGGCTCAATGCAGGAAGTATCACAGCTAACAAATGTAAATTCAGAAACAGACAACAGAGAAAATAGAGGAAAAATATGAAGGAACATAAGAGCACCTCCCAGAACTAAAGGACAGGTGTTTCCACATTGATGGGAACCACTGCGCACTTAGTAAAATGAAGGAAACACACACACACACACACACACACACACACACACACACACACACACACACACACACACCCATGGCATAGCCATCATAAAATTTCTGAACATCAAAGGTACAGAGATTTTAAAAGCCTCTGCAGAAAAAAATAGGTCACATGCAAAGCATCAGTAATCAAAAGCGGCATTGTATTTCTCAACATTTACACAGAAAACTATGAGGCAATGGAGAATGTGCTTAAAATTCTGATGAAAAATTATTTCCAAACAAGAATTCCATACCCAGCAAAATCATCCCTCGAGGGTGAGATTAAAATAAAGGTTTCAGTCATGCAAGGTTTCAACATTTTTACCTTCCATGTGGAGAATGCATTTCACCAAAAGAGGAAGTAAATCAAGAAAGATGAAGACATGGGATCCAGGGAAAAAGGAATCTACCAAAGAAAAAAGTGAAGGAAATTCCCAAGATGATGTTGAAGGGATGTCTTAAGAAGATGGCTGTTAGTCCAAGTCCTCCGAAGAGACACCAAGACATGAACAGATCTACAAGGAATTTATTAAAGGAAACATCTGTGAAAGAAAATGGGGCGGGAGCCAGGGGAGGCTGGAAGAGCTGTCAGACACCATGCAGGTCTGGGCCCAGGAGGAGACGGGAAGGAAGGAGGGAGGGGTGTATGGGTTAGACTGCAGTGCAGTTCTAGGGAAAGTTTGGCAAGGCTGTCAAGAAGTCCTTAAGCCACGGCTGCCTGACAGAAGACTCCAGAGTCCCCAGGAATGAGCCTCCGTTAATACCCCTGCTGTGCTCACTCACTGGCTGGGGGCACAGACATGGTGATGGATACCAGAAAGCAGCAGCTGGGGCCATCAGTCAGTTACTCCCTGCGGTCAGAGATCTGAGAGGAACATTCTCAAGGCCACCTGTGGTGGCTCTGTAACGTGCCAACTAGGCTAACCTAAACTACATTTCCCAGAATTCCCTTCCTGGCATGTTTCTGGTTAGGTGAGACAGAAGAGATATTTGCATGCAAGATTTCGAAGGCAGATGTGAAGCAGCAGCCATTCTGTGCTTTGATGCAGGTGATTCCACAAGTTTTGTAGATCCCCAAACTAGTGATCCCACAAGTTGTCATTATCTGCTGGCGCACCCCACTGTCGTGGGGCAGCAGCCAGGTCTACAATTGCTCCACCTTCCCCTGGGTCCTCCTGCAGCTTCTCTGACTCCCAGGCCAGGTATGTGTCTGCTCCGTGACAAAGGGTATTAGCGCCTTCTGCAGGACACTGGCATCACAAGGTAGGAGGCAGTGACAACTGATGTGGATCCCAGTTCCTCGAGTTGGTGCTCTTGGATTCCAGCGTGCCCTTGCCCTTCACCGCTACACATCCATCTTCACTTTTGACTCCTTGCCCCGTGGTGTCAAGCTGTGGCATCAGATGTGAAAACAACCAGCCTCATAGAAGTTATTTAACCAACTCCTACTCGTGTAAGGCAAAATCCTTGAAACAAATCTCTTACTATATACCAGTCCCCATACACACACACACACACACACACACACACACACACACACACACACACACACACACACTAGTGCTCTGCTTCCCCGAATGAACTTCCACTGACGCACGGACACAGTAGCTGGGCTGAAGGTCCAGGAGGGATGTTTCCATGAAAAAAATGTGAAACCGAAAGAGTATGTATGTTTCCAGAGGTTTTTGATAGATCCGTCAGAGAATTTAGGGATATATCAGTAACTGATAACATTTTTTAAATTCAGGAAAAAATGAGGCAATCATTAATTCTAGGAAAACAAAATTATGCCTGAAAAGGAAATTTAAAGCATGACTCAGGTATAAAAACAATACATGGTCATGACAGTGAAAACATGTAAAATGATTTAGCAAGTAGCATGAAAAACTATACTAGGAAGATGAAGAGAAGTATATAAGAGAAGAAACAGGATTATAGGGCTAAATCCTGATATTTCATAGTAAGACATCATTAGATCATGTCTTTATAGATATGTGCACACATGCTATGTAGAATGGCACATAACTACTATAGCTATCCATGCACATATGTCATGGAGAAATATGAAAGCAAATACCAAAGAGAACCCCCCAAAACGGCTAAAATAACTAAGAATAAGAGAACTGCTCCCGAGGAACAGGATGGGGGTGTGGAACAGAGAGAGAAGTGCTGTTGTGGTCCTTTCAGACTTTCAACCTATGTACATACTTTACTGTAGCAAAAATACACTTAAACTTAAAAAATCAAACTGAAAAGTTAAACTGAAAAGAAGTTAAAGTTAGTAGAACTGAAAATTAAAGAGTAAGACTCATCAAGTTGGAAAAAAAAATAAGGAGGAGGAAGGGAGAAATCTGACGATACCAAGTCTAAACCATTTAGAGTTCAAAAACAGGCACTAATCTATTGCTTAGGGATGCATGCAAAGGTGGTAAAACTCTTTTTTAAAAAAACTAAGAAAATCATCATAAAAGGTTAGGAGTGGTTATCTTTAAAAGGTACGGAAAGGACTGTGATAGGGAAGGGAGGAGGTATACTCCCAGCTCTGGGATGCTCACAAGGTTCAATTTCTTACATTAGACAGGTTATATACACACATAAACTATATGTGTGCTTTATGGACTTTGGGGAGGAGACAGCACTAAGCACACAACAGAAACAATTGCAGCAACACCAGCATACACTTGCAGTACTCCTCCTGCCACGTATGAGGCTTAGCTTTTTCCCAGTATTTGAGCTTCCAAATAAATTATGATTTGCTATTAAATGAGCTCTAAAATCAACAAATGCATATTTCATTTATATTTTATATTCATTTATCTTTTATCCTAGAACAAAAATGAGAAAAAATTTGTATGCATGGTAGATATGACAAAACGTTATGTAAACACTTACAAATTTAGACTTTTCACATACATGAGTAATTTTTAAGGTACAGCAAATTTAAATCATATACTGTCATCCTAGCAGCATAAATCTTAATAGTAAAGAAACTCACAACAAGGAAAGGTTAAAGATAGCCTTTAAGTATACATGGCAGAATTACATCTAAGGAGAAGGCTGTTTGATGGCCTACTGCTGTATTACGAAACACTGGAAAAGAGATGTGGGAATCAGCAATTTAAGATACCAAAGAATCACTATGAAATACTTTTTATGTAAATCATTTAACCACTAAATGAATAACTGCTTATTTAAAAAAATCCAATTGAAGCAGAAGGATACATGGAGACCCAATTACCTTTTAAAAAATAGTTCAGAGAAATACAAATACAGTATGTTCTCATGTGGAATGTAAAAATGCCATACTCATTGAAACAAGGAGTACAATGGTGATTGCCAGGGGCTGGGGGTGAAGGAACTGGGGAGATGTTGGCTAAAAGGAACAAACTTCCAGCTATAAAATGAATAACTGCTGGGAAGCTAATGTCCAGCACAGTGACTAGAATTAACAATACTGTATTATATACTTAAAGTTGCTAACAGACTAGATCTTAAATGTTATTACCACACACACAAAATGGTAATTATGTGAGGGGATAGAGGTGTCAACTAACTTTATCGTGGTAATCATTTCACTGTATATATACGTGTGTGTGTGTGTGTGTGTGTGTGTGTATCAAATCATCACACTGTACACTTAAACTTACATATATGTCAATATTATCTCAATAAAGCAGGAAATAAATAATAAGTATATAAATGATTAAGAAAAAAGATGTTTTAGTATCTCAATGAAGCCTTCAAAAAGTCTTTTCACAATCAAGTTGCCTTCAGAAGGACTGTTAAAAAGCTAACTAAGGCAAGACCTATAAGAAGCAGGTGATAAACTTAACAAATACTTTTTGATCAAGAGACATGTAAAGACTTTTACTGCAAGGATATCACAATTCTATGGAGGTAATGACTAAAAAGTAGAATTCTGACTGCAATATAATCCTAAATACACTTTAAGGAGATATGGAGCTCTGAAAGGGACTGTAAAGCAAGGTAATGGGAATTATTTAGGAGTGGATGAAAGAGACATCCATTAATTAAGGCTGACTCCATTCAAGTTTTCTGGCTTTGTGACTTTTCCTCCTCTATGAGACAATAACAGTTAACAGCAAATAACATGTTTGGAGCGCTTACTCTTTGCCAGGCATTGTTTTAAGAATTTTACAGGTACTGAGTCATTCCAGCCTTGCAACAGCCCTATGAGTTCACTATTTTCATCTTCCTTTTATACACAAGAAATCTGAGGCCCAGAGAAACTAACTTTCCAAGGTTCAGAGTTAAGTGGCAGAACAGGAACTCAAACCCCAGCAGATGACTCCAAAGCTCATGCTCCTGGATCTTTATCAACCCAAAGATATAAATGTATATCCAATAGCTATATACAGCTGAAACTCCCAATTTCATGAGATTCTACAGAAAAGCACATGCTTTTACAGCCTATGAAAACATTACCAGTTTTCAAGGCTTTGCTCCTTTCCGCTACCATTTAGTGAGCTGCTACCATGTGCAAGGCACTTAACTGACACTTGTTTTAATCATCCCGACACCACAGCCCTAGTTTACAGCTGAGGAACCTGAAGTTCATAGAGAGGTTATATAATTTGCCGAGGGTCACCTAGCTGGTGAAGGATGAAGCCAGGACTTGAAAGTAATTTCCCTGCCAAAACTCTGAACATTACAGAAGTAATAAAGTAGTCTTGACGTATGTCTCTCTGGAATAAAAAATAAGGCAAAAATATATTCTGAGATGAGTACAAGTGAATAATATTTGCAGTTCAAGTGTAATTGAAATACCTATGCCTTAAAGAGATGTGGAACTCTGAAGGGGATTGGGAGGAAAATAAGAAAGTAACTCAACTCTGTGAAAGTCCCACAATACTCGTTGTTTCCTATTAGTTACGGTGCCTAGAGGTAAAGCATGACATTGGGAACAAAAGAAGTTCTTGTTATAGGTCCAGGCAGAGGTGAAAACCCAATATACACCTCCAGTTATATTGGAAATTAAAATGCAAACATCTCTAGTGTTCTCAATAACAGGTTTTCAAAACAACTGAAGTAGTCCCACACACACGTTGCTTGCAAGGTCTGTGATTTCCATTGGTCCTATAATTCATATATATAACAGATTCTGTTCACAAAAGTACAAAAAAGAACCACCTTATAATTTACTTTCAAATTGTTTATCCAAATCTAGAACATCTGTCTAGAATGGTTAAGGTGGATTATACAAAATGAATATTATGGAGTAAGAAGTAATGAATTTTATTTTACATGAATTTTAAAAGCATTGAACTAACTCTACTGCTCATTGCTTAGATATTATGAAGTTTGACTTCACCTTGGCGTGAATTACTATCATTTTAAGAAAAATGTTAACTAGATTCCTAAAACTGCAATCAGTGACAACTGAGTAGAAAAAGCAAAGACATTTCTGTTCTATTCACAAGCACCAACAAACAGCCCAGTGGGGAAATGGCAGCGCGCCAGGCTGCCCCGTGAGCAATTAGGCTTCGTGGCAATCAGGAGACTCAGGCGTCTTAGCCCCTTAGAAAACTAGTATGTTAAGGACTTGGTGCTTTTACTCCCCTTTCCTGGAGGCATGTGTGAGACATATCTTGTTTAGATGACAATCTCTTCCATCTACAGGACTGAAAGAAAGGTTAAGACAACTGAGTAATAAGAAGCAAACTGAGGAGAACATGAGAGATTAGCAAGCATCACTGTTTACTGACCTATTGACTAAATGTAATAACTGATCTCAGATAGACAGTAATCTCATTCTAATAATAAGAAGAAACAATAATTAAAAGGCTCATACAATTATTGTAAAACGTAAAAGTGCATTTTAATTGATGAAGAAACTCAGAGTGAAATTCAGAGGCAAACCAACCTGAAATTCTCTCTCAATGAAAAATAGTTGAAATGGATAAAAATTCAGTTTCAGCCAAAATAAGTGTATATTTACTCCTTTACTAACGTCTACATGGAAGGTTTCTAAGAAAAAAACAAACGACGTTGAATGACTCAGATAAACCTTATGGCAGACTGTGGGCATTAACTTCCATTTCACCAAATTTAAACCTGAAGTTCCCTATTATCTGGTAAATGCTTTCTCTTTTTGATATTTTATGAGTCTGAGTGAAAGGTTGAGGCTGTCAACACACTGGATTACATTTTGTAAATTTGCTGTCTATGTCTAATAAGATACCCAACAGCATAATAAGAATAAAAATGAATGAAGTGATTAAGATTAAAAGTGGAAGAATTAACCTAAGGATCCAAAAATATACTTTCTAATACATTCCTTGATTAGAGTAATAACGTAGGGTCACTCTAAAAATTTTACTGACTCAATATTGTCAAGAATTCATCATATTTAAGTATCTGAATTTCAAATATCTGAATTTGTCCTGAAGTACAGGACAAATTTATGATATTTTTATATTCATCTAGCCAAGATACACTTTACTTTATAAATAAAATAGATTTTAGAGGGCAAAAGTCAATATTTAAATCAATCCTTCATATATATCTTCAACAAAAGCTCATTATTTCTCACCTTTAATACTTTATAATTTCATTTAAAGTTTTTTATTATTTTATAGTATATAAACATACGAGCCTTTTCTCTACTTCTTGATGTGCCAGTAACAGTCGTGTAATATACATCTATGACAACTTAGCCTATAAACAGAATTCCTCACAAATTTAAAACCTAAGGACCAACAAATGTTTCACTACACTCAGAAAACACAGAGTCTTTATTCCGAGAGGAACTTTCAGTAAAAAAGTGACGTGTGAACAGCAGACACTGATGTTCACACAAGCATACTGCAGACAACCCAGCAGGCGGTTTTCTATTTTTTTTGGATTATGCTCTGGAGGTGCTGGCACAATGGAATTTCAATACCATAATTGCTTATTTCTCTGTGTATTTTTAAAATAATAGGTAAAGAAAAAAATCAACTACGAAAATAACAAAATATTTTTCATTCTTCTTTTCAAAGGATGTAATTTATAACCATTACACAAATAGAGAAGAAGCACAAAAGGGGGGAAAAGAGAAATAAAGTAATGTTCCAAAGGTTCAGTTTACAAGGACCTCACACTAAGTTTTTTTTTTTTTTTTTCCCCTGCAACTCTTACTAGAAACAGTATTATTTGCTAAAAATGCACTGGCTGCCAAGAGCCATGGTCCATCTAAAGCAAAATGCTTAAGATGGAAATAGAGTGTTAAGACAGAAAAAAGGGGCAAGATTCAGTATACAAATTTCTGTAAAATCTATTTTAAAAAATGAATAAGATGAGGTTTTAATTTTGATATTTTCTGCCTGAAAAATAAATGCAATACTAAATAAAATACTAAAATATATAGCACTGTATTAAAACAATAAGATGTAATCAAATTCCAAACTTTCTAATTAAACCTTTTTTTTTTGTAAGTTATTGGGAATTCAACACTAGTCTTGGTTCACATGATAGAACAATGGGAAAATTTTCCGAGTGGTTGAACACTAACCCTGACAAGTGTGGAGAGCCAACTACAATACATTATATGGTAGCATAACCTGCCACCCACGTTGCTGAGAGAACAGCTTTCAAACACATGCACTGAGCTGTAAAACCACAAAATCCCTTATTACACATTGTCTTTCTTACTCTAGGTGAAATATACCACCAATTCTTTTCCATTACAAATCTTTTTTTATTACTATTTTTGAAGCCCACTTAACATTTTGACTGTCTTTTTCTTACAATGTAAAAGGTATCTTTTTTTAAAAAGGAAAATGAAACAGGACTGTTATCACCCTCCTACAGTATTACAATGAAGGCTGATATCTGCCACACAATTTCTCAGAGCTGATTTTGGAAATCCATATTACCCAAAATGAGTTTTAAGCTAAAGTTTTTTTATTCCTTTAAAGACCAAGGCCTATAATTGGTTCACTAAGTTTCTTAAAGCATTTGAAAACACTTGCATTCTTTAAGCAACACTGATATATTGCTTTGGGGGTTCTTTAATAAAATACATGGTCTTCATCATTACCCACCCCCCCAAAAAAGAAAAGAGAGAGAAGGAGAAAACCAAATCGTCAAAATCTGTCATGGAATGAGTGTTCTTTCCCATTCTGTGTCTCTTCCCAACATTCCTCCCTTCCCCCACTCTGGCACAAATCCAAACCTGTACCAAAAAACAAACAAAAACAGAAAGCTATTTTAGAATCAAGGATATAAGATAATATCCATCTTATATTGGTAAAATATTTAAATAAAGCAAGACTGTAGGATAGCAAATATGTTTCATCCTCATTACAGCACTGTGCTTTGTCAAATATGTGTTCTTACTGTTCAGAAAAGAACTCACTGCAATAATGACTATCAAATTTGTACAAAACAGCTAGAGATACAGAACAAGAAGGGTGAAAAAAACAACTTAAAAGACACTACTTTTATAGAAATTCAAAGACACTACTTTTTAGAGATTCAAGATGGTTAAAACCATTTTAAAACTGTGTGTTTCTCTCTAACACTTGCCTAATTAATTTCCCTCCGAAATTCTCCCTCCTACCCTTTACATCCCCCATCTCCCCAACTCCCACCCACCATGACCCACCTCCATCCACAATCTGCTAACTGAATCACAGCATTCCAGGACAGTTACAGGACATAACAGTTTCTTCTGGGGTTTTCATTTGCAATGTTGTTGGCAAAGAGAATTTTATTTTTAAGTGTTTCTATTACACTGACAAGGTCAATTAGTCCCGTCAACTATTGGTCTTTCTGCCTGATAGCTTGGTGGATTATTCAAGTGGGACCATTCATAACCTATAACTGAATGCACCCAATTAACCTCAGAAACACGACAATACTGGTATCTAAAGGGATTTTAAGTTTATCTTCATAATATGCCATAGTAACGTCATTTTCTCCAAACTGGTGGTTTAATATCTGATAGAAACACTACATTTGCCTCAAATTGAATTGATTTGTAAATTATGATATACAAATTACATAGAGTAATTTCTATTTTATGGAAGTTTATCATAAAAATGTTGAAGCTTTTTAAAAAACAATAATCAGCTATTTTGCCTACATTTGCTTATATGGTTTATACAACGAAATAAAGAATATGACGACCCTTTAGTATGCAATATCCAGTACTCTTATCAAGATTTCTCCCAAGGCGCAGAAAGCACTACTACTCTGCCAGAAGCTATTGTGGAAATTAATTTGTATTTTACTTCAAATATTCAAAAAATATTTATGCTGTCAAATATTATTTTTAAAAAACACAAAAGAGAACTTGCATCATTGGGTGTTTGCCCTGTGACAGGCAATATGAATAAGTACTTTGCAAACTTTATCTTACTTAACTGTCTCAGGAACCCAATGAAAAAGCATTGTTATCCCTATTCTACGCATGAGGAGCCTAGTAAGTGGCAAAATTGAGATATGAAACCAGATGTGTCTAGTTTGCCGAAGTGTGGTCTTTCCACATCACTCGGCCTAAGAAATATGAGATAATCCCCCAACATCTCACAGTATCATCTTGTAATAACTGGACCATAGAGTACTTTCAAACTTCAAAACTATCCTGTAAAAGAATGATGCCCAATTATAACTGAGCAACACTTAGAAAAAGATGAATGAATGAATATGGGTGTCTGGTATCCATTTAATTATATCGACACTGAAGTTTTATTAACAGTAAGACAATACTCCAGTTTTTTTCATTTCACTTCCAACCCAAATGTATTCTCACATATATGAATGTACATATGATCTCCCACACACAGGCCTGCCCCCATATATTACCTGCTCATACACACAAACTCATCCAAACTGTCACACCCAATACTCCCGGTTTCTAAGCCAAAAGTATTGTCTATTATTCTGGGCCACAAAGAAGTGAAAAGCTATCTTAACACCACGTATCAAGGTATCAATTTTTGCAAAGAAGGATTTTTTTTTTTTTTTTTTTTTTTTTTTGCGGTACACGGGCCTCTCACTGTTGTGGCCTCTCCTGTTGCGGAGCACAGGCCCCGGACGCGCAGGCTCAGCGGCCGTGGCTCACGGGCCCAGCTGCTCTGTGGCATGTGGGATCTTCCCGGACCGGGGCACAAACCCGTGTCCCCTGCATCGGCAGGCGGACTCTCAACCACTGCGCCACCAGGGAAGCCCGCAAAGAAGGATTTTTAAAATAAGTTTTAAATAACCTTTTCATAAAGTAATTTTTAAACTATCTGAGCTAGTGAGTCAATTTAAAATATGTTCTAGCAAAAATTGTATTGTGATTATCTCTATTTTTGCTTTATGAATTTTAAACAGAAGCAATTCATTCAACTGTTAGGCCAAACTGCCCTAAAAGCAAACGCCTACCAAGAAGAGCACACTGTGCATTTCCAAAACTCAAAAAATTCTCTGCTCTGGGTGCCTTCAGACTGGCTAGAGTGACTCTCAGGGCTTCATTCACTGCTTAGTGGAAATGTCTGTAAAAATATTTGTGCAATAAGGATAGACAAACCTTTATGAAAATACTGGTTTGGCTAAAAGTTGCGGCAGTTAAGATGTACATAAATAATTTTTTTAAATGACTGTTTATACCCCCTACTCTATAAATGTATTACTATAAATATTATATTAATTCAGAAGAATACATCCTCCAGAGAAAGTACAAAGACGGAGAAGTAGAATTCAGAGTCATCAGTAGGAAGTCAGCTTTGCTTATTTTTTAAATACATCAAAATAAATCTCATAAGCACAAAAAATTTCAAGAACAGAGTACAAAATCGAAGGAAGTATCCACGTTAGTGAGCTGTTACCTTAGTAAAGAAAGATCCAATATTTTGACACAATGGTCCAACATGTGATCCAACAGATTTTATGCTATTAACTGGATCATATCCGAAAGATTAAAACTGCTAAACTATTCCCTTACTGAAGTCACAAAATAATGCCACTGGTGCTGTTGTTTCAAAGGATTAAATCTGTATGTTTAATCCAATGCCAACGGAAATTTCATTAAGGTTTAAAACAACAACAACAACTAGAAAACCTGCATGGGATGTATGCTCTATCCAAGTGTGGACAACTGATACTGAAATGCCAAGTATCAACATTAAATTTTTAAAAAGCAATCCTTCATGTTTAGATCTGGCAGTGAGGAACTGAATGCAAGATAACCTACCTACTCTCCTTTACTATCACATGCCTTAATAAAGATAAGACACATTTATCTAGCACTTTCTAAACTTCAGCAATCTTGCATGAGTAAGGATAAAGCAAGCAACCATTACAAAACTTAAGGAAAAAAGGAGGATGGAAGGACATAAACTTACATTGACTGAGAAACTTACTAAGTATTTGCTATGTTGCAGATGTTTTTACACAGCTTATCTCATTTAATCTTCACGACCACCCAAACAAGATTGCGATTCTCATTTTTTTAAGTAAATAAACAGAGGCTCCAAAAGGACAGAGAAAATGCCCTATATTACAAAATAAAGAAGTAATAATAGTACCAAGAGTTCAACCCTGATCTGACAGACTCTAAAACCTACAATTAAAGCAGCATGTGGCAAAGACAATCTAGAAACATGTTGCTTCCTCTGGCTTAAGTCTCATCCTCTGTCCCACTTTAAATACAATATTTAAAACCCAGACTACAGCTTACGAAACAGACTGGGTTTTTGCCCCGTAAGCCAAGGTTAGAGAACTATGCGTTCAAGGGCAAGTACAACATGACTCTGGGGGAATAACAGCAAGTTTCAAATGACTACGACTTCAGGCTAAATGGAGTTCAGTGAGTCATGGTAATTCCATGCTACAGATAATCCTGATCTTAGTCAACAGAAAATTTTCAAATTTGAATTCCATATTAGCATTCAACAATTCTCTCTCAACATAAGGCAACTCTTCATTCAACATAAGTAATTTAAAGCCAGGAACATCTCTCAATGCCTTTCACTATTCTTCCACAGAGAAATGATAAAAATTTTAAATGGAAAAAGGTAACGTTTAACAACCAGATTTTACAAACTAGCTGAGAATAATTTTGACTTGATTTTTATCTTTTTATTATCTTAAATGTGACGCAGCTACCTAAATACTATGGTTGAAGAGTGAAGGCAGGCAGAGAGTTCTTTTCATTCATCAGTCTGTTCTTTCTCCCTAAAGTGCCTTCTTTATCATACTTAACCTGAGCTTATCACCATTGGGCCAGGAATAAGAGGCAAGTTATAAGTCTCCTAGATTCTCCCAAAGTAAATTATATTCCCTTTGGTCATTATCTTCTCTAAGATCTTATGCTTACACCAGAAAGTGGGGCTGCCAGGGTAGAATCAGTTTAAGAACTAATCTGCCTAGAACGCTTTTCTTTAGCAAAGTAAAGGTAAAACAGATGCCCCTACACTATCTTTAAAATAAATACAAGTGCCATTGCAGAAAAAAAAATTGCACAAATATTAACTGAGCACCTACGTGCCAGGTACTTAGGCATGAGGGTGACTGACAGATACTGTTCCTGTGCAAGTGGAAGCTATCAAAGATTTGTGGCAGCTGATAAGAAGTATGGCATAAAATTCTTAAATAAATGGCAGAAGGGTAAGATTAGGGTACAGAAATATACATAGAATTGTTTATAAGTAGGTCACAAATTTGGCTCCACAGTTCCTGGCAGTCAAAGCAAAGTGAGTATCATTACTGGTTCTGACAGTACGGAGGCTCTTCTACTTAGAAACAGATTAGATTCCAAAGAGCTATCATTAAGTCCATTTAATCCCATGTGCAAAGTTTTAACTATAGAAGCAACTGCTAATACCACCTATTGGTAACTAACAGAGCTGACATACTTCTCCCCGGACCCACTGCCCTCTTACAACAGGCAAGTTTTCATATCTACCAAAGTCCTTAAGTTGAAAGTTCTTTTTAAAAAAATTAATTAATTATTTAATTAATTAATTTTGGGCTGCTTTGGGTCTTAGTTGCTGCGCGGGGGCTTTCTCTAGTTGTGGCGAGCGGGGGCTACTTTTTGTTGCAGCGCGTGGGCTTCTCACTGTGGTGGCTTCTCTCGTTGCGGAGCACGGGCTCTAGGCGTGTGGGCTTCAGTAGTTGTGGCACGCAGGCTCAGTAGTTGTGGCTCACGGGCTCTAGAGCACAGGCTCAGTAGTTGTGCCGCATGGGCTTAGTTGCTCCACGACATGTGGGATCTTCCAGACCAGGGATCAAACATGTGTGCCCTGCATTGGCAGACAGATTCTTAACCACTGCACCAACAGGGAAGTCCTAAGTTGAAAGCTCTTAAGCAGAGGAACTTGTGTGTGTGTGTGTGTGTGTGTGTGTGTGTGTGTGTGTGTGCGCAAAATAAAAACGAAACTGCTTTTCCTGAATTCAGATCTGAAGGAAATCTTTACTCTGGATATGTACAAAAAGGCCACTTTGTGATACAGTAGACTACATTCTCAACAATATTCCTAACAGAATTACAACAGCAAATTTCATAATTTCTTAGGTGCCTCAAAGTAGGCGTATTGATTAATAGTAAAGATAAATTCTATAAAAGCAATTTTATAAAATAATGCTGCCAAAGTATAATAGTTATAATAGCTAAAGAACATGTATGTCTTCAAGCAAATCCCAATTAAAAACATATATGAAATTTGACTCTTAGAAGATTAGTCTGAAGATCTAAAAATAAGCTTTTGAGACTACTGGCATCACAGTCATTTCTTACACAAGTTTTGTGTGTAACACCTCTTTACTATAATTCCTAAAACATAGGAAAAGAAAGCTTTCAGATTAAGTTTTGAGGGTTTAGCAATTATATATAAAATGAGTATAATACTTAGTAGACAATGAAAATGGATGCAATCTGGTTTTTTTAAAGGGCTATTCATTTTTCTCATGAATCTCAAAGAAAGTGCAATTAGGGAATAAGTCAAAGGCCACAGTTATCATTGTGTACAGTTAGTGTCAAAAGAGACACCATGTAAACAACATATAGTGATTGGCCAGATTCACTACAATTAAGTGAAGTGAGAAAAAAAGCAAAAACAGGATCTCAGGTGCTTCCCTGGTGGTCCAGTGGTTAAGAATCCACCTTCCAATGCAGGGGACTTGGGTCCAATTCCTGGTAGGGGAACTAAAATCCCACATGCTGCAGGTCAACTAAGCCCACACACTGCAACTACTGAGCCCGTGTGCTCTAGAGCCTGCACGACACAACTAGAGACCCCACGTGCCGCAACTACTGAGCCCGCACTCTGGAGCCTGGGCGCCACAACTAGAGAGAAGTCCGCACACCACAACGAAAGATCCCGTGTGTCACAGCTAAGACCCAATGCAGCCAAATCAATTAATTAATTAAATTTTAAGTAAAACATAAAAAACAGGATCTCAAAGGATGATGTACTCTGCGTGAAAAACTTAATTTACTCTCAAGGCACTATCTACCATTAAATACTCACAGAGTACCTTTTCCTCAACTTCAGAGGAGTTTACCGAATTTGAAAACTTACGTTAACTCATACAAAACTGAAATACAGTAAGTTAAAGAATATAAGACTATTTTAACTGGGATTCTTTAAGAATTAGAGTAAAATCACGATTTAGTCTAAACATTTTACAGACTTAGAATCTATGTACTTTCAAAGTTGCTTTCTAAATACAGATAAGTAGATATACTAATATACTAAAATAGAATTTTAGTAATTACTGGCTATAAGTCTCTTTTATAATTATTTTATTGATTTCTATTATAAAATTAGAGATGTTTTCCTTCAGAAAAAAATCAGGGTACTTATTATTATGAAATCTCATTTGCTTATTTAACAAGTATGTTATTTCAGGGAAGAAGTAGGGAAAACAGGAGTTGTCACTTTGTTATAATCATTATTTTATATGTGCCAGTTAAACCCTAAGAAAACTGCTTACCCTCAGTGGTGAGGAGATAGAGAGTATATTACATATTTTCTTTTCTTTTTTTAATAAAGACTTTATTTTTTAAAGCAGTTTTTGATTCATAGCAAAATGGAGAGGAATGTACAGAGATTTCACATATACTCTCTGTCTCCACACATGCATAGTTTCCCCATTATCAACATATGCCACCAGAGTGGTACATTTGTTACCAAGGGTGAACCTACAGTGACACGTCATAATGATCTGAAGTCGAAAGTTTACATTAGGGTTCACTCTTGATGCTGTACATTCTATGGATTCAGACAAATGTACAATGACATGTACATCATTATATTGATAGTATCACACAGAGTATTTTCACTGCTCTAAAAATCCTCTCTGCTCCATCTATTCATCTTCCCACCACCCCCAATTTCTGGCAATACCTAATCTTCTTACTGTCTCCATAGCTTTGCCTCTTCTGGAATGCCACATAGTTGAAATTATACAGTATGCAGCCTTTTAAGATTGGCTTCTTTCACTTAGGAATATGCATTTAAGGTTCCTCCATGTCTTTTCATGACTTGAGAGTTCATTTCTTTTTAATGCTGAATAACATTCTATTGTCATTGTCTAGATGTACTACAGTTTATCCATTCACCTACTGAGGAACGTCTTGGTTGCTTCCAAGTTTTGGCAATTGTGAATAAAACTGCTATAAACGTGTGTGCAGGATTTTGTGTGGATATGAGTTTCAACTCATTTGAGTAAATATCAAAGCTCATGACTGCTGGATCCTATGGTAAGAGTATGTTTAGTTTTGTAAGAAACCGCCAAACTGTCTTACAAAGTGGCTGCACTATCTTGCATCCCCACCCAACAATGAATGAGAGTTCCTGTCGCTCCACATCTTCGCGCATACTGGCCAATGTAAGTGTTCTAGATTTTTGCCATTCTAACAAAATGTGTAGTGGTATCTCCTTTTAATTTGCATTTCTCCGATGACAAATTACATGGAGCATGTTTTCATATGCTTCTGTGCCACCTGTATATCTTCTTTGGTGAGGTGTCTGTTAAGATCTTTAGCCTATTTTTTTAAAATCAGGTTGTTTGTTTTCTTACTGAGTTTTAAAAGTTCTTTACACATTTTGGATAACAGTCCTTTATGAGAAGTGTCTTTTGCAAATATTTTCTCTCAGTCTGTGGCTTGTCTTTTCATTCTCTTGGTATTATATATTTCAATCTGAGGTACCTGTAACTATGTGATAGTTTTGTTCATTTGGTGGCAAAGAATGGGAACCTACAGATTATATAAAACCCAGAATAAGAACTTATAATCTTCATTATTAAAAATAAGCAATAGTAAATTTACACAGCTACTTAGGAAACACCATATTAATTTAAAACAAGATAAAAGACTTCAGACAATTAAAATTGTTAGACAGCTAATATCTAAACAATTTCCCTACTACTGTCTCAGAGTTACGGTATCACTCAGTCTGATTCTAGATCTTCTTTTCTTATCAGAAGTACCTTGAGGGTCTCCTCTGCCTAGTCCCTCTGTCCTACTTAATTAAGCACCAGAGATCAAGACTAGCTATAGACCATTTAATTAGCTAATTATCATTCTTAAGCTAATTCAAACTAGACAATTTGTTCTGAAAATGGCACTGAGATAGTTGGACTACTGTTTCTGTTTTCTACCATCAACTATAATTGCAAATAAAAGAGGAAAGGTCCCCCGCTGCCAAAAAAACCCTACAAACCCTTATATGATGATTTTTCTTGATTCGATTATGAAGGGAAAGGGCCACAGAAGAAAGTATCTATTGGCTTACATTCCCAGAGTTTCTACCCCAATATTCTCACTCTTTTATTCTGAAACTTGGAGATTTTTTCTTTTTTCCTTAGAAATTTTATTCTCTAAATTACCCTGTTTAAAGCTCTTTATAAAATCATTAAGCAAAAGCAATCAGCAAAAAAGAAAAACAAATATTTATAAACATTTATGCCGACAGCATTAGCATTGCAAGTAGCAATCAATTTTCAACAGGATAGATCAAGGGAGTAAACAATTTTTAAATACATTTCAAAAATCAATAGTTAATCTATCCTATCACTCACTAACTAGCTCATTTCCCCAGCTACACACTTCGATTTTTCTGAAAAACTTGAAGAAATGTTTTGGTAACTTGTAATCTAATGTGATTTCTTTTAAAGAAAAAAAATGAAAGGAATACATGTTGTACGTTGATTCCCAGCTAAAGCACTGCCTTGCTGGGTGACGCTGGGCAGCCTGCTTCACCTCCTGGTGTCTCATTTGTAAATAATGGCATCGTACTTGATTAGAAGTTGCTAACTGGTGGCCACATCCAGCAGTGGATATACCTTGTTTGCCTAGCATGTTTTTAAAACGGGGACATTTCATATTCAAATCCAGATTTCTGATTTCTCTTTAAAAATTAAAAGATTGGCAACCCTGCGCCTATATTCCCTGTGGCAAGAAAGGCTGCAATTGAATAGCAGCTGTCCCCCTTTGGATAAGGCATGGATTCTTGGTGCTGTGTTACCTGCCTGTATGCTCAGCATTTGAGCTTCTGATGAACTAAATTACCTCTAAAGTTTCTTTCAGTTCTAACATTCTCATGTTTAGAGCAAGCCACACAGCAAAAGATCCATTTCGCCTCTCTAAGCCTCAGCTTGATTTGAATATGGGGATGATAATAACATCTAATTACCACGTGAGCTTTGGAAAGACAAAATGAAATAGTGAGTGGTGACTGCCTAGCACAGTGACATATATGTAGAAAGTACTTAATAAACAGCAAAGGTAACAATAAACACAAATAATGGTGAACACAATAATTCAAAAATGATTCTATGATGGTCAATCCAATCTAAGTCAAAACAGACATGCTCATTCTTCTCTTCTGAATGCAACATTGGTCCCATCAAAAGATCACCTATTTGCCTCTAAGTTTTGGAGATTACTAGTTCTTCATTTACCACATGTAAAATAAGAGGCTGATGAAAAAAATGAAAGTTCTTGAGTAGGCTCATCTCAATGCGATGTATTTTTAAACTACGATGAATATTTTCAGCAGGTATTTTTCAGCAAGATATGCTGCAGCTCTTTCAGTTGCAATTACTGTTCTATTCAGGGTCATTTTAGTTGCCAAGAATAAAAATTCACTCAAAAGTTTCTACAGGAAGCGGGGGCTTACCGAAAAGTTTATATATCCATGGGAACCCAGGGGAAAGTAAACAACCAGGTATGAGAAAGGTCAGGAAATGAAGCATGTTGGGGCACCAGCCACTTGTTCCAGCCTATTTTTCTTTCCCCTGGTTGTCTCTGTCTTTACATCCACTCTATAGTCATTCTACACCATCCTGCCTCCTCCCATACCTCATACTTTATATTCTTCTAACTTTAAAGCTTCAGTTGGCAAACGCCCTTCACCTCACCCACCCTCTCCAAAACACTATCTTTCTGCATCAAGTCTTGCTGCTAACGTGCCTGTTTCTTGTGAGTCATAGTTCTGAGAGAGGTAAAAAATTAAAAACAGAATTACCATGTGATTCTGCAATCTCACTTCTGGGTTTATACTCCAAAGAACTAAAAGCAGGGTCTCAAAGAGATATTTGCCCACCCATGTTCATAGCAGCTTTATTCACAATAGTTGAGAGGTGGAAGCAACCCGAGAGTCCATTGTCAGATGGATGGATAAACATATAGTGGAATATGATTTAGCCTTAAAAAGGAAGGAAATCCTATCACATGCTGTAACCTGGATGAACCTTGAAGACATTGCGCTAAGTGAAATAAGCTAGTCATAAAAAGACAAGTACTGCATGAGTTCACTTATATGAGGTATCTAAGTGTAGTCAAACTCAGAGACAGAAAGCAGACTGGTGGTTACCAGGGGCTGGGGGAAGGGAAACTGAGGAGGAGTTGTTTAATGCACACAGATTTGCAGTTTTGCCAGATGAAAAAGTTCTGGGGATCTGTTATACAACAGTATGAATATACTTAACGCTACTGGACTGGACCGTGTAATGCTACTACACTCAAAAATGTTAAGACAGCAAATCTTATGTTATTTTTTTATTGCAATTAAAATTTTAAAAAAAATTTCTGAGAGAAGGAATTGATCAGATTTATTCAGATAATCCTTTTGAAGCCAACTACATAAGCAAGGGTCAGTGACAAGCCTATGGACTGACCACTGGTATATTTATTTGACAACATTTTATTAAATGCCTACTGTTGGCAAACTGCGCTAGGTTCTCAGCCAGATGCGCACCCGTGGCCTGTTTGCCTGGTCATACCAAGTAGGCTTTCCTTATATAACAGGGGTTGATGATCCATATCTCATTTTCACAGTTGTAAGTAAAGTACCTATTTCTATTGTACTACATCCTGCCATAGGGTTAATAAAAGGTTTTCTAATTCTGTTCGTTTGTTTGTTTTCTTTGCCCTTGGCTGTTACTACTGTCACTCTGCCAAAAAAAACCCCAAAACAACAACAACAAAAAAGAGTGCAGTTCTTCCATAACCGCTGTGAAAGAACACCTGAAAAGAACAACCATACAGCACAATCTCTTGAAAGGATCCTCATCAATTTCGTAGTTCCCTTTAAGTATGCATCAGCAGTACAAAACCTTCCAATTCAAAGAATTATGAAACAAACCAAGAATACCCATCAGAATCTTCTTACTTGGCACAAATAGTATGATAGGAAAAGCTGGAATTCTTGCTATGAAAGCAAATAACTTAATTAGTCTCAAATCTATAAATTTAGAAACTATCACTCCAAAGAGTGATTAAACTACTTGCAAGAACTGTCTTAGTTCAGAACTGCATTAAATAAATTGCCTATTATAACATGTCACACAGGCTTAGGAAGGAAACTTTTCAGTCCCTATCTAACTAGATTCCTGACCATTATCAGCTTCTGTGACATCATATTCTCTTGATTTTTTTTCCCTCATCTCTGGCAGTTCCTCTCAGCTGTTTTCATTGCATGATCTTTTTCTATCCTTGAATATTGGCATTTCCACAGTTCCAGCCCTGGTACTCTTCTTTCCAACTATACACACTCCCTGAATGAAATCAAAACTCACACCAGAGCTTCTACTTACACATGGATGATTCCCAAATCTACACCTCTAACCTAGACTTCTTTCCTCAGGTTCAGATCCGTATACTTGACTACCCACTGTAAAATCCCTCCATCTGAAAAGATACCAGAAGTCAGTGGCAAAAATAAATCCCATTAGCTTAAACTTTCTCTCTATCCCTACCCCCAGTGTTCCTTAACTCTGCATTCCATTTCTGATTAATCACAACATCCAACCAGTTGCCAGACATGAGGAGAAATCTAGATGCCCCCTCCTACCTCCTTGAACCACCTGCCCGCACTCCCAGTAACCCCAGGTAGCAATCAGTCACAAGTCCTTTTGATTCTACTTCAAACACATCCCTTCCTCTTGAACCCAACCGCCATCACCTTAGTTAAAGCCTCATAATTTGCACCTGGATACTATATACCTGGTCTTTACACTGCTCCAGCCCCGTCATTCCCAAGATTTAACTTGATCAATGTTTCCTCATTTAAAGTCTAAACTCCCTGGAATCCTGACGGCAAGCACAATCTGACTTTCGCCTATGTATATTCAATGGAACAATTATATATTTATTCCCTACAAGAATGTAGATTCCTTATGTACAGAGGCCATATTACCATCACAGTAAATGTGTTGAATGAATAAACACTTCTCCAGTCTTTCTTGCGGCTTCCTCACACCTACCCAGCTTCCAAGCACACTACATTACTGGCAGTTCTGCCATTATGCCAGGCCCTCATGCTCCCATACCTTTATGTTCACCGTGCCCCCTTTTAGAACACCTCCACTTTATTCTCCACCTGAGTAGGCTTTCCATCTATCCTTCAGATTCAGTTGAACCACCACCTCTTTTAGAAAAAAAATTTTAACTAATATTCCTAATAGTCCACTGTGTTCCCATACCCCCTGCATGTATTTACTAGACTATATTGTAATTGTTGACTTATTTGCCTGTCTCTTCCACCAGACTACGAAGTGCTTAAGGGCAGAAACCATGCTTATCTCTGCTGTATCCCAGGTACCTAACACAGTGCCTGGCACTTAGCAGCCCCTAAATAAATATTTACTGAACAAAGCATGAATCTGTCTTAGATAGGAATGCCAGGCTAGTCAAAAAAATCTATAGTCTAAGTTGATGGTCAAACAAAAAACAAGAGATACAAGAATGTTTTCCTCTCTTAAAAATATATATGATACTCTACTGTGTAACATATTTTAGTTTCAAGAGAAAATATACCCCAAATGCATAGATACCTCAACTCCATTTTAGAAATAAGTAATGTTTATAATTATGAATATTCTTTTAAATTGCATATGTTACTCTTAGAGAGGGATAAGAGACATTTCCAGCCTAAAAATTACGTGTACCTCACCAAAGCATTCTACACTCATTTCAAAGATGTCCTAAAGTTAGTTATAAAAATTAATTTTAAAAAATATTTTCTTTTAAATTGGCTAAATTCAATAAAAACTATTTTTTTCAAAGGCTCAATAAATTAAACACTCTGTCTTATCAAACCAATTTATGTTTGTAGATACTGCCTAAATCATTCTACTTTATAACAAGTTGTTTAAAATAGGCCCCTCATAAGAAAGTAAATATAAGTAGATTTTAAGATCAATGGAGAGAGTCAGAGCCTTTGTCTGCATCTCCTTACTCTACCACACACATTAATGGAAGGCAAATTATAATAGTAAATGTTATTTTAACAGAAGAGCTGACTTATTAACCACTTCTGTCAAAGTACCATATATGGACTCCCATAGCCACACTACTGATTTAAGACACAAGGTAGACAGCCAAAATGCTCACCCACATGGAAGAAAAGGAAAATATCATTACGGCTCTCTTAACACTGAAGACTTGTTTCGAGCCTCCTCTTTAAAAAAAAAATCACTTGGTAACAGCTTGATTATCTGAAGACGAAAACAAGGCTTAATATTCACTTCAGTGCTCAATCTTGTGCTCCATCCATATTTTATCCTACAAATTTTAGAAGCAAAATGCTAACAATGAACCAAAGGACAACTTTCACATATGCTGAAAACATCTGCTTAACCTTAAGTTACCAAGTTGTTTTTCATAAACTGTATAGAAATAATTTTGAGAGCTGTCACTATATGTCCAATAAATGACTTTGGTTTTATACTTAAGAAGAAAAATTTCTACAACAGTTTTTTAAAAGAGAAATAACTAGTTAGAAAATTAAAAAGGACTTTAAGTTTTCTCAGATTTTAGCTGGAGATGTATTCTAAAATGTTAAAATGGGCACATTTAATATATAGTATTCTTTTGGTTCCTCATTCTAAACAACAAAAAATTTCCTTCACACATATTTTCCCTTCTGAGAGCAAAGGAAAAGAACAACATCAAACCAAAACATAATGCTAAAATACAAATGATTTAAACATTTAATAAGCAACTATATCTTTATTCAAAAACATCTCCAAAATAACTTCCTGGACAACATGAACATGATTTCTGGCATAAAAATAACACAACGGAGATGAAATATTTTCAAAAGATAATGACACAGACTCTGAAATGCTAAATTCTCACTTCTATATTGAAATAGTCTCTTGTGCAGAAGCAATAAATTATAAACATATTATAAAATGTTCTTAGGTTGTTGGTTTCCAATTCGCATAGGATAGATAACTTTGAAAACAAGAAAGTAGAATGAACAGCGTAAATAAATTCAACTCTGGTGCCAAAAATGTTCTAATTGGCCAAACCCAGTGTTGGTATCTTGCATCCGTTAGGCAGAAAAGTCTAAACTTCATTTCTGTTTTAATTTTAAGCCCCTCCTCAGGTATAAAAGTTAAAATATGCATTCTAGAATAGTAAAGGAAGAGCCTGATCTTTTTGTAGAGATTTTTCAACAGAGGTAACAAAGATCTAGATATATCATGTTTCATAACTGAGATGAAGGGAAACATATGATAGAAAACCAATAATTTTTGAATAAGTAGGGTAACCTATTAGCTTTCCTCACCCTGAACTATAATTTTTTAACAGTTGCTATTTCAAATCAATAATAAAGTTAAAGAAAGTAGGTTTTAGAGTGTTTCAAGTAAACAAATCCATGATTTCTAGTAAAAAGGGAAAACCTATTAAAACACTCCAGTACACACTACACCCTCCAGTGGGAAAGCATCCATGGAAAAATATAAAAAGATTTCGTTGGATTTTCCACTTAGTCAATCAGGCCTATAACTAATAAAATGATGGTTCTAAAAACCTCATAAAAGTTCACACTATTTTAATCTCTCATCTTAGTATATAAGTTAGAAAAAGCAAAGACTTTTCTATAGTAACAATTTAGATGATGATCTGCTTATCTTTCCTTAAAAAACAAAGTGCTATCAGATTCTTAATTTCTTAAACTTATAAAAGAAAAACAGTACACAGAGTAAATCACATATAAAGATGTATAATTAAAGATAAAAGTATTCTTTATACCATGAGCTGCAAAGGCAGCACTAATATTTTAAAGCAAAATCCAAAAATTATGGTTCCTTAGTGAGAACTGTGGCAGAAAAGCAGTAGGTTCATTAAGTTTTTCAGGAAAACAACTTACATTATCACCTGGTAATATTTAGTATTACTGGTCTCATGAGGCTATGTGGTCACTACACTTAGAATAAAATTAAGAGACTATTTAAGAGAGCCCTTATTCTACATGACCAATGTTTCATGACTTAAATCATAGAAGCAAAGACTAGATTAAAAGTATTCTACAATGGTCCAAATATCATTTAAGGTTTCTCTAATTTACAAAATACAAACATATATTTAATACATAAATTTAATACATAAATCTGATCTAAATCTAGATCAGATATGAAGATGTATAGTTCCCAAAATGAATTAAAGAATTTTTGAATATATATACTCTAGGAAAAACTAGTACAACTAAGACTACTTAAGGTCTTGAACTTATCACTAAGCTTATGAGACCAGCAATTACAGGACAATGGTGACATCTAGTGGACATTACAAATATATACCACACATATCTTGGAATAAAACCTTTTATTTCTAGTGTTTCACGTATTTCAACCTCTCTGAAGAAGTATATGACAAATCTTTAGTTGTAAACCCAAACAAGCTGACTCTGCGCCCTAAAAGCTTCTCAATATGAGTGACCCAATCATGTGATAAATATAAAACATTTAACAATTAAAGTATAAGAAGTAAATATCTCAAGTCTTTAAGCACTAAGCACTAATTAAATGTATCAAATACACGACTAAAAGAAGGTCTAGCAAATGGTCCAATATGATTATGATAACAAAAAGAATTTAAAAGATTCTGAATGAAACAAGTGAAAAATGAAAAAAAATTTAAATAAAATTAAGAGCTGATCTATTTATGAATTTATTCAAGCATGGGAAGAACATATTAACCAGTATAGTCTGTCAGACAAAATAAGAAATGTTTTTAAACTAGAAGATTATATAATTTATGACAATTTTTTAAAACCAGATTAGTTCTCAAGAAAATTTATAGGATTATTCTTTAAAAGTAAAGGAAGATAACTGGAAGAAAACCAGCTAATCCTCTCAAGAAGTGATGAACTTACCTCAAAGAAGGACAAAACAACAAAAAGTACTTGTGGACAATGTCCTTACTTATTATTTGTTCACACATAAGCAGATTTCACAAGAGAACAGCACTGCACTTAATGAGAAAGCAATGAAAGTATATGTGATTTTTATTAAGCATTTTATCACTAACTCAGGGAAGAAATACAAATATTTAGATTCTAGAGATAGAATCTAAATATAAACACTAAGTCAAATAAGAGTCCAGGCCACAAAGTAACTGGAAGTCTTTCAAAAATCACACATCCTTCCCAGATCTCTCAGAACCACCTAATTGAAAAGATTTTAATGATTATTTGAGCTCAATGATTTTCTGAAAAGAAAAAATGCTAAGGGCCAGAACTTTCCAAGTATACATTTCAAAATCATTGAAGATATCTCTGAAATGTAAATATTTGGGGATTAATAAAATTCAGGTCACAAAAGCACTGTCTTACTGTCTTCAAAAAGTTATCAGAGGATAAATAAATTGTGATATATTCAAACAATGGATTACAACTCAGGAAGCAAAAAGAATGAAGTACTGATACATGCAACAACATAGATGAATCTCAAAAAAATTAGGCTGAGTGAAAGAAGTCTTACATAAAAGTATACCCCGTATGATTTCATTTATATGATATTCTAGAACAGGCAAAACTGATCTATGGAATGAATGAATGAATGAATAAACAAAATCGCAACAAGAGTTACCTCTAAGGCTAGGATAGAGATGGAGATTGACTGGGAAGGAATATGAGGGAATTTTCTGGGGTAATGGAAATGTTCTAAATTTTAACAAGAGTTGGGGTTACACAGATGTATGCATTTGTCAAAACTCACCAATGATATACTTAAGATTTATGCAAAATTTATATAAATTTTACCTTAAAAAATAAACCTTAAGCAAATATTAATAATTCCAGTTATCGTATACCATGTTAAAGCATTTGGGGTGATGTGTATAAATATCTGCAACTTATTTGGAAATGGACATAAAAATTAGATAATGGACAGATTATAATAAAGCAAATATTGCAAAACACTAACAACAGTAGAATCTAGGATATAAGTATGTTGAAGTTCTCTATTTAAATCTTTCAGATTTTCTGTATGTCTGAAAATTTCCATAATAAGATGTTGGGAAAAAAATAAAGATGACATTCAGAATTCAAAAGAAAATTAAAAATATAAAAAATTTAAAATATGTTCTGTAAAATATTAACAATTTTCCTTTTATATATTAACATTTTAATCTGTTTAATGTCAAAAGTGACCATCTTCTAAAGAGCAAACATTACAGGACAAAATATTTTAAAAAATTTTAAAGACATACCCGAATCTCTTGAAGATTGTGAAAATTATTTCCTACTCTGACTGAGATCTTGCTTGGAGTATAGCTTTCATCAGATTTGTAGTCTGCATAAATACATAATGTCTTCACTGTTGTTTTTCTTCTAAAAGCAATAAAGTAAAAACAACAAGCCTTTTGTCATGTGGAAAGATTATATACAAAACACGTTACCTTCTGATTTTAAGTCATATAGTTTGCTAAAATGAGTGTTTGAATCAATAATTTCCATGTTCTTTAATTTTAACAATGATGAAAATGAAGAACATATGAAAAAATAGATACACATGTTATACTTTTACAGACATCTCTTACCTAGAACATGGTCAAGAAACAGATGTAAGCAAAAAAGAAACAGTTTAGCCAAAATAGGTACCTTAGACTGCAAACAAGCATTAAGAGTTTTCAGTTCTCATTTGTATTTTAGACAAAGGAATTATTCTAACAAGCTTGTTTTTCTTTACTAGTTAGTAGTTAATTACTTAAGTTCCTATGTTAATACTTGAAAATAGCTAAGTGAGAAACTAATTCTAGCAAAAAGAAAAATGTTTAAAAAAACAGAAACTATAATCTTATTACTTAATGCAAGAAATAAAATTCTGTTTTTAAAACATACATATCTTAGAAAAATAAGCCAAGACTACATAAAAAAATTAATCTCAGAAAACTGCAAGTGGCCAGAAAACATGAAAATATGTTCAATCTCTAATAATCAAAGAAAGAGAAATTAAAACATACATAGATATTAGTCTTTTATCATATTGGGAAATATGATAATAACTGATAATACCCAAATTTGATTAGAAAAAGTTACTTTCATAGCCATTTAGTAAGTACAAAGCCTTTGACTCACAAATTCAACTTCTAAGAATGTATTAAAAGACAATAATAACACTACTCTAAAGCAGATGAAGAGAAATCTTTATTGTTCTGCAGTTAAATTACGGAAAAATTATAAACAACCTAAATGTCCATCTCAATACAGAATTAAACAGATTACAATATACCCAATTTAATGAAGTACTACACAACTATTTAAGATACACATAGATATGTAGTTACAGTAGGGAAAAAAAGCAGATTACAAAACAGAATATAAAAAAGGATTGCATTTTGGGAAAAACAAAAAAAATTTTAAAGTCATATAAACCTACATATGTATAGAAAAAGGTCTAGATAGAATCATACAAAAATAGTAAAAGTGACTATTTTGATGTTGTGAAACTTATTTTTTTCTTTATGATTCCTATATTTTCTGATTAATGTTTCAAAATAAGCATGTATTATTGTGGTCATTAGGGGGAAAAAACAGGCAATTTAAATATCAACCAAAAAACCATAAAGAAGTCTATTTAAACGTGCTTTAAAAGTTAAGATCTGATATAAACTGGCACTCACTTAATAACGAGCTCCTTGAACAGAAGTAGCCTGTGTAAAAAGTCAGTCTATAAAAACAGCAGGGGATCTATAGCTCTTAGTGAGGGGACCAAACTTCTATAGCTCAAGCTTTTCATCAGAAAGGAATGGGGAAAGTTAAGGACTTTTCCTCAAATAATAAAGACAGATCAAGATGTAAAACGCTAAATACTCAGGAATTGCTGACAGGATAAATACCATTACCAGGTTTTCAAAAGAGGCCAGCGGTATCAAACTGACATCCTTCTCTGTCTGCTGCGCCAGGAAGGAGACAGGAGGGGAAGGGCAAGAAAGAAGGGGAAATTTTGAAGGGCATACAAAAGATCTTTTCTCTGATGCACCAGCCATAAACAGGCAGTGAAAGGTCTTTCTTATCATGGAGAGATCAAAGATCATGAAGATTACCCTTAAGGATTTCTTTCTTTCTTTTTTTTTTAAACAAAAGCAGATCTAAAGGACCAAACTTTTTGCTTAGAATAATTTCATCTCTAAGTTATTAAATTCAGGATAACTTAGTCGCTGAATCTACAAGATTACCAGGGTTAGGTTAGAGAGGCAAAGAATAATAATAACACTAATGATTATAAACACAGCAGCAACAGCAGAAATAGCAAGTGAATAAGTGAATACTCTGTGTCTGGCCCAGAAGCAATGCTTTATATGTATTATCTCATTGACTCCTTAACCTTGTGATACAGGAACTATTATCACCTCTATTTACTGATTAAAAAAAAAAAGTAACACTCAGGTTAATAACTGGCTTAAGGTCACAAAGCTAGTAGGTGGGCAGTGTTGTAGTTTACGCATGTATCTGCCTGCCTCATATGATCTTAACTACTATAACCTTCCTATTAATTAATTGTACTTAGCTTATCCAGCATTGTCATTAACACCATTTAACAGTAACATGTAGATGTTTATAATTCTTTAAATTTGAGCTACATCATGGGTTCTTACCCTTGGGTCTATGTAGCCCCAGAAATCATATGTATAACTTATGCTATATATGTAGTTTCATTAGATTTGAGAAGGAAACTGTGACCTCCCATAAAGTTAAAACTGTTATTCCATAAAGCCTTTTAAAATTATTTATAAATTTTATCTCATGGTAAAATTTAAAAATAATATTGCTTAGAAAATCATGCTGCTTGTCCAGTGGCAATGCATGTGGGAAGGAAGCACATACATTGTGATACAGGACTTGCCCTCCCACCATAAACAACTAGAATACCAGACAACATATATGGAACAATCGTCTGCAGACACTGAATGACAAGACGCAAAGGCCTGTAAGTCCTGAGAGAAAGGAAACGAATGAGGTGAGCCCTATGAATAACTGGGCTTTCTGACTGATGGCAATTTCTCAACTGCTATGCAGGCAGAGAAAAGCCTAAAAGAATCTTGCAGTCTCACTGAACTGAGGAAGGAGCTATACTGAGAAAAAACTCCAAAAATCTGCCTGGAGTCCCCTTGAGTCTTTGAACACCAATCTACACAGGCATAGATAGGGTGAAACTCCACAAAGACATGCAAAGAACAGTTGCTGGGGGAAGAACAATTACTGAGAAACAGTAAGCCAAACAATTCCCAGAGCTTTGCACAGAGTAAGCAAACATTAGAGTTCCTGATAACCAAAGTGGAGAATCCAAATAGCTCCTCAAATGTCTAGGACATTCATTTGAGATCCCAGAAGGATCAAGCCTTTGTATTCCATGAGGCTAATCTTGCCCAAGAGAAGTGATCTTAAAGAGTGGTCTGGGGGGCTTCCCTGGTGGCGCAGTGGTTGAGAGTCCACCTGCCAATGCAGGGGACACGGGTTCGTGCCCCCGTCCGGGAAGATCCCACATGCCGCGTACCGCAAAAAAAAAAAAAAAAAAAAGAGTGGTCTGGGGATCTATTGGGGATGTGTAGGGGATTTCAAGATCCTTTCAGGGCACCAACAAGGTCACAACTATTTTCCTAATAACACTAAGATGTTACTTGCCTTTTTCAGAATCATTCTTTTATGAGTATACAGTGGAGTTTTCCAGATGTGATCTGACACGGGATACTGTAAAAGATTTAATGAAGAAGCATATGTGTGACTCCAGCTGTCTCCTCTGAAGCCAGACACTAAAGAGATTCACAAAAAAAGTAAAACAATAACACTCTTCTCACTATTTTTTATTTTGGAAGAGACAGTTATTTTTCATCTAAAAATGGTATTTATGTTAACATAATAATAGGTTAATTATTTAACTTTAGATGAATAAATAGATACTTTAAAATTCCTCAGCTATAATTTCCAATATGGTAAATACTGAGAGGATATAAAAAGTAGACAGAAGATCTTTGGAGACCTCAATAAAAGTTTAAAGTGGTACCAAAACCAAAAAAAATTGGAGGCTCGCTGCCCTTGAGCAGGGATCAGCAAACCATGGCTCAGAGGCCAAATGTGACCGACCATTTATTTTTGTAAAAAAAGTAATATTGAAGCAAAGCAACACCCACTCACTTACATATTGTCCATAGCTGCCTTTGCACTACAACAGCAAAGCTGAGCAGTTGCCACAGCTTAAAACATAGTTCGCGAGGCCTAAAATATTTACTATCTACCCCGTTACAAAAAGTTTGCTGACTTCTACCCTAGAGTAAAAGGTACTCTAGACCACAGTAAAGGGGCTTAAAATGAAGCCTCAAAAAGATCAAGTTGATTCTTAAGAACTTACCTGCCTACCAGAACAAAGTCTAATCGTCTTTATAAACAAAATCCAACACTCAACATGGTAAAATTTACTATATCTGGCATCTAATCAAAAATTACTGCAAAGAATCAGAAAAATATGACCCATAATGAGGAAAAATCAGTCAATTAAGACAGATATAGAAAAGACTGAGATGATGGAATTAAAAAATAATAATTTAAAAAGAGAAAACATAAATATGTACCTATAGGTATATAACAAACTACCTCAAAACTTAGTGGCTTAAAAAAATAATCATTATTTTGTTTATGAATTTGGAATTCGGGCAGGGCCCAGAGGGGAAGGCTCCACACAGCACTGGGTGTGGCTATTTGACTTCAGAGGTGAAGGACCTGCTTCCAAGACAGCTCACTAACATGGCGGTAAGCTGGTGACACTTGTCAGCTGGGAGCCTAGCTGACAGCTTGGGTTTTGATTCACTTTTTTTATGGACTTCTCCATTTGATGTGTGTTTTCTCACAGCATGGTAGATGGGTATCAAGGGAGAGAATCACATAAACGAGAGAACAAGGCAGATTGCCTTTTATGATCAAGCCTTAGAAATAACAGTATCATAACATTCGTACTCTATTAGACAAGAAATCCACAAAGGCCTGACCAGTTTCAAGAGGGGAGACATAGATGTCTCTTGATTAACTAGTAGCAAAGCTGAAGAAGAGCATATGCAATAGGAAATAATAATGTGAACATACTGGAAAACATTGTCTCCCTTCCCTGGAAATCAGGGGGTGGAACTGAAAGTTCCAACCTGCTAATCACACGGCTGGTTCTCCCCACAACCAGCTCCCACCCTTGAGTGGAATCCAAAAGTCACCTTCCCTAAAGTGTTTTCAAGAGCCTGAGAGCAAGAAGTCAAATATTACCCCATTGCTCTTAAAATTCAGGAAATTCCAAGGGTTTGGGGAGCTGTGAGCCAGGAACTATGAACAAAGACCAAGTATATATGAGACATCTGAATAACCATGTATTCTTCTTATAAATCACAATATTGTAATAACTGAATACTAGTAACAACTTTGGGTCAATAAATTAGATAATTTTGATAAAATGGACAAGTTCTTTGAAAAAAACAAATTATCAAACTGATTCCATAAAACAGATAATCAACAAGGATCTACTGTATAGCACAGGGAACTCTACTCAATATTCTGTAATAACCTATATGGGAAAAGAATCTGAAAAAGAATGGATATATATATATTTATAATTGTGTCACTTAGCTATACACCTGAAACTAACACAACATTGTAAATCAACTATACCCCAATATAAAATAAAAATTAAATTAAAAAAATAAAAAATAAAAAAATCTGCTGACAACTGAGGCATAAAAGAACTATATTTTTCTGGGGGGAGAAATGTCTCAATGAACATGGGAGAAAAATTGGTAATTAAAGAGAAAATCTGTGCTATGGCAAAAAAAAAACTGATTCAAGAATAGAAAATCAATTAAAGAAATAAGACATATGTTTAATTAAAAAACCCAACAACTTCACATAAAGAAAACTCTGGGAACAGATAGCTTCAATGGTGAATTTTATCAAATATCTAAGCAAGAAATAATAGTGATTCTATATGAATCCTTTTAGACTAAAAAAAAAACAATAGAAAAGATGAATGAAACTAAAAACTGGTTCTTTGAAAAGATAAACAAAATTGATAAACCTTTAGCCAGACTCATCAAGAAAAAAAGGGAGAGGGCCTAAATCAATAAAATCAGAAAAGAAAAAGGAAAAGTTACAACTGACACCACAAAATACAAGGAATCATAAGAGACTACTACTACAAGCAACTATACACCAATAAAATGGACAACCTAGAAGAAATGAACAAATTCTTAGAAAGGTACAATCTCCCAAGACTGAACCAAAAAGAAATAGAAAATATGAACAGACCAATTACCAGTACTGAAATTGAATCAGTAATTTAAAAACTCCCAACAAGCAAAAGTCTAGGACCAGATGGCTGCACAGGTGAATGCTACCAAACATCTGGAGAAGAGTTAACACTTACCTTTCTGAAACTATTCCAAAAAATTGCAGAGGAAGGAATACTTCCAAACTCATTCTATGAGGACACCATCACTCTGATACCAAAACTGGACAAAGATACCACAATAAAGGAAAATTACAGGCCAATATCACTGATGAACATAGATGCCAAAATCCTCAACAAAGAGAAAAGAGCAAAGAGAATCCAACAATACATTAAAAGGATCATACACGATGATCAAGTGGGATTTATCTCAGGGATGCAAGGATTTTTCAACATCCACAAATTAATGTAATATACCACATTAACAAATTGAACAATAAAAACCATACGATCATCTTAATAGTTGAAAAAAAGCTTTTGATAAAATTCAACAAACATTTATGTTAAAAACTCTTCAGAAAGTGAGCATAGAGGGAACATACCTCAATGTAATAAAGGCCATATATGATAAACCCACAGCTAACATCATACTCAACGGTAAAAAGCTAAAAGATTTTAAGATCAGGAACAAGACAAGGATGCCCACTCTCACCACCTTTATTCAACATAGTTTTGGAAGTCCTGGCCACAGCAATCAGAGAAGAAAAAGAAATAAAAGGAAAACAAATTGGAAAAGAAGAAGTAAAATTGTCACTGTTTGCAGATGACATGATACTATATATAGAAAATCCCAAAGACATTACCAGAAAACTACTAGGGCTAATCAATGAATTCAGTAAAGTTGCTGGATACCAAGTTAATACACAGAAATCTCTTGCATTCCTATACACTAACAACAAAAGATCAGAAAGAGAAATTAAGGAAACAATTCCATTTACCATCGCATTAAAAAGAATAAAATACCTAGGAATAAACCTACCTAAGGAGGCAAAAGACCTATACTCCAAAAACTATAAGATGCTAATGAAAGAAACTGAAGACAACACAAACAGATGGAAAGATATCTTGGATTATAAGAATCAATATTGTTAAAATTACCATACTACCCAAGGCAATTTACAGATTCAGTGCAATCCCTATCAAATTACCAATGGCATTTTTTACAGAACTAGAACAAAAAATTTTAAAACTTGCATGGAAACACAAAAGACTCCAAATAGACAAAACAATCTTGAGAAAGAAGAATGGAGCTGGAGGAATCACACTCTCTGACTTCAGACTATACTACAAAGCTATAGTCATCAAAATAGCATGGTACTGGCACAAAAATAGACATATAGATCAATGGAACAGGATAGAAAGCCCAGAAATAAACCTATGCACTTATGGTCAATTAATCTGCGACAAAGGAGGCAAGAATATACAATGGAGAAAAGATAAGTGATGCTGGGAAAACTGGACAGTTACATATAAAAGAATGAAACTAGACTATTCTCTAACAACATATACAAAAGTAAACTCAAAATGGATTAAAGACTTAAATGTAAGACCAGATACTGTACAACTCTTAGAGGAAAACATAGGCAGAACACTCTTTGACATACATCGCAGCAAGATTTTTTTGGATCCATCTCCTCAAGTAATGGAAATAAAAACAAAAATAAAAGGGACCTAATTAAACTTAAAAACTTTTGCACAGCAAAGGAAACCATGTACAAAATGAAAATACAACCTACAGACTGGGAGAAAACATTTGCAAATGATGCTACCAACAAGGGATTAACTTCCAAAATACAAACAGTTCATATGGCTTAATAACAGAAAAACAACAACCCAATTAAAAAATGAGCATAAGACCTAAACAGATATTTCTCCAAAGAAGACACACAGATGCCCAACAGGCACATGAAAAGATCCTCAATATTGCTAATTATTAGAGAAACGCAAATCAAAACTATAATAAGGTATCACGTTATACCAGTTGGAATGGCCATCATTAGAAAAATCTACAAATAATAAATGCTGGAGAGGGTGTGTAGAAAAAGGAACCCTCCTACACAGTTGGTGGGAATGTAAATTGGTGCTGCCACTATGGAGAACAGTACAGAGGTTCCTTAAAAAGCTAAAAATAGAGTTACCATATGATCCAGCAATCCCACTTCTGGGCATATATCTGGAGAAAACTGTAATTCAAAAAGATACATTCATCCCAATGTTCACTACAGCACTATTTACAATAGCCAAGACATGGAAGCCACCTAAATATCTAAAGACAGATGAATGGATAAAGAAGATGTGGTATATATACACAATGGAAAATTAGTCAGCCATAAAGAAGAATGAAATAATGCCATTTGTAGCAACATGGATAGACCTAGAGATTATTATATCAAGGGAAGTAAGTCAGACAAAGATCATATGATATCACTTATATGTGGAATCTTAAAAATGGTATAAATGAACTTATTTACAAAACAAATAGACTTACCAACATAGAAAACAAACACGGTTACCAGAAGCGATAGTGGGGTTGGGGGGGAGGGGAGGGAAGATATATTAGGAGTTTGGGATTAACATATACACACTACTATGTATAAAATAGATAAACAAGGGCCTACAGTATAGCACAGAGTATATTCAATGTCTTGTAATAACCTATAATGGAAAAGAATCTGAAAAAGAATATATATATATATATATGTAAATCCGAATAACCTTGCTGTATACCTGAAGCTAACACAATATTGTAAATTAACTATACTTCAATTTTTAAAAAATGGTTTAAAAAAAAGAAAAAGAAAAATAGAGGCAGAAACACTTCTCAACTCATTTTATCAGGCCAATATTACCCAGTAATAAAATCAGACTAAGATATTACAATAAATGAAAACGATAAACTAATATCCCTCAAGAATATAAACATAAAATTTTTCAACAAAATATTAGTAACTCAAAACCAGTAACTTATAAAAAAGGATTTAAAAACTAAACAAGGATATATGACAACAAAGGCATAAAAACTAGACAAAATGAGTTCATCAAAATTAAGCACTTTTATAAAAAGGCAATCCACAGAATGGGAGAAAATATTTGGAAATCATGTATCTGGTAAGGGACTAATATCCAAAATACATATAGGACTCCTAAAAATCAACAAAAAACCAAAACACCCAATTCAAAAATGGGCAAAGGACTTAGCCATTTCTCCAAAAAAGATATCAAATGGCCAATAAGCACATGAAAAGAGGCTCAACATCACTGATCATTAGAGAAATGCAAATCAAAACCATGAGATACCACTTCACACCCATTACAATGGCTATTATCAAAAAATAGAAAACAAGTGTTGGTATGGATGTGGAAAAATCAGAACTCTTGTATATTGCTGTTCAGGATGTAAAATGGTGCAGCTGCTGTGGAAAACAGTATGGTGGTATTTCGAAAAATTAAACATAGAATCACCATTTGATCCAGCAACTCTACTTCTGGGTATATGTGCAAAAGAACTGAAAGCCAGGACTCAAATAGATATTTGTCCATCATTGTTCATAGCAGCATTAGTCACAATAGCCATAAGATGGAAACAATCCAAATGTCCATTGATAATAAACAAAATGTGCTATATACATACAATGGAATATTATTCAGAAGGAATGAAATTCTGATATATGCTACAACATGGTTGGACCATGAAAACATTATGCTAAGTTAAGCTAGAAACAAAAGGACAAATATTTTATGATTCAACTTATATGAGATACCTAGAGCAAGTTACAAGAGATTTATCTAAATATCTGCTTCTAAGACTACAAAATAAAGATAAAAATAGCTGTAAAGGCTAAAGGAAATAAATAGGGAAGGCATTTAGCAAAATATCTGGTATTTAAAGTCTTTAAAAAAATATTAGCTGCTACCTTCATTTCTGGTGTATACATATTTAATACCCTAGGACAGGAATTGGCATACTACAGCCAACTGGCTGAAACCTGCCCACCACCTACATTTGTAAGATAAAGTTTAATTAGAACAGCTAAATTCAGTCATTATGCATTGCCTACAGCTGCTTTCATGCTATAATGACATTAATGAGTAGCTGCAACACAGACCAGCTAGCACACAAGGCCTAAAATATTTGCTATTGGGCTTTTTCATAAGAAATGTGCTGATCTGTATCCTAGGACAATAAAAACAAACTAGAAATACAATGCTACAGAATGTTAAAATAGATGGTGTAAATGGAGCAAGATAAGCAAGTTAACTGGTTTCCACCTGTCAATAAATTCAAAGCAAATGACAAACATATGGCGGTTTTCCATTTCCCCCCAAAAGTAAGCATTTCAAAACTGAAAGTGTCCTTAGAAGTAATAAGTTAGAATAAATTTTTTATCATCACTCCTGGTGTACTTAACGCAATGCATTAAGGCATTGCATTGGGTCATACGCAAAGCATACTTTTCTGAAATAAATCATATTGAAAAGTATATATGAGAAATATCTACATAAAAGGAACTGTGTAAAGTACCACAAAGAATTCATAAAGCAAACAACAAGGTCCTACTGTATAGCACAGAGAACTATATTCAATATCCTATGATAAACCATAATGGAAAAGAATATTTAAAAAAATGAATGTATAACTGAATCACTTTGCTGTCCAACAGAAATTAACTAACATTGTAAATCAAGTATACTTCAATAAAAAATGTTGATTAAATAAAAAAAGAATTCATAAAGGATAAGACAATAAACTTAAAACATAATCTAGTTGAGTCGAAAAGTAATCTCTAAGGCTTATAAAAAGCTGAGTTAAGTGCATTTCAATATAATTTCTATATTTCTTTAAATTTTATGTAAATAAAATCAATTTGTCTACTTATAACCTATACAAATTGAAAAATTCAAAAATATATTACCTGAATTGGATGTTCACTAAATGAGGCTGGGAGCCATCTGACTGCCAATAAGTTTCTAGATTGTCGTCTCGTAATTGATCCACTCCAAATCCTGAAAGCACCACGAGTGACAATAAATTCTCATGATAAAGGAAGAGCCATATATTCAAAATACAAAATTACCACATATATTTGTCCAGAAAGTTTGATAAAGAGGATAGTGAGTACTGTGAAATTTAAATTAACCAAAACTCTTCAATCCTCTTAACCAGACCTCACTTCTCAGAAGCATAAAAAATTAATAAACAGAAATCTCAATTAAACAGATTTGGGAGACCAGAAGGGGAAGTTCTCACACCCTGTGACCATAACGGAGCCCAAGAAGAAGAAGAAAGTCTCCTTTCTTGGCAAGGACTCAGGCAATGAAAAGCCACGGCCTCTCTGTTTACTATAGCCCTCCCAACTTCCTTTTCCTCTCTGTAAAAGTGTGCTACTTCACTTCAGTGTGGAAACTTGCACTTGGCTTGCCATGGTTGCAGACTCTGAATTGCAATTCTCTGCTGATCCTAAGTAAACCCATCTTTGCTGGAGCAATATCTGGCAGACTATTTATTTCAGAGCAACATGTTGGTGGCCTCTACGGGGACAAGAAAAGACCCCCAATGGTTCCAAGGCTGGTAAGCAAACAGGTGCAGTACCCACCATTGAACCCACTGTCACTCACTGCTTTCTCACTGACCCTGGAGTTTGAAAGTCTTTCTCTTGGATCTCAGCACACGCCCTCTTTGCATTTGAAGCTCTCCAGGCTTTTTTCGGGATCTATTTTAAGGTTTCATCTCTTTGGTTAAGGCTTTGTTTTGTATATGAGTACTCATCTGGCAGGTCAGTCTAATTTTGAGATCAGACTGTTTCAACCAAATCTGACTGAAAACACCTTTGGCCCATTCATTCGGGAACAGGGGCTGTTTCTCTGAAACTGTTCCAGTTTTCTTCATCCTCCTCCTTTGGAAGGGGCTGTCCTATGGAAATTGGCTGTAAAAGTCTTTGGCCTGGCTCCTTCTAAAACCAAGCTGTCTTCTTCGAACTGGCTGGGATTAGCCTGCAAGCTGTTTGAATTGAGCAGTTTGTGCTGTAAGCTGTTTGGAAATTGTTCTTTTACTCCAGAGAAAAACTGAGAAATGGGATCCTAGTTATCTAAATATTTTGAGGGTACCCACCCCCTAGGAGGACTCCAGATGATTTTGTTTAAAAGCCAAGGTCCTTCCTCAGGCACATTTCTAACTAAATGGACCAACCTGACCAAAAGCAATGTAGAATAGAAATGGCTATTACAAAGAACTTTTGAAATCCCTAACTTAATTTCCTTAGCACTGAATTGGACTACAATAGCTCAAAAATTTCCAGAACTGAGTGCAATGTTTAGTTTGATTGGTATTTTGAAGTTTCTCAACATTATCAGGGGTCTAAAATTGCCTCTCTGCAAAATAAAATTTTAAGATTAACTGAGGCGAACAAATGATTAAGGAAAGATACAATGGCTCCTGGAGCCTCAGGCTCTATCTTCCTTGGCTGTCTGAGGCGCCACCTCAGGCATCGTCTTCTCTCCCTCCCTCAGCTGCTGGTGGCCAGACTCCACCTCTGGTGCCCTCTTCCTCCTTCCCTTCTGTGCTGCCTACACCTCCTCTATTCCTTCAATTCCCCCATACTAATTCTCTCACTAACCTTCCCCTTTTCTCTTAAACTTTCCCAACTCCCTTTTCCTCTGAACTTGTCAGAACCTGCCCCTTTAATATTAAGCCTTCTAAGGATCCAGACGCTAGACCCTTAATTTCGTATTTCCCTGGACCAAAGCTGAACCGCAAGCCATATTCAAAATTTTCCCAAAGTAACTGAAGAGCCTCACATATTTGCTGAGGAATTTAATACAGTCATTAAAACTTATCAACCTGGTTTCTCTGACTCCTATCAACTAGTTCATAGCTTTTTGGTGACGGCCAGGCCCAGCAACTGAAAACTGCTAATTGGAAAAATCCTGAATGTTCTCTAGAATTACAACTGGGAGACCAGTCCACCAACTTATTATCATATGACCAGGCTTGAACAATCGCTAGGCAACTTCATCGAGCAATTCCTGAGGCTTTTCCAAAGTCTGTTGATTGGAACAAAATTCAGACTTGCAGACAAAAGTCTGATGAACCTGTTTATGATTACTACAATCAACTTCTAATTGTTTTTGAAGAAAATTCTGGTCTTCCTTCAGATATTGATTCCACCCAGGTCGTTTTTAACTATGTTTATTAATGGGCTGAACTGGGACCCTTCCCGTCTAATAAAAAGGACCAGGATGGAATGGGAAACTATGTTCACTCCAGATTTAGTTAATCTGGTAAACCAGTTCTCTGGCATTTTAGATGAGTCACCTCAAAGGAAGACCGCCTAAATTCTTAATTTTCAATTCCAGCAAATGAAGACTCCTAAACAGAACCAAAACCCTCCTAGTTTCTACTATTATTGCGAAGAGTCAGGGCATTGGAAAAAACACGGTTACAAATTGAAGCGTTTCAGGTGCCTTCAGCCCTCTAACCAGCCTCTCCAACGTCCTCCCAATTCTCAATGACAGGGCTCTGAGGAACTATAGGGCTCTTCCCAATGCTCTCAATCAGTTTGGAGAAACATTTCTCTAGACTGGGAGGGAATCTCTTCCAGTCCTGACACTGGAGCCACACTCTAAACCCCACTACTATAAAACAGCCCCCGCCCCAGAGAACTAAAACAATTCAAATAGTGGGAATCTCTAATGATCCTCAAGAGGTTCCTGTCTCTGAACTCGTTCCCTTTTGTTTAGGCCCTTTGAGAGTTGGACACTTTTTTTTCCCCTCAGTTCATCCATCCCTATTCATTTATTAGGTCGAAACTTCTTAGAGAATTATCATGCCAGGATTTCTCCCAAAAGGGGAAAATAATTTTAGAAACTGATGGTAGTCATCAGAATAAACAACCAGGTGAACTAAACGACCCTCTGACATCTTTTATTTGTTCCATCTTTGATGGTAGTAGAGCAGATTCCAGAAACACTGATCATTTGTCCCTATTATCAGCTACCACCCTCCTTATGGGCAAAATCTCCAACTGACGTTAACAAAATTCACAGCACACCTCCCATCAAGATTCAAACAGACCCCTCAAAACCTCTTCCAGGAATTAATCAATACTTTATAAGTAAGAAAGTCTTTCAAGCCATAAAGCCCATAATATAAGATTACAAGGCTCAAGGCCTCATTATCCCTTTTACTAGTCCCTGTAACTCTCCCATTTTACTGGTGAGAAAACCTAAGGGTGGACCTACCAGCAATAAACAACATTGTTATTTATCCCTGGACACCCTGTTGTTCCTAACCCTCATATGTTACTAATGCCCATTGCTACCATGAGTAAATTCTTAACTGTAATTCATTTATGCAGTGCATTCTTTAGTATTCCAGTTGAAGCCCACACCTTTTTGCCTTCGCTTGGAAAGAAATACAATTCACCTAGATAGTAATGCCTCAGGGTTTTACTGAGAGTCCTGTTTTCTCACAAATGCTAAAAGCTGATCTGGACGACATAAAACTCCCTAGGGGTTCTACTTTGTGGCAATATGTGAATGATTTGCTTCTTTGTTCTCCTTCTAGAGCTTCCTCACAGGAAAATGGCATCCACCTGCTAAAGCTTTCAGCCTTAATGGGACGTAAGATTGCCAAAGAAAAATTGCAGTTGGCCCAAATTCAGGTTTGATATTTAGGGCATCTGATATCAGAACAAGGGCTACACCTAGATCCCAATAGATTTCATGGTGTCCTAAGTTTCCCCAAACCCTTAAGTGCCAACTGCAAGGTTTTCCCGGGCTAGTTGGTTATTGCTGAAATGGGACTCCAAATTTCTCTTTTATGGCCAAAGCCTCTATATGTTTTACTTAATGATAACAGCCCTGACCCAATTTTATGAGAAGAACAGGAGGACACGGCCATCAAGGCCTTAAAGGAGAGTTTGATAAACCCTCCTGCCTTTGGGCATCCCAATTATCAGATTCCCGTTTTCCTTTTTGTATATGAAAAGGGGAAGAGAATGTCCTTGAGTTACTCACCCAAAAACATGGGGCCCACCATTGACCCATAGGGTATTATAGCCAGCAACTGGACCCTGTGACATAGGGATACCCGCCTTGCCTTAGAACCAGTACAGCCACTGCCCTTTTAGTTAAGGTCACCAAGAAAATCACTGTGGAATCCCCTTTAATCACTTTTGTACCTCATGAAGTAGAAGCTCTCCTGAATTCTCATCACACTCAACATTTCTCAGTCAGCTGCCTTACCTCCTATGAAGGCCTTTGTTAAGTGTTCTTCACACTACTCTTTTACACTGTAAAAGCCTGAATCCACCTACTCTTTGCTCCTCAGCAAATTTATCTGGAAATCCTATATCATCCAGCCATTCCAGATAACGGAAACCTATCTAGTATTGTTTTTCCTGATTAAAATCATAATAATTTATACTAATTAAAAAAATAAAGTGTGGAGTTTTCAAAAAATTTAAGCAAAACAGATTTAATTTATGTTTTATTTTTGGACTAAGTAGTATATTCATTTTAGATCAAATTCACAAGGTACAAAAAAGAACATGGTGAAGTCTCTCTCCCCCCAGCATCTAGTTGCCTTCTCCAAATATAATCCAAGTTATCAGTATCTTACATACCCTTGCATAGATGTAAGCAAATATATATATTCTTTTTTCCTCTCTACACAAATGATGGCATATTATACATACTTCTACACTTTGCATTTTTCTTTTCATTTAACATATCTAAAAGATTAACCCATATCAATAAATTAATAATAATAGCAAACACTGATATCACATTTAATATGTGCCATGCACATTTCTAAGCATTTTATATTAAATCATGAAATATTTATTAACTCATATAATAACTCAGTTAACCTAAACATCTTTTAAAAATTCTGTAACAGATCATCTCGCTTCCCTGCTTAATATCTCTAGTGATTTCTCTTTGTACTTAAAATCCAAATTCTTTTCCAAGGCCTACCAGAGTTCACATAATCTGACCCATGTCTAATTATATCTCCAATGTCATCTTCTACCACTTAACCTCCTTACAACTCTCCAGCCACACTAGCCTTCTTTCTGAACTTCAAACATGCCAAACCAGTTAGCTTAGAGCCTTTTAACTAGGTGTTCCCTGTGTCAGGAAGCTTCTTCTCTGAAATCTTTGCATAGTGGATTCTTCTTAACATTTACATGTCAGTGCAAATTTCACTTCCCACGAGAGGCCCTCCTTGATCTATTTATTATATTGCTGTTTTATTTTCTCCAGAGCACATATTGCTATTCAACTCAGAAATTCTTTAGCTCAAAGATCATAACTGTCAGTTACAGCATGAAAAGAAAATAAAAATTTCGTCAGTTTTTTTTTTTTTTTAAGAAAAATAGAACTTACACCACCCAATTATGCCTCTCAAAATTAACTCATAAAGGCAATGTCTTGGTAGAAGATATGGATCAAGTGGAAAGTATGTTCTAGGTATTCACAAAATACAGCCTCATCAAATCCCTTATTTTTGTTGGCTTATAAAATATCACGTATAGAGTCAAACATAGAAAATGTACCTATTTTTCTCCTAATCTTCTTTCCCAACATGGTATGCATTTGATGCTTATGAAATTAAATGATTAAATTATTATAATAAGACTCTGTTATCATGCCAGCAACCACACAAATCTGACCTTTAGTTTTTCCAGTCTCTTGGGCAGAGACTGACAATTGTGCTGAACTGTGGAATTGTTTTCTGATGCGTATTCAATTAAGCTGAATCTACTAAATACATTCTAACTTTAATCTGAGTGAAATATTGAACCAGCATTTCCAAAGATAAAATAATAATTTTGCAAAGCCACCAACCATACTGTAGCAGTGAGGTACATCTGTATCTCCCAAAGACTGATACTAACATTCTGAAAGTTTATTAAAATTCTCCCTTATATCAGTGATCACCTGAATTACTGCATATCTCCTAACTCATTTCTTTACCTCTAATCTTGCCTCACTTCAGTCCATCCTTCACAGTTCTCAAATGTGAACAAACACTGTTTCATTCTGCTACTTTAAATTGCTCAATGGCTCATACTCTCTGTACAATAAAGTATGAACTTTTTAAAAAAATTTTATATTTTTGGCCATGCTGCGCAGCTTGCGGGATCTCAGTTCCCTGACCAGGGATTGAACCCAGGCCGCAGCAGTGAAAGCCCAGAATCCTAACCACTAGGCCACCAGGAAACTCCCAGGTATGAACTGTTTAACAAAGCCCCCTATGATCAGGCCTCTTCCTAACTAGCTAGTTTCACCTATGCCACTTCCCTCTGTTCTAGTCTTACTGACTACTCACAATTCTTTGAAAGAACCATGTTTTGCTTAGCTATACACCTTTGCACATACTGTTCCTCTTGCTTTTATGTCCTTCCCCAGTGAAATTCTACCTTGCCCCATCATGCCAGATACGCATCACCTCCATGAAGACTTCCCTGATCCTCTGAAGCAGTGTCAATCACTTTCTCCTTTGGCCCACTACTGCACTGAGCCCATGCTTAGAGGGAAGCAGTATGACCTAGTGAAAGCCTGACTGCCTTGAGTCCCAGCATGCCCACTTATTAGGGGATATTTGCCAAACTGCTTAATCTGTCTGTACTACAGTTTCCTCATTTGGAAAATGATAAAAAATAACAGTAAATACTTCATACGACTTTTGGAGACTTTACTGAGACAGTTGTTTATTTTATACATGCAAAGTACTTACAACAGAACCTCTCTTAGGAAGCATCAAATAAAAGTTATAAATTATTACATTGTATAATAATGACTAATTTAAAGATACAATTCCTCCATTAGATCGTGAACTCCTTGACAACAAGGTCTGTGTGTCTTTTTTATTTTTTAATCTCTAACAGTGTTACAGATTTCAGCAACTGTCTGCTGACTTGAACTGAAAAGTATCTGACCATAAAGAAGTAAGGTTAAGTAAAGGTTAAACTAACTTTCTCATGCTGTTTCGCATTAATAAAGACTATTCAGTCATTCATAACATGCAAAATGATAATCATATAATTATATTTCACTGATGAACACAAAGCTGAAAATCACAGAAGTAAAATGTGTGACAGCACAATGATGAATTTCATGACTTTCATACCCAACACATTTTTAAGTGATCCCCACCATTCTTCTGGTAGTGTCAACCATTTTTCTCTTCTGCACCTCCAAGATGTCAGAGCAGTGGGGCATCTTCAGGGGACCAGTGACTTCTAGGTGTTGTCCTCTGCCAAGCCCCACAGCATAAAAGAGTGTGAACTGGCACTGATTCTTACCCTGTTACTGACATCAGTATGGCACCAGTCGAATTATGCTACTCAGTAAAGCAATAGAAGATACTCAACTTGAGCAAATTCACAGAAATATTTGGTGCTATAAAGAATATTAGAGGGCTTCCCTGGTAGCACAGTGGTTAGGAATCCACCTACCAATGCAGCAGACACGGGCTTGAGCCCTGATCCGGGAGGATCCCACATGCCGCGGAGAAACTAAGCCCATGCACCACAATTACTAAGCCTGCGCTCTAGAGCCCGTGTGTCACAACTACTGAGCCCGCGTGCCACAACTACTGAAGCCTGTGTACCTAGAGCCTGTGCTCTGCAATAAGAGAAGCCACTGCAAGGAGAAGCCCACACACCGCAAGGAGGAGTAACCCCCACTCGCCGCAACTAGAGAAAGTCTGCGTGCAGCAACGAAGACACAACACAGCCAAAAATTTAAAATTTTTTTAAAAATTAAAAAATAAGAAAAAAAAGAATATTAGAAACTTCTGAAGCAGTCTAGGATACATGAAGCTAGAAAAAGGCACCATCCTCACTCAAACAACAAGAAAAGGCTAGATAAACTACAAACTCATAATTTTTCTTGAAAACATGAGTGCTTAAAATCATGCAGCAACCAAATATCCTGAAATCCAAGAAGGGTCAGCTCCCAGGTTAGGAGAGAAAGGATGGGCATCCTGTCCCAACTGTGGTAGAGCATGGAAGGAAGGATCAGCGAGCAAATAAACATAGAAGGAGAAATCAGGTAGAATTTCAACAAATTGCTAAAGGCTAAGCATGGGCTATCATAAAAGTATAGCAGCCCTGGGAGTCGCAAACACAAGGTGAACTCACTCTGACTCTCAGACTCTTTTCTAAGGGCCTCACTGTACACATTAGAGGACATTTTTGGGGGAAAGCAAGAGATTGGAAAGCCTACGTCAGTGGTACATGCCTGGAGGAGGGGACTGACTGCCACTGCAGGAAAAGCAAAAACCCCAACCGCACAGACGCATCCTTGCTGGGAGAAAAGTAAAAGAAAAAACCCTCTACACTTGGGGAAGAAGCAGAAAACACTCCTTCCTCTGGGGATGGGGCAGAAAACTCTCTCCTAGGAAAGTCCAGAGTTTCACTATCATAGGTAGGAGGGACCAAAATGCTGAGAAAGTCCCAACCTGGAGGTCAGACATGCAAGGGCTGTCTAGGATTGAAGCTAGACCAGGAAAACAGAGAAGAAGTCCTGCCTCTGATCCCCTGCACTGAGTTACAACCATCGCATTTTACTGCTGGAGGCAGGGCAAGAGGATGGAGAGAGACACCCTCTGAAGCACAGGGATACAGAGATAACTGAAAATGATTGTGGAGGAGGAACATTAAGAAAACTCCTCTGGCACAACAGCCCCGCCATAAGTACTGGGCATCTTTAGAGGAATTTGAAGCCTGTGATATTGAAAGTAACCATAATAAAACAAACAAACTCAAACCCAGCTCAATTCCTAACTAACACAACCCCCACTATAAAAGGCTGACAGAGGAAAACAGGTATCCATTTCAAAGTATAAATACCATTTTTCTCAGTATCTACTAATCTATATGTGATGTTTGGCATTCAGTAAACATTTATGACGCACAAACAAGCAAGAGAAACAAATATTATCAAAAGATAAAGCAATCACTAGAAATAGACTCAGAGATGAACCAGATGTTGAAACTAACAAATGGGGACTTTATATAGCTATGATTAATATGTTAAAGAATCTAGGGGAAAAGGTAGATGAAATGCAGGAAAAGACAGGGAATTTCAACATAGGAGAAAACTCCTTTAAGAGTCAAATGAAAAAGCCATAATAAAAAACACCATATCAGAGATGAAAGATTCCATACACAGAATCATTAGTAGACTCAATAATGCCAAAGAAAGAAGTAGTAGACTTGAAGCTAGGCCAATTAAAAAACCCCAAAGCAAAACACAAAGAGAAAAAAAAAAGAAAAAACAAAAAATAGAGCACCTAAAAGCAAGGGGACAAATACCAAATGGTCTAGCAAATTAAATGGTCTAGCATATGTATAATTGGGTTCCCAGAAGGATGAGGATGGGGCAAAAGAAATACTTGAAGAAATAATGGCCACGAATTTTCATAAAGTAATGCAAGACATTAAACCAGAAGATCCAAGAATCTCAGTGGATCTCAAGCAGGATTAAACACACACACATGCATACATGTGGATACATAATGTTTATATTGCTGAAAATTAACGATAAAATCTTAAAGCCAGCTAGGAAAAAAGCCACATTAACTACAGCAGACTTTTCTTCAGAAACTATGCAAGCCAGAAGATACAGAATGACATTTTTACAGTAGTAAAAGGAGAAACCTGCTAACCTAGAATTTCATGCAGGGAACATATATGACAGTAATAAAAGCAAAATGAAATTTTTTTCAACCAAACAGTGCTAGCAGACCTGCAACACAAAAAATGTAAAGAAAGTTCTTCAGACAGGAGGAATATGATACCAGACAGAAACCTGGATCTATTCAAAACAATAAAAAGTTCCCCAAATTGAAAAAGTTAAAGTAAGCATAAAGTTTGTTTTTTAATCACTCCAAAATATAACTGACCTTTTAAAACAAAAATAGCAACAATATATTCTGGGGGTTTAAAATACGCAAAAATAAAATACATAACAAAAATGGCATAAAGCATGGGCATTAATTGGAAGTATACTGAAGGATTTGTATACCATATCTATAGTAGTATAGTATTACTTGAAGGTAAACTGTGACAATTAAAGATGTACAGTGTAATCCTTAGGGCAATCCCCCAAAAATTTCAAAAAGGATGTATAACTAATGAGTCAATAGTGGAGACAAAACAGAATCATAAAAAATACTGAATTTATCCAAAATCAGGTTTAAAAAAGAGGGAATAAATGGACAAAAACCCCCAAATTCCAAGGTCGTAGTTTTAAATCTAATTACATCAGTAGGTACATTAGGTGTAACTGGTCTAAACACTCCCAATTATAAGATAAAGAATGTCAGACTAGATTTTAAAAAATAAGACCCAATAATATGCTGTCTATAAGAAATCCACTTCAAATAAAAAGATATATACAGTTTAAAAGTAAAAGGAAGAACTTCTAGTTTCCGATGTGACATATAAAGAGCTTGGACAATGTCACTCTCATCCTCACAACAACAACAAAAAAGCTGAACTAACTGAAAACCAATAATTTTTCTTAGGTCCCAAAGAGGTCACAGGGCAAACCACCACCCAAAAAACTGAAGAGAACAGAAAACAGAGAATCATATCTTACCAGGAGCAGAAACCACCACTAGAGTTAGCAACTGGTAGGAAAACTTAAAGAGTAATTGAGTAATTGTTCATTCACTAATTGCTAGAGACTGAGTACAGACTAGCTTGAGAGATTAAAAGCTCCTGGAAGCCCAGCCTTAGAGAGGACTCCACATTTTCATGAGTTTTACCTCTAGGAGCCCCACCAGGTTCTCTTCAGGGTAAAGATCAGAGAAAATTCTCCAGTGCTTCCTGCAGATAGAGGGGGAAAGTAATCTTTATGAAATAAACCAAAAGCATTTTCTTCCCCTTTAACAAAGGCCTGACTTAAAGGAAAACGGTTTTAGCAGAACCTAAGCAACATGGGTTTTACCAGAGCCTGACATGGGGGAGGGAAAATACCCAACTCCATCCCCCTCTAGCCTTCCTGTCTCATCTAAGTGGGGAAAGAAAAGTTGAGAAGTGCTTGTAAGGTCACAGCCATGAACACAGGCCCACTAAAAGACTGAGATCTAATCAAAGGATTATAGAACACTTCCATTCCCCCCATAACTTACCACCATATCAACAGGGCTCCAACACAATATCAGGAGGTTAAATTCAAAAAACTGCAAGTTTAGATGCCATTTAAGGAGTCTCTAGGGAAATCCAAAGATAACAAGGAGACAAAAACAAAGACACTAAAGAAATTTTAGCCTCTGAATCTTAACCTTTACCCATCAGGCAGAAAATCAGCAAGTATATGGTTGAACTGAACAGCACAGTCAATCAGCTACATCAAACTGATATTTATAGATTACTTCATCCAATGACAGCAGAATACACAATTCTTCTCAAGTTCACATGCAACATTAACGAAAATGGACCACATTTTGGGCTATAAAACACAATAAAAACATTTAAAAGAATAGAAATCACACAAAGTGTGCTCCCAGACCACAGCAGAATTAAACTAGAAATCATTAACAGAAAGCACTGCTTTCTGAAATTTAGCATTTATAGCATGAACTACATATATATTAGAAAAGAAGAAAGCTCTAAAGTCAATAATCTAAGCATTCACCTTAGAAAACTAGAAAAAGAAAAGCAAATTAAATCCAAAACAAGCAGAAGAAAGAAATAATAAAAATCAGAGAAAAAAATCAATGAAACTAAAAACAGCAAATTAATAGAGAAAAATTACCAATACCACAAGCTGGTTCTTTGAAAAGGTCAATAAAATCAATAAACCTCTAACCAGGCTAACCAAGAAAAAAAGAAAGAAGACACAAATTACTAATATAAAAAATGAAAGAGGGGCCATCACTACTGATCCCATGGACAATAAAAAGGGTAATAAAGGAGTATTATAGACTTCATGCCCACAAATTTGATAAATAAAATGGACCAATTCCTTGAAAGATACAATCTACCAAAACTCACACAAGAAGAAACAGATAATCTGAATAAGCCTATATCTATTACAAAAATTGAATAAAAAATTAATACCCTTCCAAAAGCAATCACCAGGCCTAGATGGTTTCACTGGTGACTTATGTCAAACTTTCAAGGAAGAAATAATACCTAGTCTGCATAATCTCTTCCAGAAAATAGAATCAGAGGGAATACTTTCTGACTCTATAAAGGCAGCATTACCCTAATAACAAAATCAGACAAAGACATCACAAGAAAGGTAAATTAAAGAACAATATCTCTCATGAACACAGATGCAAAAATTGTCAAGAAAATATTAGCAAATTGAATCCATGTATAAAAAGAATTATTTACCACAATCAACTGGAATTTATTCCAGGTATGCACAGCTGGTTCAACATTCTAAAATTAACTAATGTAATCCATCAAAACAAACAACAGGCTAAAGGAGAAAAACCACATGATCATATCATTAGATGTTGAGAAAACATTTGACAAATCCAACATCCATTCAAAACAAAATCTATTAGCAAACTAGAAATATAATGGAACTTCTTCAACTTTATATTATCTACAAAAAAACAACAGCTAACATCATATATAATAGTGAGAAAATAGAAGTTTTCCCACTATGATCAGGAATAAGGCAAGGATATCCCTTTTTGCCACTCCTATGCAACATCATGTTGGAAGTCTTAGCTAATGCAAAGGAAGAAATAAAAACAATAGAACCCAGCAATTCTACTTGTAAGTATTTACTCAAGAAAAATGAAAATATACGTCCACAAGAAAACCAGTACATGAATGTTTATAGCAGCTTCATCCATAATCACCAAATATTGGAAGCAACCTTATCTTAGTTAACTTAGCACCTTAAAACACCAAACATGCATCACTTCACAATTTCTATGGGATAGGAATTTGGGACCAGCTTGGTTGTGCAGCTTGGCTCTGGGACTCTCATAAGTTTGCGGTCAAGTTATCTGAAGTAATTATCTAAAAGCTTGACTAGAGCTGGAGAACCCATTCTAAGGTAGCTTACTCTTTGACTGTTGACAAAAGGCCTCAGTTCCCCGCTGGCTATTGTCAGAAGGCCCTGTTTCTTTGCCACACCAACCTCTCCACAGGTCCCCTTGTTTCCTCACAAAATGGCAGCTGGCTTCCCCTAGAGTGCGTGATCCAAATAACAGCAAGGCAGAGCCACAATGTCTTTTATGATCTAGTCTCAGAAGTCACATACCATCATTTCTGCCATATTCTCCTCGTCCCAGAGACTAACCCAGACACAATGTGACAGAGGTCATCAGAAGGGTACGAATACCAGGAAACAAGGATCACTGGGACCATCTGGGAAGCTGCTACTGTAAACCTAAATGTCCATTAACTGGTGAATAGGTAGACAAATTATGGCACATCTGTACAGCGGAACAGTAATCAGCAATAAAAAGGAACCAACTCCTGATAGAACAATCACAAATGCATTATGCTAAGTGAAAGAAGCTGGACCCTAAGAGCTACATAAAGTATGATTACGTTTATATGGCATTCTGAAAAAGGCAAAACCAAAGGGACACAAAATGGATCAGAGGTTGTCAGGGGTTTAGGAGGGGGCAGAAGACTGACTACAAAGGGACACGAGGAAATTTCTTTGAATGATAGAAATATTCTTTATTTGTGATGTGTTTGTTAAAATTCATAGAACTATGGGACTTGCCTGGCAGTCCAGTGGTTAAGACTCCGTACTTCCACTGCAGGGGGCTTGGGTTCGATCCCTGGTCAGGGAATTAAGATCCCACATGCCACGTGGTGTGGCCAAAATAATAAATAAATTAATTAATTAATTTTTTTTTTTTTTTGGTGATACGCGGGCCTCTCACTGTTGTGGCCTCTCCCGTTGCGGAGCACAGGCTCTGAACACGCAGGCTCAGCTGCCATGGCTCATGGGCCCAGCCACTCCACGGCATGTGGGATCTTCCCGGACCGGGGCACGAACCCGTGTCCCCTGCATTGGCAGGCGGACTCTCAACCACTGCGCCACCAGGGAAGCCCTAATTAATTAATTTTTTAAAATTAAAAACAAAAAAATTCATAGAACTATAAACACAAAAAGGGTGAGTTTTTCTGTATATCCCCAACTACTCATAAAAAGAGAGAGAAAAGAATCTTAAGGGGAAACAGAAGAGGCTTGAGTGGGAAGACACTACAGGAGACAACATGTAAATAGTAGAAGTTTCTGAGGGAAAAGTGACTACCAAATCAATAACATTATCATTAACATTACTCAAGCTAAAAAACTTTCTCTGAGCTTGATTCTACAGACTGAAAATACTCATCAAATTATAGGTTAGACAGATGAGAAAAGGTACACATGTATCCTGGCACATCCTGGCAAAACTCTTGAAGTCTAAGAATAAACAGAAAAAGCTTAAATGCTGCCAGAAAGAAAGAACAAGTTACTTAGAAAGTGAGAGACAGGCATAGCCTTCTTAGTTGCAACATGACAAAAAAGAAAATGGTAAAACAGGATCCACAAATTTTTGAGAGAAAAGGACTGCCACCCAAGAATTCTATCCCAACCAAGAGTAAAATAAAGTTATTTGGGTATATGTAATCACTCAGAAAATGTATCAACCACTTATCCTATCCAGAGAAATAGCAAAAAAAAAAAAAATGCTAACCAAATAACTGAATGATACCAGAGAGAGGGTAAAAAGAGAATTTATGAAGGACTTCCCTGGTGGTCCAGTGGGTAAGACTCTATGGTCCCAATGCAGGGGGCCCAGGTTCGATCCCTGGTCAGGGAACTAGATGCTACATGCATGCTGTAACTGAAGAGTCCGCATACTGCAACTAAGTCTGCATGCCACAACTAAAGATCCCGAGTGCCACAGCAATCACTGTACTGCAACTAAGACCTGGCACAGCCTAAGTAAATAAATAAATATTTAAAAAAAAAAAGAGACATGTGCAGTTAAACTGAAGCAGATACTAGTAAAGCAATTGAGAAGATATATAACAAATGAAAATCCAATTAGATTTATTTTAGAATTAAAATAAAGCATCTTAACAGAAAGAATATTAAAGTTAGTCCAGTGCACAAGAAAACTTTCAGCAGTTATTATGAACAGCATTTTTGTGTTGTTTTGTTTTACCTGGTTTGCAAGATGAGAGTGACCAAACAGCTTGTGACCCAATTTCCCGTACTGTTCCAGTCCTTTCCAACTGCTTAGGGTCAGCACCGGGAGGTGTCTTGTTTGGTGTGGTCATTTTAAAAATATTCTATGTAGAAAAAAAAAGTATCCACATTATACCCAGACCTGAGCATCTTTCTACAAAACATAAAAGTAAAAATTTAATAGCCAAATCGATCACTAATATATCCTAGATATTAATCATCTATTTCTCGAAAGCAGTTGACATAATCACTGTAATTAAAAACTCTTGGGAATTCAGTTTTTGTTTCTAAAATAGAACATATTATAACTTACAAGTTGTGCAAAGCAGCAGACTATAGTAGTCAAAGGGCACAGGATCAGGGTGTCAACTTCAGCCTTGCCTTGGGCTTTATTTCCTTTCCTGTCAAATGGGTTGATTTGATCTATACTCCTATAATGCTATGCAGTTGTATACCTCTATGAGTAAAAATTCCAATCCAAATGAAGTTTTTCCCTAGAAAAGTCATACTGAAATACTCTTATTCCAGGAATATGTAAATATTGGTCTACATTTTAAATAATCCGTTAAGTGATGCAGAGAAAAATCACATCTTCTCATTAGTTGTCAAAAGCTCCATTTATATGTGCTCTTACCATAGTACATAAAGTCAGAAAAATGCCTTTAAGGTCTAGAAGTGAATAACTGGCCTATTCTAAACCACAAGTTTACTTCATCTTTTGTTAATCTTGGTAGGCATATCCAAACGTGAAAAAAAAATAGTGGATTGTGAACAACATGTAAAACTGCTTCGGTAGTGCAAAGTTACAGCTATTGAACATCGTTATACGTAAATGCTGTTATAAACCTGTGCCAAAAGGTCTGTATACCATCTCCTTGACACCTTCTGAGTCAGATCTCAGTTGTTCCCTAACCTCCACACAAGCAGTTGATACTCTTTAAATAATAATAGACACTGGACTGCAAACTTTGGAAAGGCCTGAGGTTTAAACGCTCCATTAGCAATTTACTGAATAAATAAATGGATGAATGAATAGCTTCAATCGTAAAGTATTTGCCACCTGCAAGTTAAGTAAGGTCTGGGATGAGATGATTAAACCTGTGGCCACATTGCCAAATACCCAAAAATGTCAAATTGTCCAAAAAAATGGCCCATCTCTATTATTGGAGCAGAATTTAACTGCCGAACTTGGTACTGGACGCCACCAAGTGGATAAAGCACGGAACTCGGAGAAGAACGGGTTCGTGGCCACACCGTTCAGGAGCTGAGGCCAAGGAGAGAACGCCACCACGAGCAGTGTCTGGACCAGACTCCGTGGGTTCTGCTTGACACCTCTGCCCGAAGTGCGAGAATAGGCAGCGGCTAAGGATCCATTCCTGATCCACCAGCTTTGAGGAAATCGGGAGCGAAATAGGAGATTGACATTGGGGAAGAGAACCCGTCTGCTTAAGCTAGAACCATTCTCCACTTCGGGGAAAGCCCACGCACTTACAGCTCGCAGACCCGGCTTGCCGCCACTCAGGTTTTCAGGAACCGCTGCAGTTCCGCGCCACTCCCACTCAGCTTCCCAGGCCCGCCTCGCTTACCCAACAACGTCAATTGGGGTCGCAGCACAATGACGTCACTCTCCGCCGTCTCGCCCTACCTCCCTCCAGGGCTCCGCGCAGCGCGCCCTGTCGCGCAGGCGCACTACCTCCCTGTGGCATGCGTGAGGCGGCGGCTGGGCACCGCCATTTTGGCCAGTGGCCGTAGGAACACGTTGTGTGGCTGAGAAGTGAAAGCAAGAACTGATTTGGCCTCTGCGTTCCCCTCCGCAAGGGGAATCTGTTTCTCCAGGTACGTGAATAGCCTGGAAGGGTTTGGCCTTTAGCTGTAGTCTGCCACGGTCTACACACCGTAGGGACGTTCTCCCAGAGCCTTTGGTTAGGCCTCAGGTGGCGGCGGTGGAGACGGCAGCGGCGCGTGGCAGCCGGCTTGAGCGAGACAGCTGGAACCGCCGGAGCGCGGGCGCCGCCGAGAGCTGGGGACGCCTCGCGCTTCCCTCCAGCTGACTCGGCACTCTGCCACTGCGGCCCGCCACCCCCGCCAGGGGACCCGAAGATGGCCTTAGCTGCCATCCCCTCAGCGGTCCAGCCTCCAGTCCCCCCTTTCCCCCGCTCCTGCCCTAGGGCTGAACCTTACAGCCGCCTTCAGAACGCAGAGCGTCCCCTACTACCCCCACTCTTCCCCTGGCACCTTTGGAAGCCTTTTCTTCCACCGTTTGGGGATTGTGGAATGAGTGAATTATCTTTGCCGCCATGAAGTCGAATCCTGCTTGTCCACTCCCCGTCTGTAGACATGATGGCCAGACGTCACAGTGCTCACAGCAGCGTGTACTCTGCTGTAACCAGGGTTAGCTCAAATAATCTCCCAGGTGAACGCCTTTAACATTTCGGGTGCACTTTTATAGCACTTACCCCCTTGGTGACTTCTCCGTCTTCTCCTTTATCATATCTTAAACTCGTTGCGATCAGGTCTTTATTGAAAGGCCCTTTATTTTCCCTTCAGTGGTTCGTGCATTGCAGGAACGACGGCTAAAGCCGATTCCCACACCCCATAAACTACGCAAGCCCGTTTTCTCATTTTTTACGGTAAAATCGTAAGAGTGAGAAGTAGCCTTAAGAACAGTGTGTTTTGTTTTGCTTGAGGGTTTTTCGCCTTCTCTTGCACAGGACTGCTTACTAGGCATTTATGACAGTGGTATGTGTGTTGCAGTCCTCGGTACCTTTGTCCCTGATACTGAGAATATTCATTCTATACCATTTGCTTGACGATAATGCTTTGTCAGTGTTAATCAAGGGCTCTTACCTGTATCTGAACCAAAGAGTGTTGTTTTTGTTTTAGTGAAAAGACTTGTTCACCCCTATAAAAATTTTTTTTAGGAAGAATATTTAATATAATTGCTGGGGCGGGGTAAGAAGAAAGCAGTTATTAATTTAGTGTCCCTTTTAATTGTCTTCAATTTAAGATTCTGAAGTCAGAGTTGTGCACCACTCCCAACTTATATGTTTTATAAAATTAATGACCTGCAATAGCATAGGTTAGAATATCTCACATGACATAAGCATCATTCGTTAACAGCAACCTTTCAAATGTTTGAACAGGGTGTTAAAATAATTTTGGTCTTAGACTGCAGATGGTTTCCATATCTCACTTCCTTTTTTCCTCTCAGCTGGAATAATGACAGTGAAGGTCATTGAGTACCTATTTTTTAAATAAGTTTTTATATCTATCTATATATCTGTTTGTTTATTTATGGCTGAGTTGGGTCTTCGTTACTACGCGGGCTTTCTCTAGTTGCGGCGAGCAGGGGCTACTCTTTGTTGCGGTGCGCAGGCTTCTCATTGTGGTGGCTTCCCTTGTTGTGGAGCACGGGCTCTAGGCACGCGGGCTTGAGTGGTTGCAGCATGCAGGCTCAGTAGTTGTGGCTCGCCGGCTTAGTTGCTCCGCAGCATGTGGGATCTTCCTGCACCAGAGATCGAACCTGTGTCCCCTGCATTGGCAGGGGAATTCTTAACCACTGCGCCAGCAGGGAAGTCCCTTGAGTACCTATTTTGAGCACAGTTTTCAGATTTGAAATACCTTCAAGGAGTCAGTTACTACAGGCTTCCCCTCCAAGCTTTCATGTGCTATGTCTTCATTGAAAAAAAAAGGAGGGACTCTTTCTTGCCAATTCTTGAAACTAACGTAGAAATTTAATTAATAATAGTGTTTACACTGTTAATTAACAGTTCTACAAAGAATCTGTATTCATTTTTCTTAAATGTATTATAATTTATCACTTTTTTATATAAATCAGCTTATTAACCATCTCTGGTAGGTTTTTATTTTATAAAAATCACCTTTTATAGTCATTTGGTTTTTTAAATGGTTTGAAATAGTAGGTGAAACATTTTAGTAGTTTGGCAGAAATAAACTTTAATGTAAGCAGTTTCATTGATAAATCAATGAAGATTTATCCCCCATAGGGGAATTCATCATGCTCATTCACCATAATTAATATGGTGTCCAGTTTTATTTTAATAGCTAACTAAAGAGTCTTCAGTTTCTAGGGAGTTGGCACTTCCAGAATGATAGCTTTTTTGTAGCAGTTCAAAAGTCATTTATTTTTTTCTTGTTCTAATCTTTAGGAGGCCTGCCTGGACCAATTTCTAAAGGTTATAAAGGGGTAAAGTGAACCTATCAGCGTAACTGTTTATTACATAAAATTTTAGTCACCTTTTGGGTGATTTTTTTTTTCCAATAATATACTTTAGTGGATAACTGTCACTGTAAAATATTGGTAACTTGCAAGACTCCTGAAGTTGTTATAACCTACAGGAAAATGATTTACTATGTCTAAATTCATTTTCTCATTTCATTCAGCGGAAATGTTTGAGCTCCTACTATGTGGTAGGCACTGGTCCAGCCACTGGGATAAACAGACAGACAAAAATTCCTGCACTCATGATGGAGTACCTTCTGCTTGGAGAGGGAAAAATATTGTCTGTGTGTAGAGAGAGAATATATAAATGCATATATATATATACATACACACAGTAAACGTGTACATATACCATATATGCACATATATATGAAATATATACTATGTCATATAGTAGAAAGAGCTAAGGAGAAGAATAAAACAAGAGAGTTTTATATTTTTTGGTAATATAGCTAGAGAAGGCTCACTGAGAATAAACTTTAAAGACTTGAAGGAGTGAGCCATGTGACTCACTAGGGGAAATAGCATTATAGGCAGAGGGAGCAGAAAGGCCAAGACCCTGAAGCAAAGATTGACAACCATTTGCTTTAGCCATGTGAAAAACAGTGATAACCTGACAAGTTGTTTTGATAGAATGAGGGGCACTAAAGGCTGGAATGGATTCCAGAGAAAATACCTAGAAAGAAATTTGAAGCACTGACTATAGGCAACTCTTTTACGTAGTCTCGCTATAAAAGGAAGGAGAAATGAAGCAATGGAGGAAGATGGGGTCAGATAATGTAGTGTTTGAATGCTGATGGGAATAAGCCAGTGGAAAGAATAGTTGATGATGTGAAAGACATGAGAGAGAATTGTTGGAACATTCTCCTTAGCAGATATCTTTTAGTTTGCAAAGGGACTTAGCTATGGAAATACATATAGTATGGTTGCTGGTTGGCATAGTTTCACTTGAGATGATACTAGTCAGCATGGTTTTGTTTTTTCTCTTCCCATTTTCTGCTGCATGTGTGCAGGTGAAGAGTTGTGCTTAACCAGGATTATAGATGAGGGTGTAAGTGATTGACAACGGAATTTTAGGTGGGTACAGAGATACAAAGATACAAAAGGCTGAAGGACAGTGGAAATGTGGTAGAATTGAGAGATAATGTTAGGTCTGAGGAATGGGGGAGTTCAAGGGGTTGTTGGATTGTTGTGTATGAGAGAGGTGAACTGAAAAGATAGGGATGGTGGTTGGAGAATGGGGTGTTTGAAAGGTAGGTTATGGAAAAAACGCAGTTATTTGTAATGACAAGGTGAAGGATTTGACCAAAGGAATGAGTGGCTATGGTAGGGTGAAAGACAAGATCACTAGAGGAGAGAGGTTAATGAACTGAGATGACAGGCTGTTAATAGAAGGATCATCTATGAACATATTAAAATCACCAAGAGTTATGACAAGAGTTGTTAGAGTGAACATTAGCTAAGGGCCGAAATTTCAAAGAATGGGAGAGAGTGATCTGATGGTCGGTAAATGACTAAAGCGGATGGATGACCTAAGAGGCAAAAGTGGCTGTTTTTAGTGAGGAGAGAGAATCGTCTGGGAGCGGTACTGAGGAGCAAGATCTTTTATTCCCCTCCAAGCCTAATGATATTGAGGGGTTATGAGAAGGACTGGAGAGTTCTATAAGAGGAAGCAGTCTGTCAAGAAAAATCTAGATAGAGGATCACAGTCATTGATAGAAAAAGCCAACAGAATGTCTTTGTTGGTCAATAATCTTTTGGCTTCAGGTTCTTTCATTACATATTGGAATAAACCGGAGTAGTAAGGCACTTTTTCGAATTACTTACTTTAATCACATTCTAAGAAAATTAATGTCAATCACTAAGCCCAATATTAAAAAAGATTAAGTTAACTTTGACCTCAACTACATAATTGATGGTGCTGTTAAATATCAAGACTTTAAAAAGCTCCAAAAGTGAGTATATACATATAGTTACTTGGTCTCCTTTTCATTTCAGTGCCGTTAACATAAAATTCATCATGGCCATATTGTAAATTCCCAGGTAAAGCAGTTTTTACTTTTTCCAGTTGACCAACATGATGGTTACACCCTTAATAATTATTTGCCATTTCCATCAGTAGTGCATTGTAGTCAGATGGCTAAGCCATGAAGTGATGCTTAGTTTGAGGGAGGAAGTAAACACCTTTATCATATGTATGTTTTCATGTCAAGTCTTACTATTCTGTTTCATTGGTCTGTGTTCATACACTGGTATCAGCATCGATTTCTGAGGCCTTATATCATTTTTTTCATATGTCAAGTGTAGGTTCCCTCTTCCCCCTTGCTCTTTTCCATTTTCCTGGCTATTAATACTTTTCTTTTTGTATAAGAGCTTTAGATTTGATTTGTCTGATTCAGTTTTTTTTTTTCTCCTTGAGATTGGATTAAATATATAAATTCAGGGAAGGTTGAAATCTCTGATATTGACTATTCTTTATTGTGAAAACTGAGACAGCATGTCATTCTACTTGTTCAGGTCTTTTGTGTCTTTCAGTGGTATTTTGAAAGTTTCCGCACATGTGTATATATATCTTGTTAAGTTGATCCCTAGATCTTTTCTTTTTTCTGACTGTTGAAAGTGGTATTTTTTCCTTCATTATATAAATCTTCTGATGAATGGACTATATGTAAAATTTTGTTTTTCCAGCCTTACCAAATTATTTTATTGCTTTTACTAGTTTTTTTTAAACTAGTTCCAGGTATTAATATCTGAATATAGTGATAACTTATCTCCTCCCGTCTAACTTTTTATGCCTCTGACTTATTTCTCTTAACTAATTGCATTGACTATGCCATAATTTTGTTAATTTTTCTTTAATAGAGGAACTGGATATTGTTACTTCCTTAGAATTATGGCGGATAAATTAACAAGAATTGCTATTGTCAACCATGACAAATGTAAACCTAAGAAGTGTCGGCAGGAGTGCAAAAAGAGTTGCCCTGTGGTTCGAATGGGTAAGCTGTTCTGTGGATCATTTAAGGATAAGAGAAGGTTTTAAAAGGAATACACTGTCTTTATGGTTCTCTAGGCTTTAGTATATACTTTTCTCCCCCGTTAGTTTCTTTAAAATGTAAAAATAAGACCAGATTTTGTTCTAAATTTCTTTTAATGCTTTGTGACTAAATGATCCTGTTTAAGTTCATTGAATACAAAATCAAACCAGAGTTCAAATTACTGAGATTCTTACTGTCCTAAAAATCCTATGGTTACTTTAAGTCATGAAGAAAGGACTGCCAAGATGTTTGTATTGATATTTGATAGTATTCTCCTTAAAAAAAAAAAAAAAAAAAGCTTAATATGAATGACTATTCATGAGGTTTTGCTATATTTTCAAGAGTAAATAAATTTATGACCATTCAGAATTGATGACTTGTTGGTCGTCTTTAAGGGCTAAACTAAATAATTTTTACTTTAAATATACTAGTGAGGTATAAGCTTACTAAATCTTAAAAGGAAATTTAGATGTCATGTGTTACAGTCTACCATGCTATTCAGAAATTCCATTATTAATATCCCTAATGCCAGGTTTAATTTTGTTTGTGTATTAGATGTCCACATACCTTTGGGGAGCTTCCCTGATTTAGCTAACGTATTTCATTCCCTTATCTGGTGTACATTACCATTTTCAAGGCATATTTTATGGATTATATATTCAGGTCAGTCAGCTTAAAAGTAAAGCTGTTTTAGAATCTGCTGTATTTTTATTAGCATATTTTCTTCCCGTAGTAGATTAAACAAATAAGCATATTAGAGTCATCTCTGCCTTGCCTGACAAGAGTATTCATATAAGTAGTTAAGTTCAGTAATCTATCCAAAGCACTGATTTATATTTCTTTCTGTGGCCTTTCTTTTTGAAAACTTGATTCTGTATGGAAATTTGGAACCAGAATTGCCGAAATAACAGTGTTCAGAAAATTAGAACATCAGAAGAAATGACTTAATTCTATCTTTTCCTTTGCCAGGAAAATTATGCATAGAGGTTGTCCCCCAGAGCAAAATAGCATGGATTTCTGAAACTCTTTGTATTGGTTGTGGTATTTGTATTAAAGTAAGTGATATTTTATTTATTGGATCAAATTTGTAACCTAAAAATGAAATCTAAAACTTCTGAGTACATTATAACTATTTTTAGAGCCAAATATAAAACATTGAATAAAGAATACAAATTCAGAAAAATAGTTTTCTTATATCAATATTATTATTGCTTTTTCAATTAATTAACCACCCCACTTAACAGTTATCCTTAAAAAATAATAATAAAAGTTACGCAAACTTCGTAAAGCCATTTCCAACCAAAATTAATTTTTTTTCACCCTTTTATGAGAAGGACATTCTCCAAGTCTTTACCAGAACTTTTTTGAAATATAAAAAATATGAGTCATATTACATACATTTTTTTCAAGTCTGTGTTTAATTTTATTTTTAAAATTTATTTATTTATTTATTTGGCTGTGCCGGGTCTTAGTTGTGGCTCAAGGGCTCCTTAGTTGTGGCATGCACGTGGGGTCCGGTTCCCTGGCCAGGGAACGAACCTGGGCCTCCTGCATTGGGAGCGCAGAGTCTTAACCACTGCGCCACCAGGGAAGTCCCTGTGTTTAATTTAAAATTCACACTTTTTTTTTTTGGGGGGGGGGTACACGGGCCTCTCACTGTTGTGGCCTCTCCCGTTGCGGAGCACAGGCTCCGGACGTGCAGGCTCAGCGGCCATAGCTCACGGGCCCAGCCGCTCTGCGGCATGTGGGATCTTCCTGGACCGGGGCATGAACCTGTGTCCCCTGCATCGGCAGGTGGACTCTCAACCACTGCACCACCAGGGAAGCCCCTAAATTCACACTTTTAAATAAAAATGGACACAGCCAAAAATTTTTTTAATTTAACCTAATCCTTAAGTACTGCTTTTGCTGTGTTATACATTCTTCTATTGTTGGATTTATCCCAATAGTGTAATTTTTCAAAATACCTCAGTTTTTGTTATACTGAATGGTTTGAATAGGGTATTTTACTAAAGAATGATGGATTTCCAACTTTAGTTCATAAAAGATATTTAGGAGCCAGTGTATAAAGTTCTTAAATTATTTTTATTTACAGATAATATATTTTAGAAAGGAGATTTCCCAAAATATGGATACCATCTGTTATTTTTTCTAATAAGGTTTGTGTATTTTACATTGGTTTCTGAATCCTCGGTTAAGTATCCAGAAGTACCAGGCTTGTTACCTGAAAGCGTTTTTTTCTTGTTATTAAAATATAAGCAGGAGATATTTCTTCCAGCAAATACTTACTAATCTTTTATTATTTGCCTGCCAGTGTTTTGGGTGGTGGAAATCTTATTTTGAACAGTATATTCGATTTTATTTTCTTTCCTCACTTCTATAAAAAAATGAGATTCCAGAATTTGGGGTATGCAGTTCAGTGGCTGAAAAGAAACTGATGTGATGAATTGTTTGCGGGGGGCGGGTAGTGTATACCCCCTGAACACTAAGATACTTGTAATGCACCACATATATGAGCAATATGGCTATTTTTTTCTTTGTAGATTAAGAGAAGTTTAAATTACTTGCAGCCTGTAAGCATTTTATGTACATTGATGGAGTAATAGAGGATTCTGTAAATGGAGGTAATTCCGTTTGCAGAAAAAATCTCGTGTAAAGAATTAATAATTTTTTTTAGAGGTTGGTGATTATTTTGCTAGAAAACAAAGAGTGTTGTTCTTTAAGCCTCTATGTTCTTGTAGCTTAGGAAATGGGAATTCCCTGAAATCTTTATATACAGAGACTTGAATTAGTCCCCTGAGCTCATTCAACAGTTCTGCTGAACAGATTTCTAATCTGAGGTTATACTCTTTGGTTGTACCTTTATAGTCATCTGTACTGCTGAGAAATTTTTCTAGCCACGTTACCACTCTTAAATCACCTTCCATTTCTTGCCATTCTTGTTCCTTGGGCATTTATTTGATTGATTGTCACTTATTGTTTGAATAAGTTTTTCTATGAGGTTTTTTATGTGAATTTTCTCAATTGGAATATGAAGTATCTTTTTCATATGGGATGGTTACAAATCACAATGGAAAGACGTTAGTCCTTGCTCTGTGCAAATACTATGCTAGCTGTTGTTGGGACATAAGTAGACCAAGAAAGGTACAATCCATGACCTTAAAGGACTTTACAAGGTAGAAATGGAAGCATACAGAGACAGGGAGAAGAAGATAAGGGGAAGGCGTTTCTCATTGACTGAATATGGAACTGTATGCTTAATAACCGTGTTTTATCTTGCTCTTAACCTTCTCATACAAAAGCTTCCAGTTCTGTAAGGTTTTGCAGTAAGTATTAAACACATTAAATGTCCAGGATTATACCAGTCACTAGGGGGAATGCAGAATTATTAGATATGATTCTTGCCTTCAAGGAACTTAACTTTTTTAAGCAAAGGATAGGAAATGAAACAATACTTTACGTCTATGTGAAACTCCCACTTTTGGAAGATAAATTATAAAAATTTCTTCATCTGTTCATTTTAGTCATGCCTATATTTCTAAGAATTAACAGAAAACTAATTCTTTAAATAACAGAAGTGCCCCTTTGGTGCCTTATCAATTGTCAATTTACCAAGCAACTTGGAAAAAGAAACAACACATCGATACTGTGCCAACGCATTCAAGCTTCACAGGTATATTTCCAAGTCAACATTCTTCTTTATTTCAGTCAAGAGTAAATCCATTTGGAATTTTCAGAGAAATAACAAAAATGGAAAAAAAGTGGTATTAACTTTTACATCCACTAAAGCAAAATACAGTATTATAACATTATGCAGAATCATACTGTATATGTCAGTGGTTCATTCTAGCTAACATTAAAATTACCTGAGGGTCTTTTTAAAACTACTAATGCCCAGGTAATTTCAGCCCAGTTGAATTACATCTTATCTCTGGATGTACAGTCTGGACTTAGTAAGTTGAAAAGGCTCCCAGTGATTCTAATATACAGTTGGGGGTGAGAATCACTGTTGTTAATAATATCCTTATCCCCAGAATACTTTTAAGGGAACTCATCTTGATTTTATTTATCTATTAATCTCGTAATCTACAGAGAATATTACTCTGGACTTCGACATATATTGTTAATGACGCATTCTTTGAGGTTTTTAATCTGCTGAACACTAATATTTTGAATCTAGGAGTCTAGATTTAACTAATAAAAGGGTATTTCTCAACCTGTCAGCTTTAAGGGGCCTACTGCAGCAGGGAGAATGAGTGGAATATTTCTGGTTGATGTGGCACTTCTCTCCTTGTAAGTAAATGGCAGGCCAAAAAAAAGAAAGACAGTGTGAGGTTGTACCTGCTGTGCAATTTTCTACCAAACCATTTTATTATACATTAAAACTGAGCCTTATCTGGAAAGAAAAATTGTTACTTTAGAATAGACTTTGAGTGAAAGTTGAATAAATAAAATTTGGAGTAATGTTAGTCATGGATGCATTCCTAACAACAGTTTAAGTTAATCTTGGCTGCTGTTTTTTCCTAATAGCCAGTAATATCTGGCATATATCTCTTTTGTCTTATTAATGAATGTGTGTGGAGTGCAAGCGCATTAAAATACATCATTCTGGTATTACGTCACTTTTTCTACATAAGTCTGAGTTGTCTTATTATTTTTGTACACTTATGACAGGTTGCCCATTCCTCGTCCAGGTGAAGTTTTGGGATTAGTTGGAACTAATGGTATTGGAAAGTCAACTGCTTTAAAAATTTTAGCAGGAAAGCAAAAGCCAAACCTTGGAAAATATGATGTATGTATTACCACCTTATAAAAATGAATATCTTGGTTCAGTTTTATGAGGCTATAAAGGAGAGAGTATGTGTGATTTTATTTTTTAATGTTCTTATTTTCAAGATTATTTGTGGAATTAATGCTGAGAAACTATAAATGAAACTCCTTTTTAGGTAAAATCTGTTAATGCTGCTTAATTGATAATTCTGAGCTTTCATAAACTGTTATGAGTTGGTGTTTTCTTGATTTGAAATTAAATCCACCTCTAATATTATCTTAGAAGCAGAGGTATTCTGTTTGGATATGTGGTCTATTTTGTATAACATTCATCCTCTTTGCAACTGTATTATTAAATTCAGGTAATTATACATATATTTCTAGGACCCACCTGATTGGCAAGAAATTTTGACTTACTTCCGTGGATCTGAATTGCAGAATTACTTTACCAAGATTCTTGAAGATGACCTAAAAGCCATTATCAAACCTCAGTATGTAGACCAGATTCCCAAGGCTGCAAAGGTCAGTTGCTTTTTAGGAGAAATTTAGTGGGTATTACAGATTTTGGTGGACATATAAAAGATAAAGTAAACTTGTTTTATTTTGTGACTCTTTTTAATAGTGAGGGAATTTTAGTATTGAAGGAAAATAATACTATTTCTGATATATTATGGCAGGGGACAGTGGGGTGTATTTTGGACCGAAAAGATGAAACAAAGACACAAGCAATTGTATGTCAGCAGCTTGGTAAGTGTTTATTTTGTGTATGTGTTTTAATAGGCCCTGAACTTAACTCATAAAGATAGGTATCTTTATATGGATTACTGAAATAAATGGAAAAATCTCTAGTAGTTGTCGTATTTTCAACAGAAACATTCAAACAGAGAATGACTTGCAATATACATTTTACCTTGAAGAGGTAAAATAAAATAACATTGAACACAATGCCTCTATGTTCTTTGTAGATTTAACCCATCTAAAAGAACGCAATGTTGAAGATCTTTCAGGAGGAGAGTTGCAGAGATTTGCCTGTGCTGTCGTTTGTATACAGAAAGCTGATATGTAGGTTACTTTATACTTTTTGTAAATCTTATCCCTACTTTAGAGTTTTTGTTTATAATGCTGCTAATAGAGCAGTGGTTTGAGAGAAATTAATAGGAAGAGTATCTAATGTTTTAACTTTGAGGTCAGATGTGGAAGCAATTTGTGCATCCATTGCCCATTTCCCTGTTATTCCATCAGGGGTAAAAAATTCATTTAGGTAAATACCTTACAACTTATGGGTTCTGGAGCTCTTTAATCTGAAGTCAGCTGTTTATTTTGTAAACTCTCTTTATACATAAGAAGGACATTTTTTTAAGATGAAGCTCTCCTACCAGGCCGGCAAGGTTTTCCATAGCTCAAGTGGAAAATCAGGTTTTTTAGGTTATCCTAAATCAGGGTGGCTTGCCATGTGAGAGAGAAGAAGGAAGTGAAAAAGGCGAGTTTCCTTTCTACCTTTTAATGCCTCTCTTCTCCCAGATAGTTTTTGCTGTCGTCTTTTTCCATACTTCTACTCTGGCATCCAATGCAGGCTAGTTTTTCTCCATAAAGTATTCTGTAATTCTGGGCAGACCCTTCCTTTCCAAAGACTCTGTTTGCTTTAGTGCAACTGACTTTAGCCAATTAAGAGAGCCCTCTGAATTACTTTGGAATATATCAGAATATTTTTCATGAGGAGATAACAGTTTGTAAGTTAGCCTAATCTAGGAGTCTCTCCCCAGACTTGATATGCAGTCCTGCCTTTCGTAATTTATTTTCTTCCTTCTACTTCTGAACAGAATACAAAAATTTTTACCGTTATGGGGTGGGCTCCTCAGTATTATAAGGGGATTTTTGTTGTTGTTAAATCAGAAACTATATCTCAGTGCTTTAAAATAACATGCAAGATAGAATTTTATCATACTTGCTTTCAAATTATTATGTTTGCTTTTTTTTTCATAGTTTCATGTTTGATGAACCTTCTAGTTACCTAGATGTCAAGCAGCGTTTAAAGGCTGCTATTACTATACGATCTCTAATAAATCCAGATAGGTAAGTACAGATTTGGTATATGCCTGTGCTGTTTTGTTTGAGGACTTTCACAGATTTCTAAAGTTTAAACACTGGGACCATCAATGTCACATATATGTGCGTGTTTTCCATCTTGGTTTTTGGAGCTATCCCTTGAACTTACCTTCCTCTATCTAGAAGAGAGATTCTTAATGCAAGATCCATTTACTACCATACCTGTTTCCAGGGAGCCTAAGAATACTCTGTAGTGATATGCAAATTTTGGCATATATGTATGGATTTCTGGGAAGCAGATCCTTAACTTTTACCAGATCCTCAAATGGGTATGTCACTCATACACACAATTTTAGAACAGAGTAATTCCGGTTTCCCAGGTCTTACTGAGCACAAGGGAGGTCTTAAAAACTTCTGTTAAGTAATCACAACGTCCTGTATTTGTAGGGTGCTTTTGTAGTTTGCAGAGTTTTTATATCCATTATCTCATTTGCGCCTTAGTAATCTTGTAAGTAAGAATCTTTAGGTGGTATTCCCATTTTGCAGATGAAGATGTTTTAAGGTCAGAAAAGCTAGTTATTTCTAGGTTTCCAATTTATGATATGGCAAGAACCCAGGGCTTTTTTCTGTTCCTCTCTTTAGTAGCTGATTTAATTCATAGCTGATCTTACAACAGAGCAAGAGAAATCCCTAGGGATCAAAAAACCAAAGAGAGAACTGTAAATTACAGGGGAAAAACAAGGATGGCTTTCTTGAGGGGACGTTGCTTGTCTCTGTAGTAAGTCTTGAGCTTTAACAGCCACTTGTGGGCAAGAAGCAAGGCCTTGTATTGAATTATCACACAAAATGCCGGGACTCTCAAACGACTGCTTTCTCAGCAAAAGAGCAAACACAGGAGGATGTCAAGGAAACATACACCTGTCACTCACTGAGATCCTTGGAAATGGAGGGCTGGCTCCCCTTCAGATCTCTTTAGGGACTGGCAGCTCACATGGATATGGAATTGAAATTTATGTGATCAGGGGAGTCTAAGAACCATCCATGTTAAGAAAGTAACATAACAAGAGGGCCCTAGAATCTTTAGTTCTGTGGTACCTAGATGAAGCAAATATAAAACCACTCTGGAAGCATATGCCCTCAACCCTGGTCACACAGGATTTCTACAGGTAAAGACTCAAGAGCTTTAAGCCCAGGGTTATAAATGATAGGAGGAAACTGTCTACAAATGAGTCAGTAGACACAACAAACAGCAGGATTTAGACTTTCAGGAACTTCGAGTGACATTCTCAAAGAGACTGTAAAATAATATTTAAAATAATTTAAAACATGAAGATTTAAAACTAAGAATATGATACTACAAAAAAGCAACAGGTAAATGTTTAAAAAACCCAAACAAATCTAGAAATTAAAAATATAGTCATGACATTGAAAACTCACTGGACAGATTAGACAGGTTAGGTACAACAGAAAAGAGTGTGAGAAACTTGAAAAGTTGGTCTGAGCAAGCTACCAGGATACAGCAGAGAGAGAATAAGATTGAAATACAGAAGGGAGGTTCAGAGACATGGAGAATGGGATAAGAGAGAATAGAATGAGAAGATGATTTACATATGTCTTAATAGGAGTCTGAAAAATAAAGCTATGAAAAGGTCATGGCTGGGTATTTTCCAGAATTGGAAAACTTGACTCCATAGATTCAAGGAGCAAATGATCCATGTACATACCTTGAAGTAAAACTTGGAATATCAGTGATAAAGAGACAGTCTTAGTTGAGCCAAAGCGTAGCCATAATTTTCACTTCATTCTTAGACCAGGGCATTATGATAGCCTCTTTGGGGGAAGTAAGAGTATAAAATGTCCCAATATTCAGGGACTTCAGGATAAGGTAAATTAAAGAATACATAAGCAGTCAAGTCAGTAGTTCTCAACCCTAATACCTTTTTATAAAACATTTTTATATTCCTTTGTTTTACTGAAATGAATATCATAGATATTATCTACATTTACACATAATTTTTTTAATACTATATAATGCTTTAACCATAATGAAAAAGCTAAAAGGATAATAATTTACAACCAGGTGACATGTATTTCAATATTCAGCCAAATCACTACATTCTATATTATGAGAGGGCAGTAACCATAGTTGCAAAAGGGATAACATGCCAAAACAGGTTAGATTGACAAAGTGAAGAAAATGATTGTTAGATTTTCTCAGATGTGCTGGGTCTCATTTTTATGGGTATAGGGTCAAAATAATTTCTTTGTAGTGATAGACTGATAATAAAAAGTTACAGGAAGTATATCTGCATCCTGAAATTCTACAACATATCAAGGCATACATTCAGTCTTTAATGCTGTAAAAAGATTCTGAAGATCATATCCTCCGATAAACAACAAGAAATAGAGGATGGATTAGAGAGGGGAACAGTAATGCGAGAGGAAGATTAAAAACCAACAGATAACCCAAAATTAAGTGTAGGGTGTAAATTTTCATAGCATACATTTCTCATGTTGCAGATTATTGTTTCTTCCCAAACCCTCAGAAAATTAGAGTGGCTCTCCTAAATCTTTTTTAACATTTTGGACTTCTGCATAAGCTCCATTTGAAAGTAGGGAAGGCAGGAGGTGTGACTTATTTTTTTCTTCTTTTCAAAGCACATTAAAAGCCACTAGATAATAACTATGCTGCCTTATACTTGGCCTTGAAGATTTTAATGGTAAAAAAGCAGAGAATTATTCCAGATAATGGAACATTGCCAATAAAGATACCAAGGCAGGATAAATATTGGCCCACTTGGGTGATTTGCCATTTTTATTGATGCTCACCACATTCAACAGTGGGCAAAAGTTTATTTGCATATTAAGAAGGGTGTTCCTACTAGAGGTAGAATTGGAGGTGAACCATGAAAGGGTTATGTAGAATTTCAGCAGGTGAGGATTTTAGGCAGGATTTTAGACCATTGAAATGATAGACCACCCTTAGACACACAGGGATAGAAGGGTAGATTATTCAGGAAACAAGCAAAGAGCCATTTTTCAGTGTGTCCTATATATAAATGAAATAAAAGAAATACAGATGCTGTGGTTCAGTTGACCAATTATTCGACTTTACAATATTGTGAAAGCAATACACATTCAGTAGAAACTGTACTTCAAATTTTGAATTTTGATATTTTCCCGGTCTGGCGATAGGCAGTACGATATTATCTTCTGATGCTGGGCAATGACAGCAAGCCACAGCTTCAAGTCAGCCACATGAGCACGAGGGTAAACAGCTGGTACCCTTACAACCATTCTGTTTTTCACTTTCAGTACAGTATTCAATACATTACGTGAGATACTCAACACTTTATTATAAAATAGGCTTTATGTTACATGATTTTGCCCAACTGTAGGCTAATATAAGTGTTCTGAGCACATTTCAGGTAGGCTAGGCTAAGTATGATGTTTGTTAGATTAGGCGTATTAAATGCATTTTCAAATTACGATGGGTTTATCAGGTGTAACCTTATAAATTGAGGAAGATCTATAGTAGCTAAAGTTTTGGAAGGTCTTAAAGTCTGAAGATGTTATGTGTTTCATTTGGAACTGAGAGCCACATCTGGGGACCTGAAGAAAATGAGGTTTGTTAAAAGCCTATAACAATATTGATAGAAATGAGAGCCTGAATTAGAATCTAGATAGAGAAAGAAAAGAATGAATTAGACATGCTTGACAATTTAAACAATATATGATTGCAAATAAAATTGAGTCTTTTTTTTATGGGAGTAGTGATTCCATCAATAAAAATATGGCTGGTTAGTTTTTATTTGTACAGGAAGCTGATAAATTAGAATTTTATATAAAGCAGAAACTAACACACCATTGTAAAGCAATTATACTCCAATAAAGATGTTTAAAAAAAAAAGAATTTTAGGTGTCTGTAGGACATTGCTTTTTGAACATCTTGAGCTAAGTTGAATAGGAATAAGATGTGTAAAAGCTTTATGATTATTATTTGCCTAATAGTTTCTATACTAGCAATACATTTTTCTTACCACTTGAAAAGTCATGTCATAGCCCATCCCGTTTATAAAGTGCTCCAGTACACACACTAACCTATTTTCTTTCTTACCGTCACTAGATTTTTATTACCTGTAAAAACATTTTGCTAACGTAGTGTTTTTTGGTATTGTTTCATATCTATTCCTTGTCTCCACAACTGAAGTGAAAATTCTCAGGTTGAGGATTCTGTTGTATTCTCTGTGCATTCCTTACTACAGCTAGCATGAGACAGGACAAGTAGAAGGGTTTAATGCATAAATTGAAGAGCATAATAAACAGTTTAGAATAGGTCTGATTTAAATCTATTATAATTGTTTCTGCTTTGTAAAGTTTATTTTAAAGTTTATTAACAAAACATTTATTTCATTCATACACTATTTCATGTTAACTCTTTTCTTTTAGTTTAAGAAAACAATTTGAAATATGAACGTTAATAATGAGTCTTAAAGAAAATGTTTTATAACTTAAGCTTAATGTGGTCTTTACGGTTAATTTTTTAAAAATATATCTGTCTTCCTGAAATTTACACTGTAGTTTTTTAAAAAACTATGTAAAAGTTTTCATTATAATTAAATATTTTAATTATATATATTATATTACATTTTAAAATAAAAAATCTATATTGATTTTCAGATATATCATTGTGGTGGAGCATGATCTAAGTGTATTAGACTATCTCTCTGACTTCATCTGCTGTTTATATGGCGTACCAAGTGCTTATGGTGTTGTCACTATGCCTTTTAGTGTAAGAGAAGGTAACTTGAAAAACTTTTCACAATGCTGTATTCTCTTTCACTCTAATGCTTAGAAAATGTATTGCTGTTGATGCTAAGTAGTTAAGTGTTGCTGTCATATTACTTATCCAAAACTCTGGCCTTAAGGAATTTAATCTCACAATAGAATATACATATATAAGGTTATATACATCAGTTGTTAAACATAACCTATGTCTTTTTGTAGAAGTTTTTGTTGTGGGTAAAAATGCTCTATCACTTTCACTATTTATTTGCTACATTAAAAGTTTCTTTTATATTTTGGCCTCTGCAGCATCACTGTACTACTTGTCATGTTCAGCTTTATCTTTGACGGGCCAATACCAGTAGGAAAACTCTTAAAATTGATTTAGTGCTCATCTTGTTTTCATGTTTCAAATTTATCTGTATCCTAAGTTTGTGAAACTAAGACTATACAAAAGTCTAATAAGATAGTTAAGTATATTATAGTCTAGTAAGTGACTAAAATTCTAATAAAATAGCTTAGTAAGTGTATTTTCACTTATTCCTTCTACTTTCAGGAAAGAGGGACTCTCTGGTCTGTTTTCCATGTCTCTTCCCTAAGCAAGTTAGGCAAAAGTAAAAACTAGCCTACCACTAAGTGGCTCTTGAAACAGAATCAGTGCACTCTCTACCTCATACACCTTCTTCCTTTTAATTTCTTTCTTAATTGCTTCCTCATTCCTATTTTTACTTTTTTACATTTCTTCTCTCCAGCTATGCCTTAAGCTGGCAATCTAGAACACCTAAAAGAACTACTTAGTCCATATCTTGAAAAAATACCATATTCTACAAGAATAAGTATTCATGTAGCCTTATAGCTCCCTAGGTTGAACAGGCTCTTTTTTTTTTTTTAAAGCTGTCTCTTCAAAGAGATTGCTTTTGAGTTACCTAAGAAACTTTTGGAGAAAGAAATTATATTGCATCATACTCTGCATAAAAAGGCAGTGGTATCTTTTAATTTATAAAAAGTGTATAAATAGTTTAAGATGTGGGGAAGGAATTGCTCTCACGTCCCTATCTATACATTTGAGATAGGTAGGTATTTTAAGGGAAAATTTGTGAGATTTCCCAGTTTTCTTTCCAGTAGTCTTAAGAGATGATATCAGAAGCAATTAATGTTTTATTCTCCTCAGTTAGCAAGTATTTATTGAATGCCTACTCTGCCTAAAGTAGTTCTAGAATCGCATTGATGATAATGACATGGGTACCTGGCAATCACTTTTCATAATTCCATTTATAGATGCCATGTCTAAAGCCTATGCCAAGAAGTAGTTCCTGGTGAGGTTTTTAATGTACCCTATCTGTTAAAACAATTCAAGTAACAAACTGCACTTAATCTTTCTGCTTTCCTTTAATATACTGAAATTAACACATTATATGTAAAAGCTCTTTATGAATTGTAAAGGAATTTTTGCTTGAACTCATTTTTAAATTGGCAAGAGAGACATTGCAGTATTAATGTATAAAGCTGACTTGTTAGTGTTTTTTCCACAGTCACTTCTCTGAGCTTTCATTTTCTTACCTGGTGAATTAGGCACTTGGACTAAATGGCCACTAAGTTTCCTTCAAGTTTATATTTTTATTTAATTTCTGGTTTTAATCTTTTTAACCCCACATTTGTAATTTTTAAATAGTTTAAGATATAAAAATGCTAATTTGGGCAGAACAAACATCTATTTATTCTGTCAATAAATATTTGTTGAACACCTGCGTTCTAGGCTGAAAAGGCCTAGATGTGGTTCTTAATTGCAGATGACATGAATAATATCCTTAGACTTTCTTTCAAGACCTTCTGGAACTTCACCTACTGTCCTTCTCTTATAAATAGTAAACACTTTAAAAACAGATCTTTTCACTGTTTCCCAAATAATCCACTTTTCCATTTCTGTGCACCTGCCATTGTGGTTCTTAACAGCTGCAGCATGGAGGAATTTTCATGTACAGTATGTTAGTTTACTTTCAGTTATTAAAATCTGTTTAGATAATGGTGTTTTTGTACAGTGAAGCCAAAAAAAAGGTTAATGAAATAGTTTGTTATTATAAATTTCTTTCAAACCTGGGAAGTTAATCTGAAAACAAATGCAGTAAATCATAACTTGAACGTATGGTTATGTCTCCCATGAAAATGAATATTCGTAACTTAAATCATCTTTAAAAAATTATTGCTCTAACTATTTTAATTTATTTTATGTCAATCTGAAAATATTCCATTTTACCTACTTATCATTTTGTAGAGAAAAATTACAATTTTTTATTTTAAAATACAGAAGAAATGGCATCATAGGCTTTCACATAAAATCTGATGGAAAAAATCTTACAAAAATCACGTAATAATGAAAAGTTATGCTTTGTGTATATAGGCATACATGAATTACTTAAACTTGGCATTAGGTACATGAAACACTGTTGTCACACTGCATGCTATAAATCCACAGAAATTTAAATCTATGCATAGATTGCTCACAAGAGAGCCTAGGGTTTTGGCTTTTACATGATCATTTATTTTTGTGGAAAAAGTTTAGTCTTTAAGTGGTCTTTACTAATTTATTTCAATGACTTTCCAACAGGCATAAACATTTTTTTGGATGGCTACGTTCCAACAGAAAACTTGAGATTCAGAGATGCATCACTTGTTTTTAAAGTAGCTGAGACAGCAAATGAAGAAGAAGTTAAAAAGATGTGTATGTATAAATATCCTGGAATGAAGAAAAAGATGGGAGAGTTTGAGCTAGCAATTGTAGCTGGAGAGTTTACAGATTCTGAAATCATGGTGATGTTGGGTGAAAATGGTAAGTTTTCCTTATTTTGTGATATTCGGAAGTTTGTTCTGTTTATCCAGTAACTGAGTGTTAATTACTCCGTGAAAAACTTTGACTCAGTTATAGGTCTGGGAGCTGGATTGAATTCCTACATTTCTCAGTGTAGTTCACATTTTGTGACAACATATGATTTAATCTGTCATTTAATCGAGTTCATGTTTCTTATTTTGTTTTCATAACCTTCAGTGAGAATAAGATTTTTTCTAAGCTCGTTTTTCTATGTATAAATTGATATGAATAGCACTTATTCATCTTAGAAACTGACTAGGAAGGAAAGGATAAATTGGTAGTTCTGAAGCAGTCTAGTTTAAAATGTTTTTCTTGCATTCCTCCACTTGGAACCTTTCTTAATTTAAATTTAGGCTAATCTAACTTTGTAAATAGTTGTATTACCAACACTTTTTAGTAATAGATTATCGTCATAAATATAGTTATGAGATGAATTCGAGTGCCAAATATCTGGTATGGCTTTCATGATTTTTAGAAAAAGATTTGAATTGTGTACTTACAGCTTACAAAACTGTAGAAGAAAAAAATTTTATGAAGATTGTTGCAATGTATCAGTTTTTAGTTAACAGGAATTTTGAGCTTGGTTGCAATTAAATATTTCATGTAACTGGCCTTTATGATGATGGTATCAACCATAACAATTATTGTCCTGTCTTAACAGTAAATTGTGTGCATTGATATTTTAGCTAAATAAGTCTTTCAAGAACTAACCCAAGACTTTATAGACCACCGTTTGTTAAAATGGCCGTCATAAACTTTAGTCTATATTCCTCCTAATTAGTTTAGAATGATACTTGAGAGATGAATCATGAAAGTTCAAGTATTTTTCTATATAACCTTCAGAATTCAGTAGTGTCAGTGTATTTGTTCAAAACTAATTTCTCAGTTAAAACCCAGTAGTACATTAGTGATTTACTGTAAATGTGAAGCATCTTTCAAGTCAATTTCTTGTATGTTGTGTTGTTGCCAGGTACTGGTAAAACGACGTTTATCAGAATGCTTGCTGGGAGACTTAAACCTGATGAAGGAGGTACTGTTGTAATATTGAGTCTTTTTACTCTGTTCCACATAGTAAACTTTAAAGATCTGGGCCGTTTTCAGTGTCTTATTTATTTGTATTACTTTGCAGGGGAAGTACCAGTTTTAAATGTCAGTTATAAGCCACAGAAAATCAGTCCCAAATCAACCGTGAGTTATTCTGTTATTTTGTTATTGAAGAAGAGTTTATATGTATGTATACCTAGAGCATTAATCTTACACTATATCAAAAATTTTCTCCAAATTAGTTTCTGTACAGGTGTAATAAGGTGGCTAAGGAAGATCTTAGGACTACTACAGTTCTTTATTCATTTCCACTACTAGGAAACTCTTTTAAAGTCTGTTTGGCATCTTTTTCCAAAATAAATCTTCAAAAACTTAATGTGTTTTGGTGCTGCAAATGACATCAAGAAAGTGAAAAGTTACCCACAGGACTGGAGAAATTATTTGCAAATCATATATTTAATAAGATACTCGTATCCAGAATATATAAAGAACTGTTACAGCTCAATTTTTAAATGGGCAAAGGATTTGAATAGACATTTTTCCAAAGAAAATATACAGATAGCCAATAAACACATGAAAAGATGTACAGCATCGTTAGTCATTAGGGAAATGCAAATCAAAACCACATTGAGAGACCACATAACATCCATTAGAATGACTTAAAGCAGAAAGACAATAACAAGTATTGCTGAGGATGCAGAGAAATTAGAACCTCATATGTTGCTGGTGGGAATGAAAAATGGTAGAGCCACTGTTATTCTGTCATAAAAAGAAATAAAACACTGATACATGTTACAATATGGATGAGCCTTAAAACATGAAATTAACCTCCTTTGATTTCTGCAGGTGTTGTAATGAACTTATTAACTACAGTATCTATGCTCAGTACTCACTCATGTTGGGAATATTTGAGACGGCGTGGCTTACAATGAAAATTTTATCATTGATACTTTCTATAAGCTTAGCTTTTAAGTTCTCAAACTCAGCCCTCTTCTCAAATAACAAGTTAAAAGACATCTTAAATTTATCCCTGTCATATTATTGTGCATTTTGTGTTAGCTCACAGATTGCCTAAGATTAGTTGATATCCATATTGACCTTTAGAAGTATTCCTAGTCTCTAATGATTTCTTCTCTGAAACATTTATCATTTACTACTTTCAAATTTTAAGATTTTGGTTTTTTTTTTTAACTTGGACATGGTGGGTTTTTAATTTTTAAAGTCTCAAAACATGTCATAGCTGATGGATAAGCATCAAAATACTATCGATATCTGCTGGTGGCAAATTGATATACTTTTGCTGTGTAGCTTAACTTTCTCAAGATTCAAAATTAGAGTAGTTCTATACTGAAATAAAATTTCAGTACTTTTCCATTAAATACTATACTTTTCCATTAAATAATTCCATTTTTCCATTAAATAAGGGAAGTGTTCGCCAGCTACTACATGAAAAGATCAGAGATGCTTACACTCATCCACAATTTGTGACTGATGTAATGAAGCCTCTGCAAATTGAAAACATCATCGATCAAGAGGTACTCTAAAATAATTTTTGTTGTTTTATCATTTTATTATTTTAAACTTTGGATGTCTCTACATGGTTTACTGAACTTCTTTTGCAAATAGGTGCAAACATTATCTGGTGGTGAACTGCAGCGAGTAGCTTTAGCTCTTTGTTTGGGCAAACCTGCTGATGTCTATTTAATTGATGAACCATCTGCATATTTGGATTCTGAGCAAAGATTGATGGCTGCTCGAGTTGTCAAACGGTAATGTCCCATTCATAAAGAGTATTACCTGTGATCGTGTGTAGTGGCAGACAAAAGTGCTTAATATAGTGTTTGAATATGATGATATAAAGCTTTTCAAAATCATGTGTTTTAGTTTCATACTCCATGCTAAGAAGACAGCCTTTGTTGTGGAACATGACTTCATCATGGCCACCTATCTAGCAGATCGAGTCATTGTTTTTGATGGTGTTCCATCTAAGAACACACTTGCAAACAGGTAAAACTATTTTCTAAACTAAGTTCCAACACTTAGAAACTTACTTTATTTAGTTATTTATTTCAAGTTGGCTGGCTCTTTTTTTTTTTAATCTTTGTTGGAGTATAATTGCTTTACAATGTTGTGTTAGTTTCTGTTGTACAACAGTTTGTTGTACAACAAACTGAATCAGCTATAAGTATACATATATCCCCTCCCTCTTGAGCCTCCCCCCCCCCCGGTCCTCCCTATCGCACCCCTCTAGGTCATCTCAAAGCATCGAACTGATCTCCCTGTGCTATGCAGCAGCTTCCCACTGGCCATCCATTTTACATTTGGTAGTGTATATATGTCAGTGCTACTCTCTCACTTCGTCCCAGCTTCCTTTTCCCCCCACTATGTCCTCCAGTCCGTTCTCTACGTCTGTGTCTTTATTCCTGTCCTGCCACTAGGTTCATCATTAACGTTTTTTTAGATTCCATATATGTGCATTAGCATACGGTATGTGTTTTTCTCTTTGTGACTTACTTCACTGTATGACAGACTCTAGGTCCATCCACCTCATTACAAATAACTCAGTTTTGTTCCTTTTTATGGCTGAGTAATATTCCATGATATATATGTGCCACATCTTCTTTATCCATTCATCTGTCTGTGGACATTTAGATTGCTTCCATATCCTGGCAGTTGTACCACAGTGTTCATTGCAGGAATATTTACATGAATCTTTTTGAATTATGGTTTTCTCAGGGTATATGCCCAGTAGTGGGATTGCTGGGTCATATGCTAGTACTATTTTTAGGTTTTTAAGGAACCTCTATACTGTTCTCTATATTGGCTGCATCAATTTACAATCCCACCAACAGTGCAAGAGGATTCCCTTTTCTCCACACCCTCTCCAGAATTTATTGTTTGTAGATTTTTTGATGATAGCCATTCTGACTGGTGTGAGGTGATTCCTCATTGTGGTTTTGATTTGCATTTCTCTAATAATTAGTGATGTTAAGCATCTTTTCATGTGTTTGTTGACAATCTGTATGTCTTTGGAGAAATGTCTATTTAGGTCTTCTGCCCATTTTTGGATTGGGTTGTTTGTTTTTCTGATACTGAGCTACATGAGCTGCTTGTATATTTTGGAGATTAGTCCTTGTCAGTTGCTTCGTTTACAAATATTTTCTCCCATTCTGAGAGTTGTCTTTTTGTCTTGTTTATGGTTTCCTTTGCTGTGCAAAAGCTTTTAAGTTTCATTAGGTCCCATTTGTTTATTTTTGTTTTTATTTCCATTTCTCTAGGAGGTGGGTCAAAAAGGACCTTGCTGTGATTTATGTCATGGAGTGTTCTTCGTATGTTTTCCTCTAAGAGTTTTATAGTGTCTGGCCTTACATTTAGGTCTTTAATCCGTTTTGAGTTTCTTTCTGTGTATGGTGTTAGGAAGTGTTCTAATTTCATTCTTTTACATGCAGCTATCCAGTTTTCCCAGCTCCGCTTATTGAAGAGGCTGCTTTTCTCCATCATATATTCTTGCCTCCTTTGTCAAAGATAAGGTGACCATATGTGCGTGGGTTTATCTCTGGGCTTTCTATCCTGTACCATTGATCTATATTTCTGTTTTTGTGCCAGTACCATAGTGTCTTGATTACTGTAGCTTTGTAGTATAGTCTGAAGTCAGGGAGCCTGATTCCTCCAGCTCCGTTTTTCTTTCTTGATTGCTTTGGCTACTCGGGGTCTTTTGTGTTTCCATACAAATTGTGAAATTTTTTGTTCTAGTTCTGTGGAAAATGCCATTGGTAATTTGATGGGGATTGCATTGAATCTGTAGATTGCTTTGGATAGTGTAGTCATTTTCACAATGTTGATTCTTCCAATCCAAGAACATGGTATATCTCTCCATCTGTTTTGTATCTTTGATTTCTTTCATCAGTGTCTTGTACTTTTCTGTGTACAGGTCTTTTGCCTACTTAGGAAGGTTTATTCCTAGGTATTCTTTTTGTTGCGATGGTAAGTGGGAGTCTTTCCTTGATTTCTCTTTCTGATTTTTCATTGTTAGTGTACAGGAATGCAAGAGATTTCTGTGCATTAATTTTGTATCCTGCTGCTTTACCAAATTCATTGATTAGCTCTAGTAGTTTTCTGGTGGCATCTTTAAGATTTTCTATGTATAGTGTCATGTTACCTGCAAACAGTGTCAGTTTTACTTCTTCTTTTCCAATTTGGATTCCTTTTATTTCTTTTTCTTCTCTGATTGCTGTGGCTAAAACATCCAAAACTATGTTATGTTGAATAATAGTGGTGAGAGTGGGCACCCTTGTCTTGTTCCTGATCTTAGTGGAAATGGTTTCAGTTTTTCGCCATAGAGAATGATGTTTGCTGTGGGTTTGTCATATATGGCTTTTATTATGTTGAGGTAGGTTCCCTCTATGCCCACTTTCTGGAGAGTTTTTATCATAAATGGGTGTTGAATTCTGTCAGAAGCTTTTTCTGCATCTATTGAGATGATCATATGGTTTTTATCCTTCAGTTTGTTAAGATGGTGTTTCACATTGATTGATTTGTGTATGTTGAAGAATCCTTGCATTCCTGAGATAAACCCCACTTGATCATGGTGTATGATCCTTTAGTGTGCTGTTGGATTCTGTTTGCTGGTATTTTGTTGAGGATTTTTGCATCTATGCTCATAAGTGATATTGGCCTGTAATTTTCTTCTTTTGTGACATCTTTGTCTGGTTTTGGTATCAGGGTGATGGTGACCTCAAACAGTGAGTTTGAGAGTGTTGCCCCCTCTGCTGTATTTTGGAAGAGTTTGAGAAGGATAGGTGTTAGCTCTTCTCTAAGTGTTTGATAGAATTCGCCTGTGAAGCCATCTGGCCTTGGGCTTTTGTTTGTTGGAGGATTTTTTGTTGTTGTTGTTGTGGTACATGGGCAGCTCACTGTTGTGGCCTCTCCCGTTGTGGAGCACAGGTGTGCCATGTGGGATCTTCCCAGACCAGGGCACAAACCCGTTTCCCCTGCATCAGCAGGTGGACTCTCAGCCACTGTGCCACCAGGGAACCCCGCTGTTGGAGGATTTTTAATCAGTTTCACTATCAGTACTTGTGATTGGTCTGTTCATGTATTCTATTTCTTCCTGGTTCAGTCTTAGAAGGTTGTACTTTTCTAAGAATTTGTCCATTTCATCCAGGTTGTCCATTTTATTGGCATATAGTTGCTTGTAGTAGTCTCTCATGATCCTTTGTATTTCTGTGGTGTCAGTTGTTACTTCTCCTTTTTCACTTCTAATTCTGTTGACTTGAGTCTACTCCCTTTTTTTCCTGATGAGTCTGGCTAATGGTTTATCAGTTTATCTTCTCAACGAACCAGCTTTTAGTTTTATTGCTCTTTGCTGTTGTTTCCTTCATTTCTTTTTCATTTATTTCTGATCTGATCTTGATGATTTCTTTACTTCTGCTAATTTTGGGTTTTTTTGTTCTTCTTTCTCTAATTGCTTTAGGTGTAAGGGTAGGTTGTTTATTTGATATTTTTCTTGTTTCTTGAGGTAGGATTGTATTGCTATAAACTTCCCTCTTAGAACTGCTTTTGCTCCATCCCATAGGTTTTGGGTCATCGTGCTTTGATTGTCATTTGTTTCTAGCTATTTTTTGATTTCCTCTTTGATTTCTTCAGTGATCTCTTGGTTGTTTACTAGCGTATTGTTTAGCCTCCATGTGTTTGTATTTTTTACAGTTTTTTCCCCTGTAATTGATATCTAGTCTCCTAGCATTGTGGTCAGAAAAGATGATTCATACGATTTCAGTTTTCTTAAATTTACCAAGGCTTGATTTGTGACCCAAGATGTGGTCTATCCTGCAGAACATTCCGTGTGCACTTGAGAAGAAAGTGTATTCCTTTGTTTTTGGATGGAATGACCTATAAATTTCAGTTATGTTCATCTGGTCTAATGTGTCGTTTGAAGCTCATGTTTCCTTATTTATTTTTGTTTGGATGATCTGTCCGTTGGTATAAGTGGGGTGTTAAAGTCCCTTACTATTATTGTGTTACTGTCGATTTCTCCTTCCATGACTGTTAGCATTTGCCTTATGTATTGAGGTGTTCCTATGTTGGGTGCATAAACATTTATAACTGTTATATCTTCTTCTAGGATTGATCCTTTGATCATTATGTGGTGTCCCTCCCTATCTGTTGTAACAGTCTTTATTTATTTTCTTATTTTTTATTTTTAATTTTTTTTTGCGGTACGCGGGCCTGTCACTGTTGTGGCCTCTCCCGTGGTGGAGCACAGGCTCCGGACGCGCAGGCACAGTGGCCATGGCTCACGGGCCCAGCTGCTCCATGGCATGTGGGATCTTCCCGGACCGGGGCACGAACCCGTGTCCCCTGCATCGGCAGGCGGACTCTCAACCACTGCGCCACCAGGGAAGCCCCAACAGTCTTTATTTTAATGTCTATTTTAACTGATACGAGTATTGCTACTCCAGCTTTCTTTTGATTTCCATTTGTATGTAATATCTTTTTCCATCCCTTCTCTTTCAGTCAGTATGTGTCCCTAGGTCTGAAGTGGGTCTCTTGTAGACAGCATATATGGGTCTTGTTTTGTATCCATTCAGCCAGGCTGTGTCATTTAGTTGGGGCATTTAATCCATTTACATTCAAGGTTATTATCGATATGTATGTTCCTATTACCATTTTCTTAATTGTTCAGGGGTTTTTTTGTGGGTCTTTTTCTTCTTTTTTATTTCTTGCTTAGAAAAGTTTCTTTAGCATTTGCTGCAAAGCTGGTTTCGTGGTGCTGAATTCTTTTAACTTTTGCTTGTCTGTAAAGCTTTTGACTTCTCTCTTGAATCTGAATAAGATCCTTGCTGGGTAGAATAATCTTGGTTGTAGGTTTTACTGTTTCATCACTTTAAGTATATCCTACCACTCCCTTCTGGCCTGTAGAGTTTCTGCTGAAAAATCACCTCACAACCTTATGGGGGTTCCTTTGTATGTTATTTTTTGTTTTACCCTAGCTGCTTTTAATATTTTTTCTTTGAATTTAATTTTTGTTAGTTTGATCAATATGTGTCTTGGTGTGTTTCTCCTTGGGTTTATCCTCTATGGGACTCTGTGCTTCCTGGACTTGGGTAACTATTTCCTTTCCCATGTTAGGGAAGTTTTCAACTACAATCTCTTAGAATATTTTCTCAGACCCTTTTCTCTTCTTCTTCTGGGACCCCCATAACTCGGATGGTGGTGCATTTATTGTGGTCCCAGAGTCTCTGAGACTGTCTTCCTTTCATTCTTTTTCTTTACGCTGCTCCTCAGCAGTTATTTCCACCATTTTGTCTTCCAGGTCACTTATCCATTCTTCTGCCTCAGTTATTCTGCTATTGATTCCTTCTAGAGTGTTCTTAATTTCAGTTATTGTGTTGTTCATTACTGTTTGTTTGCTCCTTAGTTCTTCTAGGTCCTTTTTAAATGTTTCTTGTTGCGGTGTCCAGCAGTTTGGATCACCTTTACTGTCATTACTCTGAATTCTATTTTAGGTAGTTTGCCTATTTCCTTTTTATTTGTTTGGTCTTGTGGGTTTTTAGATGGCTCCTTTGCCTGTAAGATACTTCTGTGTCTTCTCATTTTGTCTAATTTACACTATTTGAGGTCTCCTTTCCCTCGGCTGCAGGGTCGTAGTTCCTCTTGCTTCTGTTCTCTGCCCAGTGGTGTGGTTGGTCCAGTGTCTTGTGTAGGCTTCCTGATGGGAGGGACTGGTGCCTGCGTTCTGGTGGGTGAAGCTGAGTCTTTTCCCTCTGATGAGTAGGGCCGTGTCAGGTGGTATGTTTTGGGGTGTTTGTGAGCTTAGTATGAGTTTAGGTAATCTGTGTGCTGATGGGTGGGTTTGCGTTCCTGTCTTGTTGTTTGTTGTGAGGCGTCCAGTACTGGGAGCTGCTGGCAGTTGGGTGAAGCCGGGTCTTGGATTCAGATAGAGGCCTCCGTGAGAGCTCTCAGAGATTAATCTTCCCTGGGGCTGGGAATTTTGTAGTGGTCCAGCATCCTGGACTCGTTGCTCTCACTCCAGAGCCTCAGACCCGACTTTTGTTCAAGGGACCAAGACCCCACAAGTCGGTCATCCTGGCAATAAAGGGGATTTAAAAAAAAAAAAGACTAGCAAAACCCCAGACATGGTAAGAAGTATAATCAAACAGAAACAGAAACAAGGAAACATGCACACACACAAAAGAAACAAAACAGAGCCAAGTAAATCAGATAGGAAGAGAACAACCAGACAAACAAAAGAACCCAAGAATGAAATCAACAATTAAGAAGAAAGTTGACAAAAACCCAAAACAAAGCAGAGTGCCAACTGAAGAATGAAGCAAAGAAACAAAACAAACTGACAAAAATGATATTAAAAAAACAAAGAAAAAGGGGAAAGAAGACAACAGAAAATCAGTGTAGAAACAGAAATATAAAAAAGACAAAATAGAAAACGTATTAAAAAAAAAAAGACAAATGAAACCCTGGTGAAATGGTAAAAACAAAATCAAACAAAAAAAACCAGAAACACGGAAACACACACACATGTAAAAGAAACCAAAACAGCCAAATAAAACAAAAAAAGCAAGAGAAAAACCAGACAAATAGAAGAATTTAAAAATGAAATCAAACAATTAGGATTAATACTAACAAAAACACATAACCTAAAAACAAAAGGAAAGCAGTGTGCCCACTGAATAATAAAGCAAGGAAACCGAACAAACCTATAAAAATGATTTAGAAAATAGTAAAATAAAAAGGGAAAAACATAGGACAACAGAAAAGTAAAGAAGAAATGGAAATATTAAACATATATATTGAAGAAAAAAATTTGGGACAAGAACACAGAACAACAGAAAAGCAAAGTAAAAATATAAATATATACCAAAAAAAGATAAAAATATGTTATAAAACACAGAGATCCCAAAAGACTAAATAAAAATCTAAAACAACAAAACAAAAAAAGAAAGTAAAGCAAGCCAAAAACAAAATAAGAAGCTAGAACCAACAACAGAATGAATCAAAACATAATAAAATTAATAGTAATAATTGTTTCCCTGGGGTCTCCGCTGTCAGGGTCTTTGCACACACCGTGAGCCACAGCCCCCCTCCACCTCCCCAGGAACCCCTCCTCTGTCTCTGGGCTGGTCTCCGGACCTTCTGTGGGCCTGGGGACCCCTCCAGCTCTTATGTGGCCCAGTTCCTGCGTGTGCTGCCCCCAAAGTCCACAGTTGCCAAAGCTGGACTGTTTTCATTTGTGGGAACACTCATCGGTCTACTCAGATGTTCCATAGACGCAGGGTCTTCCTAGCTGATCGTGGGGATTTAATCTGCAGCTTGTGCTGCCAGTGGAAAGATTTTCCATCCTCTTCCTTAGTTGCCCCGTCCCTGGGGTTCAGCTTTGGTTTTATCCCCACCTCTGCGTGTGGTCTGCCCGCAGGAGTCTGGTCCTGAGGCTGCCTTGGAGCTCTTGGGTCTGGCCCTGTGAGGACCGGGTGCAGAGGTGGTATGACTGCTTGGATCACGGGAGCCCCAGCGGCACCAAATGCACAGGGGAGCCGGCGGCTATGGGTTCAAGAGATATGGCCCTAGTGAGGGCCTTTTCCGGCGCCCAGCGTAAGGCACCTGAGAGCCAGCCCTGGCCGGGGTTTTTCCGACACCTGGCAGCAGGCACATGAGGGCCAGCTCTGAGGGGGCTTTTTTATGTCTCACAGCCAGCACACAAGAGCCAGCCCTGAGCGGGCTTCTTTTATTGTCGTTGGCAGGCAGCGATATGTGGGGAGAGAGAGGTTACAATAATGGCCCTGCATGGGACTCAGCAGTAGTGCCCTGCTTCCATGGCAGTGCAGTCTTCCTCCATAGGCATTCCCTGCTGCGGATTTCTTCCCTCCTGTCCCCTCAGTCCGTCTTCCCACAGCCAACAGCACTTCTTGCTCTGGGCCTGTTTTCCAGTCCCCACACACCAGCTCCCAGCCCCCTTGCACACCTGTGAACACACGTCCCAGTCTGGGTCACGTAGGGCCACTGTATGGGCCATCTGTGTATTTCTTACTCTGTCCTGTCTGCTACGGATCAGCAGCTTCACCCTCTTCCAGCAGTCTCAGATGCTTCCCTTCTGTCCCAATCAATTTCCCCGTCATAGAGGAGGTTTCCCCAAATTCGGGAATCTCTCCTCTGCTTCAGTTCCCCCGCCCCAGGATGCAGTCCCATCCGGCTTCCTCTTCTCCTTCTCCCTTCTTTTTTTCCATCCTACCCGGTTATGCAGGGATCTTTATACTCCTTTCCGGTGTCCAAGGTCTTCTGCTAGTTTTTGGCTGGTGTTCTGTGAGAATTGTTGCATCTATGGATGTATTCCTGATGCATCCGTGGAGAGAGATCAACTCCACGTCCACCTACTCTCTGCCATCTTGAATCTCCCCAGAAAATTATTTTAAAATTTCCAATCAACATATAGACATTAGTCATACTGTGTTCATTTTTAATAAGGAAAGAGATAACCAGAAATTCTAGAAATGATTTTGTAACTCCCAAGATTATTCATATTCGGTACTGGATGGCCCTGGGTAGAATAGCGTTTTTTAGACTATGGTAAACTCCTGACCCAGGGGAATAAGTATGTGGCGCTTTGGGCCCCTCACCTTTTCTTTCAGGTTCAGTTTTGTCTGCTTCATTATTTGGATGCATGATTTGCCCCATTTACACCACTAGTGGTAAAGCTCACTACACCCCAGATATCTGGTACTAATGTACAGCAGAGTTAAAAACGAAGGATTTTACCTCCTCCGTCCCCTTTTTCTCTCATTTTTCCTTATTGGCTTGATTGAGAGTACTTGTAATATAAAGAACTTTCACACTAGTTTATGGGAAATTTTTTTTATGAGAAATTTTTTACACTTTTAGTGCTGAAACCTTATTAGGTTGAACTGTATGAAATTCCTGATATTCAGCCATTTGACCTGTAAAAACAGCAAGTTCATGTGATACCAACATGATGTTTGCTGGTTTAGGGAGGAATGGATTTGCTATTTGAATAATTCATCCAAGGAATAGAAGTACTAAACTTCTTAGAATTCTTTTTTTTTTCTATTTAAAATTTATGTATCAATTACTGAAAATAACATAACTTCTTTGAGAGTTAGGGAAATTTTTTAGACTATATAAAGCTATTCAAATAGTGATCCTCCCTTTGTATTTACAAAATGCTTAAAATTCCACATGTATGATATGACTTAACATGATTTAAGAACTAGTTTGGGTGAGAAAAGATGAATAAAGTATAGAAATTTTAAAAGGTGTTACTACTAACACCATTATGTTGTACATATTGCTTTGTGCCTAATTTCTAACATAAATATTACCTTTTCTGTTAAATTCTCTTCTCCCCTAAATATCTTAGATTTGAAATTCTTAAATTATTTTTCTAAAGCAATACTTCTCACTGACTTTCTTTCCAGATCAGAAGCACTTTAAACTGTGTTTGTTTTGCATAAAAATATAGCCAAACAAACTACATAGTCCAAGCAAAGACATTTCTGAATATAGACTTTATAATGTACTGTGACTATACTGTTATCCAGATGACTTATGATTGGGGAATTAGAGGGAACAGTGATTCGTAATACTCTTCATCCTACAAAAGTAATTAAACTGGGGGGGTAAAATTCAATCACAACTGATAGATTTTATTTTTCCCCTAGTCCTCAAACACTTTTGGCTGGCATGAATAAATTTTTGTCTCAGCTTGAAATTACATTCAGAAGAGATCCAAACAACTATAGGCCAAGAATAAACAAACTCAATTCAATTAAGGTATGTAGAAAAATTACCTTAAATCACAGATAACTTCTTGGTGTAAATAACTGAAAAGCATGTTTTAAATTGAAGGCTGTGTCATTAAATTCTTATGTCATTTCATTAATTCTAAGATTCATGTTTTTCACATTTTAGTATCTGATGGCATACTTCAGTCTGATAGGCAGCAGTTGTGATGTAGCTGCCATTGCTGCATTGTCTGTTTGAGTTGCACCCACTGTTGTACTGCTTCTGTTGAGTTTGCCATTTAATGTCTTCAGAGAGATTACACTTGAAACAAGTTTTTACAAATACCTTAATATTTCTTACACATTTTCTTTTTGTGCACGCAGAAGAGCAACACATGATTAAAATGCATATTTTAAGAGTCTAAACAGACTTCCTCAATGAGCATTAAATCCTAAACAATGAAAAAACATTTTGTCAGTGGTTGTTTTTTCTTTGTAGTATGTAAAATAATTTTGCACCCTACACTTGATAGTCTGTGAAATGTGTGTTTTTTAGAAGACAAGTCATTTCTTCATCTCTCAAAAAAAGAAAAATGAATGCTAAAAAAGCATTTCTGTGTTTCTGGTATCCCTGCAGTGCTTCTTTAAAATGCTGCTTACATTTCATGGCCCTCTAGCCATCGTCCTTAATACTTAGAAGCTTTAGAAGTATGTTACACATACTGTCCTTTCATATTTGTACTCCTCTAGCTTCGCTACTAAAATGTGTCCTCTTAGAAGGCAGAGACATGGTGCACATCATGTATTCTTAAGCATCTAACATAATATCTGGGTGCCTTTAGCCTTCACTGTATATTTTGTTTATAAATGTTTACTTTCTGGCCAGGATAATGAAATGGCAAGTTTTAAATTAAATTTGAAGAGTTTTCTCAGTTTTGAAAAGCATATTAAGCAGAAGAGAGGAACTAAATGTTAGAACACTTATTATGCACAGCTTAATTTTCATAAGAATTTCCTCTGAAGCATTACAGACACTTTGTGTTGTAGTTTTCTTGGGTAGAGACTTAGATCAGTCCCCAGGTACACTTACCATTTTCTGTACATGCACTCATCCTAAACAGTCATACCTCAGTCCTAATAAGGGAGCAAGCAGCTAGGCAAGTAGGTAGTTGGATCATTACTGGCCAGTCTGTAAACAGTGCTGGGAAAAATTATTTTTATATACTTTTTGTGTAATAGGCAGTTCTCAAACTGACAGTGTTGTTACCTTTTTACCAGAAGCTTAAAGTTAAAATGATGAAAATGGAATTTAATAGTTTTTCTGGAAACAGTATTTTATATAACAAAATTTTATATGTTTAAGTATTTTATGTAATGGAATTTTGTGTGAGGTGTGCAGCAGGAAGGTTGTCCAGGCAGTAGGGATGGGTAGCAGAGATAGTAATCTTGCCTTTAAGTAGTGGAACCAGGCATATCCAGAAGCAGCCAGTGAGTGCAGAGGAGGTTGTATAGACACTTAGAAACACTGCTAAGTAATTCTGCAGGTGAAAGTCTACCCTACCCTTACATATAGGAGAATGGTGTTGATTTTTATTGCTTCTCTATTTTATTTTTTAGGATGTAGAACAAAAGAAGAGTGGAAACTACTTTTTCTTGGATGATTAGAGTGAATCTGAGAATATCGATAAGCCATTTATTAAAAGAAACATTTACTGGGATTTTTGTCATAAAACTTAGATCAGGTTTTATGTCCCACATGCTCTGGAGATTGAAGTATAATTTACTTACTGTAACATAAAGCCAGTTGTGTTTTAAATTGTAGTCTGAATACGGCAAATGCCACTTTTCTGTTCTTGATGATAAGGCCCTTTTTGTGCGTAACATTCTAAAATGAAGACATTTCAGGCTATACAAATTACCTCCAAGTTTTCATGATGTATGGGAAGATATTCAGTAGGTGTACAGGTACCAAATGCTGAGCAGTGTTGCCCCCTTTTAAAAATCTTGAAAAAGGTTTCTGTACTTACATGGTTTGCCAGGTATGCCACTATAATGAAACTGCCCTTATTTTAAAAGACGGTCGATGATGCCACTGATGAAATTTGATAAATAAACATCAGGATTATATATATATTTGTTTTCAGTCTTTGCATTAAATTGTCAATGTGTTTAGACTTTCAAAGGAAGATTATCTGCCACAGAACACCACTGCTGGGAAAAGACTATTACCGACTTAAGCATTGTTGACAATGTTTTTGGTGCTTTTGAATATCTTTAGCAAAAAAATCATTTCAACACCCCCCCCCCAAAATAATAAATCCTAACTTTACTCTGAATTAGATGTAGCATTTCATAAGATTCTATATTCTGTAATTATTCTCAAGGTAATGTCATTCTATAAACATACCTTTATGTAATCACTGATCAAGATTTTGGAAAAAGCATTTTAAAGAATATTTGTTTCCTTTAAAAATACAGTACAGGTTCAAAATCTTTAGAGTTGGTCCCTAAGCATCTGTGTATTTTTAAACTTCCAGAGATTTCTGATGGGCAGCCAAGGACTGTGAGCCACTTACCTAAAGGCAACATTAACGCAAAGCGGTCCCCAGATAGCAATACAGAGTATCCCTTGGTACCAAATATATTCATTTCCAGGTTTGGATATAAAGGATATTATCTATTTGACTTTGTTTTCTTAGTTTTGGATAGTGTGTAGCTGGAGTTCTAAAGACTTATCCAAATTTCTTGAACAGTGGGATACCTGTAGTGTAAAACCACTTTCAATTATACTTCTGCCTAATGCGCTGAGCTGGAACTAACTTATACTACAAGTGAGGAAAAGAGTTTAGGAAAATTAGAAATTATTGAACAAACTTTTAGAGCTTCTTGAAACAATAGAAGCTTTAATTAATATGCAAACAGTGGATAGAAAGTATGGTTTAACTAAGCCCCATTAGGCCTTTTAAAAATATTGCTTTATCTGAGTAATCCATAAATACATGTCTGTTGTGAAATTTTCAAATATTACAGAAATATATGGAATAGAGTTATGATTTCCCTTTATTTTACCCTCCCAAATGTTACCAGTGTTTATGTTTAATAATATATATCCTTTCATGCTTTTTTTCTGTGCACTTAACTGTGAATATGTAAAGGGTTTGTTTTGTACATAAATGGGATTATACTAAAATAAGTATTGCCTATTTTTAAAGATAGGTTAAATTTGTGAATCATTATTTCAAATGTATCGAATAAAATAAGACAAACGCTGTTTTTATTTACTGATTCTGTATTATGTCCTTAAAATATTTGTATTATAAGAGCACAGTTCTTTCTACTTACTGCTGATAAAATATGTATCAATTGTATTATTTTGCATGTAAATGAAAATTTTAAAACAGATTTACATGTTACTTAAAATTTTGTATAGCAGTAGAAAAGGACTTAAAATTGTTAACACAAGGAAAAGGTTTTTTTTTATAAAATCTGTTACCAACTCAAATACATGAATGCAGATGTTAGCTTTTGAAAAGAATGAAACTGCTCAGTATATCCTGATTAGAAAAAAATCTCTAAGCAAAAAAGCATGGTGCAACATAATTTATTATAATACACCACTGTTTATATGAAAATATACAAAATACTAAAATACACAAAAGGATACTCAAGAAAGTTAATGCTTTTGGGAAGGATAACTTGATGGTTAAGAACAGGGAATAAAGGAGACATATATTATACAGCCATTACCTTTTGAATTTAAATTTTGTACATATAAATTGTTTATAGTCAACCTAGTGTGCAGCAGTCTTTACAAAAAGTGTATGTATGTAATTTAAGTTAACCTGATTTTACACCATAGCATCTGGAAGTCGTCCAGTGCTTTCTCTCTTGCTTACAGATTCAATGTGCAGTTTGGTGTCTGACATTTGTTTGCCTACTGTATCGAAGGAATGAATCTACATAGAGGTTCTTTGTTTCTGTAGAAAGAATGGATACTTAGTTGGTTCTGTAATTTCACTCATTCATTTAGATACACATATGTCAAGCCCTCAACCCCAGTGCCTGGTGTATTGTGAGCACCACGTGGTTCAGAAGAGAAATAGTTCTGGGTGGGAGCTACATGAAGGAGGCAGCTCCCAGGGAAAGGAGCACCTGTAATGACAAAAATGGTAAGAAAATCCATGTGAACCAGAACACAGGTCAGAGACAAGTCAGCATGTGCACTGAAGAGCTTAGTGAGAGGAAAGGGTAATACAGGCAGATTGTAGTGGATAGTTCCAGCTCCCAACCCTGCATGTGCCCAAGTCTGTCTCCTGTATCTACAAGTTTTCAGCTAATGAGACTGGCAACCGTGACCATCTGTCCCTTCTCGTGGAGCAGAGCATTAGTGTCGCTTCATGTCTGTGCCCTCTGGTTTCTGGTCTCCATTTTTGGCTCCTGATTTCTGAACATATCATAGAAAATTGCAAGGAACTAAGTTACACAGTAACAGGCACATCCCTAGATAGGCATAGCATTACTTTGTTTCTTACTCTATACCCAAAGGCGTTTAATCCAAAACCAAGGTTTTCATTTAAAAGAAACTAGTGGACTTGCCTGGTGGCACAGTAGTTAAGAATCCACCTGCCAATGCAGGGAACACGGATTGGAGCCCTGGTCCAGGAAGATCCCACGTGCTGCGGAGCAACTAATAAGCCCATGCGCCACAACTACTGAGCCTGCACTCCTAGAGCCCGTGCTCCACAAGGGAAGCCACCGCAATGAGAAGCCCGTGCACCGCAACGCAGAGTAGACCCTGCTCACCGCAAACTAGAGAAAGCCTGCGCGCAGCAACCAACACCCAACGTAGCCAAAGATAATAAATTTATTTTTTAAAAATGAAACTAGCTTACAGAATTTTTTGAACTCGGAGGATCTAGAAAACTCTTGATGTTCATACCAACAACTGTAGCTTCACTATTCTGAGGAGTACATGATTCACTTTTGGAAAAGCTTATAAATTGTGGTCCGTGAAGGGAAGTTGTGTTTACTTTCTCTTTTGCAGTTTATTTACATCCTCATATCATTCCCTAGACCTGCACTTGAGTCAACAAGTGAAAGTAAAACAAATATACTCAAAATGAAAAGCAGACCATTCTGCTTTTCTCTGAAAACTTTTAAAGAAACCCGGCATGGGACACTTCTTGTGGCCCACTGCTCAGCCGGTCTCACCTTATCCATCCACATCGAGTGGCCAGTTCTGCAAGGGCTTCAGCCAGCATCAGCAGACATCTTGCTTGCTTTCTTCCCTATCAACTCCGTGGGAAGAGGTGCTGGCACTCAACACAGCTAACAGAGAAATGCTTCCCCCTTTTCCTCCTTCCTTTCTCCCTCTGATCCCTCCAAGGTTCTGTGATAGTTCACTCACCTTCTCAGGCAGCCCCAAACTGGCCTATAGGACTTGGGATACCCCTTCCCAGCTTGCTGCCCCTGCACCTAAGTCACCTGTCTCTCAAACCCTGTGCTGAATGAAGCCTTTGTTTCAGGCTCTGCTTCCTGAGAAAGCCACTCGGAGAAAGTCCAGAGTAGGTTAAATGAGTACTGACTAGCAATATTCTTAGGCGACTTGATTTAACGAAGAAATACAGCCTTAAGAAACTTGGATTTTCAAAGTATTTAAGTATACTTGCTACCTCCGTTTTCAAATAAAACTTTCAGTGTTTTATTTAACTTAAAAAAACGGAGTCATTTATAAATTATTCTTATTCTACACATCCCCATTTCATTTATTGACTGCTGAGAAAAATGACAGGACTAGCTCTCAAACCACTCAGCTAGGTTCAAATTCAAATTCTACCACTTACTAGTTGCGTGACCCCCGTTTTATTATACATGTACCGTAGGGAAAAGAACAGCACTTACCTCACAGATGATACACCCCGGGTGGTGTTTAATTGCACACACACTAGATTTTCTGACTGGGTAAAAACCATGGCAAACAACTCTTAATTTTAGGAGTTTACTTAAACTCCTCTTAAGGTTTATATGCTATATTACCCGGTTAAAGCCCTAGAGCCAAAGAATCACAAGCAGAATCAAGGGACAAAATTTAATATATGCACACAGTTTTATATATAATGCAGCATCACACCATGTAGGGCATTTACTCTTATTTTATACATTCAGATATGTTTGAAACACTTCTTAAGGCTACAAAACAGAACATAGAAAAATAAACAGGAATATATTCAACACTTACAAAAAGTGATATGATAAAGAATATAAAGTACTATTTTCCTTTCAACACTTCAAAAGATGTATATATACTTTTTTTTTTACAAGTAACATCACAAATGATCACATCTTCACATGCTTTAAGTATTATTTGTACTCAGTGTAAGGCTATTATCATTTTTCATACATAAATTTTTTTCTAGCTCTGTAACAATGCAATTTTTAATCCATTCAAGTAAATTCAACCCCAAAGTCGCTGTTTCCCAGCATTAAGACATGCACCCATCCCTCTTGTAGGATTTTTCTAAAATTTGTATTTCAGGGAAGGAAAAAACCTAAATTAGTGGGAAATCCCAATTAGTGGGACAGTAAGTGGCTGCCACTAGTAGCAAAACCTTAGTTCTTTGAAATTGATACACTGGAACTGAGCCATTAAGATTGGAAACAACACAATAGCATTTAGACATTAAATAGGAAGCAAAATACAGTAAACAGAAATAGTGTAGCCAAATATGCAAATATGTAGTCTCTTCAGCTACACTAAAATGGACCTTGCTTAGTACCCATAAGTGAAAGACTAAGGTAAAATAAATGAGGCATAAATAAATATTGCTAGTTTCTAGGATGGCTGAATGTTTTCTAAACCAGAAATGGTTAGAAAGGAACTTTATTGCACCAAGTCAATCATAAGCAAGTTTGCAGTTCACAGGCATTATTCAACCTTGAGTCACAAAGGAAACACACTGCAAGAATATATACAGTCTGCATCAAATACGATAAAGTATCAGTAGGGAAAACCTACTCCTGCCAGGCCAAGGCAGGGTCTGAGCTTAGGTCAGCCATGAAAATGAACATACAGGTTACCAGGAAACAGGATGAGGACCACACAGATGCTAGCATCCTGCCACCAACAGGTATGTGGAGCAAGAATTGAAGATTTATCTGAGAGGAAATGAAGAGAAATATACACAATGCTAAAAGGAAAGGGGCTGGAATCAAGTTTAGCAAAAGCAACTAAAATGAACAGGTGAGCTTTGGTCATTCTAAACATTTGTTCTTCAAAATGTGTATCATAATAGAGTAAGTTCCATAATTTCCAACTCAAAATACAAATGATTCTCACTTCTAAGCTTTTGCTTTTCTCTGAAACATTTTATCTCATGTCAACATACCATACGACTCAGTTAAAACGAAGGAGGACAAAAGCTTGCTTGGCCCTAGTGTGACCTCAGCATAAGGCAAAACCCCTGGACTAATACATTGATAACAAGCCTAAAGGAAAAAAAACAAAACTGACCTTCACGTAAAGACAGATAATTTTAAAACTAATAATCCAAAGTCAGTTCTTTTACTCTTATTCCAGAGGTCACTGAGTAAAGTACCAACTGCTAAAGTTCTCTTTCAGCACTGTTTCCATCATGTCCTGGAGGTAAGTATGGGAAACAGGAAGCAAATCGGCATTTCCTTCAGGAACTACAGAGTATTCTGTTACTCAACTGAGGTAAGACAGAGCGACAATGAAGAAATAAACAGTATTCTTTCCTATCCAATTTTTAAACATTTCGAGAAGAAACTGGGACGATCAAATCCCAGTCAATAATACAAAGGAGACAGGAAATAGCGATTTCTTTTGGACTCCTGAGATCAAACTTACATTGAACTTTAAAATCTGGTCATTATATCTAATGTAATTTTCATTAAAATTATCAGGTGAGCTAATCCTACATATACAAGCATGAGCTGAAAGTGGAGGACCCTCTCAATCTTCTCATTCCGTAACAACTGCTGATGTTAACTAAGAAAAAAATTGCTTAAGCAGTACCTTCCCCAGTTCTAGCTTAGAAGGTGACAACAGAAATTCCTTTCAACAGGTTCTCTCAAGAATTTTTTTCTTTTCCACACAACCATCCCAGTCTTTACAAATTTTTACCTAGCACCATCATAATAAAATGTTATCTTTCAAAGTGCTCTCTAAAATCCTATGTTACAAAACATCTACACACTAATCACTACTCAAATCAGCAGTTACAAAGACATTAGGTAATTAAAACAACACAGAGGTAAATAACCATTATTACAGTACAGTGGAGATTCACTGAGCCTAGCTGGCATCCAAACATTCCCGTAGGTTATCAGAGAACCCAGAAAACTCATCTGCTTCAGTTTGTCAAATTCAAGTGAATTGTATTTGCTTTTAAAGTAATTGCTTTAAAAAAAAAAAATCTACTTTTGGCTAGGTATATTACACATGGCATGCAAAGAGAAATTACTACATTATTTGCATAGCACTCAAAACTTCCTGATCAAAGCAGAACATAAAAAAGGGTAGAACTTCACATTGGTATGTACAAATAAGAAATATAAGCTACAGTTATTTTTACATAGTAACACAGATGAATGAATACTGTGTTAATTCAGAGAATCAAATCTCCAAATGGGAAAAGAGTGCAACATGCAAAGGGAAAGTCTAGTGAATACTGCAAGAGACTGGAAGGAAGCAGAATCAGAGACATGTTACCGAAGGGGTGACAAGCTATTATTAAATGCAAACAAATCCACTGTCTAGCAGCATCCTCTAGAAAAGAACTCAAAGTCACAATCATCCTTTTTTGTACAATAGTTCCAGCCGTGACAAATTGAACATGCAAATGTAAAGTGGTACACATAACTGAGTGTGGTGCAAAGGGAAAAATGAAACACAGTAACTCTACAGAAACCTGTCAAGCTAAAAATTTTTAACATTTCTTCTCACAAAATATTTAAATCTGTCAGTGCATTAGTGTTAAAGTGGCATTAAAAAACTTCTGCAGTTTTAACAGATGCAGATTATTTTCAAAATGCATAGCATCTACATTTCTTTCGAGTAGGCACCATGATATTTACACCAGTGCTAAGAATTCTTGGTGGAAACAGCCATTTCATTAGATTTCCTATTATTTCTTAAACATCTATTCTTGTATGCAATCTCAAGTTCAACAAATACTCACCAAAATTCAAAAATATACCCTATGAATATTAAAAGAACTATATACAACATTTCTAAGACACAGGTTAATAGGCTGCCTTATGTGTAATATTAAAGAGAAGACATTATTCAAGTTTGACAGATATTGAGATGAAAGGCCTTTGGGTTGGAAGCATTTCAAAAGACAACAGTGTTTTAGGCTAAGAATTGTTTGAGCCCAGTTTATGACTAAGGCATTGCATAATAAAATATACATTTCTATTTGGTGCAATGTTATGTTTTGGAATCTATAGTGTGTCAAATGATGTATTTTGTCACTTTAGTAAACACTATAAAGCACACGTTTCCAACATTTGAAAATTAAACTTATATAAGGAAAAAAATCAAACACTAAATCTATGTTTTATATTAAGCTGTTTATAAAAAATACTTTAACAAACTTATTTCTTACTTTTTATGGGGGCAGTCACCCGATAAATAGACAGATTTTGAACGAAGAAAAATGGCAACACCAGGAATTCATCTCCCCCTTAAACGCATATTCAAAATCTCTTGTCCAGAATGAGTGAGGGTAAAGGGGGAGGGGAGGAGAGAGTTCCAATTTGGGTTTTTACTTTAATGTTATTTTTTTCAGAGACTTCAGAAACATTCCACCTAAGAAAGGGCTTCTGCTCTAAAATGCCGCAGCAACACCATCAAGTGTGCTGTCCGCGATGGCCGTCTCCCAGCCCTGACCTCCTCCTATCCCCCCTGTAGGGCCGTCCTCTGGCATTCCGATGGTACTGATAACCTTCATCTCGGCTCCTGCTTGGCTGCCCTTTCCAGGACTCCTCCCCTCTCACATGAGGGTAGCCCCCCCTACCAGAATAGCCCCAATCACTTTTGTACTTCCTGCCTCCGTAAGTCTGATTATAGAACTGCTTGGATCGACCACTTCTCAGGATGTCAGACACCTCGCTTTCATCCTCTGAGCTCTCTTCTTTTGGTCTCGGCACCCTGTTGTCCACAGAGCTGGCCCCACTGACCGCGTCGGCAGCGGTCTTAGGGTCTTTCACTTTTTCTGGTTTTTCTTTCAGACTCGGAATGGTCCTTTTAGGCTCAGGTTCAACAGGCACAGCTTCTCTCTCTCTGTTTAGGACCGGAGTGGGAAGACGCGCCTTTCCCTCTGCTACAGGAGGGACGGGAGCCAGCGCCAGCTCTGACTTAGGTGTCTGGGATGACTGCTCCACCTGGCCTCCGTGCTCGCTCACACTGGCTTCAGGGAGAGGATGGGTGTCTTCGCCTCCAGCCTCGGGAAACTCGTCTGCTGCTGAAACTGAAGCACATTCTTTAGAAAGATCCAGATTTTCCAGGGGCAGATCCAATTCTCCTTTCTCATCAGAGGGCAGAACAATATTCTGCCTCATTACTGGATTTTCTATGAATCCCTGAAAAGGGTACCCATACCAAACATGAGGAAAGAAAGGAGGTGCGATGGGAACCGGGCCTAAGAATGGGTTCGGTCCAAAAGATGGCTGCGGGAACATGTTCTTGCCGCTCAGCGACTCTTCATATTCAGCGTGAAGAAGCTGCCCAGAGTTTTCAGATTCCAGGTCGGCCTGATAAGACAACTGTCCGTGACTTTCAGACACCTGAGACGGAGGGATAACCAGGGTTGAAGAAAACGTCGGCGGTCCAATCTCTGCCTGTGGCATCTGACCGTTAACACTGGCCTCAGGCTGCACGGGGAAGTGCGCGTCCGGACAGGCACAGTCACTTTCATTCTGAGCAGACGGAGCTTCTTGGAACCAAGGGTTTTGAGGGTACACGGGGACAGGGACCTTTGGGTACATCCTGCAGGCTGCCAGGTAGGCCTGGTGCAGAGGGTACAGGTAAGAATGCGGGGCCCACATAGGGCAACTATATGCCTACAAAAGACAAAGAAAACCAGTAAGATAAACAACACGGGGGGCGGGGAGAAGTTCAGAGTGGGCTCAAGGCAAGTTTCTCATGCCTGCAAAGACCATAAACTGCAGTCCAAATACTAGATCACTCTGATACACAACATGCAAAGGAATTACAAAATTGAGTCACAGCTATGAGACTCCATTCCTTGCTCCTACCCTGAAACCAACCCCAAGTCCCGCTACAGAGGTCTGAAAGGAGACAGAGTAATGAACCCACCTACAGATTACCATGATCATTAATTCCATCCTTTAGATCCAACTGCACAGAAGTAATCTGGGGTGATACAGATCTCAGAGACCACCACCATCAATCAAGCACTTGAGCCTCCAACTTCCGGTCTCTCGACCACTGGCTGTTTAGCTTGACCTGCATTCATTCATGTTCTGGCTCTACCACTAACTCAGTGTGTGACCCCGTGCCAACTAGTTTCCTAGTCTAGACGTGTTCTACCATGAAAACACTGGTACAGAAGGAGGTGACCCCCAACATTTGGACTCCACAGTCAGAGGAGGTCCCAGAGCAATCCAACCGCAAGGATTAAAGTCAGACCTCTAGCCAGATAAGGATAAATACCGAAGATGAAGTACTCCAAATCCTTCCCCTGCAAGAGGTTCAGCTAAACACCAAAACACAAAGAAAAATTTACCAGACAACTGGCTAATTAACCAATCAGCTACAGCCAACATTAACTAGATAAATATAAACTACGCATGAATGCAGCAGATGGAGAAATTAATCAAGTCTCCTTTTATGAACTGGTCCATGGGCCACACACAGTAGGGCACCTCATTTCATGTATTAACAGTCTAGAAGCCACAGAAACGAATCCAAGACAGCAGACAACACCGCCCTGACGAGAACAGAGTTCTCCAGCCCTTTCTAAGACAAGCCATCTCCAGGCTGATCACCTCCCACAGGGAGCTCTGCTCTGCTAGTGAGCTCCACCTTCCACGGGAGGCCTCCTCTCAGCCTTTCAAGCAACTGAGGCAGACAGAAGAAGAGCATCCTCCCCGTTCCAGAAATGAAGACAGCCAGGCTCAGACACCCTCAATGACTTGCCCAGGGCCATACAGATAAGAAGTGCAGGAGCAGAATTTCAAGCCCAGCCCTTTCACCTAATTCCTCATAGGAGCACTTCCACTAGGCTGTTTCCCGAATATACTCACAGGGTTAAACCACTGCCAATTAAAAGAAAAAGCAAGCAAATACTGGAGCCGCAATCACCACCAAAAACAAACTATATGGTACTGAAAATGTTACTTCTTAAAATAATGAGATTTAGTAAACCTTAGGTTATTGACCAACAGGATAAGAGTTAAGATTATTTAAATGGTAATAATTTAAAACAGTATTAACTTAAAATAACTTCAAAATGATAAAATGTAAATACCTTTACACCAAGATTGAAGAAGAATCGAAGAATGTTCTTATCTGAAAATAAGTAACATCATCACTCACTAAAATGATACATTCACAAAAAGCTTTTGTTCATTACCCTCAAAGGATATATAGTTCTAAAGACAATTTTGCCTACTTGAATTGTTTTTCTCCAGTCTGTGATATAAAACATATATTAAAAATTGTAATATAACCAAAACCAGACTCTGTTACCGCAGGGTAATTCCAGATTCAACATGCTTTATCTAGTCTAACAGCCGTGCCCCAAAATGGCTTAAATTGAGATTTTTATGACTAAACTTAAATCTGTGCAAAGAAAACTCAGGTGCCCACTGCATTTCAACTTCTCTGTGGGGTTTAAAATATTATGAAATAAAAAAGTTGGGGGTAAGAGTAAAAATCAACATAAACCTAAATCATTAACAAGATTAGTAGGATAATACTAGCTCAGGTATTCATTTGACATTAGCCGGTTACCCACAGACACAAACATCAAACCACTGACTAATAACAGAAAATTATCCACAAAAATCCAAGTAAAGAGCACAGAGAGTCACTACATTACTCCTTCAGTTTTTCAAATAGGAAATTTGGAAACTAAACTTAAAAAAAAAAAATCACGAATTTAAAAAGAATTCCTTAAAAAATATATACTATTGCAGGTAGTACTATAATGACAGCTATTATGTTTTCTATTCATTCTCCTCTACATTTTTTTCATGGATGAAGTAATATGAGTAGTTCCAAACACCAAACCACTGATGTGAAAACTCAGTACTGTTTAGTTATCTGGTTAGTAACCCTATTAAGATTTAATTCAAAATGGTTTCAGACTGTTTTTGAAAAAATGACAGGGGCAGGGGACTAAGGGGAGGGGCGGCTGCTATAAGTAATAGTTTATATATTACTAAACATATAAAAACACCAATCAAACAGAAGCTGAAACAGGAGTGATGAGTGACTAACAGCTGAACCTCTGCTGTCCTCCCCAAGCAAGTCCTTTGGCTTACTCAGCAACACGACCTCTGTCCTCTACTTACATTTCTCACTGAACCTGTACCAGTACTTGATAAATAAAATCAACTTGAACTCGGAGAAGGAGCTCACCTTTAGGCAGGTCCTCCCCAGTGTGACACAGTGAATAAGGTGGTGCAATGGCTCGATCTCCCTTTTCGTTACAAGGAAACCCAGGATAGAGTGGGTCTTGGTAAAGGCTTAGTGTCTGAGGCAAAGGCATCAAGGGCTGGTTAACGGCCTGTATTGACACAGGAACTGGAGAGGGTGTTAAATGAGCCTGGGACACAGCAGAATCAGGTCCAGTGGTCAGAGTCTGTGTCACTGACAAAACAGGAATTTGAGCAGGGACCCCTACAAAAGAAAGGGAAAGGAATCAAAAGCTATAAAGAGGTAAAAATAATTCTCTACAAATGTAAGTTTACATTAAGCTAAAAGGTGAAGAGTGCTATAAAACTGTATAGCTAGTAAGACGGTGTGTGTTTAAGCAATCTAAAGAAGTACTAATGTCAACCAAACACGCTCCTGGACACAAAGGAGGAAATAAGCGCCCAGAAAACACGCTTTGAGTCAGTATCTTCTAATAACAGCTCTTATGAACAAGACACGGAGCCTGGCAGAGAGCTGGCCCACGGGGGTGAAAACTGTGCTGCCAGCACCGGGCAACCGGAGCTCACACACCTGCTGCCGAGGCTGTGAGGGCGTACCTCAAATGAGCACCACACGAAGCTGGAAGCAGGGCAGTGCTCCGGGAGGCTCCACACACCTAATCCTGCTCGGAGGTCAAGCTCACACTCAAGAATTTCAAGACTCGGAAGGCTTTTGCTGGTTGATTCACTGAACTTTTTAAATTTTTATCTAACCTGTTGGTCCAAAAGTTGTAGGTTCACTTGGCCAGGCTGGCACAGTGGCTGGTAAAGAAGGCACGGCAGGAGTTAGATGTACCTCTGGAGACACCAGAAGGGGAGCTGGACTGGACAGACACACATGTTCTGCTGGCTTCTTCAAGGAGCGGGGGTGGAAAAAGACAAGAGTTCATTTTGCTTAACACTAATTCAACCACCACAGGTACCTTGAGTTGCCTGCCTTTTACACACCTGTGGTTTCTACATAAATGGTCTTTCTCTGGTCTTAGAAACGAAAGAAAAAAAACGCAGTAGCTAAAAATTCCGTACTAACAAATGTGATCCTAACCAGTGACTGCCCACCAAAAGTCACAGAAGTCACTGGCAGGGTTAGAAACAAACTACAAAGCAACTTGAACACAAGGCTTTTAAGGCAAGAAAGCAAAATCATTGAAATCACCCTGAAATTCATGAGTTTAGAACCTCCTCACACAAAGACTTAGCATAAAACTGTATGCTTTCTACCTGACATGAAGGATGTTAACTGAAAGGCAAAGGATAAGAACCTTCTCTCCTCCTGTATTAGATCAAGAACCAAAATAATCTGCTAGAACTCAGGTTCCTTCATCATTAAATCTGTAAATCAGTGGTACTGCACTTTAGATGTGTTCTTTTCTAATCTCTTCAATCATTCCATTGCCTCCCTTCTATGAAATAACTGTTAAGCATGCAGAGTTGTCTAACTCTTCTTTAAAGTTTTGAAGTAAAACAGAAATTCGTAATTTCCCTTCAAAAATCTCATTTGCAAGCCAACTCACCACAAAAGCAACACAAGGTGCCAGATACAAACTTATTCAAAATCAATTCAGAAGAGTGGCTTCTATGTCCAGACAATGGTGATTATAAAAATAACATCCCATTAAAACTTGAGAACATTCTAGACTAACCAAGAACAGAATGAGAGAAAAATCATAACCGTATTCCAAATTATGATACTAGATAGAGTAAATTCTCCCATTTCCTGTATTTTCTGTTTTTTAATGATGACAGTAAGAGTTAAGAAACCCAGGGAATGGAGCATTCAATGTCAAACGCTACAATGTACTTACTTGTTCTGTAGGAGGTGGGCACTCTAATTTCTTTGACGGTGATGTAATTCTTGAACATTTATCATTGCTAATATTCTTTGGAAGCACCAAAAAAAAAAAAAAAAAAAAAAAGCATACTTTTGCATTTCAAAGACCCACATTCTGGGGTAACCATGGCCGCCTTTACAGCTCACCCTACCCGCACCTGCCTGCACCCTCTGACGACTCTTTTCCATTGTACCTGGGCTCCAACAGGTGGGGGATTTTGCCTCCACATCTTCATCACATCAGACTACTGGGCAGTTTTTATCGGGAGCATGGTTTCAAAACAGCACTTTTCCCATAAAAATCTCAATCTGCTATAGAGTAATGGAAAGTAAAGCTAAGCTATGTTCCACCAATTCAGATAGGTCATCATAAGGTATCCTTGAAGAAACGGTTACCATTTGTGAGTGAATTCTCCTCAAGCACTGTAATTTTTTCTCAATTTTCTCCTGCTTTTCTACCTCCCTAACACTTTGTTATAAAATGATGAAGTCACCTCCATCTCCTTCTACACTATCACAACGTTAAGGAAAAAGAAAGAGACGCAATTAGTATCTAAAACATTTACCTCCAGTGTGCCTGGCTCCGGCTTTTTATCCAAGGGAATATGTCCATGGACAGAGTCTATAACAGATCAGGATAAAAAAGACAGCATCGTTCACTAGTTAGGTGTGAAGACACAGTAGTAAAACGTGGAGACAGAGAAAGCCAAAAGTACCTCTTGAACCATGTTTAGTCAGTGGATAATAGAGTTTTCAGAATAACACAATGTGCTTTATCTAGCTTGAGTCAATGCTTCTGTACAACAGTGAGACGTGACAGTACATTGCTTAATCATTTAAAAAGAAAGTTCTTTTCCCCATGTCTGACTTTAAGCCAGAAACAGATCTCTCGCATCTGCTTTCAAATGATGAAATAACATACCTTTATCTTTTCTTTCTTCGGTGTCCATTCTCCGCCTGCTTCCTTTTCTATCGCTTCCATGTGATGATTTTCTCTGGACGCCTGGGTTGCTACTCTGAGAAGCTGACTGGCTGACTGATGAGCTCTTAAAATAAACAAAACCCAACGCTTTGGGTTAAAGATTTACTCACAAATATATGAACAAAATCTTCTAATGAACCTTACTCTTCATACATCTAACTAAAACTCTCAAAATTCATAGCCCTGGGCTTCCCCGGTGGCGCAGTGGTTCAGAGTCCGCCTGCCGATGCAGGGGACACGGGTTCGTACCCCGGTCAGGGAAGATCCCACATGCCGCAGAGCGGCTGGGCCTGTGAGCCATGGCCGCGGAGCCTGCGCGTCCGGAGCCTGTGCTCCGCAACGGGAGAGGCCACAACAGTGAGAGGCCCGCGTACCGCCAAAAAAAAAAAAAATTCATAGCCCTATCTTTATACTTCCCAAACTACAAAAAAATAGGACCTAGGGTTCATATTATATACTCTATAGTAATCGGCTTACTAATAAGGCGCTTAATAATCAGACGCTTGGCCTAAATTAGTATGAAGACTTCTTCGTATGCCCATGTTTCAGGAAGCCACCCTGACCAAACCTTCACTTTGCAACTTACACTTCCATTCTCTGCACAAAGCCTTCAAAAGCAGCCATAGCTCAGCCACAGCCCTTGGTGGGGGAAAAACACCCCAGTGCAAACGGGCAGATACAGTGCACTAGGACGCTTACCACTGACACGCTACTGACTGTCAACAAATCACCCAAGCTCCACGTGAGCTCCAACTTCTAACTGGTGAAACACGGGGACTGGAATAAGTCTGGCTTCTCAGCTAAATCACCACTGAAGGCCTCTCCTCTTCTAGCATCTGTGAGTAACTGCTGCACACGGCTGAGAAGACGACCTCAGCCCTCTGTGGCAGGCGTTTTTCTACAAGACAAACCTGAGTCGCTATCAAGTCCAAGACAGGATCAAATGCCTATTCAAAGACAATGACTATGAAGACTCCATTTTAACATGAAAAAATTTCACGATCTATTCCCACATTACAGTAGTTGTTTCTCCCCATTCACTAACTGAAAAAAGGACAAAAAGCTGTGAGTAGAAGCTTAAATGATTTGTAGTTTTTTATTTTCTAAATATTATGGAAAAATAATATATCACAGAGATAAATATACTGAGACTAAAGACCATGCCTAACTCACATGTGAATTTGGGCGCTTCTTCCAGTAATTCCTAAACTCCAGTCCCTGTGCCAGACTGAACTACATATATACTGTTCCAGGTCAGCTATTTTCAACTGAGCATCTCATACCTCTGAAGGATCCCATGGAGGCCAGAGTACAAAAAATTGAGTGTGTGTGGCTTTAATGTTTTATACTGGTATAAATATATATCCCTATATACATTTTATACATATTGATATATATATATATATATATACATACACACACATGCCAATATATGTATCTGATATATATATATTGGGTAGCATCCTGTAACATTCCATTTTGTTTGTTTAACCCACTGTTAAGAAAGTGTTCCAGAGCTTCCCTGGTGGCGCAGTGGTTGGGAGTCCGCCTGCCAATGCAGGGGACACGGGTTCGTGCCCCGGTCTGGGAGGATCCCACATGCCGCGGAGCAGCTGGGCCCGTGAGCCGTGGCCGCTGGGCCTGCGCGTCCGGAGCCTGTGCTCCGCGACGGGAAAGGCCGCGGCGGTGAGACACCCGTGTACCGCAAAAAAAAAAAAAAAAAAAAGAAAGAAAGTGTTCCAATCACCACTCTCCATCACAGGTCATTTGGTGTCACTTACTGATATTTCAGACCATAGGCACAGGGCGCCCAGTGCCCCCAAACTCAAGTAGCTAACCCTTGCCTTGTGCTGCCAATGACCCCTCCTCACACAGCATTTACTTCACACTACACGAGAGCTGTTTTCCCTTCTGACTCCCCCAAAAGAAGTCAGAAACTTAAAGGCAGGGAACACTTGTCTCATCAGAGAAGCACCCATCACAGCCCAGCGTCTGACACAGGGAGCAAGGGCAAAGCCGCAGGGCTGCATGTACTGCCACCTCCAACAGCGACCACTCTGAACGACAGCTCTTATTTATATGTACTAGGTTAACCTTGTCCTGGTATGTTTAATAAGGGACACTGAAAAGAGTTTTCCGGTTTTACAGATATATCTCGTTAACTGAATCATGAACCTCTACTGCTTAGGGAAAGTTACTGGCTAGCAAAAACGAACGAGTTTTGGTTCAAAAGAAAATACTAGGGCTTCCCTGGTGGCGCAGTGGTTAAGAATCCGCCTGCCAATGCAGGGGACAAGGGTTCAAGCCCTGGGCCAGGAACATTGCCACGTGCCGCAGAGCAACTAAGCTCACGAGCCACAACTACTGAAGCCTGCGTGCCTAGAGCCTGTGCTCTGCAACAAGAGAAGCCATGCAATGAGAAGCCCGTGCAACGGGCTAGTGCAACGAAGAGTAGCCCCTGCTCGCCGCAACTAGAGAAAGCCCACGTGCAGCAACAAAGACCCAACGCAGCCAAAAATAAAATAAATTTTTTAAAAAAAGAAAATACTAAACTTAAAGTGAGATAACCAATTTATTACTTGCCTCAACTCTGCCACCAACTAGAAATCTCTTTAGACCTCACCTTACTCATGAAGATGAAAAGGAGGGATAGCTGCATAATCACCAAGGTTATCTTCCAGTTTAAAAACTATTAGTCTACCATTTAAAACTATGGCTTAATACAAAAACTATATTAAGAAAGACTTCTGAAGGATAACTTTTAAAATCCCTTTTTATATACATACGGAAAGGGCTGGGAAAGCCTGTTCATCCCTGTTCTGAATCTCATAGAGTAAACGAGATTCTTCTACAGCTTGCTTCTCCCTGCGCTCTTCCGGAGAGAGGCCGAAATAGTTAGATTCTCGAGTCGTGGCATCAAAATCCTCAGCTCTCTCACGATCAGGTTTCCTGTCAAATAAAACATTGTTGTCATGAAAAAAAAAAAAAGACAAAATGTACTGAGTACCTAAAATAATATAAATCAACGCTTTGAGCAATTCAAATATTTGACCAGTTTAGCTACACTGTGAGATTACAGAACTTTTAGCTGCCTGATTAATAAACGTTTAGGAAACAGAAGCCCCTGGAGCATTAGGCTACGCTTCAGAGTCAAGAAGACAAACTTAAAATAGGGTGGAAAGAAAAGAAAAATATAACTCACTTCCAAGTGATACAGGAAGGCATAAATGTAAGCACTGTATATTTTCTTTGCGCCATATTCCAATACTTTCATAAGAATTCTCTTTCGAAGGAAAGGGAAGGTTACTAGTTTAGGCCTCAAAAGCACTCTAATTTTCTGTTCTAAGTAAAGGACAACGTTCAAAAACACACCACGACCATCTTCCTGCTTTTTAATGACACTACCAAGGGAGGATGAAAGGTGAAAAGAAGAAAAAAATGCACCAGGCTAGATACTAACTACAGATAAGACTGCTGTCATTTCAATAACTTTGGTCAAAGAAGGAGACAAAAAATTTCATGAATAGAGTCTAGTAGTCTATGACATAACCCTAACATTTTTATATGAATTAAAATTATTATAGGCAATATGAATACTATTTCTACACTTTGTCTAATAGTTCCACAACAGTGGGAAATGAAAACCCAAAGCCACCAGGGAAAATATACTGAAGAGATGCAGCTCCCTAAAAAGAGTGGGAAGGACACAACTGATACCATCTGATTCTCCTACCTCTGCAATCAAGAACAGCCATTTCATGTCCTCAGTCCCACTTAAAATCACACCCTAATTCCAATGGGGCACATGTCAACCCCCGAGTATTAGGGGAAAAAACAGAGGAGCAAACCTGGACCCTCAATCTTAGACCAGTCCTTCTCAAACCCCAGTGGTCAAAGACTCCCGAGATGACTTCAGCTAGTGCCAGGAGTCTCCAGAAAGTCAATACTCCCTAACCTCTGCGCCCCATCACCCGAAGCCCACGTCTCACCCTCGCACGCCACTGAGAACCTTCCTATCCTGAGCCTAGCGGGGGGGGGAAATATTCAGCATGGACACGCCTATCATTTTCGGCACCTGCGTAATGACAGCATACGTGGCAGTCCTGCTTGGTTTTTGACACTTGGTTTTGTTTTCTCCAAAGGAAGAGACAATATCAATGAGAGAGAACTTCAAAAAGCGAGAGGTCATGAAGGTCTCGTGCCCAACATCGCTGCTCTTTTATTCTATAATGAGAATTCCAGACCAGTGTGTGAAATATTAGAAATGAAGTCAAGATAAATTCTAATGGACTTAATCCACTGGAGTGTTAGCTATAAAATTCTAAAGTTTGACTAGAATTTTTTAGAATCTTACTTTTAATATTCAACCATCAGCAGTCTCTAAATTTAACACACTAGTAAAATTCATTCTCGCTCCCACAGGCTAGAGGGCTTACTCACTGCAAGTACAACTACGTTCGCACATAATCAGTCACAGTGTCAAGATTCTCCGAAGCTTTATGTCTATGTTACTCTCCACTGCCTTCTGCCATCACGTGCTTTATACACCAAGTAATAGGTAGCTAACACATAAACAAGAAAAGGACGTCTGTCTGATCATTCTAATCCCTAACAGACTGGACAAAACACTAGAAACACACTGGATAAAAATTCAGTTTGTGGTAAACAAAAGTGTATCAGTCATTTGGTAGTCTGTGTACGTTCTTTTTTTAAAACTTTAAGACAGTAAAGCGTATCCTCTGTTCAAGAGAGAAAAAGGCTCTTCCAGTCCACTAAAACATGAGAATTTTATTAAAATGAAAAATCTCATTTCTGTCCACGACCTTCCTATACTGACTTCACATTTTTAGGTTTCCAAAGCTAATACTCAAAGTAAGTTAGTCCTCTTAGGTACTTTGCCTGTACTGGGTAAGATACCACCAGATGCTAGTGGAGTCTGGTCAATGTCCGCACATCAGACTTCAGTCACAACTAGGTGATTCAGTGACACAAGTGCTATCTGTTGGGGGAGGCTAACCCACCGTGGGCCCCGAATGCCCCTGCACACTGTTGCTGGGTGTGCCAAGAACACACGGCCCTGAGTACTCTGTACCCAGGCCATTTCTCAGGGTTGTGGTACCTAGTGACCACCCTTGAGGGATGAGGGAATTCTTTCTTATGATTGATTTTTAATCATCTGTTCTCATTAGAACTTTTGGATAACTGGATTATGAATACATATGTACTTTTTACACACAAATAAGCATCCCTTCAAGGATACACAAGAATCTGTTAACACTGGATGCCTCTGCAGAGGAAGCTAGACGACTGGGACAACAGGGATAGGAAGGAGAATTATCAGAACAAACTTTTCAGTGTTTTGGATTTTGAACAATATCAATTAATTTGCTATCCCGAACAGCTGGCTCAATTAAAAAAACTGTAATGGATGTGAAGTACTGGTATTTGTTATGGATTGAATTGCATCTCCCAAAAAAGATACGTTCAAGTCCTAACCCCTCGTATCTGTGCATGTGACTTTATAAATAGGGTCTCTGCAGAAGTAATGCCATTAAGATGAGATCATAGCAGAATAAGGTGGGCCCTAAACCCACTATAACTGGTTCCTTACTAGAAGAGACACAGACACCCAGGGAGAACACCAGTGATGATGCAGGCAGAGACTGGAGGAACGCGAAGGAATGTTAAGTACGTTCCCAAGAAAGGCGAATGTCCAAATGCCAAAAATAAAGAAACTAAAGACCAGACCTTAGCAAGCACATGAGAAGATGCTAGAGCTGTTCAGATGATCGGGGAGATCAAGCTTGGATGGGGAAGGTGAGGCACAAGCACCCCCAGGAGACGTGGCCAAGTTCACAGGAAGAGGACAGCCTCCACTTAGGACACACCTTCTCAAATAAAGCTCCCCCAAAGAATATAAACTACTCTGTAACTACTACTCCAAGGAAGGGCAGATTAGGGAAAAATTTAAATCCACGGCACAGGAAACTATGACCCTGAAGTTCATCTGCCTCTGCATATTCAGTCAGAATGCTGGTAGTTCATGGCCACAGCAACCTGTTCAGTATTAGACACATTACAACAAACAATCCAAACTTGTCGGAACAGAGTAAGCGGACCATTTTGGTCGATTTAAGTTCCTATGTAAAGGGGAATATCTTCACCCTGCAAGGAATTGGGGCTGCAGTTTGGAATTCAGTACTTAACACATTACAAGCTACCGGAAAACTCTGAGGTGCCAGGTTACGATCTAAGTCATCTGAAAAAAGTTATTCAAAAACAAAGGTATCTGACCCTACCAAATTACTTTGATTTGTTTAAAGAGAGTTATAAAGAACTGAAATCCTCACGTTATTCTATCAACAATACTTTTAATATCACGCTGTAGACAAGTATACGAACAAAAATTGCAACTTTTTAAAAGCATGTGACGCAGAAAGTAAAAGAGATGCTTCTCACTTAGTTTCTAGCTCTCCTGCCTTTGGGACGGTTACCTTGTGGCCTGTGTGGGTGTCCTGCTCAGACTTCTGTGCTCACTGGAGGGCTTCTGAGACTGCGGCGCTGCAGAGTGGCCGGGGGGCGCGCGCTGCCTCAGCCCCGGAGGGTGCTGCAGGCGAGGTGGCAGTGTGGGCGGGGCTTTTCCTGGCTTCGCTGGGGCCTTGGGCCCTCTGTAGTCCGCATCTGTGGCAAGAGCCAAACTGCCTCGTAATCTTCCCATTATAGACACCCCCAAGCACCGTCCCCTCCCCAAAGGAAGGGTAACCTGGCGTGCTCCTACCACAATGGAAATTCTGTCCGGAAGGAGGTTTTTTCATCTTCTTCCCTGCCACCGTGTTCCAGCTTTCTGAGGAAGGCGGTCTGAGGTTCTTCGGGGAGAGTCTTTAAAAGGAGGCAAAAGACTTGCAGTAATTTATCGTGCTCCCCCAAGACTATCCACTTAAGTACCCTGCATAAATATTTTACTTTCTGTTTACCTAAGAATTCCCAGGTTTAGTTCTTATATTGAAAACACATTAAAGTACAAAGCATTCAGCAACCCAGATGTAACTCTAATCAAATAAGACGACATAAATCAAAAGCACATTTTCTAACCTACAAGGACAGAAGACTAAAAGGCCGTAATCATAACCTAAGCAAAAGATTAGATAAAGAAGGAAAGACTATTACTCTGTGAGATGTGATGAAAGTACTGTAGCTAAGGATGCGGAAGCGAGGAGTCTTTACTGTGTTAGAGACACACAGAGGCATCTATGTGTCTATGAGAAATGGTGTGACGTTTGGGATTTGCTTTCAAATATTCTAATTCCACTCGCATCTTTTTTAAGGGGGTTAGGGAGAAGAGATCAGAAAAGACTGCCAAACCTGCTGTTAGTTGTTAAAATAGGGTGATAATTACATTGGGGTTCACTGGACTATCCTCCTCACATATGTGTATGTTTGACATTTTCCACAGTGAAGTTTAGGTGTGATTTACTGCCTTTTCCTCTAATAAAGGCAGCAGCAACTGAAACAAAAGTTGCTCTAAGTAATACTGTATAATAGCAAGTATTTCACTCCTCCATCAGATAACCATTTACTGAAGACTGCACACAAGGCAGCAATGAATGAAATTAGAAATGAATGTGGTCCCTGTCCTCCAAAGTCCCCACTTCACAGCTACAATACGGTTGATTTTCCAAATTGCCTTAGTGAAGAATGGCACATTTTAAACAGTAAGCAACAAAACAAATATTTATTTAAAATACCTTAACACGGATAACACTAAATTTGAACTCCAACTATTTTTTCTACAAGATCTACACAAATATATTTCTCTACACACAGGCAATACATTTAAATGAATTTGCAAATACACAGGGACATTTAGAAATGCTCACGATTATACAATAGGCTAAGTGGAAGAGACGGTGAATGAACACCTTAGCTGAAGAGCAGTACATACTTCTTTCCAAGTTCTTCGACCAAAACTGGCCCGTTCTCAGAGTGAACCCCTTGAAAGTCTGCATTAGAAAATTTTCCATTGTGATCCAACCTAACCTGTTGAACGATTCCGCAAAGAAAAATCAGTCACCTGATTCTTTCGCATCAACCATCAGTTTTTAAACTGTTACTTCAATTTCAACTAAAGAGAAAATGAACATATATAGTTAAAAACAAAACGAAGTTCAAAAGGTACACAATAATATTGTCTCTGACCTCCCAGACCTAGGTACCTCCATCCAAAATACTTTTCTTTGTTTACTCTTCCAAGTTTTTTCTAAACTGTCTTGGTTCTGAAGGCAGGGCTGTGGCAGCACCACACACACCAGGATTCCAGGCCCCGCTTTTCTACTTACCAGCAATATGACCTTGGGCAAGTGACTTATCTCATGCTTCAGTGTCCTCATATGTAAGATGAGGCTAATTATAGTACCTACATCATAGGACCCATGGAGGTGGAATGAGGTACACATGATATATATAAAGGACACCAGCCTGCACACAGCAACCACTCAACAAAGGAGAACAACTATTATTAAAAACTCTATTGTCTTCTCACTTTTCCAACATTTACAATATTGTCACATGTAAATGTGACCTTTTTCTCCCTAAAAACAGATCCATCATCTCTTCTCTGACATACAGTTGGTTATTACACAACAGCGTATCTTAATAGGACGATAAGCCTTTAGGTCTCCTCCTGCAGTCAAACGGCACACACAGCACAGGGCGCCGCTAAGCACTGCACTGGGAGCCTGATGGACACAGCCCTGCGTGAAGCCACCTCCGCCTTTTTTTATCAGTACCGTTGGCCCTCGGCATCCGCGGGGGACTGGTTCCAGAACCCCTGGACGCTCGACTCCCTTATGTAAAATGGCACAGTATAGTCAGCCCTCCACACCCATACGCAGAGGAACGGCCAACTGTGGATCAAAGTCCTCAGGCCGAGGTTTCGTCCTTCAGTCACAGCAGGACACTGCTTTCCTCTCTTCCAGAGTTTAAGAATAAAAAATATTTTTCTGAAGTTAGTTTTTATTAGAAGTTTAAACTACATTTACAAGCTTGCTTGAGTAAATAAAAGTCACCTTGAGTCACAGCAGTTTCCGTAATAAAATTTCAATTAAATTTAATCCAAGTGAAGTAGTCAAGGGGTAGAAATAGAAAAAAAGTATTCTAAAAAGGAAAAAATTAAAACAAGTACCTGCTTTACCATCTACCTTATCAACAGCATCTGCTTTACAAAAGCAACTGAAATCTCAAAGCAAATATGCTTGATTTAAAATAACAAGTAACATAATTTTAGCGATGCAGCATAAAACAAGCAATCTTCTCTTCTCTACTGAGTGGGGTTAGGGAGGGAGGGAGTGCCCTAAGCCCTGGCTTTACTCTTCTCTTTTGTTCTGTTCCAAGTTCCCCAAATCTCTATAGTAAAAGATTCCCCAATTCTGTTCTGTGATTAGGGCACATTTCTGACAACCGTGTAAGGAAGAACCTAAATGAATCATATCTTCTTCCTCTCCTTTAAAAATACCCCCAAATCAGAACACTATTAAAAGTTCTTAAGGTAAAGTCTGTCACTGACCTCCAGAAATAATCCTGGTCCCCCAGACACTTTTCACAAACCACTTTATCACCAAGGAAACAAGTGTTTCCTCCACAAGTCAAGAAGAAATGTTTGTCGATGGCTATTTTAAAATAGTTTTAAAAAGGCAACACTTTTTGATGAAGACCATTTTTGATGAAAATTATCTTCCAAATAACAATTATTTTGTGTGTGTGTGTGTTGTTTTTGTTTTAGAAAGAGTAATACTTTTTCATAAAGGTTTCTCCAGTCTTGGCATTATTAACACTTGGGACCAGATGATTTTTTTGCTGGGGTGCCGTCCTGTGCGCTCTAGGACGTCTGGTACCATGCCTGGCCCCCACCCACTAGATATCAGTCGCACCTTCCCTGCTGTAACAATGTCTGCAGACATTGCTAAATGGGAGGTAGGGGTGCAAAATCACTCCACGTAAGAAACACTGATCTAACACAACTTTCCCCCTTAACAATCAACAGTTTTAAGCCCAAAGCAGCAGCTTATTCAAAGTAAATGGCAAAAACTTCTCTTACTGTTCACTTTCTTATCTCAATCCAACAAAAAACTGTGTATTATCAGAATCTTCCAGGATGCCTTCCATATACCAAATTGACCTATAATGTCAAGTTTGAATCAATTTCAATAAATTATTTGTCAACTGTAATGAAATTATCTAAAAATCTAAGGCGTTACTGTTACTTCTTTGAGGCAAGTAATATCAAAGACTAAATTGTTTTAAAGATCATGTGATGGGACGCCATGGTTTTAGATATATTTGACTTTGGTAATGTATTCAAAAGCTAAATATTTATAACTATTAAAATGTACACACAATATATTCTGAAATCTCAAATTAACAACACATCCAAACTTGAGCTGTTTTCTTGATTCCTATTACAACAAATAAGATTTCAAGTCAAATCTTTACTTCCTCTAAGTAATCACTTACTTGGCATTTGTCTCCAACTTCATACTGTAAGCCAGCAGCAATGGAATAATCATGTTTTTGTTGAGCTGCAAAGAATATCAGCATTATATCAAGTTGACATAATCATTTTCAAGGGCCTCAAAGCAAATTTATGGAAAATGCAGATTTTTTTTTTTTTAACTCACCTTGTTTAGACTTCAGCCAAATTTCATATTCCACATTTCTATAGACTGCTGGACTGAGTGACTTAAGAACCTTTCTAGACAAAGGAAGGCTAGGAGAGTTCCCATTGCTTTTCGGGTGCTAAATAAACAAAGTCAGGAAGTCCAATCAACACAGAAATGCTTTCAAAACATGTTTGAGATATGTATAAGAGTAAAGTCAAATGAAGAAGAACACTTTAAAAATTTAAGAGGCCATCAAAGAATGTCTTACTAGTAGATGATCCTGACTCTATTGAGAATGTACCAGAAAAGAGAAAAAAAATTAAGACTATAAATTCATATACTTTCTTATACTGAAGAGGCAGTTAAAAACCATTAAATAAAAATACCTGATCACTTGACAAAGATTTAAATCCATTCACATCATTAACAGTGGTAGTTTTACTCCTACAAAGGAAGAAATACAGCCATCATTAGGAGCACAAAAATGTTTGCATGCAATTAACTTGTTCTAATGGCATATAAAATCCCAGTTATATTCCAAAAACTCAACCCTATATATATTCCAAGGAGCTCAAACAAGTTTTAGTATAACTGTGCATATATACATATACATATATATGTACACGTGTTTACGTGTGTATGTATATAGGTCAAAGATTTTTATCAGTAATTCTTACTGACTCGATCATCAAGAAGAGAGAAACAGAAATAAACTATGAAATTTGGGTTGGTAGAATAATTGAGTTCATAAAAACATTTAATGTAAAAATTTCCTTTCAAAATATAGATGAGGCTCCATTAAACAAAATATTCCGCTACAACAAGATATACAATCAGGTAAGAGTAGACACCAACTAAATAAGTAATCAGTATGTTAAATGCTGCTAAGTGCTTTGGGGGAAAAAAAGGTAGGAAAAAATTAGTTTTGAAACCTAGGATCAAATAATAAAAAATGGGATGAAGGAAGATGCCTTTTTCAATAAAGAATTAAATGTGATGAGACAGCAAACCATAGGCTATTTAGTATTGCAAGCAGAAGGGAGAGCAAGTGCAAAGACCCAGGGGTAGGCAAGAGGCTGGACAAGTTGATGGCAAGTTGAGTGGGTGATGAGGTGAGAGGCTACCTGTACTCTTCTGTCGTATAATTCCTCCTCCTTAATAAATCAATCTCTAGTCTTTGGGACAATCTCCAAATCTATACCCTTAAATGCAGCAATATTTAAGAGACTCCAAGTATTTAGAGTCTGGACTAAACAAGCACCCTAATTTCTAACACTTCAGGACTGATCAATATGAATGTGAAGAGATCCAGGCACAGGAGCACAGTGCCTGGATATTACACACTATGCCTATCTGTCTTGCCATGATTATGTAGCATTCTTCCCTAAATGAAGCTTGGTCCTCCCTAAGCCAGACAGGACACAAGTAAAAGGAAATCCTAATAATGCAAGAAAAAATTAATTAGAAAGGCTTCCATGTTCCAAGGGCTTCAATAATATAGTATAAAGAGGAAAACTGATCATTACAATGAGCACACCATCCCTGGTACACTTCTCCAGCTTACTAGCCTCTACTCCACACTTCACCTACTTCACCTGCCAGCTGCCATCCCAGACCCAGCTGTTGCTAAAACTGCAGCAGCAACCAAAGGGCATCTGCTGGAAGTCCCCACACACCAAGTAAAGTTAATAAGCTACAACAAGCTAGTTATTCATTCTCCCTCAAAATTCCCCTATGCTCAATGACATGCCTTAATCATACTAGGCACCTGGAGAAAACGAGGCAGCAGAATTTCCATCTGTGCAAAGTTAATTAGTCTATTCTAGGATTAAATTTACAATGGCAGACCCAGATTTTAATCTGACTCATTTCTTTCTTATGTAAAAATGGTAGTCAACCGAATTTTCAATCAGGATCTACAGTTTAATTCAAGAAATGCTGGGAATTACAAATAGAGATATATTTAAGTGTTTAATAAAGAATTAGATATCCTGAGGCTTAATTTTATTTTTCTCTAGTTTCACAGTATGTGACACCATGAAGGGTACTTTCATACTCTGATACAAAAGGAATGATATACTTTTAGCTTCACCAAGAATGAAATACGTCGGTTCTTATAAAATACAGAGTAAGCTTCTTAACATCACTGATAAAAACTAATATACGTTGGATGCTATACCTAGGGACTAGGCTGTGCATTCTACATGTTATCTCATTTAATTCTTATAAATACTCCACTTTAAAGAAATACTAATATACCCTCATTTTATACCTATAGAATTGAGGCTTCTTAGTGAATTTAGGTAACTTGCCCCAAGTTCAGTTAGTTGGCAGGAAGCCAGGAATGAAACCAGGTTAGGATGTCCACAGCCCAAGCTCTTAACCACTACCCTATATGTCTTAAGTGGAAAAGAAAAATAAGCTGCAGACGCTAAGTTAAAAGGTGTTTATTCGCAACATAAACAAAGGCATTATCCAGAGCTGTTCACATACTTATACCCCAACTTGGGATTTTTATTATATAAAAAGAAAAGGAGGCGGCATTATCTAAGAAAGAAAACAATAAAAGGAAGTCAAGGAAATCAAAATGGCCGTTTTCATCACTGGCTATGTAAGCAATTGACAGGTTAACCTTAAAATTTTAGAATATACACACATATAGGCAGGACCAAATCTATTTCAGAGATATGTGCATCACGATCACACAGAAATAGATACTTGGCAAAAACAAACAAAGAAACAAACAAAATCAACTTTCAAAAGAAACGGTCCTATAATAGAAATGAGATAAAATTAGTGGCAGGAAAAAAGAGATTTACTGCATAAGTTTCTGTATTGCTGTATTTCAGGAATACCATAATACCTCAATATGTGAGGCTACTCCATGCAGAAGCATTTACTGAACTGCTTCTTTGTATGGCACTACAAAGATATTTTAGGACTGAAATTCACTTACTTGCAACTGTCATCCTCTGAATCTGATATTTCACTGTTGTTTTCATCAGCTACTTCAGAGGTGTCTAGTCCCATCAAGATTTTACTAACATCAGTTTTAAATACCTTCTCATACAACAATTCATAAAGCAGAGCTGCAATTAACAAAAGAGAGATGTTACACAATATTAACTCACTTTACGTTTTAACATAACATTGAGATTGCCCGGGCTTCCAAATCCTAACTAAATACCTGTAACATCTTATGAGCAATAACAAACTTTAATCAGAAAGTTACCTAGATAGAGAGGAACTAGATCTCTGTCTTTGTAGTTAATTAGTTCAAAAATCATTATATAATATACTGACATTTTTAAAACTAACAGTAACACAAAAAGGTACCACAACTTTGAACCAAGTATGATAGAATTGAACATGCACAGTGAGCAATGACTACATCCCACACTGTGCTAAGCCTTTACATACCTCCTTCATATTTAATGCCAGCACAGTGAAATGTTCTTATTCTAACTGTACACATGAAGAAACTGAGAACTAGAGATGTCACACAACCTGCCCAACCTGAAGAGGCTTGGATGGAAAACGTAAGGAACATTAAGATTGCTAGAAAGAAGATAACTTTTCATAATGGACTAAAGAGAAACCATTGTAAAATTTATTCTCAGCAGCCACTGAAGCATATTTAGACAACTTCTTTGCTTTAAAAAAGAAGGGAAAAAAAAACAAATTCCAGAAAACACAGAAATATATATTACCAAACATTCAAAACCTACACATGGGAGTTCAGGATTCTCACTTTGAACCTTACCCTAACAAGTCCACGAAGAATTCATCGACAATGGTGCCCACCCCCCTAAACGAGTCCCCAAGAGACCCCCTTTCTCACAGACCACCTTGCATCCATCCCAATATCATCCGAACCACAGGTTCTGAGAAGTACAGGAAAGGTAGGCACCATGAGCTGTCCTTCCCAAAGCTGAAATGTCCAGATTTTGACTAGCTGGGACAGGTGGAGGACCCAGCCCAGGATACAGACAGCTAGACTCCCATATCTCAAATAGATCAATTTAAAATTTTACATTACACATGTCTTTACTGGTCACCCCCAGCTAAAGAACAGAGGAAAAACGCCCATCACATGCCCAGCACCACGGCTTTGTATGAGTCATGTGCACTTTGTCATAATAGATGATAAAGGAGATAAAGTAAGAAGGCAGGAAGGAGCTACCACAGCAGTAATGCTCAACTGGGGAAGGAAGGGGTATTTTATCCTCCCAGGAAATACTTGGCAAAATCCGGAGACATTTTTGGTTGTCACATGGGAGAGAGAGCGCTACTGGCATCTACAGAGTAGATACTACTAAACATCCTACAATGCACAAAACAACCCCCAAAACAAAGAACTATCCAGCCCAAGATATTACGAGTGCCAAGGTCAAGAAACCCAGGTCTAGAGCCAAATACGATCAAATACTTGATTTCCTCTGTCATTTAGATTTTCAAGCTATACACTAACAGCTTTAAAAACACATACAAATCATTATTACTGAAATTAATTATTGCAAGAAAAAATAACTTTGTATTTACAAGCCAAACTCTAATCTATATTAGTGCCTTTTTTTCCCTACTGAAATAAGTTTTTATTATAGTATTAACATTTTTGGTAACCTAAGGATCTCAGAAATGTATTTTTACAACAAAACAGTGCATTTGCCCTGACTTGTTTGCACTAAGACTATAATGCTTAGGAAGAAAATTTCCTATATTAGCACAAGTGTGATTACTTACACTGACACACAGCAGAGCTCTCTTTATACTTTATGGGATAGACAATATCATAATGATTGCCATTTGAAAAACACAGTAATACCTGAAAGGGAAAAATAAAATACACTTTTCAGCCCTTCGTATATGACATTTACATAGCAACTTACATCTCTAATATCTCTGAATTACTAGTAAATAAATTTCCTAGTAGGAAGTGAATATTTTAGAAGTAACCTAAAGCTCCAACGTGGTCAACTATGGTACATCCATATGCTGAAATGTTACACAGCCAATGAATCAAAAGTTCCTAATGACTTGGGGAAATGCTTATGGGATCACAAAAATCACACACAATATATGAAAACAACGTTGATTTCAACTACCTGAAGATGAGGGTTGAAAGACTGTAAGAAAATATTCTAAAACCTTACTTTAAATAATGCTTACCTCTAAGAAGCAGAATCAAAGGTAAATTTTTTCTGCTTTACAGTTTTACGTACCTTCTAAATAGTCAATCACTCATGTGTATTGTACATGTATAAGTAAGTCTTATGTGTATTACCTTATGTGTATTAGCATAAGTCAATCACTTACGCTAAGAAAAATACACACTGATTTTGCTTAGATTACGTCATATTCCAAAAATTATACTGGAAAGGCCAGATCCAGAGCCAAGCACCTTGGAAACCTGTAAGTCCTTATAAAGTCTATTTCACTCAGTTCCCTGCCCCCTTACCACCATTTGCATGGTGATAAGACACTTCAACTTGGCCTGGATGATACCAAAACACATTTCTCTAATAATGAATCATGTTTTTGTCCCCTTTCTAGGCTTCACATCACTTTTCAGTTGTTTCTGCTTTGTGACTAAGTAATAGCACCTTAGCCAGTAAATTATCTTTACAATGGGAAATACATCACAATTACCAAAGTATTTGTGGATGCAATCGCAGAACCCATTTTCACAAGTTGTTTTTCTATTTAATGTTTATATTGATGTAAAACAGTAATAGTCTAATTAATCACATACACTAATATCTCAATTTTTTTTCTCTAGTAAAATGTTATGATAGAGTTCAACATAGTGATTTGTGGGAAAAAACAAATACAAAATAATGTAACTCATGGATGATTAATAGGAACTTAAAAAAACTCAAAAAGTCACTTAAAAATTATAGCTTAGGCAGTCAAGATGGCAACTGAGTGGTTCTTTTACTTAAATCCTTTAGAAACACTTAGAAAAATTCTTACCTTTTCAGGAAAATTATTTTCAGTTACTTGTGAAGGAGAAACATTTGGTTCCCGGTAAATTATAAAATCTTTCCTGAAAATAACATGTAGAAATTACTTCTGATGAAATATATTTCATGAATTGAGATTTAATCACTCATTCATTCATTCACTCAAGAGCCCAGTATACACCAAGCAATATTCTAGGCACTGGAAACAGAGCAGTGAACAAAAGATAGTAATGGAATAACTAAGCTGTAACATACTTATATAAAAGTATCCTCGTAAAAAAATTACATTTTAAATGTAATTTGCATACATGTAACTTCAGATATAATTCTAAAAGTAGACCTCAAAACCAGAGGAATTGTGAAGATGATATTTATAAGGACATTTCAAAAAGAAAAAACAGAGCATTCACCTGCTCCGCTAATGGGCAAAAGTTGTAAAATTGACAATATAGCGTTTTGCCTTTGTTCTAGTGGCCATTCAATGCTACCAGCCTTCAGAGTAGGACATCATTTCTCTAGAAGGCTGATGGTAAGTGATATAGTTTATAGGCCTGGAAAAATTTTTATATTCCGTTCCAAAAATATTTGGAAAATTAAAATCTCTATACATTGATACCTAAATGTCAAAATCTAACTGATGCAATTAAAAAAGCAGAACATTAGAAAAGATGCTTTTACAACCAAGGCATAAAACTGCTTTGCTATTTTAACAACTTGACTACAATGGAACATGTTAATTTCCCACTGACTTTATTTTTGTTTACCTACATTATTACAGTGCTCACCTGTACATAAGAGAAAGGGCACTTATTTCCACTTGTCCAACCCATTCCTGTATTGAAAAAAAAAGTTGGCACATAAATGTCTCCTACTTTTTACAATACCTTAATACATATCTTTATATGACATATCTAATTAGCTAGAAAAGCTCATTAATATTGTATTATGAATACTATAAAAACATTTCTATAAAACAGGCTATAACATATACTAAAAAGCAGCTCAAGTTTGTGTCGCAAAAATCCTTAGTAACAGAGCTAGAATAAGAGTTCCTATTGATGTGGCAAGATGACGGAGTAGTATCTCTAAGTTGAGAACTTGTTAAGGCAAAGACTCTGCCCTCCAACCTAGCACCCAGAACAGAGCCTAGCACATGATACGTGCCCAGAAAACGGGATGTGAACTCAAAGCAGAACTCAAGAATCAGGAAGGATGAAAAAGGGCAGGTCCTTTCTCTTCAGGATGATTGAAGGTACAAAGAAAGCAGTGCCCCAGCAATCACTTTAACATGTGGTAGAAGTTCTAGTACTAAAGGAGTCTCTTTTAAGTCTTTAAGCTTTTCAGAAGGAAAGGGCCAGTACAGATCAAAAATTTAAATATCCATATACTCTTTGACCCAGCAATTCAACTTGTATAAATCTATCCTAGGGAGTTCCCTGGCAGTCCAGTGGTTAAGACACTGTGCTTCCACTGCAGGGGGCACAGGTTCGATCCCTGGCCAGGGAACTAAGATCCTGCATGCTGTACAGCGCAGCCAAAAAGAAAAAAAAAAAAAAAAATCTATCCTAAAGAAGTATTTCATATGTCCACAAAAGTGTATATAAACAAGGATGTCCACTATAGCTATTTGTAATAGTTTTAAAAATTTTTTTAAAGATAGCCCCAAGATTCCACTAATAGATAAGCAATAATTAAATAATTTTACGGTTCATCCAAACTATGTATGGAAACATCATGCAATCATCAAAAAGAATGATGAACTGACTTGGAAAGATCACTCAGACTATTATGTGTAAAAAGTAAGTTGGTGAAATAATCCTATTGTGCAAAACAAAAAATACATAGATTCATAGAAAGAGGTCTGGAAGGATAACAGCGGAGACAGGAAGTTCAAGATGAGGGAAATGTAAAGATTTTCACTCTTCATTCTGTATTAAATCTTCCACCATGAGAATGTATTCCTAAACTACTTGTGAAATTAGTGAAGACTTAATACCAAGAGTTACTAAAACTAATGAGCTATGGTAAATGAATGCTGCTACTTTCTCCTTCAAAGAAAACAAATTTGAGATACGGAAAGATTTTAAGAGGATGGTTTGATCTCTCAGAAAAGGATCATCTTTCCCCACAAAGACTCTGCACTTTAATAGTTCGCAAAAGTTGGCTCTGTTTTTCGAAATGCAATGGGTGCCATATATTGAAATAGACTCTTAAAATAGGCCTCTGCCTAACAATCCCAGCTTCTCATCGACTGCTACAAAAGATATCCTCTGGTATAGAGGAAACCCTTCCCTGAAACCAGCCTGCTTAGATCACAAACACAAGCTATATTCACTTTATGCAGAATCCACATATCCACTTTAGGAAATGGAAAACGATTCTACTAGTGTCAACACAATACCACCTCTCAAATAATGTATCATTTTATAAATATTTAATCTTCAGAATAAATTCTGTTGTAGTCTGGTTAAGTACACACATCTATCATATGTGATATATGAATTATCTTCTTGTCTATTGTACCTTCTTGTCTTCTCTAACCAGGGTCAATTTTTAATTATTAAAAAAAAAAATCTATGTTCTATCAGTATCTTCTACCTTAAGGCCATAATTTTATTTACTCAGCACTCTGTATGATGTTTAATCTACTTCCTCATTGTGGGTAAGAGCACATCGTGTCTACAAAATCTACTTTAATTCAAGAACTACACTGTATCAAAAGAAACTAATTTAAATGTTCTTAAATAGTCATCAAAGCAAACTTTTGTTCCTCAAAAGACACTATTAAGAACACTAAAAGACAAGATACAAACTGGAAGAAAACACTGAAGAATATATATCCAGTACAGAATTTATACTCAATATAAAGTACTCTTATAATTCAATAAAACCAACGTAATAAAAAAAAAGACAAAATCTATGATTAGACATTTCACCAACAAAGACATATGGATGGCAAATAAACACATGAAAAGATTCTCAAGATTACTAGAGAAATGCAAGTTAAGATCACAATGAGATACTACTATACAACCACCAACACAGCTACAATTTAAAAGGCTGAGCGTACTGAGTGTTGAGGAAGATGTAGAGCAATTGGAATTCTCATATATTGCTAATGAGAAAGCAAAATGGCATAGCCACTTTGGAAAACAGATTGGCAATTTCTCATTAAGTTAAACATAAATTTACCATATGATCCAGCATTTCCACTCCCAGTAGTATCAATCCAAGAGAAAAGAAAACATGCCCACAGAAAGACTTGCAAGCAAATATTCTTAGCAGCTTTAATCATAACAGCCACAAACTGGAAAGAACTCAAATATCCATCAACTGGTAAACTGCTAAACAAACTGCAGTACATCCATACAGAGAATGACCACTCAGCAATAAAAAGGAACTACCGGGGCTTCCCTGGTGGCGCAGTGGTTGAGAGTCCACCTGCCGATGCAGGGGACACAGGTTCGGGCCCCGGTCCAGGAAGATCCCACATGCCGCGGAGCGGCTGGGCCCGTGAGCCATGGCCACTGAGCCTGCGCGTCCGGAGCCTCTGGTCCGCAACGGGAGAGGCCGCAACAGTGAGAGGCCGGCGTAACCGCAAAAAAGAAAAAAAAAAGGAACTACCGATACACACAACACGGATGAATCTCAAAATGTTTCCATTATGCTAAGTGAAAGAAGCCAGCCATATAAGACTATAAACTATATCATTCCATTTTTTTTCGTCTAGAAAAGGCAAAACTTACTACATCAGTGGATATGGGGATGGGGGGATTAAGTGCAGAAGGAGGGCATGAGAAGCTTTGTGGAGTGATGGAAACGTCCTATACGATGTCTGTGGGCAGTCACACAACTGTATGCATCTGTCAAATTTCATCAAATTATAAGCTTAAAAATTTACCGTATGTCAATTTCACCTACGTAAAGCGGACAAAAATATATTCTTGCAAAAAGTCTGAGGCATTTTTCAAAATGTTCCACTGGTATTTTTAAATAAAAGGAGAAAGATGCTTTCTCTGAGAATTGGATGAAGCAATGGAGTTTATCCATCAACTATATTTCTCTTTTCATTTCATACATTCCATATATCAGGGAGAAAGAGAAACAAAGGAAGACATAAATATTTATTGCTAATAATGAAGAACAAACGACTGTCCCGTTTGGTACCCGAAACACCTGGAGGAGGTTTGACCGGATTGGGGAGGGGTGCCCTAAGGGTAACAAATCTGGCTGGCCAGCACCCTGGGAAGGAAACACCTGTCCCACGTGCAAAATCACAGCAAGCTGCCCTCCCCGCTCCTGCAGACCCCCCCATCAGTCTCAGTTCAGTTCACACTGCCTCACTTCCTCCCTCTGTCCCCTTCTCTCCACTCCCACTATGTCTCTGCTATCCTTTCTCGGACCCTCATAGCCCAAGAGCCTGAACTGCTGCACAAAGATGACTATAAAATGACACCGTGGGGTTTTTTTTTCTGATTAAAAATTAATAAACGGTCTTTGTTGTTTCCTTCCTATTCTACAAAGGAAACAAAAATCACCAGTAGTACTACTACCTAGAGAGAACTGTTAACATTCTGGTGTTTAATCTTTCCTACCTGTTACATATAATGCAATACGGCTTTAACATGCACTCAACACACACAAACTGATCAATCAGGCACCCCAAATTGACAGGTAACCACGGGAAGTCCAAAAGCAACAAAATATATAATTCTTGCCTTCAAAGAGGCTTATAAACTAAGAGAAAAAAACCCACAAACTTCAGGAAAATGAATTTGTGTCCATTTTTGTGGGCAAAACTCAGTTTCAAAATCACGGAAATAAAAATGTAGTCTTGAGCGGATTTAGAGAAAAGATCTTCAGAGGGTATTTGTCACCAAAACTGGAGTAATACGGTACTTATTTTCCTTTTTTTACACTTACTATAGTGTGCCCACTTCTCTATGTATTAAACAATTTTTCAAAACCACTGGAACTAGTCTTCCTGCCTCTGGTCTCATCCACCTCCAAACTACCTTTACACAAGATTCTTTCATCCATCCATCCATCCAGTTAACAAAAACACCAGGCACTATTCTCACTTCAAAGCAGTGAACAAAACATAACTCACTTCCTGCCTCAAAAAACTTGAAAAACTTCCCAATGCCAGATTCCCAGGCCCCAGGCGCAGAGACTTTGATTTGGGTCTGGAACAGAGGCCAGGGATCTGCATTTTTCCTGATGCAATGGCCTGTAGGCGATGCTTTGAGAAATGCTGGCCTCAACTATCAGCTCCAAGCTAACGAGGCTGGCAGTGATGCTCTCCTGTGAGCTCACCGCAGCCTGCCCTCGGACATTTCTCACCACCTCCCACCTTCGTGTGCTCCGTGCTCCACACAAACCCAACTGCTTTCTTTATCTGTCTTGCGCACAATTTTCACTACCTGGAAATGCCCTTCACCCTAGGCATTTCTTATCCAGAAGCTCTTCAGAGTTCAAGTGCCCTCTTACTCTCAAACTCCTGCTTTGCCTACCCAGCCAGGAATAAAAGTGAATGCCTACAGCATCATACCTATACTTCTTACGACACATGTACCTTCTCACTGGTATGAGATGTTCCCTACTATAGGGAAACTCCTGAGAACAGCATCCAAATCCCAGTCACCTCTGCCTCCCGGGGTGCCTGGCCATTCTTGGCCCACAACAAGCACTCAAATTAGAGTTAGGGAAGTGAAGGGAGACACCAAACATTGATCAAACACCCTGTTCCTATGTTATTATTCCCTTTCCTCCCTCTCTGACTCCTTCTCTTAGCTTTTTCCTTTGGTAATGTCATTTTAAACTTAACAGCGATTACCTTGGGGGATGAGGGAACATTCTACATGGTATGCCATTAACAGTTGGATTTTTACACAGAGAACATTAGTTTTGACAGCAGAAGAAAAAAAAAGAAAAATTCTTTTAACTTCAAAATGACTGAGGAAGTGCTGGTAATGGGACCTGGTGGGAAAGTGCTGTCCTTTTACTCCCAACAGTCTCTTCCTACTTCTCACACTGACCATTTTATGGGGAATGGAACCTCCATAAAAGAAACTGTCTTCTCAGTTGCCTAGGGAAGCAATTAAATATTGCCCTGTCCACCAAGCCCCATACACATACCAACACTGCACCCTGGAAATCATCAGCACTGTTATTTTAGGTCTTTTATGCCATTATGACAGATAAAGAGAGCACGACTGTCCTTATTGAGGCAACAGTGCACAGTACACAGCTCCAACTGTCTTCCAATTAAATGCTGCATAAAACGTGCACCTAAGATAGTAAAAGTTTATAAGGAAACCCCTCCATACACTGTAATATTAATCTCTCGTAATGAATTTTGAATACATTATTTAACATCTAAAAAACAGAAATACGTCAGAAGATTACTGCATACCTGTGGATTTTCCAAACGCTTCAAATATTCTTCAAATGACCCTTCTATAAACTGCAAAAAGAGAAAAAAGTCTATTACAAATACATCGAAGCAAAAGTTAATCTCTTCACTGTGAATTACTGAATTTTTACACAAACCTTGGATACATCAGTAATACTAAAATATATATATTATATATACTCACATGCACAGATAAAATCGAATTATGAAAATACGCACATCATTAAGAAAACATCATAAACATACAAAAGAACTTAAAGAAGGAAACACTGCCCGGAAACATTTCCTGGACAGGATCTGGATGGGCACAGGGACAGCATCATGAGGAAGTGGTGGAGAGCAAGCACTGTGTTGGGAAGACAGGAGCCACCTGGCCAGCAGGAGCAGGGCCACTCGGTGGGGTGAGTGCAGTGAGAGAGGAACTCAACTGCACACCTATTCACAGAGGGCCTGGGGCCCAGGCAGGACTATCAGACTTAGGGAGAAGACAGTTCAAGGTCCCAGCAGGTGACACTGTGAACAGAGAAATTACATGATAAAAGCAGCACTTAAAGACAAACCTGGTAATGGCCAATGCTTAGAAGATAATTAAAGACAGATGCACTAGCTAAGAAATATTAGTTTACTAATAGATATGAATATTCATTCTTAGGTCAGTTATACTAAAAACAAGGACGAGAACTAATAATGCTAAAGATCTTTTGAAGAATCAACAAGATTTTTCTAATATGGCCTGCTTCATTGTTACTTTAACATATAAAAAAATTGAGTTTATTCAAGCTATATAATAATGTTTTTTGCTTTTCTCACAGCAATTCCACTAATTTAACTGAAAGATCTAAAAAGACATTTATCTGAAACACCAAATTCAATTTTATTTAAATTAATCTCAGTTAATTTAACAAAGTGATACACTTAAAACCATTAAAATACACTCCCCGGTCTATAAAAATCTTTTAAATGCCCATGGATTTTTTTTTTTTAATAGTATCCCACTGTGTGAATGGACCACATTTTATTTTTCCATTCCTCAGCCCCCACCATCTTTTTTTATTTATGTGTGTGTGTGTGTGTATATATATATATATATATATATATATATATATATATATTTTTTTTTTTTTGGCTGTGTTGTGTCTTCATTTCTGTGCGAGTGGGGGCCACTCTTCATCGCTGTGCACGGGCCTCTCACTATCGCAGCCTCTCTTGTTGCAGAGCACAGGCTCCAGACGTGCAGGCTCAGTAGTTGTGGCTCACGGGCCCAGTTGCTCCACTGCATGTGGGATCTTCCCAGACCAGGGCTCGAACCCATGTCCCCTGCATTGGCAGGCAGATTCTCAACCACTGCACCACTAGGGAAGCCCCCCATGGATTTTTTTTAAGACGGAGATTAGTTCCTTTATAGATTATATACTGTCAAATTTCCAAAAAGTATCCTAAGGTTCAACACAGACTTGTAATAAAATAGCCACATATTTCAAATATCCCACCAATCAGAGGCTACTGTTCTGTATTAGTTGATTATCTATAGACTTAAAAAAAATAAAACAACCCCACAGAACCATTTAAAGTTGCAAAAGACCTAAGCCGTGTTCTGACACAAGCCTGCATACAATCTGAGATTCTCCTTTCTAATCAGAAAGTATTCATCTAGGCCCCAACTAACCATGGTCAGTAAAAAGGCACACCCTTCTTCCCATGAGAGTCTTTTCCAATTCTGGCCAATAGAAACTGTTAGAAGTATTCATTGTAAGGAAAGCAAAACTTTCCCCTTTGGAACTTTCAACCTTGGATGGTAGAGCTAAATAAATATATGCAAAGCACTTAAAACAACGCCTCCTGGCAGACAGTAAATGCTCAACCAATGTTAGCAATTTCCACTGTTGTCAACAGCAGCCAATAACAGTAATAACTAATTCACCTGTAATTTCTTCAAATACTCAAGGACCACTCCACTCCCCTGTCCTCCTCTCTGCTATAATACTCTCTTATCTAGCCTCCACACTACCAGCTTTTTATTAATAAAACAAGTTTTCAAACCTCCTGATCAAGCAGGTACCTCTCCTTCCTGGAAAATATTACTGTCCATCTTATAACCTGGCACCCAGAAAAATGTCACCAGTAATAAAATTTTGCTTGAAAATAGGAACTCCAACCCAAGAACACATCTAAACACTATTTACCTATTAAGTCTTGAAATTGAGTTATATGCAAAGTGTCAATGTTCTTCTGGCAGTCAACGGGGGGAAAATACCACTGAAAGTTGTCAGATGATAATTCTAGTCATAAAACCAATAACCAGTAAATCCTATAAGGCTTTCAATGTAAAATGAAAATAGGTCACTGTGGCATTATTTCACAGCCTACTACACACTACTGAGAAAATTACAGTAAGTTGATATTCTGTTAACTACTAATTAACTATACTACATTCTATTAACTACTAATCATTATTTACATAATTACAATGCTTTGATAGGTAGTTCACAATGATGAACCCTGAAAATTAAAAATTTATAAATGTCTCCTGATAAAATCAAAGGCTCAACTCTAGCTATGCTCAGCATATTTCTCATACCCTAAGTGTGCAATTTTTACAATTCACATGGGGTCACCAATCACAGAAAACTGTTAACCACAAGACCTTACTCCCTGATCACATCAGACAAAGCTCACTCCTAATACACAAGGGTCCTGCCTAAGTCATCCTTCCAGTCTCCACAGCTCAGTGACCCATCTGTCACAGAAGCTTTCTAAATGTCTGAATAAATGAATACCACAAAATGGCCTTAAAAAAAAAAAATCACAGCTGTAACTGGATTTGAATTCTAAAAAGCAGTTTTTTAAAAAATTTTTATTTATTTTTGGCTGCACTGGGTCTTTGTTGCTGCATGCGGGCTTTCTCTAGTTGTAGTGAGCGGGGGCTACTCTTCGTTGCGGTTTGCGGGCTTCTCATTGCGGTGGCTTTTCTTGTTGTGGAGCACGGGCTCTAGGCACACGGGCTTCAGTAGTTGTGGTGCATGGGCTTAGTTGCTCCACGGCATGTGGGATCTTCCCGGACCAGGGCTCGAACCCGTGTCCCCTGCCTTGGCAGACGGATTCTTAACTACTGTGTCACCAGGGAAGCCCAGCAGTTCTTTTTTATAAGGGCTATTTTCAAAACCTGTATTAAGATCCAACCCGTGAAATTCCCACTAGACCATTCTAAAGGCTAAAATGTAAATATAAGTCAACACACCATTACATGTTTAAAATTACAAATTACCGCTTCAAATTTCTCTCGGTTCTCTCGAAGATAATGAATACAGGCCATTCTGACTTCAACATGGCGAGACTGAGAGTGCAGCACCTGCAAAGGAAAGAGCAGCACACTGTCAAGCACTTTGTTAGAAGATTCAAGCTACGACCTAGTGCCTTCTTTCACACCCAACATAACCTCACAACCAGCAGACATCCGCCTCCCTTTCCCTTACTATCATTTCTAGCTCTTTATTTGTTCCCACCTCTTCCACTAACCAGAGAGATGACACGACACATACCAACAGCAGTACTTAAGCCAGATGTCACTCTATAAAGAGCTTATTACCATTTCTCCTTTAAGTCACTGAAATTACTCCTTTGGGGAAATCTTTGCAAACTTAAGGCACTTTCCTCTCCTGGCCAGCCCTCTACTGTAACTTTGCTCTTCACAAAGCAAGGCTAACAGAATTCCTGCAATGCAGGGCTTAGCCTCATCCTATGCTTGTTGCAAAAGAGAACAAACAGGAAACTTCAACAAAAATCGTCTTTGAGGCTTTATGCCCATAAGAGATAAATTTCTTTTTCCCGGTGATTTTGAACTATTTGCCTTATGTATAAATTTAAGTCCACCGTGGTTTCAGAAAAATTAAGGCACTCATTCTTAAATCCTTTAGCTGTCAGGCTTACATGATTCTTGAAGGAACATCCAGGGAGCAACACACAGGATGCAAACGTGCCCCTGTGTGCTGTCATCCCAACAGCCTGGCAACTTGCTCTTTTGCCCAAAATCTTAAAGCACCACCTGAAATAAGTCATACTACAAAGATGATCCAAATCCTCCCACTTTGTAGCCTCTGTTTTCTTCTGTTAAACAACTAGTTCAACAAAAGAATAACTTACTGGCATTTTGTCTCTTACTAAAAGTCTAAAGCTTTGGTTTGAAACCCTCTGGCTTAACTACCATGCTAAAAAGAGATTTTTTTTTTTTTTCTACAACTAGGTGTCTCAAACGAAGGTATTCCTGGTACTCTACAAGGTCAAGGTAGGAGAAAAAAAGCTGACATATAAAATAATCACATCTCAAACTACTCTCAAGGCTCCTTGAGAATTTCTATTATTATAAAGTAACTTTAAGAGTTATAGTTCCAATTGAGTGATTCTCCCTTATGTTCAGGGTGAGCAGAGAATTCAGGAAAAGGGAAGCTCCAGCTGCACATTCTACAGGTCACTGTGGGCAACAGCCAGGGCTCATTTATACCCACAGAAGCAAAGGCACAACTGTTTAGACAGCTAGCAGGTCCCTGCACACTGAGACACACTGAAGATGCACTAGCTGAGGTGAGCAATGAATTTGTCGTCAGCATACTAGCTGGTTTTTCAGCTTAACAGAGTATGCCGATATTGTTGTCTTGGGTACTACAAAAAAGCATCCTTACATATTCTAAGCTTCCAGCACTGGAAGGACTACCCAAATAGTAGTAGATTTGAGTAGTAGAAAAAATAACCACCACACAATATTTTTGCCAATTCAACAAATGACAATTTAGCAACACTTCCTTCACAGAAGCTATGCTAGACACTATTATGAATCAACATATTAGTCTGAGTAAACCACAGTGTCATCCGATCAGGCTTTCCTGCCATTAGTAAAGTGGAGCTAGTCCTAAAGCCATTTACCTAGCAACAGGTGGCAGACATAAGTGAATAAAGCTTATTTTCCACCAAAAACAATGACAGGCATATCTCTTGTTTTTTCTCCTCTTTTAACAAAGATTTTATTAGCACATGAAATCTGAACCTGTTACTCAGAAGCAAAACTCTCAGCAACGTCTGATCAAGTGCGGGGTGCCGGGGCTTTACAAAGCCAAGCACTGTTAAGAGAAGCAAGGTTAAATGACAACTGTTTAAAAAGCGTAATATTGTGCAAGTTCAAGGACACTCAGGAAGAATTCAAATGGTATGACAAATATCTTTGCAAATCATTGTATAAATGAAAATAAGCTAGAAATAGGAGGCTTTCCAATCTTTACTTAGGGCAGACGGTGATAAACACTGAGAAAGGCCGAGACGCACTGCTTCTCCAAGTCCTCTAAGAGCGCCCTATTTTTAGCTCTAGGGCCACAGAGCTGATTCAGGTCAGGCCTCCTGTAGGCCCACGTCCAGAACTGTAAAAAGGGAAGAGCCTATCTAAATCAGGTAATTTGGAGGGAAAGACTCCTGCTAATTCAAGTCTCTCCCTCTCCATTCCCCCCCGCCAAAGGCCGCCATTTAGATTACTTACTGTGACTCCTTGTTAGAAATTATAATTATTTTGATATTATTGGAGAAATCGTTGGCAAAAAAGTAAATCCTCTGTACACATTTTTAAAGGGCAGCCTGAGGCTGCTGTCTGTCACTGTCCTCCGCCTCCCCCTGCAATGCACACACTGCCTTTGGCCATGAAGGCTATTACCTTTGGTCCTTGTCTACTGAAGAACTGAGCTGCCCCCAAGAGTCACAGTATTAAGCTTTCTAAAAGCTCAGTATACTAAAAGTCAGAATCACCTAATTGGAAGGGATAGTCCCTTATGCCTAACTTAAATCCCGTCACAGTAAGATACAATAAAAATGTGTTAGCTGATGTTAGCAATGAGTTCTTAGTGTAACCAGCTAGCTCTTGTTCCTTTCTACTTAAAAATAGAGATTCTGTATAATCAAGTTTGCCAATTATCTACAGCATGTAGTACTGAAACCAGACACACCTTTCTGCTTCAGCATAAACTAGGATGTAGATAATCCAACTCCAAATAAGCACCATACTTCCCTTATTTCTATTTGTTTCCCCCTCCTTCCTTACCAAATTCTTGCTAGAGCTAACAATATGTATCAATAGGGACTGAATTCACTTCCACCTCTTCCTTCTGCTTCTGGAGGTGCTAAGGAGTCCAGGGAGGCTGAGGCAGAGGAAGCAGGACAGATGGAGATCCAGGAAACTCACGAATGGGACAGACTGTTTACCTTCTGATAGTAAAGACTGGGATGTGTTTGTGTGAACATATCCCAAAGCAACATTAGCACATCCTAAAATTCTAAAAATAAGAGACATCTATTGAACTAAAAAAGAGCTCGATTTGGGAAGCTTTGAGAAGAATGTTTGAATGACAATGCCTGCAACAAAATGCAAAGGTTTGGAGCTTTGCTAAATCCATTTCTTGTTTAAAAAAAAAAAATGATGTTATGCTACTAATGCGAAAACGAGGGCCTTTGGAAAATAAATGGCTGGCCTTTGGATATTGAAAAAAATAAGAATAGACTGGCCTATAGATGTTAAGTAAAACATTTACTCACAAATAGAAATTGTGAAAGCTACTTAGCATTCAAAAAAGGTGAGAGAAAGAGAAACAGAAAAACTCCAAAGGCGGGGAGGAGACGGGAGGGGTGGACCTTAGGCCAAAGGAAAGCAAACTGTGAACGGTAGGAAATACACACCAGGGCAGTAATGTGAAACTTTTGTCCAACTATTTCAACAGCTATTTTTCAATACAGGATGGGTTTTGCTGACTGCATACCTACCAACTACAGTATTATATAACAGGGAATAAGCTCTCTTACGAAAAAAAAGAAAAAAAATCAGAAACATCTTCCCAAGAACTGTGGTAGGAAGTGATTTTGACCATTAAGGGGGAAAAATTCGGCCAAGGGCCTAAAGAACTCCAGATATACCCTTCCTTCCTACTACCAACTCCAAAACAGACTTTATTTTTAAGTCAATTATTTTTAGTACACCTACACTGCCTTGCAGAGCATTAAAAAAAAGAGTGGAATCTGCTCAAAGACAATTCTTTGCAAACATTCTACCTTTTCCAAAATCTGGCTTTCCCAAACTGTACATTTTCCCCCTTCTGATTCAAGCTGACATCGGCGGGCTTGGCTACCCTCCGTTCCAAAGTCCAGCAACAGGAAAAAAAATCATGTTCCGCGAGTTAAGTCTGGTGCACCACCTCCTCTAGGAAACATTCGGTTTACTGGTGGGAACTCTGTGCTTATAAAACCAAGAGGAGGGGAAAAGAACATTTGGCCCTGTCGCCAGCCATCAAGCAAGGGTACAAGGCTCTCCGCAGGCCTCACGGGCTGGCCTCAACTCATTACCTCTTCGCCAGGAGGAACGACACCCAGATAATTTACAGGTCTTTAAGTTTCGATTTAGAGCTTCCAGACACGGAGCAGCGTCCGGTTCCGGCGCGACAATGGGCCGCTGTGAGGACGCCGGGGCCACGCGCAGCCCGGGAGGTAGGCGGCCCGGCTCGCCCGCCGCTTCCCACCCGGCCCCGCCGCCTCCCCGCGCCCGGCCCCCGCCCCATTACCTGCTCCGCCACGGCCCGGAACAGGCACGACCCGTCCTTGGCGACCAGTTTCCGATACAAGCCCAGTTTCCGCAGATAGGCGTCCATGGGCGTCGCGTCCTCCCGGGGCGCCGCACCGCCCTGGTCGCCGCCGTCTGGGGCGCCGACGGCCGCCTCCATGTTGCCGGTCGCGCTGCAGGCCCGGCGCGGCGCGGGCTAGCCCCACATGGCCGCGCCGCCGGCTCCTCGACGCCCCGGCCTGGGGCGGGCGGCGGCTCGGGCTCGGGCTGGGCACGCGGCGGCGGCTGCAGGCGGCGGCCCGAGGCAGCGGTCCGCGCGCATAGGGGAGCCCTGCCTAATGCATGGCCAGGCGCACGCGGCCACCTCCCGAGGGCCCACGCGCCCAGGGGCAACGGGGGAGAAATTCACGAAAACCCGAGAGCTAGGAGTCACTTCCCGGCGGCCTCGCCGCCCGGCTCAGCAACTGCGCCCGGGGGTCGCCGCCCGCACAAGTTTCCTTGTCCCGACCCGGCTGAGGCGAGGAAAGCCCTGCACCCGAGCGCGCGCGGAGCCGGCTCAGGTGAAGCGAGGCCTGCGGCCCCAACACCGGGAGCCGAGGAAGCCGAAAGAGAAAGACGCGGCCTTTCGTCTCCCCACCTCACAGGAGGGCGCCGGAGGGGCGGGGAGCGGGCGGGGGCGCCCAGCGGAGGGCAGCACGCTCGCAGCCCAGATTTTGTTTTCGCTTTCGGCCAGACAGCGGAGAGGACGGCGGGAGGTGTAGTTTGGCCAGCGGCAGGAAGTCGGCTTGCGGCGGGCGGGGACGCGCGGCCGGCCTACCCGGGGGAGGCGCCCGGGAGGCACGGGGACTACAAGTCCCTACAGCGCGGGCGCCGCCGCAGCCTCCCGGAGCCGGCTTCGAGCTTTCCGGGCACAGCGTCCGCGAGCAGGCCGAGGGTCTCAGCTAGCCGACGTGCAGCAACCTGCGCGCGCCGCCCCGCCCGGCCGTCCGCCCACTGCGCCGCGGGGCCGCGGGAAGTGCGCGTGCCTTGCGTGCGTGGAGTCGCCAGGGACACTGAGGCTGCTGGGTCGGCCCTTTGTGTATTTCCAAACAGAGGGCGCACCTGTCTGCTCCCCTCCCCGGCCTCTTCTCCTGGCGTTTCCATGGAGGTGGCTTTAACGGCTTAAACAGAAAATAGAGCTAATTGGCGAAGGCTCCTGGAACTGGCACCGTGCGGGGCGACACAGGCTATCCATAAATCAACCGTGGCCTGCTGATTCCTATTAGAGATTAGATGTACAAGCTCGTGCACTATAGCAAGATGATGCCTTTGCCACAGACATTTTGGTTCACCGTGCCACTGTAGCTGCCCACCGCGGCACAAAGAGATGGTCGCCGGTCGGAAAAACTTAGATATTTTTTCTTGAAAAATTCATCTCGTAATTGCTTGATAACGTGCTGGACTTGCCCTGGGTTCCAGCAGTGCTTGCTGGAGGATTCCCGTTCAACTTCCCACCCTACGAAGTTGAATGACAATATGCTTTAGAACCTAGAATTTATCCAGCATGTTTTTGTGACACCAGAATTTTATTTTTACTAAAGTACAACAGCATCTGGTGTCCTAATCATTTAAAGACATGGTTAACCATAAAATCTACTCCAGCCTTGAGGCCATGGTGTGCCAGGATGGGGCTGGGGGGACTGGAGAATTTCTGTAGGTTTAGACATGTGGTCAGACAGGCTCTGGAATGGGGGCAAGGCAGGCCAGATGGTGAGAGCCCAGTGCAAATTACCGAAAGTTCTATTTTAGAAATTTGTTTTTGGTACTTGGTGCAAACAGTGACTCCCATATTCACTTTCCTTTGAACTTCTAAATTTGATTTCTTAAGGTTTAAAGATTCAATATCCAATTTTTTGTATTAGAGAACACAAAAAAAGTATTCTAACCTAAATGAATTTTCTTGTCCCATTATTAAATTTTGTACATTTTGTAGAGAAATAAACACTTCAGAATCACTTTTAGAAAAATCTAGTTTCAAGTCAAACCTGTTGCTTTTCTTTCTTTAAAAATATATACATTGCATATACTTCTCATTCCACTCAAAAAGAATTATGCAGTATTGCTACTACCTACAACATGGCTTGCTTTTCTTTTTTAAATATGGCTTGCCTTATAAACCCACAGAGGAATTGAAAGTAAAGTAATATCTAAACTATAGAGCTTAAATATTGAATTCTTAAAATGAGTAGATTCTGTAGTATTAATAAGCAACAGACTTTCTGATATGCCAAAAGAAAGCTATGCCTTTCCTAATATTTGTTACTGTTCCTTCAGTAAGAATTCTGAAGCTTATCTCATATTCAGCATGTATTTATGGGAAATCTACTGTGTCTAGCATGCTAAGATTGCACTGCTAATTATCTTGAGGATATATTAGAAACATATTGACAGGGGCTTCACGTTTGAAAATTTATCAAACCTTACTTTGTAATTGAAATTTTCATGATTACATTTGCTCTAATTTTTTTAGAAGTCATTCAAAAAGCTTTGCTCATTTTTTATATGCACAATAATTTCATTTTGAGTGGCTAACAGTGTTTCAAGCATATTTTCTATTTTAAGCCTTATCCATATTTTAATCTTATTTAAATGTGCTTACATACATGTATTTTTAATAACGTATGTAACATCACCATTTTCTAAAGCCCCCAAATTCCTTTGAAATACTTTGAAAAGGAAACCAAATACATCATTAACACTACAATGTCTCTATTTTCCATTGCAAAAATGTAATTCACTGATAATAGTATAATCAAATGGATATGATCATTTAAGTACTCTGGTTGGGGCTTCCCTGGTGGCACAGTGGTTGAGAGTCCACCTGCCAATGCAGGGGACACGGATTCGAGCCCTGGTCCGGGAAGATCCCACATGCTACTGAGCAACTAAGCCCATGCACCACAACTACTGAGCCTGCATGCCACAACTACTGAGCCCACGTGCCACAACTACTGTAGCCTGCGCACGTAGAGCCCGTGCTCCACAACAAGAGAAGCCACTGCAATGAGAAGTCCGAGCACGGCAACGGAGAGTAGCCCCTGCTCCCAGTAACTAGAGAAAGCCCGTGCGCAGCAACGAAGACCCAAGGCGGCCAAAAATAAATAAATTAATTAATTTAAAAAAAAAAGTATTCTGGCTGGCCCTAAAGTTGACTTTTGATATTTTTTAAAATGAATTATTAAATACTAAGAAAACAGAGGTCTTTATCAGAATTCATCGCAATTCTTTGTTATCTTGTAAAAATGTGGTTTGTTATCAGAAGTATTAGAAGAATAACACATTTCCAGTCTTTTCTACACATGAGGTCCTGGCAAAATTACTTATTATCCTCACTCTTACTGAATGAGTGCAGAACAGCCTCACTCTAAACTGGCTGCTTTGGGTTCCAAAATTAGAAGTAAAACACCTGTTGTATCTGACCCTGGGTCTGTTTAAGGAAATCCTTTAGGTATTTTGAGACCTGATCCAAGACAGACCCTCTGTATGCCAAATCCCCAAATATAGCTCACTGTTCAGGCAATGTTAAAGGATCCTATGACTTTAAACTGGACCAATACTTACAGAAATTCACTTGCTTTCAAATTCACTTGTTGACATTAACCTCTGAAACTTTCCAAGAAACCACATCTGATTGACGATGTTCCCCTCTGAGGAAGCCATTTCTGATTAGCAAAAGTGAAGAACAGACATTTTAATCAAATATAACCTGAAGGATTCAACGCTCCTTAGAACCTAACGGAATTAAAGTCATCTTATGCAAATGTGTCGACTGTTTTTCTTGTACACAGTTAAGTATCTCAGGTCCGTTTGTTTGCTCTGACACACTTTGGAGATAATTGTATCCGGTGGAATATTTTTGTTCTAAGAAATGGTAGATTTTCTGCAGATTTTTTTCCAATAACAGGTTAGGTGTTATGGTAGCCAGCCTCAAAGATGGCCCCCAATGACCCCTGCCTCCTGGTAGTCACACTCCTGTATAATTGCCTCCACCTTATAGCAAGATTGGTCTGCTTGATCAATAGAATAGAGCAAAAGTGATGGTACATCATGGCTGAAATTAGGTAATAAGAGACCCTTTTGGCATTTTGGTGTTCTCTTACACTCCCTGTCTTGTGGGGGACTCTGGTGGAAGCTGGTTGCTATGGGTCCTGGACAGACTTACAGAGAAGTTCTCTTGGTGGGGAACTGGAGCCTCAGTCAACTGCCAGGCACTTTTGAAGTGAGTCCTCCAACCCAGTCAAGCTTTCAGACGACTGCAACCTCATGAGAAACCCTGAGCTGGAACCATCCAGCCAAAGTCTGAGATTCTTTTCTTTTTCCCTGACCGGGGATTGAACCCAGGCCCCGCCAGTGAATGCATGGAATCCTAACCACTGGACCAACAGGGAATTCCCCAGGTCTGAGATTCTTAATTCTGACATTCTTGAACTCAGAAACTATGTGAGATAATAAATGTTTGTTGTGTTAAACTCCTAAATTTTGGAATAATTGGTTATACAGCAATTAATAAGTATTACAGATATAACACTCCATTGTTTCTCTTTACTAGGTAGACATAGAACGTATGTCAATAATTCATTAAAATAACCACTAATTTAATATCCTTAATGGTTTTACTATTTTTCTAAGTTGCCAGTAAGTGGAATTTCTTTTTTAAATTTATAAAATCCTTTACAGAAATAGAAAAACCTAGGGGCTTCCCTGGTGGTGCAGTGGTTGAGAGTCCCCCTGCCGATGCAGGAGACATGGGTTCGTGCCCCGGTCCGGGAAGATCCCACATGCCGCGGAGCAGCTGGGCCCGTGAGCCATGGCCGCTGAGCCTGCGCGTCCGGAGCCTGTGCTCCGCAACGGGAGAGGCCACAACAGTGAGAGGCCCGCATACTGCAAAAAAAAAAAAAAGAAAAAAGAAAAACCTAAAATGTCTGAGCTTCATTGTCCCATAGCATTTTGGTTTGTTTTCTATAAAAATTAAAGTAATTAAATCCTACAAGAAACCTATTTTATGAAGAAAGACCTATTTCTTTCAGATCCTATGTGCTAGAGACTGCTAACTGTCCTCCACTTTGCATTTCATTTCTCCTGAATATTAGCTGGATGGCCATGCACACATTTCCCAGCCTACCTTTGAACTAAATGTGACCATATGACTATTGTAGGCCAATGAGATGTGAGCAAAATTGATGAGTTTGGGACTTCCCTGGTGGCGCAGTGATTAAGAATCTGCCTGCCAATGCAGGGGACACAGGTTTGATCCCTGGTCTGGGAAGATCCCATGTGCCATGGAGCAACTAAGCCCGTGCGCCACAACTACTGAGCCTGTGCTCTATAGCCTGTGAGCCAGAACTACTGAGCCTGCATGCCACAACTACTGAAGCCCGCGTGCCTAGACTAGAGCACGTGCTCCACTACAAGAGAAGCCCCCGCAATGAGAAGCCCGTGCACCGCAGCAATGAATAATAGCCCCCACTCGCAGCAACTAGAGAAAGCCCGCACACAGCAACGAAGACCCAAAACAGCCAAAAATGAATTAATTAATTAACTTAAAAAAATAAAAATGTTTTAAAAAATTGATGAGTTTAACTTCCAGGTCATCTCCTTAAAGATGAAGGCTCCTGCCCTCAATAGTCTTTCCTGCTTCCTTTGGGCTCATTTGAAAACATGGTTGAAACAAAGCCAGCATTGATTACAAAGACAACACCCTAAGAGAACAGAGCAAGTAGATGAAGGAAACAGGGCCCCTGAATGCTTCAAGCCAATGAAGGCTTGGACTATTTTGTGAGAGAAAAATAAACTTATTTAACCAACCATTTTTTGTTGTTGTTCTTGTTACAGTTACTTAATCTATGTATTCTAGCATATTTTTCTTTCAATATTAAATAGGTAGTGGTATTTGGGGCCAAATAGAATTTATGTACAAGAGTTACTTCCTTAGTTGCACAGAACATTTTTTATTTTTCTGGAAAGTTCAGAAAAGAACTTTTTTCCTGAAAATTTGGGAATACCAAATGTTGAAGGACTTCCATAAAGGTTTTCTGATGTTATTTCAGCCAATGACTTTCTTCATCACCAATCTGCATTCTCCTTCAGCTGCTACGTTGGCACCGTTGGCTACCTCCTCATTTTGAAAGTCTCCTGGGTTTCAGGGGATGAACTAAGTAAGTGGAATCAAACTATAGTTTAGTTTCTCTTAGCAGCTGTCACTTCCTTGTGAGGTCAGCACATTGCCATGCCCAAACTTGAAAGACTAAAAATCTCACAGTAGACTAAGGCTCTTATACAAACAGCTAGTGAGAGTCCACCATCTCTGCAAATAAACCCCACATATTTCCAGCCTTTTACCCCTCTTTTCACTACCATCTCTCGATTCCCACCCTGAGAAAACTCACAAAGTTGCCTTACAAGCAACTGACTTTAGTTCCCCAGTGTGGGATTGTAAACTCTTCGTAGGTTTATAGAATTTAAGATTATCTTGTATTTCCCAAGTGACTAAGAATGTATTTGCTTTTGGGTATTCAGATTAGCAATTCAATAAATATTCATTTAATATTTTCATGTATTTCCAATAAATCTCTCAATGAGAAAAATATTTACAATGAAGATGTATAATTATGGAACCTGTAGTTGTGGTATAAGTATTTGGCCAAGACTGTGTGTCAGGTTATACATCATATTTTCCTTTATAAACAAAGAATTGAAGATAATGTAAATGTTCAACAGTAGCAAATTGATTAACTACATTTTAATATGCACAAACAGGGGACTTCCCTGGTGGCGTAGTGGTTAAGAATCCATTTGCTAATGCAGGGGACACAGGTTCAATCCCTCGTCCGGGAAGATCCCACATCCACGGAGCAACTAAGCCTGTGCATCACAACTACTGAGCCCACGTGCCGCAACTACTGAAGCCCACGCACCTAGAGCCCGTGCTCCGCAACAAAAGAAGCCACCGAAATGAGAAGCCCGCGCACCGTTAACGAAGAGTAGCTCCCGCTCACCGCAACTAGAGAAAGCCCGCGGGCAGCAACAAAGACCCAACGCAGCCAAAAACAAAGCACAATTAGAATACTACTGATCCTTTTCATGATGTGTGTGTGTGTGTCTGTGTGTACGTTGATCACAATCACCCAGATAACTTCTGAAAACTAAAGATCACTGGTATTGAAGGGAGAGGATGGGGATAAATGAATCAAAGATTGAGCCATGAGATAATTATTGTTGACATTAGGTGAGGTATATATGGGTGCTCATTATACTATTCCTTCCACTTTGCACATGTTTGAAATGTTCTATAATAAAAAAGGTTAGTTTTCTGAATCCCACTCCAGTTTTCTTGAATCAGAATAACAAGGGATAGGGCAGAGGAATCTGTGTGGGTTTTTTTTTTTTTTTTTTTTTTTTGGTTTTTTTTGCGGTACGCGGGCCTCTCACTGTTGTGGCCTCTCCCGTTGCGGAGCACAGGCTCCGGACGCGCAGGCTCAGCGGCCATGGCTCACGGGCCCAGCCGCTCCGCGGCATGGGGGATCTTCCCGGACCGGGGCACGAACCCATGTCCCCTGCATCGGCAGGCGGACTCCCAAACCACTGCGCCACCAGGGAAGCCCAAGGAATCTGTGTTTTATGAGTCTCCCCAGGGGATTCTGAAGATCAGCCAGCATACCTGGGAACATCTGAAAATTCGGATGGCAGCAGAGGGGCAGTGCATACCACCCAAGAAAAGGAAATTATGGATTTTTAAATTAATGTGAGAGGAGGAAATAGACAGTTGACCTGTATTCCAAGTCCATAATCCCTGTTCTAGATCATCACAAAAAATTCTTAAAGATTGCAGTCTTTACGTTGTACTCATGGTTTTTTATATATAAGCATACCGCAGAGATATTGTGGGTTCAGTTCCAGACCATCGCCATAAAGCAAGTCACATGAATTTTTTGGTTTCCCACTGTATATAAAAGTTATGTTTATACTACACAGTAGTTTATCAAGTGTGCAATAGCATTATGTCTAAAAAAAAAGTACGTACCTTATTTTAAAAATACTTTATTGCTAAAAACTGCTAACCATCATCTGAGCCTTCAGTCAGTTGTAATCTTTTTGCTGGAGGGTCATGCCTCAAAAATATTTGAAATATTGTGAGAATTATGAAAATGTGTCACAGAGACATGAAGTGAGCAAATATTGTTGGAAAAATGACGCCAAAAAACTTGCTCAATGTTGGGTTGCCACAAATTTTTTTTTATAAATTTATTTATTTATTTTTGGCTACTTTGGTTCTTTGTTGCTGTACGCGGCTTTCTCCAGTTGCAGAGAGCGGGGACTACTCTTTGTTGCGGTACGTGGGCTTCTCATTGCGGTGGCTTCCCTTGTTGTGGAGCACGGGCTCTAGGCGCACGGGCTCAGTAGTTGTGGCTCGCGGGCTCTAGAGCACAGGCTCAGTAGTTGTGGCGCCCAGGCTTAGTTGCCCTGCGCCATGTGGATCTTCCCGGAGCAGGGCTCGAACCCATGTCCCCTGCACTGGGAGGCGGATTCTTAACTACTGTGCCACCAGGGAAGCCCTGCCACAAATTTTTCTTTTTTTTTTTTTTTTAAAAAGGGATCTTCCCGGACCGGGGCACGAACCTGTGTCCACCTGCATCGGCAGGCGGACTCTCAACCACTGCGCCACCAGAGAAGCCCCCCTGCCACAAATTTTTGATTTGTGAAAAATACAATACCTGTAAAGCGCAATAAAGGAAAGCACAATAAAATGAGGTATGCCTGTAATACCATTAGACAAAGACATATAAAGACAAAATTATATTGCTTAAGATGACTGCAATGTAAAATACCAATACTTTAAAATTAAAGAACATATAATAAGGCATTGTTAATTAAAATACAAAAGTGTACCATCATAATTAAAACTAACATAGACGTGGAACATACTACGGTTCCATAGATATGGAACATAAAACTAACATAGATATGGAAGAGCACTGTAGAAATTAAGTGAAATAATTTTAAGAGCTTTACTGAGAATGTAAATGACACACAATAAAATGTACATATTTAAAGTGTACAATTCGGTAAGTCTTGATGTATGTCTTTATCTATGAAACCAACACCACAATCAAGATAATGAACCTATCCATTACCCCACTGTTTCCTATTCCCTTTTATTATATAATCTCTTTACCCCATCCCTCCCCAACCCTCAATTCTTCCTGTGACTACTGCTGTTTTCTGTCACTGTATTAGTTTGCTAGGGCTGCTGTAATAAAATACCACAAACTGGGTGGCTTAGACAACAGAAATTCATTTTATCACAATTCTGAAGGGTAGAAGTTCAAGATCAAGGTGTCCTCAAAATCGATTTCTTTGAGTAATCTCTCCTCAGCTTGTAGATGGACATCTTTTCCATGTGACTTCACATGGTTTTCTCTCTGTATCCATCTGAGTAGAAATGTCATCTTAAAAGGACGCCAGTTAGATTGGATTAGAGCTCACCCTCATGACCTCATTTTAAATTAATTACCCCCTTAAAACACTATTTTCAAAAACAGTTACATCCTGAGGTACTGAAGGACAGGACTTTAACAGATAATTTTGGGGGGATCCAGTTCAGTTCATAACAGAAACTGGGATTAGTTTGCCTTTTCTAGTGTTTTATATGAATGGAACTCTTTCTAAATGAACTCTTTTTTGTTTGACTTTGTTCACTCAGCATATTTATCTTAGATTGATCCATTCATGTATCAATAGTTCATTTCTTTTCATTCCTGAGTGGCATTTCATTGGCTGGACACACACATTGTTTATCCATTCACCTGTTGATGGACATTTGGGTTATTTCCAAGTTGAAGCTATTAAAAATAAAGCTGCTGTGAACTCTTTATTTCTCTTGGGCAAATTACCTAATGGCTGGGTCATTTGAGAGGCGTGTGTATAACCTCATAAGAAACTGCCTGTGATATTGGGATTTATAATAAGAAATATATATATATAGTCTTTGTTCCTCTCAGTTCCTGGCACAGAGCTCCTAAACTCTTGGAATTTCCTAAATGAAGAGAGTGATAAAGGCCCCTTTGTTCATAGGCGGCTTTTTTGGAAAACCCCTCGGTAACCTAAGGATGGGCTGGTTGACTGGGGAACCAATTATGAATAAAGGGTTGGAACTTTTAGTCCTACCCCAGCTTCCTGAGAGGAGAGAGGGGCTGAAGGCTGAGCTCAATCACGGATGGCCAGTGATTTAATCAATCGTGCCTATGTAATGAAGCCTCCATAAAATTGCTGGACAAGATTTGGAGAGCTTCTGGATTGGTTAATACAGGGAGATTCGGGGAGAGTGGAGTGCTCAGAGTGGGTGGGAGCTCCATGCCCCTCTCCCCATACCTTGCCCTTTGTAAGACTTTGCCTGGGTTCTCTCTCTCTGTACCATGGCCTAAAACCTCTCTCCAGACATTAAGCTGGGGTAATAGACTCACAACATCTGTTTCCCATCTTGCAGTGATCGCTGTCCTTTGTTTTCTAACATCCATTGTCTTGAAAACCATTGTTTCATGTATTTTGCCTGCATTTTTGGTTATTTCAGGAGGGACGGTAAATAAACTCCCTGTTATTCCATCTTGAGTGGAATAACAGAAGTCTGAAGTCATAATTTAAAAACAAATACAAAACAACATAATGAAAAAAAAACATGAGTGTTTTTATAGATTTTTTTTTTCAGTTAGGATCACAAAATAAGTCTAGGTTGCCCTGATGTTGACGCCGTCTGCAGCACTATCTTGACTCCTACTGGAGATTCTCTGATCCCAGTCATCTCTGTATCTTTATCTCTCATGTCTTGTTGAGATAGTCAATCTAACCTTTAGAAAATGCCCGGTGCCTTCTTCCCACCATGTGGCAATGGACAATCACAAACTGATATATACAAAGATCATTCTTCATAAACATTCTAATTTTGAGAAACTGTTTGTCTCATTACTTTTATATGCTGATCTAGGTTTGTTAACCTGCTTGTGTGAATATACTTTTATTTGAAGGTTTGTTCAGCAAATCTTTGCAGTGGCTAAATTTACAAGTTACAAAAATAGAGGGGTACTATCAGAGGAGAAAGAGTTTAAACAAAAGCTGACAATAGAATTATACATGAAGAGAAAAGTTTTTCTTAAAGTAAAGGAAGTACATATATGAAACACATACCAAAGATACATTTTCACTGAAAAAATAAAATGGAATCCACCAGAAAACTTTAAGAATTAATGAACAAGTTCAGCAAGGTTGTGGGATACAAGATCAATAAAAAATTCTTTCTACACAATAGCAATGGACAATCTAAAAAGGACATTAAGAAAACAGCTCTATATACAATGGCATCACAAAGAGTAAAAGCTCAGTAATAAATTTACAAAAGAAGTTCAAGAACTTGGGCAAAACTGCATTGCTTGTTGAAAGACATTAAAGAAGACATAAATACGTGGACAGACATTACATATTCATGGATCAGAAGACTTAATAATGTTAAGATGGCAATTCTACACAAATCTACAGATTGAACATAATCCCTATTTGTTTCTCCAAAAAATATACAAATGACCAACAAGCACATGAAAAAAATGCTCTTTATTAATTATGGTTATATAAATCAAAAGCACAATGAGATACCCCTGCACACCCACTAGGATGGTTACAGTCAAAACAGACAGACAACAAATTTTGGTGAGGATGTGAAGAAATTGGGACCCTCACACATTGCTGAAAGGATTGTAAAATGGTGCAGCCACTTTGGAAAAACAGTTTGCCAGTTTCTCAAAATGTTAAACATAGAGTTACCATATGATCTAGCAATTCTACTATAAGGTACATGTTCAAAAAAATTAAAACGGGGGGGGGAAGGGTAAGTTGGGACGAAGTGAGAGAGTGGCATGGACATACATACACTACCAAATGTAAAATAGATAGCTAGTGGGAAGCAGCCGCATAGCACAGGGAGATCAGCTTGGTGCTTTGTGACCACCTAGAGGGGTGGATAGGGAGGGTGGGAGGGAGACGCAAGAGGGAGGAGATATAGGGATATATGTATATGTATAGCTGATTCACTTTGTTATACAGCAGAAACTCACACAACACTGTAAAGCAATTATACTCCAATAAAGATGTTAAAAAAACCCCACAAAAACACATGTCCACACAAAAACTTGTATTCTAATGTTCACAGCAACATTACTCATAATAGCCAAAAAGTAGAAACAACCCAAATGCTCATCAAATGACGGACGGGTAAATAAAATATGGTATAGCCCTTTAATGGAATAGCATTCAGAAATAAAAATGAAAGATGTACTGATATACACTACATAATGAATGAACCTTGAAAACATTATGCTAAATGAAGAAAGCCTGTCACAAAAGTCCACATGTATAATTCCATTTATATGAAATGTCCAGTATAAGCATATTCGTAGAGACAGAAAGCCGATTTATGGTTGACCCAGCCTGCGGGGTGGAAAAAATGGGGAGTAACTGCTAATACATACAATTTTTGAGGGGGGATGGAGATATTCTAAAATTAGATCGTGGTAATGGTTGCACAACTCTCTGACTATACTAAAAACCATGAAATTGTGCACTTTAAAAGAGAGAATTTTATGGCATGTGAATTACACTTCAGTAGAGCTGTTATAAAAAATAAATAAAATGGAGTGCAAGTATTTGAAATAAACTTAAAAAGCCAAAAATGAATGCATTTTACTCTTTGCCTTCAAGTCTACTACAAGGTTCAGTTTTATAAAGTGAGTACATTTTCTTGTGCCAAAATCTACTATGTTTTCAATCAACTCAATTAGTGTTGTTTTCCTTTTCCTCAATTAGCAAAAACAGTTAAAATATTTAGTCTGATTAGTTTCATAATATAATAAGCATATCGGTTATTATTCTTCTAGGAAAAACATCTGTAACTTTACTAATAACACTTTCAGTCTTTTAATTATCTGTTTTTATGAAAATTTTATCCATAGTTAATCTAAAAGGTAAAAGAGGAAAATAGAGTGGCAAGAAAAATTAAAAATTAATGCCAGTAGAATGAGAAGAATGTAACAGGGTATGAACTTTCTACTTGTTTTAATATGCTTTCTTTCTTTGCAATAAACACATTCTAGGCAAGAAGGCACTTCCACTGCCACTCCTGAGAACAAATAAAGTATTTCCCTAATCTGTGTAAAGACTCATCACTAGCCCAGAGGCTATTGAGCTAAGCATTTGTGAAGGAAATTTAAGAATAGGGCATTTGATTTGTGTGCCACTATATAAAAAGAAAATATATGTATAGGGCTGAAAGCATGTGGAGAGAGGTGAAATAGGGGCTGATTCTTGGGATATAAACGTAGAAAAAAAATGTCAGAGAAAGTAGGAGCCTCGTGCCCCAAAAATGCCAGATGAATGGACTAAGGATTACTGGGAGGCCTTACTGGCTGGCTAGCTCCCCCCGCCTTCACAAAGGTTAACTCCAGGCCCCTACACACACCAACTCCCTTGGCAGGCATGCTGGCAGACCCCCAGCTTGAGAGCTGACTACCAGCTGAGTACAGAGGTTTCACTCAATGGCTTACGTTTTGTTAAGGTCCCAGTAGGGCCTTCGGACACCTACCAGAGTAATGAGGGTGCTGAACTAAGAAACAGCCACATTCCCCGCTCCACTGTGACATGTAGTGATGGCCACTCTTTTCCTCCCTAAAATATGAAAAGACAAAACGAAAAAGAAGAAAAAATTTCTAAATGATGCCCTTTAGCTAGCTCACGGGACTCATTATTTAGCTATAGGCCCTCAATCCCAAACTGACCCTTTTATGGCTTCTGTGTTGACGCCAGGACTGGAACTTTGTGAATTACATTTCCCAGATTCCTTTGCCGGCTGGCTGTTAAATTCTGCCAATAGGAGGCACTAGAGGGAGACTAGAAGTTCAGAGGGAGAGAGAGGGACTTCTTTCCTGGTTTTTTTCCTGTTCCTGCCTGTGTTGACCCAGCTTCTTTCAGCACCCCCAGCTTCTCCCTCCCTCCCCCTGCCGCCCCCACCTCCAGGTAGCCAGGCAGGGTTTACTTCTCAGATGCGGATGGATACCCAGTTCTAGAAGGGCCCTTCCTCCCAGGAGGTGATCGATAATCCCAGTAGCCTTCCTTCCGTTTCCCCAGATCTAGAGGCAGCTGTTGCTTCTGCTGTCAGCTCTGAGTATCTCCCCTGTTCAAATACCTAGTGTTTTTCTTTTTTCTTTTATCTTTCTTTTCCTGACTGATACAATACTAAGCTCTGCTAGCTGTAACATGTAAGGGCATCCAACACTTCCTTTACAAAGATATGGAAAGGCTGAACCGAAAAAGAAAAGAAAAACTGGTAAGTTTTGCTCCTTAGTTAGTTCAACCCATATCATCTTCCTAATTAAATTTTGAAGTCTCTCAGTACGAACATGCCATATTTGTTTTTCAACATGCCTAAACACCACCTGTATAGCCTCTTCTACCAGTGAATGAATTCCCATATAAAATAAATATTTGAGTTTCTTTTTCTTAGCGTATGTCACATATTTTTATAAAAGTAAAATTAACGTTAGCTGTACGTAATTTCCATTGCATCTGTAGAGCTAAAGGTCACTTAGTAATATATTTCCATGCCATTCCCCAGATCAAAGTAAGAGAATACCACATTCCCATCATCAGTCATCTATTCTGAACCAAAAATCTCTTCTCATGATTGTTACATTGTTAAGTAGTCTCCTTTCATCTGGAGAACTGGCAGAGCTTCCTGAGACACTATATGCCCTCCTCCTTCTCTGGCTAAGGTGTATTTTGAGTACAGCAGAATAAGGTTGATGGTATTTCTTCAAGATGGGTATTTAGGAAAATCCCATAAATACTCTGTGCCAGTTACTGATTCATTGTCTCTCAGTTCCCAGTTCACCTTTCATTGCCTGCTCTACGATAATGAAGCTGGACTTCCTCCTTTGTCGGTTGGCATGATGCTAAGCTTTGTCAGTAGAGGGGGTTGGGAGAACGCTGGAGGAGAAAGGAGTTTCTCTTGCTGGTTGAAGTCCAGTCTTCGCCTCAGGCTCTTGCCGTGGTTAGCAGCACCCAGCACCCTTAGCATATGGTACCTCCCTATGAGCAGCTTCTCATGACACCTCTTGGGTGACTTCCCAGCAGAGTGCTGGAGCCAAGGTGTTTCCCCGTGAACAAGTTCTCCCAGCAATTCTGCGGGTAGGTTTCCAGCAAGCTTCACCAGTATGGCACCCCGGACACTTTGCCATCTGGTGAGCGAAGGCCATGCTATTTCCAACGAGCTCTGGATGTCCGCACTAAGGGGTCCCTCCCTCGGTGCTGTAGCTCAGCCTTGTGGGGAGTGACAACTCCCTAAATCTGCTATTTGCATATCCTTTACAGTTCTCTTTACTTCTTACCAGTCAATCTCTTTTTACTCCAATCCCGTTATATTTAACAATTCTTTATGTTGAGATTTCCCTGTTCAGATTACTATGTGGTTTCTCTCTCCTGATTGGACTCTGATGATGCATACTCATTTGCTATGCTTTGCCTCATTCCATCTGTTACCAATACAAAACTAAGCAAATGGGCTTCTCTGGTGGCGCAGTGGTTAAGAATCTGCCTGCCAATGCAGGGGACACGGGTTCAAGCCCTGGTCTGGGAAGATCCCACATGTTGTGGAGCAACTAAGCCTGTGTGCCACAACTACTGAGCCCACATGCTGCAGCTACTGAAGCCCACATGCCTAGAGCCTGTGCTCTGCAACGAGAAGCCACCACAATGAGAAGCCCGCGCACCGCAACAAAGAGTAGCCCCCGCTCGCCGCAACTAGAGAAAGCTCACGCGCACCAATGAAGACCCAACGCAGCCAAAAATAAATTAATTAAATAAATAAGTTAAAAAAAAACCTAAGTAAGTCTCAAGCATCTTCTACGAACAGTGAAACTCAGGAATCACAGCATAAATATATATTAGAGGGGGAAGTGAAATTTTTAAAAGGCTTGATTCATGTTAGTGTAGATTTTTAGCCCTTGTCCTATCCCATTCCTGCTTTGATTAGACAATTATAGACTTGGCTAGCTTTTTTTTTTTAACATTCGTTTAAGATTCTCTTATATACATATTTAAATTTGTACTTAAATGCTCATTAAATGGTAGCTGTTAATTCAATTATAAAATTAGTTTCTAGTATCTTTGAAAAGCCATCACATTTTACTGTTGTTTTATTTTTTATTGGAGTATAGTTGCTTCACACTGCTGTGTCAGCTTCTGCTGTACGGCAAAGTGAATCAGCTGTACGTATACATATATCCTGTCTTTTTAAAATTTTCTTCCCATTTAGGTCACCAGAGAGCACCAAGTAGAGTTCCCTGTGCTGTATCGTAGGTTCTCATTAGTTATGTGTTTTATACACAGTAGTGTATATATGTCAATCCCAATCTCCCAATTCATCCCACCCTCCCTTCTTTCCCCCTTGGTATCCATACGTTTTTTCTTTATGTCTGTGTCTCTATTTCTGCTTTGCAAATAAGATCATCTATACCATTTTTCTAGATTCCACATTAGCTAGCTTTTAAACCTCAGCTTTAGTGTTGCACATCTGTTGTCCTGTCTGTCCTGCACTGCTGCCCTCTCATTTTGGAAAATGCAGTCATTTCTTTGATGGGTCTGCTCCCTTCCATTCCCACTGACTCTTCTAAATGTGTGATTCTATTGGAGGCTGCAAGTACCCACCCTGTTATAGGATTGGGCACAGGACATGAGTCAGAGACTTTGCTTAGGATTTTTCTGGATTGGAAGTTAAAGAAGTCATTTCCTCTCTGGCCAAGCTAGGAAGATGTAAACTAGGAGCTAGTGGTAACTATGGGTCCAGCTTTGTGGAAAAAGTCAATCTAAGAAAATGAAGTTGATATACAGAAAAAAAAAAAAAAAAGCAACAATAGGAGGAAAGAGAAAAAAAAATATTGTTGGAGTTAGAGTGCTTGGGTTTTGTATTATCAGAGGCACAAGTGTGCCCATGCCCTTCCCACAATTTAGTTAGTTGAACAAACCAGTTCATTTTTTCACTAAGCTACTTTGAGTTAGGTTTCCATCACTTTTAATTAAGAATTCTAAAGTGTTATCTTTCCTGAAGACCCCTGACTACATAATTACTTCCATTCTTTAATTCCTTCAGCGTACTTTATCTGTACTATTTACTGTGCTAACTACTTTACACTGTGCTTTCTCCCTAACTGCCCATATGGTACAACTTAACATTTAGCTAATAGTACATAAGGCCGTATTTGTGTATATACACTCTGTTCTTACCAGTTAGATGGTAATCTTCACATCTTTTACAGTGCCATGCGCATGGTTTGCTGATTAGCTGATGGATGGGAATTCCCTGGGGCTATAAATGTGGTGATCTGTTTCCCTTTTGGGGTCTTGTTTAACTATATATTATGGTAAACCGTGCGTAGGAAATATTCAAATAGCATACTGTGATAACAATAGTCTCTATTTATTTTTAAATTTTACATGTTTTATTTATAGATATATATTAATGAGATATAGTTGATTTATAATATTATATTAGTTTCAGGTGTACAACATAGTAATTCAATATTTTTATAGATTATACTTCATTTACAGTTATAAAATATTGGCTATATTCCCTGTGTTGTATAATATATCCTTTTAACTTGTTTATCTTATACCTAGTAGTTTGTACCTCTTAATCCCTTACCCCTATCTTGGTCCTCCTCCCACCCCTCTCCCCACTGGTAACCACTAGTTTTTTCTCTATATCTGTGAGTTTGTTTCTTTTTTGTTATATTCACTAATTTGCTTTACTTTTTAGATTCCACATATATGTGATAACATACAATATTTGTTATCAAAGGAAGTTTTGCCATTTGTAAGAACATGGATGGACCTGGAGGGTATCATGCTTAGTGAAATAAAGTCAGACAGAGTAAGACACGTGAATTATGTGAGATTCTATTAGGGCTCTGTTATATTTACAAAACTATGTTTTGTTACATGATCTTATTTAGTTGAAACACTAGGAAGTATTGTTTCCATTTTAACTCTGAGAATACTGAAGGTAAATTAACTTGACAGAGTTAAGGTTCACCAAGTCTTAACTGACTCCAAGTTTCATCCACTATGCTGTGCTGCTTCACCTGTAATGTATATTTTCTATATTTTAAAAGAAAGACTTCTAAATGTATATTGCATATACTTTTACCTTTAGCTATAGGAAATGGGTTAGGAAGAATAATGGTTTAGGTGGATTCTCAGGGTACCAAATAGTCATTACTAAACGTTGGACATCATAAAGACAATTCTTTTTTTCCTTTAAAAGTTCTGAACTACTCAAGATTTACCTGCCAGTTTAATGGTGTACGCACGATGGGATGGGGCAGTGTTAGGAATGTGGTCTCATCAGCCTGATTTACCTTGGATGTTACTCTATTTTGCAGTAAAGAGAAACCTTGACCACAGCCTTGAAATAAAACTGGTGGCCATTTAAAGCTAGTTTTATTCTTCTGAGATAATTATAAAACAGATACATACAAATAGGCCTGTAGTTGGCCTAGCCTTAATATTCCCTGATCAAATTGCCTTCTCTTATTTTTGTTTAAATTGTTCTTGATATATAGGAGACCATCTCGATTTTTATATCAGATTAAGTTTACACATTGATTAAGATACACAGAGCAGCATTTTCTCAATAATTAGCACATCTTGGGGTGTGGGTTTATTAAACTCATAGTCAAAATTACTTTTAAAGAGCTTTTGTGGTGAGTCGACCCAACTAATTCCCTTTTTTCCTAAGCTACTTTGAGCAATTACCCGTAAAAATGTACTTGCTGGAGTTTTTATTGCTAGTTTTTTAAAAAGGACTATTGTTGATGAAAGTAAAGTAATTGCAATTCATTTGCTGTAGTTCACATTTCAGTTCTACATCTGTTCCGGGAGAGAAGCTTGAAAAGGTTGGTGGAGCTGTATTGACTACTTGCAGTCAGAAATTGTTTCGGTAGCTCTATTTACGATGTCAAAACAGATAGAAGAAAAGCAAAACATCTGTTATATCATTCAAGTTTTTGTTCTCAAGTGTGGCAAATAACTGATTTGTGTTATTATCACACAATAGACTAAGTTTTGCTTTTATTCTTCTCTATCTTTTAACTGAAATTACAAGTCATCCAGAATTCAAAGGCTAATTTTGTACCAATTAAGAAGGAGCAAGGATAAAAATTTCCCTCTGAAAAGCATCATAAAGCTGGACCAATTAAACCAGGCCTCACTTGATGTTGAATCTGACTTCAGAATCAACACTGTTAAAGGAGATTCTAGTGAAAGCTTAAACCCTTAGAAGCCTTTTGTTTTAGATACATTCCTATGATTTGGCCTACATGCAGAAGACAGTTAATCTACAGATGGACACACATTCATGGGTGGACTGCTCGGTGTTGCAAACACACACATTCAATCAAAACCTTTCCTCAACTGGGCAGATTTTCACATATGGGCCCCAAGTGACAGGACACACACTTACATACCTCTCTGATGTTTCTGAAGGACATCTTAGAGGGACTTTTTCCCTATGACTGATAACACTAAGGAATTGTACGTGTATTTACTTCTGTCCTTTGAGATTTTCCAATAGCTCAGTTGAATTCTCTTTTTCTGATTGCTGCTGAAATGAAAAAGAAATTCAGACTAGCAGATACATTTTTGCCCTTGGAAAACACTCTTTATTACCATCTTAACTCTTAACAGCAAGAAAGAAATTCAAATGCATTTAAGTCATCAAGGGCCACACCAGAAAGTAGAAAACTTTTCTGCTCGGAGGGGCTGAAAATTAAGGGCAAATCTATAACTTCCCCTCTCCCACCCTACCCTCTCTCCATGTTCTGCCAATAAAGAAAACAAATCAGTCTCTTTCTCAAAAGCTGGAGGGGAACATTGAAGAGAGCCTCAGAGAGCAGAAAAATATACCCCCAATAGACACTAAGAAAATGTCTAAATCGACAATCCCCAGACCCATGAAGCAGCGTGTGTACCACTGTTTCCCTATGTGGATTTTTCTTATCTCTTTCCTATTTTAAACATGGAGTGGGCAGAATGTTTTAATCCAGAGTTTTTACTGTTGTAACCTAGGAACAATAATTTGAGGTTTCTAAGTATGTAAGTGTCACCATGGAAACAAAAAGAAATCTCTCGTAGATATGCTTCTGCCTGGAGCTTATCACTAAATAAAAAAAAAAAAGAATGTCAAACTCAAAGTGTATGTAGATTCATGGACTGTTGAGCTAGGTGAATCTTTAGTCTGTTACTAGCCCTGAAAATGGAGTTTTAAAATTTTATTTTTTAGTTTTTATTTATTGAAGTAACATTGGTTTATAATGAAAATAGATTTTTAAATGTCCAGATACATTGTTAGTTGGTTATAAAATGGTGTAACGTCTATGGGAACAATTTGCAAATCATCATCAAAATTACAATTATACATACTCTTTGACCCAGCAGGTCTTCTTCTGAAAATTTATTCTACAGATATAGGTATAGCGTATACATATATGCTAAAGAATGCATACATGAGGTTATTTATAGTAACATTATTTGTGATAGCAAAAGCCTGAAAACAGATGGCATTTCTATTAATAGGGCACTGGTTAAAATAAAGTATGGAATACCATGCAGCCATAATTGATATGGAATGATATACAAGCTATACTGTGAAGGAAAAATAACAAGTACAGTGTATAGTACGCTACTGTTTGTGTGCGAGGGAAGGGTAACATTCATATTTATTTGTTTGTATATGTACAACATATCTTTGGATGGATTCACCAGAAAGTGCTAACATTGGTTTCCTCACAAGGAGTGGAACTCGGTAACTGGGGGTACAGGGATGGGAGGGAGTCCTTTCACTGTATACCTTTTAGTATCTTTTGAAATTTGAACCATGCAAATGTGTTATTTGAAAAATAAGTAAATTTAAATAAAACAAACATGTATATATACATATATACACATATACATATATATATACACAGGTGAACAAAACTGTTCATTGACCTACAAAAGTTTCATTGGTTCTACCCACATTCAGAAATGTCTTAACATCTCTGCCTTTCATCTTGTATAAAAAGATTTTTTAACATGGAAAAAGTATGTTCTGGAAAATGTATTAAAATAGTAATAGCTAATTGAACATATGCTATGTGCCAGGCCGGGTACTCAGCCCTTCACATATGTGTTCTCATTTAATTTTCACAACTCCATGAGATGGCTACCCTTCTTATCTTCATGTTACAGGGGAGGACATTGATGTAACACAGCTACAATCCACACCCAAGTCTTACTGACTCAAAAGCTTGCGTTTAATCACTCTGCCACGCTGTTGGTCTTAATTTCTTTCAGTATACTAAAACTCGTCAAACACCTTTGGCTGTACATCAACTCACTAAAATTGGATAAGTAGAAAAAAATGTATAGGCATTATGTGGCAACTGGTTGTGTCATTTGATCAGTGAAAAAAACATTGTTCCAGAATAAAGGCCAAATATATTGGCCGCGTCCTTGCAAGCCAGGGTAGTGTAATCTTGAGGCCATCTGGTCAAAATCATAAGTCATTAAATATAATTTGTGATTAAATAGGAACTTTCAACAAGGGTAGAATTAACCATTTAAAAAAACACCACTCTTCTTTGGTGGCTTGGTATCAAGAGCCAGATGTGAAAACATCAGTTAGCTTTGGGTTTGTACAAATTTAAAATTTCTTAGGTTCATTGGACTTGAGTATTGTGTGGTTCAAGTTTCACTTAGCATTGGAAGTATTCAACTTTGGTCTTCAAAGGATACAGATATTTGAAAAGTATCATAGGACTTCAAATGTTTTATACCAAACAATGCTGATTACTTATATATAAACGAATCAGTACCATCTGGATTATTTGCAACTTCACATACAATTTTAAAGGGAAAAAATTAAATGCCTGGAAAGATATATTGAGGGCTTGGTCAAATGTAAAATATGGGAAATAGACTTCTTTGGGTAGGTTTGTAGACTTTCCTCCAACAAAAGATTATCTACATTCATTGCGTAAATCAAAAGACTGAAATTTAAAAGGTCATTTCTTTGCTGTATTACAAGAAAAATACTCAACAATATTCAAATATTCATGTAAAAAATAACACCATCTACATTAAAGAGCTTTGTTATTTACAAAAGGACAAAGCGTTTTTTCTTTTACATTTTATAAAATGAATAACTGTGACTTTTGAAAGGGATCATTGTGATAAATTTTCAAGGATTTAGATAATATTAATATCTTTTTTTAAACTCCTCTTTACATCCCAAAGAGCTTGAGGTAGTTTATAATGAAATATACATATTGTTTCTATCCGAGTCCAGGCAAGAAAACAGACACCACTCAGTCTTTCACAGAGGGAATTTTAATTCAGAGAATGATATGGTCACAGACACGTGATGGAAAAGCTGAAAAGGCAAGCATAGGACACTGAGGCAACCCAGGCATTAGCAACACAGGACGATACAACCAGCCTAGATCAGGAATACAGCCAGAGGAGGCAGACTTACTAAAGTCTAGAAAATGGGATAAAGTGCGTGGCCTGTTCCCACTGAGCTGGGACAGGATGATCTGCCTGGCAGAAACTGACACCAAGAATGTGAAGCAACCACCCCTGCAGGTGCTGCCTGAGACAGAGTTATAAATAATTTGCCTTTTCCCATCCTCTACTCCAATCTTTTGCCAGGGCCTCTTATCAGCTGAACCTACCTGGAAGCTAGGGGAAAAGGGACTGGGAGATGTAATTCCCTCTGACGTAGAGGAGAGCACAGGAAGGGCAGAGAACGGATTCCAGAGTTTAGCTTTTTGGCTATTCAGCATCCATTCTTACCCTTAGACCAACTCAAGAGCAACTTCCTGATTCCGCCTAACATGAGGCCACTATCCATCCAGCAAGCAAGGATACTGATATCTTCAGAAGACACAAAGTCCTATCAGCCATTGTGTCCATCTCAAGGTTCTCCAGGTGATACACAATCCTCGCTGGGTGTGGCTCCTTGTGGCCCTGGTGTCCTATGAACTCAATTGCAAAATTAAGCTCTACGGACTCTCATTCAATGTAGTGGGGAAGAGAAAGGAAAAATCTGAAAGATAAAGAAAATATCTGGTGTATGTATATATATACAGATTATATATATATATATATATATATATATATCTTATGCGTGTGTGTGTGTGTGTGTGTGTGTGTGTGTGTGTGTGTGTTTTAAAAAGGCATAGCTGCTACAATTACTATTTCTGTAACTATCACAGGGTCAAGGGTGATATTTATTACTTCCTTCACCATCCATTTTATAATCTCCTTGTTCTCATCCCTCACCTTGACTGGTTGGGATTCTTTACATGATTGGGGGACTAAAACCTTTATTCCATAATAGTCCAGACTTTATTGGGTTGTTTTATATTAGCTCTATCTCCTCCTGGATCAGACAGACCTTGCTATTTCCTCCCTTGGGCATGATGGCATCTGACTCTAGTTATGGGCTAGGAAGCAATGATAGATGAAAGGCAGGAAAAAATTGGTAATTCAGCCATGCAGGATGGCTGTTTCTCTCTGCAGCTCACATGGGATGCTCTCTCACTGGAAGTCTTGAAAGCAAGGTCCTAGGTCTTGTTTAACTTCTTCTCTACCCCTGAACTGCAGCCACAAATGCTGGCCTTATTTTATATTCCACACTGGACCATGTGTACCTCTCAGGCTGTTCTCACAAATGATCTCTTTCTACTTTGAGTACACCTCATCTGTACTCTGGGGTTCACACTAGGTCATTCTAGTTACCTCTAGTGTCTCCCACAAAATCAATGACCAGCCTCTCTAGCCCAATGGTTGAAACAGAGTGCTGGCAGAATGAAGCACAGAGGTCAAAGTTGGGGATCATAATTATTGGGAGAGGCACAAAGAGGCAAGGATTAATCTGTACAAGACAGATTCCCTTGCAGAATGGTCTTCCAGAAAAAGAGTTGGCTTTCTGCAAAGTTGCACTGAAACTGATTACAGCTTAGTGAATAAAGGCCCTGGCTACTGAGAAGTGTTGGACCCAGGCTCCCTCATCCTGATCACACCAAGGAGTGGAATGTTGCTCCCCCAACTGTGAATGTTAAGGGGCTGAGTCACGCAACCAACTCACCACATCACAGAACTTTAAGGCTTGGACTTTACTCCCCATTTCACGTCAGGAGATAAGGGAACTATGCTGAACTAGCTGGATAGAGCTAGAACCAAGTTTCATATTGCTGTATTGTCCCAGGCTCTGATCATGCCCAGTGGCTGGGTAAAAGGCTGATGCCTCCCTAATAATGCAGCTTGAAAGTCTCATAACCCAAGGATGGGGGTCCCGCCCCCACAGGTTGATTCACCCACAAGTCTCTGCACTGCCCTAGAATGGATGGGCTATCCATGGATCTGCACTCCTGAGACTTCTGGTTCCATGATTCTTCCCTTATGAATGCAACTATCTGTGTGTACTGCATGGTCCTTTTTCCTTGTTTGCTCAACACCCATCTTGAGGCCCTCTGTTCTGATTTGCATATTGTTTTGTTAGAGTTATTTCTCAAGTATTTTTCTTAGATTGAATACAGGAGTGATATATTCTCGGAATCTTTGATTATAACTTTCTTTCCCAGTTAGCCAATTTTTTTTTGATCTATGTAAAGGACTGCAGAGTTTCAGTTCTTTATATAATAATGTGTAGATGGTATTCTACTAATTTCTAGACTCTGATGTTACAGATTTGAAGTCAGGTAGCAGTTTGTCTTTCTTTGTAAGTAAAATATTTTTTCTGACTGGAAGCGCTTATGATTTTCTTCAATTTTTGGAGTTTCAGGTTTACCAGAATACGCCTAGGAATGTATCTCTTCTTATTAAAACCATCTGGAATTCAGTGAGCCCTTTCAGTCTGCATATCTTTCTTTGGCTCAAGGAAATTTTCCTCATTAGATTTAATTATTCCCTTTTTTCTATTTATTCTATTACTTCTTTTTATTCCCCTATGGAATGCCTATTATGCATATGTTGGGTCTTCTGGACCTATCTTTCAAATCTCATCATTTCCCTAATGATTTCCATCTCTTTTATTTTTGTTCTATGCTTTGGTATCTTTTACTTGACCTTCAGACCAGTAATTTGGGTCTTAACTTCAAACATTTTCTCTTTGTATTAGTATGCTCAATTCCTAGTCCATTTGTGCTGTTCATGAAACTCTTTTAAAGAGTTTCCATTATACTTTTAATTCTCTTCCAGTTGTTCTCTTTGAATAAGGAATTATTCTAGTATCCTGTTTATTCATCCCCTCCCTGGCTGCTGGACCTAGTTATATTGACTTTCTTCCCAGGAGTCTACCTATCTTTGAGAACTACATTTTCCACAGGAACAATGGATTTCAGATGCTAGCATCAGTATTCTCTAGTGCCGGTCCTTAGGCTCTCATCTGGCTCAGAAAGGAGAGGGACCTGCAGCCACTCCCTCCCAACCAGGGGTTATGTTCATTTTCTCACTTCTTCATTCCTCCCTATGTGCCTTTGTGGCATGGAGGTACCTTCCCATACTGGATGGGATTTTCTGCCTCAGTCATATGACTTGATTTGACCAATGGGATGTTTTCAAGCAGAGGCTTGAGAAAGTGCATGCACACTGCCACTTGCCGTGTGGTTCCTTTGCCTTCACCCCAGGAATGCCTCTTGGCTAACCTAGGGAAGGATGAGACACATGGAACAGAGATATGTCATCCAGTTGACCCTCCAAACGCCTTCCTAATCTCATTTCAGGGTGTTCATAAAGACTGAAAACATAGGCTAATACATATAATGTTATCAAGGACATCTTTCATTTGTAAAAAGTAAAATAACACAAATATTTATGTTTCCAGGATTCACGGGCATTTGTGTCCATTGTAAGTCAAAGCCCTTATGATGATCTACAAGGGGGCCCTGTGCGAGCTTCTACTCTCTCCACCTCTCTGATCTCTGAGAATCTCTGGTTTTCCTTCTTGCTTATTCTGCTCCAGGCCTCCTGGAGGCCTCCTGAGGCCTCCAGGCCTCTTGCTTATTCTGCTCTGGCCTCCTTGCTATTCTTTCGTGAAGGGGGGGCACTCTCTTGCCTCAGAACCTCTGCATGTATCTGGAATGCCCTTCACCTTTTACCCAAATATCCAAATGCATGCCTCACCCCCTCTATTCCTTCTCATCTCCTCAGAGGTCACCTTCCCTCACTGCCCTACTGATTTTCCTCCCACACTCTCTATTCTTTTTCTGTTTATTTTTCACCATAGCACTTGTCATAATCTCACGTACACTATTTTTCTTACTTTGTTGGTTTTCTCCCTTCCTCACTAGACTGTAAATTCTCTGAGGGCAGGGATTTTTGTTCTGCTCCGTCCTCTGCTGTATCTAATACCTAGACAGTACTTAGTAAATACTCATTGAATTGAATGAAGCAGTCAATATTTTAAAAAATTATTTTGGGCCTACAGCTAAATGTTTATTTTTATTGGTAACAGAACAAGCATTCTGTTCATCGAAAAGTTGCATCATGTCATTTAAGTTCAAGCAAAATCTAACGGTGGCTGAAGAGAGATGGTCATTTTAGGTACAATTTATTTAATCTATTAAGGGCCTATCACTGTTCTCATAGTGGTAGGTATGATGTGAATGTTTAAGAAATTTGAATGTCCAAATAATTTTTTTCTGTGAAATAAAGGGCTAAATATGCCTCCACAAAAGCTTTAAAAATTCTGAAACATTCTCAACAGATTTCTCATCAAGTTAGAACAGAATATAGTTTTGGTCATTAGTGTAACGTGACATGAGTTATTCTGAGGCTTGGCTCAGGTAAAATAACCTCATAATGTATTTCAAATAGAGAATTAATTCAGCTTTTTCATCTTCACAAATTGTTTACACACTTTTTTTTCCCAATTAACAGTGAGAAATGTTTATAATAGAATATTTATAAAATATACAAACAAAAATAAATCAAACAAGAATTTCCTTTTTATTTTTACTTAATTCACTTGATGTTATTAAGTATTCTTCATAAATGTGGTTATAATTGTAACACTCCAATCTATATGGGTCTTCCATAATTTATTTATCTATTCCTCTATTATAGGACTTATAAGCTGTTTTCTACTTTTCTCTATTATAAATAAGGCTTTGATGATCATCCCTGTACATAATTCTTTGAATGTATCTCTGTTTTACACATTTTGGATAAAGTCCCAGATATAGAACTAATAAATCAACATTTAAGAATTTCTTGAGGGACTTCCCTGGTGATGCAGTGGTTAAGAATCCACCTGCCAGTGTAGAGGAACATCCAGGAAGATCACACCTGTTGCGGATCAACTAAGCCCGGGTGCCACAACTACTGAGCCTGCATGCTGCAACTACTGAAGCCCATGCGCCTAGAGCCCGTGCTCCACAACAAGAGAAGCCACCGCAGTGAGAAGCCCACGCACCGCAACGAAGAGTAGCCCCTGCTCGCCACAACTAGAGAAAGCCCATACACAGCAACGAAGACCCAACGCAGCCAAAAAAAAAAAAAAAAAAATTTCTTGCTACATACTATCCTATTATTTTCCAGAAATGTTACATCAGTTTTTATTTTCATCAGCAGTGTGTTAATGTATCTCATCCCTCTCCCCCAAGCACTGACTTTTTTCTATTGTGGTAAAAAATAGATAACATAAAATTGACCATTTTAACCATTTTCAAAGTGTACAGTTCTGTGACAATCAGTATATTCACACTGCTGTGCAACCATCACCACCATCCATTTCCAAAACTTTCATCTTCCCCGACTGAAACTCTGTACCCATTAAACAATAACTCCCTCTTTCCCTTCTCCTCAGCCCCTGGCAACCACCATTCTACTTTCTATTTCTATGAATTTAAGTACTTTAGGTACATCATATAAGTATTAGAATCATACAATATTTGTCCTTTTGTGACTGGCTTATTTCACTTAACATAATGTCTTCAGAGTTCATCCATGTGGTAGCACGTGTCAGAATATCCTTCCTTTTTAAAACTGAATAACTTCCCATTGCAGGTATATGCCATGTTTTGATTATGCCTTCATCTCTCAATGGACACTTGTGTTGCTTCCACCTTTCGGCTATCCACCATTATATTTTAAAGACCTTTCCCTATGTAGTTTTATTTATATTTATTTGACTTATTGTGATGCTGAACACACACAGACATTTTTTCCCTCTTGATTAGTTATTTGGATTTTAATTTTGCTTATGCTGGATTTGGGGGGAAGAGCTTCATTGACTTTAATAAGTATTATATAAAATCAATACAGGAATATATTAAGCTAAGAACATCTCATTTATATTTGTATCCAGAGTGAAGTTTTAATATTTAAATTTTATTTTTTTTTGCAGTTTGCCACAGCTGCCTTTAGGTGGCATTAGATCCTTGGGGATGAGTTGTGGAGCTTTTTGGGTATTGTATGGAAATGTGCATGTTTTGACAGTGTGATGGATTTAAAATCTGGTCCAAGTGTTATCTGGGGTCTAGAATGCAAGAGAAATCAATACAGCATCTGGACATCCTGAGGCCGTATTCTAACTAAATTCTGGCCTCTTGCTTTTTCCTAACAGCAAAATTTTCCATGTCTTCGCCTTAGATTAGATAGTTTTAAAACAAAAATCTTAAAAATGTTTTGAAGTTCAATGTGAGGTCCTAAGCAAAATAGAGACTATCCTCTCTCCCACACATGGTGAAAGTTTGGGTTGAAAGGGGGTTCTTTCATATACGTAAGGAATCCCTTACATTAATTTTTCTGAACCAACACTTCAGACGTCAAAAGTTCTGCTTGGCAGAATGGAAGCTTAAACGAAATATCTAGCAATGAAGGATGAAGGGAGTTGCCACCTCCATGATTCTGATGTTTGAATTTTGACGTGAAGCAATGATGTTCGTAGTCCTATTTTCTGCTACTACTTTTCAGAGTTCATTTTGCTGAAAGATACTTTTTGTCTTAATTCTCAAGTTGCTTTAGTTCCCCAAGAAGATGCTTTATTCTCAGCAAAAGGGAACCTGACTCTAACACATTTCACTTTGTTGGCATGGATTTGAAGGGGGCCTAGAAGGTCAAGGGATTTGTCCAGAGTCTCAGGTTAGTGGCTCTGAGGCTAGCCTCCCCTCCACTGTGTTGGAATCAGCTGGCTCCAGGATCTTGGTTCCGTCTAGCCACTAGACCACATTGTCTTCCAAATGAAACCAAAGTGCTGCTGCCAGTCGGAAGGAAGCTCTTCAAACTCAGTAGTGTTTGCACAAAGACTTCTTTTAAGGCAAGGGGGTGGGTGGAGACATTAAGAAAAACCTTTTCATAAGCAAGTGCCTTGGATCATCTCTACCTTTTGAACCATTAGCTCTTTCTTTAATAAATTATTGCTAAAAACACTGTTCCTGTTTGTAACAAGCAACGACCTACATCATATATGTGATGGTACTTGGCACTCTTTTTAAAAAAAGGGTATTTCTATCATATCTAGGGTGGAGAGGTAACAAATTTTGAAAACCTGTTATGTATGAGGTGCCTCATGTTCGTTATCTCAAATAACATTCACAATAACCCATAATAACTTCACAATAAGTATGATTATCTCCATTTTACTGGTACAGAACTGGAAGTTAAGGGAGATTAAAAAAAAAAAAAACTTGCTCTCTGCCACTATGGAAAACAGTATGGAGGTTCCTCAAAAAACTAAAAATAGAGTTACCATATGATCCAGCAACCCCACTCCTGAGCATATATACAGACAAAACTATAATTCAAAAAGACGTGCACCCCTATGTTCATAGCAGTACTATTCACAATAGCCAGAACATGGAAGCAATCTAAATGTCCATTGTCAGATGAATGGATAAAGAAGATGTGGTGTATACATATGATGGAATATTACTCAGCCATTGAAAAGAATGAAATAATGCCATTTGCAACAACATGGATAGACAAGGAGATTATCATACTATGTGAAGTAAGTCAGACAGAGAAAGACAAATACAATATTACATCACTTATATGTGGAATCTAAAATATGACACAAATGAACGTATCTACAAAACAGAAACAGACTCACAGACATTGAGAACAGACTTGTGGTGGCCAAGGAAAGGGGTGGGGGAGGGAAGGATTGGGAGTTTGGGATTAGCAGATGCAAATTATTATATATAGGATGTTTAAACAACAAGGTCCTATTGTATAGCATAGGGAAGTATATTCAATATCCTGTGATAAACCATAATGGAAAAGAATATGTAAAAGAATATATATATATATATATATATATATATATATATATATATATATATAACTGTTAGGGGAACCACTGACAACAGCCTATGGCCAGGCACCATAGTAACCACTTGCATGAGTTACCTTACAACAGGAGCTCCTGGTAAGGAATGTGGAACTAACAAGCTACCACCAACCGTAAGAATTCGGGAAAGGTCAAAAGGAGAGAGTAGACTTCAGCCCATATGTCCTACCAACCTCCCAGAATCCTTCTAGCTGGAATCCATCTTGGCTGAGTGATGCGCGCACCACCAGAAAGGACCCTGACTCAGAGTGATTGGCCAGAGACAATCTGGAAACTAACCCAATTATCATAAGACCCAAGACTGCAAGCCACATGACAGAGCAGTTCTCCTGGCTTCCCTTACCCTGCTGCTCTCCGCCCGGGCGCCCCTTCCCAATAAAGTCTCTTGTTTTGTCAGCATGTGTGTCTCCTTGGATGATTCATTTCCGAGTGTTAGACTAGAGCCTACTCTTGGGCCCTGGAAGGGGTCCCCCCCTTCCTGCAACGTAACTGTATCACTTTGCTGTACGGCAGAAATTAATACAACATTGGAAATCAACAATACTTCAATAATTTTTTTTTAAAACAGGCTTGCTCAAGTTCTCATGATCTGTAAATGACAGAACCAAGACTATGGTCCATTCCCATTGAATATACGGTGGATATAGAAACAACTTATTTAAGTTTGAAATGTAATTTGTTGTGTCAACTGAAGTATAATGCACAACATAAAAGTTGAGAATTATGTTTTATTCAGCAGACTCACTGAGGACTGTAGTCGGAATGGCAGCCTCTCAGATCGCTCTAAGGACTGTTCCAAAGAGGTAAGGGTGGAGCCCGGATACATAGGAGTTTTTGCTGGAAAAATAAATGTACCCAAACATCAAAAGATGACTGCTAATCACAAAAACAGATGTCTCCATTAATGATTTTAGTGCTTTTCTATCTATGGGCAGATGCAAGAGTCTGGGCTCATTGAAGTTTTTCCTTTGATATACATCTTAACTATGTAGGGCCAGTATCCTGTTTTTCTCCAGTTCTGAATCTCCTCAGGGTGCACCATCAGGGGCAGCTGCAGTGACTGATGGCTTTATGGCCACAACATCCTTTGTTTACTGAAATGGCAGGTGACATCCTTTGTCCACAACTGCTCAGCCCAAATTGACATCTTTTGAATCTGTAGAATTCCCATACCTTTTCTCTCCTTAATAGTCTCCAATTACAATAAATAAATTTTAGATGTATTTCACAGTATTTCTTTCTTAGTTATGTTTTAACCATAATTAGCATCATTTTGCAACTTTTCCACTGAATTTGTAATTAGTCTTATAGGGCGTTGAGAGATGTGGGTCTGATCAAGGGAAAGGATGACCAAGAAAGATAGTAACACACATGCCTTATTGGATGGGACTTGAATAAGGATGCAAGAGAGGGGAATTCTGGGACTTCCCTGGTGGTCCAGTGGGTAAGACGCCACGCTCTCAATGCAGGGGGCCCGGGTTTAATCCCTGTTTGGGGAACTGGATCTCACATGCATGCTGCAACTAAAGATCCCGCATGCTGCAACTAACACCCGGCACAGCCAAAAGTAAATAAAATAAAATAAATAATAAATAAATACATAAAGGGCTTCCCTGGTGGCGCAGTGGTTGAGAGTCCGCCTGCCGATGCAGGGGATGCGGGTTCGTGCCCCGGTCCGGGAGGATCCCACATGCCGCGGAGCGTCTGGGCCCGTGAGCCATGGCCACTGAGCCTGCGCGTCCGGAGCCCGTGCTCCACAGTGGGAGAGGCCACAGCAGTGAGAGGCCCGCGTACCGCAAAAATAAATAAATAAATAAATACATTAAAAAAGAGAGAGGGGGGACATCTATCACAGCACATGACCATTCAGAGGCTTACCACAAGGGGCCATCACCTGAAAGGAGAGTTAGGCAAGAGTACTCCCAGGGGAAGGAGGGATGAGAGAAGGGGCTTACATCGAGTCTGGGTGAGAGAGCTCCGAGGGTGGCATCAGCTTTGGGCCTTTTATTGCAAGCCTCTGTCTTATCAATAGGTAACAACTGTTGGGTGATGTTTTAGAGCAGGGGTTCCCCAGCCCCCAGGCCGCGGACGGCTACCAGTCCGTGGCCTGTTAGGAACCGGGCCACACAGCAGGAGGTGAGCGGCGGGTGAGTGAGTGAAGCTTCATCTGCCCCTCCCCATCTCTCCCAGTCACTGCATTACCGTCTGAACCACACCCAGCGTGGAAAAATTGTCTTCCACGAAACCGGTCCCTGGTGCCAAAAAGGTTCGGCACCTCTGGTTTAGAGCTATGCAAAGCAAGCAGGCAATAAGTGGCTAAAATTTGGATCGTTTAGGCTATTTTAAAAATAATTGGACGTGTAAAAATTTGAGTTTGGCACCAGTGAGCTTTTGTGCTAACGGAGCTCAACCTTCAGTGAAGAAAATCAGAACCTAGGGGCCAGAACACAGAGGCCGTCTTTGACTCGTTTATAGAACAATCTATCTCAAGGCACCGAAAGCACTTAATTGTTCTGGGAACAGAGAATAGTTTCCTTCGATCATAGAAAGTATCTGATTCAACTAAACTAATAGTTCATGAGTTCAATGCTATTACCCTCTATGGTTTTATTTACCTACACTTGTATCAAGAAAAAAAAATTGTTTGTGCTAAGTGGAAGCAGGTGACCCTACCTTCAAATATAAATTTGTATTTCAAAGAATCATATTATTTGAATTTCTTTTTTTATTTGAACTTCTTATGATTAATTTCTTATGATAACAACTTTTGGTGTCACTTTGTAATATATTCAAATATTTCTGCTTCCAGCTAGAACCATCTAAGGATTTACGTTTAATTCTTCTTATCCATATATGTATGAAATACGTAAACATTGATGAGAAGTCCAATGACGCCCTAAACTCCCCTTCCATCTTGTAGATGCATATGCATTTATCTTGAGTTTGTGAGGGCAATTCTCATTCTGATACAAGCTACTAGCTTTATTGCAACTCAGTAACATTTACAACTGGCATAAACATTGACTGCAGGCCTTCTCCTGTCTTGCCTCCTGGCCCTGGCATTGCTGGCAACTCCAGCCAGCCTCCTCTGCTGAGGTTCATCCAAGTACCAGCGTCTCTGCCCTCAAACTCCAGGGGACATATGACAAGCCTTCCTAAGAATTCTTAGTCACTATACATTGTATTGCAGCCCTGGGTGTATGCAACCGTAGCGCTCTCTGCTCTCAAGTTTTTCATGAAGGAAATCTGTTTTCATCTGAATCTCTAGGTTCTTGGTGGATGCTGGATATTGGACCAGCTTGGCCATCTCCAAGGTGATGTGTCTAGTTTCTGTCTTTGAATGTACGGGCACTCTTCCCACTGGCCTCAACTTTAAGGCCTCATCTAGCACTCCAAGATTACCTGAAACATCCTATTTGCCTTCCTATTACCTGCAATAGCAGATTATTTATAGGTATTGAAGAACCAGCTTAGAAAGAACAAGGGGAAGGGAACTAACATTTTTTGAGTACTTACTATACGATAAATACATTATATGAATTATCACATTCACTCTTCATGACAATTCTAACAAGTAGGTACCATTTTATCCCTTTTTATTATTGAGTGAACTAAAACGAGGCAACTTTACCTACGATCAAAGCAATGATTCAAATTCAGATAGGTTTGATTTGAAATATGGGCCTCAAAATTACTAGCATTTAGAAGTATATATCAATAAGCATTTCCTATCTAAGTAATTCTAAGATAGAATTAAACCAATTAGAGATTGAGAAATATCTGAGAAGGGCAACAAAACTTACAGAATAACTCACTTTTCCATTTGTAATATCGATTTCTACCAATTTTAAGTCAGTGGTTATCTTGCAGGAACTTTATAGATATATCACACAAGGGTAATATGCAAAAAAAAAAGATGATTTGGTGACACATTATTTGTTGAACTAGGTAGTTTCTTATTAGTGGTGAGCATCTTGTTTAGTACAACAGACCTCATTTGTGCGCTTCACTTCCTTTACATAAAATAATCATACACAGAGGCTTCCGGGAAGATGGCGGAAGAGTAAGACGCGGAGATCACCTTCCTCCCCACAGATACACCAGAAATACATCTACACGTGGAACAACTCCTACAGAACACCTACTGAACGCTGGCAGAAGACCTCAGACCTCCCAAAAGGCAAGACCCCCCCCCCCCAAGTACCTGGGTAGGGCAAAAGAAAAAAGAATAAACAGAGACAAAAGGATAGGGACGGGCCCTGCACCAGTGGGAGAGAGTCGTGAAGGAGGAAAAGTCTCCACACACTAGGAAGCCCCTTCGCGGGCGGAGACTGCGGGTGGCGGAGGGGGAAAGCTTCGGTGCCGCGGAGGAGAGCGCAGCAACAGGGGTGCGGAGGGAAAAGTGGAGAGATTACCGCACAGAGGATCAGGGCCGACCGGCACTCACCAGCTCGAGAGGCTTGTCTGCTCGCCCGCCGGGGCGGGCGGGGCTGGGAGCTGAGGCTCGGGCTTCGGTCGGAGCGTAGGGAGAGGACTGGGGTTGGCGGCGTGAACACAGCCTGCAGGAGGTTAGTGCGCCACGGCTAGCCGGGAGGGAGTCCGGGAAAAAGTCTGGACCTGCCGAAGAGGCAAGGGACTTTTTCTTCCCTCTTTGTTTCCTGGTGCGCGAGGAGAGGGGATTAAGAGCGCCGCTTAAAGGAGCTCCAGAGACGGGCGCGAGTCGCGGCTAAAACCGCGGACCCCAGAGACGGGCCTGAGACGCTAAGGCTGCTGCTGCCGCCACCAGGAAGCCTGTGTGCGAGCACAAGTCACTATCCACACCCCCTTCCGGGGAGCCTGTTCAGCCCGCCACTGCCAGGGTGCCGGGATCCAGCGACAAATACCTGGGAGAACGCACGGCGCGCCTCAGGCTGGTGCAACGTCACGCCGGCCTCTGCCGCCGCAGGCTCCGCCCTGCACTTCGTGCCCCTCCCTCCCCCCCCCCCACCCCGGCCTGAGTGAGCCAAAGCTCCTGAATCAACGGCTCCAGCGGCTCCGTCCTGTCTGAGCAAATAACAGACGCCCTCCGGCGACCTACACGCAGAGGCGGGGCCAAATCCAAAGCTGAGCCCCTGGGAGCTGTGAGAACTAAGAAGAGAAAGGGAGGGCTTCCCTGGTGGCGCAGTGGTTGAGAGTCCGCCTGCCGATGCAGGGGACACAGGTTCGTGCCCCAGTCCAGGAAGATCCCACATGCCGCGGAGCGGCTGGGCCCGTGAGCCATGGCCGCTGAGCCTGCGCATCCGGAGCCTGTGCTCCGCAAAGGGAGAGGCCACAACAGTGAGAGGCCCGCGTACCACACAAAAAAAAAAAAAAAAAAAAAGAGAAAGGGAAATCTCTCCCAGCAGCCTCAGAGGCAGCGGATTAAAGCTCCACGGTCAACTTGATGTACCCTGCATCTGTGGAATACCTGAATAGACGAGTCATCCCAAATCAAGGAGGTGGACTTTGCGAGCAAGATTTATGATTTTTTCCCCTTTTCCTCTTTTTGTGAGTGTGTATGTGGATGCTTCTGTGTGAGATTTTGTCTGTATAGCTTTGCTTCCACCATTTGTCCTAGGGTTCTATCCGTCCATTTTTTGGTTTGTTTTTTTTAATTTTTTTTCTTTTTTTCTCTTAATAATTATTTTTTATTTTAATAACTATACTATATTTTATCTTTATTTTACTTTATCTCCTTTCTTTTTTTCCCTCCTTCCCTCCTTCCTTCCTTCCTCCCTCCCTCCTTTCTTCCTTCCTTCCTTCCTTCCCTTCTTTCTTTCTTTCTTTCTACTTCTACTTATTCTTTCTACTTTTTCTCCCTTTTATTCTGAGCTGTGTGGATGAAAGGCTCTTGGTGCTGCAGCCAGGAGTCAGTGCTGTGCCTCTGAGGTGGGAGAGCCAACTTCAGGACACTGGTCCACAAGAGACCTCCCAGCTCCACATAACATCAAATGGCGAAAATCTCCAACAGATCTCCATCTCAACACCAGCACCCAGCTTCACTCAATGACGAGCAAGCTACAGTGCTGGACACCCTATGCCAAACGACTAGCAAGACAGGAACACAACCCCACCCATTAGCAGAGAGGCTGCCTAAAATCATAAGTCCACAAACACCCCAAAACACACCACCAGACATGGACCTGCCCACCAGAAAGACAAGATCCAGCCTCATCCACCAGAACACAGGCACTAGTCCCCTCCACCAGGAAGCCTACACAACCCAGTGAACCAACCATAACCACTGGGGACAGACACCAAAAACAATGGGAACTACGACCTGCAGCCTGCAAACAAGAGACCCCAAACACAGTAAGATAAGCAAAATGAGAAGACAGAAAAACACACAGCAGATGAAGGAGTAAGATAAAAACCCACCAGACCTAACAAATGCAGAGGAAATAGGCAGCCTACCTGAAAAAGAATTCAGAATAATGATAGTAAAGATGATCCAAAATCTTGGAAATAGAATACAGAAAATGCAAGAAACATTTAACAAGGACCTAGAAGAACTAAAGATGAAACAAACAATGCTGAACAACACAGTAAATGAAATTAAAAATACTCTAGATGGGATCAATAGCAGAATAACTGAGGCAGAAGAACGGATAAGTGACCTGGAACATAAAATAGTGGGAATAACTACTGCAGAGCAGAATAAAGAAAAAAGAATGAAAAGAACTGAGGACAGTCTCAGAGACCTCTGGGACAACATTAAACGCACCAACATTCGAATTATCGGGGTTCCAGAAGAAGAAAAGAAAAAGAAAGGGACTGAGAAAATATTTGAAGAGATTATAGTTAAAAACTACCCTAATATGGGAAAGGAAATAGTTAATCAAGTCCAGGAAGCACAGAGAGTCCCATACAGGATAAATCCAAGGAGAAATACGCCAAGACACATATTAATCAAACTGTCAAAAATTAAATACAACGAAAACATATTAAAAGCAGCAAGGGAGAAACAACAAATAACACACAAGGGAATCCCCATAAGGTTAACAGCTGATCTTTCAGCAGAAACTCTGCAAGCCAGAAGGGACTGGCAGGACATATTTAAAGTGATGAAGGAGAAAAACCTGCAACCAAGATTACTCTACCCAGCAAGGATCTCATTCAGATTTGATGGAGAAATTAAAACCTTTACAGACAAGCAAAAGCTGAGAGAGTTCAGCACCACCAAACCACCTTTACAACAACTGCTAAAGGAACTTCTCTAGGCAAGAAACACAAGAGAAGGAAAAGACCTACAATAATGAACCCAAAACAATTAAGAAAATGGGAATAGGAACATACATATCAATAATTACCTTAAATGTAAATGGACTAAATGCTCCCACCAAAAGACACATATTGGCTGAATGGATACAAAAATAAGACCCATATATTTTCTGTCTACAAGAGACCCACTTTAGACCTAGAGACACATACAGACTGAAAGTAAGGGGATAGAAAAAGATATTTCATGCAAATGGAAACCAAAAGAAAGCTGGAGTAGCAATTCTCATATCAGACAAAATAGACTTTAAAATACAGACTATTAGAAGAGACAAAGAATGACACTACATAATGATCAAGGGATCGATCCAAGAAGAAGATATAACAATTGTAAATATTTATGCACCCAACATAGGAGCACCTCAATACATAAGGCAAATCCTAACAGCCATAAAAGGGGACATTGACAGTAACACATTCATAGTAGGGGACTTTAACACCCCACTTTCACCCATGGACAGATCATCCAAAATGAAAATAAATAAGGAAACACAAGCTTTAAATGATACATTAAACAAGATGGACTTAATTGCTATTTGTAGGACATTCCATCCAAAAACAACAGAATACACATTTTTCTCAAGTGTTCATGGAACATTCTCCAGGATAGATCATATCTTGGGTCACAAATCAAGCCTTGGTAAATTTAAGAAAATTGTAATTGTATCAAGTATCTTTTCCAACCACAACGCTATGAGACTTGATATCAATTACAGGAAAAGATCTGTAAAAAATACAAACACATGGAGGCTAAACAATACACTACTTAATAACGAAGTGATCACTGAAGAAATCAAAGAGGAAATTAAAAAATACCTAGAAACAAATGACAGTGGAGACACGACGACCCAAAAGCTATGGGATGCAGCAAAAGCAGTTCTAAGAGGGAAGTTTATAGCAGTACAATCATACCTTAAGAAACAGGAAGCATCTCGAATAAACAACCTAACCTTGCACCTAAAGCAATTAGAGAAAGAAGAACAAAAAAACCCCAAAGTTAGCAGAAGGAAAGAAATCGTAAAAATCAGACCAGAAATAAATGGAAAAGAAATGAAGGAAATGATAGCAAAGATCAATAAAACTAAAAGCTGGTTCTTTGAGAAGATAAAATTGATAAACCATTAGCCAGACTCATCAAGAAAAAAAGGGAGAAGACAAATCAATAGAAATGAAAAAGGAGAAGTAACAACTGACACTGCAGAAATACAAAAGATCATGAGAGATTACTACAAGCAACTCTATGCCAATAAAATGGACAACCTGGAAGAAATGGACAAATTCTTAGAAATGCACAGCCTGCCAAGACTGAATCACGAAGAAATAGAAAACACGAACAGACCAATCACAAGCACTGAAATTGAAACTGTGATTAAAAATCTTCCAAGAAACAAAAGCCCAGACCCAGATGGCTTCACAGGCAAATTCTATCAAACATTTAGAGAAGAGCTAACACCTATCCTTCTCAAACTCTTCCAAAATATAGCAGAGGGAGGAACACTCCCAAACTCATTCTAGGAGGCCACCATCACCCTGACACCAAAACCAGACAAGGATATCACAAAGAAAGAAAACTACAGGCCAATATCACTGATGAACATAGATGCAAAAATCCTCAACAAAATACTAGCAAACAGAATCCAACAGCACATTAAAAGGATCATACACCATGATCTAGTGAGGTTTATTCAAGGAATGTAAGGATTCTTCAGTATACACAAATCAATCAACGTGTTACACCATATTAACAAATTGAAGGAGAAAAACCATTTGATCATCTCAATAGATGCAGAGAAAGCTTTCGACAAAATTCAACACCCATTTATGATAAAAACCCTGCAGAAAGTAGGCATAGAGGGAACTTTCCTCAACATTATAAAGGCCATATATGACAAACCTACAGCCAACATCGTCCTCAATGGTGAAAAACTGAAAGCATTTCCACTAAGATCAGGAACAAGACAAGGTTGCCCACTCTTACCACTCTTATTCAACATACTTTTGGAACTTTTAGCTACAGCAATCAGAGAAGAAAAGGAAATAAAAGGAATCCAAATCGGAAAAGAAGAAGTAAAGCTGTCATTGTTTGCAGATGACATACTATACATAGAGAATCCTAAAGATGCTAGCAGAAAACTACTAGAGCTAATCAATGAATTTGGTAAAGTAGCAGGATACAAAATTAATGCACAGAAATCTCTGGCATTCCTATACACTAATGATGAAAAATCTGAAAGTGAAATCAAGAAAACACTCCCATTTACCATTGCAACAAAAAGAATAAAATATCTAGGAATAAACCTACCTAAGGAGACAAAAGACCTGTATGCAGAAAATTATAAGACACTGATGAAAGAAATTAAAGATGATACAAATAGATGGAGAGATATACCATGTTCTTGGATTGGAAGAATCAGCACTGTGAAAATGACTCTACTACCCAAAGCAATCTACAGATTCAATGCAATCCCTATCAAACTACCACTGGCATGTTTCACAGAACTAGAACAAAAAATTTCACAATTTGTATGGAAACACAAAAGACCCCGAATAGCCAAAGCAGTCTTGAGAACGAAAAAAGGAGTTGGAGGAATCAGGCTCCCTGACTTCAGACTATACTGTAAAGCTACAGTAATCAAGACAGTATGGTACTGGCACAAAAACAGAAAGATAGATCAATGGAACAGGATAGAAAGCCCAGTGATAAACCCACGCACATATGGTCACCTTATCTTTGATAAAGGAGGCAGGAATGTACAGTGGAGAAAGCACAGCCTCTTCAATAAGTGGTGCTGGAAAAACTGGACAGGTACATGTAAAAGTATGAGATTAGATCACTCCCTAACACCATATACAAAAATAAGCTCAAAATGGATTAAAGACCTAAATGTAAGGCCAGAAACTATCAAACTCTTAGAGGAAAACATAGGCAGAACACTCTATGACATAAATCACAGCAAGATCCTTTTTGACCCACCTCCTAGAGAAATGGAAATAGAAACAAAAACAAACAAATGGGACCTAATGAAACTTCAAAGCTTTTGCACAACAAAGGAAACTATAAACAAGACGAAAAGACAGCCCTCAGAATGGGAGAAAATATTTGCAAATGAAGCAACTGACAAAGAATTAATCTCCAAAATTTATAAGCAGCTCATGCAGCTCAATAACAAAAAAACAAACAGCGCAATCCAAAAATGGGCAGAAGACCTAAATAGACATTTCTCCAAAGAAGATATGCAGACTGCCAACAAACACATGAACGAATGCTCAACATCATTAATCATTAGAGAAATGCAAATCAAAACTACGATGAGATATCATCTCACACCAGTCAGAATGGCCATCATCAAAAAATCTAGAAACAGTAAATGCTGGAGAGAGTGTGGAGAAAAGCGAACCCTCTTGCACTGTTGGTGGGAATGTAAATTGATACAGCCACTGTGGAGAACAGTATGGAAGTTCCTTAAAATACTACAAATAGAACTACCATATGACCCAGCAATACCGCTACTGGGCATATACCCTGTGAAAACCATAATTCAAAAAGAGTCATGTACCAAAATGTTCATTGCAGCTCTATTTACAATAGTCCGGAGACGGAAACAACCTAAGTGTCCATCATCGGATGAATGGATAAAGAAGATGTGGCACATATATACAATGGAATATTACTCAGCCATAAAAAGAAATGAAATTGAGCTATTTGTAATGAGGTGGATAGATCTAGAGTCTGTCATACAGAGTGAAGTAAGTCAGAAAGAGAAAGACAAATACCGTATGCTAACACATATATATGGAATTTAAGAAAAAAAAATGTCATGAAGAACCTAGGGGTAAGACAGGAATAAAGACACAGACCTACTAGAGAATGGACTTGAGGATATGGGGAGGGGGAAGGGTAAGCTGTGACAAAGCGAGAGAGAGGCATGGACATATATACACTACCAAACGTAAGGTAGATAGCTAGTGGGAAGCAGCCCCGTAGCACAGGGAGATCAGCTCGGTGCTTTGTGACTGCCCGGAGGGGTGGGATGGGGAGGGTGGGAGGGAGGGAGACGCAAGAGGGAAGAGATATGGGAACATATGTATATGTATAACTGATTCACTTTGTTATAAAGCAGAAACTAACACACCATTGTAAAGCAATTATACTCCAAAAAAGATGTAAAAAAAAAAAACATACACATATATTCACTGAAAACCATAAATTGCAAAGTTGTATGTCTTGTCTACATTTCAAACTGCTTTATTCAGATACAATTGTCCTATGATAAACTGCATATTTTAGGGTATACACTTCGATAAGTTTTAAAATTTTTATTTTATATTGGGGTACAGCTGATTTACAATGTTGTGTTAGTTTCAGGTGTACAGCAAAGTGATTTAGTTATACATATATCTATTCTTTTTCAAATTCTTTTCCCATTTATTATAGAATACTGAGCAGAGTTCCCTGTGCTGTACAGTAGGTCCTTGTTGATTATACACTTTGATAAGTTTTATACCTGTGAACTTATCACCACGATCAAGACAATGAAAATATCCATCACCCTCAAAAGTTTCCTTGTGCACCTTGACAATCTTTCTCTTGCCTCTCTCCCCCACCCAAACAATCACTGATCCGCTTTCTGTTACTAAAGATTAGTTTATATTTTCTAGAGTTTTAAGAAAATCAAAATATTTAATATATTCTCTTTTTGTTATAGATAGATATCTATATAGATATAGATATAGTACAATTTGTTTATCCATTTACCTGTTGATGGACATTTGGATTGCTTCCAGTTTTAAGTTATTTCAAAGAAAACCTTCTATGAACATATGTCTTTGTATGAACATATGCTTTCATTTCTTTTGGGTAAATACTAAAGAGTGGAATGATTGGATCACAGGGCAGATGTATGTTTAACTTTTTAAGAAACTGTCGACCTGTTTTTCAAAGTGACTGTAGCATTTTATACTCCACCAGAAGTCTATGAGAGTTCTAGTCTTCAAATTTTGGCCCACACTTGGGCCAGTCTTTTTAATTTTAATCACTTTTAATTTTAATCATTCTAATAGGTTCATGGTGGTATCTCACTGTAGTTTTAATTTCCTTTTCCCTAGTGACTAATGCTGTTGAGCACCTTTTCATATGCTTATTCGCCATCCATATCTGTTCAAATCTTTTGCTCATTTAAAAAAATGTAGTCTTTGTTTTTCAAAAATAAAAAGAAATAAAATAATATTGGTAGTGTATGTCAAAAAAATGTTTAGAGGACCACTCCCCAAACCAAAAAAAGTAGATATTTGTGGAATTAGAATTAAAGGAAAATTTAACCTTATAAGTTATGCATTTCTGAAATGTTTAAATATTTTTGCAATGAGCATGTGTTACTTATTAGGAAAAACAATTTATCTTTCTTTCTTTTGCAGATGTACATTTAAGACAATCTTTATGGATTTGATGATTTGGTGAAGAAGGCCCAGAGAATGATTTTGGAGTAATGAGAATTGAGTTTTATACAGCTGCTGCTACCTCTTCTCACACAGCATTATAAGGATGCTTCCTGAGAACAGAACATCTGGGAACAACTGGTGGAAGAAGGGTATTGCTAGACAGAGTGCTAGAAAGATAGCTCTTTGACTAGTTTTTATTTTGCTCTGCAAACATGGCGGGGCGGGGAAGAGGCTGAGCCAAGCATCTGGAAAGACAGGTGAGTTCTGGGAAAAGATGAGAAGATGAGATGACTGCTTGGGGAGGAACTTTGGGAAGTCATAGGAGGTGAATTTAGGGGAAATTGTTTTGTGAAAGGGTGGTATAACCCTCTTCATCTGCCCAAGAAAACATCTTTAAAATCGACATTATTCATTAGTTCTTTTTGGAGGTCAACTTATGTTTTCTGGGTATCTCCAGGTTGATACAGAGAGAGAGCAGGGGTGGACCAAGGAGTAACCTTATGACCTCAGCTCACAAAACTCTTAAACTGAGAAGAGGAAGTGGTGAAAGAAAAGAGAAATGTTGAGCAAGTACAAATTTAGTCTTAAATCACTTAAAATAATTTTTAAAAATTGTAAAGGTAATTTTTAAGAGCAATTTTAGGTTTCCAATAAAATTGAGAGGGAGGTTACAGAGATTTTCTGTATATCCCCTCTCTTCACACATGCATAACTTCCCGCTTTATCAACATCCCCCTTTATCAACATCAGTCACCAGGATGGTATATATTTTTACCAAAGGTGAACCTACAGTGACATATCATAGTCACCCAAAGGTCATTGTCTACGTTAGGGTTCACTCTTGGTGTTGTCCACTCTATTTCACTGCCTTAAAAATCTTCTTTGTGCTGCCTATTCACCTCTTCCCTCCCCCCGATCCTGGCAACCACTAATAATTTTAATTGTCTCCATAGCTTTGCTTTTTCCAGAATGTCCTATAATTGGAATCATGCAGTATGTAGTCTTTTCAGATTGGCTTCTTTCCCTTAGGAATATGCATTTAAGGTCCTTATGTTGTTTCATGGCTTGAGAGCTCATTTCTTTTTAGCACTGAATAATATTCCATTGTCTGATGTACCACAGTTTGTTTATCCATTCACCTACTGAAGGACATCTTAGTTGTTTTCAAGTTTTAGCAGTTATGAATATAGCTGCTATAAACACCCGTGTGCAGGTTTTGTGTAGACATAAATTTTCAGCTCCTTTAGGTAAATAGCAAGGAACATGATTGCTGGATCCTATGATAAGAATACGTTTAGTTTTTTATGAAACTCCCAAACTGTGTTCCAAAATGACTCTGCCATTTTACATTCCCACCAGCATTGTATGAGTGTTTCTGTCTTTCCACATTCTTACCAGCATCTGGTGTTTTCAGTGTTCTGAATTTTGGCCATTCTAATATGTGTCTAGTGGTATCTCATTGTTGTTTTAAATCGCATTTCCCTGGTGACATATAATGTAGAGCATCTTTTCATATGCTTATTTACCACCTGTTTATCTTCTTTGGTGGAGTGTCTATGAAGATCTTTGGTTATTTTTAAATTGGGTTCTTTGTTTTCTTCCTATTGAGTTTTAAGAATTCTTTGTATATTTTGGATAACAGTCCTTTCAGATGTCTTTGCGAATATTTTCTCCCATTCTGTGGCTTGCCTTCTCATTTTCTTGACATTGTCTTTTGCAGAGCAGAAGTTTTAAATTTTAATGAAGTTCAGCTTACTACTTATTTCTTTCATGGATCAGGTCTTTAGTGGTGAATCTCACTTTTTTTTTTTTAAACCCATTTTTTAAAAGTCCTCTTGACTAGGTGAAGTGAAAGAAGAGAGGCAGCCTCTATCCATCAGAGTCCTCATAGAAAACACTGTCAAAAGGTCATTGAAAAGATTATAATGAAGAGACTACTTGCTGAGATGAAGTCAAGGTTAAGGGAAATAAAAGATGTTGACCTAGCAGGAAACAGTTGCCAGCCCTAGGCCTAAAGGGGCAATGGGAAGGGGCAGCTACTGGATGCTGAAAGAGAGGAGCTGCTGGAGAGGAATGTGGCCTTAAGCAGAGGAACCAAATGGGAGCCAGAAGACAGGGAACCATGATGTATTCCACACAGGTCAGTGGCCAGAGGCTCAGAGAAGAGCTGGGACAGAGTGAATCTAGATGGGCCTATGAAGGACATCCTCGCACAGACTCCCAACAGAATCCTACTCTTCCCATCCATTCACCCCTTAAACCACCCACTTCCATCTAGAAAGTCATAAAGAACAGTTTCAACCTAGAGGCTGGTGATTCCTAATTCCTTTTGGCTCACAGACTCCAAAAAGCACTCATAAGCACCTTCATAAATTTACATACAATACTTCTCCTCCTTACAGACAGGGAGCCCTTTACTAAGCAAGTAGTTAGATCTTTCTCACTGATATTCTTGCAAAAATTAGTAGCCAATACCTGAAAAAAGTTTTGAAATAAATCCAGATTGTATATTTAAAATAAAAAAAATTCAGGAGGAAATTTCTGCTTAAAAGGAAATTTCAAAAGTACATGGCTTTTTTTTTTTTAACTTCAATAAGCACTTTAGCTTTATTTGACATTCTACACATGTCAATTCTAACTCTGATGGCAGTAAGTCATAAAATCCTCGATTACAAGGGTAGGTGTTACAGATGGAATGAAAATTTCCATTTCTTGCCTTTGCTGGTAAGGGTTGGTTTGACTGAGAAAGATGTCAGAATTCTCAAACACGCTGTGAGTTGGATTCCTTCTGTATCGTGTCTTTGTCTTTGTTCTCCAGTCATTGAGGTCATCTTTGGTTTTTGTTTGTTTGTTTGTTTTTGGCCATGCCATGTGGCATGCGGGATCTTAGTTCCCAGACCAGGGGACCAGGGATCGAACCCATGGCCCCTGCAGTGGAAGTGAGAAGTCTTAACCACTGGACCACCAGGGAAATCCTGAAGTCATCTTTGTCAAGATCTGCTCCATTGACACTATCTGGTATTTTGAGCAGAGGTAACGTGCGGATTTCTGCAGTGTTTCCCGATTCTAGAGGTATTTTCCTGACAAGGAATTGGCACCCTGGGTTATAGCTGGCAGGAAAACTTTCCCCAGATCTGTAAAGTTTCCTTAGCTGTCTACCTCCAATCTTCCAGAGAGGTAGCCTCATCCAAAGAGTAGGTAGTTTTCTAGCAATTCCCCTCACAGTGAGTAAGGGACTTTGATTAGGAGTGTGGGCCCCAAATTTAGACTGCTTGAAGCTTGGAGCCACTCTTTAAAACCTTGAGAACTTAAGCAAGTGACTTGGCTCGATTTCCTCATCAGTGGATAATAACAGTACCTATTTAATAAGATTGTTGTGAGGATTAGATTAATTCAGATAAAGCTTTATAATGGGGTAGCCACATTTTGTTATTATTCTAATAGCCACATACATCTAGAAAGCTGTGGAAAAATTCTTTCCTGTCATTCATTCTTCTGTTCATTCGTTCATGTGCTTCTGAATATTTACTGAGCTCAGCACTGTGCTCTGTGCTAGAGATACAATGATCAACTAAAACAGAATTAGTCCCTGGCTTCCTTGAGCCCATAGTCTAGTAGGGAAGACAGATGTTAATCAAATAATCATAACCACAAATATAAAATTATTATGGAAGAAAGGGACATGGTTCTATGAGAACCAGTAATGGAGAGCTATGACCCTAAAGAAGTGTTGTTTAATCTGAGATCTTAAGGCTGAGAATGAGTTCTCTACCTTGAATTCAGTTAAGTGCTGATAGACTTACTTTTCAGACAGCTGGGCTTTCTATATAGCAGAGGAGAACTTCAAAAACTTCAGAAAAGACAGAAATTCAAGGCTCCGACATTGAATAGGTTGATGACTTTTGGAGTAGTAAACAATATTTTAATCAGGGTTTGTCTCTGACATGAATGCAATACAGTCTGGGATGGAATGAATCTCAGTGACGTGTGGAGTTTCTTCCTTCACCAAGCCAGAAAGCCCAGAGGCACTGCCAAATACGGCTGGGTCTCCGGCTGTGTCCAGGATCAATGTCTGAGTTGAAGTTTTGTTTGGCAAATAAAGTTTTTACAATTTCAAAACCACAGGAGGCCTCTGAACTTTCCAGAAGGGCTCCCAACATAGGAATCCTCCTCTGATACTGTCTTCATACAAATAACACGGGAACCAGGACTTCACTCTGCTAAGAGAAGTCAATACCTTCATGATAAAGAGAAATGGCTCCCAATGTTCATAGCAGCACTATTCACAATAGCCAAGAAGTGGAAGCAACCCGTGTGTCCATTGACAGAGGAATGGATAAAAAAGATGTGGTAGATGGAATTCTACTCAGCCATAAAAAAGAATGAATAATGCCATTGGCAGCAACATGGATGGACCTAGAGAGTATCATACTAAGTAAAATAAGTCAGAAAGAGAAAGACAAATATCATATGATATCGCTTATATGTGGAATCTAAAATCTGGCACAAAGGAACTTATTTACAAAACAGAAACAGACTCACAGACATAGAAAACAAACTTATATTTACCAAAGGGGAAGGAGGGCGGAGTCAGGAGTATGGGATCAACAGATACACACTACTATAACAACAAGGACCTACTGTATAGCACAGGGAACTATATTTAATATTTTGTAATAACCTATAATGGAAAAGAATCTGAAAAAAAATAAAAATGGGGATAATATATATTTTTAAAGTGCTGTCCGAAAAAAAGAGAGAGAGAGAGAAGGGCAATTCTTCAATGATCTGCTCCAAAATACTGACATAGATTTTACTGATTCTGGAATGGATGAGAACATTTGACAGGGTATTGTCTGAGTTTTAAAATTTTCCTCCAAGGCATAAATCAGCTTAACCACTTCCAAGACACATTGCTTCCTCAAGGTCTTTTATCTGGTAACAGATAAAACTGCAGTATGCAGTTTTGTAGGATGACTAAAGACAACATTCTTTGTGTTGAAGCAAATCCAATTTTGGTAACATTTTAATGTCTTTCAATTGAGCATTTGACTTAGGCAAAAAAAGCAGACCATGCAGTGAACTGTCAGGATGTAAGGGACCACTTCAGCTCTGTTGGCTTCCTACTTCCATAGGTAAGCATCTTGCCACACAAGATGCCCTCTGACTTTTGTGTTCTGCTGATACAAATAAAACCCAACCATACATGTATATATATATATATAGATAGATAGATAGATAGATAGATAGATAAATAGATAGATATTTCCTAGCCTAAGCTGGTATCAAGTTATAGATAGATAGGTGATAGATGTTCATAATCATAATAACATGAAACATTTGTAATTCATATCAAAGGAAGGCCTGATAGATATTATAGTTGGCCAATGATGACAGTTACAAATTACCAAATGGTACTTTTCTTTACAGGCTGCCTTTTACTTTAGTATGAAACAATGCTTTAGTAACAAATATAAGTTAAACAAAAAGTTTTACTCCCCTAACTATAATTTTAAATATTGGAGAAGACATAAAAGAAGAATATCTTTTCCCACAGGTTGGATCTTCTGAAAGCCACCAGTGGGTGCCCTGGGTCAGAAGGCCCAGGCTAACAACCTCACCTATGGAATCTTTAATCTTACAGTACTAACCTCTCTCTGTTTTTTCTTTCCTCTCTCTTTAATTTCAATTTCACCGTTACAGTTCTTTATGTATTAAATATAACTGTCTGAAGTGAGATAGAGAATCATTTAAATAACTTGGAGCAGCAATTTATAAACTGTGGTACAAAAGATCACTGATGCCCACTGAAAGACCTCAACACTTTTCCCAGCCTTCCCTGGCCTTTGCAGTGTCAGTCGTTTTGCATCTCCTCCCCTCTCCTCAGACTTGTTTTTAACCCCAGTGTTTCTCTGAATTATGATGAGTCTCTTAAAGTTTTGTGTAACAAGATTGACCATGTGCACGTCTCAGAGAATATTCTCTTCTCTTAGCAGGGTTTTTTGACCTGTGTAGGGTCTGTGAACTCTTAGGGGATTCAGAGATATCCTTTAAAGGGGTCTGGAACCAAAACCTCCACATGCATTTCCCTATTTGGAGTTCCATGTACCACAATTCTTTTCTTCCTATGACTGTTTTTCCTGACTTCATTCTTATTTTTCTAGAAGACTCATTACTTCAGCCAGTCCATTCATGATCACTTTCTCTTGTTTGTATTATTTTTCTTTCCTCATTCTAAATCCTCATTCACTTCAGCGTTACCCTAAATCTGGCCTTGTAAGGAGAGCCCTTCACTTCATGCCCCCAGCAGGGGTCACCCTAGTTCCTTCCCAGAGAGCCATACAGTCCAAATGCCCATTATCAAGTTAAAGGACCCACCTTCTAGTCTTGGAACTGTAGTTCCAGTTTCCATGAAACATTATAAATACTTAAAGCTCAACATTCACATTGTTCTCATCTCCATTCTTATCTAATAGTGGGTAGCACTTTAAGCTCCCTTTAAAGAAATTATTTATTTATTTACTTTTGGGTGCATTGGGTCTTAGTTGCTGCCCGTGGGCTTTCTCTAGTTGCGGTAAGCGGGGGCTACTCTTCATTACGGTGCACGGGCTTCTCATTGCAGTGGCTTCCCTTGTTACGGAGCACGGGTTCTAGGCACACGGCCTTCAGTAGTTGTGGCGCAAGGGCTTAGTTGCTCCGCCGCATGTGGGATCTTCCCAGACCGGGGCACGAACCCGTGTCCCCTGCATCGGCAGGCGGACTCTCAACCACTGCCCCACCAGGGAAGCCCTTTTCATTGTTTTTTAATCAAGCATTCTCTTTAAAATTCTTTTCTGTAGTTAGTTATGCCATTTAAAAAAAATGCATTGAAAAAAAAAATGCATTGAGTTTATTATACTAAATAAAAAAGAACCAGGAAAAATTAGCAACATAACAGCTAGTTACGAAAACATAATAATGTTCCAATTAAAGTGATTACTAGAGTTGAGCTCAGGGAACAACTTGATTTAAACAAAAATATCACACCAGTGATTCTACCTTCTCATTCTTGCCTCATTAAATTAGATCATTCCCACAAGCATCAAACATGCCATTATTTTTCTCCTCGTAAAACAAACAAAAACTTTTTTTGAGCCTACTTCTCCAGCTATTACCCCAATTCTCTGCTCTTCTCTGAAACAAAACTACTTAAAAGAGTTGCTTGTATTTTCCATCTTCCTCTCCTCTCATTCTGCCTTTTGTCCATTCAAATCAGGCTTTTTCCCACCACTCCTCTGAACTTCCTCTCGTCCACTGGGTCCCCAGCGACCTTCATGTTGCTAAATCCAATGGTCAATTCTCAGTTCTCATCCTGCTTGACCTATGAGTAGCATTTGACAATAATGCTTCATACTACAAACATTTTCTTCAGTTGCTTCCAGGACACCACACTGACCTGGTTTTCCTGTCACCTTGCTGATCCCTCATTGTCAATCTCCTGTCCTAGATTCTCGTCCTCTTCTTATGGGTGTTAGAGTTCCATAAGGCTCTGGTGTGGTCCTCTTCTGTTCTACATCTCCACTCATTTCCTAGATGATCTCTTCCAGATCCGTGGCTTTAAATTCCTTCCATGATTCTCTGATGAATCATGTTCCACTGCTGATAGCAGAGATTCCATGACAATAGCTTAGACACAGACGAGTTCACTCTCTCACATTACTAAGAGTCAGAAGGAGCCTGAAGAAGCCAGTCCACAGCTGATGTGGCAGATCCATGAAGTCATCAGAGACTCAGGCTACTTCTGATTTTCTGCTCCGTCATCCTAGTGTGGGGCTTTTATTCTCAGGTCCACCTCATGATCTGAGATGGCTAACTTAGCTCTAGGCATCATCTACAGATCAGGAGGAAGGAAAGGAGAAAGGAGAACCGTCAGCAGACCAGCTCTTTTAAAGGAGCCTTTTTGGAAGCCCCTGGCCCCAACACACATATACATTTGCAAGTTTATCTCATTAGTTCAATGGCTAGATTCAGTCATGTGCTTATATCTCGCTGCAAGGGAAACTGGTAGTTGTGGCCTTTATTCCAGGTAGCAATATGTTGAGCCAAAGTTGACATTCTATACTAAAGCGGAAGAGGAGAAAGAATATTTGATAAGCATCTAGTAATCTCTGCTATAATATCAATATACTGAAGGTCCCATATTAATGTCTCTAGCCCTGTACTCTTCTCCGAGCCTCAAGACTACTTATTCCTTAGCTCTGCTTGGATGCCTACTTGGCAACTCAAACTTAACATGAGTAAAGCACTCCCTTTACAATGCCGTCTCAGCCATGAATGCCTGATTGGGATGAGTTGAGAAAAGAAGGAGGAATGAGAAAGCGAAGACGGTGAATAGAGAGAACTCTTTCAAGGAATTTTGATATAAAAAGGAGCAGAGGGGAAATCATTGCAGTAGTGCAGTCCTCAAGAAGACAAGGGTGGGAATTCCCTGGTGGTCCAATGGTTAGGACTCTGCATTCTCACTGCTGGGGGCCTGGCTTCGATCCCTGATCGGGGAACTAAAATCCCACAAGCTGTATGGTGTGGCCAAATAAATAATAATAAAATAAAATAAATAAAAATGGAAGACAAGCGTGGGTGGGATGCAATGCACAAGTGAGGAGATTGGCTTTTGATGGAAACAGGAGTTTACAGGTACAACTTTTAGTCAAGAAGGCTCACTGAATCGAAGCTTTGATAACCCACTCTGCACCAAATGAATGACGATAATAGGTCAAACCTAAAGGGAGAAAACAATAAATATAAATCCAGGTTCAGAAATCAGACAAACAGCTCCTAGGTGGAAATAGAACAAAAATGTCAAAGCAAGTAGGCTGAAGCCACAAAGTTTATGGGAAACCCAGAAAGCACAGAGCCCTGGCCAGGATTTCAGCTCCTGAGGCGTAGAGGACACTAAAACTGCTCCATGAGAAACTAGATTCAGCCTTATAGCCTGAAAACTCCTCTCTTCTCAGGAATGAGGCTGAAAAAATATTAAAACTCTAGGTAACTTCTACTAGGAGACGTGGCTTTTAGAAAGATATAGACCCAGGAAGGAGGGGGTACCCAGATTCAACCCTACAATCAAAAATTGAGCCATCCTGCCTAATTGCTCTGTGATTGGATCTGCGGACTCCACAGTATTACCTTAGGGCAGGAATTCCAAGTTACTACTATAATACTTGGCTTTTGGTCAAGGGTCTGCTGACAGAGAGAGGTGAGCTCGTGGTTGAAGGCATGGGGAGAGATACAAAGAAAAATGCTACAACCTTTCAAAGGCTTCAGTGTGAACCTGCAACCTCACATTCAAAACGTGGATAGGTTTAATGCTGAGAAAGAAAGCCAACAAAATTAACAATTAGAATGTGAGTTGACTACAGATAAAATCAGTTTTATGTCTGGAGTAGTTTGATAAGATTTTAATATAAATATGATTGAAACGATCAAAGAATTAAAGGCATAATTTTACCAAAAAGAACAAGAGATTATGGAATAAAAATAAACAAAAATGAAACACAAAAGAGATGATCCAAATTTTGTATATAAAAAATACAGTCGTTGGAGTACAAATGTATTAGGTTTGAATTCCAATACAGTCAAAGGGAAAATTAGTGACTTGCAAGATTGTAAAATGGAATAGCCCAGAACACAGAAAAGAGAGCAAAGAGAGAGACATGGGTATGGACAGGGTAAGATGGTGTATTTAGTCGTGGGAGACCAGGCAGTTCTTTTTGTATTGCTTCTATTTTCTCAGTAAAATTAGAGGTGAGATCATCAGCTGACATGGAGGAGGAGATGTTGAGTGTTAGAAGAGAAAGGAAAACAAGTGACAGTCCTTTTAGAGAGTGGGGAGTAAATTAAGGAAATATGGAAGGATTGCCAGGAAGTGCTGGTGGCCCTCTCCAGTCTGTTAGGATTTAGACTGCCTAAAAAAAGTCTGTTGCCAGTGGGACAGATCCTGGGCAAGGGGCAAGAAGCAAATTGAGTGGAAAGACAAATGTTAGGCACACATTCAGTTCATTGTGATTATTTACTTTCATAATTGCATGAAAAGGTGGATTCTGTCTATAAAAAGACAGATTTTCAAGTGAAAGTATAGAGAAAAGAAGAAACAGATAACCTATGAGGAAAGACGAGCAAAGAAAGAGAAAAAAGAAGAAAGCAGTAGAGATATGTCACAGTCATGGGTATTAGAATCAGGTATAGAGACACACTACTATGTGTAAAGTAGATAACCAACAAGGACCTACTGTACAGCACAGGGAATTATACTCAATATTTTGTAATAACCTATAAAGGTGAAAATCTGAAAAAATACACATATATGTGAATTACTGTTCTGTACATCTGAAGCTACAACACTTTAAATCAATTATACTTCAATTAAAAAAAAAAGTAGGTCTAGTGAGTAGCAAATACTCAGAAAGTAGAAAGAATAATTTAGAAGACAGACTAAATTAGTTATTGGTAGGGGATTGAGAGGGAATCAAATAGCCACTCCTAGTACATTGATCTTCAAAAGTTTTTTTAGTATATTTTAGAAAATTTTCATCAAAACAAATGGAAAGTTTATAATCTAGTCTTTTAAGGGTTTTAAGTGTTTATCTGGAAAAGTCTGCCCTTGAAAGTTCATTTCTTGATAATTACAGTTATCTGAGGTATGGGAAGTTTTCTTTTTCCTTTCCTTGTTTAGAAAATAATAATATATGCCATCAGAATCTGGCAATATTCTAACTACTTGTAACATAGGGATCTATATATGTTCATTCAACACATATTTGTTGCCTGTGTACTTACGCATATCACTGGTTTAACTCCAAGGACATGTCAAAGCATGTCAATTCTATCACCTGGATTCCATTCCAAGTTCCACTGTTCAATACCTGGTAAACTGGGATTGGTTGAGTTGCTTAAACTCTTTGAGTCTCAGTTTCCCCTTCTATAAAATAAAAATGAGGATAATGCTACCTTCCCCCGGATAACATTACCCTCCCTCATCAGGTTCCTATGAGCATTAAATGATATAAGATATTTAAAGTGTTTAGGCTCGTGCCTAATAAGTGCTCACTACATGGCAGCTGTTATTCTACTAATTAAATTTAATTCTACTAATTAAAATTCCAAAGAGAATATTATACTGTCTTAGAAGTGATACTAAAGCTAAATGTTTTAGAGTGAACCTTGTACGTTTTATTAGGTAACCAATGCACCTAGTATCTTGCTAGGTACTCTGTGGATAGTCAGTAAATGATATCTACCATTATTACTAATAATACTAGTACTTTGGATTTGATAGTACCTCACAATTCTCAAAATGCTGCCATAAGCATTACCTGGTTTGAGGCTCACTGCACCTGGAAAAGTAGATATAGGACAAATATTATCTTCTCAGTTTAATAGATAAAGGAGCAGAGACATGGAGAAAAGCTAAGTGACTTGACCAAAATCACATGGCTTATAAACCGAAGATTCCAAACTAGAATACAGGTGTTTGTTACCACGGTTGTTAATAAGCATCATAGAGCTTGAAAGCATTTATTAATGCAATTGTTGGTTATCTTAATAATTACACTAATCATTTCCTCATTTTGATATAGAAATCATTTTCATTTACTTGTTCGTTATTAATATATCTAAGGATATCCACAAAGTAACTTCATTAGTTCATATCTGTATGAAGCATAGTTTTCCTTATACATTTACAGTGGGAGCCATTTCATTTTTTAATAGAACACATAGTTCTTTTGGTCAGAGTTTAAAATTCACATTTCCAGCAGTCCCTTTCCAGTGAAAATGTAACTACTGCTGTTTCTCCATATCTTTTTTTTTTTTTTTTTTGCGATACGCGGGCCTCTCACTGTTGTGGCCTCTCCCATCGCGGAGCACAGGCTCTGGACGCGCAGGCTCAGTGGCCATGGCTCACGGGCCTAGCCGCTCCATGGCATGTGGGATCTTCCCGGACCAGGGCACGAACCCGTGTCCCCTGCATCGGCAGGCGGACTCTCAACCACTGCGCCACCAGGGAAGCCCTCTCCATATCTTTTTAGTCATTATCTTTCTCTTATCCTTTCCCTCTTCTGTTTCACACTGAAGGCCTGTGAGATTTGTGATGCTTGTTATTTTTTGCCATATGGGTGCCATGTGAAAGTAAATTATTAATATGTTTTTCTCCAATACTTGTAATATTTATTAAAGGTGGGAAGTTGCTGGCATTCCCTATGAAGCCATATATTAAGCACTTGCCTAGAGTTTGGCCTTGTTGTGATTTGACCTTTGTTAGTCTCCCTATACTTTTGTTTAAGAAGGAAGGTCCTTTCCTGCTTGGGAAGATGGATGGGGCCTTTGATGTACTGGTGGAGAAATGTGTCAAGCTTCGGACCTACAGGAGCCTGGAAAGGGGCTGAATGGTTCTACATAAGGACATGGGATGTCTCTTCTGGAATAGGCAGGAGGCATGGGAAGAAAATTGTGAGGACGGAAGCTGCCATGGGATGTGGGACTGAGGAAACACTGAGGTGTGTTATTTACAGTAAAGTTTCTTAGCTGCTCTTTGAAGATCTACATTTTTCTTCAAGGCCCTTGGAGTTGAATTCGTACATTCTTCAGATGTGTTACTGTGGGTGCTATGAGCAGAGCAACGCTATATTTGGATTATACAATCGTACCCACAAAATTTATTTAATTAAATATACATTTGTATATAGCCCTGTTCTAGATGCTTTTTTAAGAAAAAAATTGTGTTTTGATGATAATGCAGAAAAGTTCAGAACGTGTACACTAAAGGGTTCCTTTTGAAAACCTACTTAAACAGAGTCTGAACTAATTTTTAAAGATTATCTAGAAAACTACTAAAACTTTGTTAGTAGTCTTTAAAACTAGATGAACGAGCTTCTCTGGGAAAATAACCAGTATTAATGTTGGTATATGTCACAGACTATGGGCTTTAGTTTAGAAATGTATTCAGAAAAGCTCTTAATTTTTTCTGGAAATGAGATAGTAGCATTGTTCCAGCAATTTTCCTGAATTGTCTATGTGGTTGGCTTCACTACCCTGTTTGCTAGGAAAATTTGGCCCGTAGTTCTCCCAAGTTCGCAGAATCAGTGAAATTTAGTATAAAGCTGTCATTTTTTCCAGCTAACCAATTTTATTGTCAAGTGAGTGATTCTCTGCTGATTGGCTCCACCACAGATTTGCTTTTCAGCTTGGTGTTCAGTGCTGTTAGGCAATCATTCCTGTGGCAGAGTCCATGGATGAGCTCTCCAAAACAGTTCGCAATCCCTGTCTCCCTTACCTTCATTTACAACTTGAGCTAGAAAACAAGAATCCCCTATTTCCCAGACTCCTTTGCCGCTAAGAGGTGGCCATATAGCATAGTTCTGGCCAAGGAGGTAAAGGATTTCACTTTGCAAATAGAAAGGAAATAGCTCTTTGGGACAACTTTTTTTTTTCCGTTTAGACCATTATTTGTCCCTTTTCCTGCACTGAACTTGTATGGGATACCTAGAAGTGCAGCAAGCCATCTTTTGACCACAGGGTAATAATCATGAGAAAGGAATCCGAGTTCCAAAGAGCATCACTGAGCCACTACACCAGCATTTGATGGACACACTGTGTTTCATTGAATGAAATAAATACCACCCCCCCCCATCCCCACCCCTACCTTGGTCCACTTGGTCCATATTAGACTTCTGTTGATCGATTACACTTTGATCACTTTGATCGAAAACACTCTTTAGACCCACCTGGCTCCTCCCTTTTTCAACAGAAGCAGTTCTGTTACTCGAGTGGATGCTTCTTGGTGGCCTCTCCAGCCATTCCACAAAGCTCTAATTTCTTTTCCAGAATCTCTGTGGTTTCTGGAAGGTCATTCCATTCCTGTATCTAGGGATGAAGCACTTCACCTAGGCTAAGCCAGTTGATGCATTCCATATTCTAGCCATAATGTTCGGTTCACAATTGACTATATGCCTTAAGATGGTCCAATCAGAATGAGTCTCAGGGCTTTTAGTGGAAACTCTGAATCATGGTCCCTCTCTTTCTTCAGCAAATGTGGGGTACAGATGCAATGCCAGGAACTGCTGCAGTCATTTTGCTACCATGTGGCAAAGGCAGCCTGAATACACAGTTGGCATACTGAAGAGGACAGATCTTACACCCCCACAGAGAGCCAGCCTCCTGATGTGACTGAAGCTGAAGCCTGTCCAGTAATTCCTCTTTATTGTTTAATCATTTCAAGTAAGCTGAAGTCTTACTGATACACAGTTCTAGTTTGGCCTCTACCTCTTAGCAGAAAACTTCATGCGTAAGATATCTTCCATTTGTTCCTCCAGATTCACTCTACCCCTTTGCTCCCTGTTCTGTGCCTCATGAGGCTGAACTGTTTTGACCATATCAGTGGGTATCCTTGCCTCTGACTTCCAGTTGGATTTGGCTAACAGGAAGCACCAGCAGGTGATCAGAGGGAAGAAGGGAGTGGAGTAAAACCAAGGTATATATTTTCCTGGACCCCTCCTTGTGGGGTCCCTGCAGGCTGGCTGTGTCCCTTGGCCAAAGGCCAGAGCTCCTGTCAAGTAGTCTCTCTGCACAGACTTTTCTTTTTCTAATAACCACACCCTCCTCTTGCCCTTTAGTCCTACGTGTGGTAATGGGTCCTCACTGATGCAAACTAGAGAACTGCCCTATGTCTGTGGTTTCCCTACACTCTGAGCACTTGTCTTTAAATAGTTCTCTTATTAGAATTGCCTCATATCATCCAATTTGACCATGACATCTGTTTCCTGCTGAGGCCTTGACTGGTACACCTCATTCTCTACTCCACCAAGGAAAAAGAGGTTACACCTCTCCACATCTTCAGTCATCATGTGCAGTACCGACACATACTTCAGCTCTGTGTTTTCGAGATTGCTGGGGAAGGTGCAACAGGTCTGTGCCTCTTTTCCTTCTCATAAGCATGGCAGTAATCATGCTTTTCCTGCATATCTTGCCAGGAATGTTGTAAGAATTAAGTCACGTAATGGATGTAGATGTACTTAGAAAAGCCGAGTGCTAGACATAGACAAAGCATTGTTACCATTATTGCCACTGCTATAGAGAAAGGTCGACCCAAGTTCTAACTGTAGCCTACTGAAAGATGTTTGACCACTCTCTTTGAGTTTACTTGGTACTATCTAGACACATACGTGTGTTTCGGTGACAACTGCAGATACCTCTAATTCCTGGCCACATACTCCAATCAACCATCATTTGGGTACAAGTCATACTTGTCCTTCACATCCTTTCCTCTATGGGTGGTTAGGTGACAGAAAGAGCATGAGCTTTAGAGCCTTCCAGATTTAGCTTCAGGTTTTGCTCTGTCACTTACTAGTTCTTGGTTAGCAAGGGAAATCACTTAGCATCTCTGAGTCTTAGTTTTTTGTCAATGAAATGACCATGATTGGAAAGACTGGATAAAAGAATTTATATAAAGGGCCTGCACGGTTGCCCTTACCTTTTCCTTACCTAGCTCCAGGAAGAGATGTTGAGCAATGGTGCAGCTCACATTTCCTAGACCTGGAACAGGCAGGCCGTGGCTTATCTTACGCACGAGGGACAGAAAGTTAGAATGCCCAAAGATGGACTTTGCGCTGATGGTGGCAAAAGGCCTGGGAAATGACAGCAAGCTCAGGTCAGGGAGGGGACACTCTCTTTGATTGAAGCTTACTGGAAACCACACACTGTGGGTGGGACTAACCGGCCACAGAAACCCTTCCCAGAAGTAATCCATGTGATCTGAGGACATTTTACTGATGAGATTAAGATGCTAAGATGCCATCCTGAAGGAGCCGACCTAAAGCACAATTAATGCCTAACCAGCTATAAACTTGGAAATTGTAACATTCTATGGATGTCGATTGAAGTGGTGAGGGAAATAGTATTTACAGAACATCTACATTGGGCCTGGCAGCTTATACACATTATCACACGGAAGCCTCGTATTAACCCCACGCAGTGGACATTAAAACCCTTATTCGACTGATGGGGAACTTGACATTCCAATGGCACATAGCATGTAAGTAGCTCTGGATCAGCTTCTCAAACTCACAGGAGGCTGAAGTATATAATATATATAGTGAGTATGAATCTAAGGCCACAAATTTAGGTACACAAGAAATGTATTAACTTTATTCTTACATAACTCAGCTAAATTTATATTCTGAGTCACCACGCATCAGAATGGCAGAAACTTAATCTCTGCCAATTTGAAATCCTGCCTCTTCCCTTACATGGCGTTTTACCTGAGTTCTGACTTCATCGGGCTTCCTGAAATTTATTGGTTATACGTATTCTGTGGTTCCAAAGCATTGGTGGCAACAGTTAGGGTAGGAGGAAATCTGGTCTTCACTGAGGGGGCCAGGGAGGAATCTCTTCCTCTCTGATTGGTCCATGCAGGTTGTCATGGAGACATCTCTTGTTCTCATCTCCACAACCCTTCACATCTAGTCAGTTCCTCTCAATTATGCCTTTGCCTCCCTTGGATGTATGAGACCCATTCTGTTGCTGCTCCATAATGATGGTTTAGACTTTGAGGCTATCTGCCTACACAGATCACAGAGCTCTCTCTCCTCCCATAGTATGCTACCTCCCCAGGATTCGACGCAGTTTTATGGGCACAGGTCTCTTCCGCTATTGGATTCCATAGTCCCATCTGGGGGTTTGGCCCTGGTTTATATCCTAGTGTTCCAGCTGGAGAGCAGCCCACAGACTCCCTATCTCAGGTCACAATGCTGTCAAACTCATCACTTCCCCTTTAATTCTTTTCTTTCACCAGATGTAGTGAATCCTTTTCTAGTGGTAAGAAAGGTGGTCAGGGAAGGCCTGCTCATACAGCTCTCAAAGCTTGCCATGATCAATTTTCTAAAAATTCTAAGGAGCTAGCTTTTGAAGCACAAAGCTAAAAGAGTTTCTATTTTTTTCCTGTTTTCTGCTGTCACGTACCTTCCCTGAGCCAATGAATATCTAATGGTTTAGCTGTCTTCTTCTTCTTCTTTTTTTTTTTTTTTTTGGTCACTCTGCTTAGTTTGTGGGATCTTTGTTCCCTGACCAGGGAGCAAACCGCGGCTCACGGCAGTGAAAGTGCTGAGTCTTTTTTTTTTTTTTTTTTTGCGGTACGCGGGCCTCTCACTGTTGTGGCCTCTCCCGTTGCGGAGCACAGGCTCCGGACGTGCAGGCTCAGCGGCCATGACTCACGGGCCCAGCCTTTCCGCGGCATGTGGGATCTTCGCGGACCGGGGCACGAACCCGTGTCCCCTGCTTCAGCAGGCGGACTCTCAACCACTGCACCACCAGGGAAGGGAAGCCCTGAGTCTTAACCACTGGACCGCTATCTTAATAGCTGTCCTAATAGGAGGAAATTCTAGGAAACAGATGAAAACTCTTTCAAAACTATTACCTTGTCTCTGTACAAATGACTTTATTTTTAAATTTATTTAAATACAATAAAAAATATAACTGCAACGTGGATCAGAATCACACGTTGGTCCTCCCTCCCTCTGCTGATTGGGACATATTTTCTCTGTGGGCAAGACACATGGCAAGCCAAATGATCATTAGAAACTCTCTGTCAGAGCAATTAGAGACAAGTGGAAGATGTTGCCTCACTGTGATGGGCTGAAATGCCTTCCAGAACTCCTCGGGAAAGACCTGAATGGGACACAGACTTACACTGACCTTGGGAGCTGTCCCCCGAGTGGGGCTAAATTCTTGATTTCCAACTCACATTTTCCTTGCCTCCACCAAGCCCATCTCTCTTTCAGTTTTCCCATCACTCTTTCCTTACCTCTCGTGTTGGCCCTCAGATCTCTCCAGGCAGGGCACAGTGGAGCTGTTTGGGCCTTAATTTTCTGAAAGTTGTACATGTTCCATGCCTACTAATGAGAGACTGCAACCAAGGTAGCTTGGTTGAGCTCGAGTATGCCCCAAACACCTGAGCCTTGCAATTCTGGGCAACCTCATGCATTCCCGTTTTGTTTTGAAATGAAAATAGATGCATGTGATTAAAACACACACACATACTCACACACACGGAGAAAGAGAAAAGAGTATACAGCATAAAAGTCTACTCTTCACCTTTGATCTCCCCCCTCAACTTCAACTTAGTACTTCCAATCCCATTTCTCAGAAACAATCATTCTTTTTTGTTTGTTTTTGTTTTTAAAATATTTTATTGAAGTAGAGTTGATTTACAATGTTGTTCCAGTCTCTGCTGTACAGCAAAGTGACTCAGTTATACACATAGAGACATTCTTTTTTTATATTCTTTTCCATTATGGTTTATCACAGGAGATTGAATATAGTTCCCTGTGCTATGCATTAGGACCTTGTTGTTTACCCATTCTAAATGTAATAGTTTGCATCAACCCCAAACTCCCAGTCCATCCCTCTCCCTCCTCCATTCCTTGGCAACCACAAGTCTGTTCTCTATGTCTAGGAGTCTGTTTCTGTTTTGTAGATAGGTTGATTTGTGCCATATTTTAGATTCCACATATAAGTGATATCATATGACATTTATCTTTCTCTTTCTGACTTACTTCACTTAGTATGATAATCTCTAGTTGTATCCATGTTGGTGTAAATGGCATTATTTCATTATTATTTATGGCTGAGTAGTATTCCATTGTATATATGTACCACATCATCTTTACCCATTCATCAGTCAATGGACATTTAAGTTGTTTCCATGTTTTGGCTACTGTGAACTGTGCTGCTATGAACATAGGGGTGCATGTATCTTTTTGAATTATAGTTTTGTCCAGGTATATTCCCAGGAGTGGGATTGCTAGATCATATGGTAATTCTATTTTTAGTTTTTTAAGAAACCTTCCTACTGTTTTCCATAGTGGCTGTACAAACTTACATTCCCACCAACAAGGTAGGAGGGTCCCCTTTTCTCCACATCCTCTCCAGCATTTGTTATTTGTAGACTTTTTAATAAGGCCATTCTGACCAGTGTGAGGTCATTGTAGTTTTGAGTTGCATTTCTCTAATAATTAGTGACATTGAGCACCTTTTCATGTGTCTACTGGCCATCTGTATGTCTTCTTTGGAGAAATGTCTATTAAGGTCTTCTGCTCATTTTTTGATTGGGTTATTTGTTTTTCTGTTGTTGAGTTGCTTTTATATTTTGGAGATTAATCCCTTGTCTGTTGCATCATTTGCAAATATTTTCTCCCATTCTGTAGGTTGTCTTTTCATTTTTTAAAATGGTTTCCTTTGCTGTGCAAAAGCTTGTAAGTTTGATTAGGTCTCATTTGTTTAGTTTTGTTTTTATTTCCGCTGCCTTGGGAGAGTGACCTTAGAAAACATTGGTACGATTTATGTCAGAGAATATTTTACCTATGCACAGAGGCAATCATTCTTACCAGTTTCTTGTGAATCTTTCTAGAGACATATCACACATACACTCTACAAATTGTAATATATACTGTCCATTGCTCTGCCCCTTGCCTTTTTCACTTCACAGTGTATCTACCCATTATGGTTATTTTTTCATTTTTGTAAATTTTCTTTTTTTAAAAAAATTTTTATTGGAGTATAGTTGCTTTACAATGTTGTGTTAGCTTCTACCGCATAGCAAAGTGAAGCAGCCATATGTATACATATATCCCCTCTTTTTTGTTTCCTTCCCATTTAGATCACCACAGAGCATTGAGTAGAGTTTCCTGTGCTATACAGTAGGTTCTCATTAGTTACCTTTTTTTTTTTTTTTTTTGCGGTACGCGGGCCTCTCACTGCTGTGGCCTCTCCTGCCTCAGAGCACAGGCTCCGGACGCGCAGGCCAAGCGGCCATGGCTCACGGGCCCAGCCGCTCCGCAGCATGTGGAATCTTCCCGGACCGGGGCACGAACCCGTGTTCCCTGCATAGGCAGGCGGACTCTCAACCACTGCGCCACCAGGGAAGCCCTCTAAAGTGTTTTCTTAATGATGAGCAGAGCATAAAGGCACTCATATCTCTTGAAAAGATAGAGACCTATATTTGTCCCATGTTTTTATTTCTGTACCTGTAATCTGTGACCAGGTATAGCACACCAAAATAACGTCTATTAATGTTCTATGACTACAAATTAGACTATCCCAAGTTCTGGAAATGGATGTTTAAGTGGCTTATACCTTATGTTTAAATTGTTTCTACTCTAATAATATGAATTGTTTGTAAACTCACACATCAGGATGTAAGCCTTTGTTACAAAGAGACATTTATTTAAAAATTTATTTACTTATTTATTTTTGGCTGTGTTGGGTCGGGCTTCCTCTAGTTGTGGTGAGCGGGGGCTACTCTTCATTATGGTGCATGGGCTTCTCATTGTGGTAGCTTCTCTTGAGCACGGGCTCTAGGCACACGGGCTTCAGTAGTTGTGGCATGAGGGCTCAGTAGTTGTGGTTCGTGGGCTCTACAGCACAGCCTCAGTAGTTGTGGTGCACGGACTTAGTTGCTCCACGGCATGTGGAATCTTCCTGGAGCAGGGATCGAACCTGTGTCCCCTGCATTGGCAGGCGGATTCTTATCCACTGTGCCACCATGGAAGTCCCAAGAAACATTTCTTTTTAGGGAAATATCATGGACTACACTTTATGGCATAGAAAGAAGGAGATCTAATTGTCTGGAAATAACCTTCAAATACCTGATTTCTCATGCTAGAGATGCTGTGGGACAAGGGTGGTCCTTGGGAGAGGGTGGTCTAGAATGGTCGCCACACCTCCCTGCTGGCCAAGAGAACCCACTGCTGTGTAGGCCCTTGGCATCTCCCTAGCAGTTGGTGAGAAAGCCAGGCTTTAAGGATTTTGTGCTGCTTCTGAAAATCTATGCAGATTTTGCATGAGAAAGCCTTATTCTTGAGAGCTTTATATTAAGATTTGATTTTATTATTACGTCATCCTTCATGTCCTGCTTGATGCTCTATTTCGCTCTAAACTTGGCCTTTGGAGCCAGACAGACCTGGATTTGGATACCAGGTCTGTCACTGATAACTGTACAACTGTATAACCTTGGACATGTCACTCAACCTTTCTGAGGCTTGTTTTGAACATACACAATGATGGAATTAATGATACTGACCTCATAGGAATTGTGTGAGCACTGAATGAGATAATGTACATACAATTATTAACAGATAGTACATACTCAATATTTGGTAGTTCTTCATTCAACACATATTCATTCAGAGCATAATATGTGTCAGAAATATAGTTCAGGAAGAAGCTGAACCTTGAAATATAAATAAGAATTAGTTAATGAAGGTGGATAGGAGGGCCCCGGGAGCAGGGGGAAAAGTATTCTTCCAAACAGAGGGAACAGTGTGTGCAAAATTACAGAACAAGAGTGAGTGTTGTGTTCTAGAAATGGAAAGAGGACTAGCATGCCTGAACCAAGAAATGCAAGACAGGAGATGGCCAGGGGTGAAGCTGGAGATCATCATACAGGGGATTATAGCTCAGGCTAAGATATTTCTATTGTATATTAAAAGCAGTAGCTAACCATTATTAAGCCTATTCTTCAAGGGGAGAAAGAGATCCAAAGAAGGTAAACATTTTCCTAGTACAAAATAGCTAGTGAGTGGCAGAGCACTAAAGGGTTTTAAGTAAAAAGTGACATGATCAGATTTTGCTTAGAAATATCATGAAGGCTGCAGAATGGAGCCTATGTGTGCAGGAGGGGTGTGGTGGTGGGTAGGAAGGCTGAGAGGCAAGGAGGCTATGGAGTAATTTCTGTGAAAGAAAATGAGATGAGATGCTAGGAATTAGAGGACCGGGAAGAGTCAAAGTGTGCCTTCCTCCCCGAGGAGATTGGTGATCCTGGATCCCTCCCTGGTGACACATCCATCAATGTCCCAGGCTTTAGAGACTTGCCTGTGGACTGATGGATTCAGAGCATGGGCAGGGAGTGAGAATGACAAGGTGAGGAGAGGGAAAGACAAAGCCATAGACACCCTGTGGCAGGTCGAGCAGGAGGTGGAGAAGAGGGGAATGCAACGTCAAATCCCAAACATGTAACCATCTTCCCCAGTGAATGGGGGATGGGTAAGCTAATTCCAGGTGTCTGTGTACTTGTTTAACATAAAGTCATGGAAAAGGAAAGTCAACTCTGCTGTCCATACAGAGGCCAAGGAGAGACCATTTAGTCTAGCCTCTTTGAGTCAGTGACTTGGGAGGTTGTATTTTTGTGTGTATTTGATCTTGGCCTTATATCATTGCTCTCAATTTTCTTATCTCCACGATGTCTGTTGAGTGCCTGTGTGTGCCAGATATTGTACATGTGTCTATTCATTCTCACAACAACACTGTAAGGAAGACATGATCTCCATTTTACAGATAAGGAAAATGTTTGGAGAGATTAGGTGGTTTTGATATGTATAATTATACAAGAAGAAGTTGTATTATTGATTTGGGTTTGGAGAAGACATTCCTAAGCAAAATTAAAGCCCACAAGCTTTTCGGAAAATAATTACAGATTACTCTCCATAAAAAAATTCTAATTCCTGAAATTTGAGAGACACCAAAAGACAAATTAAAAGGCAAGTGACAGGCTGAGAGAAATCATCTGCTCATATATATCAAGCAACATATCAACGTACAAAGAGCAGTCACAAATAAATAAGAAAAATTGTAAATAACTCAAGGGGAAAAAAATGGGCAAAAAATATAAACAGACAGTTCACAGAAACGGAGCTATAAATGGTCAAAAAAACATGAAAGATGTCCAACATAACTAGTAGTCAGGGAAAAAATCTTATTTTTAATATTAAAAAAGGTTGAAATGTTTTAAATTTAGATAATCACATTTTAATTTCCAAGACCAGCCAATAGGCAGCTTTTACACAGCCACCTATTCTGTTTCAATGGTTACAATCTTCTCTTAATTTCTCTTAAGATAATGATGATTTGCTTTTAAAATTGTCTTTCAAAAAAAATCATCTTCCATTTTCTGTATGAACTATTTTCTCAGAGGTTAATCCAGAGAAATGAAATAATATAACAAAATAGAACAATTTGGTTTTCTTCCAATGTTTGGCAGGTTTTCATTGTCTGTTTATAATGTTTGTAAAACAGATCTAGACTGGCTGATGTGTATTTGAAGATATTTACTCTCCTGGCAGTGAAGGCGGATTTCTATTCCTATTATAGGGACCAGCTATGGTGACTAGGGGGAAGGGTGGGCCAGGGGAACTGTCTTCTGCATGTGGGGTTCCTTGTCCTTCCAGCTACTTGTCAGATATTAGGGCTAGGGACTGTCTTCTCTAATCCCAGTGCTCACAGTGGGAGTCTTACTCATCACAACTCTAATTTTATTTGGCTATTTGCAAATGTTTTGTGGCTTTCCCAGGGGCTGAGGCCAAGTCAGTGGCTCTGGGACTTGAAAGCTGAGGATGCAGGTGTTCCCCAGATCCTTCACTACATGCCAACCTCTCAGACTCAGTTTCCTACCAACCCCAGCTACTTCTGATCAGGACTTATTCCCATCCTCTCGTGGAAAAATTTCCCTGAAAATCTCTTCTTTCACCTATATGGGATTTCTGGTTCCTTGGCTCCCTGAGTTTTCTCCTACCTGGATTAAATCTTCTAGAATTTCCATACTCTTCTGGTCTATTGGTGTCTTTCCTGTTATGGACTTATTTGTTTGGCTGTATTTCTTTCATCATTTCACTAGGACTTGGGGAGGGAAGAGGGGTAAATGTGTGAGTTTAGTCAGCCGTCTTAAACTGAGAGTCCAAGTAAGTATTTGGGTCCGTTTGTGATAAGTCCTTTGAACGAGAAATACAATATGGTGTGGAGGTGTACACCAGAGAGACCTAACCTAGTCTAGAGGGTTTAGGGAAAAGCCTTCCCTAGAGATACATTTTAAAAGGTAGACCTAAGGTTGAAGTTTGATTTTACTTAGAAGCAGAGAAATGTGCTAGATGGTCTTGAGAGATTTCCCTTGTATTTATGATTTGCCAAGTTTGTGTTCATAGTTGAGAATTTTTTTAAATGAAGTAAAAATGAAAGAAAATAATAAATTCCTTTTCAAAACAGGAAGACTCAAAAATCTGAAATTGCAATGGGCTGAGCTCAGCGTTTCAGCTGGCACCCCTGTCATCACCTCATCGGACTTGCTAAGTTAGGCCTAAATGAGCTTCTCAGAAAGTCAGAGCTTTTACTGGAAACTGGAAGGTTTATCAAGGGGTTCCCTTCTTGTGGAGAAGGAAAGCTCACCTTTTGCCTCAGCAATTATTTTCTCCTTTATTTAACTCTCTAGTTTTATGTGGGAAAAAAGCCATTAGAGAAACTGTTAATGAAAATTTTTTTTAAAATACCAAAAAAATTACAAAAACCAACTGATGTTTCCTTATGGAATTTAGAGTTACTAGAACTGATGTTGCCTTTTTAGTTATAATTGGTAATTATTTCACTACCATGATCATACCTTGACCTTCAGCATTAGGATCAAAGCTATTATTACCCATATAATACTGCTAATAGGATAAACTAATGGTTAAATTATAGCGGGACCAAGAAGGGATGCTTCCTGTCACGTCAGTTAAGTTTGAGTTTTAGAAACTTGTACTTGAAAGACTTTCTCTGGTGTTTAGAAACTTGAACAAATAATCTGAATCACTAAGGTAAGATTGTCAGAATAGTCATTTAATGATACCCCACTTACCTTGTGAAGAATCTCCAAGTATGAGCATAAAATGTCAGAAAATCTACTTGAAATGCATTGGAAGCATGGATTTGGTGATCCTGTGGATCAAATTCTACCTCCTGGGGGTGGGAGAGGGATAAATTAGGAGTTTGGGATTAACATATACACACTACTATGTGTAAAATAGATAACCAGCAAGGACCTTCTGTATAGCACAGTAATAACCTATAAGGGAGAAGAATCTGAAAAAGAGTAGATACATATATGTATAACTGTCTCACTTTGCTGTACACCTGAAACTAACACAACATTGTAAATCAACTAGACTCCAATAAAAACTTCTACCTTCCTATGTACGTAGCAATATTCACCAAAATACTAAACTTATAGCCATTTATCATATGGTCAGCCGTGAATTGGCTGTTCAGCTTTTACCAGCACTTCAGCTGAAAAGTTTGTTATTTGAGACTAACCATCAAAGGAATGTATTTGCTTCTATTTCTCTGACTCTCTATGCTTGATCCCTGAGGAAACTTATATCCCCAGGAAGCAATATAACTAGAATACGTAATCTTAACTTCCCACAGAAATAGCTTTTTCGAGATATAATAATTTTCGTGATATAATAATTTGGAGATATAATAATTTTCGAGATCTAATACTCGGTCAACTTTTTATAGAAGTTTGCTATACGAAGAACTCTTTTCTTTAAATATTTATTTGGCTGCGTTGGGTTTTAGTTGCGGCACATGGACTTCTCTCTAGTTGTGGTGCACGGGGTCCAGAGTGCATGGGCTTAGTTGCCCCACAGCATGTGGGACCTTAGCTCCCCGACCAGGGATCGAACCCGCGTCCCCTGCATTGGAAAGTGGATTCTTAACCACTGGACCACCAGGGAAGTCCCACGAATAACTTTTTTTTAACAGGGGTCTAATGTTAAAATATAGTCCAATTTGTACCCTATTGTCCCTTATGAAAATGTGTTTTTGGTATTTAGTGAAAGGAAATTTCTCTAATAGACTTTTTTTGTATATGAAATTTTATTACTATCATGTTTGCATCATCAAAACTTATCATCTTGGTTTTTTCTTCTTGCCTTTGCATAAGGCTACTTCGACAAATTTAAAGTGGACTCCAGGAATGTCACCAACAGCACGGCCTTTTGCAACCAAATCCAGCAACCAGAACGTCATCGTTTTCTGCAGTAAAGTTCAAGCAACCATCATTGGGTAAGAAAGCTGTGAGCTTCTTGCTCCTCTTGATCAGCTGGCCCCTGAAACACTTCCCGATGGCAGAATTTACCTGTTTGGCTTCAACTCTGACATTTTCTAGCAAAATTCCCTTTGCATGTGAAGTGCCTCCTGAGGGGCTGACCTTCAGGGCTGTCCCCAAATGGGCTTTCTTGTACCGTTTATCGTGCCACTTCTGGTCCTGACGGTGGCTGCAGAGCTTCCTGGCAATATGATCTTGACACTTGCCCATCTCATTGGTGCTGCTGGCCCGAGGGAAAGATCTAACAGGCTTTTTTTTTCCCAATTGTGGTAAAATACACTTAACTTAAAACTTACCATCTTAGCCATCTTAAAGTGTAAAGTTCAGTAATGTTAAGTATATTCACATTGACACTCAATCAATCTCCAGAACCTTTCATCCTACAAAACTGGAACTCTATACACATTGTGATGGTTAATTTTGTGTGTGTGTGTGTGTGTGTGTGTGTGTGTGTGTGTGTGTGGTACGCGGGCCTCTCACTGTTGTGGCCTCTCCCGTTGCGGAGCACAGGCTCCGGACGCGCAGGCTCAGCAGCCACGGCTCACAGGCCCAGCCGCTCTGCGGCACGTGGGATCTTCCCCGACCGGGGCACGAACCCGTGTCCCCTGCATCGGCAGGCGGACTCTCAACCACTGCGCCACCAGGGGAGCCCGTGATGGTTAACTTTATGTGTCAATTTGACCAGGCACATTGTGATGGTTAATTTTATATGTCACCTTGACCAGGCACAGTGCCCGGTTATTTGGGCAAACATTCCGGATGTTTCTTTGAGGGTGTTTTTGGATGAAATTTACATTTAAATTGGTAGACTTTGACGAAGCAGATTGCTCTCCATAATGTGGGTGGACCTCAACCAATCAGCTGAAGGCCTGAATGGAACAAAAGATTGACCTCCCCCAAGAAAGAGGGAATGCTATCAGCAGACAGCCTTCAGATGTAAACTGCAGCATTGGCTTTTACCTGGGTCTCCAGTCTGATGGCATACCCTGCAGGTTTTGGACTTGCCAGCCTCCATAATTTCATGAGCCAATTCCTTCAAATAGATTTCTCTCTATATAAACATCACTTTGGTTCTGTTTCTCTGGAGAACACTAATTAATATGCCCATTAAACAACAACTACCTCTTTCTGCCTTTTCTCAGCTCCTGGCAACCACCATTCTACTTTCTGTTACTGTGAATGTGACTACTCTAGGTACGTTATATAGGTGGAATCATACAGTATTTATCTTTTTGTGACTGGGTTATTTCACTTAGCATTATGTCCTCAAAGTTCATCCATGTTGTAGCATGTGCCAGAGTTTCCTTCCTTTTTAATGCTGAGTAATATTCCATTGTGTGTATATACCACATTTTGTTTATCCATTCATTTGTCAAATGGACACTTCGGCTGCTTCCATCTTTTGGCTATGGTGAATTACACTGCTACGAACACGGATGTACAACTATTGGTTTGAGACCTTGCTTTCAATTCTTCTGGATATGTATATTCAGAAGTAGAATTGCTGGATCATATGATAGTTCTATTTTTAATTTTTTGAGGAACCATCCTACTGTTTCCATAGCGGCTGCATCATTTTACGTTCCCACCAACAGTGCACAAGGATTCCAATTTCTCCACCTCCTTGACAACCACTTGTTATTTCCAGCAATAATAATCCTGCAGGAACCCAAAATAATCCTCAAGAGGGGTCATTTTTGTTATGGGATAGTATTTTGTATGTGTGTGGCAGGGGGAATGCTGATATAAACTTGATTTTAGAAACTATGATGTTAAGACTTGATCCATACACAATTTAGGCAGAATCTACATAATATGAAAGCAATTATTTAGAAGCGAAAAACGCTGTCAAAAAGTTACTTTGCCCTGTAGCACTAAAGGACTGCAGTGGCAGGTTTTGTTGTTTAGAATTTGCATTCAAGCAGCCTTATTCAAGAGTTTTCTCCAAAAAATGTACATAGATCATGATAAATGTCACCAAGTCATTTTGAGTGGTAAGCATTTTTAAATTCGGGGGAGTTTCTAATGTAAAGCAGAAGGTACAAACTGGCCGGCCGCAGGCCAAATCAGGCCTGCAGACTTATTTGACTTGGCCTGCACATTTGTTGGCCCACACAATGTTTTCAGAAATTTTGAATTAGTTGACAACTTTTTAAATGGAGAGATTTCAGGCAAAAAAAAATTCTTGATTTCTAGCTTTTCGGGAAAAACTAGCTGACCTGGAGAGACTGGGCCTTCATTCCCACATGGCAACAGTTGGCTGGGGCTGAGTAGCAACTGCCCTTTCCTCCCGAGCTTGTGCCCTCCAGTTCCCCATAGTCCCCACCCGCCTCGAGACAGGAGAGCTTGTGGACACCCAGGCAGCAGACTTCTCGGTTTCTTCAGGAACCACTCATAACTTCCTGCGATGTCCAGTGGGATGTGAGGCCCGTGGTAGGCACTTAGTAGCTGCTGAATTGTTTACTGAATCTGATTCTTCACGTGCTAAAATTGTTTAGGATCCTTTGCTTTCTCTCTTGGTGGAAAAAGAGATGGTAAGACAATGGCTTTAAATAAATGGAATACAAAAGAAAAAGGATTTAGACAATGCAGATACAGAGAAACACCTGAAAAGAAAATAATCATGTGAATGTAATTTTTTATTAAGCAATTTAGCCTTGAACTCCTATTCCCATGAAGGAAACAGCACCCAGGAAATGTTTCAGGCTAAGCCCTCTGTTTAATGTAAGAGAGAAAAAAGGGGCAAAAGGTTAGTTAGCTGCCTTACAGTGGCAGGATTCTTGAGTTAACATAAATAGAAATAGATACAGAAAATGAGGACCATATGGTTGGCTAGATGAGAGTTGCTCTGTGTGTGTGTGTATTTGTAAGGCCACCCACTGAGAAAAATATTCAACTTATTGTGTCTTAGCATATTAACTCCTTGTTTTTAATTACTGAGGCACTTGGAGAAGTTCTTTTACACTTTCAGGTGATAGCAAATGAAAAATGTGTTAAAGAAAAATGCAAACAGCGTCTCTCCCTCTCTCTCTCTCTTTGGTGATTGCATTGACTGAGAGAAACATGAAAGTCTTCTGGAAGGTGTGCCTTAATCTCCAACCCAAAACATCATTTCAAGAAAACTGTTATTTAAACCTCTGCTTGCACCGTATTTGCTATTATTCCGCTGGTCAAAGTAAGTCATACGGCCAAGCCCAGAGTTAGCCTGGAGAGAGACTAAGGGTGTGGATTTAGTGGGGTGTGCTTTCAAGACCAAGGAGCTGTTCTGGAATGGATAAATGGAATCTGGGTCAGCACCTATTCTGAAAAATATAGTAGTTGACGCTTATTAAAACTTTTAATATTTTTATCCATTCTATTAAAAATCATGTTCATTTAAAATATGCAAGAAACATAGAAATTACCAAGAGGAAAGAGAAAACTCACCCAAAGCCCACAAGTCTAATAAAAACTGTTCTTAAAATTTGGTATGCACAACTCCAGAAACCTCTCTGCATATCAACCTCTGCACTTAGAAGTAGTTCTAATCCACTTAGAAGCATTTCCAGAGACGGTAGAGCATAGTAGCCTGGACTGAACCTGAGTCATCCTCTACTCTCCTAGAACAGTTATTTTAATTAAAAAAAAATTTTTTAATTGACATACAGTTGATTTACAGTATTACATTAATTTCATGTGTATAGCATAGTGATTCAGTATTTTTACAGATTATACTCCATTAAAAGTTATTACAATAATGGCTATAATTCCCTGTGCTGTACAATACATCATTGTTGCTTATCTATTCAATTCTTTGAACTCCGTGTCTGTTTGCTAGTGTGCCTTGACTCACCAGAGTTGGTGAACCTAAGAGAGCTTGGAGAGAAGGGAAAGAGACAACCTATATCCATTGAAAACATCAGCAAGAAAGGAAGAGAAGAGAGAAGAAAGAACAACAACAAAAGCTGTCCAGGGTGGAGAAGAGAAAGCAGGTTGATGTATCAGTGGAGATTTTGTGATGCAAGAGGGCTGACTTATCAATGCTGAGGGCCCACAGTACTTTAGGGGCTCGTGAAGATGTTTTCATTCCTTAAACATCAGAAGAAAAATAAACTCTTAGGTCAAGGAAAATGTTTCAATTTATAATGATAATATATTTATCATTATATCAATGCAGTCATACAATAAATCTTTTAAATATCTTTTTGTAAAGGAAGGGACCATGAAGGCAAAAGTGCCTAGGGTCCACCAAAGTCATACACAGCCCCAGATCCAGTGGCATGTCCCAACCTATTCAAATTTATTCAACATATATGTGTCATGCATTCTAGGATTTTTTGCCACTAATGATATTACTATTCCAATTTTACAAATGAAGACTTTGAAACCTGCAAAGAAGTCAGGAGGAAGAAACTGATGGAGTTGGGACTGCCCCAGAAATCCAGATTTTCAGTTCAGCTCTCCCTGCACAAACGTGCCATGGGGTACGGCAGATATGCGGTGGAGATCAATATAGGAGAGAATGCAATCGAAATTAAAAATATAAGAGGCTTTATAATTGGCCAAGTATTTCCCCAGGCAGCAAACTTCCTTCTTAAGGTGACTCGTAGGTGCCAAAGAGAAGATTAGGCAGCTCAAGAGAGCATGAGGGAAAGTGAGTAGACATTGCTGGGTGCCCAACTAAAGACAGCTTCATCGGCAACCTACTGAATGAGAGGAAATATTTGCAAACATATATATGATAATATCCAAAATATATAAAGAACTCATGCAACCCAATAGCAAAACAAACAAACAATCTGATTAAAAAAATGGGCAGAGGATCTGGATAGACATTTTTCCAAAGAAGACATACAGATGGCCAGCAGGAACATGAAAAGATGCTCAACATCACTAATCATTAGAGAAATGCAAATCAAAACCACAATGGGATTATCACCTCACACCTGTTAGAATGGCTATTATCCAAATGAAAAGAGACAACAAATGCTGACTGTGGAGGAAAGGGAACTTTGTGCACTGCTGGGGGGAATGTAAATTGGTGCAGCCATTATGGGAAACAGTATGGAGGTTCCTTAAAATATTAAAAATAGAACTACCACATGATCCAGCAATCCCACTTCTGGGTATTTATCCAAAGAAAATGAAAACACTAACTCAAAAAGATATCCGCACCCCCATGTTCGTAGTAGCATTATTTACAATAGCCAAACATGGAAACAACCTAAGTGTCCACTGACAGGTGAATGGATAAAGAAGATGTGATACACACACACATAACACACACACACAATGGAACATGATTCAGCCATAAAGAGAATGAAATCTTGCCATTTGTGCTAGTATAGATAAACCTCGTGGACATAATGCTGAGTGACATAGGTCAGACAGAAAAAGACAAATAAAATACCATATGATCTCACTTATACATGGAATCTAAAAACAACAACAACAACAAAACATCAGGTTCATAGATACAGAGAACAGATTGGTGGTTGCCAGAGGTTGGGGGGCGCACGTGATGAGTGAAATAGGTGAAAGGAGTCAAAAGGTACAAACTTCCAGTTATAAAATAAACAAGTCATGGGGATGTCTCATGCAGCATGCTGACTACAGTTAATAATACTCTATTGCACATCCGAAAGTTGCTAAGAGAGCAGATCTTAAAAGTTCTCATCACAAGAAAAAAAATTCTGCAACTATGTGTGGTGACAGATGTTAATTCGACTTACTGCAGTGATCGTTTTGCAATATATATCACAAGATAGTGATTCGATATTTATATACTTCACAAAATGATTTGCAATATATACAAATATACACCCGAAACCGATATAATGTTGTATGTCAATTATATCTCAATAAAAAATAATTTTAAAAAAGAAATTTAAAAAAAGAAAAAAAAAGCTTTATCAAGTGGTTTACTATTAGATGTTTCACTTTCTTTTGTAATCATGTTCTGTAAAGATAAATAAGACACTAGAAAAACAAGGTCAGTTTAGGCCCTTGGCAGAAGTTAAAACCTCTTCATCAAATTCAGTAAACTTGCTTGCTGCTGAGTTGTTACTGTATTTAAAGGAAGACTGCAATAAAATTTAGTAATAGGTTAAGGTTCTCAATTGATAAATGTGTGCTTTCTAAAAAAATAGTTTCTCGCATAAAGATTGCTTTTGTTTTTTATAAAACATATATTTAAGAATATGTGTATGTGTGTTATATATGTATATGTGTGTATATACATATATTATACATATAGCCCCTTTTTGCTGTTTATCTATAAATTAATTTTACTCTGAATTTGGACTTGTGGTTAGATAGGTAGTGCCAAATGAGTCATTCAAACAAAAAAAGGCATGATCTCATGACCATTATTTTAAAAGTTTACTCCATTATTCAAAAGTCTTCATGATTTTAGAAACAACAGTCTCTGCCTCCCAAATGGCCAACTGAGGAACGTGAGATAAGTACCCCTGCAAAGGCGTGAGGAGAGGATAGCCCCTCTGGGAGTCAAGGTCCCATAATCACATCCCCCCCCAAAAGTCATGATGCTCGAATCTAAGACAAAGACCATCCCAAAGTCTAACTCTCCAAATGTCAATTATCAGATACATATTAATTTGGACTAGAATTACCCCATGATTCACTTTACAGAGATCTAAGAAAGCAAGAACATGAGTTAGCTTACAACCAACACAGCAGCATATTTTCCTTGTTAGCTGCAGGGGAGAATAATGTACAGGAAAGGGTGACGTAATGATTGTCTCACTTTCATTATTCTCTCCCAAATGAATAGCCTTCCACACCAAGGATGAGCTCACTCACTATTAGTGGAATAACATCTGGTGCTCAAGAGCCCCCAGCCGAACATGCTGTTGGTTTGGGACTATATTTAACCAACAGAAGACCAACCATTGTTGCATATATCACATATGCAGCCCAATTACACTGTGAAAAAAAAAATGTTAAGGGGTAAGGAAACCCTCCTTAAGTATTTTAACGTGCAAGATTTTTCCTTAGGAAGCAAGGCGTTAACCTGTTCCAAAAGAGATCCTAGGCTATTATTAGAGTGGAATATCTTAGACATGTGACAGATGCCTTGTCCCCTTTGGCCGAGGCTCGGATGCTTGCCATAGCTATCTAAGTTTAAATTTCATATCACGGATAGGAATCTCTCTCCTTCAATTTCCCTTCCCATTCTTAATTTCCAGGCAGACCTGCCACACTGACGATGGTGAATTTTGCAGTGTAATTTATCTAATAGATTTACTGTAAAATGATGAATCACCCTAGTATTTAAATCTAATGAGTAATGCCGTAAGTCAATTTTGGTTTTTAAAAGTGCATCATAGCTAAGGTCGTCAGTTAAATGTGCTAATACAGAGTAATGTGGATGTTCAGAACATGCACAGTTGGTCCTAACGGTCATGATGCTGGAATACTCTGGAATCTGCTGTGTACCAAAGCCCTTAGGGGAGGTTGCTCCCAAAATCATGACATTTGGTAAAAGAGATAACAATTTCATTCCATCAGGACTTGGGAAACTCCCACAAGTTTAGGCATCTCTCATTGTTTATCCCATAAGATGTAGTAACACTTTATTGTGAAGAAGCTAACAAGCTATTTTTATTTGTATTTAAAAAACTGATTATGAAAATAATGCCTATTTACTGAACAACATATGAGAAATTCAGAGAAGCACAAAGAAAATACAGTTCATTCTGATTCCAACCACCCAGCGCTCTTTGTGAATGTTAGTCATCTTCACTTGAGTATATGTAAGCATTTTCTCATGTTATTAACTATTTTTCTACAATTTCATTCTAAATGGCCATGTAGTATTACATCATATGGCTATACCATAATTTATCAAATCAATTCCCTATTGACCCTTAGTATACTTCTAATTCCTTGTTATTATAAAGAAGACTGTGATAGCTAAATCTGTGCACACAGGGTAATCATTTCCTTAGAATAAATTTGCAGAAATAAAATTGCTGAGTCAAAGTGAATATGTTTTTAACGGTTTTGACTCCCATTGAGAAAGCCTTAATGAGGGAATAAGAGATTTGTTTCCTTCTCTGTACAGGATATCCCCAAGACCAGGGATGCTACCCCAGTCCCTCTGCTTCAGTCTCCCTCTGGTTCCTCATCTATAAAACAACAGGGCTGGAGCAACAGGAAAATAACGATGCTTATCCTGCTAAAGGACTTATACCTATTTCCTCATTTAATCTGCGCAGTAATCTTGTGAGATAGGTCCAAGTGATTTGGTGAAGTCCAGATAGTTTGTAAATACAGGAGCCAGAATTTGAACCTGGATTTGCTATCTCAAAAGGCCATGCTCTAAACCAGCAAGCTACACAGTTTATTCCAGGTCTATCACTTATCCATTCATGTTTTCAATAATTCAGTATACTGTGTGAGAGCTACTGTTCTAGGTCCAGGAGGTACAGTGGTGAACTGAACAAAATCCTGGACCTCAGGGACTTTCTAGTGGGGGAGATAGTAAGTTATAATAAAAGGTAGCAGTAAGTTCTGTAAAGAAAGGTAAAGCAGGGAAGAGGGATAAAGGATGACAAGGAAGCTATTTTATTTTACTTCATTTTATATTTTAAAAAATATTTATTTATTTGGTTGCCCTGGGTCTTAGTTGCGGCAGGCAAGCTCCTTAGTTGTGGCTCTTGGGCTCCTCAGTTGAGGCATGGATGTGGGATCCAGTTCCCCTTCCAGGGATGGAACCCTGGCTTCCTGCATTGGGAGTGCGGAGTCTTAACCACTGCACCACCAGAGAAGTCCCAGGCAAGCTATTTTAGATTAGTGGTGTCATCCACTTTCTGAGTGGATGAAGTGAGTCAGGCTGTCATGGGGGTGTATGGAGGACAAACTCTCTGGGCAGAGAAGCAGCAGTACCAGGGCTCCAAGACCAGAGCCTCGTGTGTTTGGGGGAACTGCACAGAAGTATTAATAGTTGGGACTGGAGCACAGTGAGATACGGGGGAAAAGGTTTACATTGAGTCTGTTGAGTCAGTCCAAGCAGATTTGGGGTGGGAGTTGTTAGAGAACAGACACAGGTGAGCTTGCAAGACCTGGAGAATTGATTGAGATCGCCTCTGCAATTCTGAGGAGGAAAGATGGCCAACTACCCATTATTCTCCTATTCTTGAATTGCTTTAGGTAGCTGGGGCTTAGGCCATAGTATTAAAACTCTAGCCTTTTATGCCCAGGATCATATTTCTGGACTCAAAGGAAGAATTCAAATCCATGGATCATTCCACATATTCATTACCCACTCTCTCCAGGGGAGGGGCGATGCCTCCTCCCTATACCACTGCCTATAGAAAAGAAACAAATTCTTTGACTGGAATGATCTTGCGGAATTGGGGAAACAGCCATTTCGAAGTTCCAAATGATGTGGTTATTAATCAGTTTAGGGGATAAACACGTCTATCTGGAGACCAGCTGTTTCCTGATGTCATTTAAATTCTTCAGTCCTTCATGTTCTGCTGCAGGAAGGAATCTAACTTCCTTTCCGTTCTTGTGAATGTATCTTTTGAAATTTAATTTGGGATTAAATTAATTTATTATGCATTATTAAAAGTCTAAATGTTTTTACAGACCAATTTCCAAGAGTATAGTATCATTGCCTGGTAGGACTTACCTGCAGCAAAGGAACAGGATAACACAATGCTCTTCAGACATGAGAGATGGGAAGTAAGTTGAGAGCTTTTATTTTTCCAGTGTAAAAACCCATGAAATTTAGTGCACGAAAAAGCTAGAGTGCTTTTAGAATTGTCCAGTTTCACAATTTAATTCATTCTATGTATACTATGGGGAAAAAATCTTGACAGCTGGGACGAGAATCCGTTTTAGGGAAATACTCCGTAAGCTACTTGGGTGTCAGGTGCATCCTGAAGGCCTGGGTAGCTGGGGACAAAGAAAGAACAGTCATAGCTATGCTGCTCTACAATGAACACCTGAAGGTGGGGAAAACTGAACAGACAGGGAGTGTGGGAGAGCAACGGGTAGAGCAATACAGTGATATATCTTAAAATCTTTTCAGATGTGGTTGATGCAGCGTTCCATTTTATGATCTTTTTTATTTCTGTGATGTACATCCTACCTTCACCATCCCAAATCTTTAGTGAATTCTGCTATATACATAAATGCTTTGTGTGAACGCAGTGCATGTGATCACGTGTCCCGTGGGAATAATGGACTGAGCTCCGTGTTTGGGTCAGTGCCGTGCAGAATAGGGACAGTGTGTGCCACGTGGCAAGATAATCTGTCAATTACACTAATCAGCGGAAACAGCATTCAGAACCAGAAACAACAATGAGAATGAAACTCCCCTGGGAATTTTCAGAAATCTGGGGTGGGGGACACTGGACTTTGGGGAAATATGAAATGGGAGTTTGAACCATTTTAAGAGGCAAAGGGTTACATGTTAATAACTCATATTGCTTTTGAAGCCTATGATTCTGGTTAAGATATAAACTTTAGACACTGAAGTTTCTCATTTTTTAATAACAACTTGGGCCTTGGGCTGAATGTCTAGAAGTTACTCAGCTCTCTCTGGTTTAGCTATTGGTAAAAACTTCACCAGATTCTACATCTCCCAGTATTTCTTTATTTCTATGGCCCTAAAGTAGTTCTTCATAGGGACAGAGAGTTTGTGAATTGACACATAAATCTTGCAGAAGTTATATGCTATTATAATATTCCCAAAGAAAACACTTGCAGCAAAGCATCAGGAAGTATCAGTCTGGGGGATACTTGTTGAATGCAGTACCTTGAGTCTCCCCAGTTCTTCACAGGAGATGGGTCTGGGTTAGTGGCAGTGGCATTCTTCATGACCATGGTTGTCCTCGTAGGTAATAGGAAGCCCCAATTAGAGGCCTACAAAACTTCTCATCAAGTATGCTACTCTGAAACTCTATCCTACTTATTATAAATTTGAAAGAAGAGAAAAGGCCATTAGCAAGCTTTATCACTTGGATAAAACGGATTCCAAGTACAGCTCTCAGTATGCTACATCATCATTTTGCTTCATCGATGATAGGTTACCCAATAATTACTAGACAACACGTGCATAGATATTTTGCAGTTACGTGTGAAGACAAGCACAAGTGAAATCGGTTCAATACTTAGGAGGGGCTGGGCCCAGCAGGACTGGCCAGGGCCTCCCACAGAGCTCTATTTAACAACTGGTTGATTAGGGTATACAGGATCTGTGATATCATGCTAACATGGTCAGAAATCCTTTTCCAAGGAGCCACAGTTGGCTTTAGGTAGACGAATGCCATGAGCCAGAGAAGGACTTTCTGATTGCATATGTAGGATTTGCTTATGTTTACTGGAAGAGTAACTTTTCCTATCTTAACTCCTACCCTTAGGGAAGTTGATTTGGTTTGGACAGGGTATAATCTCAGGAACATTTTGTTTGCAAGAAGAGAAACTCAATTCAATCTAATTTAAGTAAAATGTGAATTAAATTAAAAGAATACTGAAATAACTCAGAGTTGAGGAATGATTCTTAGGATCTGCAGCAATTCTGAAGACCTCAGTGACTGGAACCAAGCACTCAAACAATAAATAAAATACTCTTCTGAATCTCATTCCTGCTTCTCTATGCATACTGATTTCATTCTGTCTTCCTATAGAAAGTTGGTTCTTTCTTTGTGGTGGGAAACAGAGTTTTAGTCAGTCCTGGGCTTTCATCATTCCTAGAGGAATGGGGCTTCTCTCATCCAACACTAGGTTAGAAAATCCTGGGGCAGCAGTCTGATTGGCTGGGCTTAAATCATGTTTCCAATCCTGGGATGAATTCTTATGGCTGAGAATAAGAACCATGATTGGTTCAGGCTGGTTGCATGTCCATTGCTGAGATTAAGGAGGTTGATTCTGTTACCCTAATGAAGAGTATGGGGTCATTGTGTACCAGGCAGCTGTACAAATTTGTGTCATTTGCCATATTTCTACTGTCTCCCTTACCCTAATGGAGGTCATTGAGAGGAAAAGGACTACCCATGAAGTCAACCGGGCCTAAAGAAAGAACTTTGAAAGCTGCTTCTTCATTTTTATGTAACTCATGTTGGCCATCAGGGTCGATGGTTCTGTTGCTTGGCAAAGTACTATGGTAGGCTTTATTTCTGAAGCACATGTAGGCCTATGGAAGTTGCCTGGAAGTAGGAAAAAGGAACAAAACTTCTTGGAACAACTTTGTAAAGTGCTATTTCCATTGTGAGCAGGGGAATACATATAGGCAGAGAGCTTCACATTTAGAAAAAGGTTATCTTCTTTAACATAAATTTAGAGTGTACTATCTTTGAAAAGTATTATTTCTACTAGAAAAGGTATGTGGGACATGTTTAGACCCACAGTTTTCCCAGACCTACTGGGAAAACTGCAAGAATGTTGAGGATGCCTAGGTTCACATTGGACTGGCATGGAGACTTCAAAGAAGAGGTTGGACTTGCAGTGCAAAGCTCACCTTGGCTGTCCTCAGAGTCTCCCGGTTAAAACAATGCATTGTTATGGCTATTGTGTCCTTTAGTTATCCAAGTGGGGGTCAAGGACAAAGGATGGGGTTATACAGTAGCAGTTAGGATTTGCATTTGGAGGACTGAAGAACTAAGCCACTCTTAGAAGGGGCAAGAGCAGGCTGAACTTCAAGCAATGGAGCAAAGCTAGGAACTAGGATATTTTCACAAGAGGACACCTGTAAAGGACTTACAATTCTTCCCCTTGGGCTGTGAGAATGGTCATATTTGTCATCCCACTTTTTTCTCCTTCTGCATTATAAATCTCCCTAATTTTCACCAACCATTTAATTAAGTCTATGATATACACACAAGTTCTGTACTAGTGTTGTGGGAAATTAAAAAGAAGAGCCACAAGAGGAAGTGGGATCTTATATCCTTCCATGCAGACCGTCATCATATCATGAGAAAAGGAATCCCAGATCATCCAGGTGGGGACCAGGATGGAGAATCAGAGCAGAACTGAGGGCAATGGTGCGGAGCAAGTGACTCAGAAGCAGCTGCAGAGGGTGACTCAGGAGCAAATGTGAGGCCAACATCCTTTTTCTGAAATAGCCCAGAGGAAGGTGATTCTCAGGGGTTGAGAAATGGGAATGGTGGGGGGGGGGGGTAAACAATGATTTTATTCTCTGCTATTAGATTCTTCCCTCCTCTCTTTCCCCTCTGCTCTCTTCCTCAACAGTTATTATATTAATTCCTCCTCCCACGATGGCCCAGACGCACTTTGCTTATACAAGCATTATAGAGTTCATTTTATTATACCATGATTTTTTTATTACTTAATTATGTCTGTTGTCCCCATGAGATTGCAAAGGCAGTAACTATGACCTGCTCATGGGGGAGGGACAGTACCTGAGACAGTGCTCTGCATACTGTAGGTACTTAAAAAATGCTTCTAACTTGATTTGAAAATGGTTTGCTGAGTTGATTTCCTTTTGCTGAGTTGATTTCCTTTTTTTGCAAGAGCCGTCTAAGTTCAGGTCTAATCCTGTCTGCACCCTTAAGTTTCCATATTATCTATAATATTTTAACAACTTTTACAATTTTGAAATAATATTAAATTGAATGAATCTCTTGGTAAGCTTCTCAAGGAAGCAAAATCACAAATTTTTCAGGTGTCAGAAAATCAAAGGTACACATTGTTCTTCTGTGAAGGGAAAAATAACAGCGAGGTATTTGCTCTTCAGGAAAATTCTTGATGCTTTTAGGATGATCTCAACTTCCCCTTAGGAAGTTAGGCTGTTTTAGGAAAAGAGTAATTGTTGGGTGAAAGGGGAGTCAGGTTTTCTAGCGGTCCAACCAGAAGGGTCAATTATTGAGAAATTGATACTTTAAAAATTTTCTGCTTGGCAAGCTGTAACTCCAGCCTTTTCTTTATGATTTTTTTCCAGCTTATTAAGATATAGTTGACATATAACATCATGTAAATTTAAGGTGTACACGTGATGATTTGATATGTGTACATATTGCAAAATGTACCACAATAAGGTTAATTAACACATCCATCCCATCGCATAGTTACAATTTGTATATGTGTTCAGAATTTTTATGATCTACTCTCTTAGCAACTTTCAAATATACAATACAGTATTATCAACTGTACATAAAGTACAATACATTACCTCCCCAGAACTTATTTGTCTTATAAATGGAAATTTATTTATTTATTATTTATTCCTTTTTAATTGAGGTATAATTGACACATAACAGTGTATTAATTTCAGGTGTACAACATAAGGATTTGATATTTGTATTTATTGAAAAATGATCACAAGTCTAGTTAGCATCTGTTACCTACATAGTTACAAATTTCTTTCTCTTGTGATGAGAACTTTTAAGAATTACTCTCTTTGTTATGTTCAAGTATGCAAGACAGTATGATTAACTATAGTCACCATGTTAAACATTACATCTCCATGACTTATAACTGGAAGTTTGTACCTTTTGACCACCTTCACCATCTCACCCACACCCTACCCCCCACCTCTGGCAACCACCAATCTGTTCTCTCTATTTATGAGCTTGGTTTGTTGTTTTGTTTTTCTTTAGATTCCACATGGAAGTGAGATAGTACGGTATTTGTCTTTGTCTCACTTATTTTACTTAGCATAATACCCTCAAGGTCCATTCATGTTGTAGCAAATGGCACAATTTCATTCTTTTTATGGATGAATAATATTCCATTGTGTGTATGTATACATACACAATGAAATATATATGCCACATTTTCTTTGTCTATTCATCCATTGATGTACACTTGTTTCCATATTTTGGCTATTGCAAATAATGTTGAGATGAACATGGGGGTGCATATATCTTTTTGAGTTAGTGTTTTCATTTTCTTTGGATAAATACCCAGAAGTGGGATTGCTGGTTCATATGGTAGTTCTATTTTTAATATTTTGAGGAACCTCCATACTGTTCTCCATAGTGGCTGCACCAATTTACATTCCCCCGAGCAGTGCACAAGGTTCCCTTTTCTCCACACCTTTGCCAACACTTGTTATGTCTTGTCATTTGGATAATAGCCATTCTAACAGGTGTGAGGTGATATCTCATTGTGGTTTTGATTTGCATTTCCCTGATGATTAGTGACGTTGAGCATCTTTTCATGCACCTGCTGGTCATCTGTGTCTTCTTTGGAAAAATAGCTGGTCAGATCATCTGCCCATTTTTTAATCTATTGAACTGTGAGTTCTTTATGTATTTTGGATATTAATCCCTTATCAGATATGTGATTTGAAAACGTTTTCTCCCATTCAGTAGATTGCCTTTTCATTTTGTTGATTATTTCTTTTCTGTGCAGAAGCTTTTCAGTTCGATATAGTTCCACCTATTTATTTTTGCTTTTGTTACCAGTACTTTTGGTGTCATATCCAAAAAAATCATTGCCAAAACCAATGCCAAGGAGCTTTTCTTCTAGAAGTTTTATGGTTTCAGATCTTACATTTAAGTCTTTAATCCATTTTGAGTTAACTTTTGTGAATGATGTAAGATGAGGTCCAGCTTTATTCTTTTGTGTGTGATATCCAATTTTCCCAGCATGATTTATTGAAGAGAGTATCTTTTACATACCGAGTATTTTTGGTTCCCTTGTCAAATATTAGTTGACCACAGATGTGTTTTTTTGGGGGGAGGGGTTACCAAATTACTTCATTTGAAGGAATGGTACTAAGGAAGGAACTTAAGGATTATGGTGTATGATCCTTTTGATGTACTGTTGAATTCAGTTTGCTAGTATTTTGTTGAGAATTTTTGCATCTATAGTCATCAGAGTTATTGGCCTGTAGTTTTCCTTTCTTGTAGTGTCCTTATCTGACTTTGGCATCAGGGTAATGCTGGACTTGTACAATAAGTTTGGGAGTGAACCCTCCTCTTCAATTTTTTGGAACAGTTGAAGAAGGATTGAATTTAAATCTTCTTTAAATGTTTGGTGGAATTCACCTGTGAAGCCCTTTGGTCCTGTGCCTTTCTTTGTTGGGAGGTTTTTGATTACTGATTCAACCTCCTTACTTGTTATTGGTCTGCTCGAATTTTCTTTTTCTTCGTGACTCACACTTGGTAGATTACTTCTGTCATTTTGTTATTTGTTTTCTATATATACTTTATAGCATTTTTGTCTCATTTACTGCATTACTGTCTTCTTTTTAGTTTAGTGGATTTTTTATAGTGGAATGTTTAAATTCCTACAGTAGGGCTGTAGGCAGGACTCTGCGGCTCAGTGATACTGTGGATTGCCCAGGGTCACTGTTTAGGCCCCCTGGTTATGCAGGGCCAGAGGCTATGCTCAACAGTTGGGTCAGTCTGCTGGCTTGACTCCCTGCCCTAGCGGGTCTGTAGGTTGGGCTCTGTGACTGCCCAGGCTTCCTGGACTGCCAGGTACTGGAGGCTATGCTCAGCAGTTTAGCAGGACTGCCAATTTGCTTCCCTGCCTAGGCTGGGTGGTAGGTTGGGGTCCAAGGCCAGTACAGCACATTGACTGGGAAACCAAATCAACTGAGCTCCCGGGGCAGACATGGCTACCGGGTCAGCCCTGCAGATTTATAAAGCTGCTGGCTGGAGTCTCTGTTCAGGGGCCACTGCAAGCAGGAACATGGTTTGCCAAGATCTGAGCACTGGTTGCTGTAAGTTCCACTCCCTTCTATATCTCTATTTGATCCTCAAGTGTTCAAACCCTGCAGATTCCCTCAGTGATCTCTGAGAGCTGAGACCTGAGTAGGCTTCCTGGGAAGCACCCTGCAATTGCTGGGGATGCTGGATATTCACTGTGGGCTCTATTTACCCCCTGGAGAAACAATAGGCCCCATGGGGCCCTCTCCATGCATCACTGTGCTGACCTGGGGGGAGGGGCGATGCAATCAGTGTAGCCACACCTTTTACTTTCTAATGTGGTCCTTCCCTGTCTCTGTGGCCCAGGGGTGCTTCAGCCGTACCCCGGGGCTCTGGAATTTCCACAATGGTGTCTTGTCTATGGATAGTTGCTAGTTTGGTCTTCTTGTGAGGGAAATAAAGTTGAGAATGACCCATGTAACCATGACAATGTTACTACCTTCAACCTTCTCTAAGGTTGTGGACACAGCAGTCATTACATAAAGAGAATCTCAAAAAAACCCCACAAACCTTTGTGCCTTGTACTAATCTTCTGTGAGTGATTTTATTTTCTGTTTTAAAATAAATGAAGATAATTGTGATTCTGGAACATGGTCGTGATATGGGAAATGAAAATAACAGAGTGCAAAATACCATGTCCACTGTGGCTGCAGCTAGTTAAAATATCGATACTCGTGGAAGATAATATTGCAGAAATGAAATAGTTGTGTTGGAAAAAAGCAAGAAAAAGAAGGAAGCTGTATTATCTGGGTCAAAGACAAACCTGCTGTTAAAGAGACACCTGGCAATACAGTGGTTTATTTTTCTTCACATCAGTCCAGGGCAGGAAGGCAGGCACCTCTGCTCCACGTGGCCACCCAGGGACCCAGGATCCTTCGCCTTATTCCCATGCCATTCCCTAGAGCATTGTCATCTGCTGGGTTGCAGTCATGCCTCTTTTCAGCTCAAAGAAAAGGGACAGTGTGGAGGAATTTCTGCAGTACCTTAGGGTCCAAGCTTAGAAGCAGCACTCATTATTTCTGCTCACATTCCTGTGGTGAATATTGCCATGTGGCTATACCAGCAAAGAAGGCTGGGAAATATGCAATCTAGGAGGGTAGTCTTGTACCCTGAACAAGGTAGAGAATGGATTTTGGTTGATAATCTCTTGCTGTTGTACCTTGAATCAATGAGAACCGTGCTTCATGATTTACAAATACTGTCTCATGTAACCTACACAAGTCCAAGTCCCAGGCCCCCTCATTTGTAATAGTTATCAAACATGTACCCCTACTGTACCTGTGTAGTGTGAGAGTAGGGATTGTGTCTCATTTGTTTAATCTTCAATACCTGGCATTAGTCTGACACCAGATAGGCACTCGATAAATATTTCTTGGAGAAAGGACAGAAGGATGAAAAGTCTTGACATCAACTCTGCCCTCATCTTTCTTCAGAAGAAGTGATAAGGAGTATCTGTTTACAGTGATGTCAACCTTTACTGAGACCGCTGAGTAGTAAAGTGAACAATTCAGGGCTCTCTGACTAACAGAGATGATGGAAGTAATTGCTTGTCCTCGTTGCCGGAGCCCATAAATAAGTTGAATGAATCATGGTTATGTTCCTGGTATGGATGCCACAAAAATGGTCTGAGGACTCCTGGCAACACTCTCAAAATTAATTCAAATGTCCGTGTTGGCTGCTTGAAGTGTTTTCTGGCATCTATATTTCCGAGCACCACACCTGGCAGAAAGATAGTCTCATAAAATTGAACCTGATTGTGCTGGACAAGTAAACTGTGCTTTTGGTAATTTAAGCATAGCGGCTGCCTTTATAGGCTCCTTCATTGAGGTATGTAGTGGTGACTAATGAAGACACATCTGAGACGGGTGTGAGTCTAGGGCAAGGTTAGGGCTTAAATTTGGCTGCTGAATACATGGTCATTGACATTTTCAGTATCTGGCAAACTCTATTTTGAAAACAGCTTTGATCTTTAAATTATGACTAGAAAAATCTTAGCCAGGCACAGGTTCCCACTCATTGCTCACTACCAAATAAGACAACAATGGTCTCTGTCTTTAAAAAAATTATAAACTGTCCTCTGAAAAGGTAGGCTCCACATGACGATAATTTTTTAATCTCCGGAGCCTTCACTTAGAAGTGACTGTGTCAGTTAGGGATTGAGTTCTGTTGTGAATACAAAAAGATCTGAATAAATAGAGGCTTCAACAAACCGGGGCTTTATTTTCCTCATGTCATAAGTTCAGTGGTAGAAAATCCAGAGTTGGTAAAGCATCTCTAGAAGGTCATTGGGACTGGTATGGACTGAATTATGTCCCCCCAAATATGCTGAAGTCTTAACCTGCAACAGTGACCTTATTTGGAAAAAGCTTCTTTGCAGATGTAGCCAAATTAAGATGAGGTCATTCAGATGGGCCCTAATCCATTGTGACTGGTGTTCTTACAAGAAGAGAGAAATTTAGGTAGAGACATATAGGAAGACAGCCACGTGAATATGGAGGCAGAGATTGGAGTGATGCTGTCATAAGCTAAGGAACACCTGGGGCTACTGGAAGCTAGGAGAGGCAAGGAAGGATCCTCCCATAGGGGCTTTGAAGGGAGCATGGCCCTGTTGATACCTTGACTTCAGACTTATAGCCTCCAGAACAGTGAGAGAATAATTTTCTATTATTTTAAGTCACTTGTTTGAGGCTGTTGGTTATGGGAGTCCTAGGAAAGCAATACAGGGCTCAGGCTCCTTGTACTTTTCTGCTCAGCTGTGCTTGTTGCCTCACTTTCACATGATGGCTGCTCCACCTCTAGTATCGCATCCAAGTTCCAGGCAGGAAGAAGAGAAAAGCCAACAAATGAAAGACAACTGCAGGGGAAGTTATCCACTTTGAAAGAGCTTTACTGGAAGTCTCAGCCAGCAACTTCTGCTTCCATCTCATCATCTCCCCATCAGCAATGGCATCTGAAAACCCAGTGTTTTAGCTGAACGCAATATTGGCATCCATTAACTCAGACTTCTCTTAGTAAGGAAGAAGGGAAAATGGACATTGACAGGGCAATAGTGTTGCAAACTCTTTCTCCTTTACTAAATTAGAGGTTCATAAATAAATTTATGATGGGGTAAAAGTAAGAGATCCTAAATTAATAGAATTTCCTGTGCTTCTCTCTAAAAAATTAAAAATTATAGAATCTAAAAGCTAGAAGTACACTTAAAGGCTGTCCAATCAAACCCCCTCATTTTGTACATAAAGAAGTGTCAGAGATGTATAAGCAGCATAGCCAGAGTTTACAAAGACAGTGGTAGCAGAGCCCTTGACTTTCATGTGAGCTTTTGCCATTATACTTGCTTCAGTAACTAACGCAGTTGTACAGTTTCTTCAGGAGTTAAGAGCCTAATAATTTCTTTACCAGGCTAAATGCTAATACTCTACCAGGCACAATAAATAAATAAATAAATAAATAAGTAAATAAATAAACTGACCCTAATAGCTAAGTATGGCATCTACTCACTTTACTTTTTATGTCTTATTTCCTTGAAGCAGAAAAATGACAGGTTTTTAGCCCTAAAACTGTCAGGGCAGCATCCTTGATGATGACCAATATTTGGGTAAAAAAATCGCAACCCAAAAACCAGCAATAGTTTTCCTGTGAATCAGTCTATTCAGCGTTGTCTATGATTAGATTTCTAGACCAATAGATGTAAAATGTAAACATTCAGCTGATTTTAGATCCCACAAAAAGGTGAGGAGAGTAATTTACTCACTCCTTTCCAAAAAAAGGTATTTGTTAAAATCTTGAACTTTGGACAGCTTCACAGAAGCCCTTTTGGATTAATGTATGTCCTTGAAATTGGTCTCTGAGTGTTAGAAGTTCAGATGACTTTCTGATTAATGTGTAAAAAGTGCACCGCCAAGTTAATGGAGCTGGGCTGAAATGGCATGAAATTTTATATAAAATAAAATATGTTTATCATTCAGACAAGATGTGCTCATTTCATTAATAAAAGTGCTCCCATAATATACATGGTGGTCATATAATGAAATCGAACTTGTTCACTCAGAGCACTAGGATATAAACCTATCAGTTAGTTTAGGAAAATAGGCCACCATCCTAAACCAGACGTTAATAGTAGTTTATAGATCCAGTGCAACTCGCATGGAAAAATTTGCTACAGAATGATATATGCTCTAATGCTCAGGGGTACTATTCTCTGAGTCATTCTGATGTTGGCTTATATTTTGCTGAATTAAGCATTGCCTCAGAATGAGCAGTCATGAGCCAACCTGAGGCCAGCCGGAGATCGGAACAGGGAGACTCAAGGAGAAAATAATCAGCAGCTTGTCTTCTGCAGCAGGGGCTTCTTCCATGCAACTGCCAAGGCGGTTTAGCAATTTTTATTGTATTTATTAATAGACAACACATTTCAATGGTTTGACATTTGAAAGATACAAAAGAGGAGGCAGGGCAGAATCCTCCTTATTCCTGCTCCCAGCTACCCGCTATCTTAAGGGAACTAATGTTATCAATTTTAATGTATTGTCGTTAGATTGTATTGATATATTTGTGTATTTATTTGTGTATGTAGTTACTCTTTATTTTGCAAAACTTCTACACACATTAAAGTCAAGAGAACAGTAAAGTGAATAATAATCCTCCATTTATGATCACCTGTCATTCCTCCACTGGATTATGATGAAGCAAATCCTAGACATCGTATTTTATCTATAAATATTTCATCATGTATCCATCAAAAATAAGAACTCACTTTTTAAAAGCTAACTGTAATACCAATATTGTATCCCCCCAAAGTCACAGTAATTCCTTAACATTATCAAATGACCAATCATCAAACAAATCAACATTTACATTTCTCTGATTGTCTCATACTTTTCTTCTGTTCTACAGTTGGATCCAAACAGGGCCTACACATTGCATCTGACTGACATGTCTCTTAAGTGTCTTTTAATCTATAGGTTCACCTTTCCTGTTTGTTTTTCCTTACAATTTATTTATTGAAGAACTTGGATTTTTCATCCTGTGGAATTGCTCACATTTCGGATTTCACTGATTGCATCTTTCTAGAGAATGTTTTATACTTCAAATATAAAGCAACTTATTACCTGGCTTTTTCACTTCTGGATTTCACTATTTTTCATCTTGTCTAGATAAAAATAATTAATTGGTAACAATGAAAGGTGAAGAGAATTTACTATTTGACACAAGACAAAAATTGGGGGTTATCATTTCTTATTTCCTTCCTTGCATTTAATAGCTTTCTTCCATCCTTTTACATCCTATATCAATCCATCCCAAATCCTACTGGCCTTCTTCTCAAAATATATCCAGAATCCAAATACTTCTCACCATCTCCACTTCTACCACCCTCGCCCAGCCACCGACATCTCTCACCTGGACTATTTGCAATTACTTCCTAGGGCTTCTCTCTGCATTTCTCTTTGCCCCATTCACCTTTAGAACCAGAGTGATCCTAATAAAATCCAAGTCAGATCGTGTCACTCCTCTGCTTAGAACCTTCCATGGCTTCTTCCTTTACTTAGAGAAAAGCTGAAGTCCTTACATGCCCTACAAGTCCCTTTATGATCTGCCTACTATGTCTCTTTGACCTTATCCACCAACTACTTTCATTGTCTCTCATTCTGCAGCCACACTGGCCTTCATTTTCCTTAAATGCATCAACCACACACCTAGTCCACTAGCTGTTTCCTTTATTTGCAACCGTCCTTCACCAGATACCCACATGTCTTCCCCCCTCAAGGCCTTCAGCTCCTTGTTTAACTGTCACCTTCTAAGTGAAGCCTCCCGGACCACCCTGTTTAAAATTTCAGCCTTCGCCCCAACCCCTGCATTCCCCATCTCTCTTACCCTGTATTGTTTTCCTTCATAACGCTTGACACCTACTAAAGCACTATATGACTTATTTATTTGGTTTTTTTCCCTGTCTCCCTCCAGTAGAATGTAATCTCCATGAATTCAGAGTTTTGTGTCCATTTTGTTCACTTTTGCTCAGTGCCCAGAACAAAGCCCATTAAACATTTGTTAAATGGATACATTTCAGATATTCAAGGAAATGTTCCCACCTTCTTCCGCATACAATATTTCTTCTAAATTATCGCTGTCTAGAACATGTTCAGACCAAAGTTTATAGTACTGGAGAGCTGGCTCACTTTCACAATCACTCTGTCCATTCTTATTGTCATTCCTTAGATAGAAGTAAAGTTGCTCAAGTGTCCATCAGCAGATGAATGGATAAAGAAGATGTGGTATATATATACTATGGAATATTACTCAGTCATAAAGAAGAATGAAATAATGTCATTTGCAGCAACACGGATGGACCTAGAGATTATCATACTAAGTGAAGTAAGTTAGACAGAGAAAGAAATACCATATGATATCACTTATATGTGGAATCTAAAATAGATGATATAAATGAAGTTATTTGCAAAACAGAAATAGACTCACAGACATAGTAAAGAAATTTATGGTTACTAAAGGGGATGGGGGTATAAATCAGGGGTTTGGGATTAACATATGCACACTACTATATATAAAATAGATAAACAACAAGGACCTACTGTATAGCACAGGGAACTGTATTCAATGTCTTGTAGTAACCTATTATGGAAAAGAATCTGAAAAAGAGTATATATATATGTGTGTGTGTGTGTGTGTGTGTGTGTGTGTGTGTGTGTGTGTGTGTGTGTGTGTGTGTGTGTGTGTGTATATATATACATACACATATACGTATAGTGGAATCACTTTGCTGTACACCTGAAACTAACACATTGTAAATTAACTATATCAATAAAAAATGGTTTTAAAAAATAATAAAATAAAATTTTAAAAAGAAGTAAAGTTGCTCTATTTGTTGGGCAAAGGGAATAGTCGCTTTGGAAATATGACCACTAAGGACCTGTTGTAGATTGAATTGTGTTTCCTCAAAATTCACATGTTGAAGTCCTAACATGCAGTACCTTAGAGTGTGATCTTATTTGGAAACAGGGTTGTTGCAGGGGTAATTAGTTAAGACCTGGTCAAACAGGAATAAGGTGCACCCCTAATTCTACATGACAACTGTCTTTATAAAAAGGGAAAATTTGGACACAGACATACATCCAGGGAAAATGCCACGTCAAGATGAAGGCCGAAATCTACAAGCCAATGAAAGCCAAAGATTGTCCGCAAACCAGCAGAAGCTAGGAGAGAGGTATGGAGCAGAAGCTCCCTCAGAAGGAACTGACCTTGCCAACAATTTGATCTCAGACTTCCAGCCTCCACAGCTGTGAGACAATACATTTCTGTTGTTTAAGTCATCAAGTTTGTGGTACGTTGTTATGGGAGCCCTGGGAAACTAATATAAGACACATGAAACCATGGCATCTTTCTTTTGGTTTGCAAGTGGTTCACATAACTGGTGCAGATTAAGCACTCAACAAATATATGTTGAATGAGAAATGGTAAAATGATGCCTTGAGGCTGCTTCAAGGAGAGCAAGGTAGATGAGAGAGAGAAAATCGTCACCAGATGGTAGGTAGCTCCTACCAAGGCAGTGGTCATGTCATCTAATTATTCAGTTCCTAGCACAGAACTTGCTTCTCAGTACATATTTGATGAACCAAATTGAAAAGCAGGCAGAACAGGTAGATCACTTATGACATCAAGTGATCTTACGTAGGAGAGGTTGGGTGGGCTGATGCATTCATGAAACTTAACCAACCATCCTGATTTCACACTGTCAAGAGTCTCGGTGCTGATAAATCAGCCTGGTTCTACATTGTTACTTGATTTCACTGTATTTAGGTATATAGTATGTGGTCTTTAAGATGTATTTCTAGGACACTCGGTAGATACACATTTATTTTATCTTTAATCAGGTGGTTCAGCATTCCCTCAAACTTAGTTGTGTTATTCTGTTGTTAAAGTACTATGTTGTGTTTCTAAAAAATTCACTTTATTAAAGGCTGATATGAATACAAAACCATCCTTTCTTCACAAAGGTTGTTTAAAGCCACAGTAGGTATTCCTAAAAGATTGCCTTTCTTGGTTGGTTATTTTACATCAAAAGAGAAAATAAGGCTACTGTTGTGGATTAACATATCATGTTGTAAATGTTGTTGCTATTAAATATCAAGGACATAGAATGCCAAAACGGTAGTGGCAAAGATATAGGATAGAAGTAATGGGATCCAATAAGATATTTTTGAAATGTGCCTATTCATATGAGTTCAGAATGGGTGTAATTGGCCAACTCAGGTAAATTTTTTTTCCCATCTGGAATATTTTTTTAAATAAATCATGATTTTTTAAATGCCCCCAAATTTCAAATGTCCCTATTATTCATCTGTGGTTGACTAAAAATGGCCACAAATTCTTTGATACTCTGCTCTTTGAAAGGTATGATCTAGTTTCCCTCCCTTGACCCTGAGCTGAGCAGAGATGCTGAACCAGTCTTGGGTCTAGACATTAGGAGACTAGAAGCTCTGATCTGGTTTTCTTGGACTCTCAGTTTTCATGGAAGTAGTTTGATAGCCCTGAGGCTAACACACTATGAGGAGACCCAAGGCAGCCACATGGAGAGGCTATGGGGAGAGGTTGAGAGAGAGAGAGAAAGAAAGAAATTGGGGGAAAGAGAGAGAGGTACCTAGGCTGTCCCCTTCCCATCTCTTCAAGCCCCCAGACTTTTGAGTCCTCTCAGCTGACTCCCCAGACACTGATGAGCAGAGACAAGTTGTCCCCACTGTGTTCTCTCCAAATTCTTGACCCACAGAAGAGTGAGACATAATAATAATAAATTGTTGTTTTAAGACACTAATGTTTGGAATAATTTGTTATGCATAAGTCAGTAATTGAAACATCATCTTTCAAGTATAGATAGTTTCGGGTTATACCTTATAACTTCCTAGGTGTTTTCTTTATGGCACCTAATAATACCTCCAATCTTCAAACTTACAATTCCTTCTTTAGTCATATTATGCCTCCCAACCCAGTATATACTCAGTAATCATCTGCTTACACCACTATCACTCAGTAATCATCCGTTCAAACTAGTGTGCCATTTACTTGGAACAGATGGGCCCAAAGCACTATGTTGTGCCCTTTTTTCTGTTGGCATAGCATGTGCAATTAGGCTCACTAAATTATTTAAAAGAAAGAATTTGTGCCTCTGCTCATGGAGATTTTCTTTAATTGATATCAGGAAAAAGTAGACTTCTTGTTAGCGCCAATGAAATGCTAAAAACATTGATGCTGGCTTCCAAGCAGTACAATATAATATGTATTTTGATAAGTCTGATTAGTGACTGGACTTACTACCCTCCTTTGTGTGCTACCAGAAACTATATAATGTGCCTTGAAATTGACTGGCATATGAAATTTTCAGTAAATACTATTTATCATCACCCCTCCTTTTAAAAAATTTTTTGCTATGTCATATTTAAACTTTTAGAAACCTAATGCCAGTTAAAACCATAGTCTGTTACACACATACATTTTAACCATTGGCAACGTGCCCTTAGCAAAGCAACTGCTTTAGTGGCTAGCAGTTAAGGAGAAATTGGAAGTACAGTAGATTGTTGGTAAGGGGTTTGCAAGGTTCCTCCAGCAATTTGCATGTAAAGGGCTTGTATTAGAAGCTTCCATTGAAGGCAATTCATTTTCCTTTTAAAAGAGGTGTATTTAGCACAGGAAATCAAATTTACTTTTAAAATTCACTCTCTGTCCCCAGAATTATGTCAGATACGTGGTAACAGTTGTTTCATGTGCCAACAAACTGGGGTGTTTGTATTTAGTATAAACAAATTACAAAATCCACATGAGTATGTGAAAAAAATTCTCTTTAGATGAAATCAGTTGTGCTCTGTATGCTTAAGGGTCTCTTTTATTAAATGAATCTCTGATGCTTTGACAAAACAAAGGGTGAGGAAATTCCACACAAGGAAAATTGCTGTCGTTTAACTTGAATATAAATTGAGTGGTAGAAGAATACCAAATTATTCCATGTCTCTTAAAGTGGTATAATGAAGGGCTTATGTGTGCTTCATGCCTCAAGCAAAAAGAAGTTTATAGCCCTGATTTCAGCTGCATTTATTTTCAATCACAAAACCACTACAGGCTTCAGCACAACTTATAATAAGGGATGCCCAAGAGGAAGTTGAAGATTGGTGGGCTGGCTGGGCTAAGAGGCAGGTGTAGTTACCAGCAGCCTTCATGGGGCTTTGCATCGTATGTGACTCAAATGTTGCCACAAGTCACAAAATTCATACTCCCAAATGACTGTGGGGCTTTTAGTAGGAATGGAAAGGGTTTTGTGGGAATTTGCCATAGTTCTCTAAGCTTCCTCAAACTTGGATTCTGCTTTACAAGATAGACCCCAAGGAAACTGCTGTGTAGAGTGTGTCAGGCTTTTAGTACAGCGGTCAGCTTTAGACTCACTTCGTCACCGGTATGCTCGAAGAAAATTTATGGAGACATTTCTTCCTACTCCTGAGACAAAACAATTGGCCCAAGTTCTTTCCTTGTAAATACCTCTGACCTGGAGCGAGACAATTGTTATCTGTCTAGAGATGCTATTGGAATTACTCTTCTTCTATGGATTTTAGATGGTGCTATTTATGTCAGTGCTCTGATGCGACGCAGTATATATAGCTGCAAAGCTACCTACAAAGTGACACAGGAAATTTGATTCACAGTGATGGCAGCTGATCTAAATCACTTTTTTGTTTCTCATCTTAGAGGCCATCTCATAAAATCTACGTGCTTTGGCCAAGCTCCTCCAACAGTCTTTTAGCCACCACATGAGTTAGTTCCTGCCTCTGTGCGTTGACTGATTGCTCTGCAGCAGCTACGTGGGTGTTTCAGAGTTGCACTGCGGGCTTTTATGTGTTTTTTTTTTGGCTGATGGGCTGTTTCAACTGCCTTGTCCTTCCGGGTAGCATCTCCAATTTGGCTCTGATGAACACATCTTTAGTCGTTCGAGAGAAATCTTGAGTGAAAATTCTTTGTGATAGAAATACAAATTTGTCTCCCTCTCCCAGCATGGAAAATTTTCTGCCCCAGAAAGCAGCAAAAGACTTGGAGGAAGTAGATTATCTCATTTTAATGAACAAGAAGCCAACAAAAACCTCATCATCCTTGCTGCTTTCAAGTCCCTACAAGTTTGATGAATTAGAAGACAAAATTCAGAAAAGAAGACAAGAAATTCTGTTTGCATCTGCCATATTACTTGACCATGACGAAGCACATGGTTTATTACAGGCTGCAGTGGACAGTTCAGCCCTGTTTGCTAAGTTTTATTGAGCACCTGTTCTGTTCTGGGAGCTATACAAGGTAAACTGGTTACAAAAATGAATAAAACATGGGTTGCCGGTGGGGTTCTCTGGAGAGCAGAGACTGAGATGGAGTGAAGAGTGCAGGAACTTTTTGCAAGAGAGTCACCCCTGGAAGGAGAGGGTCGTCAGACACGTTGAAGACCTGACGGTATGTCGGCTGGGCCAACAGGAAGTTCCAGAGCAGATCGCTGTTGGAGGAGTGCATACAAAGGGCTAGACCTCCGGTGTTGGCTGAGGGCCACTTCATGGACAGTCTGACCTCTTGTACCACTGCCTGGCTCAGTCATTAACTGGCGTCTTCTCAGAGGAGAGCATGAATGCCACTTGAATGCTAAGGGAAATCCCAAGGAAGCCAACAGTTGGAATCTGTCAGGTAACCAACTTCCTCCCCCTGGTCAGCAAGTCCTTTCTTGAAGGGGAGCTGAGCATCACATCTCCAGGTCCGCCATGGTCTACCGCTTGTGCCACACAGATCTAGTTTTCCATGATACATGGAAACAGCTCCTCATGGCTCTGATGGGCCTCGCTTCCTGACGGGAAACTTGGATAGAGGGAGGTTAGTGTGACAAAGTAGAGCCCGCATCTCTGCAGTTGACTCAAGGCCACACCTGGCACCCATCATGCCCCTCCTCCTCTCTCCATTCTAAATCCTCTTCGCCCTCAGCTACCACCTATGCTGATTTTAGTTCTTTCAGAAGAGTCTGACTCTCTGTGAAACAAGCGTCTCTGCCCAGGCTTGTTACTTATTCCCATTCCGGTGGGCAAAGAGTGCCAGAAGGTGTTCCCACTGGGTCACCTGAGCTCATACGTTCCTCCTTGTTTCTCCTGGGTATCAGGAAGCCTTCCTCCTCGTGCTGTTCAGGGTCAATTCCTCCTGACAAGATGGTGACTCCTTGCTTGCTGAAGAATCCCAAAGTGCTCAGGGGGTAGCTTTAAGCCTGAACTTCAATGAGACCCTCGCTGTGTCCCCTGGTGACAGCCTGCCCCCTTTGGGAGCAAGGGCATCTCATCCTGCAGAGCCCAGAGTTGTGGAGACAGGAATCTATAGAACACCCAAGTAGATCACTGGGAGTAATAGTAAGTGGGGCTAATTCTACTTCTATCCCTTGGCTCCAGACCCATGTATTCTTCCTGATGGGAACACAGCCATAGAGAGGTCTCTGATTCAATGAGTGTACTGCTTCTTGGAGGATGGGTTATATCCTTACAAGGCATTGCCTCTGAACTGGTGCTTCAGCTGCCGCTTCACCAGGCTGTTTATTACTCAGGCTGGCAGTTTCTGGGTGATGGGGGTAAAATAGTATATGATTTAACTAGTCAATCCTATGGTCCTGGGCCCACTTTTTCGCTCCTCTCTCATGATAAAATGTGTTCCCTGGTTGGATGTTATGTTACATGGAATCCCATACCTGTAGATCAGGCATTCCATAAATTCCCACATGGTGGTGCTTCCCTGTGGGAAAGAAAGCCAGCCCCACCAGGAATAAGTGTCTATGCCTGTCTATAACTGCTGGGATTTCCAAGATGGGAGAATCCCAATGAAGTCAGCTTGCTACCAAGTGGCCAGTGGGTCTCCTTAATGAACACTGCCATAACGAGGGGTTAGCATTGGTCTCTGCTGTTGGCAGGTTGGACATTGGACGTGGTTTGACAGTATTAGCTAGATTGGCCTTAGTTAGTGGGAGGCTGTGCTATTGGGCCCATGCATAATCCCTATTTCAGCCAGCAGCTGTGGTCACTAGGCATGTGCATTTGGCCAGCGTCGTAGTGGATACTGATAAAAGCTAGCTAGCAAAAACAGGCCAACTCGTTTTATCTACTTGGTTATTTACATGTACTTATCCCATTCCTCTATCCCCGAATTCCTTGCTTTGATGATTGAACTCCAAGCTTTCAATCTTTTTCCTTCTAGGTCTCCAACAGACCAGACAAGCCACCTTCCACTCACAGGAGTCCATCTGTAGTCCATCTCAGGCTATTCTTCCTTCCACACAAAGTGAATATGACCAGGTATGCCACATAATCCCATGGAAAAGACTTTCCCTTTGTAACTGTCTCTCAGGACCACTCTGGAGTGGGAATGTAATACAGCTGCCATACCATTTTTGACTGGCACATGCTGAACTAATCCATCTGTAAACTAAGTTTGGACATTTTCTTCCTCTTTCATTTGATCATATAGGACTCCCTCTCTCTCCCCTGATACAACCAGAGGTATGAGCTGGGGGCAGGATGCTGGTGAAACTGTGATGGGTGACACGGTGGCCTGGGCTCCCTGCTCATGCAGCTTGCTGGGCCCTCTCATCCTGCTGACGCTCAAGCTGGGATGTATGTTTCCATTTTATGATGAATTGCTGCTGGACTCTCATGACTTTCCAATTTGGCAGGTTCAGTAGGCTCCAGTTCATGTTGTACAGTTTGGGATACATAATCACTTTGGTGTCCCCTGCTCAAACATTCCAGTTCTCTACCATGGCTCAGTAGCACTCTAAGACCCACTTTTCAAAAAGTGTGTATATAATTCTCTATTGCAGATGCTTCAGAACTCTGCACTGAGATTCTCCCTCTTGGGCCTGTCATAAACTCTACCCTAGATCTCCTTTTCATCAGTGATATCTCCACTATCATGAGGTCTGCCAGATCTTATGGCCCAAGCGGCAGAGCACTGCCTTCTAGAGCTGCTGCAGAGCCCCGTCTTGCTCTTGATTCCACTCAAATATGGCAGCTTTCTGTGTCACCTAGTTAACAGGCTGAAGCACACCTGGGTGTGGAATATGGTACCCTGGAACCACAAGAAGCCTAGTAAGTGTCATGACTCCTTCTTTGCAGTAGGAGATATTAGATACAGCCATTTTGTTTGGAGGGATATCATAGAATATCCCTGACCACTGGATCCCCTAAAGACTATACTCAGCTTGCAGGCCTCTCAATCTTCATGGGGTTTACTTCCACCCTCCGGAGCATAAGGGTCATAGCAAAGTCTCCAGTGTGCCAGTCACCTCTTGTTCATTATGCTCTATCCACATGATGTCATTGACATATGGATAGCTATGATGCTCTGCAAAGAGGTCCAAATGGTCCAGATCACTCCAGATTATATTATGACTGAGAATGGGAGAGTTCACATAGTCTTGGGGCACAACTAGATATTGTTGTCCTTTCCATGTTAATGTAATGTGTTTCTGATTCTCTTTCCTGAATGGGATATATCAAAATGAGTCTTCCAAGCAAATGGCTGCATAACATGTTCCTGAGGCCATATTAAGCTACTTAAGTAAAGAGACACCACAGCTGGCCCAGCAGCTGCAGTTGGGGCTGTTACTTAGTGTAGCGTGAAGTAGTTTATAGTAAGTTTCCAGAATCCATCCAGTTTCTGCAGGGGTGAGACCGGCAAATTAAACTGAGATATGGTAGGAATCACCATCCTGGAATCCTTTAGATCTTTAATGGTAATGTTAATCCCCAGTGCCCCCAACCCCACCCCAGGATGCAACATTGGTATTGATTTGCTCTCCTGGCTGTAGGGAGGTTGGTGTGGCATTTCAGAGATTTCCACTTGGCCTTCCCCACTATGATAGTTTTAGCCCACAGGCCAGAGACCCAGTAGAGCCTGGGATTCCAACTGCCAGGTGTGTCAATCACAATAATTCATTTGGGGACAGGAGAATTAAGTCAGACTTTGGCCAGGTCTTCAGTTATTAACTCCCCCCATTTGCCCCCCACACTAAAGCGTGATGATGCTTCAGGTCTCTGGGAGTCAATGTCATCTCGGATTCTGTGTCTCACAGACCTTACAAAATCTGGATATTTCCATTTCCAAAGTGTACAGCCCCTCAAGTACATGGCCAAAAGTTACTTTGAGGATGGACTCAGGGAATCTATATAGAACATGCCTGCCATGGTGTTGCAGGGTAATTCTTCCCGGGGACCTAGACACTTCTTCAGTCAACAGGTTGCAGATCTGAAAACTGGCACAGGTAGGGAACTGAGCAAAGGATCATGGATTTTTATTTGGATGGCTGTCCCCATTTTCTTGCTTCTCCATCCTTGCTTTCTTCTTACTGTAGATATTAAGTAGCGCTTTTGTTGACTGTCTGTCTATTTTGCCCCTGGGGGACAATTAGCCATCTCTACAACTCTCTGAGAGTCAAAGGCACCTGGCTTGTAGTGACCAAGTACCATCACATGGCCTCTATTGCTATGAAGGAAGCCTGCTCTGTGACCACCTTCTGTATCACCAGCCTTGGCCTTCTAGTGATGCTGGTAGCTCTCTCTCGCCAGAACATTCCTGTTGCTTTGTTGAATGGTGTGTTCTCTGGCAGTTCTCTTGCCTTCACATAATATATCCATTCCAGCATATCCACCTCTCTCTGCCTTTTTATTCCTCCCTCTGTTGTTTCTCATAGAAGTTCAGAGATTTCAGCTTTGCTCAGGGCAGGCAACTGCTTCCTTCAGGCCGGTAGAGGCCACATTAGCAGTGAGTTTACCCCTAGAGTCCTCTCAAGGGTATCGAATCCCATGTCCCGAGGAAGTGCCCCAAGTCTCTGAATTGTTGCTAATACACTCTTTTTTTCTTTTCTTTAACATCTTTATTGGAGTATAACTGCTTTACAACGTTGTGTTAGTTTCTGCTGTATAACAAAGTGAATCAGCTAAACGTATCCATATATCCCCATATCTCCTCCCTCTTGTGTCTCCCTCCCACCCTCCCTATCCCACCCCTCTAGGTGGTCACAAAGCACCGGACCTGATCTCCCTGTGCTATGCAGCTGCTTCCCACTAGCTATCTATTTTACATTTAGTAGTGTATATATGTCAGTGCCACTCTCTCACTTCGTCCCAGCTTACCCTTCCCCCTCCCCGTGTCCTCAAGTCCATTCTCTACGTCTGCGTCTTTATTCCTGTCCTGCCCCTAGGTTCTTCAGAACCATATATATATATTTTTTTAGATTCCATATATATGTGTTAGCATACGGTATTTGTTTTTCTCTTTCTGACTTACTTCACTCTGTATGACAGTCTCTAGGTCCACATCTTCTTTATCCATTCATCTGTCGATGGACACTTAGGTGGCTTCCATGTCCTGGCTATTGTAAATAGTGCTGCAGTGAACACTGTGGTACATGACTCTTTTTGAATTATGGTTTTCTCAGGGTATATGCCCAGTTGTGGGATTGCTGGGCTGTATGGTAGTTCTATTTTTAGTTTTTTGAGGAACCTCCATACTGTTCTCCATAGTGGCTGTATCAATTTACATTTCCAACAACAGTGCAAGTGGGTTCCCTTTTCTCCACACCGTCTCCAGCATTTATTCTTTGTAGATTTTTGATGATGGCCATTCTGACTGGTGTGAGGTGGTACCTCATTGTAGTTTTAATTTGCATTTCTCTAATGATTAGTGATGTTGAGCATCTTTTCATGTGTTTGTTGGCAATGTGTATATCTTCTTTGGAGAAATGTCTATTTAGGTCTTCTGCCCATTTTTGGATTGGGTTGTTTGTTTTTTTGATATTGAGCTGCATGAGATGCTTGTATATTTTGGATATTAATCCTTTGTCAGTTGCTTCGTTTGCAAATATTTTCTCCCATTCTGAGGGTTGTCTTTTTGTCTAATTTATGGTTTCCTTTGCTGTGCAAAAACTTTTAAGTTTCATTAGGTCCCATTTATTTAGTTTTGTTTTTATTTCCATTTCTCTAGGAGGTGGGTCAAAAAGGATCTTGCCATCCCCTCTCCTCGGGCACCCCAAAACAATGTTCTCTTGCCTCTTAGGCAGTTCCAGACTTTTTCCCGGACTCCTTCCCAGCTAGCCGTGGCGCACTAGCCCCCTTCAGGCTGTGTTCACGCAGCCAACCCCAGTCCTCTCCCTGGGATCCGACCTCCGAAGCCCGAGCCTCAGCTCCCAGCCCCGCCCACTCCGGCGGGTGACCAGACAAACCTCTCGGGCTGGTGAGTGTCGGTCAGCACCGATCCTCTGTGCGGGAATCTCTCTGCTTTGCCCTCTGCACCCCTGTTGCTGCGCTCTCCTCCGCGGCTGCGAAGCTCCCCACTCCGCCACCCGCAGTCTCCGCCCGCTAAGGGGCTTCCTAGTGTGTGGAAACCTTTCCTCCTTCATGGCTCCCTCCCACTGGTGCAGGTCCCGTCCCTATCCTTTTGTCTCTGTTTTTTCTTTTTTCTTTTGCCCTACCCAGGTACGTGGGGAGTTTCTTGCCTTTTGGGAAGTTTGAGGTCTTCTGCCAGCGTTCAGTAGGTGTTCTGTAGGAGTTGTTCCACATGTAGATGTATTTCTGATGTATTTGTGGGGAGGAAGGTGATCTCCATGTCTTACTCCTCCACCATCTTGAAGGTCCTCCGCTAATACACTCTTTAGGTCAATAAAAACAGTGCTCGAGGAGCTGCATTCAGGGAACTACATCTGAGAAACTTAAGTGCACCTGCATCTGATGTAGATGGAGTCTGAGCCTGATTCATAATGGCATGAGAGTTTGGCGAGTCCTTGAGAGAGTGTGGGTGTATTTTGTATGTGGGAGAGATGTAAGTAACTGTAAATAATAATACTGAGGCCAGAGGGCAGACTTTGGCGGTTTTGAAATATGCCTGAAGATGTTTTGATAGTCTTCCCATGAAATGGTGGGATCTAGTCCTCTGCTCTTACACTGGGTGGGCCTTGGTGGCTGCCGAGGCTCACAGGGCATGGTGGAGATGATGCTATGTGATGTGCAAGGTTTGGTCATAAAAAGCCTACCCACCCCCTTCTTGGCCTCCAAGGATCCTAGACACCATATTGTGAGGAAGCCCAAACTAGCCCAGGGGGAGAGACCAAATAGAGTGGCCACCTGTAGGTCTTCTGAATAAAAGATCAAGTGAGGTTTCAGTCAACAGCCAGTAGCAAGTACTAGACATGTGAATGAAGGCACACCCAGGTAATTCCAGCCCCCAGCTTTCAAGTCACCAGCAGTCATTGAGTCTTCTCAGCTGAGGTTCCAGATAACAAGAAGCAGAGATAAACCATCCCCACTATTCTCTGTCAGAATTCCTGAGCCACACAATCCACGAGCAGAATAAAATGGTTGTCTCAGTCCACTAAGTTTGTTTGTTTTTTTTTTTTTTTGCGGTACGCGGGCCTCTCACTGTTACGGCCTCTCCCGTTGCGGAGCACAGGCTCCGGACGCGCAGGCTCAGCAGCCATGGCTCACGGGCCCAGCCGCTCCGCGGCATGTGGGATCCTCCTGGACCAGGGCACGAATCCGTGTCCCCTGCATCGGCAGGCGGACTCTCAACCACTGCGCCACCAGGGAAACCCTCCACTAAGTTTTGAGTAACGTATTTTCCAGCAATAGTAAATAGAGCAAAGATCGAACTGACAAATATCAAGTATGTTTCTCTCTATCAACAGCAACTAACTAGAAAATATAATGTAAGGTAAAACATCCAGAATAGCAAGAAAGAAACCAGGAAAGGGCTTGGCAATGAGTGTACAAGATCTTTACAGGAAAAGAAGTGTTGAGCTCTAATAGGGGACATAAAAATTAGATCCAAAGGAACCTGATTTAAAAGCAAAATTTATGCAGTGAAAGAGCACTGGATTTGACTGTATAATATTAAAGATTTCTGTTCAGAGAACTACATATGACAAAGCTAACAGATAACAGAATGGGAGAATATATTTGTGAAGTCTAAAATTGACAAGGGTTTAATATTTATATTCTCCAGCAAACTTCTATGTCAGCAGTAAAAACATTAAAAAAAATAAGCAAAGGAGATATACTAGAAAGAACATGAAGCCTGAACGAGTAATAAATTTATGAAGAAAAACTAAAACTCTTTAAGAATCGGGAAAAAAGCAAATTAAAACCAAGATGAGGGCTTTCCTGGTGGCGCAGTGGTTGAGAGTCCGCCTGCCGATGCAGGGGACGCGGGTTCGTGCCCCGGTCCGGGAAGATCCCACATGCCGCGGAGCGGCTGGGCCCGTGAGCCATGGCCGCTGAGCCTGCGCGTCCAGAGCCTGTGCTCCGCAACGGGAGAGGCCACGACAGTGAGAGGCCCACGTACCGCAAAAAAACAAACAAACAAAAAAACCAAGATGAAATAACACTTTATGACCCCAGATTAAGACAGTGGATAATATTAAATATTGATGAGAATGTGACAGGCTGGGACCTCTCATTCACTGATGAGGGAGTATAAGTATGGTAGCCACACTGGTAAAGGCTTTAGAGGTATTTTGAAGAAGTAGGTGTGCATATTTCCTATAAACCAATGATCCCACTCCTCTCCCTAAAAAGATTGCACAGGGCGGTAGAAGATGAATCAGTCAGAATCCAAACAAGAAAATAAAAATTAAGCTAGCATTTCAAATTGGGGTATTTAATACAGGGAGTTGATTAAACAGGTGCTGGAAGGATAAAAGAGGTCAGAAAACACTGGGGTGACTCAGAGATTAGTAGCTGTGGGTAGCAGCTGCCATTTCTAGAACTGGGGGAACAAAAGGAAAAAAATCATGTGGCACAACATAGGGGCTTTGAGGAAGGGCTCTTCAGGGTTGGTGCCGAGACCTCTGAGAAGAAGGTGCTATAGGCTGGTGCATGGACCACTGAAGGGGTACCAGCTGCTGCACAGCATCCTCATCTTCTGCTCCCAGGAGGTGTGATGCTGCTGCTAACATCTCCGATAACAGCTCTGGGCTGAAGCCCTAAAGGCCGGCTGCTGATGGAAGAATGCCAGTAGAAGCTGTAAGCAGGAAGAGAGCCCCTTCACCTCTCCTCATGCTTTGTGTGATCTCCTGCCAATACCTTCTATTGGAAGAACATAACCAGAGGCAGCTGGCAAGGGGATCTGGGAAATGCAGTTTGCAGAACCCAACCTTCAGAAGTGTTGGCTAGAGTGAAAGGCAATAAGTGAAAGATTTACATCCCAGTATCACTGTGGTAGCAGGAGATTGCAGCCAAAGTGGGTGTCCATTGCTAGGGGAATATTAAATCAAATGTTGTGAGTGCAGAGTGTGGAATACACAGCTGTGAAGAGCAGACAAGTACATGTGAGTAAGCAACATGGATACATCCCAAGAACATTGTTGAGAGAAAAACATAGGAAGAAGCATGAGATTTAAAGTACTCCACCATGTATGTACATTTAAAATCGTAACAGGAGCTTCTAGGTGGGTGAACTCAGGAAGGTGCTATGCGGGTGGGGCGCCTGGAGAGGGCATGGAGCTCATGGCGCCCTTCCCCCATACCTTGCCCCATGCATCTCTTCCATCTGGCTGTTCCTGAGTTGTATCCGTTCATAATCAAGTGGTAATCTAGTAAATAAATAAATAAATGTTAAAAGCCGTAACAAAACAATACTACATATTTAAGAGGTTGCACACATATTTGAAGATACAGATATTATGTATTAGAAGGGGTACCGAGGCTGCTTGCATACAGCACAATTCCTGGAATTATGCAGTACAGTAGCTCTGCTGGTGGCCTATGCTATGGAGAGAAACAGATGTGGGAGTTAAAAAGAAGAGCAAAAAAAGAAGTAAAATAAAAGAAGTCATTAATAAAGGGGGAAAAAATAATGTGCTATGAATCAAGGAACATAAGTCTCTATACTTGAGGGCTTTAAAGTAAGCTTTTATTAATCCTATTTATTGCAGATTTTTTTTCTCATTTTGTCCTTTATTTTATTGTTTTACAAGACATCTGACATTCAGAGTTTTTTGCTATCATTTTAGTCATTGATCTTTTCCTTCCTTATTTCGGCTAGTGATGGATTAAAGATGCCATTCCTCCCACTGAGAGTTGGTGTCTATTTCTCTTTCCTCTCCCCTAGGATCTGGGCTGGCCTTGTGATTTATTTTGACATGCAGCATATAGAATATAGGGAATGATATCTTGTAACTTTCAACATTGGGCCTTAATAGATCGGCAATTCTCATATAACATAAATAAGCTACAAGGATATATTGTACAACACAGGGAATACAGCCAGTATTTTATAATAACTATACATGGAGTATAACCTTTAAAAACTGTGAATCACTACGTTGTACTCCTGAAACTTACATAGTATTGTACAGCAACTATACCTCAATAAAAATAAAAAATTAAAGAGATCTGCAGTGCTCACCTTTATTGGTTCCTTGGAACCCAGCTGCCATGTTGTGAGGTGCCGAGCCACATGGAAAATCCCATCAGGGAGAACTGAGGCACTCCAGTTGACAGCCTTAGCTGACCTCCCAGCCGGCAGCCCTCACCAACTGCAAGCCCCAGGAAAGAGACAGCTTGGAAGTCCTGGCACTGTCGAGCCTCCAGATTTCAGCAGGCTTAGTCAACACCACTTGGAGTGTTAGAACTACCCAGCTGATCCCAATCAACTCAGAGGCTCTCAGAAGACTGTGTTTGTTTTAAGGCACTAAATTTTGAGGTGGTTTGTTAAATGGCAATAGATAACTGAAACACGCCATTGCTTTGAAACTGAGAAAATCCAGATATCAATGAAACGTTTTATCTATATTTTCTTCTAATTTTTTAAGAGGTACATAGAGTTTTACCTTAACTATTATGTGTTCAGTCAGCCAATTGACTCAGCTCCAGTTTTAAAAAATTTGAATAATCATCAATTTATTGTTTGCCTTACGGACTATAAGCTCGTATATGCAGGTTGAGTAGTTGAACCGTCAGCACCTCTCTGAGAGGTCAGAAAAAAATTTCTTTAATTTTTATCTTATATTGGAGTATAGTTGATTAACAATGTTGTGTTAGTTTTAGGTGTACAGCAAAGTGATTCAGTTATACATATACACGTATCTATTCTTTTTCAAGTTCTTTTCCCATTTAGGTTATCACAGAGTATTGAGCAGAGTTCCCTGTGCTATACAGTAGGTCCTTGTTGGTTATCTATTTTAAATATAACAGTGTGTACATGTCAATCCCAATCTCCCAATCTACCCCTACCTGCCACCATTCCCCCTGGTAACCATAAATTCGCTCTCCAAGTCTGGACTCAGCTCCATTTGTTAGATAATCCATTTGATAGTTTATTTATTCACTCAGTTTTTGCTTTTTTCTAAGATACTGAAAAAAAGGTTTAGCTTAGTTCTTTTCTCTTTTAAGTTAATATATGCCTATTCTAGGAAATGGGCAGCAGGCAGAGCTAGAGTCTGCTGTGAGGACAACGGCTATTACTTGATGCATTTCCCACAATTTTTTCTCTCTGTATATAAATGGTAGTATCGAGTATATCTCATTTTATAGATCAAGGATACTGCATACATTGTAGAGTTTATTCACTGTACATGAGTACCCTACTGAGAAGGTAGATGGGTACTGAAAGCAGGGCTGCCCCATACCAGGGGAAAAGGTGCCTTTAGTGCCAACAGAGATTCTATCCGTTTATCAAGCCCTGTGCCCTTGGGGCTGTTTTCACCCAATGGGGGAGCCTTTCTCAACTTTGATTCTGTTAATGATCTGCTTGCTCTGTTGTTGCTTAGCACAAGCCTTGCCCCAAGTTACTAAAATCTGAGAAATGTTTTGAAGAAGGAAACCACTAGATTTGGGCACAACTGAATACAGTAGTCTCCCCTTCTCTGCAGTTTCCATGGTTTCAGTTACCTGCAGTCAACCTCAGTCCAAAATATTAAGTGGAAAATTCCTGAAATAAACAACTCATAAATTTAAAATTGTGGGCATTCTGAGTATTGTGATGAAATCTTGCACCTTCCCTTCTGCTCTGTCCCACCGGGACGTGAATCATCCCTTTGTCGAGCGTATCCCACCCATTGGTCACTTAGTAGCTGTCTCAGTTATCAGATCAACTGTCACAGCATCACAGTGCCTGTGTTCAAGTGACCCTTATTTTACTTAATAATGGCCTTCAAAGCATGAGAATAGTGATGCTGGCAATTTGGATATGCCAGAGAGAAGCCTTAAAGTGAAAAGCCTGTAAGTGAAAAGGTGAAAGTTTCGACTTTGTACGGAAAACAAAATCGTATGCTGAGGTTGCTAAGATTCACAGTAAGAAGGAATCTTCTATCTGTAAAAACGTGAAGGAAAAAGAAATTCACGCTAGTTTTGCTATCGCGCCTCAAACTGCAAAAGTTGCTGCTACAGTGCGTGATAAGTGCGTAGTTAAGATGGAAAAGGTATTAAATTTGTACAATATTTTGAGAGAAGAGAGAGGCCATATTCACATACCTTTTATTACAGTATATTTTTATAATCATAGTTCTATGTTATTATTATTGTTGTTAATCTCCTACTGTGCCTAATTTATAAATTAAACTTTATTGTAGGTATGTATACAGGAAAAAACAGTGTATGTAGAGTTCAGTACTATCTGTGGTTTCAGGCATCTACTGGGGGTCTTGGAAGGTATCCCCATGGATAAGGGGGGATTACTGTATAAGAAATGTGGGAGAGTGAAGAGACAAAAATAACTCTGAGTTTTTAACATTAGTGTTACCAGTATCACTGAAAGGGAAGAAGGAAGGGCTCTGTAATGGGGTTGAATAGTGTCCCCCCAACATTTATGTTCACCCAAAATCTCAGAATGTGACCTGATTTAGAAAAAGGATCTTGAGATGAGGTGTGCCCTAGATCAAAAGACAGGTGTCCTTATACAAAGAAGGAAAGACACACACAGAGACACAGGGAGAACACCCTGTGAAGATAAAGGCAGAGGCTGGGGCATCTACAAGCCAAGGAATCGCAAGGACTGCAATGTGGTACATATGTACAATGGAATACTACTCGGCCATGAAAAAGATGAAATAATGCCATTTGTAGCAACATAGGTGGACCTAGAGATGGTCATACTAAGTGAAGTAAGTCAGAGAAAGACATACCATATGATATCGCTTACATGTGGAATCTAAAAAAAAGGGTACAAATGAACTTATCTACAAAATAGAAATAGAATTACAGACATAGAAAACAAACTTATGGTTACTAGGGGGTAAGGAGGGGGAAGGATAAATTGGAGATTGGGATTGACATATTACACACTACTATATATAAAATAGATAACTGATAAGGACCTACTGTAGCACAGGGAATTTGACTCAATGCTCTGCAATGGCCTATATGGGAAAAGAATCTAAAAAAGAGTGGATATATGTATATGTATAACTAATTCACTTTGCTGTACTCCTGAAACTAACACAACATTGTAAATCAACTATGTTCCAATAAAAATTTAAAAAGAAAAGGATTGCAGGCAACCATCAGAAGCGAACACAGAGTCTCCCTCAGAACCTCTGGAAAGAACCACCCCTGACAACACCTTGATTTCAGACTTCTGGCCTCCAGAGCTATGAGAGAATAAATTTCTATTGTTTTAAGCCACTAAGTTTGCAGTCATTTATTATGGCAGCCCTAGGAAACTAATACAGATAGCTATAACCTATTGTTCATTTAGAGCTTACTGTGCCAGGTGAAGTTGGACCACAGGAAATGGTCAATATCTGACCATTCAACCTAATAGTTTATATATCTAGCTTATTTAATTTTCTCTGCCACACACACACAAAACACTTTCTTGGATACATTTGTAAGAACCACTTGAAGTATCATTATCCTTATTTTACACAGAATTTGAGGTTCAGAGAGGCTAAGCAATTCACTCATGATCTCACAGTCAATAAATTACAGAAGTGGAAAACAAACTCAATATTGTCAGTCTAAAACCCATGTAGTCTAGTTCAGTGCTTCTCAAATGTCAATGTGTCAAAAATTACCTTAAGGTTCTTATTAAAATGTAGACCATGATTGAGTGGGCCTGGGGTGGGGCCTGAAATTCTGCATTTCTAAGACGGTCCCTGATAATATGTCAGCACTGCTCATGATTGGATCACATTTTGAGTACTGAGGGCAAGCATCCTGCCTTCCTTGACACTTGAAGGCAGGATAGATTACCTGATAATGTGATTTCTTTCGGAGTAATAATTATGAGTTCCTATCATACCCAGGTGGAGTCATAGTGCAGATGGTTGAAAATATGGGGCTGGACTATTTTGGAGAAATGAGTGTTGGACGCATAGCTGTGGAGTCATCAGCAAAGTAGATGGTGGAAAATGTGAATGGATATGTATAGCTAATTCACTTTGTTTCACAGCAGAAACTGACACACCATTGTAAAGCAACTATACTCCAATAAAGATGTTTAAAAAAAACACGTGAATGGATGAGCTGAAAAACAATTTATTTGGTTTAAAATTTTTTTCATAGTTCATACCTTTTTGAAGGAATTGATTAAACAAGGAAGGAGAAACCTAGGTATTCTCTGCATAATAATTTAAAAATATTTTCTATTCATAATGTATATTCTCAAAGCATCACTTTAAAATGTCTTAACTGGATAGGTTTAAGTGCTGTAAATTAATGCTGCCTCATGGTGAATTCATGGGGACTCACATGCCTAATCAATGAAATTCTTAGGACCAGAAGTTTAAGTGGATGCTTTAGTAGTACTTCTCTCACAAGGGTTTTGGTTTAATGGAGCCACTGAAGGAACTGGGAAAAAGCTACGGTTACTCTCATTTTCTATGGCCAAGAATGAATCTGAGCTCAGAAGTGTCCAGATATGTGGGATGTCGCTAAGGTGCAGAAGCAATGTCACAGACGAAGAAACGAGAAAGTGGAGGGGGAAAATATCTTTAAGTCTTTAAAGAAATTTTTTCTTGAACACTTGCATAGAATTCTGGGATTAGTCTGTCTTTGTGAATCAGTAATGAAATTCACATTACTTTCAAATCTACTATAAAGGATTTCTTTATTTCATTTGCTATATATATATATATATATATATTTTTTTTTTTTTGGCAGTACGTGGGCCTCTCACTGTTGTGGCCTCTCCCATCACGGAGCACAGGCTCTGGACGTGCAGGCCCAGCAGCCATGGCTCACGGGCCCAGCTGCTCCGCGGCATGTGGGATCCTCCCGGAACGGGGCACGAACCCGTATCCCCTGCATCGGCAGGCGGACTCTCAACCACTGAGCCACCAGGGAAGCCCTGCTATATTTTTTTTATACAGCAGTTTCTTATTAGTTATCTATTTTATATATATTTCATTTGCAATATTTTAAGAGCTAATTTGTAACATCTGCCTAAGTAAACAGAACTTACTTGAAAAGTAGAGAAGCAAAACCATGTGTCTGAAAAATTGAACACAAGTACTTGAGAGATTAACTAAATCAAACCCAGATGGATATGTGGCCCTGTAGAATCTCAGGAGTTTTCTTCCACACTGTTTGACAAAGGCCACACTATTAAAGTCAAGTAGACTCTTCAAGGCCAAGGAATCCCTAGCATTGAATATATGATTAAGAAAATAACAGACGGTTTCCATTGCATTAGCTAAAGACACGTAGAGACATTTTCTCTGAATCCCATGGCTCAGAGGTTTCTTAGAAGAAACTAGCCATAGTATCTTGGCTTCTGGCTGACTTAGAATACTGTTATTTTAGAAAGGCCTAAATTGTTCACTTGTGAGTAGTTTTTCTTGGAGATCTCATGCAAGTATCAAACATTTGAGCTCTTTTCAGATCCTGAAATCCACTACCACCAATTATGACTTGATAGAATTATCTTTAAGTAACATGTATTTACAACCACAGATGTTTTTATAGAATATATATGTATATTTTGTTCAATAAATCAGAAGGGGAAACAAATGTGGGGAACCAAGATAAGAATGACTTCTTCATAACATATTCTAGGCGAAATCCTTCAAGGTGATTTAATAGTTCAATTCAAAGGGATCTTGATAGTAGCTAATTAAGATTGATCAAATAATGAAGGTCACTGATCTCCATCTTAGTGTGCTATATTGTAATTATTCAATGATAAAATAAGTTATTGTCGGGAATTGTGATCTATTCAGTAAGTAGATTTGAATACTTAAGCCAGTGATTCTTCTACACATGTAAGGCGAAGCAAGATGCCCAGATTGAAATGAAGATTTCTGTAATAGAACAAATCTGACTCCATATTGGATCTGTTTCTTTTACTTTAACCTTTGTATTCTATTGCTTTTGCTACAAGTAAATCACTAAAAGAACATTGCCTTCAGCCTGATATATACAGGATAGCCCACTCTCCAGGCTCTGATCTTTAAAGGTATAATACTTTTCCATTCATACAGAGATTAAAAGTTGCAGAACAGAGTATAACATTTAACTTGTTGGAGGTTTATAGGAACATGGTGACCAGACCTACATGGACAGCTGTAAGGCCAAAGGATTCTGGCACCAGAAGTTTGCAACCACCAACCACACCTCCTCCCCTTTCAGTATAAAAGAAGCCTGAATTCTAACTCCTGTAAGATGGTTCTTTGGGACACTAGTCCACCATCTTCTCAGTCTGCCGGCTTTCCAAATAAAGTCACTATTCCTTGCCCCAACAACTCATCTCTTGATTTATTGGCCTGTTGTGCAGCCAGCTATATGAGCTTGGACTTGGTAATATTTCTGTATTATTATTTTTTTTTCTTTAATTAAAGTATGTTCTTATTCTGTAATTTAAGAATTCCAATCAAGGAAAAAAGGTCAAGTAAGTTTATAATGACTCTAGCAGTTGCATTTTGAAGGAATAGATCAAGAGTTTTTCTACATGATGGTCTATCTAGAGGTTACAATGATTTATTGACTATCCCGAACTCAAAATATATTCCACAATAACGTTTCTTTCTGTTATAAGGACCATGCTAAGCATAGTCTCCTGATAAGAACCTTCTGATGATTGTTTTAAAACCTATTACACCCTTAAAATTGAGTAAGCATAAAGCGTTCTACACTAAGACATTTTCTTGGCTTTCTTTTATAACTCCATGAAAAATCAAACTAGTTTCCACTTTGGCTAAATACTTCACCATTTGTGGTTGGAAGATGCCAAACATCATTTTAGTTCTTTTCATTTAGGGATTAAAAGATAAATTGACCCTCTGTGAATGCACTTATATACACAGTGCATGACCCTCTGAAATATACACTTATTTCAATCTTGCAAGTTGACATGCTAACTAAGGGGGATAAGAAGATGACCAAGATCCTGATAATTAGTCTTGATTAGAGTCTTCACACCTACTTTATCCCACCTATTCACTCCTCCACTTAGCTATGAGGAGTTGGCCCTGTGCATTGTGCATACCACACTGAATAGAAATCGTATACTATATGGCTGTTTCCCAGAGCACAATAAAAGCTCAGGATAAGAACCGTATAGTGGCAAATACAGAGATATATAGCTCAGATCCTTCAAGAAAGGACTCACTGCAGTTAGCTCCTTCAAGATCTAGCTCAGCATTTAAGTCAAGGTCACCCTTTTCTTGGGGCAGCTTCTAGCCACTGACTGAGCAAAACAGAGTGGCTGAGCTCTCTCCTTGGGCAGCCCTTAGCTTATGACCATATTAGGAGGTAGTAAAAGGGTCCAGCCATTCTCAGGACTCCTCTCACAGGTAATCTTTGCTTTGGAGCTCAGACCTCCCATTGGGCTGGCAGATTTGTCATATCTGCATTGTGGTTTGATGTTCATCCTACTTAATTCTGTTTTCATTCCTTGTCTTTCACAATGGTTCCATCTCATAAACTTTTGTACTCCCCAGTCAAGCTCACATCTCTTTTCTGAAGAATCCAACCCATGACCCTTGGTGCCAGAGGTGGTCCAAGAAAGCAGATAGTGGGGTGGGATGTAGGAGCCAGGTCACTCACTCCTTTGCTGTAATGAGGAACAATGTGGCAGGCTAATTGACAAGACTTTCCAAGGTAGAGCTAGGATGTGCCTGGGGAGGGAAATGCAGTAGTCTATGATTCAGGCATTTGAAATGTATGTGGAAAATGAGAAATACAATGATAGTGGAATTGGCTGGTTGTTTTTAAATTACATTGAAACTCTATACATTGATATTGAAAATCTGAGAGCAATTTTCAAATTGAAAACTAAGTGTAAAAGCCAGAGGGTCTCTTTGGCAGCTTTCAAGGAGGTCCTCATCTCATACAATTGGCTCACAGAAATAAACTGAAGATCATGCCCAGGATTTGGTTTTCAGACTGGCTAAACTTCAGAGATGGTTGAAAGCTCAACCAAGGTAGTCATGAGTCTGTCTGGGGAAATCTGAGTCCCTGACACAGGAGATGAGGGTGTCAAGATGGATGCCTTGATAGATTTTGACTCCTCAGCCTACTCTGAACCTTATAAATGTAGAGCAGTGTCTTCCCCTATTTGTTATGAGCTGGCACACAAGAGTATTGACTGAGTGTTAGAATGGTCTGCTTAAAGGGTGGCTGAGGTGCCAGCTCACAGGCCATACTGTGGCCCTACTTCTCCTTCACCCTCACCCTATCATTATAATTACATCATTTTCTTTGGCTAAAATAATAACTTTTTGTTTTACAAGTTATGACTGTCAGTATTGTTTTCTAGAGAGCCAAGTAATGTAATATGATTATATATTTTCTTTCATAATCTATTGTTTTTTTCTGGAGTTACTACCTAGCTCTTTACACACACACACACACACACACACACACACACACACACACACCACCATGGTGAGTATGCACTGTAAAGCTTACCCCAGTCTTTCCCCGGAGACCTACAACCATTTACTTGAGTAACAGTATAAGGGGAAAAGGGAATAACCAGACATTGTGAGGTCTTGTTGGACATAGAGTCCAAGTCAACAGAGACACAAAACATCATCATAGGCTCTCCCTGTTAGAGAAAGGGCACATGGGAGGAATTCAGGTTATAGATGAAGTTCTGACCAAAGTCTGGCTTATAGTGAGGGTCCATAGACCCACCAAGTGGTCATTTCTTTGGTCTCCAAGTGCATAATTGGGACTGACATACTTGGCAACTAGAGTAACCCCCACATTGGGTCCTTGGCCTCGTTCTTCATTTAGCAGGAGGGAGTGCCAAGAGCTAGTGATGCGTCTGCATAGCATTTCCACTGCTCCATTTTCAAACCTTCAACCCATAGCCCTATATGTTACTGTTCTTCCTTGCCCTCTGTGATACCAAATACTTGCAAGTCCTTTTGAGCCTCTCAGAGCTTTGGCTTGTTTTTAATAAGATGCCCTTTTGTAGTCACTTTAAACTGTGGCTAAATCAGTCACCATTCTTTGATTTAATTTATGTCTTCCAAAAATTTGTTTAACTCCCTCATCTGCAGTATCTCCCAGTGCAATCCATTTCATTTGTGTTTGCTTTTGAATTTCTTCAACTTTAAAATCCACTTATTATCATTTTAGCAGTCTTGGAGAGAAAAGAAATTCCCAATCTCTAATATTTAACTCAGCATCCTGCTTTTTTTGCATATGTAGAGCAATTACCTCTCTCAGCTTCATCAATTCAAATTTGTATTCTTATGCTTCATGCTACTGGACTGTTCTTGGAATCCATGCCACTTAGAAGGCTGAGGTGTTTGTGATTAAGAAATAATTGTTTAAAATTAAGAAATAGTATAATACTGCTGTGTGTTCTATTTGCATATTCATTTTAATTTAATTTTTTAATTTAATTTTTTTAATTAACAAAAAATAAAGTTGGAGAGTTAAGGTGTGGTTGGAATATAAAGGTCTTCACAGTTGAATTGGACCTTGAAAGACAAGTAATAAACAACAGCTAATAACTAATAAGGACCTGCTGTCCTTAGAACAGGGAACTCTACTCAATACTCTGTAATGGGCTGCATGGGAAAGGAATCTAAAAAAGAGTGGATATATGTATATGTATAACTGATTCACTTTGCTGTACACCTGAAACTAACACAACATTGTAAATCAACTAGACTCCAATAAAATTTTTTTAAAAATAAAGTAAATAAAATAAAAGAGAGGCAAGGATAAAAAAAACAAAAAAACAGCTAACAGTCATTGAGAGCTTACTATGTGCCAGACACTGTGCTAAGTGCTTGCTATTCACTGTGAAAGAGGAACTAATATTAACTGCATTTTACAGATGACTATTACAGAGACTGAGGCTCAGAGAGATTATGTGCTTTGCCTAAGACTACACAGCTAATAGATGATGGGGGTGGACTAAGGCAAATGGTCTGGCTCCAAAGCCAGTGATTTTGATTATCATACTGTGCTGCCTTCTGGGGGAAACCTAGGTGTCCTGGAGTTTGGGAAGCTCTGTTGTATTCCTCCGTAAATCATTCATTGCAGGTGTCACTGGGTGTTAATTATTTGTATACTAGTCTTCCTCTTCCACTAGGCTTGTGAGCTCCTTTGAGGTTATACACACACACATCTCAATCTTTTTTTGTTCACTTCAGTGCAATACACACCCTAGAATAAGTGTTCAGAAAAACGCATGCTAAATGAACATTGGCTCTTGATTTCAAACATTAGGAACAAGAACTATTTGAAACAAAATATAGTTTTGTACGATGGGAAATAAAGGGACTTCTAACTTTATTTCAGTACTTATGGGAAAAGGAACAGGAGAACTTTACTCTGAGCTTGTGGAGAAATTTATTCTTAACTTAGGGTATTCTTAACTGGCACCTTTAAACAAATCATCAAAGTCTGGCTGAGTATCAAGAGAGTCTTGCTATAACTAGCCATGAACTATGACCAAAAGACAGCTCTATATTTAAAAACTGTGGTGGTTGATGGGATGGGTAAAGGAGGAGAAAATGGAGGAAGTGAAGTTTACAGTTTTGTAAATTACAGGCTGTGGCAGGACCAAGATGCCTCACCAATGGCAGCCGCAGGGCGAGTCTGTCAATGGACGGTTACTCACACTTGTATAATTAAGGTTGCATTTTGGTGTGATAAAAAGGCTTACTTTTTTTTTCTTCTTAAACATAATTTATTTAACCTATAACTTATGTAGCCCTTATTTTCAAATATTTTACGTGCTCTAAAAGTGCCTTTGGACGTTTCTTATTTTTTTTCCCCTGAAATTTACTGTTTAAATTGAACTGTCGTTGATTTACAATGTTGTTAATTTCTGGTATATAGCAGAGTGATTCAGATATATGTATAATATATAATATATATTATATATATATATTTAGAATATATTATATATATATATTCTTTTTCAGATTCTTTTCCATGATAGGATATTACAAGATATTGAATATAGTTCCCTGTGTGAGACAGTCGCTCCTTGTTGTTCATCTATTTTATATATAGTAGTGTGTATTTGCTAATCCCAAACTCCTAATTTATCCCTCCTCTAAAAAGCCTTACATTTTGGTTTGCATTTCCTTTATTAACAGTTATGCTAACAAACAATTTATTCCAAAGGGCAACCGCCAAGACAAGGCCCTATCATGGGACTACAATGACCCAACTCTAAAGATGGGGAAAAACAAACAAAAAACACAGCTGAAGATCTAAAACTTCTCAGAAGAGAGAAACGGAGAGTTAAACACTGAGATATAAGACCTTCTACCTTTACCTTTGCCATTTGGAATTAGTTACTTGTCAATAGCAAAATTTAGGGGAGACATCAAGAAATCCTCTCTGATACTTTGAACATTGGACCCAAAATAAAGTATAAGGCTGCCCACTCCAGGACAACCTAGTTGTCTCTTAGGGAGTTTGGCAATACATGGATTTTTCTAAGATGTATGTTCCTGACCCACAAAAGAAAAGCTGGGTAGTAGATCTTCATTAGGTTATTGACTAAAGTAAGTTAAGTGAACAAATATATGTATGTATATATGTATATATACATGTGTGTGTGTGTGTGTGTGTGTGTGTTCATCAAGGAACATGGCTTAGTGGAGATATATATGTATATCTTTCATTTGGGACCATGACCATCGATTGGTCAGTCTCTTGGAACTCTGGTAGCCTCTGGTGAGCAGCAGTTAGGCCTATAAGAACTTCTCTGTAATTTCCTTGATAGTAGGGCCTATATATTACCACTGACCTAAGTCTATTGGTCAAACACAATTCTTAGTTTCTTTCTGGAAGGTAACAGTAGCCACTGAAGAAGTTGAGGTAGATGAAGTGTAGTTACTCCTCAACCTTGCTACTGAGTCATAATGAAAGCAAGTCTCAAACCAAATCCCACCACATCTACAGACATTTATTAGCCAAACACTGATTAGCAAGGAAATTCAAAACTATTTAAGCTGTTCTGTAAGTTTAAAAAATTCCCAGATTGCTGTCATCTTAGGTGCTCTGAAAACTACCTTGCCTGCTTAGAGGCTGACACAGCTCCAGAGTCGGGAATCTTTTACAGAAGCGCTCACGACAAACAGCTAGACACAGGACTCTTTAGGGAGCAAAGCTCGAGCTCCACCTCTAGGGGTAAAGGCTAAGCCTTCATTTGCTTCTTACACCCCATTTATGCAAGAGTCGAGGAAGTATTAGTAACCAATACTAGTTGGTTAGTATTAGTAACCAATACCAATATTAGTAACCAATTCATGTGTCGAGAATACTTTAAATTTCACCAAGGATCTCTGATATCCAACACTGAATATTCATCATGCCAATCAGCACTTAAAACCAGAGATTTGTTTCTGACACTTAGTAGGCTGATAAGTAGGGTGTAGATTGTTGATCTCAAGATACAGAAAACAGAATGGACTGTCGTGGCCCCCTCTGGAATGTGGGCTGGACATCCCTGAGCTGATATATTACTAAGATGCTGCAGCTTAACCTAAGAATATTTTAAAGTATATGACAGACCATTTGTGCTTGTTCATCAAGCACAGCACCTGGCCTAGAGGAACCACTCGAAGTTTGCTGAATAGGAGAGTTTGAAGAGCTTGTAAGTTGGAATATGGGTATGTCAACTGGGTTACTTATTCATAAGCAGTTAGGGTGTTCAGATTATTGCAACTCACAGGATTTATTTTTATTTTCCAGTTCTCTTAGGGCACTCTGGAGAAAACCCTTAGTTGGCTTCAGACCCCTGATGGGAACTTGATAAAATTTTGTCACGATTCCAATGGGGAGACCTCAGGAGATCATTTTTTGTTTTTTAGTTTACTTTTGGCTGTGTTGGGTCTTCGTTGCTCTGTGCGGGCTTCCTCTAGTTGTGGCGAGTGGGGGCTACTCTTCGTTGCGGTGCACAGGCTTCTCATTGAGGTGGCTTCTTTTGTTGTGGAGCACAGGCTCTAGGCGCACGGGCTTCAGTAGTTGTGGCATGTGGGCTCAGTAGTTGTGGCTCGTGGGCTCTAGAACACAGGCTCAGTAGTTGTGGTGCACGGGCTTAGTTGCTCTGTGGTATGTGGGATCTTCCCGGACCGGGGCTCGAACCCGTGTCCCCTGCATTGGCAGGCGGATTCTTAACCACTGCGCCAACAGGGAAGTCCCAGGAGGTCATTTATTAATAGACTTTGTGGACTATTACTTTGAAGGGATGGTTAAAATTGTATATTTTAATAATTGCTCATATATCTGTAGGTAATATGTTTAATTGTTTATGAAAGGGTGAGACTTTTTTTTTTTTTTGGCTGGGGCAGTATCCACCCACCCCCAAGAAATGGGCCAAACCATCCCTATGTCACTGTCTTCCTCTGACTTGCTTTGGGAATCCAAAGGTAGGAGCCGTAAAGCTAATGATGGTCCAAGTGCACTGTAGACAACCGCACATGCCCTTTTCTGAATGATATTAGGTGAAACCACTAAGGAGGAGGCACCCCAAAGTTCCCACCACAACCTTAAGCTGATCCGTAGAAGTTACACAGAGGACTCTGTCAGCAACAGAAAAGTGAAGTTCTCAAGGTGTAGTTCAGAGTAATGGAAAAGTAGAAAGCTGCTTAGATACTCTTGTGAAACTAACTTCATTTAAAATTGCTTTCAAAAAATCCACAAAGTCATAAGCTATTTGCAGTCACCTCTTATTTCCAAACTCCCTTTAGGTTGAAAACCTCACTCTCAGGAAGGACAGTAATGTCTCTTTAATCAAATAGGCTGTCCTGGGCTTGCCTGGTGGCGCAGTGGTTGAGAATCTGCTTGCGGATCCAGGGGACGCGGGTTCGCGCGTTCGCGCGTTCGTGCCCCGGTCCAGGAGGATCACACATGCCGTGGAGTGGCCGCTTGAGCCTGCACGTCCGGAGCCTGTGCTCCGCAATGGGAGAGGCAAAAAAATAGGCTGTCCTGATAAGCATCAATTTCATTTACCTCCTCCTCACTATGGAACACATATTTTTCTTCCCACACCCCTGTCCCTGGAGAAAAATCTGTGACTGCACCTGTACTGATATGTAGCAGGTGTTCCCAACTAACGAATGTTTGGTTTACCAGCTTGGAAGGTCCCCTTGTTTTTCGCCCCCTCACTGAAGAGAAAACAAGCATCTCTGCACTTGTGCTTTGATCTCGTGCAGTCTGTGGCTTACTGGCATACCCTATGTGCTTGCTCAATGTCCTTAGTTTGCCAACAAAACACCCACAGTCTCAATGGCATTTTCAACCCCTTGTATCGTATCCTGATGTCTATTTATATTGACATCCACACATTTTCGTTTCACCACTGGCACAGAAATGACATTTTTGTGCCTAATTATTACTGTGATAATGTAGTGTAATCTCTCTCCAGATAAACCCCCTTACTGCCAGCCACAGCTCAAAACTTTCCTTTATGAAAGATTTTTCTGATAATTATCTTTGGCTTCTAAGAAACCATCTACTTAATACTGTGTGATTCCAGGAGCTTCTGAAGAGCAGGGGGCCAACCATTGCTCTTTAAAGCTCAATGTTTGTACCAGCCATTATATGGTGTGAGTTATTAATCATGGGACAAACACACTATTGCTGGTTTATTTCGGGATCATATATACTACCATAGAATGTAGAATAAAAGCAAATCTACAATGATTTTTAAAACATTGATTTGCCTCTGCTCTTAGGTAGGAGCTTAGGATATGGGTCTGGGAGACAAGCACAGAGGGCTATAGTAGAGTAAAACCCCATGATGCACAGGACAATGCGAATCTGCGTGTAATCCAAGTAGCTCCTGTCTTCTGTCCACGGCCAATTTCCAAATGCAAGTAGGTTCCTATTCTTACGTTCTGGGAAGTAGGCTGAGACTATGTGTGGCGGGGGGCATGAAGTTTAATGGGGAAATGGCAAGCAATCCTGCCTGGGCAGCAGGAAAATAGAGTGTAGGTCTACAGTATTCCATTGGTTCAGTCTGTCAAATGGAAGATGGTTGGGTTGACAGAACACCTTTCAACAGAGCGCTGATTCCTGGAGTCACTCTCACTGTCCTGGAAGTCCCAGCCTACATGAGACCCAGAATCACCCCCATTGATATTTGGCTAGTGAGGGGATGGGGACAGGAAGAACTCCCACCAAATGGCTCCAAAATGCAGCAGGGATCTGGATGGATTTAGATGACACTAAGAATTCCCTAGGATAACTCCTGGCTGGCAGGCTAGGTAATTTTTATTAAGCTTGCACTAATGTAACTCCACAGCCTATAGTAAGTCTTTTTGGACCCCACTTGTCATATTATGGTGGGATTCTACCATAGCTCCCTACTTTCTATTAAAATGTGATTGAGGTTTCCTTAGCACCATGGGACTTAGATATGTGTATTCTAACATTAGTTCTTCAGTTCATAAATATTCTCCCTACTCCTGAAATATATTCTATCAAATAAGGTTAAGATCATGCTTTTGGGGCAGCTTTGCAAAACAAAGGCAAACCATATTTCAGACTCTGGCACTGGGATATATATCAATAACATGTGGGCATGCACGCACACACACGCATGTGTATTCATATATTTAAACATGCTGTCATTTTTACAGATTGAAGGCAAAGGCATAGGTGCATTAAGTTTTATACTTAATATGCAGAACTGAGAAGCTAACACAGGATGCAAGTGAGAAGTAAACCTGCAAAGCATCAGGGCATCTGTTATGGATACCCTATCAGACTGATGCCCCACTTGCAATTAAATCTGAGCATCTTAATTTTTTCTTCCATTTTCCAAAGCAGAAGTTGGCAGCTGTTTCAGTATATAATGAGTGTAGGGCAGAAAATGCAGTGAAGTGGATCATTATTGTTTGGGGAAGAATCCCATAAGTGGTCTCCTCACTTACGTAAGTATGGTGTGAATAGGCTCCATTGTCCTGGTGGGCAGTATCACTATGAAAAGACATTCCTTGTTCTGGGAAGAGTCACTTAAGTGGCCTTACTGAGTCACTTAAGTGTAGGGTGAGCTGGATGTTATTCTGGGAGAGAAATGTAGCCAGAACTTTGATGTTGTAGTGTCTTTAAAAAGTTGTGAGGTCATCACTGCAGAAAAAGGTGGGAACTTCCTTGGCCAAGCTCTCCTGGGCCCATGTTGTATTCTGAGAAATGAGTCTGAGGATGAATGGAAAGAGTTTGACCACTAAGAGATCTTTGGAATCAGGAATCAAAGGGCACGAGACTCCTGTCATAGGCCAAGATGCTGGGGGTGGCCTTTTTTCCATAAAGAACTTCTATGGAAGGCCTTGACTTTGAACCAGCAGTTATGGCAGGAATAGAGAATAGTGCCTTCCCCAGTGAGCTCTAGCACTGCCATGGAGATGGCTTCTAGGGTGTGGGCATCTCTTCATCTTCTTGCTGTTGTCCCAGAGGACTCAACACAAGTGCTCTGAGATACGTCTCACCCAAGATCTCTCAGTCTTCAGTGCACTGCTTCTCTGGAGCCAGAGCCTGTAAAGCCTCAGCTTTGTGAAGCAATGGAGCAGTAAGAGGGCTTTGAGCAGACAGGTCCCAGCTAGTCTGATGGAAAGCCCCTGCACCGTAAGTAACACTGACCCACCCATAGGCTCCTTGACTGCTACAAGAATGAAGCACTTCCCCCAGCTCTGCCTTTTGGCCACGAGTCCCCAAGATGAGCTTCCACTCAGCAGTCAAGGCCCCTGTGCCACAGACTTCAACTTGACCCTTCTCCTCAAGCCATTTCTGTACACTGTGGGGTCTCTGAAGGCCTAATGAAGAGGTGTGCTGGAGGAGAAAAGATGGATCTCTGGACTTGCAATCATGAGGAAGCTCAGGGATTACACTCAAAGAATAGACTAGGACAAGCTCATGGGCTGAGGGTCACCCCAACTCCACATAAGGGGCAGAAGTAACATGCAGAGAAAGGTCATGGTTCCCTGCTATTAATGGAAAAAGAAAGAGACTAAAACATGCTAAGGTACACACACACACACACACACACACACACACACACACACACACACACACACACGTATATGTATCTATTTATGTATATATACTACTTCTGGTAACATAAATCTTAGGAAAGTAAGCAGTAAATACCCAAATGAAGTTAAGATTGAAATAAAGAAAAGACCAAAGAATAATTTCTTTTAGGAAGCAGACCCAGAGCTGAGTAAAGCAGCTATGAGATCTATGTCGACGGCAGAGAGAGATACCTTCTCACTGGCCAAGTCGGTGGGGTTTCCCTGAGTCATACTTGGCTTTGTCATTAGAAGAGGTCAGTTAAAGTTAGGGTAATGGAAAGTCTATGACCTTATTTTAACATTAGAGACTCGACCTCTAGGCAGAAAATGGTGATTCCTGTCTCTGTGATTTATTACCTAGAAGCCTCCGATTTCCTGGACATCTTTAAAAATTCTAATTTTTTTCAGCAATAACTATTATACACCACAATTTTGGATAACACATTTCTCTTGCAGAGGGTGGAATTAATCCTCTCAGTATTAAAATAAAGCTATTTGTTTTTTGTGTCCCCTGCCCCAAGTAGCAGTGATTCAGGTTATTTCTGAATTGCATAACAATGTAATAATTGGGACTTCCCTGGTGGTACAGTGGTTAAGAATCTGCCTGCCAATGCAGGGGACATGGGTTCGATCCCTGGTCTGGGAGGATCCCACATGCCGCGGAGCAGCTAAGCCCATGCACCACAATTACTGAGCCTGTGCTCTAGAGCCAGCGAGCCACAACTACTGAGTCAGTGAGCCACAGCTACTGAGCCCGCATGACACAACTACTGAAGCCCACATGCCTAGAGCCCGTGCTCTGCAACAAGAGAAGTCACCACAATGAGAAGCCCACTCACTGCAATGAAGACCCAGCGCAGCCAAAAATAAATAAATTTATTTAAAAAAAAAAAAAGAATCTGCCTGCCGATGCAGGGGACACGGGTTCGATCCCTGGTCTGGGAAGATCCCACATGCCGCGGAGCAACTAAGCCCGTGTGCCACAACTACTGAGCCTGTGCTCTAGAGCCTGTGAGCCACAGCTACTGAGCCTGAGTGCCACAATTACTGAAGCCCGCGTGCAGCAACAAAGACCCAATGCAGCCAATAAATAAATGTGCACAATTTTAAAAATGTAATAATTATTTTATCCTGTATGTTTTTCTTTTTGCAAAGTTGTATGTATTATTGTTATTTTGTTTTTATAGCTACCATTCACTCATAACTATTAATTAAATATTACTATGTGCAGCTATGTCTAATCCTCACCACAATATGGAAAAGTGGGGATTATTCTTCCCATTTCACAGAAGAGAAAAAACACTGAAGATCAGAGAGCTTACATAACCTTCCCAAAGTCAGACAGCTAATAAAAAACCAGGCACTTTCTGCTAAACCAGGACAAATCTTGAAAACTTTTTCTCGTTTTTTTCTGTTAATCTATCAAAAAAAATTTTGTTTTGTTTTGTTTTGTTTTGTTTGCGGTACGCAGGCCTCTCAGTGTTGTGGCCTCTCCCGCTGTGGAGCACAGGCTCCGGACACGCAGGCTCAGCAGCCATGGCTCACGGGCCCAGCCGCTCCGCGGCATGTGGGATCTTCCCGGACCGGGGCACGAACCCGTGTCCCCCACATCGGCAGGCGGACTCCCAACCACTGTGCCACCAGGGAAGCCCTGTCAAAAATTTTTGTTGTTACTCTATATTGGTTATTACTGCTGGCATCAGCTGTTCAGCTGGTCAATATCTAATTTCCTTCTATTTATTTCATAAGCAGGGAAACTTTGATACTCAAGTACTTCACCATCCCCCTTACTCTAGGAAAGTTCCAGCGAAAGCAAACTCAACCTTCAGTGGGAGAGAGACCTGGGAAGACTTGATCAAAGGACTTTGGAAAACTAAGAAGTTTTGGAATCAAATCTTCCTAGTAAATATTCACTATCATCTTTGAAATAAATTCAAACAGAACTTATCACTAGGATACCAGCTAGTTCTACTGCCAAGTGCCATTCCAGAATGTATTTTGAAGTCAAATATAAATAATTTTAAACTTGCCGTTTAAGGTTACCCGTAGATCTACTCCATTTAACACAATAATCATGACGGCCATAATTAGGTCAATGTGCACAGCTCCTTGTAACTCATTGGTTTGCTGGAAAGATAGGCAAGAGGTTATTTAGTTATTTAGTTATTTTGGCTTGGTTTCGATTACTGGAGACTCAGAACTCAGTAAATACATCTATAAATGGGTTCAAATCTTTGTGGAGGCAGAAACAAGACTTGATTGGCCATAGGGTCATAACTGGAGGAAAGTATCATGACATGAAGGGTAGCAGAATACACCATCCCCAAATATGACACTTTGGCCTAAGGATTATTTTGAGCTGAAGGCAATTGAGAAGCAGATACAAGAAAAGTTCTCTGCCCTCCCTCTACTTGCCTAAAAGCAGGACATAAATTTGTAAGAGGGTACCCCCTTTCCTCTCTATCAGGAAACACAGAGGTTAATCACCAGAGATAACTCTAGACTCTTATCAGCCCAGCACCAGAGGAATCTACACAACAACCTTTACTAACTAGCTTTTATCTTCCTTTAGTTCCCCTATGTATTTACCTTCCCACAATTTGCTGCCCTAAATACAAAGTCTTTTTCCATTGTCTTGCCACTTCTCTAAAAATTTATTTTTCTTTTTTGAGATGATATATAAGCCCAAGTTCTAACCACCCCTTCGAGTTACTCCTTGCTAAGTATTCCTGTGTGTAAGTGAGATGCATGTGTTAATAAACCTCTGTTTGTTTTTCTCTTGTTAATCTGCCTTTTGTCTATCTAATTTACAGGGCCCCAGGCAGAGAACCTAAGAGGCAATAGAGAAAAAGTTTTTTCTTCCCCAAAGGCCATGAATGTCACCTGGCATGTGTGCAAAAGCAGAAAAAAGCTTTTGACCTCCTTTGGCTGTGTTTTCATAATAAGACTTGAGTCTGACTCTGGTTGAGAAAAAGGTGCTCCAAAGTAAAAGCAGTTTTAATAAATTGATAGTTTTTGGGGCCAGAAGGATATTCTTTCCAAAGCACGTGGTTATCAGCCCCCTTCCAGATTCAAGATGGATAACTTGTCAGGGCATTCACATATTAACTTAAAATATTCATCAAGATATTCATGTTTATGCCAAGCCAAAATATAAAAAAGCCTTTCTTGCCATGTATTATTTGTAAAATAATCAGACCTTTGGGATGTAAGACCCCACTTATTCTGGCTCCCATCTTCCATTCAAGTTATGTTTGGGTAGTAGTATATGCATATGTGACACCGACATTCTACTAATTATTATACTATTATCCCAATTTGCAACTATACGGATCTAAGAGAACTAAACGAAAGAGAAGCTAGTGGCATTCAGTGCAGTTTGGCTGGAAACCATATGAACTCTTGGTGGGTGAGATCATCCAAGCCTGACAATAACTGTGTGTTATTTATGTTTGCATTTCTAGCATTTATCACAGTGAGACAGGAAGGGAGCAGGGCACAACCTTTAAAAGAATGACATAGCCATTGAGGACACAGCATAAACAGGTCAGAACCAACTAGGTCCAAGATGATGGACAGGTCGACTTCCACTAGACCTTGAGCTTCATTATACGCTCATTGTATTACATTAGCATAGGCTAAATGATACATCCTCAGGCGCCATGACAGTTCTGAGGTTGACCATAAAAGGTCAAAAAGTGGGTGGTGACCCAATTCCTGGAAATCTTCACCCCTTCCCCAATATAGTTGGAATAATCCTTACTATTATTTCATTAGGCAATGAAATCACCAACCCATAAAAACTACCTACCTCATATTTCGGGGCTGCTCTCACTTTCTGAGACGGACCACATTCTGTCTATGGAATGTGTACCTCTCTAAATAAACCTGCTCTCACTTTACTATGGCTTGCTCTTGAATTCTTTCCTGCGTGAAGCCAAGGACCCACGCTTGGCGGCCCGTCCCAGGGATTCGCCTGAGACCTGGGACGTGACCATCCTCTTGCACCCCCTGTTTTCCTGCAGCAACAGGATCTAAAATACAGTAGTCATTCACCAATGTTGTTAAATATTAAGATACTGATAGCAGCAGTGGTATGGATGCCTTCCTTCTCTTAGAGGGGCTCCCGTGCTAACATCTGCACATCTGGCCCATTCAGGCAAACAAGGATCTCATCTGTGGGATTATCCTGAGAGCTTTCCCTGGTTGCCCTGGATATATCTGGGTTTGCTCCGCAAAACCTACATTCGCCTCTGTAGATTCCTCTCAACTTTTTCTCTTTCTTCCTCTCTTCCCTTTTCTTTATCTGGTTAAAATTTTGAGAACTTGTTTAGATACTTGTGCCTGGGGCCAAATAAGACTATTTCCCCTGTGAAGGAGTTTAACTTCACCTTTGAGATTTGTGAGGGGGGAGGGCCATTCAGGCTTTGGGCCCATGACCACAGGGGTCATCTCACCTCATTGTCTAGGAAATTCTCTTTCCCTGGAGAGTCAGAGCCCGAAGTCTTCACCATTGTCTTTGAGGATTAAGTCGGGGGTGGGGTGGGGGGATTTAGATGTCAACTCTTTGTCTTTCTGCCAAAGACAAGTCACTGGATACTTCTTGATATGTAATCAACACACTGGTCATCATAGAGTCAAGGAAAGAGGGTCTGCTATTTATTCCCAAGGGCCCTTCACTTTTGGCTTTTGATACAGGACTGTTGGGGACCGTTGCTCCTTCACCTCCTTCGGTTCTTTGCTTAAATGCTGTCTACTCAGTGAGGCCCTCCTGGAATATGCTATTTAATGTCACCACCTCCCCTCCCCAAAATCCCCATCCACCTTTGTTTTGTCCATAGTATCCATCATCATCTGATCTGCTATAAATGTCATTTACTTCTTTATTGTTTCTCTTTCCATGAGAGAGTATAAATTCCATAAAGGCAGGGATTTGGGGTCACTTGTTCACCCTTGTGGTCACAGTGACTAAAACAGTAGCTGGTTCAACACTATTTGTGGATGGAAGGAAAGAAGGAAGGAAGGAAGGAAGGAAGGAAGGAAAGGAGGGAGGGAGGGAGGAGCTAGGAGTTGGAGAATGGCAGTTCAGGGCAGGGAGCTGATAGCTTCAGAAAAGCATTAATGGGAGGCGGGATTGTTGTTTTGGGCTTCTCTGAAGGTCTGAGTCTATGTTTAGAGAGACATTAATAGACATGTGGATAAGAACCTAGGAGTTTTTAAGACAAATCAGATGACCAGATCATAAAAAGGGCCACAGAAACTGCTATTATACATACATACTCAAACACACACGATATATGATATATATTTGTGTAATATATATATTACACATTGATATATATTTATGTAAAGAGCTTTATTTACTAGAACATGATGTTGATGAGGTCATGACTGCAGGCTCAATCTTCAGATAGACCAATTACACTGATCTTTTCTAAATGTGTTTACCCCTATGTCCAGCCATTGCTTCAAAAATGCTTTTAATTAATTGTTTAACACAGAGGTGATGGGGCAAATGTGTGAGTGTGGGACCATAGGTGGATGGGTGCAAATCCATTACTGCTCCTGGAAAAGCAGCTCAAAATTCCTGATCCACTGATCCTGGATGAAAAGATCAGTAGAACTTTACTACCAAAGGCTAGTATGCAATTCCCAACTATCTTTCCAGATTTAAAAATACAACTTGCTTTTCAAAACAGCTTGCTGAGTGCAGAAGTCAATTCAGAAGAAAATGACAAATATCTTTAACTTTCACATAAGGACAAAGCTTCTGATTATCAGTTCCTTTTCTTCTAATATTGAGAGGCAGATAGGCAAGCTTATAAAAATGATATCTTGGTAGGGCTAGCTCCTGTTTCACGCACTGTTGGCTAAAAGCTCACAACCTTGAGATACCCGCGGCTTATTTTTTCTTACTAATGTCATTCACTTAGTTATAAACTTTTTGGATAACTTACTCTTTGTAAGGTGTGGAACTCATCTTGCAAGATGCCAAAAATGAGTCAGACACAGACATTGCCTTTAAAGAACTTATGGACCAATAGGAGAGATAAGATAATAAAGTCTTGTCGACATCCTGCTGTTTTGCCACATTTACTATGTGATCAAAAGCAATAAGAATGACTTTGTCTTTGCTTTCTCTCTCAGCATGCACAAATATGCTGCTGGTTCTTTGAACAGAGAAAAACTGGGAGCATGCCTTGCAAACTACTTTGCTTCCCCAAACAAATTCATACACCTCTATACACCACACTCAGAAATCTAAAATCTTGCAGCAGCTGTGCTGTAGTCAAAGCTGTGAGGCTCACAAGAGATCATCCAAAAAGTCAGAATGAGGCATTGCAAGGAGGAATCCCAGCACTTAATCTCAGAGTTTTCTAAATTTAAGATAAACTTTAACACGCCTGATGTAAAGAGAAGTGGAAAGCTACGCCTGGAGCAAACTGATGCAAAATTCCTGCAGAATTTTTATTAGCTTATCAGCTGGGAGAGCCAGTGGTAGAAGACGTGAAAGGTGAGGCTGATTTCCTTTTTTAGAAGTCTCAGAAGTTACTCCGTTATGAGGGAACGGCTCTGCAGGTAGAAACAGAGTCCCCATTGGGGTTCTCCTGAGGGCCTTTGCAAGCATGATAGAGATATCTATTCCCCTTATTTTATTTTAAATTTTTAAGTTTTTATACAATTTTTAAAGGTCACTTTCCATTTATGGTCATTACAAAATATAAGCTATTCCCCATGTTGTATAATTCATCCCTGAGCCTACCTTACACCCAATAGTTTGTACCTCCCCTCCCCCTCCTCTGTATTGCCCCTCCCCGCCACCGGTAACCACTAGTTTGTTCTCTATGTCTCTGAGTCTCCTTCTTTTTTGTTATATTCATTAATTGCTGTAATTTTTTTAGATTCCACATATAAGTGACGTCATACAGTGTTTATCTTTCAGGGCATCCACTCTGCTAGCTCTGGCACCAACACACACACACACACACACACACACAGTGTGGAGAGAGGGCCTCAAGTTCTGTAAAATTTATCCAGAGTCCCAGGCCCCTCTGAACCTGGCAGTCCAGGCCCCTGTAAAGCAGGAGCGGGCAGCTTTCAGCTTAAACAGCCCTTGGGGAGCTTCCAGGGGGGCGGCAGCAAAGGCAGGAACTGGTTCCTGTGGGAAGGCAGCCGTCTCCTTTACACCTTTCCAGCCGGCTTTCACTTTCCAAGCTCTTGACCTTTTCTTGGCACGTGTTCTGAGTCCAAATGACCAGGGTATAAAGATAATTACTTTTCTCAGCTCTTCTGGAAAGAAAGCTCCCTTCCCATCATAACCCTTAATGTTTGCTCTTGATGTTTCCGCTGTAGCTGAGTATGGTAGGAGCTTTTGGGCATTGTTGTGGTGTCATTTGTTTAATTGAAATACTGTTTGGCCTTTCAAATGACCTGAAATTCCTACCAGAAAAATTGATATTGGTGTCTCGGAAGAAACGAATAAAGTGACCGTCAATATGATTGAGAAAAATAATTACTGACAGACATCCTGCCGGATGAGTCAGCTTGGCCGACTACAGTGTTCAGATTTTTCTGAATGTAAAAACCTTCCTTTTGCATGTATATGTATGTGCATATGTATGTGTAGACTCTCTCGAGTCTTTCCTCTTCGACCCAAGATGAACACATCCAACTGTTTTTCAGGTTCTTAAAACTAGTTCATTTCAACAGAATTTATTGTCAAAAACTGGAGATCAAGGAGGCTAAGGCATATTCATTCTTATTCCTTATGCCTGGTCTTCCTGTGTTCACTAAACACCACCTGGTGTTTCACACTCCACACGTCTTGTCCTGTGGCTTCCCTCTGCAAGAATACCTTTCCTGCCCCATGCACCAGCTGAATCCATATCCCTGTTCTGAAGTGCTCTGCAGACAGGAAACAGCCATCCTCCCCTTCCTGGGTGGTGGGCCCTATCAGCCTTATATAGGCTGGCAAGTAGATGGCACTTGGCCACTGTCGTCTTGTACACTCAGGAGAGCGCATTGTGAAAACCACACAACACAGAGGCACAACAATGCTCAATCCCTCCACCCCTCTAGAACTTTAGTCTTGCTTGGCCAAATCTATGTCCCCTGCTCAAAGGAAATGAAGGGGAAGTACTCTTATAATTCCCCACTGAGCATAGTCCAGGAGACATAAAAAGCATTCAATAAAAATATGTAGGGCTTCCCTGGTGGCGCAGTGGTTGCGAGTCCGCCTTCCGATGCGGGGGACGCGGGTTCGTGCCCCGGTCCGGGAAGATCCCACATGCCGCGGAGCGGCTGGGCCCGTGAGCCATGGCCGCTGAGCCTGCGCATCCGCAGCCTGTGCTCCGCAACAGGAGAGGCTATAGCAGTGAGAGGCCCACGTACCAGAAAAAAAAAAAAAAAATGTATTTAGTGCCAGGAGGTCACCATCAATAATTAACTTAGCTACTCTTGGGTGTTGCTAGCTTATCTTATGCCTGTCCTGACCAAGACACTAGTCAGTAGGAATGGAGGGCCAAGTCCATTTGGGTGTGAAGCTGGGTAATGAAAGATATGATCCTCGCTAAGACTTGACATCCCTAAGGAAAAAAATAATGTATATGATGTAAATATGCGAAATACAAATATTTTTTGTGGTACAATAACATAATAAAATATTTGTCATCTCAACCAATTCTAAGTGCACAGTTCAGTGGTATTAAGTATATTCACACTGCTGTGCAACCAATGTCCAGAACTTTTTCAGCTTGCAAAACTGACACTCTTACCCATTAAACTACAACTTCCGTTTCCCCCTTTCTCCAGCACATGGCAATCACCATTCTACTTTCTGTTTCTATTACTTGACTACTACTAGATACCTGGTATAGTAGAGTTAGATAATATTTGTCTTTTTTTTTTTTTTTCCGATACGCAGGCCCCTCACTGTTGTGGCCTCTCCCGTTGCGGAGCGCAGGCTCCGGACGCGCAGGCTCAGCGGCCATGGCTCACGGGCCCAGCCTCTCCGCGGCATGTGGGATCCTCCCGGACCGGGGTAAGAACCCGTGTCGCCTGTATCAGCAGGCGGACTCTCAACCACTGCGCCACCAGGGAAGCCCAATATTTGTCTTTTTGTTACTGACTTATTTCAGTTAGTATAACATCCCCAAAGTTCATCCATGTCCTAGCATGTGTCAGAGTTTCCTTCCTTTTTAAGGCTGAATAATGTTCTGTTGGATGTATACACCATGTTTTGTTTATCCATTCATCTGCCAATGAACATTTGGGCTGATTCACCTCGTAGCTATGGTGAATAGTGATGGGTGTGCAAATATCCCTTTGAAATTCAGAAGTGGATTTGCTGACCATATGGTAATTCTATTTTTAATTTTTTGAGGCAACATTATAGTGTTTGCCATAGCTGCTGCCTCATTTTACATTCCCACCAATAGTGCACAAGAGCTCCAGTTTCTCTACGTCCTTGCCAACAGTTGATATGTTATGTTTTTTGATAGTACCTACTTTAACAGATATAAGGTGATATATCATTATGGTTTTGATTTGCATTTCCCTAATGATTTATGACGTTGAGAATCTTCTTATATACTTGTGGTTTGTATATCATCTTTGGAGAAATATAACCCATTTTTAAACTGGGTTACTTTTTTGGTTGTTGTCGTTGGGTTTTAGGAGCTTTTTTTTTTTTTAATATATTCTGGATATTAATCCCTTAACAAGCATATGATTTGCAGATATTTTCTTCTATTCCATAGCTTGCCTTTTCACTCTGTTGTGTCAAATATTAAATTTAAATACAATTACAGTAAAAATCTCAAGGGCTAGGATTTTAAATTTCCTGGAGATTATAGAAAACAGATTCATTCCTCATACAAACAAGACTGTTTCTGAATTTCCTAAAAACTCTGGAACATTGAGATTAGGAGATTAGATGTCAGGGTTTTGAAATTTTCAACATATGTAAAGCATGGTGCATTCTCCCCCAGAAAGATCATGGTTTGCCTGATAAAAGAGAAGTGGTATGTAAAAGATGTAAGATAAACAAGCAGGTGCAGACCCGGAGGCAGGTGGGTACCTAGAGTAATGAAGGGAATGCAGAACCAACCATCCACATGCTGATGGATAAAAATCAGGATTCTAGTCTGGAAATCCAAGGTGAAAAGAGAGGACCCTAATCAACTTACACAAAGCTGTGAAGAAGAAGGACAAGAGTAAAACAGCAACATAAACTCATTCAAGATTTAAATTTGTTCAAGTCTTCATAATTCCAGATCACAATGAGGTAAGCCAGGGATGTTTAGAGGACAGTCCCTTTAAGACTAACAGGAAGCTATAGCCTTCTGGATGACTGCTTTGTGCCTCTAAAGGAACTGATGACAGTAAAGATCATGGGAAAAAAAACCCAAGAAACCTTATTTCATAATTTTATTTTATTTTTAAATTTATTTTTTAAATTTTTGGCTGCATTGGGTTTTAGTTGCTGTGCATGGGCTTTCTCTAGTTGTGGTGAGCGGGGGCTTCTCTTCGTTGCGGTGCATGGGCATCTCATTGCGGTAGTCTCTCTCGTCGTGGAGCACGGGCTCTAGGCACGCTTCAGAAGTTGTGGCTCACGGGCTCAGTAGTTGTGGCATGCGGGCTCAGTAGTTGTGGCTTGTGGGCTCTAGAGTGCAGGCTCAGTAGTTGTGGCGCACGGGCTTAGTCGCTCCGCGGCATGTGGGATCTTCCTGGCCGAGGGCTCGAACCCGTATCTCCTGCATTGACAGGCAGATTCTTAACCACTGTGCCAGCAGGGAAGTCCCTATTTCATAATTTTTAATTTTAGCTCACAAAACAAAGCTTTACTCTAAAAATTCAAAACCTAAGAGTTTTGGGTACCGGACTTCTTCTTGACTCTTGACCGCCAGGACCAGCACATGCCCACTGGCAAAGATGCTGCCCAGAATCCTCTGTGCTTCCAGCTGGAGAGTTAGCCTGGAGCCTCAGGTGACCCGGCTGTGCAGCAGGAAGATGGAAAGCTAATAATAATCTAACGCTGTTGCCACATTTGAGGCCTACCCAAGCCAAAGGGCAGGTGCCAGAGCAAACAGAGACATCAGATATTGATTCTGGAAACTTATCCCAGAAAACTGACCTGGGCCAAAGGGAGCTTAGCATTCTGGATATAAATGAGGAAGGTAGCAGCCTGCCAGAGGACTGCTGACATCCATCTACCCAGCAGCTCGAGTCAGGGAGACCTGGAGAGAGAGATTTCCAAACTGGCAGAACCTGGTCTAGTGCACCTGGTGGACACTGTACATAATGATTAATGAACAGACCCTAAGGCACAAGCAGAAACTGACTCAAATTTCTATTAATCTTTACACCAATAAAAAAGCCAACTTAAGCAAATAAAAGGGAACACTTAACTTCAGGCTGTGCTGTGTGGGAGAACCAAGAAAGTACAAGTCACCTAATTTTCTACTGCAAAACATCCCTAGAAACACCTGCAAAAATAGATCATTATACAGCGGACTGTTCTTTCCTGTAGGGATGAGATTGTAATTTGGGATTGACTTCCTAATCCAGCAATAAATTCTAAGGCAAACTCCATGTATATATTTTTATACTTTTAAAATAAGAAAAGTGTGCTCCAAGTTCCTATAAAATGCATGTTACATACTGATTATATAGAAGCCCCATGAACTATAAACTATCTATTAAGTACATAAAAATATAACTGTCATTTCAAAATTCGTTTTTTTTTTAAATGTGCTGCTATAATACAGATACAATTGCCTGCATTTATTGAGCACTTACTGAATGCCACCACATACTAAGAGCTTTACCTGCATTATGTTATTTAATCCTCTCAACAAACCTATGAGGAAATTGAGGCTTAAAATGGTAATACCATTTGTCCAAAGACAATTCTTTGGTAAGTGACTGAACTGGGATTTCAATCCAAGGCATCTACTTCTAGAACTGGTGTCCTTAATGCTGTAATATACAACCTAAAACAGTAAAATTTAAGCATTTCACATACCCATGGAATTTGAGAGCTGGACGAAGCATCAGATAGCATTTAGCTCTGTTCCTTTATGTTATAAATAATGAGCAGTAGGATCAAGAGAAGCGAAGTTACTTATAGGGGTTTCTTAGTGAGAGAGCCAAGGCCAGAATTTTACTGATTTCTAGTTCCAAATTCTTTCCACCTCAGCCAATGGACTCAAGACAGTCTCTTCTCCCTTTAGTCAAACAATTTTAAGACATGGTATGATTTCCATATACAAAATGAATACTCAAGTTCCCTGAAGAATACCAGTAGTGATTGGTTGCCTAACCTATTAATTACCTCTGACCTTAAAACTTAGTGATTTTAAAAAAACAAATTTTTTGTGGGAAGGAATTCAAGCGTTGGGCCTTGGTTGTCCTGCTCAGGACCTCTCATTTATTTGCAGTCAGGCTGTGGGTGGAGGCTGCAGGCACCTGAAGGCTTCACTGGGACTGCAGGATCCACACCCAGCGTGGCACACTCACATGGCTGCTGGCAGGAGGCCTCAGTTCCTCACCATGAGGGCCTTTCCACTGGCTGCTTGGTGGCATGGCTCTCAAGTGGAGGGGAATTGGGTTCAGATCTAGAAAGGAGAGAAGTATCAAAGAATTTGTGGGCAGATTTTAAAACCATATCTACCTAGCAGAACTCTTCTTCTCCCTCCTCCCTCCCTCCCTCCCTCCCTCCCTCCCTCTCTTCTTTCCTTCCTTCCTTCCTTCTCTCTGTCTTTTCCTTTGGCTAACAGTGCCTTTTTTGTCTGGTGTCCTTCCCTCCTCCAGTGTGACTCAGAGACAAATCCTGATTAGTGTCAGTCAACTATGGAAATCACATTCCTCTGAAGAGTGACTGATTCTTTTTTTTTTTTGCGGTACGCGGGCCTCTCACTGTTGTGGCCTCTCCCATTGCGGAGCACAGGCTCCGGAAGCGCAGGCTCAGCGGCGTGGCTCACGGGCCCAGCCGCTCCGCGGCACGTGGCATCTTCCCGGACCGGAGCACGAACCCGCGTCCCCCGCATCGGCAGGCGGACTCCCAACTACTGCGCCACTAGGGAAGCCCGAGTGACTGATTTTTAAAGGGACATATGACCCAATCTTGGCGAGACTACATCATGGGAGGTCTGTTGGAGGCTCTATGAAAAGATTTCCTTCCTCTTAAAAAGAAGCACAGAGGAGGAGGTGTTATCTTTTGTCGTGGGACCTTTTCAGGTGTTAATGCGACACCTGGAGCTGCTGCAGACATCCTGCAACCATCAGGAGAGCTAGTCTGAGGACACAGGTAACCTGCTCAGGGGACAGCAGAGAGGAACTTTAAAGAGAACCTAGGTCTTGATGATGTCAGATTATTGCATTTACCAACCCTGGAGAATATTACCAACCTCTGCAGTTCTTGTTACGTGAAATAATACATGTTCTTTAATGTTTAAGCCATTCTGAGTTGTGTTTTCCGTCATTTTCAGCCAAAGGCCACGCCACCTAACAGCCTGTATAGGACTAATTCCTGCCCCAAAAGGTGGAGGTAGTGCTTTCCTTGACATAGTCCCAGGCCAGAGCCACAAAGCATTTAGTAATTCAGAATCTACAATGAGTAACACAGACTCATAAAGACTTTCCAGAACACGAGGACAAAAAATGCTTTTCTCCATTCAGTCAGAACAATACGTCCCCCCAACTTTTTCTAATTATTTTCCATTATTTTCTGATCGTCTTTGGAAATTTAGAGTTGGCTAAAGGGAAGGAAGGAAAAGGATAAAAGCTTGACCTTCTTGTTTCCCTTGCTCACTCTGGACCTATCACCTAAACCGTCCTCTCCCCTCTCCTCTAACTAGCTAAATCCACTTCCTTTTCAAGGCTTTTCAAGTTACATCTTGTTCAAGAAATTTGAGAGCACTGCAGTTCATTTAACTTTGATCTGTAGTTCCTCTGGCGTCGTGGTAACACATTTGCTAAGCACCAGGAGACATCTCTTGGGTTATATATTCTATACGGCTTTTTCTCTTGTTTATTTCTTGCATAAGTACATTCTAAACTTCCCTGAGGTCAGGGACTCTTTCATTCTTTAAAGATTCATATGGTGCCTACCTGCACACGGTGGATGTTTACAACTAGGTCTTGATATACTGATTTAAAAGATAAGTAAAAACATAAGGGTAGAAAGAAGAGAGAAAGAGAAGAAACCAGGAATGTGTGTAATCTTGATTTGGCGTATCTTAGAAGCGGTCTAGGTGCAATGTGATTTGGACGTCTCAGGATTCCTAACATAATCATGTTATTTTCTCCATCATTCCTGCACCTGGGCATCAGAGAGGGAGGATGGGGAAGCTGAATGGGTTTATGGATATAGATTTGCCAGGCTTTCAGAATGAGCCCATGTTCTCCGGTTTTCTGTAGTCCCCGATGCTTTTAGTCATGGGCTGCTTCGCTCAAATGTGTTTTCAACCTGGCCCCTGTAAGCACTTGTGTTTCCAACTACTGCTCTTCAGGGTACAAAATAGCAGTAAAAGCAGCTGATACCATGTAATTTTTGTCAAGGAATTTTTAAGCAAGTTCCAAATGGACAGGATGAATTCCCATGATACAACACAAGGTAATTTCCAGGGACAGCAGCCTCTGTGGTACTTCCTTCGGCCCTAAAAAAAATGCCATTTATCCTATAGGCCGCTGCTGAATTGCTCCCTAGAGAAATGTAAATTTACCTTCAGAGTTGTAGCCAGAGCTGTAAATTCCATGTTTGCAGTCACCTATTTTCAGAAGGTCCTATCAAGGGAATGTCTCAGTAGAAATATCTTTAGTGTATCAGGGGACTCCTTTCCAAAAGTTTTCCTTTGTGACCCAGATTTTCAATTTAAACCATCAGAGATACAGGATGCAGGAAGACAATTCAATCAGATATCTTAGAGTTGTTTCCTAATATACAAAAAAAAAAAAAATAATGGGGAGTTATTTAATTAAAGCATAGAATCATAGTTCTTTCTGGACAACTGTTTGTAATTATGTGTTTAAAAAACAAAAATCTCTAAGCAACCAGGTTTTCTTCTTTGTTCTTTGATTTTCCTAATCTTTATCCCCCTGTGTTTTTCTTACTTTGTACTTTTTTCTCAACTCCTTTACAAAAATACACCCTCTGTCCCCTCCTTTTGTCCCTCGCTTTATCAGCAGTTTTACTCCCCACTAATGACCCAACAATGAAGAGGTGTGTAAACAAGTAACATGTCCCTCGTTTCAGCTTCTCTATCTCAGTCAGGCACTTGAACTCCCTTTAGAAACCATGACTGTATGAGCACGGACGTTGTTTGATGTTTCTTCAGAACATTGCGTGAGGACAACTGATTTCATTCTGGTTTTTCATGAACCCTCAAATTCTCCCTGATCATGATCCTGATTGGGCCTCCTCGCAGGCTAAGAGAATTTCCTTTCTTTGAATGGTGTGAATGTGAACCCACGTATAATCAAACTCTAAATCTGATGTCCAGAACAGCCATCATTTGAAAAGTAGCAATTACTGCTTCTTAACTCTCAGCAGTGACTCTCAGATTTTAGTGTCTTTTGGAATCATCTGAGGATGCTTGGTACAAGGCAAACTCCTGTGTCCCACCTCAGAAAACTGAAACCGACTGGGAAAGTGATTTCCAGGAATCTGTAGTCTCAGTAAGCGCCCCCAGGCAATCTCAATGAAGGAAATTGTAAGAGAGTAGGCTGTGAAACAGTGCTGTAGAGATAGATTTTCCTGGTTCTAATAGGAAAAACATGCTCATTTTAATAACTGTTCATGTCATTGGGAGATCTTATTCATCCAATAAATTCTATGCCTGCATTGTGTTCTGTACTGAATACCATTTTCATATATATATATATATATATAAATCCTTACTCTTTAATTTTCATTCAGTTCATCTCACAGGCATTAGAACTTCAGTAAAAGGACATTTGTGGGCATATATACGTACTTATGTATCAACTTACTGCATTAATGTAGAAATTCATCATCCTGGAAAAAATTAGAAGCTAGCTGTCTCTGTATAATGTTTGCACACACTAACAAGGTACAGAACTTAATATATATAAAGCACTTAGAATAATGCCAGGAGATAATAAATGCCTTATCTTCATCAGCATTATTAGTATTATAATGAGTTGTCCATATTTTAATATTCATTACATCATTTTTGATACAGGTTTTTTGTTTGGTTGGTTGGTTGTGTTTTTTGGGGTTTTTGGCCGCACTGTGCAGCCTGCGAGATCTTAGTTCCCCAACCAGGGATCGAACCCCGTGCCCCCTGCAGTGGAAACACGAAGTCTTAACCACTGGACCGCTAGAGAAGTCCCTGATACAGGTTTCTGACAACTCAATAATCCATTCTAAATTCTTTTATCTGTTGATGACAGATGCCATGATTAATATTGAAATGAGGATTTAAAAAATGTCTGTGATCGCTTTGGTTAAATGGATTTTAAAATATTCAGTGTAAATTGGAAATTTTTTCAGGCAAGCTGGTCACATCTGACTTGGATTTCTTTAATATTTTCAGGAGAAAGGACCAATTATAATCTGTTTAACACTTACCCTCTTAAATACAGGTATTAGTCCAGGTCTTCTGAAAAGCGGACACCAAGACAGTATCAAACGCGCAAGGATTTTTTTTTTTTTTTTTTTTTTCGGGAAAATGCCTGAGAGAAAGAAAATAGGAAGAGGCTGGGAGAGGCGTCAGAATACAATGCAAGGCGCCCCCAAGGGAAGGCGAGAGGGGGACGGTCAGTGGGTGGGTCTTAGCCCCGCCGTCTGGGGAGCCCCCGAGTCAAAGTCAGAGGAGCCCCGGGTCGCCCTGGGCGGGGCTGCCTTAGTCCCCGGTTGGCTGGGAGCCAGCGGCTGTGGCAGCGCGGCCTCTGCAGACAAGCAGCGGTGGAGCCGGAGAGCAGCGCCCAGAGTTCAAGGTCAGCCAGGCACAGGTTCACGGCCGCACACTGCCTCCACAAGGCCTCCGGAGAGAGGCCCTCAGTCTGTTCTTAAGGTGTAAAATGGACGTCTCATCAGGAGGATTTTCCTCTGTCAACGAAGACGTTTCAACACCCACGGCCTGAGTTGCTGGAATCACTAATTCTCAGGCCACAGAAGCGGAGGGTCGTTGCCGGTGGGAGTCTGAGCGGGTCCCCGGCGCCTGAGAAAGGAGGATGGAATCGTTTCTTACCAGCATCAGGAACAGACTCACTTCAGGTTTATCCCTCTGCTTCCAAAGTGTGTTCTTCTGCAGATGGTTTCGTGGATTCTCTGAAAAGCTCTGGGAGAGGGGGTTCCTTGTGGTCTTATTCCAGAAAGTTCCCAAAGAGGATTTCCTGTGCGTGGATCTCATGGAAACAAGCAGGGAATTTCCAGGGATAGCTCCTGCCTGAGCAGATGCTGCCAACACACGGCCCTTTAATCTTCCCTTTCTTGTCTTTTTCTCGGGTCCTAATCAAACCAACCATTGCTCTCCCACAAAATAAAGTGCGACAGATCCACTGCCTTTATCTTGTTGAAACCCGGAGGAGAGCAGGGCTCCTTTGCTCCCTCTGGCTGCTGTCCTGCACCCACCCCATCAGGACTGGGTCAGGTACCACTTCATCCATCTTCTGAGCTCTGGCTCCAGCTCAGGCTGTGTGCACAGATCACACAGATATACCTACCTATACATATATAAGCACATACACTATACATCAATGTGTATAAAACTGCCGGAACCAAAGATGAAATGCCCCTTTTCCCCGGCAGACGGGGGACCACCATGCAATTCATCTGTCCTTTTCCAGCCCTTGATCTCCTGACCTCTCTGCGTTGTTGCCTGATGGCCACCCTCAGACCCCAGGACATCACTCCTGTTCCCCTCTTTTCTCCTACCCACCCCCCCCCATGCAGATTGGAGAAGGGTGGAGAGATGGGGGGGGGGTGGAAAAGGAGAACAAACAGAAAATCTCTAGGACAGCTCCTACGTGTGCCTGACAGGAACGGAGGAACAGAAGGAACTCAATAGAAGCACGTATAACTAACTGGGCCCTCGGGTACCAAAGACAAACTGCGCCAACTTCTCAACTAGCTGAGGGCCAGCTTGCACACTAAGTTCTCTGCCGAAGGGAATTGAGGCCGAAGGCTGCCCATAACAGTAATAAGGCTTTCCAACCTTCAAATTCAAAAGTTTTGCACTGAGTTCCATTTCTTGAAAGAGGAGTTGCCTTTCCAAACTTTATTGTTTAAAAAAGTTTTGGGGGCTTCCCTGGTGGCGCAGTGGTTGAGGATCTGCCTGCCAATGCAGGGGACACGGGTTTGAGCCCTGGTCTGGGAAGATCCCACATGCCGCGGAGCAGCTAGGCCCGTGAGCCACAACTACTGAGCCTGCGCATCTGGAGCCTGTGCTCCGCAACAGGAGAGGCCGTGCCAGTGAGAGGCCCGCACGCCGCGATGAAGAGTGGCCTCCGCTTGCCACAGCTAGAGAAAGCCCTCGCACAGAAACGAAGACGCAACACAGCAAAAATTAATAAACTCTTACCCCCAACATCTTCTTAAAAAATAAAAAAAAAAAGTTTTTGTTTATTTAAGGACAGTAATATTTTTACTATTATCTTGAAAGCAGCATTTGCTTTGACTACTTCTAAAGGACCGAAAACTATTCTCTCTTTCACGGTATATCGCTGCCTTTGGCAAAGGGTGAGTGAAGGAGCAGCAGTTTAAAGAGCAGAGATTTCACAACATTTAATGCTTCTGTAAAGCAGGGTTGAAACTGCCAAATACTGCAGAGAAAACAAGTTTCCATCCTCCTCCAACACCTCGCATGCATCGGGATTGCGTGCGTGGGGGCGGAAGTGGAGGGGGAAGGGCAGGGCGGTGGTGAGGGAGAGTTGAAGAACCGGGAGGTCTGAGGCTATAAATACTCAGGGCAACAGCCGAGGTCAAGCCCACGCTGGGAGAGCTGCAGAATTCCAGGTTGAGGGGCAGACCTCGGAATGCTTGGAGTTTCTGTTCAGACACGCTCTGTTCCTCCTCTCCCCTCAATCCCAGCCAGGAAGCAGAACCTTCAAGCCATTTTACAGTTAGGAGAGCTCAAGAAATTCTACGAGTTCTTGGCTTAGACGAAGTTAGCAATAACAGAAAATAAAGAAGGAGAAGCGTCTTATAGAACACGGAGCTTGAGAGCTGTCAGATAAAACCGAGAAATGTGGAAGAATGACACGTAGCTCTTACACGGAACTTTTCATCTTCTAAGGACATGATAAAAGTGAACTAATTAAGTGTCACGGCAGTGCTGTGAAGAAGATAGGTCAGTCTTTTCATCTTCATCTTATGGCTGAAGGAACCAAGAATGAGCAAAAGGCACCAATGCACGGAGGCCAAAAAAGATGTGGAAGAGGCTTCCGTGGGCTTTACTGGGTGTGGTCGCTCTGGCCCTGCCTCCAGCTTTTTCCTCCGTCACCTGGACTTTACTGTCAGCTTCACATTCTTCGGCACTCACGTGTCAACAGCAGTGGCAGGCTCTGAAGTGGATCTCCTTGCCACGTAGGAGGCAACCCTTTGCAGCAGATGAGGCGACAGGCTGGAGAAGGGGACAGGCCTGAGTTAGAATCCCACTGCTCTCACCTGCTCTGTGACCTTGGCTAAGGCTCAGTTTCCTCATCTGTTACCTGGTGAGCCATAGCAACTTCCTTTCCCTCTAGTCACTAAAACTAGGGACTTCTCTTCCATATTTCAGCTGCTCCCCACATTTCTCAGGACCCTGCCTCTTCTGTTCCCCTTCTTTGCTTACCCCAGATCCTATTAATTGGGAGAGAGATAGCAGAGGTTGTGACTGGTTCCCGAATCAGGCTGTGTGCCAGCATTAGGGAGCTTGTTAAACACACCCGTGTCGGGCCTTATCCCTGGAAGCTCTGATCCAGCAGGGCCCTAGAATTGGTTTTTGGTTTTGTTTGTTTGTTTTTTAACATCTAGTTAATTCTGATGCAGCCCAGGTTAGACCAGCACCCTCAGCTCCAGGGCTGAGGGACAGCTGGAGGGTTTCCAGCTCTGTGCTGCCCGCGTCTTCTCACCTCTCCCGCTCCTCGCTCCCTTGGGCACTCCTCATGCCATCTTGAGCTTAGTGACGGTAGAGAGTCTGGTTTTCTTCTGAAATGTAAATGGTACATCCAAGCTCGTGTGTTCATCTCTGAAGCCTGAGGTCTTTCTGCCACAGCACTCAGTGTTTAACTGATAAAACAGCCAACTGTGTGCTGGCCTGGCAAGCCACCACTACTCTCTCTTTCAAACAAATGATTTATGAGTGATCCTTTGGAAAATAAATCCATTTGCCAATGGCAGGAACTCTCAAAAGTAGGAAGGTAGGTTCCCTGCGACTTTTGGGTTGTCATTTGGGATTTTGACACCTTCTTATTTTATTAAAATTAATTTGTTTGGCTAAACTCTAGTCAGCTGTTTCTTTATTGATAACGATTTATGTGTCAATCCAGGCTGAGTTCAATAAACCTACAGTGAATTCCACCATCTGTCGGATACTTAGAGAGACGGACAGGAAGTGGTCTTTGCTGTAGGAACTCTCCATCTCCCAGCCCTGATTCCATTCACGACCACCAGTGAAAAGCTTCTCTCCCCTGTCAACCACTCCCTCTCTTAGTCACAAAAAACCTCTGGGCTGCCCAACACTCTTTCACCGTCACACTTGCTGCTTTTGTGGTACATTACATTTGAGTCCCTCTCAACCAGAGGTCAGCCTTTCCAAATCAGTGCACCTCATGTCTCATTCCCGTTCTCTTCTAGAACGTTGGAGAGGGGAGGGAAGCAGAGTATAACAACAATCTTAAGGAGAAACAGGAAGGGGCAGAGAATAGGGGCATTGCTCTGGAAGAGGAAGGAGGCTCCTGTGTCCTGTGGAAAGGACCCACATGTCCTCGAAAATCAACCTTGACTTTTTTACTTGTTCATGTCATTAGCTTCTTTTTCATTTAGCCAATAATTGTTGAGCATATGTTATATGCTGGGCACCATAACAAGCACCAGGGAAATAAGAATGAATGAGACCAGTGCCTGTCTTCGGGAGGCTCCTGGTCTAGAGGGGAAGACAGAGAGGAACCCACAGGCTGAAACATAATCTGAAAAAGGTGTGTATGGAATCTAAAAAAAGGGTACAAATGAACTTATCTACAAAACAGAAATAGAGTTACAGATGTAGAAAAGAAACTTATGGTTACCAAGGGGTAAGGGGCAGAGGGACAAACTGGGAGATTGGGACTGACATATTACACACTACCATATATAACATAGATAACTAATAAGGTCCTACTGTATAGCACAGGGAACTCTGCTCAATACTCTGTAATGGCCTATATGGGAAAGGAATCTAAAAAAGAGTGGATATATGTATATGTATAACTGATTCACTTTGCTGTACACTTAAAACTAACACAACATTGTAAATCAACTAGACGCCAATAAAAATTTTTTTAAAAAGTGTGTGAGCCTCAGGAACACAGAGGAGGGAGCATCACAGAAGGAGAACAGAGAAGTGATGGTAGATAAGATGTCACTTCGAACAGGGACTCGAAAGCTAAATTCATTAGGGATGGAGAAACATATACAGCAGAGGAAAAGCATGAGCAAAGTTCCTGAAGCATGAAAAAGCAGAGATCTCTGACATCCATCCTAAACCACTAGCACACGAAGAGGGGCCTAGGCACTGCTACTTGAGGAGAAGATGCACAGAGTCATGAGGACATACTCATGTTTAACTAACTTTTTTTCCCCCAAACATTCATGTTTGAAAAATGATTTTCAGCATCACATTGAAATTTCAGAGAAACTATTTAGCATTTCCATTTAAGGTTCTGCTTCAGTGATAGTTATTAAGTGGTTACATAATTGCATCATATTAATTGCTTATTAATAGCAATTATTAATTGCTATAACTCTCCATCTTTTATGAAGTACTTTGCTAGTATTTTGGTTGGCTATTCTTTACACTCTTAGAGGCTAGTACTGTCATTGGCTTTTTTCTTTATTTTACAGATGAGGAAACAGGCATGAGAAGTTCTGGAGACTTTTCTAAGTTTGCAAAACAAGTACATAAGAATCAAATTTGTTTGATGATATATCTCATTTAAGTATACAGAAATACATGTAAATAAGTAATAAATTAGGAGTTAGGAAGTTGGATTTTAGTTTTATCACTACTATAATCTCACAGAAGAAATTCTTTTAAACTTCTTAAACCCTTGTTTTTATCATTTGTAAGATGAGGTTAATAATACGTGCCCTTAATCCTCTTCTCATAGACCTTGAAAAGGTAAATGAGATAATGTCAATGTGATGCTTTGCATGCAGAAGAAAAGCACAAGAAAAAGGCAAGGTACTTTTTCTCACACGTAACGTATTGTTACAGTTAGGCCAGAACATCAAAAGAACAACATGGCCAATTTAAGAAAAATAGAGGAAGATATGGCTTCAAGTGTAAATTACAAGAGGTGGGAAATTATTTTAATTTTATTTTAAAAGAACTAGTGACTTTACCTATTAAAAAAGGAGAAATCAAACAAATTAAATATAGAATTATCCTATGATCCAGCAATTCTACCTCTGGGTATATACCTGAAAGATGTGAAAGCAAGAACTTGAACAGATATTTGTACACTAACGTTTATAGTGTCATTATTCACCATAGCCAACAGGTGGAAACAACTCAGTGCCCACTGGCAGATGAATGAATCAAGAAAATGTAGTATACACACACACTGGAATATTATTCAGCATTACTGACACATGGTACAACACGGGTGAAACTTGACGACATTAAGCTAAGTGAAATAAGCCGGTCACCAAAGGAAGAATGTTGCATGATTCCACTTATATGAGGAACTTAGAGCAGTCGAATTCATAGAAACAGAAAGTAGAATGGTGGCTGCCAGGGGTGGGGGGAGGAGTTAGTGTTTAACAGGTTAGAGTTTCAGTTGGGGTAGATGAAAACTTCCTGGAGATGGGTGGTGATGACTGTACAACAATATGAATGTGCTTAATACCACTGAACTGTACACTCAAAAATGGTTGCAGTGGGGCTTCCCTGGTGGCGCAGTGGTTGAGAGTCCGCCTGCCGATGCAGGGGACACGGGTTCGTGCCCTGGTCCGGGAGGATCCCACATGCCGCGGAGCGCCTGGGCCCGTGAGCCATGGCCGCTGAGCCTGCGCGTCCGGAGCCTGTGCTCTGCAACGGGAGAGGCTGCAACGGTGAGAGGCCCGCGTACCGCAAAAAAAAAAAAAAAAAAAAAGGTTACAATGGGAAATTTTACATTTTGTATATTCTACCACAATAAAAAACTGCGCCCTACTTCCCCCCCCCAAAATGAAAGAAAATAAAAGCCTGCCCTGAATTTGGAACCCAGGGATCTAAACTGGGTTCCAATTCAATTTCTAAGAGTTATATGATCTTGGGTAAGACACATAATTTCTCCTCAGTTTTCACTCCTATTATATAAAGGTAATAATACCATCCCTACACGTTGTAAGGCTTAAATATGTATGAAAGCATCCTCTAAACCCCCAATTCTGTAAAATATAAAATATTCTATTCTAACCTCACAATAAGTTTTGGAAGCCAGTAATTTTAGAGGCAAAGAAACCAAGGCCCAAAGAAGGCTATGAGGATAGAGTGTGAACTAAAACTCAGGGTGCCTCAGAACATTCTAGCACACCTGCTGCCTGACTGTGTCCAGTACTCTGGGGTCTTAGGAAAGCAAAACAAAGGAAAGCCATCCGCAAGCAGAGTAATGACACCAACTCACTTATGGTCCTTCTACAAGTTCTCAGGTTGTCAGTGCCACGAATTTAAAGGTAGAAACTGAGAAGAAGGGAGAACATTTCCTGGGGATGCTTGGAAACAACTCTTCTCTTGTTTACCTGGATCTTCTTTTATTCCAAAAATTATATCTTTCATACATCCCAGTTGACCTACCTCAGTTCACTTAATTTCTCATCCTGAAGAATGCCCTTGCTGTCTTGGCTCCTAAGGACAAAGGTTTCCCTTGGGGGAAGATGTTAAGCTTTCTCAGTGCCGAGGGTGGGAGGGGGGCAGAGGTTAGGTGACCTCTCACCTCTCACTCGGTGGCTCCAACAGTCTGCTGTCAGTCAAACAAGGGGCCAAGACTTAGGTGCAGCTCCACACCTGCACTGGCCTCCTTATCACTGGGGCCATCCAAGCCAAGTCATGTTTAATGTTCCAACCCCAGGAGGAGCTTTTTTTTTTTTTTTAACTTCTTTATTGGAGTATAATTGCTTTACAATGGTGTGTTAGTTTCTGCTTTATAACAAAGTGAATCAGTTATACATATAGATATATCCCCATATCTCTTCCCTCTTACGTCTCCCTCCCTCCCACCCTGCCTATCCCACCCCTCTAGGTGGTCACAAAGCACAGAGCTGATCTCCCTGTGCTATGCGGCTGCTTCCCACTAGCTATCTATTTTACATTTGGTAGTGTATATATGTCCATGCCACTCTCTCACTTTGTCCCAGCTTACCCTTCCCCCTCCCCGAGTCCTCAAGTCCATTCTCTAGTAGGTCTGCATCTTTATTCCTGTCCTGCCCCTAGGTTCTTCATGACCTTTTTTTTTTTAGATTCCATATATGTGTGTTAGCATACGGTATTTGTTTTTCTCTTTCTGACTGACTTCACTCTGTATGACAGACTCTAGGTCCATCCACCTCACTACAAATAACTCAATTTCATTTCTTTTTATGGCTGAGTAATATTCCATTGTATATATGTGCCACATCTTCTTTATCCATTCATCTGTTGATGGACACTTAGGCTGGTTCCATGTCCGGGAGGAGCTTTTAATTTCTAGGGAAAGGGGGTCGTGTGGCACAGCTGAGAGATACCATTGTATTTGTGAAATGCCCTTCTACTCATGAACAGCTGCCACGAGGAGCTGCTGAAAATCTTACAGAATCAGATTGAAAAAACTTTTTTAAATAGAAAAAGTCTTTTCAAACAAACCCCAAATCCATTTTGTGGAATCTCTGACTGAACCCACACTAAGCACTTAACTCAATTTTCCCAGTGCCGGGTCAGCATGGTTGGAGGCCCCAGCAAGTCTGCTTAGAGACCTTGAGAGAGAAGACTCAGCCCAGGGAGCCAGCCAGAACCGCTGGAAGCTGGCCCTGCCACAAACGGAGCCAGAGGTTGGATTGTTCCTGCTGGAATTTTCTCTTTTTGAAAGACTGGAATGCAGTAAGGATAAGAAGTCCTGGAGAAGACAGGTCACCCATAACCTATGTTACAATTACACATTAATCACCATTTTCATCATCCCCGTGGCAAAATTGTCATCAGAGATATGAGTCGTGGTAATATACTAGACATTTACCAGGTGATAGTGCCAACCAAAACCATAAACGATCAACAACAACAACAAAATAGATAGCTTTTTATTGAAATATCAGCAGCCCTTGATGTTTATTTTTGTGTGTAGTGTGTGGTGTGTGCATGTGGAGCTCAGGAGTGAAACATGGCATTAACTTTCATCCCTCTGGGCCCGATAAACACACTGTGCAGCGTTAGTTGCAACCTGGACAGTGTTAAGCCAGGACAAAACCGAAGGGTTAGAGAGTTGAGTGCAGTTTCTCCTTCTTTTAAGATCTCGGATTCAGATACCTACCTAAGAAAAATTTGAATAAACCATATTTCAAAAGACTGTTTACATGGTTGGGTAGACAGGTGTATACGGTGGGTCAAGTCTGGAAATGTATTTATCATTGTAGACAACTGAAGTGACAGCATCCCGAATCCTGTTAATCCTTACCTAGTCTTGTTTCAAATGCCATTTTACCATGTTAGTTTTGTAAATTCTCTTTGAACCTGTTTTAATTTTTTTTTATTACAGTTGAGTTGGTGGCTCACATAGAACGTTCACCAACATAGGCCACATATTTTGTACTATACAAAAATTAAAAATACAACATCAAAATTTGTGGGTTGCAGTGAAAGTAATAGAGGGAAATGTATATCACTGTATGCATATATTAGAAAAGAAGAGAGATCTAAAATTAATAATCTAAGCTTCCAGCTTAGGAAACTAGGGAAAAAAAGAAGATTTTAAGACTAACGCAAGAAGAAGAAAAGAAATATAAATATTAAGGTGGAATCGACGAAATTAAAAACAGGAAATCAATAGAGAAATCAAAAGCCGGTTCTTTGAAAAGATCAATAAATTTGATAAACTTCTACTAAGGCTAACCAAGAAGAAAAGACACAAATTAATAATATCAGAAATGAAAGAGGGGTCATTACTACTGATCCCATGGACATTAAAATGATTACTAAAGAATACTATTAACAATTCTATGCCCACCAATTTGATCACTTAGCTGAAGTGTACTAAATTCTTGAAAGACACCAACTACCAAAATAACCCAAGGAGAAACAGATCATCTGAATTAAGCTCACATATTAGGGTTTTCCAGAAAAAACAGAACCAAGGAGATATATATGATTTATACATTTATATGATTTCTTATAAGGCATTGGCTCACATGATTATGGAGGCTGGCAAGTTCAAATCTGCAAGGTGGGTCAGCAGGTGGAGACCCAGGAGAATTGATGCTCCAGTGCCAGTCCTAAGACTCTCTCCTGTAGAGCCAGAAAGACCCAATGTTGCAGATAAGGTCTGAAGGAGGTCTGCTGGAGAATTTTCTCTCGCTCAGGGAAAGGTTAGTGTTTTTGCTCTATTCAGGCCTTCAACTGATAGGATAAGTCGCACTCACATTATGAAGGGCGATCTGCTTTACTCAAAGTCTACAGATTTAAATGTTAAACTCATCCAGAAATACCAAGAAGAATGTTTGACCAAGTATCTGGGCACCCCATAGCCCAGCCAAGGTGACACACAAAATTAACTATCACAGTCTGTAACTACTGAAGAAATTGAATCAATAACGAATAACCTTGAAAAAAAAGAAGGCACCAGCCCCAGATAATTTCTCTAGTGAAGTCTGCCCAACATTTCAGGAAGAACTGATATCAATTCCCTACAGTAACTTCCAGAAAACAGAAATGAAAGGAAAACTTCCAAACTGATTTTACAAGAAAAGTACTGAGTACTAACATTTTATTTTCTCTTTGCAAGGAACTGGATGGATCTTCTGTCTCCAAGTTTCAGATCCATTAGCCATGACCACAGGATGGGCTCCCGTAAGCATATTTATATGCTTTTTCCTTAAACATCGCCCAAAAATCTAAAGAAAGATTGGACTTTCTAAAGTCTTTTGAGTTTACTTGATAGTGGATGAGTTGAAATGGCAGCCTTAGATTCCAGTCCAGGACCTGAAAAAAATTAGTCCAAATAAAAATGAATTTAGGCTGCAATTGAGAAATTATATTAGCAAAGGCCAGTACTCTTGAGATGCTGCATTTTACTGCCTTTAGCCATAATCCAGGTCAAACTCTGTCAGCGACAGAGTTTGTTTTGTACCTTTAATATGGGAGATGGACTGGTGGGAATTCTACAGACTAGTGAATTATTCATAGGAATTTAGATTATTTTAATATATCAACAAACTTTACCTTATTTTGAAGCAATAAAATATTAATTAATACTTCACTTCATTAATTAATAATTAGATTATTAATTAATCTAATATTTGGCCAAGGACATTTCCAACACTTTAAAAATAAATTGTCTGGGCCTCAAATATTCTAAGATGCAGTGCTCACTGCTGACTTTCTACATATAAGGACAAGGAAGCCAAAAGACCAGCCAGGGTCAAAGAGAGAATGTGTGTAGCACAGAAATTAAAGTCCTGGACCCACATCCGGGTGTCACATTGCCAAACAAGAGGAGATAAAGATGGATACTCTATCCAGGCTGAGCCAGAAGGTGCCATTCCAATGATTTGGGAAGAAATTGAGTTTGCAAAAATGAAAGTAACATAAGAGGCAAGAAGCAAGATAGAGGAAACTCAATTTTCATTACGCAGAGATGTGAACGCTTGGAGGTCATTTGAATGTGTTCTTATATCTAAGGAAGCAAAAATCTCAATAAAGCCATTAGAACTATGAAAAGGTAGGTCTCTACTTGAGAAGCCCGTATGTGAAGGAGAGATAGATCAAAATTCTTATTTAGAAACCAGAGATTTATCTTGGTCAGACAGACTGGGTTTGGGTTCTAATTCTGCCACTGGCTAGCTGTGTGACTGCGGGAAGATTTCTTAACTTCTCCAAAACTCAGTTGCTAAGAGGACAAAATGAGGTAATTCAGAGAAAGCATTTATCATTCTGCTGGGCACACAGCATGCACTCAGTAAATGGTAGCTGCTGCAGCTGCTACTACCACTATTATTATTATTAATTTCACCGTGTCCCGACTCACCTACTTATATTTTCATCCTTCACATTTTATTCAACTACATTATAATCTAGGCAGGGAATAAGGAAGTCAGAAAACTGATACACCCAATTAATCCTCCGATCAGAAAGTTCAATCGCTTCAAAGCCTGGTGTCCGCATTTTTCACGATGTGATCCGTATGAAAAAAAAATGGTTTCACTGGAAATGACCTCACCTCCTACTTCTCTAAAATGATAGAGCTCATCTGAACATCTGGTCTGAACCCTAAGTTTATCTCTTAACATGGTTTATTTTTTAAATCTCTACAATTATCTTTTTATCTCAGAAAAAAGGGTATTCTTCCTCCTCCTCTGCAGTTACCTTACTCCAAGTTTCCAGTATCCTTGAGAAAATTACTCTCATATTTTCCCTCTTCTTTCTATTTACCTTAAAAATCACAAGATGTCTTTAAAATGTCTTTTAAAAGATGTCTTTTACTTTTTTGTAAAAAGTGGTACATACATATAGCCAATTAGAAAAAGAAAGTAAAAAGTCACCCAAAATCCTACCATGTGGAATCACTATTGTTAACATATGTGACCATTATTTTAGATATCACTTTATATTTACACGAGGAAAGAAAGAACTAGATATAATTCCTAGACAAACTACTTTAAAATTTAAAATATTAAGTTTATTTTTACTTGAAATCCACAGCTAATATAAAATGAAACTGAAGGATCTGAGAAACTTTAGATAAATGTTTCCTCACTAACGTAAATATATTTCTTAAGAAAATCTTCTAGAGTTTTGAAGCAAATAAAAGAAAAGAATTTTGAGACTTCTGTTTCTAACCCATATGGAATAACAGGAACTAGATTTATCCTCCTGCCTTAAAAAAGTAGAGGACTGAAGGAAGTCTATGACACACGAGCTTTTGGGCATTGGACGACAAGCAGCACAGAAGAGTGACTTCTGAGAGAAGGAAGACAAAGAAGCTAAGCCCTGTGACTGTCCCAGCTCGCTACTCAGGAAGTTTCTGAGCCTTGGGGCAGCGAGGATGCACCCGGTTCATGGAGGCCAAGGTGCTTAGAATTCATGAGATAAGAGTCACAGGGAAAGATTTTCATACCCACGGAGGGTTTTCCTTGAATCTTCACCCAAGTACTGGTCAGTGCCTGTGTTGAGGAAACTATCATAGCAGGAAAAGTACTACCAGAAAGAAGCAGGTGCAACAATTCTTGGAAATCACAGATTTGGGAAGAGTGTATCTCCCCACCAGTCAGAGTGGAAAGATTTTCCCTTTATTCTTTTTCTTTATTTTTTTTTTATTAATTTTTACTGGAGTATAGTTCCTTTACAATGTTGTGTTAGTTTCTTGCTGTCCTCAAAGTGAATCAGTCATATGTATACATATATCCACTCTTTTTTCAATTTCCTTCCCATTTAGGTCACCACAGAGCACTGAATAGATTCCCCTGTGCTATACAGTAGATTCTCATTAGTTACCTATTTTATACATAGTTGTGTATGTATGTCAGTCTCAATCTCCCAATTCATCTCACCCCCCCTCCCCCCTTGGTAACCATAAATCTGTTTTCTACATCTGTGACTCTATTTCTGTTTTGCAAATAAGTTCAACTCTACCATTTTTCTGGATTCCACATATAAGCAATATTATACGATATTTGTTTTTTTCTTTCTGACTTACTGCAATCTGTATGACAGTCTCTAGATCCATCCACATCTCTGCAAATGGTACTATTTTGTTCCTTTTTATTTCCCTTTACTCCTGAAGTACATTTTGTTGGATAAAACATTCCAGGTTGATAGTTCTTTTCTTTCAGCACTTAAAAAATGGTATTAAGTATATAGACAATAGTACATAAGATGATATTTCACAAATCAGACAGAATAAATGTTAGTAAGTCTGAAAATCATTTCTATCAGGATATTCTGATTTGATTTTCCATAAAACCACATAAATGAGTTGAAGACAGCAGAACAGAAATAAACACTTCTACAATAACTCTTCTGAATCCAAATAACATTTTACCATTTATCCAAATATTTAGTGTTATGAAATTATTGCTAAAATATATTCACAAGGGAACATGAATAAATGGGAACAGATTGACTTGTTGGTGTAGGTATGCTTGTGATTGACTTTTTTCTTTCTTTCATTTAGAATTCCATTAATAGCTTTATAATTTTTTAGAAGAAAAAAACCTGAAAAAATCAAAAAGAAAAATATATTTATAGTTTTATTTTTAAACTGGAGTTAAAAACGTGGGAATATTTTCTTCTATAAATGGTACAGAAATGTTTGCGAAGACAGCGGAGTAGAAGGACATGCGCTCACTCCTTCTTGTGAGAACACCAGAATCACAACTAACTGCTGAACAATCATTGACAGTAAGACACTGGAACTCAGCAAAAAAGATACCCCACATCCAAAGACAAAGGAGAAACCACAATGAGACAGTAGGTGGGGCGCAATCACAATAAAATCAAATCCCATAACCACTGGGTGGGTGACTCACAAACTGGAGAACAATTATACCACAAAAGTCCACCCACTAGAGTGAAGGTTCTGAGCCCCACATCAGGCTTCCCAACCTGGGGGTCCAGCAACAGGAGGGGGAATTCCCAGAGAATCAGACTTTGAAGGCTAGTGGGATCTGATTGCAGGACTTTAACAGGACTGGGGGAAACAGAGACTCCACTCTTGGAGGGCACACACAAAGTAGTGTGCACATCAGGACCCAAGGGGAAGGAGTGGTGATCCCATAAGAGACTGAGCCAGACCTACCTGCTAGTGTTGGAGGGTCTACTGCAGAGGCAGGGGGTGGCTGTGGCTCACCGCGGGGACAAGGACACTGGCAGCAGAAGTTCTGGGAAATACTCCTTGGCATGAGCCCTCCTGGAGTCTGCCATTAGCCCCACCAAAGAGCCTGCAGCCTCCAGTGCTGGGTTGTCTCAGGCCAAACAACCAACAGGGAGGGAACTTAGCCCCACCCATCAGCAGACAAGCAGATTAAAGTTTTACTGAGCTCTGCCCACCAGAGCAACACCTGGCTTTACCCACCACCAGTCCCTCCCATCAGGAAGCTTGCACAAGCCTCTTAGATAGCCTCATCCACCAGAGGGTAGACAGCAGAAGCGAAAAGAACTACAATCCTGCAGCCTGTGGAATGAATACCACATTCATTCTTTGTCATAGATTAGTTGACTATAAGTGCCTGGGTTTATCTCTGCGCTTTCTATCCTGTTCCATTGATCTATATTTCTGTTTTTGTGCCAGTACCATATTGTCTTGATTACCATAGCTTTGTAGTATAGTCTGAAGTCAGGGAGTCTGGTTCCTCCAGCTCCACTTTTTCCCTCAAGATTGCTTTGGCTATTTGGGTTCTTTGTGTCTCCATACAAATATTAGTAGTTTTTGTTCTAGTTCCGTAAAAAATGCCATTGGTAATTTGATAGGGATGGCACTGAATCTGTTGATTGCTCTGGGTAGTATAGTCATTTTCACAATATTGATTCTTCCAGTCCAAGACATGGTATATTGCTCCATCTGTTTGTGCCATCTTTTGTTTCTTTTATGAGTGTCTTATAGATTTCTGAGTACAGGACTTTTACCTCCTTAGGCATGTTTATTCCTAGGTATTTTTTTCTTTTTGTTGCAGTGGTGAATGGGATTGTTTCTTTAATTTATCTTTCTGATCTTGCGTTGTTACAGTATAGGAATGCAGGAGATTTCTGTGCATTAATTTTGTATCCTGCAACTTTACCAAATTCATTGATTAGCTCTAGTAGTTTTCTGGTGGCATCTTTAGGATCCTCTATGTGTAGTATCATGTCATCTGCAAACAGTGACAGTTTTACTTCTTCTTTTCCAGTTTGTGTTCCTTTTAGTTCTTTATCTTCTCTGATTGCTGTGGCTAGGACTTCCAAAACTATGTTGGATAATAGTGGCAAGAGTGGACATCCTTGTTTTGTTTCTGATCTTAGAGGAAATGTTTTCAGTTTTTCACCGTTGAGAATGATGTTTGCTGTGGGTTTGTCATATATGGCCTTTATTATGTTGACATAGGTTCTCTCTTTGCCCATTTTCTGGAGAGTTTTTATCATAACTGGGTGTTAAATTTTGTCAAAAGCTTTTTCTGCATCTATTGAGGTGATCATATGGGTTTTTTTTTTAAACATCTTTATTGGAGTATAATTGCTTTACAATGGTGTGTTAGTTTCTGCTTTACAACAAAGTGAATTAGTTATACATATGTTCCCATATCTCTTCCCTCTTGTGTCTCCCTCCCTCCCACCCTCCCTATCCCACCCCTCTAGGCAGTCACAAACCACCTAGCTGATCTCCCTGTGCTATGCGGCTGCTTCCCACTAGCTATCTATTTTACATTTGGTAGTGTATATATGTCCATGCCACTCTCTCACTTCGTCACAGCTTACCCTTCCCCCTCCCCATATCCTCAAGTCCATGCTCTAGTAGGTCTGTGTCTTTATTCCCATCCTACCCCTAGGCTCTTCATGACATTTTTTTTTTGATCATATGGTTTTTATTCTTCAATTTGTTAATATGGTTTATCACATTGATTGATTTGCGTATATCGAAGAATCCTTGCATCCCTGAGATAAATCCCCCTTGATCATGGTGTATGATCCTTTTATTGCATTGTTGGATTCTGTTTGCTAGTATTTTGTTGAGGATTTTTGCATCTATATTCATCAGTGATATTGACCTGTAGTTTTCTTTTCTTGTGGCCTCTTTATCTGGTTTTGGTATCAGGGTGATGGTGGCCTCATAGAATGAGTTTGGGAGTGTTCCTTCCTCTGCAATTTTTTGGAAGAGTTTGAGAAGGATGGCTGTTAGTTCTCTAAATATGAAGTCATCTGGTCCTGGGCTTTTGTTTGTTGGAAGATTTTTAATCACAGTTTCAATTTCATTACTTGTGACCTGTCTGTTCATATTTTCTATTTCTTCCTGGTTCAGTCTTGGAAGGTTATACCTTTCTAAGTATTTGTCCATTTCTGCCAGGTTGTCCATTTTATTGGCATAGAGTTGCTTATAGTAGTCTCTTAGGATGCTTGGTATTTCTGCGGTGTCTGTTGTAACTTCTCCTTTTTCATTTCTAACTTTTTTGATTTGAGTCCTCTCCCTCTTTTTCTTGATGAATCTGGCTAAAGGTTTATCAATTTTGTTTATCTTCTCAAAGAACCAGCTTTTAGTTTTATTGATCTTTGCTATTGTTTCCTTTGTTTCTATTTCATTTATTTCTGCTCTGATCTTTATGATTTCTTTCCTTCTGCTAACTTTGGGGGTTTTTTTGTTCTTCTTTCTCTAATTGCTTTAGGTATAAGTTTAGGTTGTTTATTTGAGATTTTTCTTGTTTCTTGAGGTAGGATTGTATTGCTATAAACTTCCCTCTTAGAACTGCTTTTGCTGCATCCCATAGGTTTTGGATCGTTGTGTTTTCGTTGTCATTTGTCTCTAGGTATTTTTTTAATTTCCTCTTTGATTTCTTCAGTGATCTCTTGGTTATTTAGTAACGTATTGTTTAGCCTCCATATGTATGTGTTTTTTACGTTTTTTTCCCTGTAATTTATTTCTAATTTCATAGCGTTGTGGTCAGAAAAGATGCTTGATATGATTTCAATTTTCTTAAATTTTCCGAGGCTTGATTTGTGACCCAAGATGTGATGATGTATCCTGGAAAATGTTCCATTGTGCACTTGAGAAGAAAGTGTAATCTGCTGTTTTTTTGGATGGAATATCCTATAAATATCAATTACATCTATCTGGTCTATTGTGTCATTTAAAACTTGTGTTTCCTTCTTAATTTTCTGTCTGGATGACCTATCCATTGGTGTAAGTGAGATGTTAAAGTCCCCCACTATTATTGTGTTACTGTTGATTTCCTCTTTCATAGCTGTTAGCAGTTGCTTTATATATTGAGGTGCTCTTATGTTGGGTACATATATATTTATAATTGTTATATCTTCTTCTTGGATTGATTCCTTGATCATTATGTAGTATCCTTGTCTCTTGTAACATTCTTTATTTTAAAGTCTGTTTTATTTGATATGCGTATTGCTACTCCAGCTTTCTTTTGATTTCCATTTGCATGGAATTTCTTTTTCCATCTGCTACTTTCAGTCTGTATGTGTCCCTATGTCTGAAGTGGGTCTCTTGTAGACAGCATATGTATTGGTCTTGGGGTTTTTTTTGTTTTTTTTTTTTTTGCGGTACGCGGGCCTCTCACTGTTGTGGCCTCTCCTGTTGCAGAGCACAGGCTCTGGACGCGCAGGCTCAGTGGCCATGGCTCACGGGCCCAGCCGCTCTGCATCATGTGGGATCTTCCTGGACCGGGGCACGAACCTGTGTCCCCTGCATCGGCAGGTGGACTCTCAACCACTGTGCCACCAGGGAAGCCCTAGAAAAAGAATTCTTGATTTCCAGATTAAAATGTTGGACAGTATATCAACCCAGGTTCTCCAAAAAGCAGACACCAAGACAAGATTCAATGTGCAAGAAATTTTGGGTGGGGTCGGGAGGTGGGGAAACACCTGGGAGAGAGAATGAGGAGTCTGAGTGAGCCCTGTGAAGGAGAGAGGGAAGGAACCACCCTCTGACTTTTTTTTCTCAGTTTCCAGAATTCTAGCCATCATGCTTAACCCTGGCCCAATCCTTATTTACAACTGGGGAATTTCTTTCAGATGAGAGTCACTGGTTACAAGAGAAAAGACCCCCAAAGAAAGGACCAAGTCTCTCCTAATTACTCCCCACTGAGGCTTACCAATTTCCAAGCCCCATCAGTGCAATTGAGTCCCAATCCACTTTTTAGTGGTCCATTCCATTTTTTAAATTTATTTTAATTTTAATTTTTAAATTTATTTTATTTATTTTTAATTGAAGTATAGTTGATTTACAATGTTATGTTAGTTTCAGGTGTACAGCACAGTGATTCAGTTTTACATATGTATATATATCTATACTTTTTCAGATTCTTTTTCCTCATAGATTATTATAAAATATTGAGTATATTTCCCTGTGCTATACAGTAGGTCCTTGTTGGTTATCTATTTTATATACAATAGTGTGTATATGTTAAGTGCTTCACTCTTAAATATGAGCTGACAGCAAAAGATCATTACACATTTGAAGAAAGTTTCTAGTACAAAAAAAAAAAGAAGAAGAAAACCAACTAAAACAATTGTGGAAGAAAGAATGAAAAGAGTAGAAGAAAACTTTAATAAAATTAATAATTCAGAGAAATAAGAGAATATATCACATCCATGAAACAAGAACGTATACATAGATATTTCTACATGGAACATTAAAAAAAAAAGAGGAAATTCTTCAAATTAATCATCAGCAGAAACTGACATTTCCAAAAGAAGAAATAAAAGATTAAGAAAAATATTCCTAGATAAAAGCAGAGACAGGGAGAAATAAAACATGGAAAGAAAATTAATAGATTACTAGGAATTCACAGGCAAATATTTGGATTTTCAAAAAATAAGAAAAAAGAAAATTAAAGGGAGGAAATTATTAAATAAATAATAAAAAACTTTCTCATTATTCAAGTACATGATTTGTCAGATAGAAAGCGCCCAGTGAGTGTCAGTGCACTAAATGGAAATGTGACTTCCCCTGAGATAGATGGTTGCAAATTTCCAGAGCATCAGAGATAAAGAGTTTCTAAAAGAGTCCAGAGAGAACATACAAACGTTTGTGGATCAGATTGGCAAGGAACTTAACAACATTAGCACTAGAAGACAATGAAGCAATTTCTTTAAAATTTTTATGTAATTATTTCCCACTTAGAATTCCATATCCTGTCAAATGATAAATTGTAAGGGTGAAGCAAAGATCATCTGAGAATGCAAGGTCTCAAGAGCTGTCCTTCCAAGCACACTTTCCCAGAAGGCTAACAGGAGATGTGACCTGACGAAATGAGGACATAACCAAGAATAAAAAAACTTGTCGTTCATAAGGGCTCCAGGCAGGAAAGGAATTCCCAGGATGATGATGAAGGGAAGTCCTAGGCTGAGAACTGGCCAGAGCCCAGGACACACACAGTCCAGGCTGGAACAGGACATGGGAATCCAAGAAAGAGATTTTTCAAGAAGAATAGGAAGTGTATATAATACTTGATATATTTGAATATATATAAAGGACGTTTTCAGTTCTGGTAAGGGTTTGGAACTGCTACATGAAAAATTACACAAAAAGGAGGCAATTTTTAACTCCAGAAAACCTAACAGAAGAAAAAAATCAACAAACAAAAAGTTGTTCAAAAAAGGAAATGTAATCATTGTATACCACATAGCTGGGATGTGAATAATAGTTAAATGGTCATGATATGATCACTGGATATTGATTTAACTCCAAATGGTGAGGAAGAGGAAAGGAGGGGAAGTGTATAGTTTTATGTACCTGTGTGTATATGTATGATATGAGTTGGAGTTGGGTTGTAAGAGAGCTAACCCTCCACTGTAGGAAATCAATACATAATATCTATATCTGAAAAATTATGAAATAGCATCACTTATTAGTACAGAGATACATACCAAAAGAAATATCTGAGAAAGTTGAAAATTGCTGCCTCTGGGTAATGGGAATTGGGATGGTGGGGCAAGCAAAAATTAACATTAGAAAAAACGTGAACAGTTTGAGTATTCAGTCAAAATGTGTAAGTCATCCATAAGGAGAAACCAACAGATGACTTCAGACCTCTATGTATCAATATTCAATACTAGAAGGAAGCGGAGTAGTGCTTAACAAATATTTAAGAAATTGTGATCCCAAATTTTTATTCCCAGACTGTCTTTCAGCTATAAAGGCAACAGACAAACATTTTTGAACATATAAAATCTCAAGGAATAAAGATCCCACGATCTCTTTGAAGAGGTCAAACTTCAGCTAATCAAATGTTAAGTGAAAACACTATGGTCAAAAGTTTCATTCAATTCACTTAATTGATAAAACTAAAGCAAACTGTGAGGATAACAGTCCAGAACGGATTGCAAATGTTATGTATAAATCATGACAAAATATAAATGAGATAACTAAACAAGTTGGAGGGAAAAAAGAGATAAGATGAAAGACAAATAGGCAGATCTCCCCACCTTTTATGACAAGGGGTAAAAAGATAAGTAAGGCAGGCATAATTTTACTCCAAGGTATAACAATAAACACTAAGAAAAATTAATATAATCAACTAAACAGGGGGGTTGTGGGTAGTGGCAAATTATCTGTCCTTTGACCAAACTTATATCAGGCTCTTCTGAGTCCTCTTTCTGATTAATCCCTGACTTTGGACTCTATGGCCCATTTAGTCCAGTTTCATCAAGAATCCTGCTGGATCAGTGTTAGGAAAACTTCCAATCTTGATATCTGATCAAATCCCTCATCTCCCCTGCTTGGTATCTTATCAACTGACCTGTCTTCAGCAAGAATCATGTTGGTCTAGCAAGAATCCCCCTAGCCTTGATGTTTTCTGTTGGTAATTTTCCATCCACTTGCTCCTTGGCTATAAATTCTCACTTTTCCTTGTTGTATTTGGAGTCAAGCCCAATCTCTCTCCCCTACTACAATACCTATTGTGGTAGTTCTCCTGGATAAAGTTGGCTTTACTGTCTTTAACAGGTGTCATAGATAATTTTTTCTTTAACAGCAGGAGATAAGGAAGTAGAGAGAGGAAATATGCTAATTTTGCCATTACTCAGATTGGCTTTAGGCCAGTTTTCTAAAGGTCATTCAACAAACTGGCTTTAGAGCAAATTGACTTTTGGTGATGCAGGCAGCTCCTAGAAGGTAGAAAAGGTGAGAAAACTGATTTCCCTCCTAGAACCTCTGGAAATGAACAAAGTCCTTGTGAAACCTTGATTTTCGCCCAGTGAGACCCATTTCAGACTTCTGACCTCCAGAACTGCACTCTAATAAATTTGTGTTGTTTTAAGCCACTAAATTTGTGGCAACTTGTTACAGCAGCCAAAGGGCTAATTAAATAAGTTATGGTAATCCATACAGTAATCCATACAGTGGTAATCCATACAGTGGAATACCATGCAGCCCTTACAGAGGAATGAAGAAACTCTCTATCATGGAACAATCTCTGGAATATACACTAAGTAAAAAAAAACAAGAAATGGAACGGTGCATACAATATTGCCAACTGTTGTGAAGATGTTTTAAAATAAAGACATTCAAAGAACTAGGAAGACTAGTAACTTCCAGGCAGAGAAGTTAGGAGGCTGGGACAGAGGTGGCAGGCAGAAAAACACTTTTCACTACATGTCCTTTTGTAACTTTAAATATATATTTCTTTTATTTACAAATTTTAAAAATGTGATTTTTACCAAAGAGGTCCCTGGCGCCTCAAAAAATGTCAGATTTTTGTGTGACACACTGAAAACTTTTTGTACTTCTCCTTCATAACTGGATACTATTATAGACTTAACCTCGTCCTTCATCACCATAGAATCCTAAAACAAATAAGTCTTGGTCCCAGAATATTTGTCCAATGTCTATCTTACCCACTAGACTGTAAGTTCCACAAGGGCAGGGACCAGTTTGCCTGTGAATAATACCTAGCATTAGTGCCTAGCCCTAATAGAACTTAAATATTTATTGAATGAATGGATGAACTAAATTAATGAATGCAGCCAAGTACAAAGAATAAAAAAGGTTCCCAATCCAATCAATGATGATTTCCAAAATTAAACAGATAACAAATCCTAAAATACAAAATTAAAAAACAAAAGCGTACAATAAAGAATATTATCCAAAGATATATAAATGTCTAGCTAGAAATAACTATCCTTCTCATATTGAATTCTATTAACTCACAGCTAAATCTAGTTCTCTAGCTTACTTTATCCAGAGAAAAAAGTTTCAACTATTTTTCAACTCGTGGTGTTAAGATCCCTGGCCCATGTTCACAGATTGAAGCCATTTAGCACAGGGTTTGCCTTTTTACAGCTGTCCAAGGCTTCAGCTGTCAGTGGAGAAGCCTCTCATTCACAGGCTTTCCCTGTTTGCTCTCTCTACCTCACTGTGTCTGTTTCTTGAAGCTCCTGCTTTTCCCTGCAACCCTCAGTTTCTTTTTTTCATGAACAAAACATGGAAGCTGAGAGGAGGGACAGAAGGATCACAGGCTTGGTGACCCCGTGACTGCCTACCATCAGAAAAATCATACCACATAAATCATTGCTCAGAGAGAATGCTGTTTGTTCACCACCATCATTTCTTTTCCTCCTGGGCACACAGCGAGTCTGTATTTCCCAGAATCCTTTGCTGTTGGGTGGAGCCATTTAACTGTGTTCTGGCCAATGGAACGTGGGTCAATCATGGGTCTAGTGGCTGGATGCAGAGACCTGGTGAACTCCAAGACCCTGGAGGATGGTGAGGCTCTAGGCTGGAAGCAGCCTGGGTTCCTGAGTTGCCATGCGGAAGAAAGCTACGTGGGAGATCCATCTAACCATGGACACCTGTGTTGGACTGTTTCAGGTCAAAAACTATTTTATTATTTTAAACCACCAGAATGTTGGTACTTTTATTACAGTTCAGAAACCTTGAAGTGGGGTGCTGCCATAGCATAAACCTAAAATATGTGAGTGAGGTGGTGAAGGGTAAGAAAACTGATGGTAGCAGCTGGAATGATGGATACTATGCTGTAAAGTGGTGAGACACTTTGAAAAATGGTCGCTTGCAGGAACTTGAAGGAAGACCGTGTGCTTGTGAAAACAGAGAACATGGGAAGGTGGCTGGAAGTAATTTGAGTGCTAGTGTGTGTTGGCTACCATTAGCTGTCTTTGGTAATGTTTTATAGGGGGAAAAAATGATTCAGGAAAAAATCGGATGGTTTGCAAACTGAAATGAAAAAGAATAAAGAGTAAAGAAATCTGAGGTGTTGAAATGTTAGGAGAGCTGATGCTTTTAGATTCCCAAATATTAGGAGATAAAGCTTTGAGTATTAAAGGCCAGTGGTACTCCTCAGTTAAACAAAAGACTTAGCCTTGGCTCAAAGATCAGATTAGGAATGTGGCCTTCCCATGTATTCTTTTAGCTGGACATGGGGTAGAGGCCATTAAATTGAAGGAGAATGGCTTAGGAGGAAGAAACAGAAATACAGTAAATTTGAGAATTTATGTGTAGGTAAAATTTGGGGTGTTTTAGTGGTATGAAAACTGACTAGAAGCTTATTAAGTTTTAAAAGGAAATGTATTTGTTGAAGATATTATGACCACCTTTTAAATGTATTTGAAATGTAAAACAGCTTTTGAGCCCGCAAGTCAATCCGACAGGAAGCAACCTACAAAGCTGTGAAGGCCCTAAGGAGATCACTACAGATGTGGCCAAAGAAGATGATGGACAAGATGAAAGCTCCAAGAGGGTAGCGGTAGAGGTCGGGGAGAACAATGGACAAGAGGGCTTTCAGCAGAGAGCTGAACCAGGCCCTAGTCAAACAGGGTAGAGACCTTTTCAGAAGGTCTCTACAGTGGGATTTTATAAATGTATGGACCAGTGCTCGCTTTGTGTTTTCTGTTCTTAGCCTTCCCAAATAGGAGGGTGGTTTTTGTTTGTTTGTCTATGGATGTACCATCCCTGTTCCATCACTGTTCATTAGGGAAGCGTGAGGGACAACCATGAGGAACCTCATGTGGACCTGATGGAGAAGGCCTGCATCCGCAGGAGGTCCTGGACCTTGAGCTGGATGCAAAGCCTGGTTGGGATTTTGTTTATTTATTTATTTATTTTTGGCTGCGTTGGGTCTTCATTGCTGCGCATGGGCTTTCTCTAGTTGCGGCGAGCGGGGGCTACTCTGTTGCGGTGTGAGGGCTTCTCATCCCGGTGGCTTTTCTCGTTGCGGAGCACGGGCTCTAGGAGCACAGGCTTCAGTCAGGCTCAGTAGTTGTGGCGCACGGGCTCAGCTGCTCCGCGGCACGTGGGATCTTCCCAGACCAGGGCTCAAACCCGTGTCCCTTGCGTTGGCAGGTGGATTCTTAAACACTGCGCCACCAGGGAAGCCCCTGGTTGGGATTGTGGATTGCTTCTTTAGGAGAAGGTTGAGGGTGCTCTGTGTATGGAAAGAAGTTAACAGATTCTCGTTGAGTAGAAGGGAAACTGGAGAGAAGATAGTGCTCAGGGCTCACTAAACCTAGTTTTCTTTTCCTCCTGGGCACACAGCTGAGCTGCATTTCCCAGCCCTCTTCACTCCAAAGTTTGTTGAGGTCAGGTAAACTGAGTTATGGCCAGTGAGACTGCCACTTACAGGTCTGGTTCATAACAATCTCCCGTATGATTACCCACACTGTCTCTTCCTTTGCTGGCTAGAAGCAGAGATCTGAGATCGGTCTCTGATGCCCTAGAGCCTATGTGCTTATGGTCTATGGCTGCTTTCATGCTATAGAGTTGAGTAGTTGTGACCAACACTTTATGGCCTACGAAACCTAGAGTATTTACTAGCTGGTTTTCTACAGAAGACCCTGTTCTAGGGAACAGCCAATCCCTGTTCAAGGGAAGGATTGAACCACTGAATAGAAGGAGCCTGTCTCCTCAGTCACAACCAACACTTTGAGGAGGTCCAGTAGACCAGGCACACGCATGCTGAACTGTTACCTAAGCTAGACATAAGCTTTTGTTGTAGTTGGCCACTGAGATTTGAGAGCAGTAACATTTTCACTCACCCTGTGTGACAATTATGAAGGCTGTTGTTTACCTTGCATTGGAGAGTTTAGAATCTTCTCACTCACTGCAAGACTCTGGAACATGGCTTCTGCCATGATTCAGTTATACACCCTGGCATCCATCCATTCATTTATCCCCAAGTATTTCTTGAGTGTTTATTATGTGTCAGGCACTCTGCTAAGGATACGATGATGAATAAAAACACACTTGAACTCTGCCCTCATACAGCTTAGGGTCCAATGCAGCAGACAGTGGGAAGAAAGGGGGAGCTGCTACCCTCTTCAGACTTGACATGAGCTTTCCCAGTTCATCAGCCCATCCCATCGGGCCTGCTTCCCTCATTTACCTGCCTGGCCCAGGCAGCATTTCAACCACCAGGCCAGAGTGGGTGAAAGGTCAGTGTGCTGAAGCACAGTCATTGAAGGAGAAAGTAGGGCAAGATGTAGCTGAAGATCTGATCAAGGGACAGATGCAGAAATAATAATAATAGCAAAACAAATTCACTCAACAAATATTCAAGGAGCCCAGCAATACCATCAGCTCTGAGCAGAGCTGTATGCTCAGATCTTAATCCAGGGTCTGCTGGCTTTCCACCCAACTGTCTTGCTCCTTGATCTGTGTTCAAGGAAGGACCAGTGGAGAGGAAGTGTGATGGGCCTGGGTTCAAATCTTGACTCTATTAGCTACGTGGTCTTGGAAAAGCTACTTTTCAATCCACTGGCTGAGGAGCCTCGGTTTTGTCTGTTTGTGATTTCCCCATGCCTTTGCTCGTCACACGTGGACTAAGACCTAGTAGTTTCTTGCTCCCCCTGCCCTACTGACTGCTCAGATCTTGGACTTAACTTGCCTGTCGACCTACCAAGTCCCATGGATAGTCTCGGTAATCAAACCTCCCTAAGCCTTGTCTTGCAAGCCTTGGCAAATACTCTAGACTCTGCCTATTAACCCAAATCTCTGGCATCTACCTTTCTGTAATCTTTAAGCCAAAGTCCACCAAGGTTTGGCTATGACATTTTTCTTCCCAGACCTCCAGATCACCTATATTTTTTTCTATTATTTTTGCATCTCTCCCCACCTCCGCTACCAGCCACCCTCATCGCTCGCTTGACCTCCCACAAATCTCTTTCCCCTGCTCCCATTTTTTTCTGTACATGTCAGTCTCTGTATGATTTCCCTTGGCTCTTAGGGTAAAAGCCACACTTCCTTACATGGCCTTCAGGACTCTCAAGGTGTTAGCAGTTCACTTAGCAGAAGTAGCACATACTAGATATTTCAAGATCTAAAAAATTTTCTTGAAAATTTTCAACACTGAAAAAGACTGATTTTTAAGTGTATTTCCTTTTATCATTGCACAAGGGGTGTAGAAATATTAGAAATACAAATGAACAAAAATAAAAATATATATGTTGAACTAAAGCCAAGCAAAAACCCAAAACTCCCAAGAAAAAAAATCACTATTAACATTTTGGAGTATATCCTTTTAGATTTCTACCCAAGCAAAAGTGTGTATTTTTCAAAATTAGATTATAAGCCACATTCTCTTATAATCTTTGCATCATTTAATATGTTATGAAAGGCACAATATCACTTTGAATGCCCATATATATTCCATTGTATGTATATACTATAATTTAACTAATCCACTACTGTTGGGAATTTGGAGCGTTTCCATTTGTTGTTAAGGTTAATTTTGTGTGTTAACTTGCTTGAGCCATGGGGTACCCAGATTAAAGTTTTTCTGGGTGTGTCTGTAAGAGTGTTTCCAGAGGAGATTAGCATTTGAATCCGCTGACTGAGTAGATTGCCCTCCCCGGTGTGGGTGGGCATTATTTAATCTATTGAGGGCCTGAAAAGAACAAAAAGCAGAGAATGGAGGAATTTGCCCCTTTTTCTGTCTGCCTGCTGGAGCTGAGACATCTCATTTTATTCCTTCTCATCTTATCTTCCCTTGCCTTTGGACTGAGATTGACACCATCAGCTCCTCTGCTGCTCAGGCTTTTGGATTCTGACTAATTTACACCGCCAGTGTTCCTGGGTCGCCAATTTCAGAGGACAGATTGTGGGACTTCTCAGCCTCTGTAAACACATGAGCCAATTCCTCATTATATGTACATATGTACAGCATATATATATATATATATATGATATGTACATATCACTAGAAGATATATACATATATCTTCTGGAGAAACCCTGACTAATAAGAGTTGTTGTTGCTAATGCTGTTGACATTTGCTATCTTAAACAGGTAAATTGTCTAGTACATATATTTCTCCCCAACTTATCTGATTGTCTCCTTTAGATGGATCCCTAGGTCCTAGAATTTCTTGGTCAAGGGGCATGAACATTTTTAGGGCTTTGCTACACATTGCCTAACTGAACTCCAGACAATTATAAAAAATGAAACAACGCTTAAGTAGAGATATATAAAAGTGGCATCTAAATTTCTGGCCAAAGTTTCTCAGACTGAGTTTCTTATCCCATTGTTTGCTTTCCTGCAAAATGTGATCTCTTAGGATTGACATCTTGCCTGGCCAGGGATCCAGTAGGGAGAAGTCCTCCTTCTGTCAGTCTTCCAGCTTTCTGACCGGGGAGCAGCCCTACTTAAAAAGTGCCCAGCTTCTCCCTAATATATCCAGGGCTCTTGAAATATTCCCAGCTCTGTTTTGATGAGCCAGCTGTTTCCTTGAAGTGGTATGAAGTCAAAGCAGGGCTACCAGCACAGGGACACTGTGAAATCACCAAAGCTTAGACCCCAGAGCCGAAAGAGAATCCAGGAAACCATTTGGCCCAGTCCTCTGGTTTCGGCCAGATAAGATACTCCATTAGCAGAGAGTTTTAGAAGATCTAGACTGCATTTGGCAAGGAATGGTGTCTCTCCGGTCCTTGTGTTAAGATAAAACAGAAAGCACTCTGCAAGGAAAACAAATTGCAATTAGAATTAAAGTATCATGCCTGTGAAAGAACGGCACACAGAGCAGTAACCACATCTACGCACGACTCTTCCCTTTTCATTACTGGTTTTTAATTTGCCACCAGCACTGCATCTTTTCCGCGTTAAACTGGGAGAGCAGTTGCCATCAATTCGCCTAGCATGGAGTGTCCTAGCTTCTACCAAGGTGTTAAAATATTTATTTTCATTTTATTTTCTCTACAAAGAATGTTTAAAAAATAAGAGAAAGCCATCCTCCTAACACCATCTTAACACATACCCTACCATTTTAAAACAACCACTTTTAGCGTCTTGGTACATCTTGGTCTTTTGGGAGTAAGACCATCCCCCCAAAACTGGTTTTAATCATAATATACCCATATGGTACTTTAGGTTGCTTCTTTCCCTTAATATTGTTTCATAACAATTTTCATGTGATTAATAATCTATAAAACTATTCTTTTTTAATGGCTGCATTTACCCAACCTTCCCAATTTTTCATTATAAATAACATGGCGGTAAAGACTTTTATGCATGGAGTATTCTCCATATTTTGGAGTATTTTAAGAAGGTAGATTTCTAGATATTAAATGTCTTGTTCAGTGCACATGTATGGTTAAATAGTATACAATGAGGATACCTATTTCACCGTAATGCAGGGATTTTTCCAAGTCTATTTTAAGAAATCAAAAGGTAGAAGTGGACTGGGACTGTGAAACTGTGAAGATGGAAGAACAGATCAACTTTCTGAGAGGTTTCTTATCTGTAAATAGGTGTAGTCACAGATCTTCCTTACCTATTGTAGCCTCGGGAGCTTAGTCCCTTCCCGTCACTTTCAGCTGATGGAAGGTAGATGTGGGCAGGCACCACCACTATTCCTTCTTAATCTTTTTTTCAGGTTATGCGACATATATAACACAGTGCCTGACACTTAGTGATTAATAAGGCTTTGTCAAATGGGTGAATGAAAGAATGCATATGGAAAAATTTTGAATCACTATGTTGTACACCTGAAAATAACATTATATTGTAAATCCACTATATGTCAATTTAAAAGAAAAAAAAGAAGAATGCATATGGGCTTTGAACCTGAACAGAGGGTGGTTCAAATCCTGTTTCTGCCACTTACTAGCTGTGGTATTTGTTAAACAGATAAGTTGCTGTGGAACACAATGAAGGCTGTGTCCTGGATAAATTCCAAAAGTCAGTGCCAAATCCTTTTGTAGTACTTATGTAAAACCTTATATTAAATTCTTACATAGAAAAAGCAATGCCCAAAACATACCTCAACATGAACTCTGAAGGCTCTGGTATGATACAGTAAGAGATTCTTTATGGTAGGAGACCACTGGGGCTAGGATGATTTTTGAAAATCAGCTTTTATTCCCTTTAATTGTTGCCAGCTCTTATAATCGCTGAACCCTTACATGCCAAATCACTTAATGACCTCATCTACTAAAGCAGGCAGTAAGAATTGCGGAATGGACACCATCCTTGGTTTTTGATAAGATGAATTGCCTTGGCTGGGCAAATAACCGCTGACCTGTGGTACTTCTTTCTAAGATTTCTACAGTGTCAGCACCTTCAGGCACCTAACAGGTATAGCAAACAAAGGCAACATCTTTGATCCGACTCCATTTCAATAAGGTGAGCTTTTAATGAGCTGGGCTGTAGGGTGCAGGTTTGCGAAACCATAAATGACAAATTATTTGTGGATTCTAAGGTTGTTATTAATTGGCCAGTGAAATAGATCTCTGAAGGTTAGTTCATCTGCTATAAGGAAGATTTTCAAAGGGAAGAAATTTCATAGACATTTTTGGCCTTCAACCAGGAAAACTGTTTTTTTTTGAAAAACCTAATCTTAGGAACTAATAGGGGAGTGGCGTCAGAGTGGGAATAAAGCAGAAAGAGTATACCCTTCAGGGTTCCAAACAGTGACCACTGGTGGGCTGTTTGCCCCCCTCACATGGTTCTACAGATGAAGGATGCAGGAAAGGATGTTTAGAAGCTGGGGCAGAGCACGGGAATGGCACTCAAGTCAGGGTCAGATGGCATCTCTGGGAGGCTTGTTGGAAATAAAAGGAGTCTATTTGTCCTTCAGCTTAAGAACCCTTGTTGCTCTACTACAGCAAGGAGCTCACTTCATCCTGAATCCCAGCCCTCTTCCTCAAACGCAGGAACGTAAGCCCCTGGATGTGGCATTCTTCTCTCTCTTTAGCATCATTCCCCCTACCCGCCTCCCCACTCCTCCCACCTCCCTTTTGTTAAGATAGGAAGAGAGAAGTTTGTAAGATGGTGTATCACTCAGGGTTCTCCAGAGAAACAGAGCCAGTAGGATATAATAGTACATGTCATATATAATATAAAGGAATATTATAAGTACATAATATTATTGAGAGAGAGGTTAATTTCAAGGAATTGGTTTACACAACTGTTTTGCACTTAAGATCTTTCAACTGATTGGATAAGGCTCACCCAGATTATAAAAACTAATCTTTAGTTAAAGTTAACTGATTTAACCACATGTACACAATACCTTTACAATGCCACCTAGGTTAGTCATTTATTAAATAGCTAGGTACTGTAGCCTCATTAACTTGTCGCATAAAACTGACTGTCCCACACAGCCTTGGGAATATATCTACATTTGAAATTGAGCTCTGAGAGACACACTAAGCAGGCTAACATTCCTATTCTCAAGGTTTTTTGTTTGTTTTCCTTCTCTTATCCCATTCTCTTCTTTTTTTTTTTTTTTTTTTTTTTTTTATTGTGGTACACGGGCCTCTCACTGTTGTGGCCTCTCCTGTTGCGGAGCACAGGCTCCGGACGCGCAGGCTCAGCGGCCATGGCTCACAAGCCCAGCCGCTCCGCGGCATGTGGGATCTTCCCGGACTGGGGCACGAACCCGTGTCACCTGCATCGGCAGGCGGACTCTCAACCACTGCGCCACCAGGGAAGCCCCTCCCGTTCTTTTCTTTAAAGGAGATGAAACTAATAAGGTTAATTCACACCAAAATGTAATTGACTGATGCCTCCTGCTGGAATCCACCAGAGAAAGTTACATACTGAAAGACTTAAGCTTATTTAATCAAATTAGTATTGATCCATTGGTGTGACTAACGGAAGGATTTCATCAGTGTCACCCACCGGGTCTTCCTACATTATGGGAATCTGGGATTCTTCAAAGCATCTTTATGCTCCTATAAATATTGAATACATTCACTGAGTTTCTTGAACCCAAATCAGTTTCTTCGGGCTACTCCTTAGTGGACTTTTCCCCAGACTTCAGTGTGCCAAAGAGTGACCTTAAAAGATATTAAAATCGTTGAATCCAAGTCCCATTCTCTAGGGATTCTGGATCAGCAAATTTGGGTGTGTCCAGGAATCTTTATTTTTTTAACAGAAATCCATCCTAGGTGACTTATCCTTTGAGAAACACTGTTCTAGGGCAAGATATAGATACTCCCTTGAGACCCAACCAAAGAAAAGCTATCTCCAGTCCCAGCTCTGCTGAGAACCTCCCTAAGGAATATTGTGGGATCAAAGAAACAACTGTCAATTACTCTTCCCTCCAGGTACATCAGGGACTCTGGGACATATATGAGAACGGTAGGCTTTAAAAAACTAAAAACAGAATTACCATATGATCCAGCAATCCCACTACTGGGCATATACCCAGAGAAAACTATAATTCAAAAAAGACACATGCAACCCCAATGTTCATTGCAGCACTATTTACAATAGCCAGGTCATGGAAGCGACCTAAATGCCCATCAACAGATGAATGGATAAAGAAGATGTGGTACATATATACAATGGAATATTACTCAGCCATAAAAAGAAACGAAATTGGGTCATCTGTAGAGACGTGGATGGATCTAGAGACTGTCATACAGAGTAAAGTAAGTCAGAAAGAGAAAAAGAAGTATCGTATGTTAATGCATATATGTGGAACCTAGAAAAATGGTACAGATGATCCGGTTTGCAGGGCAGAAATAGAGACACAGATGCAGAGAACAAACGTATGGACACCAAGGGGGGAAAGTGGCTGGGGGGTGGTGGTGGGATGAATTGGGAGATTGGGATTGACATGTATGCACTGATGTGTATAAAATGGATGACTAATAAGAACCTGCTGTATAAAAAAATAAATTAAATAAAATTCAAAAATTAAAAAGAAAGAAAGACTGGCAGACTTGAAGCTGAGAACAATAGGTAAACTCCAAGCAGATATTCTAATATTTCTTATAATACTTTGTTTAGTCATAGGTGATAGCCTAAATAATAGATGCCTCTTGCTTCATTAGTTTTAGGCAATGCTTGTGGCAGAAACAAACTGAAGAACAGCTATAGCTTATGTATGGCTTACCCATCAGTGCTGTCTTGACTCAAGCCTGCTAAAATGTAGCCAGAGGTTATTAGGCCTCCCTCATAGGAGATGGAGTTGCCTGTCTCTCACTTCCACATCTTGTGCCTATATTGTCATTTATCCCCACCACCCCTGCAAGTTGCATTATGGAATTTGTCATTCAAAAAACTGGCTTGGCAGACACTTGACTTCTATGTCTGGTGGGGGGGGGGGCATAAAAAGGAGAGGATGAACTGACTCCTCTGTGTCCACTGCCCAACACAGTGCCAGGTATAGAATATGAGCTCAAAAAATACCAACATCTTGTTTATATACTGTAATTCTTGGTATCTTCTCTTGTAATAGGGAAGAAACTTTGTGTTCTATTACAAGTTAATCACTAGAGAGATGTTGCCTATAAGCTTAAATTATACATAATGGCCCATCTCCGGGAACCCTGCCTCCCAGGTAATGAGCATTAAGCTAAAATACCTTTGTTTAGCTCACAGGAAATATGCTGCCCAGGACCACCTGTGAATAGCTTCAGGAAGAAAGAAATTAACACATCTCCTCCAGAGGCTGACCGGAACCAGGAAGTATTTGACTTTACTCCCTCCCCTTTTAGTATAAAAGAAGCCTGAATTCTAACTCAGGCAAGTTGGTTCTTTGGGACATAAGTCCATCATCTTCTCTGTCTGCCAGGTTTCTGAATAATGTCACTATTCCTTGCCCAAACACCTCATCTCTTGATTTATTGGCCTGTCGTGTGGCAATCAGTATGAGCTTGGACTCAGTAACACTCTTACTATGGAACTAGTGAAGAATGACTTTGCTAGACTTCTTCAACTCCTAATTTTTAAAAAAAATTTTAAAGACTATTTAATTCATTATGATGTAGGTTTATTTTTTAGCCATTTAAAAAGATTGAGGCATAATAAGCTATAAAATAATGAGACACCTATCAAAGTTAAGAGTTAAAGGCAACCATAGTCATTACCTATATCTGTGTGGTCCCGTGCAGCAGCCACTACCACCTGTGACTGTCAGGCACTTGAAATGTGACTAATCCAAATTGAAGCATGATATACGTGTAAAATACCCATCAAAGATTTGACATGAAGAAATGTGTAAATTGTCTCAATAATTTTTATGTTGACTGTATGTTGACATGGCAATATTTTAGATACATTGAGTTAGACAAATTATATTAAAAATTTTTTAAATACCAACATCTTCATATTTAGATGAGGAGGACAATGGAGGAGCATTTACTTACTGCCAGGGTAACATCTGGGAAGACCTCTGATGCCATGGCACATGCTGGGAAGTACTCATTATAACCACACCGCGCGGTGTAAATCAATAGAAAGAAATCAGCTGCCTTCTTGCTTTTCCTAGAGCTACAGGAATTTGGGTTTAATTATTCCTGATTAATCCCAGTACGTTGAAAAGCTGTATTTACTCCAACGTCAAAATGTGAGGAGAGTTGCCTTGGGAAAAAACCCTATAAATAGGCATTCTTTAACATTACATTTATCAATATGAAGAATGTGGCCTTATAAATTCCCATTTGCCTTAACTGATGTCAGTGCTTCCTATTTAAGTCACACGTGTGGAATTTTCAGACGGAGGACTCTAAGAATAAAGACATACATTTTACCAACATTTCCCCAAGTTGGTATTTGAGGAAAGAGAATCAACTCTGTAGCTGTGAGGAATGGGACACTTTCTTCTATTTAGGGAGAGAATTGCCTGAGCAAGTTGTACCATTCCCAGCACGTCTGTTTTTCACTGGGAAGGGAAAATCTGATAGAACATTCCTGAGTTCTTTGATGAAAAAAAGGTGATAGGACACATGTAGAGATTTCGCTCGGTAACCAAAGGACTCCCAGGACACACAGATGCTCAAGACAGCATTTATTCAGGGAACAGTGAGAACATTACTATTCTTCATAATAAAAAGGTTTCATCCTTTCTCAGACGCCAAGAAATCGTCAAATGTTTTGGGCCAATGCTAACTCCTTTTGGTCAGCCCTCTCTCCCTCCTTGTGGATGCTCTTTTAGCAGCAATGTGAAAAGGAAAAAAAACACGTGTGGACTAGGAGATGCCCCCTCCCTGAAGAGGGCGTGAACATAGCAACAGTTCCTGCGTTAGGTGTGGCGTGAGCTGCCAATCCTCAAATACACACATAAAGGCAAATTTAAAGATGGAGGACGCATAGGATATATGAGGTCATCAAGTATTTTCACAGTACAAGTTCTGAATTCCTGGGGCGCAGGGGAGGAACGTATTTTATGAGAAACCAATTCTGTTGAATCCAGCAGACAGGTAACGTCACAGGACAGCTCTAATAGTCATTTTTCTCTTCTATTAATAAGATGCTAATCTACTACAGACTCTAATGGCCCCCCAAACTTTATTGCATTGATCAAGACAGTTTGATCATATAAAATCAACTTGGCTCTCACATATAGAGCATAACCTAAAAGGGAACCTTTCTGTTTTAGACAAATACAAGCAATTGTTACAATGGGCTCTACGGCTTTATTTAAAAGTTTTTTCCCGACTGTAATAGTAACATGATGTAGAAAACATGAAAAACATTTTTTAATTGTGAAGAAAAACATCTAAAAAACCAGCCATCCAGTGAAAACCATTGTTAACATTTAGGCCTGGTATAGCTTTTTCCCCACCCCCATGCATTTTTAAACATATTTGAGAATACACTGTATATTAAGTTTGGGGACCTGCCTTCACTAAATATTAAAACATAAGCATTTTCCCACATTGTTATGAGAGTTTTTTTTTTTTTTTTTTTTTTTTGCGGTACGCGGGCCTCTCACCGTTGCTGCCTCTCCCGTTGCAGAGCACAGGCTCCGGACGCGCAGGCTCAGCAGCCATGGCTCACGGGCCCAGCCGCTCCGCGGCATGTGGGATCTTCCCGGACAGGGGCACGAACCCGTGTCCCCTGCCTCGGCAGGCGGACTCTCAACCACTGCGCCACCAGGGAAGCCCGTTATGAGAGCTTTATAAACATCATGGAATTAGAATCTTGGCAACATCTGTTGTAGCTTCTCCACCTTGGATTCCATGCCCTGCACTTCCCTGGTTCCTCTTGTCCCTCCCAGACAACCAGTTCCCAATGCATCTTCTTTAAGGGTCCCCACCGACCCTTAAATGTGGGTACTCCCCCATGTTCTCCCCTCAGGACACTGCCCTTCACACGCCACATACTCCTCTTGGGCAGTGCCACGCAGTCTCATGTTTTGAACCACCACCTGTGAGGAATCCTCAATCTATCTCCAGCCCTCACCTCTCCACCCAACTTCAGATTCCTGCATCTAAGGGAGGTGGCACAGTCTGAGAGCAGATCTTTACCACCCTAACCTCAACACCCAGCACAGCACTTAAAAAGGGAATGCACTTGGGGTGCTTGTAGCCTCCTTTAACTTAATACACCCCAATCCGAACTCACTGCCTTTCCCCCACAACCTACTCCTTCTGAATTTTCTTATTTTCTTATCCCTTCAGTCCTATTGTCACATCACTCTGACACGGCCACCACATGCAACCATGAATCACCAAGGCATAACTTCTCCCACCACCACAAAGCGCTCCCAGACACTTCATATCAGAGGGGTTTACCTCCGCTGCTCTAAATGATGCCCAGATTCCTATTAAAGTTACTACAGAATTAGACCCTTCTCCTTGCCCTCCTCCCTTTCTGTTTTTAATTTCTTCTCTATCTTGGTATTTATCAGAGTTTTATAAGCTTCTCTACACTAAATTGTGAACTATTTCAAAGTAGGGTCTATGTTTATTCATCTTTATATTTCTAGCAACTAGCAAGTGCTCCTTTTATTAAACGGGAACACTTAATAAATTTCATTCTGTAAACATTTTCATGAATGCAGAAGTGATTTATTATTTAAGTGCCTTACTGCTTCATGACCTGCATTCAGTAAACATTTCATTAGCTGAAAAGCAATGTTTAGAAATAAAACCCTAAACCTCAACCTATTATAAGAGTAAAGATCTGTTGAATTTCGCAGAGGGAATACATTGTACCACTTAATAAAACTTCATGTTTGTTTCAAATGATTGTTAAGTGTATAGGTGATTTGCTATAACACTATTTCACTGTTTAGCGATCTGCAGTAAACAAGCATTTCCTTTGATTAAAAAATAAAATCCAGGGCTTCCCTGGTGGTGCAGTGGTTGAGAGTCCGCCTGCTGATGCAGGGGAAACGGGTTCGTGCCCCAGTCCGGGAAGATCCCACATGCTGCGGAGCAGCTGGGCCCGTGAGCCATGGCTGCTGAGCCTGCGCGTCCGGAGCCTGTGCTCCACAACGGGAGAGGCCACAACAGTGAGAGGCCCGTGTACAGCAAAAAATAAATAAATAAATAAAATAAAATGAAAATAAAATAAAATAAAATCGAAAACCTCAACCAGAAAAAAAAAAGATAGAGGACACAGCGCCATATCATGTTTCCCCCAACTGCATTTGATATCTCACATTTGTATTGCTTTTTCTTAGAATAAATGTAAAAGTGTCTTGATCTTCACATGACTATTCTAGGGCAGGTCCCAGTTTTGCCTTTCAGACTATGGAGGAAATCATTCTATTCTTCTTCCAATCTTCAAGCATAAAACTTGGGTCTACAGGATCCCCAGGAGTGAAAGTTTTGTGCTTCAGTCACCAGAACAAAGTTACGCAAAGTTTACTTTGTTAAGTGATACCTAGTTATTATATACACATATATTTTTACATACAGTATTGACAATAATGTAATACTGAGGAAATGTCTTTATTAAGTATATTTTGAAACAGTGATGAGGAATTTTCACAAATAGTACAATATCTTCTGGATGTGTTGACAGGAGAGAGTACTGTATAAAAATAGGAGATTTTGCAATAGAAGGAGATCCAAACCAGTCCCTCAGGAATATCGTAGGGGTGATTCCGTGCTTAGCCATGTCATCAAGGGCCTCAGAATACCTGGAGGAGATAGGATCGGACCGTACAGAGAGGGAATTGGCGGTCACATACCTGATGTGATGATCTGAGGACTGCCTCACTATAGACTGTCAAAATACCTGGATTTCCACCTTCAGAGCCATACTATGGCTCAAATGTTGCATCTTAATGTAACATATCTCCCAGGTAAAACTTTTGCACATTAATTGATCTTTTTGGAGTATTTTATTTTGATAATTATATATGTTTATATCTATTAGAAAAAAGTAAGTAGCATATCAAACCTATTACTTCATTAATATTACAACTTAGGAAGAAACTAAAGTAAAAAACAGTTAATTTAGAGGAAAACGTTAAATAGATAAGAAAAAAATCACAAAAGCATATGAATGAAGTGTGTAAAACACTGATTATTGTAAATGTTTGGAAATCAATGTACCACTGGTCTATTTAAGAGTTACGGTATATTTATGAGCTAATGAGTGGAGCCGTGCATCTTAAATACAAATGATGAGGGGGGTGTGATGGGGTGGGGAATGAAGTTGGACCTTCAAGTGATAGCACTCTGATTTCCATATTTTTTTGGAAAGAAAGTAGTAGGCAGCACTTCAGAGGCAGTATTTCAGGGCAGTTAAGCAGAGCAGGGTCTTTGGAGTCAGGGTCTGAATTCAGACCTCCCCAATTACTAGAAGTGTGACCTTGGATAAGACACTGTCTCTCTCCGAGTCTCAGTTTGCTCATCTGTAAATGGAAATAATACCTCCTTCTAAGAATTACTCTAAGGGTTAAATGAGATGATGAAAGTAAAGTGCTTTGCAAACTTGAAAAACAGTAAGATCTCAAAAATGGTTGTTTTGACATTCTTATTATCCCTTTTTTGTTTGGGCCTTTAAAAAAATGTTTTTTTAAATACTTTTAACTGACCTTTATCACATCTCTACAGACTTTGTTACATACTTTGGTTTGATGTAAAAGATCAAGGGAAAGTAGAGTTTACTTCCAAAAGAATTCCTGATAAAATGCCTCCCTGGATGATTCAACCATGACCGTTCTCTGCTTCTTATGCATTTTTAACTATTTTGGTTCTAATCCCTCAAGATCCCACATAATCTACCTCCTTCTTTTGGAAGCCAAAATTCCAGGAAGGCTTCATGATGACCCTTTACCCATTTGAAACTTCCATAACAGCAGACTGACCTTGTAACTACATGACACATTCCTTAATTTTGTGGGTCATCCACTTCTTTTGGAAAGACGTTTGAAATGGAGTCTTCGGTTTCTTTAACTAGATACAGTGAGCCGATTGCGGGGGCCACAAAATACTGGGAGAGGGCCACAAGGAGACATTCCTGAAACAATTCTTCCTAGTGCCAAACTGATCAGGGGAAGCTTTCTAGAGCTGAATCATAACACTCATTGTTTAAACTATTAGCCTAATGTAACAGGAACCTAAACTACCAGATAACTAAGGCAAGGCTATGCTATTTTGAAACAGACTTTTACATTCCCTTCAGCGTTTTTATAATACGCTATCAATAATAAAGATATCATCATCATCATGATATGCTGATCACCACTGCCATCATGGTTTGATCAGCAGAACACTGTCTTTGTTAACGGCATGGGTTCTGGTGTGAGTCCCAGCTGTACGACTCAGTGTGTGACCTTTAGCCAGTTCTTTTCTTTTTCGCCGCGCCACGCAGCTTGCGGGATCTTAGTTGCCTGACCAGGGATTGAACCTGGGCCACAGTAGTGAAAGCACTGCGTCCTAACCACTGGACCGCCAGGGAATCCCTAGCCAGTTCTCCTGTTTCTCTGTTTCCCCGACTGAAAATGGGAAGCACACGTAAAATGCATAGCAGTGTGTCTGTGTTGTGGCCAATTGCAGGCAAAATCTGATACAAATGTCGAGGCTGATGACACACATACCAAAAGGGTGTAAAAAGGTTTATTATGATGAGAGCATGGCAGGCCTCGCAAGCTGGTCCAAAAATGTGTTAGAAGAGCAAGTAAAGGAGGCTGGGTGGGAGTTTCATTGTGGTTAGTAGGTGGGGCAGGCTGAAAGCAGGACATTTCTGGTTTGAATCTCCCTTTGAATGCCAAAGGAGGGAGCCTTGGCTTTCTTATTCCCCCCAGATGTGGGGCACAAGGGAGGATGAAGCTTAAAAGCTGTCAGCAGTAAAACATCAAAAAAAAAAATGTGTCAGAGCAAGTGGCCGATAAATGATGTCCATTATTGTTTCCCTTCCATTAGTCCCTTAAGTTCTCCTAACATGATCAAGGAGTTTGGACCTAATCATGTGACAAACCACATAGAATTAGCATATAGATTTGCCCAATAATAAAATGTTCTTTCACTTAAACCTCACCTGGCTACACTACAGGTTTTTGTGTTCCTGGGTGCCTTTATTGACAAATAAAACATCACCCTGAATGTGTTCATGTTGCCCCCAAAAGACCAAATCAATGAGCGCTTCATTAGCAATAGAAAATGACTTAAGAGTAATGAAGAAAAGTTTCTATCTCCCTATCTTTCTATAGGTATACGATTGTGTATGTGTTTGTATGATTGTATGTCTGTGTGCATACAATACATAATAATAAATACACAGTCATTGATTGTAACATTAGTATCAGTATACTGAAATAATTTTGTACATTTTTACCTGTGCCTTTGAGATGGTTGAAAATGTATTAATTAATTAATGTATTAATTAATTAATGGTTGAATACAGGAATATGAGTGATAGGTGTGCTATTACTTTTAGATTTAATAGTTTTGCATCAAAATAGCTGTGATAAATGAAAAGTCAAGGAGAGGGTTAGTGTCATGTTTTGTGTACTGTATCAGTTTTATTGCAGCATGATTTACATACAATAAAATGTAATCATTTTAGGTGTACAATATGATGAATTCTGATAAATGTATAGTCACATAACTACCATAAGCAATCATGATATTTCCATCACCCCCAAAAGTTCGCTTCTGCTCCCTGTAGCCAGTCTCCTGCCCAGAACACCTAGCAACCAACCACTGATCTGAGTTCTATTACTGTAGTTTTACCTTTTCCAGAATTTTATATAAATGAAATCCTACAGTACGGTGTCTGGTTCCTTGTAGTAGTTTGCTAGTGCTGCTGTAACAAATTAGCACAACAAGCAGCTTACAATAACACAAGTTCATTATCTCAAGTTGTCTGGGTCTGAGGTCCAGGTATGGCGTGGCTCAACTGGGTTCTCTGCTTAGATTTCACAAGGCCTAAATCATAAGGCAGTGAAATGCTCCTAACTGGAGGCTCTGGAAAATGACCTGCTTCCAAGCTCATTCAGGTTGTTGGCAGAAGTCAGTCCCTTGCAGCTGTGGGACTGAGGTTTTCCTGCTGGCTGTCAGCTGGGGCCCTCCTTAGCTCCTGGAGACTTTTCTCCAGTGGTGGTACGTGGCCCCCTATATCTCAGAACCAGCAAAAGCACATCAAATCCTTCGCACACTTGGAATCTTTTGGACTCTTCCCTTTCTAGCTGCTTCTCTATGACTCCAGCTGGAGAAAGTTCTGTGCTTTTAAGGGCTCATGTGATTAGACTGGATCCACCTGGATAATCCAGGATAATCTCCTTATGTTAAATCCTTAACCTTAATGACATCTGCAAAATCCCTTTTGATATTTAATGTAACACACTCATAGAGTCCAGGGATTAGGGCGTGGACAACTTTTGCAGGGCATTCTACCTACCATACTGCTTTCACTGAATATGCTTTTAAGGTTCATCTATGCTATTGGATGTATCAGCAGTTCATTCATTTTTTTGCTGAGTAGTATGCCATTGCAAAGATACACCACAATTTGTTTATTCATTACTAGTTGATGGCCGTTTGGGCTGTTTCCAGTTTTTGTCCAAAAATAATGAAGTTGCTACAAGACATTTGTATACAAGTCTTTGTGTGAATATATATTTTAATTTCTCTTGTGTAAGAATGTTTCACTTTAGAAAAAATGCCAAATTATTTTCCAAAATTCCTGTACCACTTTGCATATCCACCAGCAATATATGAGAATTCTAGCTGTTCCACATCCTAAGCAATAGTTAGTATTGTCAGTTTAAAAAATATATATAGTTTCTCACATGGGTGTGGAGTGGTATTTCACTGCAGTTTCAATGACCTAGTGGCTAATGATGTTGAACATCTTTTCATGCATTTATTTGACTTTGATGAAGTCTCTGTAATTTTTTTTTGCCCATTTAAAAAAATTGGGTTGTCTTATTGAGCTATGAGAGTTCTTTATGTATTCTGTACACACAAGCTTTATCAGATACGTATTTGGCAAACACTTTTCTCATAATCTGTGACTTGCCTTTTCATTTTCATAACAGTGTGTTTTGAAGAGTAAAATATTCTAATTTTGATGAAGTTCAACTTATTTTTCTTTTATTGTTGGTGCTGTTTAAGAAATCTTTGCCTAACCCAAGGTCACCAAGATTTTTCTCCTGTTTTATTCTAGAAATACTAGACTTTTAGCTCTGACTTATAGTTCTATGATCCACTTCGACTTAATTTTTGAATATGATATGAGATAAGGAGGTTACTTTTTTTCCTTTTCTTTCTTTCCTTTTCTTTTTTTTAACACGTGCAAAAATTATTCTAGCATCAAGTGTTGTAAATATTATCCCTTTCCCTGACACCTTTGGTGAAAATCAGTTGGCCATGTATCTATGAGTCCATTTCTGGACTCTCTTTTCTGTTTTGAGTTATGTCTACCATCATGCCAAGCCTAATTGCTTTCACCATTATAGCTGTCTATAATACTCTTATAGTATGTCCTCCAATTTTCTTCTTCCAAAATTGTTTTGTTTATTCTAGTGTCTCTGAATTTTTATACAAATTTTAGAGTCAGCCCATCAATTTCTACCAAAAAAAAAAAGTTGGGATTTTGCTGGGGATTATCCTGAATCTATAAATCCATTTGGGGAAAATTGACTTCTTAACAATATTGAGCTTTGTATACACCTCTGTTAAGCCTTTTTAGGTTTCTCTCAGCAATGCTTTGAAGCTTTTAATGTAGCAGTCTTGTAAACTTTTTGTCCAACGTATCCCTGAGTATTTCATATTTTTAAACCATCGTAAATGGCTTTGTTTCTTAATTTCAATATTTTAAACCAACATTACCTTGATTGAATTAACACTTCAGTTTCTGTTTCTTAATTTGTAAATTGGGGATGTCATGTCCATTTTGCAAGGTTATCACGAAGATCAATGAAAAGGTACCTAGAAGTCAAAAATTATTACAAGATGGGTGCTCTAGAAAAGTCATCTCATTTAAGCCATAAGACAACATTTTATGTAGATACTTGTGAGTCAAATGGTAATCCCCAAAAAGAAATGTCTGCATCTTAATACCTGGCACCTTTGAAAGTCATCTTATTTAGGAAAAGTGGCTTTGTAGATGAAATTAAGGATCTCAAGATGATAGAATCTTGGCTAATCTAAGTGTACCCTAAATCCAATGACAAGTGTCCTTATAAGAGAAACATCAGGAGAGACAGAGAGGGAGCAAGAGAGAGAGAGAAAAGTGAAGGCCACGTGAAGTTCGGGTGAAGACAAAGGCAGAGAATGGAGTTTTGCAACCACAAGCCAAGAAATACCCAGGACCACAAGAATCTAGAAGAGGCAAGGAAGGATTCTCCCCTAGAGACTTCAAAGGGAGCATAGCCCTGCTGGTACCTTGATTTTGGATTTCTGGACTCCAAAACTGTAAGACAATAAATTTCCGTTGTTTTAAGCCACTTAGCTTGTGGTAACTTGTTACGGCAACCCTAAGAAATGAATACAATACTATTATTCTCATTTTACAGATAATGAACCTAGGTGCCAGAGAGTTTAAGTAACTTTCAACGTTCCATAGCCATCAATCAAATTCAATTTTTCTTGATCTGTTGTGATTAATCATTATACTATATCCCACCTGATACATGCTAGGTTTTGTGGGCATCACAGAAGAAGGCACTGGTCTCCTTCCTCATGGCTCTTAGAATCTTTAAAACACTATTCCTAAAAATACAGGAATTGGGTCAGTAGCACAGGAACAGACTGAACAGCCTTGTAATTACCCAAAGCTGTATAATCCAATTGTTCCTTGGTTTTCTCTTTCAACTGGGCTACCTTTTTCTTTTGTTTTTGATACTCTTTAGCATCTCTACATGCTATGGCAGAGATAAAATTTTGTTTCTTGTTTCTTGTACAAAGAGTTGAGTAGAAGAGAAGGAACAGTGTCCAGGACAAAATGTACTTAACTTTCACTAAGCAAAAAGAGAATATTTAATTATATTCAATTATCAAGAGAGGGATGTTGAAACCTCCAACTATAATTGTGGGGTCATTATTTTTCTTTATCATTCTATCAGGTTTTGTTTCAAGCACTTTAAAACTCTTACTAGATTAAATATTTAGAAATTTTAAGTCTTAATGAATTGATTATCTTTATGAAATGACTCTTGATCCCTGGTGATTTTGTTTGTCCTGAAATCTACTTTGTCTGAAATTAATTATAGCCTCTCAGTCTTCATAAAATTTATGTTAGCATGGTGTATATTTTTCTATCCTTGTACTTTAATTTACATGTCTTTATTTTTAAAGTGGGTTTCTGGTAGACATTGTATAGTTGGGTCTTGCTTTTCATCCAAGCTGACAATCTTTGCCTTTTAAATTGGGTATTTAGCCTAGTTATACTTAATGTAGTTATCAATATTGTTGGTTTTAAATCTACCATTGTCTTGGTTTGGACTGCTATAACAAAATACTGTAGACTAAGTGACTTACAAGCTACATGAATTTATTTCTCACAGTTCTGGAGGCTGGGAAGTCCAGGATTAAAGTATCTGGTGAGGACCTACTTCCTGGTTCAAAGACTACTGTCTTTTCACTGTGACCTCACATGGTGGAAGGGGGCAAGGAAGCTGTCTGGGGCCTCTTTTATAAGGACACTAATCACATTTACAAGGGCTCCACCCTCATAATCTAGTTGATCACCTCCCAAAGGTCTCAACTCTAAATATTATCATATTGGGGATTAAATTGCAACATATGAATTTTGGGGGGACACAAACATTCAATCTATAGTAACCATGTTCCTATTTGGGGTGTTTTTTTTTTCTGTTTTTTGTTACCTTTTTCTTCTTTTCCTTCCTTCTTTTGGATTGTGTGTGTGTGTGTGTGTGTGTGTGTGTGTATGTGTGTTTATGGTTTGATTTTATCTCTATTATTGGCTTGTTTCTTCGTTTGGCTTTTTTCTGGGTTTTGTGGGGGTTTTGCTTTTGTTTTTTGTTTAGTGATTTTTCTGGGATTTACAGTGTACATCTTTCACTTATTAGAGTTTACTTTCAAATATGTAATTTTTATACATAGTATAAGAACTTTATAGCAGTATATGTCCATTCCATACCTCAACCTCTGTGCTATTATTATAATACATTTCACTTTTTCTTATGTTATAAACCCCACAATACATTACTACTTTTACTAATTATCATTTAAAGAGATTTAAAAATTAGGAAAGAAAGCTAGTATACTTATTCATATATTTGCCATGTCTGGTGTTCTCCATTCATTAATTTGTAAGATCCACATTTCCATCTGAAATAATTTTTTCCTTCTGCTTGAAGGACTTCCTTTCTTATTTCTTGTAGTGATAATGTGTTAGTAATAAATTCTCTCAGATTTTATATATATGAAGTCTTTTGAAAGATCTTTTTGCTGAGCTTGTAATTTTTTTCCTTTGAATACTTTAAAGATGTCAATCATATTCTTTTTTTTTAATGAGAAGACTACTGTTATTCTTTTTTTGCTATAGACTGAATTGTGTGGTTCCCCCACCCTCCAAGTTCATATATTGAAGCCAAATGTCACTGTATTTGAAGATAGAGCATTTAGGAGGTAATTAAGGTTAAATGAGGTCACAGGGGTGGAGTCCTTATCCCACAGGATTGGTGGCATTATAAGAAGAGGGATATCTCTCTTTTTCTCTCTCCCCTTCCCCACGTGTATGTACAGGGGAATGGCCATGTGAGCACACAGCTAGGAAGCTGTCATCTGCTAATCAGGAAGAGATCCCTCACCAGAACTCAACTATGCTGGCATGTGATCTCAAACTTCCAGCCTCCAGAACTGGGAGAAAATAAATTTCTGTGGTATAAGCTACCTAGTCTATGGCATTTTATTACGGCAGCTAGAGCCGACTAATATATCCTAATTCTTCTATATGTGATATTTCTGTTTTCTCTCTATTAGGAGTTTCCAGAAATTCGATTATGATATGCCTTAATGTAGTTTCCTTCATGTTTTCTGCTTGGGGTTGATTGAGCTTCTTGGATCTTTGGGTTTATACTTTTCATCAAATTTAGAAAATTGTGGCCATTATTTTTTCAAATAACTTTTTTCTTCCCCTCCCCAACCTACCTTTTCTGGGACTTTGATCACAAATATGGTAGGCTGCTTGACCTTGTTCTACAACTTACTGGTACCCTGTTTGCTGTATTCCAGTCTTTTTTCTCTGTTTTATTTGAATAGTTTCTATTTCTAGGTCTCCAAGTTCACTGTTTTCTTTTCTTCTGAAGTATCTAATCTGCTGTTCATTCTGTCCATGTTGTTTTTTGCCTCAGGTATTGTATATTTCATCTCTAAAAGTTCCATTTGGGTCTTTTTTTATATCTTCCCTTTTTCCCTTCTTATGTTTATGATTTCCTCTACCTTCTTGAATATAGGTAGTATTTTTATAGATAGTTTGATGTCCTTTTCTACTAATTCTATCATCTGTGTAATTATATTTTATAAATATATTTTGTCCAGTTTTATATTTATTTAAGATGGGGAAGTAAATTTGATGCTTATTATACTATTGTGTTTAGAAGCTGAAGTCTCTAATGTTGTTGGGACAACTGTTGAAGGGAGTTATCTGTTTTATGTCCTCAGGGTATGGGCAATAACTAACCAACTAGGAAAATATTAAAACTTATCATTGATTTCATTCCAACATGGTGAAAACTGATGCTTGCTAGAATTGAGAAAAAGCTATGATTAAATGATTAGAAAGCAGAAATTGATTATGTTTTGAGGGCTCTAAATTTTTGCCTTAAATACAATAAAACATTTTTATGTCACCATTTTTCTTCTCACTTTATACACCACCACAGTCACTAAATTCCCATAAGGTTGATGCCATTTCCTACATTTGTACTCTTGCGTGCCTCAGAAATACGCCTGTACCACTAGAAGAAGTCTTACTGTTAGCTGCTAGGTGTTCAGGTCTTCATTTGCAAATGCCTAGCATAGTTTCCCTACTGAAATCCCACAGATAGAGTTTCCGAACTCTGGTTAGTAGGTATATCCCCAAATTGATAAATGAAAAGAGAGCTGTAAAAATCTTCCCCTTTTGCACAAAGCTCTATTACTTGGTTATTTGAGATTAAAGTACTTGCTTATTACTTGCTATATGGTAACTTCTTTGGGGAAAGGAATATGTCTTGTGCATGGCTGTATCCACAGAGACCACACTGGGCACATGGTAAGTGCTGTGAATATTTGTGGAAATAAGTGACTAGACTGCTGTTTATACTGGATGATGACAAGAAGCACCCTGATTGTTTTGCTATTATCTCTCAGAGTCTACACAGTTGTTAATTCCTACATTTTCAGCTGAGCATCCAGAATACTGAAAGGCAATAAAAATGACAAAGTACAACCTTAGGTATTGAAGGTTATAACCAAAATGTGTTAGGGGCCCATCTGCAGTGGCCTATGAAAGCCTTGATGCAAAATTTTAAAAGACCAGGTTACTAGCACAAGAATGAATTCCCAGAGGTGAATTCTTACTTAAAAGTAAAACTTGACTCTGGTAGTATGAATTTTCATGGAAGCATACAAATTTAGCTCATCTTAGTTAAGATTATATTCCATAATTGAGTCTTCCTGTTACATTTTGTGATTCTATATTTCACAATTAAATTTTACAGAGCAAGAGGTAGTAAATATTTTGGCACAGTCTTAAAATGTTTGTGGAATTTTACTTGTCAGCAGCTGGCCATTGCTGTGTACTTTGTGTTCTTTGAGCCAAGCCCAAATTTGAAGGAAAATAACAGATGTCAGTTAATTATTTTCCCGCATGCGTGCGCGCACGCGTGCGCGTGTGTGTGGTGTGGCTGCCTTCAAAAGACATCAAACATAGGCATTGCTCTTTTTTTTTCAAATTTATTTATTTATTTTTAACATCTTTATTGGAATATAATTGCTTTACAATGGTGTGTTAGTTTCTGCTTTATAACAAAGTGAATCAGTTATACATACACATATGTCCCCATATTTCTTGCATCTCCCTCCCTCCCACCCTCCCTATCCCACCCCTCTACGTGGTCACAAAGCACCGAGCTGATCTCCCTGTGCTATGAGGCTGCTTCCCACTAGCTATCTGTTTTACATTTGGTAGTGTATATATGTCCATAGGCATTGCTTATTGATGATCATCTTGTTTGGTTCCAGACTACTTGATGGAAAATAAAATAAAAAATAAAAAGAATCCTACACAGGACATTTGGAAAACAGTTTATGACAAAAATTCCAACAGCAATGTTCATCAGTAACCAGACCATACTTTGTATTGCATGCTTTGGGAATAAACAATGAAGCTAGGTAGTTACGTGAATCTTAAATGACTAACATTAATATGCTGGATGACGTAGGAAGTTGGCCAATTGTTCTTTCACTTTTGAAAGCTTGGTTCCACTATATTCTGTAGGTCATAGGTGTAAATAAACAGAATGCTTTCTGCATTCAATTTATTACAATTGTCTGTAATTCTAGATTCTACAGTTACATTCATTAGAATAACTATGTAACAAACAGTTATTTTTTCTTTTTCAGTTTTAGAGACTTGCATGGTAAATATGTAACAGATTTTTAAATCAGTATTTCAAATTGGTATTCAAAGACAACTAACTAGCTGATAACTCAACAATACACTTAACTATAATATTTATATACGCAAAGCTACCTTAAATGATTTGCCACCCTTGATTCACAACTTGAAACAGGGCAGGATCAAGGCTAAATGAGCTACGACTGTGACATGACGAGTTTTATATTTTTCAAGTAAGCATCAGATGTTACTAAAATTAGTGTGTTCTACTTTAAAGTGGGCACCATAAAAGACTACACACTTATTTTAATTGATACCACCATTATTTAATGCATTTTTGACACTCCTTCTTTGAAATTGTGTTTTTAAACTACAAAAAAGCAATATTAGTATTATCATTTTACTTTTACCTCAAGTATAAGTACATAGGTTAGTCACTCACGCCCATGTATTTAATGTGTTTGGCTATTTTCCTTAACCATATTCATCTTAAAATTTGGCCACAGTGAGCACATAAAAAGGAATGAACTACAGATTCCAAAGAAATTTCTATTTTAAAAATTTGAGCACAGACATCATAAGTAAATGTCTTCTCTAGAGAACCCCTTCACACTCTGTATATTTATGTTGTAGTGTCTTTTAAAGTCATATGTTAAATACCAATTAATCAGAAAATATTTATTAACTACGCTAGAAAAATAATATGGCATGCTGTAAAGTATTTGGTCTTTTGAGTCAGATTAACTACTTTGCCACCTATTCTGTTATCTTGATAAATTTAACCTTCAAATTTCAGTTTCTTAGTTTGTGAAATGAGAGTAATAATGCCCACTTTGCAAGGTTGTCCTGAAGATTAATAAAGATGAATTACCCCAAAACATCTAGAACTCAAAATGTATTATAGGTCAGTTGCTTTAAGAAGGCATCTAATTTTAGCCTTAAAACAACCCTTTCTAGAGATTATGTAATGATCAAGGGATCAATCCAAGAAGAAAATATAACAATAGTAAATATATATACACCCAAATAGGAGTACCTAAATACATAAAGTAAATATTAATAGGCATAAAGGGAGAAATTAATAGCAACACAATGTAACATCCTATCAATGAACAGTTCATCCAGACAGAAAATCAATAAGGAAACACTAGCCTTAAATGACACATTGGATAGGATGGACTTAACAGATTATATGTAGAACATTTCATCCAAAAGCATCAGAACACATTTTTTTCCAGTGCCCATGAAACATTCTCCAGGATAGATCATATGCTAAGCCACAAAACAAGTCTCAGTACATTTAAAAAAAACTGAAATTATATCAAGTATATTTTCTGACCACAATGCTATGAGACTAAAAATCAACTACAAGAAAAAACTGCAAAATACACAAAAACGTGGAGACTACACAATATAATACTAAGAAACCAATGGTCACTGAAGAAATCAAAGAAGAAATAGAAAAATACCTGGAGACAAAAGAAAACAAAAATACAATAACCCAAAATCCATGGGATGCAGCAAAAACAGTTCTAAGAGGAAGGTTTAGAGTAATACAAGCCTACCTCAGGAAATAAGAAAAATATCAAATAAATAACCTAACCTGACACTTAAAGGAACTTAAAAGAATAAAACCCAAAGTTAGTAGAAGGAAAGAAATCATAAAGATCAGAGCAGAAATAAATGAAATAGAGCTTAAAAAACAATAGAAAAGTTCAATGAAACTAAGAATGTGTTCTTTGAAAAGATAAACAAAATTGATAAACCTTTAGCCAGATTTATCAAGAAAAAAAGAGAGGACCTAAATTAATAAAATCTGAATGAAAAAGGAGAAGTTACAATTGACACTCCAGAAATACAAAGGATTATAAGAAATTACTACAAACAACTATCCACCAAAAAAAGAAAAGGACAACCTACAAGAAATGGGCAAAATCCCAGAAACAAACAATCTCCCAAGACTAAACCAGGAAGAAATAGAAAATATGAAAAGACCAACTACCAGTAATGAAATTGAATCAGTAATAATAATCATAATAAACCAACTTTCAACAAACAAAAGTCCAGGACCAGATGGCTTCACAGGTGAATTCTACCAAACATTTAGAAAAGAGTTAACACCTATCCTTCTCAAAATATTTCCAAAAATTGCAGAGGAATGAATACTTCCAAAGACCATCATCATCCTGATACCAAAATCAGACAGATATTAAAAAAAGAAAATTACAGGCCAATATCACTAATAAACATAGATTAAAAAATCCTCAGCAAAATATTAGCAAACCAAATCCAACAATACATTACAAGGATCATACATCATGTAAACTGGAAGTTACCTCAGGGATGAAAGGATGGTTCAATAGCCACAAATCAATGTGATACACTGCATTAACAAATTGAAGAATAAAAATCATACAGTCATCTCAATAGATGTAGAAAAAGATTTTGACAAAATTTAACATCCATTTATGATTAAAAACTCTCCACAAAGCAGGTATAGAGGGAACATACCTTAACATAATAAAGGTCATATATAAGTCCACAACTAACATACTCAACAGTGAAAAGCTAAAAGCGTTTCCTTTAAGATCAGAATAAGACAAGGATGCCCACTCTTGCCATTTTTATTTAAATAGTATTGGAAATCCTAGCCATAGCAATCAGACAAGAAATAAAAGGAATCCAAATTGGAAAAGAAGAAGTAAAACTGTCACTGTTTGCAAATGACATGATACTATACGTAGAAAATCCTCAAGACGATACCAAAAAACTACTAGAGGTCATCAATGAATTCAGCAAAGTTGCAGGATATAAAATGAATATACAGAAATCTGTGGCATTTCTATACACTAAGAACAAACTATCAGAAAGAGTTATTAAGGAAACAATCCCACTTATCATTGCATCAAAAAAAAATACCTATGAATAAATCTAAGGAGGTAAAAAACCTATACTCGGATAACTATAAGAGGCTGATGAAAGAAATTGAAGACAACACAAACAGATGGAAAGATATACCGCGTTCATGATTTGGAAGAAGTAATATTGTTACAGTGACCATACTACCCAAGGCCATTTAAAGATTCAATGCTATCTGTATTAAAATACCAACAGGGCTTCCCTGGTGGCGCAGTGGTTGAGAGTCCGCCTGCCGATGCAGGGAACACGGGTTCGTGCCCCGGTCCGGGAGGATCCCACATGCTGCGGAGCGGCTGGGCCCGTGAGCCATGGCCGCTGAGCCTGCGCGTCCGGAGCCTGTGCTCCGCAACGGGAGAGGCCACAGCAGTGAGGGGCCCGCATACAGCAAAAAAAAAATAAAAATAAAAAAATACCAACAGCATTTTTCACAGAACTAGAACAAATAATTCTAAAATTCGTATGGAAAAAAAACAGACCCTAATAGTCGAAGTAATCTTGAGAAAGAAGAACAGAGCTGGGCTTCCCTGGTGGCGTAGTGGTTGAGAGTCCGCCTACCGATGCAGGGAACGCGGGTTCGTGCCCCGGTCCGGGAAGATCCCACATGCCGCAGAGCGGCTGGGCCCGTGAGCCATGGCCGTTGAGCCTGCGCGTCTGGAGCCTGTGCTCCGCAACGGGAGAGGCCACAACAGTGAGAGGCTCGCGTACCGCCAAAAAAAAAAAAAGTTTCTTCCTGCTCCTTTTCTAGTCTGTACTCCCCCTTCCCCCAAACACTCACTGAACTGCTTTCTGACACTATGGGTTCCTTCGTATCTTTTGGAAATTAATACACATGAATATGTATATTATATATATTCCCTGGGGGGGAGGGTTGGAGGTCTATTCATGTTGTTGCATGTATCAAGAGTTTATTACTTTTTGTTGCAGTGTAGTGCTCCAGTGCATGACTGTACCATAACTTGTTCATCCATTTCCCTTTTCATGGACTCTGTGGTCTTTTCAGCTTTTGGCTATTACAAATAAAGCTGCCATGAACAGTTATGTACAAGTGGGCAGAATGCTCTCTCTAAGAATGTCCTCTCATTTCAGAATGGACACATGCTTTCATGTCTCTTGGATAAATACCTGAGAGTAGAAGAGCTAAATCATATGATAGGTGTCTGTTTAATTTCTAAACTGCTTTGCAAAGTGGTTGTACAATTTTACATTCCCATCAGCAGTCTCTGAGAGTTTCAGTTATTCCGTATCCCCACCAATAGTTTATATGGTCAAACCTCTTAGTTTTAGCTATTTGAAAACGTGTCAGACTAATAATGATGAACATGATTTCATGTACTTATTTGCCTAATATGTTAAGTGCATCTGTTTCAAATCTGTGCAAATCTTTTGTTCAGTTTTTAATCTGATTGTGTGTTTTCTTACTGTTGAGTCTTGACAGTGCTTTATATATTCTGGTTACAAGTCCTTTATTAGATGTTAGACCCCACAAAGATGCCCATGTCTCAATCCCCAGCATCTGTGAACATATTACCTCCTATGGCAAAAAGGACTTTGCTGATGTGATTAAGGTTAAGGACCTTGAGACAGGGAGCTTACCCTGGATTATCTGGGGGACCACCAGGTACTGTTTCCTCTGATCTTTTCAGGTGGTTCTTTCCCCAGCCTTGATTGGTTTCCTCACATGCATTCATGCAGTCTCTGGAGTTTTCTCTCTGCCCCATTTCTCTCTTCTCTGTTTCTCTGTCTTATGAACTCTAACCATCTTGATGTACCTGGACCCTCAACTCCATCTCCTCAGCTCAGAGAGTGCCAGGCTCCACAGACATGGGCTTGCACTTCCTGCCCCGCAACCTGGAATTTCTCTTAAATCAGTAAACCAACGCAATCGCAAGGCCCACCTTTTTGTTTTCTGTGTTTCAATGACCATCTCCAGCGTTCTGAAAAATCACTGTTTCATATATTTTGTCTGGTTTTTTGCTTGTTTCAAGCGGGAGGGAAATTTGATCCCTTTTTCTTCATTTTGGCCAACAGTTGAAATCCAGTTTCTAGTGTTTCAAAGGTACAGTGTCACAGCAGAACTGCAGCCTACTTCAAAGTGTGTATATTTACCTTATTAGTCCAGAATAACAAAGAGGTACCTAAGATAAGTATGTAAACCCCAGCAATTATGTCTTATTCACTGTTGCATACTTAAGCATCTATCACAGTTTCTGGCCCATAGCACATAGCAACTGCTGAATAAATATTTTAGAAATTAACCATGATCAAAGTAAAGTGAAAAGATATTGTAGGAACACTGTATTCAGATGTTGCCTCACTGACTTCTGAATTCTCTGTTTTTGTATACGCTTGACTGTTAGTCTTTCTTACAGAGCCAGGCTTTCTCCATGTATCAGGGAAGATATTTCCAAGCAGCTATATTTGCACATCCTTCCAGCTATGTGACTCTAGAGATAGGACCCCTTCTCTTTCAGTTCCAAATGGAAAAATCCTAGGGAAGAACCATAAGCAGCCCAGATTGGATCATATGCCCATCCATTTGCCAAGGGAGAGCAGAATACTGTATTTTTTTTAACAAAGCACTTTTCATATTAAAATATATGTCATTTACAAAAATTGTAGAAATGTTAGACAAGTAGAAAAAAGAGAATATAAGTATCTCATCCTCTCTAGAGAGACAGTATTAAACTTCGAAAACATTCCTTTTGGGAATTCCCTGGCGGTCCAGTGGTTGGACTCCACGGTCTCACTGCTGAGGGCCCAGGTTCAGTCCATGGTGGGGGAACTAAGATCCCACAAATCGCGGGTCGTGGCCTAAATAAATTAATCAAACATTTCCTTCCTTTTTACAGATAATTTTTTTGGAAAGTGGGGGAGGGTCAGCAGGTTATTTAATGTGTCATTTCAGTTTCTGCTTCTGAATGCTTGGTTTCATTCTTTCTGAGGAAGGTTAGACGGAATTGGAGACCAGTCAGACCCCATAATTTACCTGTAAACACCATAAGTCTATGCTTTAGTTAAACACTAGAAAATAAGGAAAGAGGAGAGGAACAAGTCAACCCCTTTGCCTGTATTGAGAAATGCTGTCTCTTTAAGAAACTCACAAACTATTTTGTTCCCATTGCCACTCTTGACTCACCTGTGTTAAGAAACACCTGTATACCTTCAGGGTAGTCTCTTCTGAACACTTGTATAAATTAAGATTTGCCTTTAGGGACTCCAAAGTTCTGGGTCAAAAGTTACATTGAAAAGGAGAGTCTCAGCGAATCAGCTCTAGCAATTCTCAAATGGCATACACCTTATGATACGGGTTTTAAAACAAACTCCCCATTTCATCTGGATGAGCCATCCACCAATGCTTATTGAATATCTACTTTGGGCTTAAGACTCTACATGCTGCTTTGGGGAACATAAAGAAAATGGATATGTGATTCTCACTCTTAAAAAGGAAACCAGCCATGTAGCTGGGCAGTCAGGTAAAATGGATTCATCGGCTTCACTGTGAGTGTACTCTTGGAGACAGGCGCTAGGATTTTAAAGCCACACATCCCAGTCTGACAAGCATTCAGTTCAACAGACTTGTATTTTATTGCCAATCACCATGTTATTCACTGCACTTTTCACAGAGGGCTAAGATATGACTGGCACAATGTCTCTCCCCCCAGGGCTGTTCCTAGAACATAAAGTACCCCTTAACAGAGGAGATGGAAATCTCATCCAAATCCCTCCAGGTGGGGCTTTAAAAAATGTGTCGCCTTTTGACTGACCAATTAGAAAAAGGTGCCCCTCTGGTTGGACTAAATAGAAAAATGTGCCCCTTCTCTTAGAGCCCTGGGCTGAGCAGAGGGGAGGTTGGAATTTGGACACTGCCTGTTCTCCAGTGGTACAATCTACATGAGGAACCTGCAGTTCCTTATTCTTTGCCCCTTACATTTTTAAATAATAAGCAGTCCTAATTCTTTGAACCAGGTAAATAAGGGTCGCTCTTAGAGCTGTAGAACGCTGTTACCTTAAGTTGTTACTGTGACTTCTTGTTAACCCCTTGGATTTCCTTTAGATTCCCCAGCCTTGATGCTGTGCTTGTTATTTCAAGAGAGATAGGTACCTCTTCTTTTTCCACATGTTGTTGGATATGATGGCAGAAGATCTAAAGGGCTTGTCATAAGCATTCCGGGGCAGCTGGAGTAGTTTTTGCCAATACATGCATTTCAATGCTATGACTTATGGGCAAAGACAAGAGGGTTAGAGTATCTTTGAGCAAATACACAATCCTCCAGTGACCCCTCTGGCAATACATCAGAGGTTCTGCAATATAGCTCCAGGCAACAAACTGAGGCCAGCCAGAATGGATGGGGGAGTCTCCGCTGTGCTCAGCTTTTAAAAATACCTGCACTTCAGTGCAGCACAACTGGCTTCTGCTTGAGTGCCTGTGATGACTCCAAACTGGGCCTGATTGTTATTCAGGCTGGGCAGTCCTCAGGAGTGCTTTGGGGAGATCGCTATTGTCTGTAAAACTTTCTTTTGAGTCAGGGTTGTCTCAAGGGTGTAACAAGCGTGTTCCCATAACTGATTCCAAATAAATGAAAGCTTATTCAGCCTTTTTACAAGCCTTGTTATAAATTACCTGGGATTTGTCAAGACTACTAATTTTACTAAATTTGTATCTTGAAAATAAATATTGTTTTGTAGTGCTATCATCTTTAGTTAGGAAATAATGGGGTTCCTGGCCTCCTACAGGTCTGGTATCCAACAGCTTTTTGGAAAGCATGAGATTTTTCCCTCTTTCATCTATACTTGTTTACTCTACTCAACCTTCACTAAATAAATGATAATCTCACCAAATGAGAAAGATAATTTGGGCTCCTAGAAAGAGGATTATGTTGTCTGTTGCTGCAGTATTTGTACTGGTGGGAAGTTGGAGGTAACCTCAGGATCTACTGCTGGGTAGTGAATGTGCACCAAAGAATACTGTGCAAGGGTTAGAAGCAATGACTTACATGTACACGTAGCAACATGAGTGGGCCTAAACCACATACTACGTCATGGAAAAATGAAAAGCAGCGGCATGTATCATCAAAAAGTCTACAAATAGGGCTTCCCTGGTGGCGCAGTGGTTGGGAGTCCGCCTGCCGATGAAGGGGACGTGGGTTCGTGCCCCGGTCTGGGAAGATCCCACATGCCACGGAGCGGCTGGGCCCGTGAGCCATGGCCGCTGAGCCTGCGTGTCCGGAGCCTGTGCTCCGCAACGGGAGAGGCCACAGCAGTGAGAGGCCCGCGTACCGCAAAAAAAAAAAAAGTCTACAAATAATAAATGCTGGAGAAAAAGGAACCCTCCTACACTGCTGGTTGGCATGTAAATTGGTGCAGCCACTATGGAGAACAGTATGGAGATTCCTTAAAAAACTAAAAATAGAACTACCATATGATCCTGCAATCCCACTCCTGGGCATATATTGGGAAAAAAACATAATTCAAAAAGATACATGCACCCCAATATTCATTACAGCACTATTTACAATAGCCAAGACATGGATGCAACCTAAATGTCCATCAACAGATGAATGGATAAAGAAGATGTGGTATATACACACAATGGAATATTACTCAGCCATAAAAACGAATGAAATAATGCCATTTGCAGCAACATGGATGGACCTAGAGATTGTCATACTAAGTGAAGTAAGCCAGAGAGAGAAAGACAAATATCATATCGCTTATATGTGGAATCTAAAAAAAAAAAAAAAGATACAAAGGAACTTATATCAAAAACAGAAGTAGACCCACAGACATAGAAAACAAACCAATGGTTACCAAAGGGGAAAGGGGTTTGGGTTTAATACATACACATTACTATATGTAAAATAGATAACCTACTGTAGAGCACAGGGAACTATACTCAATATTTTGTAATAACCTATAAGGGAAAAGAATCTAAAAAAGAATATATATATATATTATATAATATATATAACTGAATCACTTTGTTGTACACCTGAAACTAACACAACATTGTAAGTCAACTATACTTCAATAAAAATATAAAAATTTACAAAAAGAAAAGAAAAGCAGAGGCATGTATAGCACAATAACATTTACATAAATTAAAAATACGTGCATACAATACAACAATACCTGTAATTCAAAAATACATGCAATAAAAAAGGTAATATCCCACAGACATTAAGAGGGAGGCCTATGAGGACAGGAGAGGAAAGGAATAGGGAATGAGAAAGGATAAATAGCATAAGAGCAGGACCTGGCATTGGCCAAAGACTAGCTCAACCTTCTGTTCTTAATGATCAAGAACCATGACATAATGCGATTTCTACTTTTCTCCCCTTGGGAGTTTCAGAAGAATAAGTTGGGATTCCATGAATCTGTATTTAATAAGCATTATCTTTATGTCTTCTGATCAGAAAAGTTTAAATATTTTAAGCAGGAGATTTGTTTCTTATCAAGGCCTAATCAAAACTGAAGTTCTCTTCTGTTAGTAATGTACTTACTAATATATTTATGCAATTTGAAATGGACCATGAAGTTTTTTGCTTTTTAATTTGGTACTCATATGTCGCGACCATGAAAATACACTACAGCCTTGACAAACCTCTGGAACTGCACTGCAGTCCAAGGCTCTTCTTCCCTTCTCTTCCCTCTTTTCAATTCCCTTCCCTTCCCTTCCCTCCATCTCCTTGCTACCCTCTCTCCTTCCACAGATATCAGACCCGCATCACGGTCTGAAGGCTCTCCCTGCCTTCTCCTGCTACCTCTTCCAATACATTGCATGTACATCCAACCTCATCTTAGCATTCGTTTCCCAGTGGACCTGAACCAAGGCAAGTGATCGTGGGAGTGGTCCAAAAAACAGGCAGTCAGATGGAGATTTGGGGCTGGTTTACTCACTGCCCAGCAGGCAAAGAGGATATCATCCCAAATGACAGGTGGGGCACCCTGGCCCAGGGTGGAGGCTCAATTGTTAAAGATGTTAGTGGTGATGACCTGGGGAAATGTTCCAATGTAGGGAAACAAATATGCAGGGCAATGATTCAGACAGGCATGGAATCTGACAGAGCATAGCGTACAAGCAAGAGGCCCTCTTCACAGGGAAGGATGTGAGAGTGGGCCTATGGTCCACTAGTCCATGCATACCATCATCCCCAAGCAGCCAGCCTTATGGAACACTGGACCAGCTCTAAGACAATACTCTGGAAGGGTTAGGTACCATTCTCCAGGATATAACATATGTATTTAATCAAAGAGCTGTGCTATGTCCCCACTAGGAAGAAGACATGGTCCTAGAAACCAGGGGGTGGAAGCATAATGACTTTATCATTGTTCCCAATGACCCACCTGGGATTTTTTTCCTTCTCATCCCCACAATTCTGGGCTCTACAAGGTTGGAAGATCCTAAAAGAGACCACTCTTGGAATCCCATTCTTGCAGGGGACACAGGAAGGTCCTATTGAACTACAAATTTTGACTACCCTGAGTGCCCTTTGTACTCCTTTGACTAGGGACTGGCAGGCGATAGGTCATTTGGCAGGTAATTGACACCAATTAGAAGGAGAGGAAGGCTGCTCTCCTACACGCTTACCCTTTGGTAACTGTGATCAGATATATGCAGCAAACCTAGTCTGGGAAAGGTATGATTGCCAAGAGTTCAGACACCTCAGGAATGAAGGTTTGGATAATCACTATCAGGTAAGCCACAAATATCAGCTGAGGTGATAGTGGAGAGTGAGGGGAATTGGGAATGGATAGTAGAGCAGGTTGAGGATGAGCCCCATTATGGCCCTGAGTCCCCCTACAGTGATGGAGGCTGTAGTTCATCTCACTAACCAATCACTTCTATGTTTGCCCCAGAAAGAAAGGCTCATGGAAACCCTGGAGGAATTTCTTTCTGAACTTGCATGGAGAAGTAGATCTGTGTGGCACAAGGGGTGACTGTGGCAGTCTGAGAATTTTGCTACAGGGAGCATCAATGACGGACACCCCAGCTCCTGCCCCTCTGGACTCAGCACTATGTTTGTTCTGAGGCAACACTTAGTGCAGACCGTTCACAGCCAATGACTGAGCACAGTGAGCCCTAATGTGGACTAATTCTGGTGAGATATGGGGCTCTTCCAATGGGTCTCTCGGCTTAAGGGCTCCGCATCAGCCTGGCTGAACCTCCTTGGAACTGCACTGGAGTCTGAGAGTCCTTCTATCTTCCTTCCTTCCCTCTCTTCTCCCAGAACTACATCACAGTCCAAGGCTCTCCCCTCCTTCTCCTGCTCCCCCACCCCCAAATAAATCTTTTCACATCTACCTGGCATCTGTTTCTCAGTGAACCTTAACTACACGCAATGGAATAAAACTGATCAAAATTCCTATCTTTGTAAGCGATGCCACAAACTATACAACTACGTGAAGCTGTACATTTTATGCATCTCATCTTCCTGACACATCTGGTCTTGTGGCAGATCTAGAAGTTACAGATGAAAATTGTCACTGGTAAATGGCCTGGTAAAATGGCCTGAAGATATAAGTATTCCAACGATGAAAGAGTTTCTCATATTCATAATTGTCAATGTACATATTGTAAAATTAATTTGATTATATATTGTAAAAGTAAAAAACAATTATAGCCCAACATAGTATGGTAGCAATTTTAAAATACATTAAAAATTCTCTTATGTATGCCTTAATTTCTGATTATTTACACTTTCCAGAAATATTGATCACGCCAAAATACAAATATGATGGGAAGTACCCTAGAGAAAACCCCAAATAATTATTTTATTATTCTCTTATAAATATCATAGCAAAACTAAAATCTTTCGTAATCAAAATCACATGGAGAAAGAAAAGTAACAAAATAGACAAGAAAATATAAGTAATGAAAATGACAACAATAAAGATGAAGATGACTAGGAGAATGAGAATCCAGACACTCCTAAAGGGAAAAAAAATTGGAAAGAAGATAAAAGTAGTAGTAAAGAAAAAACAATTTCTTAGTTAACAGGGAACATGCAAAGATCAGCGGCAGCTTTATTTTGTTGAGAGACATGATCTTTCAATTTGGTGATATAGCGATTAGTTAATCAATAGTGAATGAAATTATTAGAGACACTTCCCCCCCCCAAAAAAAATCAAGATCCCAATAATATTTTTAGACAGTCATATAGGACATACAGTGAACAAAAGGAATGCTTCTCAAACAGGTATTATTTGCAAACATTTTAGAAGTGATAAAACTGTTGTGAGATCCTGGCTTCCTCTAAGACTAAAAATTAAATGTTTTGTTTTGTTCACAAACGTTTTTCAACAATATGGATATACTTACATCTGACACATTTTTCTGACTGAATGTTATATGGAGAACCCCCTCAAAAGTCATTTGGGTTTCACAGAGCAGAAGGAAGCAAGTTCACCTGGATTGCACATAAATCAAATAAAGATGTACTGAACAGATGAACAGACCAGGAAGAATAGCCAGTTTTATTTTCAAATAAAAAGAGTAGCTGTGGTTATTTAATTTTAAGTGAAAGAAGTTTGCCTTTCAGACATCATGAAGTAACCTGGTGTACTTTGAACAATGGAAATTTCGTGGACTACATTAAACAAATGGCTAAACTCGATCCTTTTTCCCCATGGTCACATGGAAATGTCAAAATTAAAAACTCAAGTGATCTATTTATCCAAAATAATTTATGAAGAATTCGTAAAAACAGTGTGGAAACATGTACAAAATGAAACAGCAAATTCAATAAATTAACCAGACAACAGATACTATTCCATTCTTGTAGATGCCACAACAGATGTGACAAATACCAATCAGATGGTAATTGTGTGACACAGTTAAGATGGGAAACCCTAAAAACTATTTTTAATCTTTTTTGCCAACTGAAAATCATCTTTCTGTTATTTTATTCAACAAGGTAGGATTCTGAACGATTATAACCTGCCGTTGAACAACAGCCATTGTCAGTCTTAGGACAACACTTCTATTAAGCACGACTTAAAACATTAATATGTTTGCATATATGCCATGTAAGGCTCATTCCTTTTACATCATTTGTGTTTTGCAAAGTTATGTCTTTCCAATTTGCCCCAAAGATGGAGTGTTTTAAATATGTAGGCTGTTATGGAACTGTGTCCCCGCCCCCCAAATTCATATGTTGAGCCCCTAACCCTCAGAATGAGGCTGTATTTGGAAATAGGGTCTTTAAAGAAGTGATTAAGTTAAAATGAGACTGTTAGGGTGGGCCCTAATCCAACTGACTAACGTCTGTATAAGAAGAAGCAATTAGGACACACACACACACAGAGGGAGGATCATGTGAGGACACAAGGAGAAGACAGCATCTGCAAGCATGGAGAGAGGTCTCATCAGAAACCTTCTCTGCCAAACACCTTGATCTTGGACTCCAATACTGTGAGAAAATAAATTCTGTTGTTTCAGCTACCTAGTCTGTGGTATTTTGTTACGGCACCCCTAACAAACTAATGTATATGCTAACCTGGATTTTTCTTTAAAGAAACTAAATGTAATCATATGGTCTACCTCCTATAGGGTTGTTCAAGTCTTGCATTTTAAGGAAATGAATAAAACAAACATAACTTGCGGAGTGAGGTAAAAATGACCCTTCAAATGAGGGAGTGTTGTAGAAAAGAAGAGTGATTGAAAATGAATGTGTTAAATGTCCAACTAACAAGTTAGAAAAAACAGGATAAGCCTGCAGGAAGGAGATAATCATGATAAGAGCAGAAATGAACAAATTAGAAAACAATTACAAGAGAGAAAATCAATAAAACCAAAGTTGGTTCTTTAAAAATATTTATCAAAAGGTCAACCTCTTGTAAAATTGAGCAAGGGAGAGAAAGAGAAGGTGCGCCCAAGTGATCAATACTAACATTGAAAAGATTGTATCTCTGTTGTATGCATGGTTATCATATTAAAAGTACTATGAACAAGCTTATATTAATATAAACTTGAAAATAAAGACAAAATGCAGAAATCCTTAAAAAAATATATCCCAAAAAGTGACTCAAAATAAGTATGTACCTATTATATATGCAATAGGCAAGTTTTACCAAACTTTATGAAATAAATAATTCTAGTCTCATACAAACTTAGACAGAAATGTAAAACGGGGGAAAACTTAAGAATGCATTCCATGGGGCATTTTAACTTTGATACTAAAACTGGAAAAGAATGGTATAAGAAGATTATAGGTCAATCTAACTTGGGAACATGATGCAAAATTTTTAAATAAAACATTAGCAAACTGAATCTAGCATGTACAGAAAAACAAAACATACCATGACCAAGTTGTATGTTTATCCCAAGAATGCAAGAGTGCTTTAATATTATAAAATCTATATATGTCAGTTACCACATAAAATATATTAAAGGAAAAAAGCCATGTGATCATTTCAACAGATGTAGAATAAAAATTGTATAACAGTATCACTCATTTTTATTAAAATCCCTATCAGATTAGAAACAGAAGAGAATTTTCTCACACGAATAAAGGATAACTACCAAAATTTTGTATAAACTATCAGTTTAAGTGGGAAACATTGAAAATATTCCCTTTAAAATCAGGAACAACACAAAAAGTTCCACTGCTATTCAACATTGTGGTAGAAAACCAAGCCAGTACAATAAATCGAGAGAAAAAAATGGGATACAAGGAATGGAAAGAAAGGAAGAAAAACAGTCATTTTTCACAGATGCTATACAGACATAGAAAACCCAAAAAATCTATAGATAAATTATTGGAATTATGAGTTTGATGAGGTAGCTGGCCAAAAGATCAATACACGAAAATCAATTGCATTTATATATACCAGCCCACAAAGAGCAAATGGACTCTGAATACCCATTTACCATGGCAACAACAAGAACCAAAAATACTGAAGAAAAAATCTCACTCCAAAAAATGTTTACAATCCTTATGGATAAACTGTAAAATGTTATTGAACGACATTAAAGAACTAAAAAAATAAGATCCCGTATTCATGAACAGGAAGATGCAAATATTCTAAATATGTAAATATGCCCCCAAGTTGATCTATAGTTTCCATTTTTAGCACAATTAAAATCCCTATATTGCTTTTGGTGGAACTTGACGATCTGATTCTAAAATGCATACAGAAGAGCAACATGCTAGGAATCATCAATACTTCTGATGAAGAGGAATGAGGTGGATGTACTTGCCCACCAGATATTAAGACATCATCAAACTTTAATAATTAACACAGTAACGTCTTGGTGCAAGAATAGACCAATTGACCAGTGGAACAGAATAGACAGTTCAAAAACAGGACATCTACTACATGGCAGAGGTTCTAAAGCAGTTCTGTGGGGAGAAGATGTGACTGTCAGTAAACACGTTACCTGGTTATCTGTAAGTAAGGCTGGTCATCTATAAATAAAGTTAGATATTTGTCTTTGTCTGCTAGGGCTGCCACAAAAAAATACCACAAACTGGGTGGCTTAAACAAGAGAAATGTGTTTTCTCATAATTTGGAGTCCAAGATCAAGGGGTCAGCTGGTTTGGTTTCTGATGAGACCCACCCCCCCTTGGCTTGCAGGTGACACTTTGTCCCTGTGTCCTCACATGGCCTTTCTTCTGTGTGTGCATGCTTTCCTGGTGTCCCTTCTTCATCTTATAAGGACACCAGTCGTATTGGATTAGGGCCCCACCCTTATGACTTCATTTAACCTTAATTACCTCCTGAAAGGCCCCATCTCCAACACAGTCACATGGTGTGGCGGGGGGAGGTGTTAGGGCTTCAACATATGAATTCGGAGGGGACATAATTCAGTCCATAACACCTTCTATGTACTATTAGAAAGAAAAATCTGTTCCAGATTGATTGAGGACTTAAATGTGAAAAACAAAACTTTAAAACTTATTAAAAGTGAACATAGGTGTGAAGTAACAGTTTTCAGACATTGGACATCAGGCGGCACAGGTCCACCATCCCTGAGAAAATGGAAATTAACAAAGTAAGCCCTGGAACTGTCCCAATTTAGTGCCTAAAGAAAGTTTCCAGGTCACAGTGCAGGAAGGAGGAACCCAAACAGAGCTCCTAGAGTTAAGGAGACAGCGTTGAGGATTGAGGGAGGCCAAGGCAGCTGGGATTTATGGGTAGAGTGCCAGAAAGATGGTTGCAAAGAGAGCTCTGGAGATGCACAGAGGTTTCACCTTGAACATTCAGCTGATTATTGATCAGCTCATGCATGTGCTGAGAACCAGGGAAAGAATACCAGAAAGGAGCAGTTGGAAAAATTCCCGAGATCACACAGGGCAAATGCAGCCCAAATGGAAAAACCTCGTACTACACAGGACAACAGAGTACTCAGAAAAGTACTGCTTCAGTAATGGGGTTAAATTAACCACAGACTAAAGGCTGCTTTGGTCCCACCTAGACAAGCTTAAACGCAAGCTTTGAAAAGACAAAACTATTTCCAAGTAGCTTAACTGCATCCCAGAATAAAGTTCAAGACTGCCCAAAGGAATATAAAGATATAATATGTCTGGCTTGCACAATATGAAATTCACAATGTCTGGCATCTAATAGCAAATTTCCAGGCATGCAAAGAAGAAAAATATGCCAAAGAAGAAGGAAAATATGATCTATAGTGAGAAGAAAAACCAATTAATAAAAACAGACCCAATGAAATGAAATACAGAATTAGTGGATAAGGATGTTAAAACAGCTATCATAATATATTCCAAATATTCTAGAAAGTAGAGGAAATCATGAGATGTTAAGAAAAGGCATGAAAGAGGTTTTTTGAAAGACCCAAATAAAACTGCTACAGATGAAAAATACAAAATCTGAGATGAAAAATACACTGGATGGGATTTTAAAACAATAGACATATTTTAAGAAAAGATTAGTAAATTTGAAGACATGGCAATAAAAACTATCCAAAATGCAACACAGAGAGAAAAAAGGCAAAAAACAAACAAACAAAAAACCCCACAGAACATCACAGGTGTGTGACAATATGTAATCAGAGTCCTGCAGGAGAGGAGAGAGGACAGAAAGGGGACCATCAACAGGAAGTGAAGAAATAATGGCTGAAATTATCCCAGATTTCATGAACTATATCAAAAAATTATTCCAAATTTAATCCAAATACCTTCAATTTAAGAAACTCATTGTGTCCATGAATGAATGCATGGATAAAGAAAATGTGATGTATTAATACAGTGGAATATTATTCAGCTATGAGGAAGAAGGGAATCCTACCATTTGCGACAACATGGACAAAACTTGAGGATATTATGCTAAGTGAAATAAGACAGAGAAAGACAAATACTGCACGGTATCACTTGTATGTGGAATCTAAAAGAAACCAAAAAAAAAAAAAAAAAAAAAAACCCCAAAAAGAAAAACGAACTCACAAATATAGAAAATAGATTGGTGGAGGTGGGTAGTGGGCAGAATGGGTGAAGGTGGTCAAAAGGTACAAAACCTTGTTTGTTTTAGAAGCACAAAAATAGGTATTTCAAAATTTAAGTCCTGGGAATATAATGTATAGTACAGTGACTATAGTTAATAATACTGTATTGTATATTTGAAAGTTGCTAAGTGTAAATCTTAAAAGTTCTCATCATAAGAAAAAACATTTGTAATTATGTGTGGTGATGGATGGTAACTAGACTTATTGTGATGATCATTTTGCAATATATACAAATATTGAATCATGCTGTACACCTGCAACTAGTATAATGTTATCTGTCAATTATATCTTAATATTAAAAAAAGGAAAAATTCAACAAAGGTTCCAGTGGGTTCTTTCTTGAAACCCTTCAAGACAATCATTAGAGGGCTTCCCTGGTGGCGCAGTGGTTGAGAGTCCGCCTGCCGATGCAGGGGACGCGGGTTCGTGCCCCGGTCCGGGAAGATCCCACGTGCCGCGGAGCGGCTGGGCCCGTGAGCTATGGCCGCTGAGCCTGCGCTTCCGGAGCCTGTGCTCCGCAACGGGAGAGGCCACAACGGTGAGAGGCCCGTGTACCGCAAAAAAAAAAAAAAAGACAATCATTAGAAACTGCAAACACAGAGAACCTGATTTTTTTATGCATTCATAAAAAGACAGCAGTTCGTAGTTAACTGAGGGCGGGGATATACAGAAGATTGGAAATGGCGGTGTTTCCTACTTCTTCAGGATAGACTGCAGGTGATTTAATTCCAGATCATTGATGATTTTAGACTTGGAACAACTCCCAGACATCATTTTATCTGTGTCCTCTGGTTACACATATAAGAACTGAGAACCAAGGCGTTGACCAAGTTAAATGACTTGTCCAAGGTGACGTAAAATGTTAGTTACAGAATTGCCACTAGCATTTAAGTTCCTTGATTCCCAGTCTTGAGTACTTTCCAGTAAGTCAGAGAAAAAATCTTTTTCTTTTTTTTGTTTTTTACTAAATCCCGGTACCCTGGCAAACCACAGGGTACTCCCAATAAACAAACAAATATTTTTGACCGAAATACTTCCAGAGACGAGCCATGAAAATGTGAATATGTTTGGGGGTAAAGAATAGTTTAACTGGAGTGTGAGGTTGATTGAGGAGACATGAGGGAGAAGACATAGTGTGGTTCTCAATGCATGTTCTGGGGACCTGGGGCACTTTCATAGGGTCTGTGAGGTCAAAACTATTCCCCATTCATACTTACATGTTATTTCCCTTCTCACTCTCCTTCTCTCTAAGTATACAGTAGAATTTTCCAGGGGCTACATGACCTGTGATATCACGACAGATTGAATGCAGAAGCAGATAGGAGAATACAGCTGCCTTCTATTAAGTCAGACACTCGAGAGATTTACAAAAATGTGAAACAATGCCACTTTTCTCACTATTTTTTTTAAAAAGTTATTTTTTTCATAAAATGTGTTATGTTAACATTATGTTACCATGTTTGTTACTATTATTTTTACATATATAAGTAAATATTTAAAAATTTTTTCAGTCTTAACTTCCAATAACAATAAATAGTGACAGATGTAGCCCGTGTAAATGAAAGCTCTTTGGGGTTTTCAAGAATTTTTAAGAGTGAAAAGGGATCCTAAAACAAAAAAGCTTGAGAATCACTGTTATAGAGGATTTCTAAAACTATGTTGAAGAATTTGTCTTTCATTCACAGGCAGTGGCTTTCACTGAAGGGTTTTGAACAGGGAAGTACAAGGTTAGAGTCAGGCTTTGGGGAAGACTTATTTGACTTATCTGTGGGTAGATGGACAATAAAGGGGGGCGGTGAAGATAAAACAATCAGGAGGCCATAAAGATGCTGTTGAGAAGCAGTGAGATGGTGGGATTAGGTAGAAGAAGCAGGCAAAGGGATATAGCAGTAGGATTCATGAGCGAGACAACTGATGGGATGCCAGGGGCACTGGAGAGGAAAATGACCAATGTGTCCCCTAGTTGACCAAGAGAGTGGTGGTACCATTAACAGAAGTAAGGAAGTGGGGAAGAGGCTGTGTTTTTAGGTGGTGTGAGTTTAAGCTCTGACACTTTAGCCCTGGGGCAAAATTGTGAATCTGACGAGCAGATAGCTGGAAATGTGGAACTGGTATTTGAGAGAGGTCAGTTCACGTTGGACATGTGGAGTTGAGTTGTGTTTGAGATTATGAAGACATTCCCCAGGGAGACTCTGGGAGAGATAGAGATCGGGAGCAAAAGACCCAGAGGGGCAACAATAAGGTGAGGGAAGCTCGGATCCTAAAGGCAGAGGAAGAACTTGGATTTTGCAATGTCTCAGAAGCCAGGAAGGGAGTGCTTCCAAAAGAGAGTAAATGACACCCAGAAGCCTATAGGGTTGCGGGCCTAAGGGAATTTCTCTGATTAAGAGATGTCTCCGGAAATTTGAAATGTCATTTTATTGGAGTGGTGGATGTGGGTCAGATCACAAGAGGATGCGTGTGGGCTGAGAAAGTCTGAAAAGAAGTTTAGCAGCAAGAGAAGACAGTGAGAGAAGATGGTAGCCCACTCAGAGAATGGAGAAACTCTCTGAGGATGAAGATATTCCGAGAAAGAGCAGAGATCCCAGATAAGCTCACTCTTCGGAGTCGGAAAGCAGTCTAAAAAAGAGGAAAAGTGTTGATTCGTGTCTAGAAAATGAGTGGCTAGGATGTGAAAAAAGAAAGAATGCGTGACAGTGTCAAAGGCAGCAGAAATCTAGGGATTCTATTCCTGCCAACAGCAAAAACAAAACACAAAAAGCATCTAGGTAGAGAAAAACTTCGGGAGCTTTAACAGTAGTAAACTTTCAAGAGCAGTTTCCTCTGAAAAGTAGGACTTAGGGAGATTTTATTTTTGCATATTCTTCTGTACAGTTGGAAAGCTTTCAATTTTTAAATTATGAGTTTGTATTTCATTTATAATGAAAAATATTCATGCCTCATCTAAATGAATGTGGTGTCCTGGATTGCATGGGACAGCCAGAGGACATTAGCAGGAAAACTGTTATTTAGTTAAGAGTAACATATTGATGTTGTTTTCTTAATTTGGAAAAATGGACCATGATAATGTAAGATGTTAACATTAAGGGAAACTAGGTGAGGAGTATAGTCGTTCATCAGAATCCCAGGGAGATTGGTTCCAGAACACCTGTGGATACCAAAATCTGCAGATGCTCAAGTTCCTTATATAAAATGACGTAATATTTGCACATAGCATGTGCACATCCTCCCATATACTTTAAATCATTTCTAGGTTACTTGTAATACCTCATCTAATGGAAGTACTATGTACATAGTTGCCAGCTTGTGACAAATTCAAGTTTTGCTTTTGGGAAGTTTTCGGAATTTTTTTAAAAAATATTTCCATCCACGGGTGGTTGAATCCACGGTCGCAGAACCCCCAGATTCAATGGGTGAACCATATTATAGGAACTCTCTCTACCATCTCTGCAGCTTTTCTGTAAATCTAAAATTATTCCAAATGAAAGTTTATCTTTCAAAATGAGTTCATGAAACCATGAGTAAACAAATATAACCGAGGCACAGAATTCTGTTAGGAAAATAGTGGCGAACTAAGATGAATGGGTGGGAAAGGGGCCAAGTCGTAGAAGACGTTGCATGCCTGGCTAGAGATTTTGGACTTGGATTCTGCGGTCCATGTAATGTCACTGAATGTAGGAGGATGGTAAGGTGTTTGAAGGAGAAAGGAACAGAGCAGAGCCTTGAAATGGGTGCTCTGTCCCCAGAGAGGCTTGAATGTCATCATTCGTTTGTTCTTGTTCAACACCCGGCTCCCTGAAAAGCAATTCAAATAACACAGTAACATTTTCCCTATCATACTTTCCTCAGTCATTAAAATGCTAATGCTGGGTTAAAGGGAACCAGAGAGCACAGAACCTTCCAGAGTCCATGGAGCAAACTCTAAATTAAATGGAACCAGAACTCACAGAACCTTCTGGAGTCCACTGAGCAAACTGAATTAAATGGAACCAGAACTCACCGGGAGGCTCCAGGCTCAAAGAACCTTCAGGAGTCCACCATGCATCTTTCCCCCGTCAGGCTTGGCACTCAGGTTGGTCACCGCCGTTGTGCTGGGCTGTGCTCACCCGTCCTCACAGCCTGGCTGCTCTGACCCCTGCTGCAGCCCTTGGGCTGCTGACTCTGCACTGTTTTGCGTTGCTGCCTCTCACTGCAGTGCAGTCAGGAGACGAATTCTCCTCCTCACTGTGGACCACTTGCTGGGCCACTGGCATCACCTGGATCTTGTTAAAGTGCCGAATCCTAGCCTTCGGCAGTGGATGGTTAGAGAATCTGCATTTGACAAGGTTTCTCAATAATCTGCAGCTACATAACCAATCGCTCTAGACTGTAGGTGCTAAAAACAGTAAATATTTATGATCTCATGCCCTTTCTTGTTATTTTCATTTATTTTTTAATTGAAGTATAGTTGATTTACAGTGTTGTGCCTATCTCTGCTGTATGGCAAATGACTCAGTTATACACATACAGAAATTCTTTTTTTTACTGTTCTTTTCCATTATGGTTTATCCCAGGATATTGAATATAGCTGCCCGTGCTCTACAGTAGGACCTTGTCGTTTACCCATCCTATATGTGTGAGTTTACCTCTGCTCACCCCACACTCCCAATCCTTCCTTCCCACACCGCCCACCCGTCCACACCCTTTCTGAGGGTCAGGGAGCAGCTTCACTGGACGGCTGCGGCTCAGTCTTTCCTAAGGCTGCAGTAAGACTTGGCCGAGGCCTGCCTGGGGCCCGAGGGCCCACCCACTGCCCGGCCAGTTAATGCTGATGTGGCCAGAGGTGACAGCTCCTCGTCATGGGGCCTCTCCAACCCACGGGACAACTCGAGGGTCCTGACAACATGGCAGCTGGGGTCCCACAGCAAGTGGTCCAGGAGAAACAGGAGGAAGTCCCAGTGCCTCCAAAGTCACCTGTGTCGTTACACAGGTTGGCCTCGCTCAGACGGGGAGGGACAACTGAGGCCCTGACTGCCATTGGGCAGGCTCACTGGGACCGACGTGAGGCTGCCCACCATGCCCGTTACAGTTGTGCAAGCCCTAGCTTCCCCCCGAGCTCACAGCCCTGATGCATGGAGGCTGGGAAAGTTTTTGAGATTCATTGGTGTTGGTGGCATGGGGCCTCCTCAGGGCAGTGGGCTGCTCGCTCCGGCCAGTCCTGGAAAGGCCTCGCTGGCCCCCTGCTGCAGACGCCCGTCGGATGAACACACCGCAGCTCACTGACCCACTGACACTTGGGGCTAATTGAACACCATGGTGCCCCGTGAGCGCCACTGTCTCCCCAAGGTGTTGAAGTGACTCCCTCTCCCACCAGCATCTCCATTCCTCCACATGCCATCAGCACTTGGTTTTGTCCAATTTCTATTTTTTTTACCCCTTGGGTGGGTGTGAAATGGATCTCGTAGTTTTCCTGTGAATTTCCAAGGTTACTAATAAAGGCTTGTTAGCCATTAGTTTGCCAGTGAAATGCCCATTTTTCTACTACACTGTTTCTTTCTTGACCATTGGTGTCCTTTGTATATTTTGGATATGAATCCTTTGCAGTTACATGTGTTAGAAAAAAATTCTAATGCTTGGTAAAACTACCAGATACTGGGGGAGATGCAAATGGCTGATTAACTCTCCCCCAATGAGCCTTCGAGCCCTGAATGATGATTACTTGGCCTCACTCTATAGCCACAGTCTTGGAGCAGACTTTTTATGAAAAATTAGTATTGGAATGGGGTGCCCCTTCTACTCTAGCGCCAAGAACAGTCCCTTGGAGGTTATTGCTTCATTGTAGAGAAGGATTTAAAAGACCCTCAAAGTTATGAAAATGTAAGCAAACAGGCAATCCTTGCCAGTGAAAGTTTGGGTGTAGGCGTAGGTGTAGGTGTGGTTATGTAAAATAGGTGTGTATTTGTTGCTTAGCAACATTTGCCTTTCTCTTTTAGGTGCAAGGGGGAGATCCCTCGTTGGGATGTGCTGAGGTGATCCCATGCAGGGGGAGCGAACCAGGCACCGCAGGGAGGCTGGCACTGGGTTCTTCTCCAGCATGGCCCACCTGGCACTGTTCTAAGCATTAGGGGGAAATGGCTGAGCGTGTGAGAAAAGAGAAGTGTCCTCAGAGCTCAGGGGGACGCTGCTGGGGTGATGGGAAGAAAAGAGCTGAATCAATAGGAGTATCTTAGCAACCATGAACAAGTTTCCTACCATCAGAATGTGCAGGACCACATGTAATCTCATGTGGCAGAGTCCCAAGCCATGGCATTAGTGAACTGGTCACGTTTCCTGGTTTTCTCTCTCTTCCTGGCTTCTTGCAGTAGCACCGATCTTCTTTGAACTAAGTCTGTAGTATTCCTGCCCAAGGAGGGTGTTTGGGGGAGGCCTTGGGGAATAAGAGGACCTCCCGTCACTGTGGGCAGGTGGGTGCTTGAGCAATACACTGAATAAATAAAAGTGAGGTGACTGTGTTTGTACTCCAAGCTAGTAGCTGTGGATCATTCCAGATACACCGTTGACAAGGATTTTTACCAAGTGAGTCATTTCCCTTACGGTCTTTCTCTACATTTCTTAAATGTATTCCCACAACACCTGCAGTTAAGCCCAGTGTTTCTTGGAATATAAGAAGCAAAGTACACAGCCTATCTCTGAGAAAAATGGACCCCGAGGGTAATAGTGAGGACTTTGAGAAAGGAAATCTGCATGTGCTAGTCTGATTCTTTATGCTTCTTCTTCCTTACGTCCCAGCATGCTGCCTGTTTGAAGCCATCTCACAAGGACATTTGCAGGATCTGCTAGGTTGGCCATTCCACGAAAGCAAGAGTCCTGCTTTGCTTATTGACCTATAAGAGGGACAGGTAGAAGCTCAGTAAATATTTACTGAACAAACATGCATCTAGTGAGCTAAGGGGCATGGAAGTATCTAAACACTACTATGTACAATTGAAGATGGATGAGTGTTAATTTCTGTCCATTGAAAACACTACTAGGGAGGGAGAAGTTTCCTCAGGGAGGATTGGTGAGAGGAAGGAACACATTAATACAAGCACACTGGGTAGAAAGCTTGTGTGATGGGGGGCTTCAGTCTATGTCCCTCAGAGCTAAATTGAGCCAGAGAACATTTGTTTACTGATGAGTATCCCTACCAAGAGGAAATAGAGAGCTTCAAAGAAGGGGAAGTAAATCTCAATACCCTGGGCCTGATGCCAGATATTCCAGCACATTAAAGATGACAGACAAAGGAGACAACACCTTAAGACCTATTCCAGACTGTATATTTTCCTCCCTTTGTGGGTTAGCCGGCGTTCAGTAATGTGTGTCCAGGAAGTAATAGAGAATGTGGGGAAAGATGTTTTCTGCTGTTCTCTCTGTAATTCTAGGAGCCACACTGTGAGGCTTGAGGTCTAAGTCATGTTGTGATGTCTAGACTATGTGAGAAGAAATGGGACGATGGTAAGATGTAACTTATCCAAGGATGCTTGTGGCTGAATGTGTACACGTGTACTAATGGTTTGATTCCCCCCGGAGTGGCTGAAAAGGTCAGGGTAGCCTCTACTTACTGGGAAAGAAGAATATTTTATCTTTGATTTTTAAAAATTTTTTAACTTTGTTAGGAAACTCTATTGTTGCAGGTTTCCTGGGACCTTGTACCATGCTTTTTTCGTTTTGCTAATGTAGAAAATGATCTAGTAAATCATCTGTGTCTTGCTACTTGTAGCATGGGAAGAGTTTTGAAAAATGTAGAATTTTGAAAAGGCACAAGGTTTCTCTGGCCTGAAAAGCTTATACCTAATTCAGACAAAAGGGCTTTCTGCAAAAGTTAGAATTTCAAAGCATGACAGTTTGAAAGACTGAAACAGCTACAGGTTCCAGAAATCTTGAGTGGAAAAACAAACACATTTTGAAAACTTACTCATGCAGGGCTGGGTTCTCATTACTGTAAAATTAGAGGTAAGACAGTGGGCAACAAAGTTTTACAATTTATATGCATTTCCTTGTCAGTGAAAGGACCATTTGCTTTATAACTAGGTAAAACATTTCCATGGTTCCAAAACCAAATTCACAAATAGGTTATTTTCAGAGAAATCTAATTTATATCCCTGTTTTTACCACCTTATTCTTTCTCTCTCTTATATGTAACTTAAAAAAACAATAAAAAACCCCAAACTTTTGGTTTATCCTTGCATTATTGCTTTGTTATGAGGAAATATCTATAAATACATATTCATAGCTCTCCACTTTCTTGAAATAGAGATACTATACATAATTTTCTCCACCTTACTACTTATTTATTTATTTTTTGCGGTACACGGGCCTCTCACTGCTGTGGCCTCTCCCGTTGCGGAGCACAGGCTCCGGACGCGCAGGCTCAGAGGCCATGACTCACAGGCCCAGCCGCTCCGCGGCATGTGGGAACTTCCCGGACCGGGGCACGAACCCGTGTCCCCTGCATCGGTAGGCGGACTCTCAACCACTGTGCCACCAGGGAAGCCTACTTATTTATTTCTAAATTTTATTATTTTTTTGGCCACACCGTGTGGCATACAGAATCTTACTTCCCTGACCAGGGATCGAACCCATGCCCTCTGCAGTGGAAGCGCAGAATCCTAACCACTGGAAAACCAGGGAATTCCCTCCACCTTACTTTTTCACTTAACCAGATATCCTGGAGATTTCCCCATGTAGCATATAAAAAGTAGTCCTGATTCCTTATTTCAGCTCCAAAGTATTCCATTATGTTAATTCAACTAGTCCTTGAAGAACAGATATTTGGGTTGTTTCCGATCTTTTACAAAGCCAAAGTTTTTGAGAATGAAGCAATGACTAGTTGTGTCCAATGAATCTGAGCCATCCAATAGAAGATATTAAAGTATTCACTGGATTTGGCAATGAAGGCAATGAAGGTCAATGAAATCTTAACCAGGGCTAAGATGTATACACACAACCTACCCAGCAGCATGCAGAACCTAGCTTAGCAAGGATAGTTTCAATGTCATGGTGCAAACTGAAATCAGATTATAGTGGGTCACTGGGTGAATGTGAGAAAAAGGAGACAACAGGTAGTATAAACTTCTCTTTGAGGAAGTTGGACAAGAAGGGACACAGAAGTGTAACTAGATAAGTATTTGGAAACAAGAGGGGTTTTATTTGGGGGGGGGGTCTATTTTATATGTTTATGAATGTTTGTGCAAATGTGTTTGTAGAATAGAAGATATCACAGCATGTTTATTGTTTGGGGAAGAAGCCACAAAGAGAAAGAGTTAAAATGAGAGGAAAAGAAGGTGTTGATTGCAGAGAGATGTTGTCATTCTTCATTTTTGAAGAGAAGGCTCTTAAGGTTGTTGGAAGTATGGTTAGAAAATATAACATGTAACAAGCATCTTTTTAAAAATACATTTCCTGAAGTTTATAGGAACTCAACTCACCATGAAAAGGCAACTTTCACTGGCCTCATCCTTGTCCCCTTGAAGCTTATAGTATAAGAGGCATTTATCCTTATTACAGCATTCTATCCTTTTTGGTCCATCACTACCACTACTGCCTAGTCCAAGCCACCATCGTCTCTTGGGACCACTGCAGTAGCCTCCAAACTGGCCTACCTGCTTTCACTCGTAACCTTTCTGTGGTTCCCACTTTTCTACAGAGAAGCCAGGAAAATATAACTCAGATCCTGTCTCTCCCCTGCTTTAAACCAGTCAATGACTCCTTATGGCAGTTAGAAAAGATTCCAAAGTCCTTATGAGGGTCTGCAAATGATGATCTGTAACTTCTTCAGCCTCCTTCTCATTGTTCATAACTTGGCTCAAAGGCACCTTTTCTGGCTGCCCTGCCTAAAACAGAACACTGCCTACCCCTTAAAGTCACTGTCTGTCACAGCACCCTGTTTGATTGTCCTCATAGCTTAAATGATCACATCTTCACTTATCTTGTGTTCCTTAGTTCATTGTCTCCCCAATTAAAATATGTGCCAACTGAAAGGAAAACTTCTTGTTCACTGTAGTAAACCCAGTGCCTTAAACAATGCCCAGCACACAGTAGCCACTCAATATATATTTGGTAACTGTATTAATATTGTTCTTTGACTTTTGCAAGGACCTGCTATAGTAATCTTCACATCCTTTTACCTCTTGTTTTCTCTCCTTTTATTTTACACAAAGCATTTCAGTTTAACAGTTATGACTTTGGGGAATAAATACAATGGCAGAAACTTTGAAACGGACAAAATTTGAGTTGGAACTCCTTAACAACAAAATGCAAATTTCAGGAGCTTTATGTAGGCAAAGTGGAGTATCCCTGAGTTAACTGGAAAAAAACCTGATCACCTTGTCTCAAGTGGAAAAGTGCAACATTAGCCTTTCTTTTGAAAGATGAGATAACTCAGTGTATGTGCTGATGCAGAGTGGAAGAATCCTTTAGGAAACCAGAAGGGTATTTTTTGTGAGGGAGTGACCCCTTCTATCTAGTCGTACAAATAAATTGCAGCCTGTGGCTGTTCCACTATGGTAGTGCCTAAGACTGTCTAATTTGGAGGTAAAGTATTAGCAAGCCAGTTTGGCCACAGATCTATGGCTAAATATTCCAAGCTACTTTATAGATAATAAAGATGGTGTTTTGAATTCCATCTGCCTGACTTTGGGGTTTGGTTATTATTTGTCTCCATACTCAGGAGGCAAAGGAAGTGTTATTCGTCAACCATCCTCCAAAAACTCCTGAACAGACAGTGGCTCAAATGTGGTTGATTCAGTTGGATACCCAAGCCTTAGAGATAGATCACTACTGATCATTGTTTTTATTTTCAAATAAGATTCTTCATCATAACCGCTACAGTCAGATAACATTAGCTAAAGCAAATCATAAAAAGCAAGATTTTTAAAAGAAAAATGTCTTGTACAAGAAAAAACTTTATTATGTTTATACAATGGACTCTAAAGGTGATAAACAACACTAAAAATTCCAGTCATAAAAGATATCATCCAAAGAAATAAAAAATTAAAGGAAAGTTTAATGCAAAATTTCAAAGGCTTCTCTTTGTCAGTCTTGTTAGTTTATCACAAGAAAAAGATAAAGAAAAATCTAAAGGTACATTTGGCAACTCTAATTTATATGTGACTTTGTTTCTGGTTTTCATTTCTAAATACCCTAAGTCTTATTTTGGAGGTGAAACCCCTTAGATGGGGTCGTGTTCACAAGCCCTTGAGATTTACTTTTCAGTTTCTGGCTCAACTCCTGAAATCATTCTTCTTATTTTATCCCTCCAGAGGGAAGGCACTCTTTGTCCCTTCAGTGCTGTGTTTTCAAGTGTCTGGTTGTGTTCAAAAGAAAAGCAAAACCAAAACAAACCAAAACAAAACCTACCAAGGAGTCTCCTCCTTAAGAGTGAAAAACTATCAATTCCTCCTTATAATCAGGAGAAGAAAATGTTCCACTGTACACTTTTTCCAGGAATACATTTTGGAAGAAGAAATTTTTTATATCTCAGGAAAGTTATACCTTAACTTAGAAAAGCTGGTCAGTCTTAGCGACAGCTTGATATGACAATTGCCTCAAATACAAAATGCAGGGGCTGTTTCTGCACATGTATGAGTCTTACCAGAACAGAATATTTTTACATAAAACTTTTTCAAGTTCCAGGACAGAAATTTGATTGTTTTATGACATCCCTAGCTTAACACCAAAGAACAACTTTTACAGTCTCTGGGAAAATACTAAAACCCAATATAAATGGATACGCTTAACATCTTTACAGAACAAAAAGAGGGAGATTGTTAATATACCAAGTACTTCAAAAGATTACCTGCCTAAGTGTTCACAAGCCTCAACCATTACGGTCAGAGATAAATGACAAGTGTAGTAAGGAAGATGAAAAGCCTTCTGTAGCACGGTCTTTTAGCTACTTATCCAATATTCAGTGGTATGGTATATGTCTAACAACTGGCTCTAGAAAAAAAAAAAAAAGAAAGCCTAAACTTTTTGGTGTTTGCCAATTTTTGTGCTGTGAATGCTCCCATTGTGACAAATTTCAGGCTACCAATGTGTTTAACAACCACCTTATAAAAAAAAAACCCTGAAAATTTAACCATTGGTTCTCACAAGCCAGAGTGAGCCATCTGGAGCACATCACTGCATTCATCCTCCTCCTCTTCATCACCAGCAGAAATTCCATTTGGTTGCACTGGCAATTTTCTATGATTAAAAAGAAAAGAAAGGCATTTCTTAGTCATTCTTGCAAATAGGCCATAAGACAGCATGTGCTGATGAGAAGTAGGCACAAGTCATGGTGGGAGCTGTGCTCGTGATGTGTTCCTTAAAGGAGCTTCAGACTCAGCTAACCCTTTTTACCCTTAACGTTTTCTTTTTCCTGGCTGGAATGCATATATGATGACTGGAGCTGCAGCAGCCATTTTATGATCAACAATTAAGGAGAGAGGACAAGGAACTCACAGAGATCTTGGCCCTGACATCTTTGAGTTGCCTTACCACCTCTGGAGTTCTTATTTCTGACTTTTTTAAAAATAAGAAATAAAATATATTCCTATATTGCTTAAACCGCTGTCATTTAGGTTTTGTGTCAAAGGCAGCCAAAGCCAGCCTTTCACCTTGGGCAAACTCACCAATAGATGCAGACCTAGTAAAGAGAAATTGCTACCAGAAGCAAAACTGTTTAAAATTTTTTTTCTGGAAATCACATAGTCATTAAAACTTTAAAAAACTGCCCAATGAGGGCTTCCCTGGTGGCACAGTTGTTAAGAATCTGCCTGCCAATGCAAGGAACATGGGTTCGAGCCCTGGCCCAGGAAGATCCCACTTGCTACCGAGCAACTAAGCCCATGCACCCCAACTACTGAGCCTGCGCTCAAAAGCCTGCAAGCCACAACTACTGAGCCCACGTGCCACAACTACTGAAGCCTGCGTGCCTAGAGCCTGTGCTCCGCTACAAGGAAAGCCACCGCAATGAGAAGCCCGTGCACCTCAACGAAGAGTAGCCCCCGCTTGCCACGAGAGAAAGCCCACATGCAGCAATGAAGACCCAACACAGCCAAAAATAAAAACAAACAAATAAATAAATAAATTTATATATATATATATATATATATATATATAAATATTTTGTTGGAATGAATCTACCTAAAATACTTGACTCTAGAGGCAGAAATTGTATTCTCAGCACAGCACTATGAACCACCAGTGAAGAGAATTTTGGCCACTGTTACCGAACACATGCAATGTACCAGATACTGTGTGTGCTAAGCACTGTAGAGACATCAGCACACTTGCTGTGTAACCTTGAGCAGCTCAACATCTTGGTGCTTCATCTATTTATACGACGGAGATAACATAATAGTTATATAATAGAGGGGTTTTGAAAAATAAAGGAGTTAATAGTATATATGTAAGGTGGTCAAAACAATGCCTGGCAAATAGGAAACACTAAGTGTTAGTTATTATTACCATGATTATTATTCCCCACAAACCCTATTGGTTAGGCACTGCTATTACCAGCAGATGAGGGTAAGAACATCTATCTCATAGGGAGGTTCTGAGACTATGAGATGATTCCTCTCAAGTGTTTTGCATTGTGCCAGGTAAATGCTTAGTAAGCTCTGGCTATTATGAGTTCGATACAGAACAGCAGTCAGATGAAGCCCTTTAGTGAGATCTGTGTCACTAATTTAGTGAAATATTGTGTCAGTGTGGAGAAAAAATTAGCTTTTTTTGTGGGAGAGAAGGCTAGTATTATTCATCCATCCCTACAATGTACTTATGGTGCCTTGTGATATATAATTAATATGTCAAAGGATGAGTGATATTTGACATGCAATAGATAAAAACCAAGTATATGGGGCACGGCAAGAGCTAAGGAACAGAGAACGCCTTGGGATGGGACTTTGGTATAGAGGAGAGAGAACTCTGGCCCAGGAGACATGGAGTTGGACCTGATTCTGCCATTTACTAGTTTTTTGACCTTGGGCAAATAACTTAACTTTTCATTTCCCTCATTTGTTAAAATGAGAATTCTGAGTTCAATACATCATCTATCCCAACTTTAAAAAGTAATTTTGTTTGTTTGTTTAATATCCAAGGTTTGATGTTGGACCTTAAAGAATAGGTCAGATTTTGAAAACTGGAGCTTCCGGTTCATACACCAACGCTGAACACAGGAGATACTATTTAGATGCTTTGGGGGAATACCATTGCAAATTTGCCCACGTCTGTGTGAGAGTATGAGTGAGACCAGGCAGGAAATGTGAGTCAGGGTCATACTTTGAGAACCTTGGGTACCAGGCCTTGAAGTTAGAAGTTTGTTGGGAGGCACTGCTAAGCCATTGAACTTTTCTGAGCAGGGGAATGACATGCTCAAACCACTCCCCCCGGGAGATTATTTCAGCGACGAGAATGATATAAGGGTTAACTGAGGCACGGAGGAGGGTTGCGGGACCACCCTAGACGTCTAGGCATGAGATCAAAGTAACTAGGAGCATGGGAAAGGAAGGACATGAGAGGGTTTCAAGAGGGAAGTGAATATCTCACGGAAGGGATGAACCGGTGGAAATTCTCCCATATGATTTAATTGGCAAGGAGTAGATGTGACAGTTCAGCAGTTTAGTGCAGAGCCATTCATTCCTGGCAGAAACTGGGGGTCTGAACATTTGTTAGGTGAATTTGGAAACAGTTTGAATGGTAGGTAGTAAGCTCACAAAATTGGGGATCAGCCTTGTTAATAATGGTTGAATTAATAGACGTCAGATAAGCAAAAAGAATGCTGTCGATTTATTACAGTTTAGGAGTTCAGTAGCTTGAATATTCACTGTGAGTTTTGGGGAATAACAACATTGAAGTTCTGTGTGGCAGGAAAACGGAGGAGGGAACAGTCCTCAAAGGCTTGTGTCTACATGCTGCAAATTCTACCTGACCCTGACTGGAAACGTGGTCTCAGAGAATAATTCTAAGCAAGGATTATAGAATGCCCTACAGACTTCAGAAACTGTTGAAATTCATCTAAAATTCTACTGTCACCATGACATTTACCATCAAATGTTCACATAGAACTTTTTACATAGTATACAGACTGTTTTGAAACTCTTAGAAAAAAGGCTAACAACTTTTTGCAAATTCTTAGAATTATAATTAGATCTGAAATTTAGACTTGAGGGTGAGGATAATAATGGGAAAGAACCATTACTGTGAAGTATTGTCTACTTTAAGAAAGACACCAATTGGAATTTTCACAGCCATTCTATTAGAGATTTATTGCTTCAGCAAATATTTGAGTGTCTACTGTGATAGGTCTGTGCAAACTTTGGGGATGTAGTGGGAAACAAACTAGATAGAGCTCCCACCCACACACAACTTAGAAGGCTGATAGGGTCTTCCCACAAATAGTCAACAACATGCCTAAATACGTCTATAATTACAAACAGTTCAAAGTTCTATGGAGGAAAGGGTGTGATGAGAGAATAAAGGGATTTCAACATCAAAAATATATAATTCCCCCACCACAGTTATCACAGGAACAACCCCCCCTTTTTTTTGCCTCCTGCCTTTTTTTTCTTTCTAGTTTTAATGAGATGTAAGTGACATCCAACACTGTATAAGTTTCAGATGTACAGCATAATGACTTGACCTACATACATCATGAAATGATGACCATGATAAGTTTAGTGAACATCTATCCTCTCACCTAGATACAAAATAAAAGGAGTACCCCTTTTTAATGTGAAGAATACCACACCAGTGATCCTTCGCAGCCTTGTTCCAGGGAAACTAATTCACTTAAATTCATTTAAGGAGCTGATACACAAACTCTACGTTGCATTTATTTTTCTGAGTAGAACCATCTCTTAAAATAAGTTTTTGGGTTCACAGTTTGCATCTATAAAATTTGCAGCCAATTTTAAGGGCTCACTTTATTGTAAATGATTAGTAATTGATTTTGGGCAGGGGGAGACACACTGCTTAAATAGCATAATTAATTTGCTTTTGGTCCCTTGATACCTCCTTTTCTCTGAGGATCCTGTCCTCCTCCCTAGCTCAGCCCATCCACTTTCTCTGATCACACTGCTAGATCTTGGCATTATCCCACACTGTCCCAGCTCCATGATTTTAATCTCCAGCATCCCATTCTCAGACTGTTCCCCAGCTTTTGGGAGTGGTTCCCTGCTCCAGCAATTCTTGGATTCCCCTCCTCCCACCTTCATTCCTTTGATCTTCTCATCTTTCCATCATCATCACACTCTCCCGTGTCCTCACCTCTCTGCTTATCACAGTTCCCCAGAGTCACTCCCCTGCCTACACCCTCTGCTCTCTGACCCTCTTTTCCTCCATCACACCCACCAGCTCTGCCCCTTTAGGTCGACCGAGGCTGGAGGAAAAGCCACAGCCATGCTGACTGGCCTTGCTTTAAATTCATGACCACTAACCTCAAATGGGCACTTAATAGTGCTGCCTGGCAATCCTACCACATTTCCATGGTTCATTTGCTCTCAAACTCTCCCCAAAGATAACCGTTTCATATGTGCTCCTCTCTTTTCCAACCTCCAGCATCTCTTCCACCCTCACCATTTCTCCGGAAGTAGGGTTCATGGCTATTTCACCAAGAAAAGAGAAGCAGAGAGAAGAGAAGGTCCCTGTGTTCCCAGCTCCTCAGCCACCAGCCCTCGTGCATCTGGGCCCAAACACTGCCTTCCTTTCTGTGCTAGCTTCTCCCTGCTTCAGGGCTCTGGCCCCCAGCTCTTCTGTGAAAAGGGGAAGAAGACTCAGCCTCAGGGTCTTTGCACTTGGCAACCCTCCCTGCAGATCATGTGATATGCTCCCTCTTCCTCTAGGACCTCTTGTCAATAAGGTTTTCCCTACCCGCATGGACACAGCAACCACCCCCATTCCCCATCTCTGTTACCCTTTGGCTTCCATCCCATGTATAGCCACCTGGCATATTTGTGTATTTATTCATTATTTGTCCCCCCTGAGGGATTTGTATCTGTTTGCACCATATCTCTTGTGACCTGAACAGTGCTAGATTGATTCATTCACTCATTCCTTTATTCAACAGGTGCCGGACTCTGCTCCAGGCACTGAGGGTACAGCGATGCACAGATCCAGGGAGGAAACAGCCGGTGCACAGGTCCTGAGGTGGGAGTGTGCCCCAGTGGTCCCAGGACTTGTGAGGAGGCCACAGAGACTTGAGGAAAGAGCAAGGGAGAGAGCAGACCAGGTCAGAGTGGTAAAGAAAGACGGGAAGGGAAGTTCATGTAGGGTCTTGTACACATTGTGAGAACTTCTATTTTGAGTGAAATGGGGAACCAAGGGAGGATTTTTTTGGATACAATGATATTAATATGCAACCCACATTCAAGTTTTCACAACTGTCCCAATAATGTCCTTTTGAAAACAGTCCAATTTTCTATTACCATTGAAAGAAATAACTGGCACGAGTGGCAAGATCAAATATCACAGCATGTGTAGTATTAGTAATTATCATTTGGGGCTACTAGGCTGCACTGGGAAAGGTCATCTATAGATTTAAAAAAATGAACAGTTCTACGTCTTTTTATGGCTTTTCCCCCCATCCAGAATCCAAACAAGGATTAGTTGTCATGTCTTTTTTTTTTTAATTGCTTTATTGAAATAAAATTCACACGTTGGACAATTTGACCACAAAGTGTACAATTCGATGGGCTTTAGTATATCCACAGAGCTGGGCAACCATCACCACAAACTAATTTTAGAACATTTTTGTCACCCCCAAAAGAAACCCCATAACCTTTAGCTATCACTCCACCCCCACCCCAGCCTTTCCAATTCCCCCAAACAAAGGCAACCACCATTCTCCTTTCTCTCTCTATAGGTTTGCCTATTAGGGATATTTTGTATAAATGGAAGCTTACAACTTGCGGTCTTTGGTGTCTGGCTTCTTTCACTTAGCATAGCGTTTTCAGATTTCATCCATGTAGCATGTGTCAGTACTTCATTCCTTTTTATGACTGAATAATGTTCCAGTGTATGGATATAGCACATTCTATTTATCAAAGGAGGGTTTGAGCAGAGGAGTGATCTGATGGGAGTGGCATTTAACAAGGCTCACTCCAACTGCTGTTGTGAGGAGCAGAGAATGAATAACTATATCAGAAGTTGATTTTTTGGGAAAATAAGATGAGGCCCAAGCATTGACCTGTAAGTGCTCAAATATTTAATGAAGAAATTAGCAGAAATATTCTGACCTATATATAAATAGTATTTTATGTGTTTTGGGGGACTTGTTGCATTTCCTTAGAATAATTAAACATGGAATGCAGAAACTAAAAAATAGTTAATAAATAAGAATTTTAAATGGAATGTGCACGTGTAAAATTACATGAAAAATTGGAGAGTACCATTAATTGGATTTTTAAAAAATTATTGCTGGTAATGGTTCTTTTGGTACATGTGAAATTTATTCCTCAGAATAATTATTCGCCTCTAAACATAACTCAACATTATGGTAATTATCCAAGATTTCATGCCGGCTTCCAGAGAGCTGGCCAAGAGAAAAATGAAATCTTATAAAAAAATATTTTCAATGTCTACGCAGATCAGGTATCTGGGAGCTAGTTCGGTTTTATTTTGGGAAGTTGGTGTCATCTAAAAGATTGTAGAAACTGGATCAAAAAAATTTAAAGTTCTATTGTGGCATCTGTCATTATTTGGAGCAGCGAGGTAACCAACTGGAATCATTAGATCCCGGATTGGCATAAAACACACATATTGATTCAGGGTTTGTTACAAGCACATGCAATAGTTACTAGGTTATCCTTTTTGGGTACGTGCAACTTCTGGGGCTTGCAAATCATTGAGGAGTAAGCGAGGGGCAATGAAACTAGACATAAAAAGGCGAGGCTCGAAAGGTAATTGTCAAAACGCACTCCACGTTTATAGAACGGTTGGGTGGGCCCGGTGGACTTGTTCTAGGAACATTTCAAAAAAATAAACATTGAACGCGGAACTTCACCGGCAGGCAAGGTACCGAGACCGCTCCCCCGGGACTAAAGGAGGCAGGGGCTGTGGTGTTTTCTCCTTGGAACCAGCAGGGCGTGGGGCTGGAGGCGCGGGAGGCGGCGCGGGCCCAGCGCTCGCGCCGGTGGGGCCGGGAATTTGGAGAGGATCCCTGGTCGCGCAGCCGCGGCGGGAGCGGCGGCGCGCCCAAGTGCGCGTGAGAGCGAGCTAGAGAGCAGGCGGGCGGGCGAGTGCGCCGGGTATTGGCAGCTGAGGAGTGGAGGCTGGGCGGCTCCGACTCCCTGACGCCAGCGCGACCAGATCAATCCAGGCTCCGGGAGCGAGCGAGCGAGCGAGTGTGCGAGCGGGCGGGCGGGCGGGAGGAGGAAGGAGAGGCCGAGCCGCTGAGCCCGGGCCGAGGCGCGGGGAGGGACCCTGCGAGCGCAGCGCCCGGCCGGCCGGACCGGGGCCGCGGGGGACCCCGCTCGCCCGGTCAACTCGTGCGCCCGCGTGGACAGGCGCGCAGCCAACCCGGTAAAACGAAACAGACCCGAACCCAACTTTCCCCTCCGTTGCGTCCTCGCCCTCCCCTCGGCGCTCCGGGCTTCCCAGCGCCGCCGCCGCTGCCGCCGCGGGCTGGGGCGGGCGCGGCCCGGCCGGGTGGCCACGATCGCGCGCGGGGCCGGCGGCGCGGGCTGCGGCGGGGAGGGGGCTCTTCCCCGCGTGGGGCGGACCGGGGATTCTCCCCCCCCATGATGGCGCCTCCCGGCCGCTCGGAGGAGCAAGCCTGCCACCTCCTCCTCTCCTAGCGCCTGGCCAGCCGGGCAAGGCTCGGGCCCGTGTGCCCCCCGCGTCTTTGTTGGCCCTGCGGTGGGGAAGCCGCGTTCCTCGGTCCCCGGCCCTGCCTGCGGCCGGCCCTCCGCGGCCACCCTCCCCCTCCGCCCGCTGCCCGTTTCCCTTTCCCTTCCTGCAGCCGAGCCTGGGCCGTCGGCGCGGCCCGCGGGCCCATTGTGTCCCGCGCCGGCCCGGGCGACCCCTGCGGGAGTCGGAGGGCGGTCGCCGGCGCTGCCCTCTCCGCGGAGCGGGGCTGTTGTAAAGGGGACACCCGGTGCCCTGGGTCCTTCTGCGTCCGGGGCGGGCTCCTTCCTGTGCCCCCTACCAGCGTCTTGGGGGTCGAGGTCAAGGAAAGTTCGTACTGAAATTCCCTCTCATTTATTCAAAGGTTTGGCGGCGGCGGCGCGCGTATTTTTTTGTTTTTTCTCTTCCGCCTACACCCCCCGGAGTCTCCGAGTGTCGTCTCATTCCTTTCCCTTTCCCGGATTCGATTGCCTCACTGCATGTGTATTTGTGAGTTCGCTGTGCAGCAACTGTTCATTTACTCTGCGCCCGGTCTTTGTTAGTGTTTCTCGGGGTTGTTTCTGCAGGAAGGGGGGGGGGTGTTGGGTGTGAGAGAGACAGACGTGGGCTTGTTTTTCTAGTTGCTTAATAAATATGAAGGCTTCCAGGGAGAGCGTTTGCCTGATGTACTTTGGGAAGGGAGGGGGAACAAATGCCTGCCGGATCTTACAACTACCGTAGCTGCGGCTTTTGTTTATTTTGCGGCGCGGACGATGTTTCAGTGCACTTGCAAGGTCCCCGGCCGGGCGCTTCCCTTCTGAAAATCGAGGCGCGTCTCCGAACCCTCTCCCGAGAAAACATCGTTGTCGTGAGTGCTGTGACAGCCGGCCTCTTGCTTTCCCCTGAGGTTCTCTTGCTGAAATTTCAGAGTAGGTGGAATGATACAGAAGTTGCCTGATCTCTGTGTGTGCTTCCTCTTACTGAAACTCCTAGCAGGCAGCTCAATCGCAAAATGCCTTTATTTCAGAACGTTTCTCGCTTTCATTACCTGCCGTGGATAACATGCCTGCATTCAGTAGCACAAGGAGAAAACTGTTCTCTGCCCGTGTTGATGTTTCATCTCGTTTCTCATTACCTCTTGACGCTTTACTGGAGGTAGCTGAGCTGTATTGGAACCACGATTTAAAAAGAATCAGGGCAGAATCAATGTGCACTGCCCCGGATTTTCAATTAGTATAAATATTTTGCATCAGTGTTAATTCTGATGGAGGTGCCAGGCCTAAATATGCTGTAACTGATTTAAGTGTTTGTCCTCCCCTCTCTCTCCCTCTTTCCCATTTGCAGTTATTTGATATTTCTGTGCAGGTGGTGTACATTTGTGTAATATTGCAGTTCTTAGGAAACTGTAACCAGGGTAGTGGGAGATGATTTTCTAGAGGTGGGCGATGTCAGAGCCTCTGGAGGATCCAGGCAGGATCAGGTTTCTTCTGAGGGTAGGGATTTGTCCTTGATTTAGTTTTGACCCCTCCAAGCATAGGTATGTAACCAAATACATTTTTCCTTTTTGCAGTATCCTTTGGTTTTATACCCTTGAAGAGCTGATGACCTTTGCATTTTAGAGAAACGACAGTTTTTAGGCAATTTAAAATATGAACTTCTTACACCTCTTGGAATTTAATTTTTTTTCCTACTAAGTTCATTAAAGCATTAAGAGGAAGTAAGTCTCATTTTTCCAAATACATTTATTAGTTGAAAACTAAATTGCAGTTTGTAATTTTGATTTCTAGTAAGTCTGGGTTTAGTAACTTGGCTAGAGTGGAAAAAGAATAAACTTGAGTGTAATGAGATGAGTATATTTAAGCTGCAGTCGCCTACATAATCAGGGCCAAGTTGTGTGTGTATAAAAGATCTCATTTGTGTAGTCTTACAAGGCTAATGGAAGCATCATTGAGGCTTTATAAATAATGTAAGTTGTGTATAATGTAGAGTCTCCAGAGATGGCAGAGAAAGCATCATTCCCAGCCTTTTCAACCTGCTGGAGATCTTAAACTGATTTACAGCACTGAACTGGTGCAAAATGATACATCAGGATGACATGGGGTCAGCCTGTAAAAGTCTATGATGTCAGCCTATTAGTTCAGTCATCATAATTAAACCATATTACAGGGGCAGCTAAGCAGGAGTCTGGCGTTATCCTTCAGATATGGGTGGTACATGGATTTTGTTTATAGTGGAAAGGCCAAACTGGCAAGGAATGCTAGTGTTTCTGAAAAGGGGAAAGGCTTACAGAACTCTGAATTTCTGACAAAATTGAAGCTAAATTAAGGCATGTTCAGTCTGCATTGTCTAAGTAGCTTTCCATTTGGTAGTGGAGAAACAGATGCTTTGAGGGTGCCGATAAGGACCCTCAAAGCAGCTCTGATCCATGCACTGAATCATGCTTCATGTGAGCTTGAATTTAACTTGGCCTTAGGGACCTTATAAAATATCAGAGGACCACATATTTCACATCTCTGATCCTTTTATTAACACTGAGTTGCACTGTATTGATGCAAATGCTGATAACGTTATTTCTTTAAGCATAGTTACCAGGTCTCCACTGGAAACAGAGATATTTGAATTGAACATATAAACAATTCAGGAAAAGAAGATTCTTAGTTTTTGCTTAAATTTCTGGCAATCCTTATTCAATTTATGGGTCATCTAGGGCTGTGCCGTCTAATTAGGTAGCCATAATCATGTGTGGTTATTTAAGTTGAAATTAATTAAAATTAAATGAAAATGAAATTCATCTCAGTAGCACTAGCCACAGTTCACGTGTTCAGTAGCTAATGTGGCTAGTGGCTACCACCTTGGAGAATGTATACATAGAACATTCCCATCATCACAGAAGGTTCTATTGGACAGTGCTGCTCTAGACCTTTCGCCTCTGCTCATCCACACTTTCTACTCACCTTTCAGCTGCTTCTCTACTTGGTACCTCTGTGAATGAGTTTGTGAGGTCGAAGGGAGAAAGAAATATGTCAATTAATTTTGCTGCTTCCTAGTTGCTCTTGTTAAAAGAGTTTGGAAGTGACAGTTGAAGCTACTGCATAAAACAAGGTTGACTTTTGTGTCAATCATATTTATCATTGGTGTCATGGCTTCTAATTTGATTTAGAGCTTTGGGTAGGAGAAATAATTGTAGCTGATTTTTTTTCTGTGTTCTGTCTTTAATACTCATATCTCATTTAAGCATCAAAAGTTCCCTAAGTACTGTCGTTGTCACCTTTTTACAGGTAAGGAAACTGAGTTCTGAGTGATTCATTGTCTTGCCTCAGGCTACGTAACTAGTGATTATATTCTTAGCCATGAAGTGAACAAGGCAAGCTCACTCTAGAGCCTCACTTTTCTAAAAAATTAATTAATTAATTTTTGGCTGTGTTGGGTCTTCGTTGCTGCGCTCGGGCTTTCTCTAGTTGCGGCGAGCAGGGGCTACTCTTCATTGCAGTGCGCGGGCTTCTCATTGCGGTGGCTTCTCTTGTTGCGGAGCACGGGCTCTAGGCGCACGGGCTTCAGTAGTCCCGGTGCATGGGCTCAGTAGTTGTGGCTCGTGGGCTCTAGAGCGCAGGCTCAGTAGTTGTGGTGCAGAGGCTTAGTTGCTCTGCGGCATGTGGGATCTTCTCAGACCTGGGCTCGAACCCGTGTTCCCTGCATTGGCAGGCGGATTCTTAACCACTGCACCACCAGGGAAGTCCCCTCACTTTTATACATATATATATATATATATATCTAGAATACCTGAATAATCATTGTTCTGCTGGGCTTTATTATTCTGGTATAGATATGACTTTGCTTTTATTTTTTAGTCTTTTAGACAACTTTGCCTTCTATTGTGCTTTTCTGGGCCATCTTCTGTTGTCTTCCTTTAAGTGCTTAAGAAAGGAAACATAATGTTAACACCTCTCTAAGCAGAACGTAATTGGAAGACTAAATCTGACATAAAAGTAATGCATTTCAAAGCCAAATTGGTTTTATCTCTGCTTTTCTGGATAATTCCTGTCACTTTCCCTTTGCTTTTTTCTTGTATTATCACAAGCTGATGGTACTAAAAAAGAAAGTTCTAGTAGTTCAGTTTATCTCATTAAAATTCGTCTTCTTTAGCTGGTAAACACTGCACTTTGAGATGCAAATAGTTCATTGCAAATTCCTTGGAATTTATTTTTTTACATTTATGTCTATTTTTGTATAGTCTTACAGTTCAGTCAGTTTTATTTTTTTTTTTTTCGTCAGGGCTATTTAAGAATTTGATGAAACCCTGGATCCCCTATCACGCTCCCATCCTCCAATCCAAAAATGCTTATATGCCCTGAAGCTTGTGTGTGCACAGAAGTACCCAAATTTCAGGTGAAGGACATCCATGGGACTGCCTTGCCAAGTGTGTTCATAAACACTGATTTGTAATTTCCTTTACAAAGAATAGAGATATTGAGTGTTAAAAGCTACTTTGATGTTCCTATCAAGTTGAGCAATCCGAGGCCCAGGGAAGATAGCGGACTTGCCTGAAGTCACCCATCCAGTGATTGGAGGAGGGAAAGCCTGCACCTGGATCACTGTCATTGTCAAGTTCCCATTTGTTTGTTCTTTCCTTCCTCACTCGCTGTGCTCCTGGGCCTTTGGTCGGAGCATATCCAGTGTTAATTGGGGAGGGGAGGAAAGGAGAATTTTTTGGCATGATGTTAACTTTTTGTACCCAACATTATTTGAGCTGAGTATGAATCAAGTCTGACAACCTCAGATGTTTTTTACAGATTAAAATTGATTTTTTTTTTTTTAATTTTAGAGATGGAAAAGAAACGACTTATGCCTGATTTAGTCAATGGGACCTTACTAGAAAATGGTAGATCCGAGATTCTACGAAGTTCAGATTAAATCAGGCAAGTCTGCTGTACAAATCTCCTCGTTTGGCTCTCAAAAACAAATCATATTCCTAACCAAAAGTCAGAGATTGGGGTATTTAGGGAAGGAGTTAGGAGGTACTAGGGAGAGAATTGGAAAGGTCTAAGGAGAAAAGGGATAATTTAAATATAAAAATTTAGAAATGAAATATAAAGTTATAAAATGACATTGAGGCTGATGAAGTGTTCTGTGTAATTGTACTTCTGTATGTGGTTTTTCTTTTCTTTTTTAAAAGCTTACTATTACCGGTTTATTATGAAAGGATATAACTCAGGAACAGCCAGATGGAAGAGATGCACAGGGCAAGGTATGGGGGAAGGGCGCCATGAGCTCCATGCCCTCTCCAGGCGCCCCACCCGCATAGCACCTTGATGTGTTCACCAGCCTGGAGGCTCTGGTCTTAATTTTTGGTACCAAGATTAGCAGGAAGTGCTTTGGTAACAAATAGAGGCATCTCCATTTTGCCTCGAATTGAAATCTCTTGACTCTTTATCCCCCTTTTCTGCTATTACGTCGTATTGGAACTATTTAGGCTAATCTGGTGACCTGTCATCTGATTTGCTGCAAAAATACCTGAAGTATTTTTAATACTGCTGGAGTTACTGCCTTAAAAAAAAAAAAAAAAAACAAAACTAAGTTGCATGAATGTACTTACTTAAAATCTAAGTCAAAATCTTCACTATGGTGTTCATTATTAAAATAATGTCAGTTTTAGAGATGTACTACTAGTCCTAGGCAAAAAAGTAACATTTACAGCTATTGCTGGCTGATTTGCAGAAATGAGCGGGCCCTGTAGAACATTCATTTGCATAAGGAAAGCTGTCTTTCAGATGGGAAAAGCCCATCTTTCAAAAACAGTTCAACTCCAATGACTGCATCGGGCTTTTAGGCTGATACTGGGAACTGCAGTATTTGAGCAGTTTAATCTAACATCTTTGTGATTTTTTAAAAATTAATTTATTATTTTATTTTTGGCTGCGTTGGGTCTTCGTTGCTGCGCGCGGGTTTCTCTAGCTGTGGCAAGCGGGGACTCCTCTTCGTTGTGGTGCGCGGTCTTCTCATTGCGGTGGCTTCTCGTTGCAGAGCACGGGCTCTAGGGCTCACGGGCTTCAGTAGTTGTGGTGCAAGGGCTCAGTAGTTGTGGCTTGCGGGCTCCAGAGCGCAGGCTCAGTAGTTGTGGCACACGGGCTTAGTTGCTCCGCAGCATGTGGGATCTTCCTGGACGAGGGCTCGAACCCGTGTCCCCTGCATTGGCAGGTGGATTCTTAACCACTGCGCCACCAGGGAAGCCCCCTGTGATTTTTTAATAAGCTAAAATCAGAACTTTAGAGAACATTCCCTCTTGAAGATAAAGCATCAAACTCTCTAAGGTTTGAGGGAATCCATACCTGGCAGTTCTCCCAAATCTCTCTGCTTGGTTCCTAGCGTTCACATAGGAGCCTTATATAGAACCCAGGTCTATGGTTGGTGGATTGATTTCTTAACTAATTTTCTTGAGACAAGCCTGGATTTCAAGGAACACATACAACATACACAGCAGTTACTTATGCATCTATATGCTTTTGAGCTCACGGTGAAAATAAATATTCACTATGTCATGTTTGCGAAAAGGAGGATAGAGGGGTCTAGCTTTTGATTCAAAAATATATTTATACGTGTAATTTTTTAATGCTTTATTTGTAGTTTCCCCTTAATTTTAGGGCAGCTGTACTATATTTTTTCCTACAATTCCAGATAGTTAGGGTATAGTTACTCAAACTATTCATTCATTTTCCTCTCCGTGTCTATCTTTTGTGGTTTCTTTGCGGTGTGCTTATGCAAAGTGGAAGTATTTCAGACCTTTATAGTTTTTTTCTTTCAGTTTCGAATACCACAAGAAGAAAAGGGAACTCATTATCTTTCAAGTATTATAATTAGGCATTAAATTAAGTCATTAGTTAGCTAAATGCAAGATCTTTTGTTTAGATTGAAGGAAAACATGTCTTTTTAATGGAGGAGAGGGGTATTAAATATCTCCTTATTTGATAATTTTGATGCAGTGTGGTAATGAGCATATGCTTCACTTAGTGAATCTGTTAGTTCAGAGTGGCTCAGTAATTAGTGAGGAGACCCACAAAAATGAAGAATTAAATGCAACATCACAAGAGTTGCTGCAGGGTAATATCGGGGTAAGTTGTACAGACGGTTCACATGAGGCCCACTGTGATGTGGAAGGATGTGTGGGTTTGCACTGGGAGAAGGAAGAGACATTTGGGCAGAGTAGCGGCGTGGAAGACTCAAGGTAAGAGGAGCAGCGCTGTCCGATAGAACTCTGCAGTGATGGAAATGCGCTGTATCTGTGCTGTCCAGCACTATAGCCACTAGCCGCGAGTGGCTGTTGTGCATTTAAAATGTGGCTAGTGCAACTGAGCACTGCATTTTAAATTTTCATTAATTTATGTTTAAATAGCCACCTGTTTAACGATGAGCTATCACGTTGGACAGCACAGATCTTGGAGGCCAGTCTGCAGCTCTGACTGACCACAGAGGGTATTCCTGATGCGGTCCCGTGTGGTGAGCTGGGAGAGGTGTTTGGAAAGGTTAAGTTGAGGATGAGGGTTTGAGGACCTCAGCGTGCCAGAATAAGGAAGCACTGGGAAGTCACAGAAGGTGTTTGAACTTGCAGTTTGGGTTGGAGAGGAGGGTAGAGTCCATATGCCAGGAGATTGATAAGAAAGCGCTTTGAGTTCTCTCTCTCTGATGGGGTGGGTTTTGTGAGTGAAAAGACACCTGGTGGTTATTTGGCTATAGAGTAATGGGAAAGAGGGGTGTCAGATTATCCTTAAGTTTCCAACCTGAGTGGCTGGAAAATTAATAAAGCCTTTACTTAAGAATAGAGAAGAACTGGTTCTGGAAGGAATAAAAATTGTGTGAATGATAAATTAGAATTGACAAGTTGAATTTAAGGTGGGGTATCTAAGTATTCTACAGGCAAGTTGGAGATACATAACTAAGCTAAAGCCTAGGGGAGGGCTCGGAGCTTTACGTAGATGCCAAGTAGTGATCTGTTGGGAATGATGGTGGAACGTCCGGGAATGGATGGGTATTTGGAGAGGATCATGTACAGAGAAACAGAGAGCTGGTGGGTTGAATCTTCCATTGATGCCCACAATTAGGAAGTGGTAGAAAGGAGAGGCATGTTTGAAGTAGACAAAAGAAGGAACTGAAAGAAAGGTGTGGGGTCAGAGGAGAAGTTAAACCAGGAAGCCAAGGGAAGAGAGATTCCAGAGGAAGGTTCAAAGGGGGACATGTATGGTTCAGGGTGAAGGAGAGAAGGTCAGGGTAATCAAGTGAATGCAGCTGAGGTGAAGAGACTGAGTATATTGAGAAATAAGAAACAGAGTCTTCTATGCCCTCGAGTGACTTATGTTTCAAAATTGATGAGACGACTTCTTATTTGAAGGTTGAGGGAAAGAAGTTAATGGACAGAGAGCAATCAGAGATGAGATGATGGAGGTAGTGATCTGGAGCGCAGGTGACAAAGTATTAGTCATGGTAAGGAGGGAGATTGTCTGAGAAGGAAGCAGGGTGGGGTCCGAGAGAGGAAAGCGGATGGCACAGAGCTCATGTCAGCTTGCGCTGGTTTTCCCAGTAGTGTGGGAGGCAAGTCAGTCCCTTCATTGGGATGGTGAGCCGGGAGAATCAGAAAATGGTGCTGGAAGTTTAAGAATAATGGAGAAGGTTTGGAAGAACCATTGTAGGTGATGTGCCAGGAAATCTGTGGCGAATTCAGAGTCTGAGCAGTCGGAGGAAGCCTGGGGTGAGGTTTGACGTGGCTGTAGAGTAGACTAGTAATTGCTGCTTTTTAGTGTAACTTGGTGCCTGAAAGTAAGATTGGAGAGGAATGTTGGCAGAGATGATTCTGGCTGAGGGATAGAAAATAGGCTAAGAAATGAGGTTCTAGAGTCAGGTTGCCTGGGTTTAAGTCCCAGCCCCCAACACTGACTTGCTTTTTTATAACTTTGGGAAAGCTGCCATTAACTTTTTTTTTCTAATTTTTTTAAATTGAACTATAGTTGATTTACAATGTTGTGACCATTAACTTTTTGAACCTCACTTTCCTCATCTGAAAAATAGAGATAATAGTATCAGCCTCAGGATTGATAGAAAGATGAGATGAGTTATCCTTCCATATTTCATCTAAGATGCTGTTAATCATAAGATGTTATTTCATGTACTACTGAGGAAAAAACCATCATTTAGGCACAGCATACCCCTGACTGTAAATTTCCTGGTTAGGAGAGGGTACATCTTGCAGTCAGTGAAGTACAGGATACATAAGGGACTTAGCCTAGGACCTGGCACATAATTAGCATTTGGAAAATGTTAGCTATTTAATATTTGTAAGAGTCAATGTGATTGTAGAGTCTAGAATGTTAATGAGAGCAATATCGAATCCAACCTAGATAAGGGGTTACAGGTTATAAGGAGTGTAATGGATTAAATGAACTGAGAAGGGTTAAGCAATGGGAATCCTGATAATGAAATTGTGGAATATCAAGTTTGGGAATTTGTAGATGGAGCGTTTCCCTGACAATGCCAGCTAAAGTTTTTTAAGAAAAGTATAGTAATTGAACTAAGAGAAGAATGCCCTTTATTGATTTTAAAAAGCTATTTAAAGTTGCCCAGAGCTTTTAAAAGTAAGTATTGTGAATTTATCTATGGATTTTTCTTACACTATTCATTAGTGTTAAAAAATTTTTTTTTCGTTAGAGAATACACACTCAGTGAAGAAAGATTCCGGCGTGGATTCTGGTCATAGTGTCAGAAGGCAAGGGGGAGATGGATTCTCGATTATCACTGATTGAGTGAATTGTCATTTTCAAGAGATGGGGGTATGGGGGCGGGGGTAGTACTAATAGCTGTTTGTAGAGCTCTTTTGTTTTTGTTTTTTTGTTTTGGCCACGCTGTGTGGCATGCGGGATCTTAGTTCCCCCACCAGGGATCGAACCCGTGCCCCCTCCGTTGGGAGTGTGGAGTCTTAACCACTGGACCACCAGGGAAGTCCCTGTAGAGCTCTTTTAAACATGGCTCAGAAAGCAGAAACCATAAAGGAAAAATTTATAGATTTGACAACATTTATGTGACCAAACACACACTCTTGAATGACCACGCACAAAAATACAACCGTTCAAATTTGCAGCAAGTTACTCTTCTTGTAAAAAACTTTTAAAATAATAGGAAATTCCACCCCTACAGAAAAATTGGTACATGGACCTGGAGAGTATCATACTAGGTGAAGTCAGGCAGACAAAGACAAGTATCATAGGATATCACTTATAGGCGGAATCTAAAAACATGATACAATGAACTTATTTACAGAAGACTCACAGACGTAGAAAACAAATTTATGGTCACCAAGGGGGAAAGCGGGGGAGGGATGAATTTGGGATTAACAGATACACACTACTCTATGTAAAATAGATAAACTACAAGGATCTACTGTATAGCACAGGGAACTATACTTAATATCTTGGAATAACCTATAATGGAAAAGAATCTGAAAAAGAATGTGTGTGTGTGTGTACATACACCTGAAACGTAAATCAAGTATGCTTCAATTAAAAAAAAATAAATGAAATTCTGGGCTCCTAAAAAAATTGGTAAAGGACAGGAACAATTCACAAATGAATGAAATGCAAACTACTAATAGACATGAACTGTTCTGCCGTGTCCTGGATGAGACTCTTCACTGGAATGGGGACGATGTCTTCTCTTTTACTTTATTGTATCATTCTTTGTGGACCAGGAAGGATCAGTCTGGGGAAACTGGGCTTTTCTCACTGAAGGAAAGGAAGCCAAAATTTCCCTAAGAGAAGCTGGGGTCACAATGAATGTAAGCTGGAGTTATAAGAGACAGGCCATCTCCATCCCATTTCCTTGATGTTGCCCCACTACCCTCATGACATTGGGCTAGGAGTCTCCTCATTGGAATGTGAGGTGTTCCCAGTGCTTTAGGGGCTCTCAGTTCTATGCAGGTTCTCAACCAGCTGGCATGATGGGTGAACTTTTTTTTTTTTTTTTTTGCCGTACGCGGGCCTCTCACTGCCGTGGCCTCTCCCGCCGCGGAGCACAGGCTCCGGACGCGCAGGCTCAGCGGCCATGACTCACGGGCCCAGCCGCTCCGCGGCATGTGGGATCCTCCCGGACCGGGGCACGAACCCGCGTCCCCTGCACCAGCAGGCGGACTCCCAACCTATCAGTGAACTTTTAAGGATACCAGTGCTCCATAGAGCACATCGAAATGGGCCTCTTGCTCTCCCACCTGAGTTGCAGTATTAGATTTGATTTGTAGTGGCATTTTCTTATTCATATGAGACACAGTGATGGCCTTAGAACATGGTTTTTCTTATTGAGCTAGACTGGTTCATAAGGTATTGAAATAAGAAGTTCTCCCACATAGTAAAACCTCTTATAAAGTGAAGAAAATTTGAAGTTAGGCATTAGCATTTGATTTCCCAGATTGTCTCTTGAGGGTAATAGTTAATGTCATGGGCGTAAGAAAGGCTTCTCATGTGCTGTCCGTAAGGTGGTTATTGGTAGGGTCCTTACCTAACCGAAGTACGCTCAGTCTTACCTCAGCCTTGAGTTTTTACCTGGCCACTCGACAGAAGAGGATTCATCAGCATCCTCTGACCCACCATCTCCTCTCTCTTAAGTGATCTGCAAATATTTCAGAGTTGGGGGAAAAAAAAGGCTTTTGAATTTCACCCACAGGCTTACCACGAATTTCAGCCACAGGGCAGTTACCCACGCCTCTTCTTTCGTTAAGTCCTTTCAGAGGACGGTGCCTGGGAGTAGGGGGCCGGAACTGGTATGCATTGGTCAGAGCCATCCTTCAAACTCTTTAAGCCAAGTTGGGGAGGGAGGGTGAATGCCGGCAACACGAGTCTTAATTTTATCAAAAAGGGTCCTTAATTTTATGGGTAGCTTTGTGTGGAAGGGAGTGGTAATGCTACAGTGAGTGTTGCTTTAGGAATTACACCTTTAGCCCTGTGACAGCTCAGCACAGCTGCCTGTACATAGCTTGCCATCCCATCTGTTATGGCTTCCTGTTTTGCTTTGTGTCCGTTGCTGGCTTTGCAGTCTGCATAATTAATAACAACCTATTTATTTTCCCAGTGTTCGTGTTTGTGTGCTCAGGACTTCTATTCAGTTTGTTCAAGCTCGAGAGAACGAGAGAACGTTTGATTGGTTTCAAATGGCCTTCTGTTAAACTGTGAGCAAAATTAATTTGATTACCCTTGAAATGATTGGCATCCAAGCTGTATTTATAGCATTTATTTGCATGGAAACACTGAAGAGTTCTGTCTTGTCATAATGTGCAGGCTGAGATGTTGATCTGTATTCCAGGAAAGCCTCCATTAAAAGCGGTGCATCCTCACTGAGCAGTTCTGCTTTTTGTTGAGCCAATATTAATCAATTCAGCAAATGTTTCATGCATCCAGTGCTGGGCTCTGTTTCGGGGAGGGAGAGAGAAACATCTAAGTCAGTTTTTGCTGTGCAGAAGCAATCTTACTGGTAAGAGGAGACTACGATTATATGAAAAGCTAAATAACAAGCCATCGTTATTCATGTTATAGCGTCTTATTTTGAGTGTATTTCTTCAGTAATTGGGATAGCCTTTCAGAATCAAGGGATTAGGAAAGAAATCTAATGTAGTTGGTAGAGCTCCTGCACTGTGCCCACCTCCAGCTTAGTGGATTCTTTCAGCAAGTTTTTGAGCATCTCTACCTATATTTCTGTTCATAGTGTCTCTTATAGAGCTTGATAAAGTTGGGATAAGGGGTCATAAATGTAGGCTTTGCACTGAGATTGTAACTTTGAGGAAAAATGCAAATGTGCTTGTCTAATGCAGCTTCTGTTTTAATAGCGTTTATTACAGTTATGTTATTCATTCTTTAGACTGAGTTCCTTGAGGGTATGTGGACAGTATCTTTACGGTCTTGATGTTAGCACAGTGGTTCTCACTTTGCACATCAGAATCCTGTGAATGACAACCACCGCAGAAATGCCAGGGCCCGCCCCTGGGGGGGCTCTGATTCCAGGGTTTCGGTTGGGGAGCTTTTAAAGAAGCACCACAGGTGAGTCTAATGTACAATAGCATTGAGAACTGTCGGCTTGACACATGGTAGTGATGAGTGAATTTTTTCATTTTGATGTGTTTAAAAACATGTCGGGAAATAGGACGTGTGGTATGCTGTAGGTCTGTTGTGAACATGAACTATGTCTTTGATCTCCAGCAGCACTTGGTGCCGGGTGATACCTGTTCTAGGTGCTCCAGACGACCCAGGTAGTTCTGAGGGTTAACTTTTGCTCCCCCTTTTTTAATTTGAGGAGAGAAGAGATAGAAAGAAAGGATATGTGTGTTTGAGAGCTTTCGCTTTTCCCTTCTTGAAGGAATCGGCAATTCCTTGTGTCCTAGAGTCTAGAAGTAGAGCTAATAAATAAAGCTGTTGCGGCCTGGGGCACCAAGAGCACAAAGAGAAAAGGAGAGAAGAGTGTTAGCGGAGGTTATCCGGCAGAGTCCGGAGGAGTGTTTGGGTGTCACAGCTGGGGGCAGGGCAGGGCTGTTTCCGCCAGCAAGGATGCTGCCAAATGTCCTGTAATGCCGAGGTTGAGAAACCCTGGAATAGGGGATAAGGAAGGGGCCTGGAAGGCGGATAGGATACTGAAGTGGTCGTGTCACAGATGGCTGTTCCTGCCACACCCGCATGCTGCTTGCTGTGTTAGCCCCTCTCCCAAATCCTCTAGAGTCAAGAGCACTGTTTTTTGCCCTTATCTGTAGATAGGATTGTGACTGCCAGCTGTGTATGAGCCGTTAAAAATGAACATTTTAATATTTTACCTATAATAAAATATGATACTTGAAGGAGTCCTTCAGTTATTTTCCATCTGTACATTTGCTTGAACGGGACAGTATTAATTCACATGCAAAAAAATAAGCCAGTAATTTTTGTTCTGTTTTGCTTACGTTTTCAGTAAAGGATACTAAGAACGAGCAGTAAAACGGGGAAAAAAACATTACAAAAATAAACCCAGTAAAGCAATCAATCAATCCACCTCTGAGAGAACCAGAATAAAAGGAAAATTTCCAATCTTAACAAAGGCTATCTACTAACATCTTACTTTTTAAACTGCTGTTTCTTAACAGCATCATTTATAAAGGAGGAGTTGGAGGCAGCGCCAGCGTCTCCCTTTTAGGAATGGATAAGAAAATACAGTCTATACGTCTTTCTTTTTTTAAACCACTACACAGTAAGTGGGAAAAATAAACTAGATTTAAAAAAAAGAACAGTCAGTGGGAATGTAAAGAAAATGAATTTCTTAAAAGGAGTTTAATTTTAATATTCCACAGCCTCATCGTAAGAAAAGAGTATTAAGAGTTGAACACATACGTGGGCTGTTGGTGTGAGGTAATGGTGCCAGTTTCCTTGTGTCTTTGTTCAGTTATCGCTTACAACTACTTATCCCTATTCTAGGCTGTTCAGATGAAAATGAATTTAATTTTGTCATCGCTGCCCTGATAAAACTCTTGGTTTTTTCATGTTCTAGGAAAGTGGCAAGATGCCAAGAAGGAAAGCAACAACGAAAACAAAAATAAGTTGGGGAGAGAAGGAACCAGGGGGATTAAAGTAAAACCATAAGCACATCCTTGCTTGTCAGTCCCTCTAGTTTATGCATGAGACAAAGGAGGAGGTTATTCAGGAGAAGCAGGGTGGTGAGGGGTTGCCTTGGCAAGCCCTTAACCTTTCTGCACCACGGTTTCATCATCTCTAAAATAGTCTCTACATCACAGGACCCCATAAGGATTAAAGAGAGTGAATAGGTATGAAGTGTTCAGCACAGTGTTTGGTGTTTCACTGTGGTGGTGATGGTGATGATGACGACGATATGAGAATGATCTTTTATTCCCTCTGAATACTTGAGCTGTGTTGGAAACTGACAGAGACCATGGATACACTCTTGTGTGATGTCTCCCACAGAGCCACCTGCGTGACAGCCCTCTCTCCCTTTGAAGTGGGTGGTGATGAAGCTGAGAGCTTATGGAGTCCTCAAACTGGGGTGTTTCAGACGTTCTGTAAAGACTGTTGCCAATAGAATGAATTTCCAGAGGAGGATAGAGTGATTTATGTGACGAAATATGTTTTTTAGTTTTTATAACATAATAAAACCATCATAGTTAAGTCTGTCATCCACGTATAGATTTTCCACAGCAATATTTGAATCTTGAGCAGGCATTTCTTTAGAAGTTACTATGTTCTCAGAGTATATAACAGTTTTATGGTTAGTGTAAGCAACATGTGGTAAGGAATTAAAAGCGTTCTTTGATAAAAGCATAATACATATTCGAAAAGCAATGGTTACGTTTTATTAAGGCTGCTTTGGATTATCCATTCCGTGCTTCATCCCCACTCATGCAAGTGGTTGATAGTCAGCTGGACTCGTTTGGATTTCCACATCAGGGCAGGCAACACAAAGCCCCAGATGCACAGGAGATGTAGTTGTGGTAAAGAAATGGCACAGGTTTTTGGCCTCTGTCCCTTAGATAAACAGCCTGAACACGTCCTGTGACTCTATCACGATCAACCTGATAATATGGTTCTTCAACCCCCCGCCCCCCATAACGGTGAGCAGGGTGATGCTGGGAACTGTTTCATACCCATTTTCTTCCTACTGCACCTTTGTGTTGGGGATAAGCACTTAAAGTACTGTTCAGTTAAATAGTGAATTGGTGGAGACTAACGCCTCTTAGTAGTTGAACGTACAAAGGAGGAGAACTTGTGTTCTGAAGCCTTCTAAGGGCACTCTGTTTATTAGGTTTTTCCATCTCGATTGGTCAGTAACTCACTGAGGGGAGGTTAATGGATAGAAACTGGACTGAACAAGTGATCTGAGGCAGAAGAGACCTAGATCGGTGGTGCTGGTCTCACCTAATTCTCTAGGTGACGCTTGCTTGTATCCACAGCATGGTTTCCCTAACCAGTGAAAGACGGAGCATCTGCTGCTTTTCGCTCTCAGTTGGAGGGAGCTCTCACTGTTCTGGAAGAGGGTTGCTGCCCTTTGTTCAAATTCTCCTCTGAGGTGGCCAAGCGAATGTAAGTCCAGCTTCGTTTTTGGCAGATTGAGAACAGGATGTCATTGATCATGGAGGAGAGTGAAATCTGGCTGATCTCAATGTTTGTTTCGGTGGTTATGTAAACTTTGATTTTGAGAAGTCATTTTATTCTTCCAGATAACAGATTTACATACTGGAAAAGGGACAGGACCAAATTGCTCTTGAGATATTTGAGTAATACAAAACATTTCTTTGGTAAGAAATTCATGCCCTGAAAAATTGGAAGGAGATTTGAATTGTTAATGGAAAGGGGACTAGGAACTAGAACGGAGAGGAAACTGAATTTTTTGTTATAGTATGCCATTTTGTAAAATTGAATTTTTTGATCATGTGGCTGAATTGTATAATAAAAAAGTACATTCCCACCCATATCATATTCACCCAGAATTAGGTCATATGTCCCAACCCCACACATTGGAATACATTTCTCTGAAAATCCTAGTTCAGTGATAATTCCACTCTGGGCAGAGACACTTTCTGTTATTTTTTCCTTCGTAAAACGATAAATCTTGTCACCTGTTGGTCATAATACTGTCTCCTGGAGCCGTGTAGAATAAACCTCTTACCTACTTTCAGTTTTTATTTGTTTTTATTGTTAGAGTCTTAAAATTGAAAACCGTAATTGGTTGTAAATAAAAATGGTCTGCTTTCCTGAACTCCCCTCCTGCCAGCTCACTCCTAAAGGCAACCACTTGTTCAGATTTGTTTATTTCCTTCCAGGCTTTTAAAGGTGTGCATATATTATACACGTGCAGGTTTCATTTCTATTTGTGTTTTTAAAATGGGATTGTACTATGTGTATGGTTCTCTAGCTTTTTTTAACTGAACAATTACCGTACGGTTTTCTTTCCATGTTAGACATGAAAGGCTGTCCTCCCCCCCGCCTTTTTTTTGACAGTTACATCATTGTCGGATGTACTATAATTTATTTAATCGTTCCATTATTGTTAGATACCTGGGTTATGTGGAACATGGATGATCTTGAACACAGATCAAACGCATCTGAGGATACTGCTTCCCTTGTAGCTGTTTCTGCGGCTGTTTTCTCTCATCACCCTCATACCACCGGGCCTGCTGGAGGTAGGGGCCTCCTAATTGTCTCCTCCAGACCATTCTCCCACCATCCTCCATGAGAACACCCACCTTTGACCATCCTGTCAGGTTATACCACACTTCCCCTCCTTGTTACTCACTCACTGCCTCACTCCCCACCCTCCACCCTAATTCCTACAGGATTTCAGTGTCTTTATTCCCTTCCTGCTGCTCCTATGATCATTCTCGGTCTACTTCTCCAGTGACCTTTGACCCCAGCTCAGGTACTCAGTCTCATAGGCCCATAATACGGGATTTTGCACTTCTAAAAATTAAACAGATTTCACCAACTTAATGGTTAATTATTTTCCTCATTTACTTAAGCAATAAAGTGTTATTTGTTCATAGCTTACCTTCAGAATACGCAGTAGCTGGGATCTGACCACTTCTACTGGGCTGATCCAAACCTTTATCATCTTTTTTTTTTTTTGCGGTACGCGGGCCTCTCACTGCTGTGGCCTCTCCTGTTGTGGAGCGCAGGCTCTGGATGCGCAGGCTCAGCGGCCATGGCTCACGGGCCCAGCCGCTCCGCGGCATGTGGGAGCTTCCTGGACCGGGGCACGAACCCGCGTCCCCTGCATCGGCAGGCGGACTCTCAACCAGTGCGCCACCAGGGAAGCCCCTAAACCTTTATCATCTTGAGCTGTAACAATTGCCATAGCTTTGTAGCTGGTCTCTTTCCTCCTTCCCACTACTATCACTCCTCCTCCTTCCATGCCTTCAGACAGTTCTCAGCCCAGCCATACCATAGTCAGCCTGTTAAGCTAGAAGTCAGATCACGTTGGCATCTCTGCTCCCAGCTCGCAGCGGTTCTCGTCTCAGTTCAGAGGGAAAGCTACAGAATCCTTGTGGCGTTCCTGTCTGTCTGCTTCGACCTCCCCTCCCCTCGCTCTCTCCATCCCAGTCACATTGGACTCCTTGCTGCCCCTGGAACATTTCAGGCATATTCTTGCCTCTTGGCCTCTGCCGTTGCTCCCCCTCTGCTTACGACGTGCTTCCCTAGATATCCACGTGGCTCCGTCCCTCACCTTTTCAGGCTTCTGTTGGAATATCACCTTCTCAGTGAGGCCTTCCCTGACCACAAGAATGTAGGTCCCATGAAGGCATGATCGTTTTGAAAAAGAGAAAAAGCTGTTTCTGTCTCTTGTTCAGCCCTGTGTCCCAGTGCTTAGAATAGTGACTGGCATGTTGTGGGTGTTTGTCGAATGAGTCGAATGACTGTAGTGGTTATCAGCCTTTCTTTTTATCGTTTTCTTTCCTTTTTTGGACAAAGTTAGAACTTCACTGGACAGACAAAAGCTAGGACACAAACTTTGTTTTTTTTGTATAAACAAAATATTAGAATTAGCTTATTGTGAACCAGCTCTGTAAATATGTTACATTTTCCAGCATGTTATAATTTTCAAATCAACTTTACGTATCCCTATTTAAGGCTGATGCCAGCCCAGCGGGGGGTAGGTGGTGGAATCAAAATTTCATGGAAGAGCAAATTGAGGCTCAGAGAGGTGTTTTGTTCAGAGAGCAGCTGCGAAGTGGAAAGCTGCTCTTCAGACCTATCTTCTTTCATTCCAAGTGAAGGGCTCCTGCTCTCTCATTCAGAAGCATCTCAAAATGACAGAAACATGGTGGGGGTCTTATTTGAAAGCCTGGAGACTGCCCTGATTGCTTACTCTAGATTTCGCCTGCCTTTTGTTTCCATTTGGAAAGCACATAAAATAAATGGTTCACTTTAAAATTCCTGACAATGACAGAGCAACAAGTTTTATTTCTCTCACCTGTGGAGGAAGTGGCCTCCACCCAGTTTTACTGAATTAGGAGGGAAGTGATTTTTTCAAGTGATAAAAAGAAAGAAAATTCCATGCTCTTCCCAGAGGAGGAGTTCAACAATTGGGAGAATGGCGTGAGACCATATGTTGGTTTGTAAAAGGATATAACTTGTAAAGATGTTTCCTTTGATGCCTGTGATGAATATGGATGTGTTTCCCTTCTAGAGGGTCCTGATTAAATTATTCAATTAAGCCCGGAGCTGGAGGATCTAAATATAGGGAGAGGGTTCAGGCTGTCCTGCCTTGTGGGTGTCAGCTCACCCCTACAGATGTGCGTGTTTGTTGTCATAAATAACACCTGCCAGATGAGTGGAGAAGGAGAAATGTTCCAAAAAATGAAATACAGCAGAGTATTTTTCTTTTTTAAATAAAAGGGACAGTTTTTTTCCGCCCTTCGGCCTATTCCATTTTCATTTGTGAATTTGGCATTTGAATTACTGATTTTCTTTTTTTTTTTCTTAACCTGATTCATAGACTTTAGTATCTGTTCTGGTTTCAAGTGTAAATCTACCACTTACTAGAATATGATCTTGAAACAGTTACTTAACCTCTGATCCTTAGGTTTATTACTAAAACTGAGAGAATGCTATACATCTTGAAAGATTGCTATAAGAAGTCAATACGATCGTGTTTGTAAAAACGACCAGTATAATCCTTGCATAAGGTAATAGCTCAATTAAAATAATTTCATTTGTTAACGTTTGAATCATTCCTCACTGGTCGCTTATGGGAATTTACTGCATTTAGCATGCTTTGCAATCAGTAAAATTGCTATACTACGATAACAATGACTCAAAATGAGTTTTTTCTAAGAGACGACTGTATACTTTTTCCACTCATAGTCTGTACAGTTGAGCTTGCAAATGTCCCTGCTCTGCAGTTCCCAGTGTTTGAGGAGTAAGCACTTGCAAGCCAAATAAGTCTATACAATTTTTGAGTTGAGGTGACTGCAGATGAGATTTATCAGAGTGAGGCCTTTAGGACCTGGATATCTTGAAAGGCTACCACGTGCTGAAGGACAGCTTTCCATTACTCTATAAGGGAAGCTCTGTGACTAAGAAAAATTGACCAGGTGCCGTCAGCAGCCAGAATTTGTCAGGATGGAAGGACTTGTGTATGCAGAGCAGAACCAGAAAGAGTTCTTGTCTTGAAGAATTTTCTAACACAACGAACATATATTAAATAGCATACTTGGTGCAACTAAACGCATAAACTACGGCCCTGTCTTTAGAGACGCCTCTAAGTGCGACATCCCTAAACTCCTTGCTTCATTGTCATCAAGGGGATGCTGCTTTTGGTCGAAATGTCACCACTCACGATGAACTTCCAACTGGTAGGTGGTGAGCTCTTCTTTTTGATTCCTAAGATTCCTACTCACTTAACACTGTTGAGAGACCACATCACGGCAGCCCTTGCCAGCATGTCCCTCAGGTCACACCTGAGAGACTGGTAGACTGGCTGTTAGTGCCTGTGTTTTAAAGGCACCGGTACCTGCGTGACTTCATTATGAAAAATAGCTTTCAAGAGCTGGTCCACTCTTCCACCTTCACCCCCTAGTTTCTCCAGACTTGGAAAATTAACCTTGAAAACAATTTTTTAATGAAAAAGAGGCAAACTAGCTATTCTGTGTCATCAAACTGACATTTGGAAAGTTGGGAAATGTTTGGAAGTAACCGAAACAAGGCTTTATAGTAAGAGGCTCAGGACAGTGAAGTCTGCCTTCTGAATGTTTGTGACGGCAGGACTTTGCTGTAAGACCAGCAGAATTCTGCAATTGCCAGTGGATCTTTCTTTTTTTGTAAAAAGTATTATTTAAAAAATGTTTTCTAATTTTTTTAGTCTTTTTTCAAATTCCTTTCCCATTTAGATTATTACAGAATATTGAGCACAGTTCCCTCTGCAATACAGTTAGGTCCTTGTAGGTTATCCATTTTAAACACTGCAGTGTGTACATGTCAATCCCAGACTCCCAATCTGTCCCTACCCGCCAGTGGATCTTCGTATCGCTTTCTTGTGTAGGGACTTGGTTTAAATATATTTTCTTTTTCTGAGGATTCAATCAGAGTAGAGTTCCTGTTAGCCCAACTTCTCAGCAAAGAAGTAGGTAGTTTAAAAAGCGCTTTCAAGTCTAAAAGAAATGGTGAGAGGTTTTATTCATCCTCACTTTCTTCTTGTTCTAGGATTTTTTTTTTTCCCCTTTATTTTGGTTAGTGGTGAGCTTTATTTAGCTACATTTGACCCGTTTGAAATTGAGAAATGTTGAGTGAAGGTCCAGGACTAACTGCTAGTTTAAAACAGGAAAAGGAAATGCAGAGGGACTTCACCTGTTTTCTCCTTCAAGACAAGTATCCCAAAGCCAAATGAGTTCCTAATTGCAGTAACCGGGGAATAGAAACATTTGAACAGGTTATTTGTTGAAACGACGTCACAGAATCACAGACCATCGTTGCTTTGGGATATTTTCTGAGACTGAAATAGCTGGAGAAAACCCATCTCCGTTTTTATTTTCATTGTGATGGCATTATACTTGTGTAGCAAATTTTAACTCGTTTTTTCCCCTGTTTCCCCTGGTATGTTAACTTTCTGACACTTCTTGATGTTTTAATTTAGCTAAGCATCTCGGGGGAGGCAAGAGTTCTCATCAGGCCTTGAATCCTATCTGAAATCGGATGTTAGGCTAGATGACACATACCTTTCCACAGAACTAATTAATATTGCCGCCAGTCACTTTATACAACACACCTCTGATGTACTTTACACCTCCATGGCATTCTGGTGAGGTATTTGGTGAAATAATTTAGATACAACTACCGAACTACAGAAATCATATAGTTTGCTTGTGATTTCTCTAAAGCCGCACAGTAGCTCTTCTTTAGGAGCTAGTCTTACTTTTTCTGTTTCTTCACAAGATCATCTGTTTAAGAAGAGCTAGTGGTATAAGTCAGGAAATATGCCTACAGTTTATTTAGTCACTTGGAAATACTTGTTTCCCCCGCAAAATGGATCAGGCATTTTTTTACAGAAAGATAATTTTTGTAAAGTTTTCGTTTTTCTTAAGTAACACATCCAACAGTTACACAGTTCCAAAGCGAAGTTAATCAATACCCCTGCGTTTAGTTCCTTGATTCTTTTGATCTTTATGCCTTGATGTTTTACCATTAGAGTTGAGACAGTAATGAACCAAAGAACAAGAAGTCGGGGGTGGGGGAGAGTTGCTTGCTTCATTGATGGTAGACCATTTATCTCCTTTTTTTTTAAGGTACTAGCAGGGAGTCTTTGATGTTTTTCCCCCCAGTCACTTTTTTGGAGCCTGTATTTCATGCTGATTTTATTGAATCATTTCATTATTCCCTCAGTATTTAAAGGAATCAGTCGTTTTGTCTAGTTCACTGAATTGCGTGCCAGTGCAGGAACTGTAACAGCACTGGTCTGAAGCTGTAGAGGGCGACTGGCCATTGTCTGTCTCCTCTCCTCCTCCTTCTGTTAAAGGTACTTGGTTTGTAGCACTTGGCAACTCCCCCCTCCCGCCTTTTTATTGTGCTTCAGATACAAATTAGAATAATTTCCTTTTAAAACTTTCAGTGGGAATCTGGGATCTGAGGCATGGCAGAGAGTGTATTTTGTTGATATTCACACAGTTGGATAATTACATGTTTCTTTGCTAGATGAAGATGAAGAAAATGCCGTTGTTGTGCAATTGGCTAATGAGGTTTTCTTTCAGTATAGAGCGAGTCTCACAGCAGTTAAAGGTATTTTACAACTTCTTCCTTTTTTCCTTTTAACATTAAGGAATACCACATAAGCTAAAGAATTCAAGAGCCATGTTGAAAGGAGCATTGTAAGTATTCTTCTCATTTGGTTCCGGCATTGCTAATAGAAATCTTTCCCGTGGGCGAGACTCCATAGGGAAAGGGCCTGACTTTAGAACCCTGTTTTAAACTGCATTTTTTTTTTCTTTTTTTTTTTTTTGGGTACGCGGGCATCTCACTGTTGTGGCCTCTCCCGCTGCGGAGCACAGGCTCCGGATGCGCAGGTTCAGCGGCCACGGCTCACGGGCCCAGCCGCTCCGCGGTATGTGGGATCTTCCGGGAACGGGGCATGAACCCGTGTCCCCTGCATCGGCAGGCGGACTCTCAACCACTGCGCCACCAGGGAAGCCCTAAACTGCATTTTTATTACTTCCCAAATCGGGTCACACTGTAAATGCAACCTGATTTATAAGTAGACTTTGTATGTGTCTTGAGTTAATGAATTGAGGTTTTGTTTTTTTGTGTGTAATTTGCAAATATTTGTGTATAGAGGCTTTTAAAAATTTTCAAAGTAACAGTTTTTTATTAAAGAATGTTTGAAAAGTTTTAACAAGTAGGGGAGAGAGAGAGATTATTACCCTTCCAGACCCGGCCACCGTTACATGCTTTGGTATATTTACATAGTTGTTCATGTTATGTATACCGTTATTTTGGTATATTTACATAGTTGTTCATGCTGTATATACCATTTTACATTCTGCTTAAGGTGTTTTCCCAGTTATTTTTATGAACGTAATTTTTTAAGGGTTACATAATATCCCGTTGAGTGGATTATACTACATCTTACTTATTTTCCAACTTTTAGATACTTCTTTTTTTCCTTATAATAAAGAATGCTCTAATGAAAATCATTATGCAAAAACTTTTTTACCTTTCCAGTGCAGAGTGTTTCCTTAGAGTAAATTTCTAGAAGTGAAGTTGCCGGAACAAAGATCTCCCTATTTTTTAAGGCTTCAAGGGGGTTCTTTACCAGATGAATGCTTTTGCTTCTCTGTCATTTTGAAATGTTTGTATTTGGAGAAGAGGGAAGGAAATCTCTGTTTGCTGACTCATGTTTTTATTTTGCACTTTAAACTGATAACGCCACTTAGCTTTTGACATAAACTAAAGCAGGAAGTACCAAAAGGGGCAGAAAAAGAATGAGTTGCCTTGCCAAGGCCATAGTGTCATGGACACGTTTGAGTTCCTGATGGGAGGTAGGTTACTTGTTTGACTTGAATATAAAAAAATGCTTAACTCAAGTAGGCAAAAATCAGTCATCAGCCTGTATTTTGTTTCATATGCACATTTATATGCAAGAGTTTCTGATCTTGTCACTTTAAAGTTTTTAGTGGCATCAGACCCCCCAACTGGCCCTGTGGTGTTTGGAGAACATAGGGGTTTTTTTTTTCATTTTTTGTTCCCTGTGCGGAGAAGCCTTTTGTATTGAGGATATCACCTTAGCTGTCTAAAACATAAATCTAATCACACTGATGCCCTGATTTAAAGCCTTCCATTTGTCCACAGGATGAGATGTGTGACAGGCCCTTCACAGTCTTGCCCTGCCTTTATCAGCCTTGTATCGTCTACAGCAACCGTGAACCCTAGCATTTCTCTGATGTTGGTGAGAATGAGTAATTTACAAAAGTGGTTTAAAAGTTGAGGCTCTAGAGCCAGACAACATAGGTTCACTCTGGCCCCACCACTTACAACTGTGCGCATGAAACCTCGGACAAGTTATTTAACTTTTCTATTGTATATTTCACTTTCCTTACCTGTAAAATGAGGAAAATAAGAGTGTTCACTAAAGAGAGTTTGTCACAAAGATTAAACTAGTTAGTAGATATAAAGTGCTTGGAACAGTGTCTATCAAGTAACGATCACTCAGAATATTAGCTCTGTTGTTTTGCAAAATTCTACTCATCCTTTAATGCTTGTCTGATAGTTCTTCTTTGGGAAAACTTCCTGAAATCCCTGGAATTAACTGTTCTCTCCTTTTCTGCTTTTATTCGTTATCGTTTATACCTGTCGTATAGCTTTTGCACACAGTGTTATTGTTGGTTCAGGGTGGGCAGATGCATGGTACATGGGCCGCCTCTTCTATTCCTGCACTCAGGGTTCACCTTGCTACAGTCCTGGCATTCCTTCCTGCTGAGGTCTGCACTTGACCCAAGACTCCGCAGTACAGTCCTTTAGCTTGGCATGCAGGGGAACCAGTTTGCTTCAAGAGAGTTCACTGTTTACACACTGGCTCCTCAGGATGGAGACATCTTTGCTTCCATCCTCTGTGGATACCGTAGGTACTTAGCAGGCACTCGGTGCAGCTTTGCTGAATGAATGTCACTTTGAGCAGTTAAAGCAAAGGTCTGCAATGGTGGTCCTTAATCTCCCCAACTCCCCACATACTTACCTTCTATAACAAACCCATCAGTGCTAGAGTTTGAAACAGCCCCAGGTGATTTTGATATAAACTCACCCCCTCTATTTGAAAACCATTGACCAAAATATAAAAAAGCAGTTTTTGGAGTTGAAGAAAAGGACATACAGAATAAGAAGAAATGTATTCCTTTTATAAATTGTTGCTAGAGAACAAGGAAAAGAAGTTTTCTTTCTTGTTCTTTGGCACAATTAACCTTTAGTTAAAAGTAAATGATCATTTCAGGAGGTACACTCTGACCAAGTGTGACTTTTGATGGTAGCATAGTTTTATTTTCTCTTTTTCTGTTCAACGAAAATAACGCCAGCTTCAAAGCACTGGTAAAACTCTTTACCTTACAAAAGGAAACAACGGACCCCCTACAGCCTGTTGAATAAGTAAAGCTCCACACTTGGCCTTCTGATTCCTTCAGGGAGCTAAATCATTCATCAAACATTTATTGAGACTCTGATATGTGCCAGCTACAGGGCTAGGTTCCAAAGCTAGGAAGACAGTAAGAATTCCTGAGTCATTTTCCTCTAGTGAAGAAGTAGCTATAGACATGCACAGCTGTATGTCTATACCACAAAGTAGCTATAGACATGCACAGTTTGCTATGATAGCTGTTCATAATTATTATCCCTTTGAGCTGAGGGTCAGTAATGATTTCCCCCTTTTATTCCTGTTATTGGTAATTTGTGCCTTCTCTTTTATTGATTTATAGGTTTTTTTAGAGGAATATCTGATTTTATTCGTATTTTCAAAGAGCCAACTTTGATTTTATAGGTTTTCTCTCTTGTATATATATATTTAATTTTTGCTCTCATTTCCTTTTACTGTCTTTAGGTTTAATTTGCTGTTCCTTTTTTTTTCTTTTGATAGATACACAGAAAATCAGTTTTCAGCTTTTTTTCTTTTCTAATACATGCATTTAAGACAACCCATTTCCTGCTAAGCATGGATTGAGCTACATCTTACAAGTTTTGATGTGTCACATTTTTATAATCATTCAGTTTAAAATATTTTCTCATTTCTCCTGTAGTTTCTTTTTTGACCCATGCATTATTTAAAAGTGTCATTATTTTCAATAACAATACTTTTGGCATTTATTCTTAGTTATACTGTGATCAAAGGACATACTCTGTATGGTTTTATTCCTTCGATATGTGTTGAGATTTGCTTAGTGGCTCATTATATGGTCAGTTTGGATAAGCATTCCATGTGTTTTTGAAAGTAGTACGTATGTTATAGTTGTTGGGTGCATACACGAATTGAGTCAAGTTTTTAAACATGTTGTTAATCTTCTGTATCTGTTGATTTCTGTTTACTTGTTTAGTCATTTACTGTGTTAATCTCCCACTAAGATTGTTAGTCATTTTAATTCTGTCAGTTTCTGCTTTATGTGTTTTAAAACTGTGATTACTTGGATAAAAAATTGGGATTGTGATGTATTTGTGGTGGATCAACTCTTAACATTATGAAATGTCCCTCTTTTATCCTTGGTGATGCTTCTTACTTTACAGCTTCTTTTGCGTGATACGATAGCTGTGTGAGCTTTTTTGGTTAGAATATGAATAGTATATTTCTTTCCATATTTTTTTTTCTTTTGGCCATTCTCTGTCTTTATATTCGACGATATGTGTCTCTTGTAAGTACAGTATAGTTAAGTGGTGTCTCCACCCCTACCCCAGTCTTTTGCTTGGCAAATTTAGTCTCTTGATATTTAAGTAATTCTTGAGACTTTGAGGATTAACTGTGAATCTTACTGTTTTCTATTTTTCCCATCTATTATGTGCTCTTTTTTCCTTTTTCTTAAGTTATTTTGGATTAAACATATTTAAAAAAATAATTCCATATTTTTAACTCCTCTATTACCTTTTTATGGTTTTTAAATTCTTTCAGCTGTTGCTTTATTATGACATGAATTCATAACATATCAACAATACTTTAATGCTTTACCACAACCTGGGTAGACAAGGACCTTAGAAATCTGACTTCATTTACCCCTTCTGCTTTATTTGTTATGCGTTGTAATTCTGTATTTTAAACACCACAAGACATTCCTATAATTGTTCTGTAAAGTCAGTACCCTTTTGGAGCTCTTCGTTCTTTCCTGCAGTTCCTTGCTTTTCCCTTGTGCCTGAAAATTCCTGCTGGAAGCCAGTTCTCTCAGATTTTGTTTGTTGGAGAGCATATTTATTTCACAGTCATTTTGAATGATTTTTCTCCACTAAGTATAGAATTCTGAGTTTCCAGCTTTTTATTTGTAGGCTAAAGATGTCATTTCACTGTCATCTGGTTTCCATTGTTTCTGTTGAAATGTCAGCTGTCAGCCTTATTGTACTCATTTTGAAAGTATTGTGTCTTTTTAAAGACTTTTGTGGTAGGGTTTTAGCAATTATACTGTGATATGACGCATTAAAACTTGTGGATACCTTTCCGTCTCTCCTTCTTTGGATTTGTAGGCCTTCATGAATCTGTGGCTAGACATCTGTTGTCACTTTTGGAAAATCTGTGGCCAGTATCTACAAATATTTCCTCTCTCGCAGTTTTTCTCTCCTCTTTTCCCATCATCTTGTTCCAGTCTAGTATTAAGATGATTCTATTAAGATGATTCTAGGCTGTGTTTCAGTGTTTGTAAACACTGGTCCATTTCAGTTTTACCCTTGCACACTAGGGCATACCTCTTCAGGGGTCTCAACTGAAAGTCTGGTATGTTTACCAGGCCCTCAACTCCATTTTTCTTTTTTCTTTTTTTTTTTTTTTCCTCTCCTCAGCACTATGAGACTACTGAAATCTCTGTTTGGTTCTTTAGCCTCTTTCTGCTTGGCTACTCACAGCACAGGCATTGGCAACTAAACGCCTTGAGAAGAAAAGCAATGAAGAGTGTTCAGCTTATTATTTCATTGCTTTTCACACCTCTCCAGCATCTTGGCCCCTCATGTCCTGCGTACTTCGGTTGCTCTTTGATACATTTAAAAAGTTGGGGGGTTTTCCCCCTGATTTGTTCATTTGTATTTTATTCAGCTTTTATAGTTACTCTGGGGAGGAGATTGGTTTGATACCTGCTACTGAATCTTAGCCGGACTTGGTACAAAGTTATCATCTTTAATCTTTTTCACCGTTTGTGTTTTTATCTGGTGAAGAGTAACTGGAAAGTTTAAATGAGACAACTTGACAAAAGCATTTGGTACAGTATGTGTTCACGTGCTTCATTCCTTTCATGTAAATAAAAAGCAAATTTGAAAAAGTAGGGGGTAAATTTCCTACCTTACTTGCCTGATAGCCCATAGGCATAGGCTTGTTTACTGGTTTACTGAATAAATACCTTAAAATGTTGCTACATTTACATAGTGTAAATATAACTACCTTTTTTATAGCGTAAGACATACTTGAGGAACAGCCCAAAATGGATGTTAAGACTATTGCATTTTTATTTTTTCCTTTTGCTTTCAGTTTTTGTTGATTGAGGTGTATTTTGAAATATATATCTTAGAGCCTATAAATGAATCTAAATATAAAACATCACAATATCTGTTGAGAACTTGAACTTTTTTTGCACTAAGGGGTCTGTTGTTTCTATCTCAGAACTCATGTAAACAGTAACATACTCCTTTTTAAAGCTGCATCTCAGTTTATTCATCTATAAAATGGCAATGATGGTACTACCTAGTTGAAAGAATTATTTAAAGAATTAAATACTGTGTTAGTCAGCTTGGGCTGCCATAACAAAATACCACTGACCGAGTGGCTTAAACAGTAGAAATGTATTTCTCACAGTTCTGGAGGCTAGGAAGTCCAAGATGAAGGCTCCAGCCAGTTTGGTTTCTGGTGAGGGCTCCCTTCCAGGCTTGCAGACACCTGCCTTCTCTCTATGAAGAAGGCCTTTCCTCAGTGGGTGCACATGTAGGGAGGGAGAGAGAAATCTCTCCCTTCTTCTTATAAGGCCACCATAGGGAGGGAGAGAGAAATCTCTCCCTTCTTCTTATAAGGCCACCAATCCAATTAGATCAGGGCCCCATCCTCATGACCTCATTTAATGTTAATTACTTCCTTAGAGGCCCCATCTCCAAATACAGTCACACTGGGGGTGAGGGCTTCAACGTGAGTTTTAGGGGGGGACATAATTCAGCCCATAGCATACTGTAATACATAAAAGTGCTTAAAATAGTATCTGGCCCGTGGTAATTGTTTAATAAATTGTGATTTTGTGCTAGAGATGATTTTAAACATCTTTTTTCTTTTCTAGGTGCTGACTTTGGGTTACTTTTGAAAACACTAGGAATGGTGATTTCTACTTTTCAGGACCTCAGCACGAAGAAGCTAAGGAGAATCCTATGTAAATAAAGTGAAACCTCTTCTGCTCTCCTTTCACATTTGGGGACGTCTTTCTTTCTCCATCCACAAGGAGTGTACGTGGTGCCATCATGAACGTGACAAGTTTGTTTTCCTTCACAAGTCCGGCTGTGAAGAGACTGCTTGGGTGGAAACAGGGTGATGAAGAAGAAAAATGGGCAGAGAAAGCTGTTGACGCTTTGGTGAAAAAACTGAAGAAAAAGAAAGGTGCCATGGAGGAACTGGAAAAGGCCTTGAGCTGTCCGGGGCAGCCCAGTAACTGTGTCACCATTCCCCGCTCCCTGGACGGCAGGCTGCAAGTTTCCCACCGGAAGGGGCTGCCTCACGTCATTTACTGCCGTGTGTGGCGCTGGCCCGACCTTCAGAGCCACCATGAACTAAAACCACTGGAATGCTGTGAGTTTCCTTTTGGTTCCAAGCAGAAGGAGGTGTGCATCAATCCCTACCACTATAAGCGAGTAGAAAGCCCTGGTAAGTGAGCCCTTTTATGTTGATGCGTTTAGCAGATTTGTATTGTTTCTCAAAGTCATTCCTTTCCATGTTTTCAGTTGTAATTTTCAAATATTAGGGGAAAAGTTACATTTGTCCACCCTTGAATATGTCATACGTTCTAACAGCATAGTCTCTAGTTAATCTTATTTCTTAGGAGCGGGGCTGTGAAAACTGTTATCCCGGTACTAATACCTCTAACTTGTAATAAATTGTTTTCTTTCTAAATTTATTCTTTATGTTTCCCTTTGGCTCTGTGCATTTCTCTAGACAAATTTAGCTATGATTTTATTGTGAGGGACAGGAAAGGAGAGAAGCATGGCATTACTGTCTACCTACTTGAGGGCAGTTGCCAGTGACTTGGCAACTTTATCCTTAAAAATAGCAATTTTTATCATCTCCAGTGGAATTTCACTATGGCATCTTCCCTGTAGAGGATATGAAGGAATTATGTTCTGCTGTGGAATCATTTGATACTATTACTTTATAAGATATTTCTTAGTTTTTACATATATGACCTTGGCCGGTGGGCAGGGGGAGAAGCACAGTAAAGGATATACTTCAAAATTTACTTGGTTTTGCCCTCAAATTAGAGTCCACATTCTAGACAGTTGCATCAGTTGGAAAGTGATCAGGCAATCTCAAGACCCTAAGTATCTCATTGTCAGATTGGAACCAATTTTGTTGATGGATTAGTTATTAATAGCTGTTGGTTACCAAGGGTTCCCAAATGAGGCTGTGCGTTAGCTTCACGTGGCTCCCCCCCCGGAAATTCTGATTCTGGCCTAGCCTGGTAATCCGTGTTTTTAACAGGTACTCCAGGTGGGGCTGATGGGAGCTGTTGGATTGGTGTTTGGGAACTACTAAGCTAGATACTGTAATAACATGGCTCTCAAATAAAAGGCATTCTGGTTTCTTACGGAATATTGAAGAAGAGTTTAAGGACTAGGGAATAATAATAATAAACATCTTTGTATCCACCACCCAGTTGCCTTCAGTAACTACTGTCCTGAATTTGATGGTTAAGTTTGAAGTTCATCATTCCCATGCGTGCTTTTATACAGCAATTCTGTATGTGTCTGAATCCTTGACAGTATGTACTGTCAATTTTGTATATTTAAAGGTATTATATAATGATATTGGAGTATCCTTCTACAATTTGCTGTATTCATTCAACATCATTGATGTGTGATTTCTATATTACACACTTTAGGATTACCTTGTCAAGGCCTGTGAAAAATCCTCTGGAGATTTTATTGGAATTTCATTGATTTCATTTGGGGAAGGATTGATATAGTTCTCTTCTTGAGTGCAGTATTTTTCTAAATTTATTTAGGTTTTTTTTTTTTTTTCCTGCGGTACGCGGGCCTCTCACTGTTGTGGCCTCTCCCGCTGCGGAGCACAGGCTCCAGACACGCAGGCTCAGCGGCCATGGCTCATGGGCCCAGCCACTCCACGGCATGTGGGATCTTCCCAGACCGGGGCACGAACCCGTGTCCCCTGCATCGGCAGGCGGACTCTCAACCACTGCGCCACCAGGGAAGCCCTATTTAGGTATTTTAAGTTTCTTCCATAAAGTTCTTGGACATCTTTTCTTAGATTTATTTCTAGGTAACTGTTTGGATTTTATTGTATCCTTTTAAAAGTTACATCTTGTTACAGTTGTTCATGGCTAGGACTATACTTGCTTTTTTCCAGCCATCTTGCAGAATTGTCCTTGTTGTAATCTAGGCATTCTTTACTGCTTGTCACACCCACTGTGATGTAAATTTTAGTGTGTAATATGTACAAACAGGATTGCTTAGGTACTTGGTTTTTAGATCCCCATAGTAACTTTAAGAGGTACGTGGGGAAGATTCTAATCCCACTTCACAAATGGTAAAACTGAGGTCCCTATAAATTAAGTGACCTGTGTGTCAGACACCCAAGGTTCAGTATTGAGAAAACACTGTGGATACATTTTCTCCCGCCACCCCTTCCTCCACTCTGCTCCATTTCATCTTACGCTGCGGCAGCTGGGGACCAGCGCACTACAGAGAGTGTTCTTTGAAGATGCGCGCTGTGGCCGTGTAATCTTCCTGCTTCCCATTGCTCTTACACACAGCTCTGTGTTCTGGTCTTCACCCACCTCGCCAGCTTCTTTTCCCACCTTCCATGCTTCTTGTGCTTGAGCCATATGGGGACACTCAGTGCACTCTTCCTCTGTACCTCGTTTCTCCTCCCTCTTTGCCTAGTTCACTCTTCTTTATCCTTCAGGCCTAAGCTTAATGGAGGCCCACTTTGCTGAGAAGCCTTTGTTGATACCTCCTCCCCCCGCCCCCCTTACCCCCCTCACCCCCCGCCCCCTCCCCCCGCATGCCTGTCTGTGTTTCCCATAGTAGCAATTTGAATTTCTTCCTGATGTTCTTCACACTTATATTTGCCACTGTTAGTCTTCCTTGCAGGATAGTAAATCAGGCTCCATGATGGCAAGGACCATGTTTATTATTAACATCTCTACATTTAGTAGTGAGCATGGTTAAATACATTTTTGCTGTTAAATGAAAATACTTCTTTTAGTTTCTCTGTATGGTCTTTTTGTTTGTTTGTTTAGAGATGAGCTTTCAATTTGTTTATGTCCTCCAACCATCATCTTCCCTTTCGTGTCCATTTCATTGCCGTTACTATCTGACATAGATGGAAAGGATTTTTTAAAAGTTAACGCTGAGGTGATTTTGTTGCTCTTAATAATTTACTTGATAGGGAGGAGGTGGGAAACCAGCTAAAACAGGGCATTCTGAGACTCCACAAGTATCATTCCATCCTCCCCTTTAGCCAGGAATCTGGTGAGCCGTGCACAGACCAGTTCTCAAAAACCGTGAGGCCAATATCTGTTGAATTTGAACATATCAGGATTTTCCTTATATTTTTTATATTGTGAAGTGAAAATATGGTGGGAATGAGTAACTGGACTTCTTCCAGAGACCACCGTGAAGCAGCCCCTGCACCTCATGGGGAGAAGCCCCTCTAAATCAAAATGCAGTGGGGCCTCAGCCCCTCACAGTCCCAGAGTTAAGTAGGCATTTTCCCTCTGTAATGCAGCATGGAGCACACCTGGTTGTTGCTTCTGTGAAATAGGAAAAAAGGGGTCTGGAAGTCTAAGCTGCAGACATTGCAGCTCAACACTGAATTACTCTGAACTCTGTAACTATTTTACCTCAGATAAAGTATTTCAAAGAGCAATTTAACAGTTTAAGCATAAGATAGGTCTCCCAAACTTGTTATTTTCTGCTAAGGCCCCTTTTGGGATCTCTAGAGAAAACTTCCGCAGAAATTGGGAGGGAGTCTCTCGATTTAGAGCAGTGGTTTTCAAAGTGTGTGGTCCTCAGACTAGCAGCATCAGCATCACCTGGGAACTTTGTAGAAACGAATATTGTTAGATCCTTCCACAGACCTACTGAATCAAACTCTGGGGATGGAGCCAGCAATCCGTTTGGACAAACTCTCCAGGTGATTCTGATTCAGGCTAAAGTGTGAGAACCACTGGTTTAAGGTATCCAGGCAGGTCACGTCCAGCTGACAAGATGAAGTCTCTTATTGAAAAGAGATGCTAATGAGTTACAGTTCGAAATCCTTCATCATTTTTAACTTAGCATCTTGTTAGGGGTATAAAACTGACTTGCTCTTTCCAGAATTTCCCTTCCTGTTGATATTCATTAAGATTAGCATTCTGATACAGTGTGATAAAGGTGTCTTAAAGGGTGTGGAGGAGTGAGGGGAGGAAGGAATGCTTTGTTGTTTGGCCCAGTGGAAGTTTTATAATTGTTCTCTGGGGTATCTTTTACTGTCTCTGTTTCTTTGACCAAAAATAATTTTAATGGATTTAAGTAAACGTAGTTTTTCTTTACCTGTGCCATTAATTTTGTTATAAATAAAAGAGTCTAAACATTGTGGTGGGGAAAAAACCGAAAGTTACAGAAACACTGCAACAACTTGTGCTCATCATAGGCAATGATGGGAGAGAGTGTGAGAGGGACGAACCTTCCTTTTGGTGAAAGGTAGTAAAGTACCTTGGCCATTACTGAAAAATGCATCTTTGGGAAAGTAGAAAGTGGTAAGAATTTCTTTTTCTGCAAGTGTGTGGATAGTTACAGGAAAGAGGAAGTGTGTGCAGTTTCTGAAGACCGTGCCCCTGCTGATGATGTAACAGGTGACTGTTTACTTGGACTTTGGGTAGCCTTTAGAGTCCAGGCTACTTATTAGTGGTTGGGTTAAATGGCGGTTTTCTTTTTCTTTACCAAAGCAAATGCTGACAGGGTAAAGTCAGTCATCTCAATGTGGTATGAGAAGGCTATTCAGTTGCTATCTGCCGCCATTAAAATGTCTTCATGGAGACTTCCTGTCATTTGGCCTTTTTTTTTCTTTTAATGTTTTTCACGTGGTTCCTGAGAATTATCATCTGTACTTTGAACTTCATCCACTTGCAAGGCCGTATTGATCCTGAGCTTGAAATTCTGAGATTTCAGTTTGATCTTTAAAGTAATACCCTGCTGTTCACTTCCTGGTGCTTCTTCCATTTTCAGCAGCATGGCTCCCAGCTGTTTAAAATACACCTAAAATCCTCTTCACCAGTTGACCGAATGCAAGTTTTGCCCCTTTGGCTGCCTCAGTCACCAGGTAATTCCTGGCTTGGTAAATTTTACCTTAAGAAGAAGGCCTTAAAATCATAGAAATGGAGAATGAGTTGGTGGTTGCTGGGGGCAGGAGGGGAGTAGGTGTGGCTATAAAAGGGCAACATTGGGGAGGGACCCTTGGGTTGATGGAAGTGTTCTGTATCTTGGCTGTGTCAGTGTCGTGATTGTGATGACGGTCTATAGTTTTGCAGGATATTACCATTTGAGGAAACTGGGTAAGAGGGTAGGCAGGATTTCTCTTGTTACTTCTTACAGCTGCATGTGAATCTGCCATTATTTGAATTTTAAAAATGGTGATTCCCTGAAAAAGCAGCTAGTGCAGCCCGCGACTCAGTCACATTGAGTGCTTTTCCTCAACAACCATTGTGTTTTGGCATGTAGCAGAGGTGCTCTGTGAGTACTTTTATATTGTCACACAGAATATTAGACGGACATATACTCAAGGATCAAGATTTAATAAAATTAATACTTAAAAATTTAAATCAAAAAATTTTAATGTGTTTCTTCATGTTGTGAATGTGTTTTTACATGAGCCAAGGATGACAAAAACCTCTATCTAATTAAAGTGCCTTTTTGTTTTTTTTTAAGTCTTTGTATTAGTACATCCATTCGGAAGATGGTGATGGGTGGGGGGACGTATTGACTTTTCCTTCAAGTTTATCTGAGTGGCTGTATCTAGGAGTCTGGTGACTGACGCTGTAAACCAGATACCAGGATACGATGGTGACAAGTGTTTTGAAGATTTAGGATTAATTAGCAACAATATCAACTATAAAAATTAAAATAAAGCATTATGACCTGTATTTTATAGTCAGAGTTCTCCAGAGCAACAGAACCAATAGGATCGATCGATCGATCTATCTATCTATCTATATATACATACACATATATATTATATATATAGATCTTATATATTATATATATATACATATATATATTTTATACCTAGATCCTATATATTTAATAGGATCCTACAAAATTTAAATTAATTTATTAATTATCCTATTAATAAGTCTACTATTGGGATTTCCCTGGCGGTCCAGTGGTTAGGACTCGGCGCTTTCCCTGCTGAGGGGCCGGGTTCAATCCCTAGTCTGGGAACTCAGACCCCATAAGCCTCACAGCCCAGCCAAAAAAAAAAAGAGTTTTTAAAAAAGTCTATTATATATTATAGATTTATTATGGGAGCTGGCTCATATGAGTATGGAGGCCGAGAGGTCCTATGATCTGCTGTCTGCAAGCTGTAGAACCAGCAAGTCTGATGGTGGAAGTCCCAGTCTTAGTCCAAAGGCCTGGGAAGCAGGAGCACCGTATCCGAGGGCAGGAGAAGATAGGTGATCCAGCCTTTTTGTTCTGTTGAGGTGCTCAGCAATTGGGTGATGTCCACTTACAGTGGTGAGGGTGATCTTCCTTCCTCAGTCTACCAATTCAGATGCTTATCTCCTCTGGAGATACCCTCACAGACACAACCAGAAATATTGTTTTACCAGCTCTCTGAGCATCCCTCACCTCAGCCCACTCAGGTTGACACATAAAATTAACCGTCACACCCTGTGTTCATCATCTACATCTAAATTCAGACATCTGGGGCCCATGTACAACTCCTCAGGAACTGGGTCTGCCAGAGAAAGATGAGCATGTGAGTACAGCACAGTGTGCTAAATTGGATAGAAGTGTGGACGGGAGATGCAGCCAACTCTTACAAGCCTGAGAGTGGCCACAGAAAAGCTCGCTGGACTCCAACGCATCTGGACATTGTGTTCCAGCCTGTGTGGTGGTTCAGTTATATAAGTATATAGTATATTTCATCGTACAAAGGATTTAAATTGGTTTATAAGAAGACTTACAGTAAAGTAGAAAGTATAACTAATAAGGTAGGCCAGGGAAAGCAAATTCAAAAGGAAGGTCAAGACTAAGAGGAAAATTAGCACATATGCGTCCCATGACTCACGATGATACAGATGTACTGCTGTGCATAGTTACTTTAAGTTTGTGATCCTAGTCTGGATGGTTCTCTCCTGCTTTTGGTGTGGGAGAGAGATGTGTATGACATTGAAAAGAAGGAAGAAGGCTTTGAAAGCTGTAAAAGGTAGTTCAGAACATTTGTGCCTGAGGGTGGGTGGTGGGTAGAGCCACCGAGGCAGTTTGCAGAGACTTCCTGCGGGAGGGATCCTTGGGGCGAGGGCAATGTCCCCTGACTTTGCAGTTGCTTTTCCATAGTCCACTCAGGGCCCCGTTCTCCTGTCCATGTGGAAGTTTTGTTGTGCAAGAGCATTTGGTTACTACTTTTGCTTCTGTCCAAGTTCAAGGGACAGCCAAGTGGACGTGGAGTTTAGATGTTGAACTTATTTCCCAAATATTATCTTGGGCATTTGGCTTGTGTTTGATAATTTCATCAGTGTCATCTCAAATATTATTAGAAACAGATGAAGTGATGTAATCATGTGTGGGATTTTATACCCAGATCTCTTAGTGGATTCCATTTTCTCAAATCCAAGGCAAAACGTGAAGTTTATTATTCCGATCTTTTTTTCCCCCGAGCAACTGTGCCTAGTACATGATTTGGGCAACTGGTTTTGTGTTATTTATTAATTGATGAGCACATGGTACGTTTTAGCAGTTACTATATGTTACTTTTACATAAATTGTAGAAGTACATACATTTCATAAGTTGAAGCAGACATGGAGACCATAATTCTGTGATTTGTTTCTGGGTAGCATTTCTCTATTGCCAGGTCTACTCCAATCTGAAATTTTAAGACCATACTCCATAGATTATACAAAGTATCTTGCTCATACTTTTGCTTTCCTGACCATGATCCTCCACGTCATTCCTTTCCTATCTCTGCAACATTAGGTGGGCCAGAGAAGATATTTTCAGACCTTCTGGATTCACGTAAAGCTCAGCACCCTTCTCTCTACCCCTGCTAGTTTATAGGGCTGAAGGAACACTAGCCGGCCGGCAGCTGTTGGAAACAAAGCACACACACACACAAAACCATGGCTGATGAAAAAGCAATTTTGAAAACCACAGAAAAACATTTGTCGTAATAAAGTAGTTCACTGATTGCAATTGTGTGGAAATAATGTTTCAAATCAAAAGGGAAAGCCTGGCTCATAACTTCCAAGACTAGCTTTGGGTGAGATAATACGGAGACCCGTGAGTACTGCTTTTTGGCTTTGTATCCCCGCGTGTGGAAAATCCTCAGTGATGTCTTGTTGGGGGAATGTTCTGTGTGATTGTGGTGGGGAGCCACAGTTGACTTGCCCCAGGTTGGTAGTGCCCTAGGCTCTTGACAGACACGGAAAGTGAGAGAAATGGAGGGGAAGTTGGCTTTTGTAATGATCTGACTGATTTTCTCGGTTTTACTTTCAGCCTCCTTGGTACTAGCTGTTCAAAGGCTCAAGGAAAAGCCTGGGCATTTCTTTCCCAAAATGTAGGTCCCATCCCTTTGTCTTTTTCCACTTCGAGATGCAAATATTCTCTTGAAAGACCCAGCATCATGCCTGATAATCATGAATTAGCCAAATCGTCAGACCTCTGCCCTGTTATTTGGAAGAAGGAGATTTGTTTGGGGAGGAGATGGGGAAACAGAGTGGATATTTATTTAATTTAAAGAGCAGAGCTGGGGGACTTTGGGCAGCTGGAGGCTACCCTGAGCACTGTGTTAAAAATTGCAGAGGGCCTGGAGAAGGGGAGGACTAAAAAACCCCCAAATTTTGTTAATTTGCTAGCTTGGCTGGGGATTCGTTGCTCTCAGATACTGGTCTCAGGACTGCTTGGAAAGGCTGCATGCAGACTTGCTTCCCCTGCATTTAGTCTGGTCTGGGCTTCCACCGTGTCAACAGCAGCTCTTCCCCGTGGGTGGGAGATGGGGAGGTGACGCTGAACTTGCCACTTACCCATTTCACTTACCTAATTACCAGTGCCTCAACTGGACTTCTTCATTCCCATGACCTTTAGCACCGAAGCCAGCCAGTAACACTCCACCCCGTCTGCTCTTCCTAAAACTGCAATGCAGGGGTTCCCAACCCCCGGGCCGTGAACCGTGGTCCGAGGCCTGTTAGGAACCGGGCCGCGCGGCAGGAGGTGAGCGGCGGGCGGGCGAGCAAGGTTTCATCTGACCCGTCGCTCCCCACCGCTCGCATTACCGCCTGAACCATCCCCCTAACCCCGTCCATGGAAGAACTGTCTTCCACAAAACTGGCCACTGGTGCCAGAAGGGCTGGGGACGGCTGTGCTGCGAGCCACATGGGTTGTGTAACTAGAAGTAACGGTAATCTTCCCGAGAAAAGAATGAGAATCTGTAAACAGAGACTATGTTTAAATAAAGAGATTTAGGTCCACAAAGGACTGTTTGGCACTTTTTCCCCCGGTTCTTTTTTCTTTTTTTTTTTTTTTTGCGGTACACGGGCCTCTCACTGTTGTGGCCTCTCCCGTTGCGGAGCACAGGCTCCGGACGCGCAGGCTCAGAGGCCATGCATGGCTCACGGGCCCAGCCGCTCCGCGGCATGTGGGATCCTCCCGGACCGGGGCAGGAACCAGTGTCCCCTGCATCGGCAGGCGGGCTCTCAACCACTGCGCTACCAGGGAAGCCCACCCCCCGGTTCTTTAAATGGGCGTTTTTATACTCTGGCATTTTAGCAGACCTTACAATGGAAGATGAGGTTTACGTTCTACTGCATCACTACGTCAGTTGTAAAACAGCTCTCCGAGATGCTGCTGTTCTTAGTTCTCCGCTCTCACATGAAACAAGCCATTTCCTGTCTAAGCGAGAGTGTCTGGCTTACGTAGTCATACGTCACCTGACCACCTCCCACTTGCTCCTGTATGGGATCTTAAGTCAGAAGAAGGCAAAAGGAGAGCCTATGCTTTTTTTTTTAATATATAAATTTATTTATTTTTAGCTGCGTTGGGTCTTCGTTGCTGTGCTCGGGCTTTCTCTAGTTGCGGCGAGCGGGGGCTCCTCTTCGTTGCGGTGCGCGGGCTTCTCAATGCGGTGGCTTCTCTTGTTGCGGAGCACGGGCTCTAGAGTGCACGGGCTTCAGTAGTTGCGGTGCAGGGGCTCAGTAGTTCTGGCTCGCGGGCTCTAGAGCGCAGGCTCAGTAGTTGTGGCGCACGGGCTTAGTTGCTCCACGGCATGGGGATCTTCCTGGACCAGGGCTCGAACCCGTGTCCCCTGCACTGGCAGGAGGATTCTTAACCACTGCGCCACCAGGGAAGCCCCCAGCCTATGATTTTTTGAGTGGTATTTCGGCAGCTTTTTGTAAACTGAAAGTAAACATATATATGACAACAGAGTGGAATTCCTTTGTATGTTTTTTCCTGTATGTTTCCCTATAAATTCCTGACAATTACATCTGACCAGCTCTGTAGCAGATTCAGCAGTATTTTTTGTGACAGTACCCTTTCTTTGAGCATCTAAAAAGTGTTTCCAGGGTATGGTGGTGTACCGGGACAGGTATTTAAGTACGATGGTCAAGTTGGGAAACAGTTGTGGGTAAACGCTTTTGAAATATCAAACTTAACAGCTTTTAAACAGAAAAAAAGAACAGCTGATTTTACAATGAGTTATTTTTAAAAGAGAAAACTGGTGGGAGCATGTCACAGGGACACAGAGGTCAGCTTGAAGGGGCTGCTTCTAGCTAAATCAGACAATTTGATCAACAAGATATTTAAGGGCAGAAATGAATTATCAGCCATGGGGGGATAAAAACGGGGATCCATGCTGGTAGTATTCTTTCTACTCTTACAGTAGAATGCTGATTGCTGACTGGTAGATGTGGAGTGGAGTTCTTCAGGAAAATCAGGACAAATGGGGACTATTAAAGGAGATACTTCTCTGTAGCTGTAAGGTTAAAATACGGTGGGGCGGAAGCTCAGGTGAGAAGGCCTGGACTAAAATTTTGGCACTTGGTATATTTGACCTTGGGCCAGTTGCGTGTCCTCTTTGAGCTTGTGTTTGCTAACCTGTGAAATGGGGAGCGATGGTATTTACCCTCCAAGGTCATGCTGAGGCTTAAGTTAAACAGTGCACATGAAAAGGCTTTGTGCATTCTGGAAACACAATGTGGCTGAAACAGTGAGACAAAGAGCATAACTTTTGTGCACATCTTCTTTAGAATAAAAACAAAATTTGTAATGTTAAGTTTTCACTAAACAGATCTTCAGGAAACTGTAATACAGTTGACCCATGAACAACTCGGAGGTTAGCGGCACAAACCCTCCCTGCAGTGGAAAATCCACGTGTAAATATATAGTCGGCCCTCCATATCTGTGGTTCTGCATCCTTGGATTCAGTCACCTGTGGATCGGGTAGTACTGTAGTACATATTTAGTGGGAAAAAATCCGTGTGTATGGGTCTGTGCAGTTCAAACCCATGTTATTCAAGGGTCAATTTTTACAGTATTAATAATAGTAACAATAGAAATTAAAATAGCTACTTTTATGCTTACTGTGTGCCAGGCACTGTGCTTATGGATTCACGTGCATTCTCATTTCATCCTGACCGAGCTGTGAAAGGTAGAGAGAGGTACCCACCGACAGGGCCACTTAGCTGCAGTTTAAGTAAGTTGTCCCATGGCTTGTAAGGGGAGAGGGTGGATTCAAATTGAAGTCTAAATGCAAAGTCCATGCTGCTACCCACCACACTACTGCTTCCCAAAAGAAGTCGTTCCCCCCACCCACCCTGATCAGTTTTCTCTCCCTGACAGAGGGAAAAGGTATCCACAGTTTTCAGTGGTAGAACGTTGGATCTGAAATGCATATGAGCAGCAGCTGCTTGAATTTGGGGTTGCTAATGGTAAATTCGAAAGCACACCTGTGCTTTAGATGCTTCTGGAAGCTTTATTTGTGTTTATTTCCCATCGGTCAGTCTTCATCATTAGATAATAAGTGTCTGTTTCCTAGAATATATTTGAACTCTGAAAGAGAACTAATTACATTCAGCTGCAATTAGAAATGAAACCAAGCTGCCTGGTGTGACACCTGGGGATGGTCATTTCCATATCAATAGCGTCTGATAGATGATTAGACGCGCTAGGCCGAGGGCTGACCAGAGCCCAGGAACTTGCTAAAGCTAACTGCGTCACATTGAGAGACACCTGCCTCCCCCCACTGGTTCCTGGTTGTATACTTATCGGCAAGTCACTTAATCTCTCTCTACCTCAGTATCCACCCTAGGTCGGAGTTGTTATGAGGATCAGATGAGTGAACATTTGGTACAGCCCTTGGCATATGTAAGCACAGTGTAAATGTTAAATGAAAAGGAAATCTGGGAGAAGTACTACTCTTCCCATTTTACTAGTAAGAAGTTCAGTGTAAAGAGTAAGTTCCCTGTTAATCGTCTGGTAAATAACTGGACAAGACTTCTATCCAGAAGTCCAGAACTAAAGCCCGCCTCTAACTGTTCCTAAACTTCCGGTGTACCTTATGAAGGACTTTTTCCTCTCCTGGTATTTTTAGCTGACACCCTGAAGTTTTTCTACCTCTAACAAACTATGAAGTCTCCAATAATATAGCATCTTCCTTCTGTGGTAGTTAAGCAAATAAGTATTTGGCAAAGGAAAGGAACCTGGGGTAAGGATGGGAAAGGGACCTGGAGGGAGGAACCAGCATTTGAGAGGCTGCCACATGCCACCTGCCAGAGCTTGGCCACTAGCCCTGCAGGGGGACAAAGGCCTGTGCTGTCTGATTCATGCCACTAGGACCCTGGGCTTCTTGGTCCAAAGACAGTGCTTTTTCCTTGGCACCAAGACACCTGACCAGAAAAACTGGACACTTTGTGAATTTTCTTGTCAACTTGGTATAATAAGGCCATGCTGGTCTTTTCTGTATCATTCTAATTTAATCTGCATACCTGAGAACTGGGACTGAAGCTGTATGGAGTTTTAGAGTTGAAAGGGATGATTTCTAGAAATCTGACTAAAGGTGAGAAAATTGAGGTTCAAGCTCCACAGCTAGTTAGAGACGTCGACAGGTCAAGAGGCCTGGGGCTGTGTTGCCCACAAATATGGTAACCCCTCATCTTCCCCACCCAGGCTGCATTCAGCCAGACTCCAGGAGGCCTGATTTATTGTGTCTGGGATGAGGCACAGGAATCTGCCTTTAAACAAGTGTCCTGCTAGGTCACCGAGGACTATACTTTGAGCAAGGCTGGTCTGTATTAATCAGGTTATAATAAGCAATCTAAGAACAGTCATATAATTCACAAACATACATTAATTGAAAAAACACTTATTAAGGATCTATTATATGCCAGGCACTGGATGATACAGCGAAAGAAAACTCAATTCTGCCCCCAAGGGGCTTATGGTCTGGGTGAGGTAAAGTCAAATTAGCAATAAAATGTTACAGATGCCATGATGATCTAAGCCACAGTGGGGCACAAAGAAAAGAGGAATTCATTTCTCCTGGAGGTGAGCAGAAAAACCAAGAAAGATACCATAAAAGAGACGGCATTAGAACTGAGATTAGAAGGATGTCAAGTGAGCAGAGGTACAGGAGTATGAAAGCAGCAGGTGGAAACTGCCGGAAGCTCCGGGTGGCTGGGTGAAGTGACAGGGCAGTTACCCAAAAGATAGGTTGGACCCTGAATCTGCACTAGATCGTGGAGTCTTAAAGGACGTACTGTGGGCACGTAATCTCTCAGATGAGATGTATTTCAAAGGAATCACCCATGGCGTACAAAAAAAGAGAGAATCCCAAGCCTGGAATTATCTAGGAGGTTGGGTTCTGAGAAGTTGATTTCAATTCAGGCTCTTTTTAAGTCAATTTCATGTTGTTTTGCAGATACTTTTATTGAATATAGTTCATTTCTCTGTTTATATTTAAATTGTGTTCACATATTCATCTTCTGTTCATGTATTTGTACTCGAGTAATTGATACATTCCTAGAAAACAAATACTACAAAGTTGCTATCGTTAAGCAAAATCGTCTTAACTTTTAAAAAGATGTTCCCTCAATAAACTAAACAGAAGAATGGAAAGAGAATTTTAAATCCACAGTCTTTTTACAGTTTGGCAGTACTGAGTAGCATAGTCTGGTGGTTATTATGTACAGACCTTGATTCAAACCCTGGCCCTCCGCTTAGCAGCTGTGTGACCTTGGACGTGTCATGGAGCTGGACTGAGCCTGCTTCCTCATCTGCTGTGAGGGTTCAGGGATCTGTTATAAACTCCGTGTGGGCAGGGACAGTGGCCGTCCCGCTGACGTCTGCACCTGCCATGTCCCACCCAGAGCCTGGCCCTGAGGTCAGTATTCGATGGGCATGTATGTAGTGCCCAGTGAACAGTATCTAATTTTACTTCAAACCCTCCCTTCTGCCGCCTGACCACCAATAAGCACGCAAAAAGATAAAGGGCCACCACTCAGGGATTTGGGGCTATATTTGCATTAAAATTTAACCTCGATTAAAGGTTATGAGAATCTTTTTTTCAGTGTAGTTTCCCTGATATATCCTGAGGTTAGGAATTTTATTTCATAAATGCATATACTATTAACTTTTAAGTAGTCTTACCCTCTCCTCCACTCTCTCCTGGAAACGCTTCTATTTAGAAAGTCATGAACACACACCATATTTAGGGACATCTGTCTAGTTTAGATATTATACTGGGCACAGCTGCTCTGGCAGCTTGGCTGCCTTCCCCCTTTCCCCTTCCCTCGCGCCCCCCCCCCCACCCGTTTTCAGATGAGAATTGTGGCCGCTGGACCAGCTCTCAGGCTGTTCTCCCATTAGCCCTGGGCCACCTTCCTGCTCTTGGGTGGCCTCACTGGCTGTCCTGAGACCCGAGTGAGATGTGGTCTGACACTTGTGCACCGCGACGCTCCAGATTTCCACAAGCAGCAGCGGCAGACTCACACAGTTTAGGGCAGGGAGGGCCCTCGGGATTCAGACCCCTTGCTCTTCGGAGTGAGAAGATTGAGACCCTGGGAAATTAAGTGACTTGCTCAAAGTCACAGAACTAATAATTATCATAGCTAGGCTAGAACTCAGGCGTCTCGACTGTTACCTCGATTCATTTTCCACGTCTTCGGAACTAAGGGACGTTTATGTACCACTGGGTCACAGCCAGCTTATTTGCCATTATGTCTGTGTGGACAAACATAGGCGACAGCCTGGCAGCTTTGTTATCAGAACTCGCTTGTGTGTTTAAAAAAAAAAAAAAAAATTCTCGTCCACGAGCATTTGGCAGGTCACAACCTCGTCAGCCTTGGTCTGGTCACTAGACTACTTTACACTGATGACTTGGTGATAGAATTTCAAACAACACTTCAGAATCTTGAAGATGTTCACAAATCTGGAGGGTGTACAGGAGTACTTTTCACAACTCAGCCCCTCTCTGCAATGTTAGCTGTTTCTTTTTCATTCCTTTTCCTTGTGCCCTGGTAACACAGAAAAGCTGAGTCCAGTAGCAGAATCGCAAATGTCTTCTGAAACTCGCTTCCTGAAATGAAAATACCTCCTGAAACTTTCTTAGTTTGGTTTCCCTATTGACTGGAAAAGGGATTTTATTTATTTTTTAACTAAAAGGGACACATAAATACTTTGAAAAGCAGAGATATACATCACTAAGAAAAGGCAGAAATCTGACCTTTTTCCTCCTGGGAGGTCAGGAAAAGACGGGAAGAAAGCTCCCTCCTTTTAAAGACATACCGCAATTATTAGAGATTTTCAAGTAGGTGGAGGGAGGTGTAGTGAAATTACCTAGGAGCCTTGCCCTCACCCCCTACTAGAACACACCTGAAGAGGTGGTGTGCAACCAGCTCAGGCTTTTTCTGTTTTGTTTTGTTCTTTAACCAGGGGTACAACTCCTAGAATACAGGAATGACACAGCACAATCTGATTTTTCAGTGATTCAAATCAAAAAGAAATTCATGTGTGTAAAGAAAGTGTTTTAACACTGAGCCCCTCTTTCAAAGGAGATTCTTGTCATTCAAATTAGCCAGTAGGAGCAGCCCTTAAAGGGAAGCTGCAGACTTCTCTCAAGTTGCCAAGTAGGAGTAACCTTATCAGTTGCCAAGGAAAAGGGTCCCCAGGAGCGTCAGTGCTCCCATAGTTCTGTTTTCCATAAAATGGAGTAGACTGAAACATGGAAAGAAATATGAAGAGGAAGGCATTCCTCACCCTCTCTCCCTTCCTATTTCTGACCTGAGTCAAGCATAGCGTTTGCAAATCCTACTTCTTTCAGCTGGGTAATCATCCTCTCACCCAAGAAATAAGAATTGCACATAGGGGGACTTCCCTGGTGGCTCAGTGGTTAAGAATCTGTCTGCCGATGCAGAGGACACGGGTTCCAGCCCTGGCCCCAGGAAGATCCCACAGGCCGCGGAGCAACTAAGCCTGTGTGCCACAGCTACTGAGCCTGTGCTCTAGAGTCCGTGAGCTACAACTACTGAACCCACGTGCTGCAACTACTGAAGCCCACACACTCTAGGGCCCGCGCACTGCCACTACTGAACCCATGCGCCACAACTACTGAAGCCCGCGCGCCTAGAGCCCGTGCTCCACAACGAAGAGTAGCCCCTGCTCACCGCAACTAGGGAAATCCCGCGCACAGCAACAAAGACCCAACACAGACCAAAAAAAAAAGAATTGCACATAGGTTTACTTACACATAGATAATTGGTCTGGATGTTTATTCTTTCCTTTTCCCCCAGTAGAAAACATACCTTAACATTGAAATATTGCTGAAATGAAAGGAACAAGGACTGGGGATGGGGGGTGGGGAAGACAGCTGGGAGGGAAGTGCACTGTCCTTCAGGATCCCACACAGGCGAGGTGCCTGGGCCTTGTTGTTTTCGAGCAATTTGTGTATATAGGCCTAACCCTGCCTAGCTAGCTCCCCCCCCCGCCCCCCGCCCCATCTCTTCTCTTCCACATTAATACTTCTTTCTAGGACTAGCAGCTGTTCCACACCCCAGAACCATTTCATTCCTCTCCTTAATTTAATCAGTTATTGTTTATAGTTTGGATGACCATAAAACTTATTGTCTAAACCAGAACACTTTTGAGAGTGACAGAGTCACCTATTAATAATTCCATCGGACAACAGGTACAGACTGGGATTGTCCAAGGCAGGCCAGAATATACAGATACTCTACTTACAATCTTCAACTGCACAAATCAGTTTTGATAATGATTCATCTCTTAGCATCATCAAGGAGTTAGAAGTGTCTCATAACTGGACTCACTCAACTGGACTGGAGTTTTCTCCTTTCAATTGAGCGGACCTTTAATTTGTCCAGAAACACTTTTAGACTTTATTCTACTCACCCATCCCTTAAACTGTATCAGACATAATTTAACATTCTTGGAAGTTAGTAATCGAGACAGCAGAACCTCAGTGGTTGACAGTGCTCATTGCCTTTGTCTCAACTCTCGCCCCTTTCTCTGTGACCTTAGGTGAGTTATCCCTCTAGAACTCTTATTTGCAAAGTGTGATAATGTGATCGGCATGGTTCCAGGCTTAAAGTAAATATTAGTGGTGGTAATCTGAATTTTGTAGATTCTGGTGATCACCTGAAAACCAATTTGATGAACATCTCCTTGCTTCTACGTAAATGCTCTTAGTTCTAGAGTCTAGCTTTACATCTTATCTGCCTCCCTCCTTGCTGTGACCAGTCTTTTTGCTGTAATTTTCTGAGAAATTAGTAACTTATTAGAATTGTGATGCTGAGTAAATAGGAAATCCACACATTCAAACCACCCCAGCACAGTGTCCCACACCAGCTACTCAAAGCCATAGGTAACATGGCAAGCACATCTTCCTGGAGGATCAGTTTTACTAGATTGTAAATTATTTACGATATCACTTTTATATTTGATAAATAGTGAAGAGCAGAGTGTAAAATGTATATGAGTTGGTTAAGATAAATCAACATGTCGATGTAATTTCAGTTCCAGTGGTGCTGCTGGGACCCCGGATGAATTCACTCTCCTCTGTCACTGATGCTTACCTTGCTGGAATGTTGAGAAATACTGGGAAAATGTCTTTCAGAAACATTCTATGGGTAATTTGAGAGGCTTTGAAGCACTGGTTGCTGCTATCGTTAGAGGGTTAAGTTGAACTTCAGGTAAATTTGACAGAAATGCCTTCATCCTAGAGTGTATAGGAGGATATCCGTTCATATTTTTTATGTTGCAGTTCTGCTTATTAACTTTGAACAGCCCGTAGAAGATGTATGTCTTAAAGATTATCACCCCCTTCAGCATAAGACTTCCTTGCAGCTCTTTCCTTTTGGTATCTTCAGTTGGTTTTCCCTGTAGGATCGGGTGTATCTGTGATAGCAAACTGGAATTCCTTTCCTGAATGGGGATTCTGAATTGGGAGATGTACATCTTATATATAGCCCCAGAAGCAGAGGTGGTAGGATAAAACTGTGTTAATTGGGGATGTGGTACTGTTGAGAGCTCAGAATAATGGTTTGCAAACCTTGAAGATGGGATTGGGAAAGGAATAAATAATAGAAAATTTTAGCCGTTTTTTTAGGTTAGCAAAAGACAATTTTAAATTGCCTCTTCACATTCATTTTTTGAACGGCTTTATTGAGGATTAATTGGCTTAGAATATACTGCACATTTTTAAAATGTACAATATGATTAGTTTTGACATACATGGGAAAGAATCACCACAATCAAGATAATGAACATACTCATCACCCACAAAAGTGTACTCCTGCACCTTTTCAGTCTCTCCCCCCAGCCCGAACTGTCATCCCCAGGCCACTACTGACCTGCTTTCTGTCACCATACATTGGTTTGCATCTTCTAGATTTTGTTTGCGTGGAATCATACAGCATACACTCTTTTTCTGTCCGCCTTCTCTCAGCATATTATTTTGAGACCGATCCATGTTGCTGTGTGAATCAATATTTCATTCCTTTTTATTACTGAGTAGTGTTCCAGTGTATGGATGTACCATATTTGTTTATTCATTCATGTGTTGATGGACATTTGGTTTGTTTCTAGTTTTTGGCTGTCACAAATAAAGTATACACGTCTTTGTAGATACATGTTTTCATTTCTCTTGGGTAAATACCTAGAAGTAGAATGGCTGGGTCATATGGTAAGTGCGTGTTCAACTTTACAAGAAACTGCCAAAATATTGTCCAAAGTGGTTGTGCCATTTTACATTCCAGCCAACAATGTGTGAGAAAATCCCTGCTGCCATTACTTGATATGGTTAAGCCTTTTAATTAAAAAATTTTATTGTGGTAAAATACACATAATGTAATACTTATCATTTTAACCCTTTATAAGTGTACAACTTCATGGCATTAAATACATTCACAGTGTTGTGCAACCATCATCCAAAACTTTGTCATCATCCCCAACAAAAACTTGGTTCCCATTAAACAATAACTGCATCTTTTCCCTTTCCCCCAGCCCCTGGTAACCTCTATTCCACTTTTTGTCTGTGAATTTTTCTATTCTAAGTCCCTCATATAAGTAAGATATTTTTCCTTCTGTGTTTGATTTACTTCAATAAGCATAGTACTTTTAAGGATTTCTCTGATGAAGGGTGTGTTCACATCTTTTACCTAATTTTTAATTGGATTATTTGGATTTTTATTAATGAGTTTTGAGAGTTCATTATATATTCAAGACACAAGTCCTTTATCAGATATGTGATTGCAAATATTTCCTTTGAGTCTGTGGCTTCAATGTGTTAAGTGTAAGACAATACTTCAAAATAAATATCCTTAAACCAGCATTTGTGGGGAAAAAATCGGAAATTCAGAAACGGATAAAAATTGGAAGAAAATCAAAGAGAATTGATGGAATTCAGTAAATAAATTTAAAAGAAAAACATTTCATAAATAAAGAATAAATTTCAATGTGCCAAAGAACAGTAGATTTGTATTAAAATGTAGTAAGGTTCATTGAAGAAAGTCAGGAAAAAAACTAAATGAGTGAATAAGAAATTTAAAATGAGATGAAAAGGGTCTAAGAGAAAGTGATTGGAAAGGACAACAAAGAAGATCCAAAATATGTATAACTGGAGCTCCAAAGTACCCAGAGCCAGTAGAACAGGGCTAATACTTAAAACTTTCCAGAAGTTAGAGAAGACCTAAATCTACATATTGAAAGAACTCAGCTTACACTTGGGAAAATTCACCTAAAATGATCAACTTTGAGACATATCCTAGTAAAACTATTAGACTTTAAAGATAAAGGAAAGTCCTCAGGGCTTCCAGGTAAAAAGAGCACATTACTTGTAAAGGCAAGAAAGTAAAGCTAAAATCAAACTTCTCAAAAGCATCATCTAGAAATAGGCAACAGTGAAAAAGCATTTCAAGAAACAAGGAAATCAAGGACAAGCCAAGCTCTCCTTCAAGCATCAGGGCTATAGAAAGTTTTAAATGTGCAACAAGTCAGGGAATACTGTAACAATGAGCTAGCTCTTCCTGAGGCATCTGCTGGGGTCATTTTATTCAACTAAGATATGACTGGGGGAGGTTTGGCAAAAGGACAGGTGGTGAGCATTTAATATATTCAGTCATAGAGATAAGGCTAAAATAAGTGTAGTGTTATGGATGAAAGAATAGTATATAAACTTTATTCTGACAAAGTAGAAAGAGTACAACTATAAAAATGGAATAGAAGAATAGGGAAAGGGGGAAAGTAAAATAAGATCATTGATTGTATAGGTGATAGATGAGAATTAAAAGATACCATTTAAAACTGACCAACTAGACGGTATGAGGTTGAGCAAGGAAAAAAAACAGAGATGGAAGACCTTAATAGATACAAATAGAAAAATAACCATAGCACAGCAATATAAAACTATCTTTAGAGTTTCCTTTTAAAAAAATCGAAGACAAATAATTACATCACGTAGAGAAATATAGTAAATATAATATTACAATAACTCTAATAAAAAATAACATGACAGAGTTGAGACCAAACATCAGTCATAGCAATAAATGTAAATGGGCAGGAATTCCCTGCTGGTCCAATGGTTAGGACTCCATGCTCTCACTGCTGAGGGCCTGGGTTCAATCCCTGGTCAGGGAACTAAGATCCCACAGGCCGTGCGGCATGGCCCAAGATAAAAATATACATCATGTGTGTGTGTGTGTGTATATATATATATATATATATGTGTATATATATATAAAAAAATGGGTTTAATCACCTATTAAAATTAAAAGGTTTTCAAGTTGGTTCGTAAAGCAAAACTTTATGCTGTATTCAGAAGACCCATCCGCCCCCCCCGCCAAAGTGATTAAAAAGCTAAAAATCAAGGAATTGGCAAAGGTATATCAGGCACTTGTAAACAACAGGAAATAGGGGATTGTGATTCTAGTATCACACAAAATAGAATTCAGAAGACCAAAAAGCACTGACACAGAGAGCACTTTAAAGTGAACATATATGTACCAAACATCACAGCAACCTCCTGTATAAAGCAGGATATGGCAGGGAAGATGAATAGAAACACAACAATAATGGAAACTTTAATACACCAGTCTAAATACAAGACAGGTCATGTGGGAAAAAACGTAAGTAACATAGCAGCCAGAGGTTGGGAAACTGCACACAGGCCAAGTCAAGTCTGTTACTTGTTTCTGTAGATAAAGCTTTTTAACACACAGACACATCCACTTGTTTACATATTGTCTATGGGTTTCTTACTACAACAGCAGAGTTGAATAGTTGTGACAGAGGCCCTGTAGTGCACAAAACCTCAAACGTTTACTCTCCGATCCTTTACAGAAGAAGTTCACTGACACACACACACACACACCCCCCGCCCCCGATGCTGGAGACCTAAGCAACATTATTAATTAGGTAGTTTTTACGGAAACGTATTAAACACTGCATCCTAATAATAGAAAATATACCTTCTCAAGTGTGCAAGGAACACTCACAAAAATGTATAATATTGTAGGTCATAAAGAAAATATCAAGTTCCATAAGTTAGAAATACTGCAGTCAGCATTCTTATCACAATGCCATAAACCTAGAAATTTGAAGCAAATAAGCTCTTCTCTCTGGGAATTTTAAAACTTTTCTACTAAATGACCTATTGGCAAATGAGAAAATATAAATTACATAATTTCTGGAAAATAATGATCAAACAGCTACATATTAGAATCTGTGGGATGCATTTAAACCAGTGATCAGAGAAAAATTCATAGCGTTGAACACCTATATCAGTAAAAATGAAAGAATAAAAATAAATTTTAAATTCCCAATCAAAAGGCTAGGAAAAGAACGCTGAAGTAAGCCAAAGAAAAAGCAAAAGTATGAGGACAAAGAGAATAAAGATAAAAGCAAAAAATAATGAAATAGTAAAAAAAAAAAAAAACAGATCAAGTCAACAAATCCAAATCCTGGTTTGAAAAAAAAACAACCCAAGGGTCAATTTAATAAAGGAAGAAAAAGGTGTTGCAAGAAGAAAGCACAAATATAAAATAAGAAATAAGAGGGAAATAGATATTGATAAAGAGAATACAAAATTTTACTGTAAGGTTACTTAGCATACCTTTATGCAAGTAAATTTAAAAACCTAGGTGAAATGGATAATTTTCTAGAAGAAAGTATAATTTACCAAAATTATCCTCAGTAGACATAGAAAGCTTACATTTATTTACAGAGGACAAATAGAGAAAGTTTTAAGGAACTACTCCACAGGAAAGCACCAATCCCAGAGAGTTTAAGAGAGGGAGTCTACCAACAATTTAGAGTCTGTTTAGAAACATAAACTGTTTCTGAGCACACAAACATTTATGAAGCAGGTGTAACAGTGACATGACAACCTGCTAAAGATAGCACACAAAGAAACTTACAGATCAATATAGTTTATGAATATTAATATAAACTGAAATAAAATATTAGTTATAAGACTCTAATGCCCCACATTAAGAAAATAATACATCATCACCAAGCAGGTCTTATGCCAGAATGCAGGGATAATTCACCATATTAATAAGTATAAGAAGAAAATCATAATATCTTTAGAAATGCTGAACAATCTTCTGACAAAAATTCAACACCTATTCCTAGTAAAAACACTCAACTATAGGAATGGATGGATACTTCCTTAACATAATTTATATATGTCAGTCCTAAAGTCAGCATCTTACTTAATGGGGAAACACTAGAGGCATTCTCACCAAGGTCAAGAATAAGTCATGGAAATTCACTGTCTCCATTACTTTTTAACATTGTATTGGCACTACTAGCCAGTGCAATCAGACAAGAGAAAACAATTCAAAAGGAAAAAGTAAAACTAGTTGGAGACGTGATCATTTGCTGGAGAACTCACTCTATAATGAGTCAATGATAAAAATAACTCAGACAACAAAAGAACTCAGCCAGGTAGTAATATATAAAATAGCATGGAAATATCAATAACCATATATATAAATAACTACCAGATAGAAGATATAATGGAATAGAAAACTCCATTTAAAATAGCAACGGAAAAGATAAAATACTTAATTTTATAAGAAATGTTTAAAACCTAATGCAGTGTTATAGATTGAATTATGTCCCCCGCAAAATGTATCTGTTGAAGCCCTAATCATAAGTATAATACCTAAGAATGTGACTGTGTTTGGAAGTAGGGTCTTTAGAAAGTTAAAATGAGGCCATTGGTCTGGACCCTAAACTGACTGGTGTCCTTATAAGAAGAGGAGATTAGGACATACAGAGGAACACCAGGGAAGTAAGCTACGGGAGAACGTAGCAAGAAAGTGGCCATCTGCAAACCAAGAAGAGAGGCCTCAGGAGAAACCAACCTGCCAACACCTTGGTCTCAGATTTCTAGCCACCAGAACTTTGAGTAAATAAATTTCTGTTGTTTAAGTCCCCCAGTTCTGTGGTACTTTGTTATGGACAGGCCTGGCAAATTAATACAGACAGTAGCTATGGGGCAGTCCTGAAAGATGCAAAAGTAGAGTTGACAGACCTTCCTAGTTCTTGAATAGAATATTTTAACATCATCAACATATTCTTACTAAATTAATGGGTTTTTTTGTTGTTTTTTTTTTATTTTTGCGGTGCGCGGGCCTAACTGTTGTGGCCTCTCCCATTGCGGAGCACAGGCTCCGGACGCACAGGCTCAGCGGCCATGGCTCACGGGCCCAGCCGCTCCGTGACATGTGGGATCTTCCCGGACCGGGGCACGAGCCCGTGTCCCCTGCATCGGCAGGCGGACTCTCAACCACTGCGCCACCAGGGAAGCCCAATTAATGTTTAAATATAATGTGATCCCACTAAAAGTACCAGTAATCTTTTTTTCTGGAGGTCGACAAGGTGATAACCAAAGTTCATATGGAAAAGTCAGCGTATGAGTAAAACACTGAAAAGGAAGAACTGTGAGAGAGGACTAGCCCTACAGATACTAGCATGTACTATAAAGTCTCTATAATTAAAGCAGAGTGATACTGGGACACAGACTAGAATGGAATGGGATGGAATGGGATGGAATGTCTAAAGATAGACCCTATCATACATGGACATTTATGAGAAAGGTGGTGTCTCCAACCACTAGGATGGGTGGGCTTTTTTTTTTTTTTGGCCTCGCCACGTGGCTTGGAGGATCTTAGTTCTCCCACCGGGGATCGAACCCGCGCCCCCTGCAATGGAAGCATGGCGTCTTAACCACTGGGCCGCCAGGGAATTCCCCAGAGTTGGGCTTTTTAATTAATGGTATTGGGGCAGCTGGCTAACCATTTGGAAAAAGATAAAGTTAGATCTGTTCCTCATACTATAAATAAACTGAACTCCAAATGGATCAGAGGTTTAAGTAAAATATGAAACTTTATATGCACTGGAAGAATGCATGGATGAATTCCTCCTTACAGTCTGGGTGTAGAAGAAGGCTTTTTATCACTCAAAATCCATATGCCATAAAAGAAAACATTGATAAATTTGACTACCAAAAAATAAAAAGTAAACTTGCACATAAGCAGAGCCAAAAGACAAATTGACAGATTGTGATATTTGTAACGTAATATATCATGGGCTAATATCATATATATATATATATATATATAAATGAAAAATGGGAAGATGAAAAATGGGCAAAAGGCACAAGCAGGCAATTCACCAAAAAAAGATAAAAATACATCTTCTGAAATACATGGAAAGATGATCAACTTTCACCATAATAGAAATATAAATTAGAATTGCACCACAATACCTACCATCTTCCACCCATCAGATTATCAGAAAAATTTTTTAAAAACCTGTCAGCATAGTCTGTTCAGGAGGCTTTGAGGGAAAAGTCACTTTCATTTGTTGCTGGTAGCAATGCAAAATGGTACAACCCCTATGTAGGGATACTTGACGATAACAAAATTATACCTGCATTTACCCTTTCACCCAGTATTTCCACTTCTAGGAATTTACCCTGAAGATACACCTTTAACAGTACTGCAGTATATGCCTGGAGTTATTCATTGCAATATAGTATGTAATGGTAGAATATTGTAAACTACTTAAATGCCCAGGCATTGGAGATTGGTTGAATAAACTATGGTGCTATTAGCTGTAAAACAAATAAGGTCGATCTCTACAAACTAATATGAAGTTAATCCTAAGATACAGTTGAAAAAGCTAAGTGCAAAGGCTGTATAGGAGGCTGCCTTTCCTTTTAGTAATAAAGATGAAATAAGAAAGCAAACATTTATCTGTTTAATTTCTTCAAGAAGAAACACAGAAAGGATAAAACAGAAAAAAATGAAATTGATTATCCTCTGAGGAGGTTAGATGGGCTGACTGATAAATTGTAATGTATACATATGATGAGATGCTACACACATTGGATGAATCAATCATACAGACATAATGTTGAACTTAAGAAGCCAGACACAAGAGTATATACGATTTCATTTATAAAAAGATTTCTGCATTTTATTATAGGTGTGTGATACCTCAGTACCTTTTTTAAGTTCATTAAAATATACCTGTACCTGTATCAGCAGCAGCAGAATCATCTCATCTTAATAATCAGAGGTGAGAAAAAGGTATCAGTCTCGCCAAGTTCATCTATAGAGTGCTGCTTTGTTGTAGTCGGTGGCTCACATCCCAGGTCATGTACAAAAGCTGATTGATCTCACCTGTGGTGTACACTAAGGGCAGCCCGGTGCTTTAGAGCCAGACCACTGCACACCACGCAACAGTTACACAGGAACACGTGTGTGCGTAGTATCAGCCGGAGGTATAGAAATACATTGCCTTCTGCTGCCACTGTCATCTGCAAGCAGTGGGAAGAAGTAAATTCCCAGTTCTAAAACTCTGTTAGGCAATAAGAGTCTCTAAAACAGGGGCTCCAGTAAGGGGGTGTGGGTGGGAGAGAGGAAGGGAGAGAGAAGAGAGATGGAGAACTGTTTTAAGTTGCTGTCTGGTGCTGTAGTTGGCACGAGGGATTTAGAAGCCAGTATTTTCCACCTTTTAAAGGTACGGATCAGAATGGAGGCTGTAGCTAGATGACCATAAAAGGCAAGCTGGGAAGCGGTAATTCAGGCTGCAACAGTTGAAAGAAAAAGAAAAGTGTTTGATTGCATAGGTAATTTAAAGATATTGCACTATTTCAGAGCATGTATTTATTTTGGAATATAGATTTCTCTTGGTGTTGGGGGAGCCTTTGTGACAGTTGGGAACTTTGTCGACAACAAAGCACAGTGGTTTACATTTCAAATGACTACTGAAAGGTAGGAGGAATTAGGCCTTCTTTTCCCTTCCCCCCACTTTTTTCCTTCTTGGGTTTTTTTTGGGGGAGGGCGTTGGGTGTTTTGGAGTGTAATTGATTTACAACGTTGGGTTAGTTTCAGGCATACAACAAAGTAATTCTGATATATATATATGTATTTATTCTTTTTCCACTATAGGTAGGAATCATGCTTTTGATGACTTGATTTGGACAGATTCCATCACTGTGTGAAAAAGGAAATACATTTATTCTACTAAAAAGATTTGTTTCTAAGGGATCAAATAGTAGGGGAATCAGCAAATCTTATTGCTACAGGATTACGGAGAAATCTACGATACAGCACATGAGAACTTTTAATACCTTCAAAAACTTTTTTTTTTCCTTAAACAATTTTCAGCTCATAAATTAGTGATAATCCAAGCATTAAGAGTACTTTTTCCTGTAGAAATGGTATCAGTCATGGATAGATTCCCTGGAAAGCCCTCAAAAATCTACTTAATTCCTAATGCCACTAAATATGGTTTCTTTGGGAAAATGTATTCTGAGGCCTAACTCCCAACAACAATAACAGATTTTAAATCTCCTCTTCCCTCCCATGTAGTTTACCAGATGGGTTGTTTTTCTCCTTCCAGCCAAGGCCACAAGAGCAGTAGGGATTCCAAGGACCTTGATTATGGGGAGGAGCCATCTGGTGACCCTGGCAAGAAGCTGCTAACCCCAGTTAGGGCTCTGGAAGCCAGCCTGCCCTTCCCTTTATCATTGCCTTTGTAGTGGCTTTGCCCCTGGAGGTTTCTGGAGGTTGAGGACCATGCTAATCATTAACTCCTTAGGTTCCTAACATACGGAGCTTTTAGGAATGGCTCAAGTTGTTTTATTTCCTTCTCTCCTGGTGTGTATGTTTTTTGGCCTTTGTACCTTGAGTATTCATTCAGTTAGCAAAATGTGGATTGTATGACCTGTTTCTTCCTTTGCCTATCAGGTAGTGATAAGGATTACTGAGACGTGGGTAAATACATTAAGATCCTTAGAGGAAAAATGTTCATAAAGTATGACTGCTAGGACACAACATAAAGTCTGTCCCACAGAAAATCACATTTTATCTAATTAGCTGTCTTCATTGGCGTTTGGATTTTATACAGCTCATTGTATTTACCCTCTCAACTTTATTTACTACACTTCCTTTGGTTTAAAGTGAGTTAATGTGTCCATTTAAAGCATTTGTGGTGAATAACTCATAGCATTCAATAAATATTATTAACTCTTAAATGTGAAATCTTACCAGCCAGAGATGTAAACTGGAATTGTCAGTGGCGATATATGTTCCTAGTTGTGCTTTGGTTTTTAGTGAATGAAAAAATTAAGAATAAGGGAACCTTAACATTTTTGACCTAAAAGAATGTATTTTGCAGACTTTCCTTGGGTAGTTTGTCAATGCTGCAGGTCCAGGCATAGGCCATCAGTGATTCTAAGGAGACCGTAGAGTTTACTGCATTTATTCCTGAGTGAAAACTGTCTTTTCATTTGAATGGTGCCTTTTAGTTGGCAGCATGACAGTGTTCGAATAATTTGTTGTTACTTACAGATTAGGTTTCAACTTTATTGTGTTTTATTGTGACGTTATTAACAATTTTCATCATTCTCATTTTTGTCCCTCTTTTCTTTTCTTTCCCTTTTTCCAGTTCTTCCTCCAGTACTGGTTCCAAGACACAGTGAATATAATCCTCAGCACAGCCTCTTAGCTCAGTTCCGGAACTTAGGACAAAATGAGCCTCACATGCCACTCAACGCCACTTTCCCGGATTCTTTCCAGCAACCCAGCAGCCATCCGTTTCCTCATTCTCCCAATAGCAGTTACCCAAACTCTCCTGGGAGCAGCAGTAGCACCTACCCTCACTCTCCGACCAGCTCAGACCCAGGAAGCCCCTTTCAGATGCCAGGTAGGTTGCAGTGTTCAGTGATGTTCTGTGGTCAGATCAGATTTGACCACAGAACAGTGATGTTCTGTGGTCAAATTGTCATCACAGTGTTAAGGCGAAGCTGGGTTCCCTGGAATGGAGAAAGTTTCCAGCCCTGGTACGTGGCACTGCGCCTCTAGAACTCAGGATGCAACTTTGAATGAAAGGGGACTTCTAGCCAAGTAAGCCAGTGTTTTATTTGTCTGGCACAGATGCTTGAATACATTTTTGATTTTTGAAAGGTTTTAAAACAGCTGCATCCTTCTGGGAGTGGCATAGTTGTTCTAGCCTTTGCGCTTGATAAAAGAACGAGGAAAAAAATAGCATGCTGCACACATTTGCTGTTCCCATGCAAGGAAAAATCCCTGTCGTAAGTGCAGCCTCAGAAAAGATATTTCCTGGGGGATCACACCCCACCACACAACTTAATTAGATTTGTTTAAGTGGTGATGTAATCCCAAGAAACATATACTTTAACAACAAAAGACTTGCATCAGGAGTACTGGAAACCATCTGCTTGTTTAACAAAGACAAAAAAACCATTATCCTTCATTTTTAGACTTCTCTGGTGGTGTAATGTTTGTCAAATTAAATGATTAATTAGGACATTATATTTTTCGAGTTATAGGTTCATAAGCGAGCACCTCAAAAAATGATTAGTGCCCAATTTCTTGCCAGCAGACCTCACAAAGGATACGCCAAGCAAAGATACACTTGACATCTATTAACGTTGCAGGAAGGGAAAATGAGTGGGCGAGCATGTTTAATGTATCACTTGAAATGTTTTTGGGCAGATTTGAATTCGACAGCAGAGCTGGTGTGTCCTCAAAAATTGAAAAGTGGTCCACACTTGATATTCCTATCTTTTATTTATATATTTATTGCTTTTTTACATTTTTAGCCTATTATTTTGCACTTTTTTTTTTGCGGTACGCGGGCCTCTCACTGTTGTGGCCTCTCCCGTTGCGGAGCACAGGCTCTGGACACGCAGGCTCAGCGGCCATGGCTCACGGGCCCAGCCGCTCCGCGGCATGTGGGGTCTTCCCGGACTGGGGCACGAACCCGTGTCCCCTGCATCGGCAGGCGGACTCTCAACCACTGCGCCACCAGGGAAGCCCCTGCACTGTTTGTTTTTCGGTCGAAAATGGTTTAAGATGAGGGTGAGGGATAGACTTGTTTCAAAATCAAACTAGTATCATCTGGTAATCTGCTATCCACCGCACTCCCTCCTGGACCCGCTGGGTTTGAGGAACAGGTTAGTGGTAAGGAGATTGTTTTGGAAGGCTGTGGAGCAGTGGCAGACCCAGGGTGGGCCCAAGAGTGAAAAAACTGAAGATTATTGCTTGAATTTACACCTTGTCCCCAGCTGTCAGGGATTAAGGCACAGGCCAAGTAGAGGAAATATGGAGCAGAGAAAGCTGAAGGGGTGGGAGGAGGACCTTGTGGGGAGAGCAGAGCATCACCCAGAGTATCTGGTGCCTCCCAGGGACGCTGATGCCTTAAGTCGTTGATGAAGTTTTCACCAGCTTGTTTGCAGAAATGGTATTGGATTTGGTCTCAGAGGAGGCTCTTTGTCTTCATTCCTGGCTGGAAGTAAAGCAGAGGCAGTGTTACAGCTGCAGGGAAGAAGCTGAATTTTAAAAAGCTGGAGAAAGGGTGGAAAATACATCCAGATCAGGTCCTCATAGTCCTGTCTTTGTGCTCTGAGGCCTGGCTTGTTAGCACCTGGACGGTAGAAGTGGCCAGGTTGTGATTCAGCTGGAAAGTCAGTCTGGGAAATCTCTTGAGAAACTCTGAAAGAGTAGTGTTCGCTTTTTCTATTTGATGGTTGCCCTGAGTGGTCTAGAGTACCTGTCCAAGCTATTGGTGGTTCTTTGAGGTGAAGCTTTGTTCCCTGCTCTGTTGTATGTGCTAAGTGGTATGAGGTGAGCTCACCATAGCCCATGAGGAACTTGTTTTTCCACCACAAAGGATTGTTTGTGGGAAATCCTTATTTAAGAAAGCACAAGACTTGTGTTAGTGTTCTTTGTTTCAAAAATCACACTCTTTGCCTCTTATTTGCCAGTTAGCTGTGAGCTTTCCAGGAGAAACATGTATGCAAATTCTGAAATAGAAGATAGTTGCGACAAACTGATTTCTTTCCTATTATTCTGCTACTAGGGATTTTGAAACTCGTGATTATTATTTTTTTTAATATGGGTACAGAAGATTTTTAAAAAATTTTTATTGGGGTATAGTTTATTTACAACATTGTGTTAGTTTCAGGTGTACAGCAAAGTGAATCTGTTATATATATTTAAGTGGGTAGGGAGAAGGTAGTCCCAGCAGATTTCTTGAAGTCATGGGAAATTCACAGTTGGAGTCAGTAAGTTGGCTGTAATGAAACTCAGTTGATAAATCCTTAAGAGCCCATAGATTTAATGCAAGACACCCTGAAGCTCCTTTTCTTAAGAAGTCCTGCGTAGCTTTCGAAGGTTTTCCGTCCACCAGGGAAATGATGAAATGCAGAGGCCCTTTTAAGGTGGGTTGGGTGAAAGCATGTTTAAATGCCCTTCTGATTGTTTTAAAATGGCATGATCCTCGATAGGCAGACAACTTCTAGAACTGGCATACGGTGCTTTCATCCCACTGAATCTTCACTACAATTGTGTAAGATTATTTATTGCATAAGATGGTAGTAATTTTCAAAAAGTGTACACCCGGTCCAGCGCCTGTAGCCTCTAATCTTCCGATGGGGAGGTTGAAATGGCAACTTAATCTCTTAAGAATTTCGGCACCGAAGAGAATATATGTTTTAAGCACGTGTGTTTACCAGAGCTTTTTTCCAAATTTTGTAGCCGATACACCTCCACCTGCGTATCTGCCTCCTGAAGATCCCATAACCCAGGATGGCTCTCAGCCCATGGACACAAATATAATGGCGCCTTCACTGCCCTCAGAAGTCAACAGAGGAGGTAAAACGAATTGCTGCTCATTCCCTTTCAGAGTCTGAAGTTTATCTGTCCAAGTGTTGCTTTCTCTCACAGATTTTTATTAGTCTTTAAAAAGATAGCTATTTGAAAAAGATAAGCACTTATAGTAAGAGAAGCTCAATGGAAAGACTTCTTTGGATTACAGATAAGCCTTTTATGTGAAGAACAGGCGCACTGATTTAACTAATGAAGGCCTAGATACAATTGTGCAGTCATCTGTTTATAACTTCAATACTCAATACTTTTGAATTGGTGATAAAAGAGTATTTTTATGTGAAAGACAAAGGACGTTGAGGGAGAAAAAAGAACGTAAAACTAGAGTTTTCACTGGTGATTTCCAAAATTTAAAGTTCGTATAACAAGGCTTTCCAAAAGGTTCTTTGGTCGTTGGAATAGATATTCATAAGCCCCATCTATTTTCTAGGCCTCATCTATGTATAGCTGCAGCTGAAACAAACTAATAGCTTTTGTTCCCTTCTTGCTCTATTTGTTTGTTTCTTACCTTGTTACAAGAAGGGGTGGGAGGCGCATGTTTTTCCTTTTCTTAACCCTGAGGAGCTGACTTCTTTTCCTCTCTAATAGAGGGTGGGTCTTTGTGATCCCTGGCAGTGTCTGAGAGGAGGATGCCATCATTCTGCCAGGTCTGCAGAGGCTTAAGCGAGCAGGGAACTCGGGTAAATAAGCGTTGGGAGAATCCCTGAGCATCTGTAAGAAGTCATGACCACACATTGAGTGAAACTGTCCCCAGGTAACCTCCCCTGGAGGAAAGTGCTTCGCTGGCCCGCTCAGCAGCGGCAGAGATGGCTCATTCAATTTGTATTCATTTAATGCAAATTGAAGTTAAAAAGCCATTTCATTGCTAGGTATGTCTTATCTCATTCCTATCACTTTTTCAGTAAAGGTCTGCAGATACCTCAGACCTTGTCAGAGTTGCTGATATCTTTTAACTTCTTAAAAGTTGTGGATGAACTCAAAGAACCTTCCTTCAGTGTGCAGTGTAATAAATTGGAATTTACACCTTTTTAATCTGTAAACATTTCTTATATCTTTTTTATTGGCTGTCTGTCATCTTTTTATTAGTTCTGTATTTTGATAATCTCTAGAATATACTCTCAAACATAAAATTATGAGTTGACAAAGATTTTGGTTGGGGAAAATAACTCTTGTCTCACACATCCTTGGAATGTGTATTTGGGGAACAGAATAGCAGGAGAGAATGGGCACAGCACTGTGAAACAGTTATAAGCCTGTGGACCTGCAGCCATGGTGGCTAAGCCCAAAATGTCTGATTTCAGGAAACAGACCTTCAATTTGCTTTAAAATTTTTCCTTTAAATGGCTTAAAATTCTTTCCCCATTAGAATAAGTTTACACTTAATATTTTCATGAGGACGGGCTATTGGCCTTGTGGTTGTTATACTTTGGTGGTTTTCCTGGAGCAGGGGTCAGCAGACTGCAGCCCACGGGCCACTTCAGCCTGCTCCCTGTTTTTGTAAATAAAGCTTTATTGGGACACAGCTGTGTTCATTTATTACATATTATCTGTGGCTGCTTTTGCACAGCTAGGGCACAGTTGAATAGGGGCCATAGAGACCACGTGGCCCCCAAGACCTTTCTGGCCTTTTACAGAAAAAACAATTGTCAGCCTCCAACCTGGATGAATAGGCCTGTGAGCAATCCTGATAGCTGATTCAAGCCCTCTCTTAGACTTCCCTGATGGTCCAGTGGTTAAGACTCCGAGCTTCCAGTGCAGGGGGTGCGCGTTTGATCCGTGGTCGGGGAAGTTCCGCCTGCCGTGCGGCACAGCCGGAAAAAAAAAAAAAAGCCTTCTCTTTATGATGTTGCAGTCTTCTTTAAGATTTGGCACCTGTAAATCACTAAAACTTTGCTCTTTGAAATACAGCTTATTGACATGGGATAACACTTAGCAAACAGGGAAGATGGTGTGTGTTTGTGTTCAGCTTACCTGCTTAAGTGTATAAAGCAGTTACTGTATGTGTGGATTTTCTTAATGATCATTTTCTTTACCGAATTCTACAGTAAAGCTCATTTTAATATTCGTGGAGGTTGATGTGAAGAACGCAGAGGTCATTCTCCCTTAACAGTTAGAGTTCGTGCTTCCAATGTGGATTTTCTCTTTTTTTTTTTTTTTAAGATTGTACACTCAAGTCTTCATAAACCTCAGATCATTACATATTGGCATACTAGATACATATGGTTTGTATTCCTGGAATTGCTAAAGCACTGGTATAAGAGGTTTTACTACAGAAGGAACTTATCTTTAGAACTTTTTAGTTGCAAATGTTTAGAAGCATGTTCTGTTTGGAGATTTGTTAGTCTTAAGAGATTTGACTTAACAAGCTGCATCCTGTCAGTAAAGCTGGGTAATTTCCATTGTTGGCCCATTCTGGGAATGGAGAGACAAAACACACCTGCTCTGCATGACTTAAAGCAAATATAAGGAAGTTAGCATGAAATCTGGATGAGAGAGATATGATTCATCCTGTAAGAATGGCCAGCTGGCAGGATTTCTTCCTGAGCTTGAGGACTGGAGCAAAGCTGTAGCTGTGAGAGTTATTGGCAACCGAATGTGAAGTAAGGTAACTTCTTATCAATAATTAGAAACTGATTTTCATTGCTTTGAAAAAGCGTCAGCATACTGAGGCGTTGTCCAAAGTAATTCCTCTTTGTGCCAGCACCTTTGGCACATTTCCTGTCCTCTATTGTTCTCTCCGCACTTGTTTTTTCACTTGCCACTTGTTGCGTCTCTTTAGATGGTGAGCCAGGGTCGGTGGTGGGGTCATTTCCATTTTGGTGAATTACAGAGCGTTCAGCACATGCTGCTCGTCTGCTTGCTCAGCCAGTGTCTTGGTTATCTGATGGCCACTGGAGAAAATATCTTCCAGTGAAAGGTGAATGTCGCACTTAGCAAGGAGTACCTGCTTCTGAGATCAGAGATGAACTCTATACATCATCATAGCAGTGGCTTCTTCACATCTTCATTCCACGACCCTGAGCCAACTTCACCACACAAGTTTCAGTTTTTGAGAGCCCAGGGCACTCACCGTGGTTGACTCTCAGCTTTTCTTTCTTAAAGATGTTCAAGCAGTTGCTTATGAGGAACCAAAACACTGGTGCTCTATTGTCTACTACGAGCTCAATAATCGTGTGGGCGAAGCTTTCCATGCCTCCTCCACGAGCGTGCTGGTGGATGGCTTCACCGATCCTTCCAACAACAAGAACCGTTTCTGCCTTGGGCTGCTCTCCAACGTCAACCGGAATTCCACTATCGAAAACACGAGGCGACATATCGGGAAAGGTGAGCTTTCACTGGAACCTCTCTCAAATGTTTGTCTGTCGTGTCCCTCTTCCCCCACAACTCACCAGTCGTTCCTGGAGTCAGTACCAGATGATATACACTTGCCGGTACGGTTTATAAATATTTTTTCAATTTGTATTATCAGGAAGTTCTTCATTTTCCAATCAGCGATTTTTGCGGTCTCCTGACTCATAATAATTATAGCTGGAATAGTGATTTGCTATCCGGGGACACCATTCTATCACGTGTTTTGCCAAAGAATGAAATAGCTGTTAAAAAATTCTTTACAACCTAAAACTAAAAGCAAAAAGCAAATGAAAACAAGTAAACCAAATGTATTTCAAATGAATACCATGACCCACTGGGGGAAAAAAAAAAGAACTAATTCAAAATAACTTATGAATATATAGTATTTGGCTATAGAACCTCAGCCTGAGCCAGGTAAGGTAGAGCGACTGCAAACAAGTCCTGAACTCTTTTTTTTTTTTTTTTTTTTTTTTTTTGCGGTATGCGTGCCTCTCACTGTTGTGGCCTCTCCCTTTGCGGAGCACAGGCTCCGGACGCGCAGGCTCAGCGGCCATGGCTCACGGGCCCAGCCGCTCCGCGGCACGTGGGATCCTCCCGGACCGGGGCACGAACCCATGTCCCCTGCATCGGTAGGCGGACTCTCAACCACTGCGCCACCAGGGAAGCCCCTGAACTCTTTTTAATAGACTTGATTATTTAGTGACAGTATGAAGGAGACAGTTATGAAATTTTAAGATGTATTATAATATTAAGCAAATGACTAAATGTGTGGTTGTTGGGGTAAACCTGGGTTTTCACTGTGGAATAAGAAGAGACATACAGGGCTTCCCTGGTGGCGCAGTGTTTGAGAGTCCGCCTGCCGATGCAGGGGACACAGGTTCGTGCGCCAGTCCAGGAAGATCCCACGTGCCGTGGAGCGGCTGGGCCCGCGAGCCACGGCCGCTGAGCCTGCGTGTCCGGAGCCTGTGTTCCGCAACGGGAGAGGCCACAACAGTGAGAGGCACACGTACCACAAAAAAAAAAAAAAAAAAAAAGAAGAGACATACAAGTGTGGAGAAGGGTAAAAAATAAACCGTGTGGAGGTAGCAGTGTGAGATCGTGATTTTAATAATGTGTACATGCATGTTTATGTACTCCTGTACACGTGTATGAAGGCATATGTGGATGTGTCTCTGCATGCATATAGTTTCTGATCTGTCTGCTGAGAGGGCCAAGAGGCAAAGATACCCAGTAGTAATAAGCACATACAGTGCTCAGACCATCATCTCTTAACTCCATGGCTGCTAAGAGGAACCAGGGCTTTTGGAGAAAGGGCTGACTCCAAGGCTGAGACAGGTAGATGGAAGATGAGCCGAAACGTTCTGTTATGTCCGAAAGTAAACAAATACTTATGCACATGATGGAGGCATTTCCCAGGAGCCAACTTGGAGGGGCTTCCACTGGCCAACTCTGTGATAGTTCGAGCACCAAAATAATTAAATACAGTAGTGAGTTTTAAACCACTGGAAACCCATAGTAATCCATAAGTCCATGCCAATAACAGATAAATAAATGAATGGGGAAGGCTGACTGGTAAATGCAGGGTGAGTTGGTGGAGTTAGAAAGTCCCCATTTTGCAGTAACTATTTAGTGGAGAAATTGGACAACATCTTGACTAGGCGATGAGAATTATCATCGCCAGTGAGAGGCAGATGGAGGTCGTGAACCTCCAGCTGTGGTGCTCTGAGGAGGGAGTAACATCACCTACACAGAAATCCAACTGAGCATGCAGATCTGAATCGAATCTCAGGGTGCCTTCAGACAGACCCCAGACACAAAGGGTGAGAAGGGACTGTATTCTTCCAAAATACTGATGTCGAAAGACAAAGGTGTGAGAATGTTCCACATTAAAACGGCTAAAGAAACATGACAGCTCTATGTAATAATCTGCCCCTGGACGTGATCCTGCAGCAGACAGGGGAAAAGTACTACAAAGAGCATTATTGGGGTCAGCAGACAGAATTAGAATATGAGTGGTAGATAAGATAGAAGTATTACATCAGTGTTAAATGCAGTGGCATTGCTGATTATGCTGTGGCTTGTAAGAGAAGACCCCTATTCTTAGGAAATACACACTTAAGTATGTAGGGGTAAAGGACCATGATGAAATGGTTCAGGAGGAAATTATATATGTATCTTATGCTTATAGATAGAGATATCTATCCACCTAAAACAATCCTGTGTCCGAATGTATACATGTATGTACCTATGTGTGTGTATATGAGGGTGTGTGTGGAAGAATAGAGAGGACAGAGGTACCCATGATGAAGCATATGGAGTGAACTGTCCCAACAGGTGAATCTGGAGAATGGTTGTGTGGGTGTTCTTTGTTCTGTTTTTCTTTGTTGTTTGTTCTATTTCTGTAAGTTTTGAAATTATTTCCAGAGTAAAAGTTTTTTTAAATGACCTACTATGAAATTTAGAACAAATTAAAAGGTTATTCAATAGGTGCTTAAAAGACATTTGAGATGAAGTTTAACATTGAATCCTGGAAACAAAAACAACAACTCTTAAAACAGGAACTGATAGATAATTCCGTAGTAGGCTTCAGGAAAAAATATAAGCCTAAACTACACATCTAATGATGAAATGTCAGAACTCAGGTTCATATCGTATGGGTATCTTTCTGTGGTCTGTAAACCCCTGAAATTGTATATAAACACAGTTTTGCATACATTTGGAACAGAGGGACATAGTTTTCATTATATTCTAAAGTTGACCATTACTCCAATGTAGTAAAAAGCCATTGTACTCTGGAACATTCCTATTAACAATTAGGAAGAAAATAAGGATTCTGGGAATGCTGTTATTTCAAATTGTTCCAGACGCCTCGACTCTAGTTTTAGAAATTATATATCAGTTTTCTTTAATCTGGCAATAACCAGTTAGCAAATATAATGGAGAGGAAAATTACATTCTCAGTAGCAGCAGAATGGGTAAATAATCTGAACCAGCAACATATGAGAATTATGTAAAGAAAACCAAATTTCACTGAGAGCGAAAGAAAATTTGAATAATAAATAGGTAGTCTGTGTTCCTTAAAGAAAAGGCTTAATATTGTGAGAACAGTTTAAGGATATTCATTCTTCCTAATTTAATTCATAGTTTAAACAATCCATGTCAGAATCACAATGTTTTGTTTTTGAAAGTTGGAAGATGTATTCTGCATATTACCCAGAAGGATAAATAAGTGAAAATAGCTAAAATTTTTTAATGGAAGAGTAAAGAAAAAATTCTCAAGGTGACGATTAATGAAAGATTATGAAACTACAATTAAATCGGTGTGTAGAGAGAACAATAGAATAAAGTAAACTCAGACTATACTGTATTTAAAAATTTAATGTATGATAAGTGAAGCATAACAAATTAGTAGAGTCTTCCAGTGGTCCTGCAATAACAAAGTTAGCTTTGGGGGGAGGCTGGGGGTAGAAACCCTGCCCCATTCCACATATGCAAATGGATTAGTGAGTTGAATTATTTTTTAAGGCAAGCTATTGAAAAACTAGAAGAACATATATTGATCAAGAGTGGCAGAGAGGACTTCCCTGGTGGTGCAGTGGTTGAGAGTCTGCCTGCCGATGCAGGGGACGTGGGTTCGTGCCCCGGTCCGGGAGGATCTCACGTGCTGCGGAGCAGCTGAGTCTGCGTGCCATAACTACTCCGCAGTAAGCCCATGCACCACAATGAAGAGTGGCCCCCGCTCTCTGCAACTGGAGAAAAGCCCGTGCACCGCAGGGAAGACCCAACACAGACAAAAATTAAATAAATTAAAAAAAAGAAAAGGATGAGATAGACTGGAAAATGCTTTAAAAAAAAAAAAGAGTGGCAGAGATTTTCTAAGCATAAAAAGCAACAGAAAGATCGCAAGAGATTTGTCTACTTAAAGATTTCAAACTTCTGTAGGTTAAAGAAAAACGGTACCGTGAACAAAATTAAAAGACAAAGGACTAACGGGGAAACAAATAAGAAATAAATTATTTATATCTTTCCCACATGCGCAGCTCATTAAAAAAATAATAAAAATACTAGAACCCCAGAGGAATAAATAAGTAAGAAATATGAACAGTAAATCCATAAGAGAAACACAGATGGCTAGTAAACAGAGGAGAGTGTATCAAGGCTCACGTGCAAATTAAAACAATATTGTTTTCCAGCTATAAATTAGGGGAATTTTGTTGTTGTTTTAAACTCAGACTCAGTACTGGCACGGGTGAAGTGAGAAAGGCACTCATCTGCTGCTGGAGAGAGTGTATATTGATACAAGTGCTCCGGCAAAGTGAATCAAGAGCCTTCGATCCAATGACATAACTTCCAGGAATTGCTCCTAACGATATTATCAAAAATTATGCTGAGACATTCATCATGGCATTGTTATCATAGCAGAAAATTAGTATCAGCAGAATGGTCCAATGATGGGAGAATCCTTTAAATAAATTGTTGTAGTCATTCAATGGTGGAGATATGTTAGATGTTTGCAAAGAAAGTTTAATGATACTCAAGACCGAATACGATGTGTATTCACAGTTACTGCCTCTGGACCTCTAAAGGAGTGATAATGTTTTCTGCTTCTTTATATTTTGCTTTACTTTCTCAATTTTCTAAAATGAAAATTCCTCATTTTTATAATCAGGAAAAAAGTAGCAAACAGACACACACCCTTAAATTGTTTTCTCTACATCAGACAGAAAAATGGGCTTCTGCTCCAGCAGCTATTTAATTGTTACAGCAGTCTTAGCCATTGTGTATACATATCAACACAGCACATAGTATTTTTTTTTCATTTTTCTAAAATACTTTAGTTCACTCAAATCATGACAGCCCTGTAGACACAGCCATCAGCTCGACTTGCATTTTTTTCCTTCTTTCTTTCTTTAATATCTTTATGGGAGTATAATCGCTTTCCACTGTTGTATTAGTTTCTGCTGTACAACAAAGTGAATCAGCTATACGTATACATATATCCCCATATCCCCTCTCTCGAGTCTCCCTCCCACCCTCCCTATCCCACCCCTCTAGGTGGTCACAAAGCACTGAGCTGATCTCCCTGTGCCATGCAGCAGCTTCCCACTAGCCATCCATTTTACATTTGGTAGTGTATGTATGTCCATGCCACTCTCTCACTTTGTCCCAGCTTCCCTTTCCCCCCACTGTGTCCTCAAGTCCGTTCTCTACGTCTGCGTCTTTTATTCCTGCCCTGCCCCTAGGTTCATCAGTACTACTGGTTTTTTTGGATTCCACATATGAGCACATAGTATTTTGGATGAGACAATAGGTTCTTGCATTGACTAAGCTTTGCCAGAGTTACCTGCAAGGTCCATCACTGAAAGCCACACGGGATGTGACTGTTTGCTGGGTGGCCTATAATGGTGTGGGGTTTTGTCAGAGTGGTTTTTTCCCCTTTCGTTTTTTTAAAGGCTGGGTAAGATCAATTTCCTACACTCCTGGCACTCTAGGTCTCACAGGAAGAAGTTTGGAGCAGATAATAGTTGAGTGAGATCAGATTCCACACAGTATGAATTACTTTTTCTAGGTTTTTTCCCCCCTGGGCCTTACATCTTTTTTTTTTTTTTTTTTTTTTTTTTTTGCGATACGTGGGCCTCTCACTGCTGTGGCCTCTCCCGTTGCACAGGCTCCGGACGCGCAGGCTCAGCGGCCATGGCTCACGGGCCCAGCCGCTCCGTGGCATGTGGGATCCTCCCGGACCGGGGCACGAACCCGCGTCCTCTGCATCGGCAGGCGGACTGTCAACCACTGCGCCACCAGGGAAGCCCTGGACCTTACATCTTACACTTCTCAGCAGTACTTCCTCCACCTGGGGTTTTCTAGTTCTTTTACTCCTCTCGCTCCTCCCTTCCCCTACCCTAAAATTTTTTGAAAAGCTTAGCTGCAAAATAAATACAAGAGAGCTTATGTAAAGAATATGCGTAGGATCCCATGATCAAGTTCAGCTTTATTGTGCTATGTTTTTAAAGTGAGAATTTGCTCTCAATTCATGGCCAAATAGGCATTAAGTGCTTTTCAAAATGAAATTGCTGCACTCTGTTACTTATTTTTAAGAGACTTTGTTGTGTTATTTCCTACAACCTTCTAGACATGCATGTTGACATATGGACATTGTATTAACTAATACAGTTAACTAAGATTTTATCAATTGTGCAAGACTTGGAGAATGTCTGTTTATCGAATCAACCACGTAAATTTACATTCTGAAGCTACACGGATGCTTTTCAGCTGTGAAAAGCGATAATGACCACACTCTATGCTTTGTCTCCCTGCAGGAGTTCATCTTTATTATGTCGGAGGCGAGGTATATGCTGAATGCCTCAGTGACAGTAGTATCTTTGTGCAGAGTCGGAACTGCAACTACCATCATGGATTTCATCCCACTACTGTTTGCAAGATCCCTAGTGGGTGTAGTTTGAAAATTTTTAACAACCAAGAATTTGCTCAGTTACTGGCACAGTCTGTGAACCATGGCTTCGAGACAGTCTATGAGCTCACAAAAATGTGTACTATTCGCATGAGCTTTGTGAAGGTAAGTGAGCTCTGATTCCTCTAGTCAGGGTTTAATGCACTTCCGTGTTATATGTAAATCTATATCCTCTTGATATGTGTCCATAGACACCAACTTATTATCTAGACATTTTTAACCTTTAACAAGGATGTCAACTATGCGGAAAGTATCATTGGAATATAGGAGTGTTTGTGTTAAATGTTAGTAGTAGCAGGCTTTAATAACTTTTCCTTATTCAAGTAGCACTATTTTAGCTATTGTAATACTATTAGAATATGTTATTATGTATATATATATATATAAAGTATATGCTTTAAATGCATGGTTGTCTTATGAGATCAGTTCTTTTAATTTTTTTGTTTATTTATTTTTTGGCTGTGCCACGTGGCTTCAGGGATCTTAGTTCCCTGACTAGGGGTTGAACCTTCACCCTTGGCAGTGAAAGCGCAGAGTCCTAACCCCTGGGCCGCCAGGGAATTCCCAGAGATCAGTTCTATAAACGCACCCCTCTTTTTTTTTAATGCTATGCTTGTTAGTACTTTTAGGACGGTGACACTTGTTACTTTTGTTTCAGCAATAAGCAAGTGGTCTTTTTTGTGTGTGAGAGTAAAAGTTCATCACACTGAGATTTATTTTTGATTGGTCAGTTTTTTAGTGGTTCCAGTAAAGCTTGTGATTTTCTGTTTTTTTTTTTTTTCCCAAAAAACAATAATTTATTCTCAGGTACATATGGGTGGGCAAGGGATGCACTGATCTAGTATGAGTGCCACTGGGGGTGGCTCTGTCCCATATGACACTCATCCTTTTTTTTTTTAAATACATCTTTATTAGAGTATAACTGCTTTACAATGTTGTGTTAGTTTCTGCTATACAACACAGTGAATCAGCTGTACGTATACATATAGCCCCATATCCCCTCCCTCTTGCGTCTCCCTCCCACCCTCCTTATCCCACCCCTCTAGGTGGTCAGAGCACCGAGCTGATCTCCCTGTGCTATGCAGCTGTTTCCCACTAGCTATCCATTTACGTTTGGTAGTGTGTATATGGCAAAGCTACTCTCTCACTACATCCCAGCCCCCCCTTCCCCCGATTTTCTTATATTCAAGAGTTAATAAGGCCCTTGCCTCAGCGCTAGGGTTGTGCTGTGAGGTTCGAGGAGGGTGAAGGTTACAGACATCGCTCACAAGAATTGATCTCTTTTTTGCCTCCTCTTCTGCCTCTGAGAAATAAAAAGTTTTAAGATGCCATCGAAATGGAAAAAAGAAACTCATATGTCTGATTAAATTTATGAGTCAGAAACTTATTCTAGTGGCTGACTGACTTGGCTCTGAATCCTCAAAGACAGATTTTCCTCCTCTGTTACTCTGAGAAACAAAACTAATTATATATTTGGGCGAGGCAGTCACCTTTCATATCCTCTCTTCAGAAGCTCACAGAACTTGTTGTTAAACCTGTTCTGTGCTGTATTTATTACAGAGGGTAACTTTGGAACCTTACTTGGTTAATCATCCTTTACGTCAAAGGTATCTTTCCCTGAATATCATTTTTTCCCCTACTTCTTTGAGTCACATTAGCAGGTTTTCAGTGTGTTTTCTTGAAACACAATTCAACAGTTTCTTATAGCTGAGTCCAGAACTTTTTAGTATTGAAGGAGGTTTTTTTTTACCTTTTCAAGAGGTTTACCTCTATGCTATGTACCTATGAGACTACAAAGAGCTTTCTCATCCATTAGTAATGTGCACGGTTTAATTGTTGACTTAGCATTTTGACTGAAATGAATTTTAAAATGAGGACAGTGAGTTGCCAGCATTGTTTGTGTTTGTTGTTTTTATTGATATGGAGGAAAGAAGACCTCTTGAGAGTCAGGAGATCCAGGTTCTAGTTCTGTGTGTGTGTGATTAAGGACCCGCGATTCCTTCCTGATCCCCACGTTCATTATTTTTAAAATGGGTGGCTGCGGGCTTCCCTGGTGGCGCAGTGGTTGGGAGTCTGCCTGCCGATGCAGGGGACACGGGTTAGTGCCCCGATCTGGGAAGATCCCACATGCCGTGGAGCGGCTAGGCCCGTGAGCCATGGCCGCTGGGCCTGCGCATCCGGAGCCTGTGCTCCGCAACGGGAGAGGCCACAACAGTGAGAGGCCCGCGTACCGCAAAAAAAAAAAAAAAAAAAGTGTGGCTGCAGTTGGGGAACTGTGGTGATCATTACTGAGGTCCCTTGATAAGTCTATTGTTATTGAAGGACCACTCTAGGAGAATTTATGACTCCAATGCTCTAATTGGCTTTCTCCTCAAACTTATTTCTTATGGATTACCCAATCAATTTTAATGATTTTACTTTTACACATTTTTAAGTATTGACTTTTACACAAGTAAAAACCACCGTTACGCTGATAAAAAGTGTTTATAATGCAGAGATATGCATTAAAAATGTATTAGATTTCATTTATTCAGCAAACATTTTTAGCACCATTCCAGAGAATTAATACAGAGATGAAAAAGCACCTAAAGTGTCTAGCTTCAAGATGCTGATGGCCCAGTCTGTGTTTAATTATAATATAAAGTGGTAAGTATTGGAATGAAGGGTTATACAGGCTATAATGGACATAGCTAGGAAGCTGGATTTGGAGAGTTAAAGATAAACATCTTATTTTAATCCCCCTGCTGACATGACAAAGGGCAGCTACTTTATTATACATTAGCAACAAAAAATTTACACATGGTACAACATTGTTCTTTATTATCATAAGGACTGCATACTTTGCCCTCTCACACTTAGCATCCTAGAGAAAGGATATAGAACGTTTTACTAATATTAATAGCCAATTTTGTACTATTTTTTAAAGATGATCATTTTTGGACTTTAATATAAAACACATACTTTATAAATTAGTTGCATAGTAAACTCCGCATAGCTGAAAACTCCAAGTCATTTCAGCTGAACAAGTGTTCCTGGAGCTTCTGCTTTGTGCCAGTCACTGTGCTAGATGTTTGAGATCAAAGATAAATAAGATCTGGTCTCTGCCTTCAAAGAACTTACTATCTAATGTAGGAAACATGCACATAAATCTTCTGATTAAACTTAGCAGTTTGTTGATATATGTACAAATGCATGGATGTTTATACATATGCAGTTCATGTATCACAACTTTCTCTTGAAAGTTCTGATATTCAGATACGTTTCTTGAAATTCCTGGGGTAGGTAGATAGCAGAGATAAATAGAACCTGGCCTTGTCTGACATCCCTCAGGAAACAAGGGTTTATCAGGCCCTTGTATGCCATCATCCACCATACCAGTGAGGTTTTGATCTTTGCAATGGCAAAACTATTTTTCTCTTTTGTACAGGGACTTGCTTCTGTCAGCTTTCATGTCTTAATTCAGTAATCCTGAAGCTGCCTGGCAAGCTACCCTCTCGTACAGATGATTCAGGGCAATGGCTAGGTGTTACTAATAGATTTTTGGATACTTACATGCTCCTGCCAGTTTTGCTTAGAGATTGAAAGGTCAAGCTCTGTGTTTATAGAGACTTCAGTGGCTAAATAGGAAGAAACAGAATGTCAGTTTGTCTTACATGCCTTTTTCCTTATTTCCTTGATGATGAAATGAGAATTTAACAACATCTGTCACAATATTATCGGTGAGATAATGGGCAATAAAAATGAAAGTTAGAAAGTATCTTTATTACAACAGGCTTATAATGTAGTTTGAAACTTTCATTCCCCAAGACCAGTACTTCTTAATCTGGAACCCATGGATGGCCTCTGGGGAGCTGTGAAATTGCCTGCCAAATCGTGTGTGCACATTTGTGCACGTTTGTCTTGTGGAGAGAACCGGATCTTTAATCGGAGTGTCTGATTATGGGAGCTCTTTTTACTTCATAAGTTGAACCACTGAGTCAAACAAGTTAAATGACCTCCCATGTTGTTTCTAGGGTTGGGGAGCAGAATACCACCGCCAGGATGTTACTAGCACCCCCTGCTGGATTGAGATCCATCTGCATGGCCCCCTCCAGTGGCTGGATAAAGTTCTTACCCAGATGGGTTCACCTCATAATCCTATTTCATCTGTGTCTTAAAACGGCCTCGGGCTTCTGCCTCTTGAAAACTATTGAGCCTTGCATGTACTTGAAGGATGGATGAGTCAGACACCATCTGAACTGACAAAGGAGCCTTGATAATACTTGACCTCTGTGACCAACTGTTGGATTCAGAAATTTAAAAACCTGGGTAACATACTGTTGATATAAGAACCTGTTTAGTTTACATTGTAACATTCTGTTGTAAAATCAACTAAAATGCATACTTTTAGCAGGACTTCGTGTATAGTTAAAGGAGAGATGGCCAAGCCAGGGACAAATCATCTATTGGAAAAACGGTCCTAAGAGATTCTGTTGTGTTTGGCACTTTAAGGTCATCGTTTGGCAGAAGCTGAGCATTAATAGTCTTTCTGACGTGTGTTTTTATCAGGTTTAGAGCCCATGTGGAGTCTTCTCACATGGGTTTTCATAATATTTTAAAACTATTTGTTTAGTAATGGTTTTTGTTTGTTCGTTTTTTTAAGTAAAGGTTAATCTTGGTGATATACATAGTAATCTTTCTAAAATTGTATGCTGACCATAATGCTGTCAGAATAATGTTAGGCATATGCTCTTTGCTAAATATATATGTACAGAATATTTGGAAGTTAAGAATTGATTAGACTAGTGGATTTAGGAGTATTGGAGGGGGCGGGGGGAGAGGGAAATGACAAATGTAGAATATACTGTAAAAATTCAGTTTGTTGCTTTAAAGAAACAAACTGATGTCTGAATTTTGCTGTGTTTCAATTTTTTAGAGATTTTATCCTACCTTTTTTTTTTTCATCTTCTGTCCCATCCTCTCCAAAAAACAGTTATGCAGCTGGTTAATTCATATAACTGTGAGAGCAAATGAATAATTCCTACTATTCTGAAATTGACTGCCTGTATGTTTCAGTACCAATTGTATGGAGTGCTTGAATTTAATAAGGAGTTTTTATGGAGTTTACAATACAGAAATAGGCTTTAATTTTCAAGTGAATTGTTTGCCAAACCTAGTAACTCTGTTAAATATTTGGAGGATTTAAGGAACATCTCAGTTTAAATCCATTTCAAACTTTTTAAGTTTTTTTGTACTGTGTTTGGTTTTATTTTTCTTCTGCTAATCTTTTATATTCACTTACGCTCTCGTACATTGAGTACTTTTATTCCAAAACTAGTGGGTTTTCTCTACTGGAAATTTTAAATAAACCTGTCATTATTGCTTACTTTGATTAAAACTTTGTTGTTTCCTTTCTTCACACACAAGATTTTAAAATTAATAAAGTTCACCACTCTCTTGAGAGATTTTTCTCAAATATTCTTTGCCAAACATAACAAACTAGATGACTGAAAACCTAAATTGCAGAGACAGGGAGACTGAATCATGAAAAGAGCAGAGTCACTTTAAATCAGAAAAGAAAAGACATATGGAACTTTAGAAATTAAGAAAAAGCTAACTTGCACAACCTGGAATTCCAGATCTAAACATACCTTCTCGTGTGAGCAGTGTCTGTAGCGGCCATTATTGGTGGATGCCTCTCAGTCCACCAAAAGTCCCAGTTTCTAAACTTCAGATGAAGATGCAAGGATGAATGTGAAAGGACGTAACATTGGGGGAAGAAGGAGAACTAAAACTGCAGCGAGACAGGATGATCGCTTCTGCCATCTACTTGTGACTGGGATGAGCCCATCCTCTCTCTCTCTCTCAGCCCCACCTCACCCCCAAAATGGAGTTTGCCCACGAAGGACACAGATTTGGGGAGACTCAGATTCTTCCCTGGCCAAATAGATGCCACTGTTTCTCCTGTACATTTTTGTACCTCTTTCCCAGAGGTATTTATCAGCCCCTTCTATTCCCCAAACTAGGACCAAGCAGAAATTTCTGCTGCATCTTGCTGTCTCCAAAAGCATCATGGTGTAAGTGTAGAAAGCCCTGAATGGAAGACCTCTGTTATAACACACATTCATGCTTTGCTAGGGCATTTCACTTCTGTGAACCTCTGTGTCCTTATCTGTCAAATGGAGATAATGTCGTCGTGTCCTCATCACAGGACAGGTTGAGGGGAGGATCTATGGGAAGAAAAATGTGTTTGAATATACCTGGCAAACATAACTGCCATGCAAGTATGGGCTCACTCTTTTCTTAGACCCCCCCCCGTACTCTGTTTTCTCACTTACCTGCTATCATTCCTGGCACAGGTGATCTGGATACACAGTGGTGATTGGTGAGCTGTAATAAAAGGAGATTAATAAAACTATCAGCCTTCAGCTATGAAGTATAACTGGAAATTGTCTAAGAATAAAGAACTCAGGTCAGGATTTCTCACCTTGTTCCTAGTGGACAGCTATTTTTTGCTTTCCCCGAGTTCCTGGGGCTGCCTGCTAGGACAGTTATGCAAGGGGTTAAGTGGTGTAGCTATGCTGGCAGCCAGCTTGGAGATCTACCAGGTGAAACCCCCAGATTGTCCAGGAGATTGAAATGTACTGGGTCCACGACCCTAGGAGTTGGCAGTGTGGCCCTCATACAACTGCAATTATTTGTATTTTTGGTGAAATCCTAGGACTGTTGTCATCAGCCATAGGAGGCTTTTAAGTCTCCAGGAAGTTTTTAACTAAAGGAATGAAAAAGTCAAAGCAACCATTTGTTTGGATTACTAGAAAAAATTTAAGCTAGTTCAAACAAACAAGGCAATGTGAACTGTTTTATAGTAGACATGTTTTCTGCCCTAAGAAAGCACTAGGTGGGATGATTAGAAGTGGAGGGCCCTGAAGCCCTGCTTCACTTCACTACTTCATAGAATTAGACCTCCAGCAAGTTTCTGAACTTTTCTGCACCTATTTCCTCATCTGTCAAAACAGGCAATGGGACTTCCCTGGTGGCTCAGTGGTTAAGAATCCGCCTGCTAACGCAGGGAACATGGGTTCGAGCCCTGGGCCAGGAAGATCCCACACGCTGTGGAGCAACTAAGCCCGTGCACCACAGCTACTGAGCCTGCGCTCTAGAGCCCGCTAGCCACAACTACTGAGCCCACGTGCCACAACTACTGAAGCCCGTGCGCCTAGAGCCCATGCTCTGCAACAAGAGAAGCCACTGCAATGAGAAGCCCATGCACCGCAACAAAGAGTAGCCCCCGCTCGCTGCAACTAGAGAAAGCCCGCGCACAGCAACGAAGACCCAACACAGCCAAAAATAAATGAATGAATAAAAATTTTTAAAAAATATAAAATAAGATAAGGCAAAATGAAAAGCATAGAGGAGAACAGAGGAAAGAAAAATGTTCGGACTCGGCTGAGTGGAGATCAATGAAGGTTTTAGAGAGAAAGTGGTGTTTAAGGTTGAACCTTGAAAGATGGAAGCATTTTGAAACTTTGAGGCAAGAGAACAGTCTGAGTAGAAGTGTGTGTGACAGTCACCCAGCATCTGCCCACCAATTTCTAAAGACCCGTCTCCAACCCACAGGGTTGCTGTGGGATTTACCATACAGTATAATGTGATGTCCCTTCTGGCTACTGTCACGTGGTCCAGGCAGGGGCCTGTTCTGGGACTGGAAATAGGGAAGCGGGTTTTTCTGTGCCTTGCTGAAGCTATGATAAACCTTGGGAGTTGTTTCCTGCCATCTCTTCTGCTACCTGTGCCGGAGACAAAAAGTGAGAGAGATAGGGTTCTCAGGGAATCCTGGTTCCTGGGTCTAGGATTTCCCAAGTGCTGCCATGTTCCTGTTCTTGGCTATCCTGGGACACACCAGAATCTTTAGGGAGAATCCCCTCTTCTGCTTCATGTAGTTTGATTTGTGTTTTTGTTACCTGCAAGCAAATGTGACTTAAGCAATACAAGTAAGAACACATTTGACTTTTTAGAGATCATTTTTATAGGTAATTTTAACCAAAGCAGTTCTTGTTCATGCAAGATTTTAAAAGTCCAAGAAAAACAAAAAGAAGAAACAAAGTCACCCGTACTAACCCTTGATAAGTAAGGTTATCCTTGAACTAGGTGATTATGATAACCTGGCAGAGATATACTCAGCAGGCTATAGGAAATTCAGGTCTAAAGGTTGGTCTTATTAGAGAGATGATGATTGGCTCCATTTGTTAAGCAGTTACTGGCACCAGTCCTGTGCCAGCCACCGTGCAGGATGATAAAAGTAAACAAATCCTCGGCCCTGCCTCAAGGAACCTGCACTCTATTGATAGAGGCAGACAAGTGAATAGGCAATGACACAGTGCTGTGACAGCGAGGGGCCCAGAAGGGGATATAAACGGGACCAGAAGTGTAAGGGAAGACATAACAGGAGATGGTGCCTGCAGGCTCAGTCTTAGTGTGCTGGCTAGGAATGATATGGGCATGGGATGGCCGGGGAAGGATGTGAGCCAGGCAGGAGGGGCAGAGTGTGGGAGAGCCTGGCACCTTTGGGGGCAAAACTGCAGTGTAGCTGGAGTGTAGGGCAATTTGCAATGGTAAAGGAAGGAATGGAGGGGAAAGAAGGGGCCAGGTCATTAAAGATCTTGTATATGTAATACTAAAAAGGGACTAGGGACTAGGGAAGTCTAGGGACTTCCCCCCTAGAATTTTAGCTCCTAGACATCTCAACCTAGAAGTGGTTATGACAGTCCAGAGTCCAGGAGAGAATCTACGGTGAGGCATATACACAAGGAGCAGAGAGGAGCTAACGACATAGAAAAGAATCGTAGAAACCAAGGGGAGCGTGTCAATAAGGAGGATTTAAAGAACGACATGAAGAGAACAGATGCAGAAAGGTGAGAACTTAGAAAAGGTTTACGCTTGGTACTTAGGAAGTCTCTGGCGACCTTAGAAGTTTTGGGGGGTGGTGCATAAAGCCAACAGATAAGGGTTAGAGAGTCTGGACTAAAAAAGTGGAGGCAAAGAGCATTGAATCTAGAAACGTTTAGTGGTGCGGAGAAGACAAGGAAGTGAATATGGTGGCTGGAGAGAGGACGATATGAGGAAGGCTGTGTTAGAACAGAGCTATCGCACGCCTGTGAGATGATGTGTGCCTCTTCGGTGAGGTCATCCACCACAAGAGGATAAGGCTGGGCTGAGGAAGAGTGGAAAGGCCACGGCAGGTGCTGAAGAGAGGACTCAACCAGCAATAAGCTCGAGCCCGGGGAGAGCATCATTGGCAAAGCTGAGGTGGGGGACATGGCCTGGAAGTCGATCCCATCCTCATGGTTGGGCTCTGGAATCGGGGGCAGGATTAGAGAAAAAGACTGTGGTAAGATTCCTAGAGTCGATTATTGACAAGGCAGCCCTGGGGAAACTCAAGGGGACTAATGACCATCAATGGAACGGTGGCCTAGGTGGTCCAGGCTAAGAAGCAAATGAGGAACGAGAAACCAAGCAGGAGTCGCTGGGAAACTGGGATGAGAACAGAGAGCATGTTTGGTGTGAATGACCACAGCCTGCTCTCCTTCCGTCACTCAGAGAAATTTGAACATGCTGCATCTCAGACAATAAATCCTGAACCAAGGCCCTTCATAAAGCGTGCTTTGTGGTGTAGAGTTGTGAAAGTGGTTGGAAGAAAGAAAATCAAGGAACCAAGAAGTAGGCTGAGAGGAGTTAAGTGTGTCATAGGGAAGAACAACTCTGACTCCATATTGGATCTGTTTCTTTGACTTTGTATTCTGTTGCTGTTGCTAGGAGTTAAGAATGTTGCCTAGAGCCTGAAATATACAGGATAGCTCATCCTCAAGGCTCTGACCTTTAAACGGATAACACTTTTCTATTCACATAGAGAGAAAAAGTTGCAGAGCAGAGAATAATATTTGTCTTGCTGCAGGTTTATAGGAACATCATGACCTGACCTACATGGACAGCTGCAAGAACAAAGGATTCCGGCACCAAGAAGTTTGTAACAACCAGCCACAGCCCCTCCCCTTTGAGTATAAAAGAAGCCTGAGTTCTAACTTGGGGAAGATGGTTCTTTGGGACACTAGTCCACCATCTTCTTGGTCTGCTGGCTTTCCGACTAAAGTCACTATTCCTTGCTACACCTCGTCTCTGGATTTACTGGCCTGTCGTGGGGTGAGCAATTAAGAGCTTGGACTAGGTAACAAGTGTTTTTGCCCATCATTGTGTCACCAGATAGTGCTTAACCCGTGATAGGTACTCTGTAAAAAAATGAATGAATGAATGATATGGTCTAACAGCATGGATACTGAGGTCATTTAGGGTGATGGAGGAGACAGTGTAGGGGCTTACAGTGGAATTAGGGCAAGGGACCAGCAGAACTACTGTAGTGAGAAAAAAGACTCCAGAAGAACATCAGTCTTCAAGGGAAGACAAATGGGAAAGAAAGCCAGAGAGACTTAGGAGCGTCTATCGTTTCATCTCAGGATCCGAGAGGGAGCAAAGTGAAAGGTGAAAAGCTTCCTTCTCCCCAGTGCTTGGCATACTTCACACACACTAATTTACGTCATCTGTGTCTTTTAAAGATTCCCTGTGCCTGAGGTTTTGGAAAGGATTTCTGAAGAATTTCTTGCTCAGTTCATAGGGTTCGTGATACAGTTAAATAAAATAGGAACGCAAGAAAGAGGAAACAGGTGTGGGGAGGAGTGACGTTGATGAAGCTCATGGGATAGAATTCTGGGCTCCTGGGAGTCTTATTTCTTATATTTCAGGTTATAGACTAGCTGCTTCCCCAGATGATACGATGTCAACGATAATGTACATAATAAGAGCAGGGTCAGCAAGCGGAATGAATGGAAGACAGTGGGACGGACACAATAGCAGGACAGGAAGATGGTGATCCAAGCTGCTCTGGAACGTGAGGGCAGTCTCCTCCACTTCCCAAAGCACACCAGATTTCCAGCAGGCGAAAGAAGAGTAAAGTAGAAGAGCTGCTTGCCCACTGCCAGCTCTAGGGACCATGGGTGTGGAAACTTCAGGTGATTTCTGGGCTGATACAATACCAGCTGAATCATTTAGAGCAGTAGGTTTTTCTTAAAAGAATATGTTTTGTATATTGCCTGCATTGGGTCTGCAGTGTTTTCTTACACTAGCAGAACTTATTAAAAAGAAATAATTTGCCCAAGCCTTGCAAGTTATTGTACTAGATTTAGATTTCATTACTAGGTTTCCCCCAACATAGTAGATGAGCTGTTAGCCTCCATGTTAGTTGATTTATTTGTTCCATATACATTTCTTATTTTTTTCTGGGAGAAGTGGGATTGGAAAAATTGTAGGTGGTTTACTGAAAAGTCTATTTTTATTGAATCTGTTGACTTTTATCATTCTTAAATGGTTTTCAAGGCAGTGGTCCCCAAAGAGGGTGCTGTAGGGAATCCTGAGGGCTACGGTTTCCAAGCAGTGGAACTGAAAACCTCTTCGGCAGATCTGGAAGCTCGGTCCCGGCAACTGAGAGGCCATAATCCACTCCAGTTGAAACGTAACCTGATATTAAACAGGCAGGGCTGTATTATATTTAAAAGGTCGGGACTGACTTCTCTAAGGAAGACTTTGTGAAAAGCTGACAATGTGTAAATTCCCCCCTTGATCAGAAAACCAAATAAATCCAAGTAACACAGCTCTGCTTTCTTTATCCCTTAACAAAGAGTAAGTTTTAAAAAGGAGAAAAAGAGAGAAGAAAAAAATTGAAATTGAGCTGCTGTTACCCTTTAGGACTAGATACCCTTTGAGAACCTGAGGAAGAAAATATTCTTCTTTCCCTTGGTCTTGGGTCCGAGTCGCCTCCACCTTATTTCCATCCCCTGTGGATGTGATTGTTGAGTCAGGGCACCTGAGTTATAGGGACCTGTTTTTAATGCCGGCTCCATCACTTTCGAGCTTTGTCATTTCAGGCAAGTGAATGAATGTCTGCGCTTCAGTCTCACTGTCTGTAAAATGGGAACATAATAGCCATGTTCTCGTAGGTTGTGTGATTCACACTGAACGCTTGGTGCAGAGCCAGGCACGCTGTGAACGCTTAGTAGTGGCTTGGTGGCATTGGTGATGCTGACCCAGTGGGCTTCATAAATGCAGGCCTCTCAATAAAGGGGGAGGGTAGGCTCTTTGGTACCTCTGGGAGTTGGTAGATGACCTGAAACCCGTAAGAATCTTTCAAATCCCCATAACAATAATAAACATTCTAGTAAAGAAAAATGCAGTGAGTTCTGGCGGAGGAAAAGAAAAAAAAAAAAAAAGAAATGCCCAGTGTGTAGCATAACTAATGTTAATAAAACATAAATCTTGTCCATTTTCCCCTGATGCTTCCAACAAGAATCCCATCTGTGGAGTCTTTGTTTTGTTTTGTTTTTCTGCATTTTTCTTCTCTTTTTTAATTGAATGAAAGATTCTTTAAATTCTATAGTGCTTTACAATTTTCAAAAGTTTCACACACATGATTTCGTATAATCCCATAATGACCCCCTTTTCTCCTCCACCCCTATGTTGCCTCTCCCCCCTCCCCACTGGTAACCGCTAGTTTGTTCTCTGTATCTATGAATCTGCTTCTTTTTTGATGTATTCACTAGTTTGTTGTATTTTTTAGATTCCAAATGAGTGATATCCATCTGTGGATTCTTGACTGAAGAAGCTTGAGGTGACTATATTGAAAGTTTTATCCTATTTGCTAAATACTTGTGCTGTCGAGGTGCTTATAAATATTGATTTTCATTTACATCACTCCCTACGTCACCCTAATTTAGAGACTAACTCCTTGGTAGGACATCTCTTAGCCTGGTGACTTCTAATTCTAAAAACCTTTCTTTATTCCCGGTTCCATTTCTACTTGAATGTTTGCCACACCTGATCTCAGACCTGTAACTTTCACCACCAGTCTTAGGCTACTGCTAACTCCAAAGGATTCAAGCCACTCTTCCGTGCTTGCTTTCACCCAGATTCTACTTCATCTGCTGAAAGAACGCACCACTGGGAATTCTCATCCTAGGTACATTCTCATCCTTTGCCACAACTTGAGCCATCGTCCTTCTGTGTAGTGCCACATTCCAGATTCTTGTTTATCCCTTTGTAGGCAAGGATTTATTCTGGTAGTGTAATTTTGTCTCCGCTGGTCGGGACACGGAAGGCTCGTGTTCTACTTCTGGAAGGGTATGATTCCTAACTGGGTGAAGTGGCAGCCACTCTGCCCTGGGTGTCTGCCTAAGTACACAGCAGATTCTACCCTGACCAGTCATCAGATATTAATAGCTCACTTGTATCTAGTAAAATCCATTAACTCAGGGCCCTACGAATTTTCCTACCCCACCCCCTTGCTTGCCTAAATATATTTAGAAACTTCAATTAACATAGGTCCTTTTGAGAGGAAGGAGACAAGATTAACCAATTTAACCTTTATAGGATATGTAATTCTACTTAAGCATAAGGCATTAAAGGTAACACCATTAAGAAATGTCTCTGAAGCTAATCCCCGTAGGACACTAAAACGCTTTAAAATTTGAGCCCTTGAGAAGCCAGTCCCGATGGGGTGTGACATTGATCTATGCTTAAAATGGGTGGAGGATTTCTATATATATATTCCAGCCTCTGTTTTTTAGCTTCTGTTTTTGGGGAGACTGGGTGCAGGATGGAGTAAGGGAGAGAGAAAAGCTTTGAGTCAGAGAATGGCATCTTGATCCTGGCCCCAGAGCTCCCTTCGTGGTGACCTCTGTGAAGTTCTCCAGATCCTCTGAGGCCAGATTTTCTCTCTGTAAAGTGGGAAACAAACTCTTCAGGGATGTCGTAAAGATTAGGAATGATTATGTAAAGTGCTGCTTGCCGTGCCTGTCACCTGAGTTGATGCCCAATAAACAGTAGTTACCATTGTTATGTTTGGTTGAGTCGGCGGGGTGATTTATTTGTTAATTTATTTAAATTTGTTTGAAAATTCACTGTAACTGCCTTCAAATTCAAAAATATTAAAGTTGTATGGTATGAAAATTGTATATACATCTCAATAAAGGTAAAAAAAGGAAAAAAAAAAGGAAGATTTTTAAAATTTAGAAAAGGGGATCTATCAAATCCCCTTAGAAAACATTCAAGTGATTTTTCTTTAATAAATTTATTTATTTATTTATTTGGCTGCGTTGGGTCTTCGTTGCTGCGCGCGGGCTTTCTCTAGTTGCGGTGAGCGGGGGCTACTCTTCGTTGCCCTGAGCGGGCTTCTCATTGCAGTGGCCTCTCTTGTTGCGGAGCACGGGCACTAGGGCACACGGGCTTCAGTAGTTGTGACACACAGGCTCAGTGGTTGTGGGGCACAGGCTTAGTTGCTCCGCGGCATGTGGCATCTTCCCGAACCAGGGCTCGAACCCATGTCCCCTGCGTTGGCAGGCGGATTCTTAACTGCTGTGCCACCAGGGAAGCCCACAAGTGATTTTTAAACCAAAAAATCTCAGGGCCTATTCTGTAGGTGACCAGTAAATATTGATTAATGGACTTCGTCTGTAGTTTTTCATGAGAACAGGAGCCCAAGTTGTCCCTTAGGTATCCTGCCCTTAATGCAAACATTAATTGCTACTTTTATGATACAAAAGTAGTACTTTGTTATAAACTTCTTTTTAAAATTATTCCTTTAGCATGAATTAGTCATTGGTTGATGACCCCAGTCCAGGCTTAAGAGTAAAAATTTTGGACTAATTATATTCATCCATTGAGGGATGAGATGAGGGCCCTTGGATATGAAGCACAAATTATTTCCCAATGCATGGAGTATGGTTGTCATAACAACCTTATAACAGAATAACCAATAACTGACATGGGCCACGTAGGAGGGGCCTTACTCTTCTCATGAGAAAAACTGTGGACGAGGTCCATTAATTTACGGACCACCCACAAACTCGGGGCTGGAATTCCAGTTTTAACATCGCTTTTGTTTCCTAGGAGAATTAGATAGCTTTTGCCTTCTTAATATGTTTTTAAATTTAAAAACAGTTAAGGTGGAAAAAAACCCATATTGTCTGAGAACTTCATTTTAGGCAGGAGGAAGGGCACTATAAAGTATATTTTTTTAAGGAGGCATTGGGTCTCGAGTTTGAGAGCCAATGTCCTGTATGCACTGGCTTCTGCTTACGTCTCCCAGCTCACTCCATCCCACCCCAATCCAAATCCTCAAACGCACCAAGCTCCTTCCCCCTGAGCTCCTCCGCACCAGCCCCTCCTCTTCCGCGAACGCTCCGTGCCCCCGTCTTGCTCGCTGCTGTTTGCAGGATGACGCCTCCTTGAGTTTTACTTCCAGGGCCCTTGCTGACCTCTCTGGCAGGCGTGGCCCCGAGGCACTCGCTGTCACACCACCTACTTGAATTCTCTTTAGCCCTTGTCACCACCTGATTAGGGACCTTTTCTGTCTACGCCGCAGTGTATCCTCCGTGCCTTGAACATTGCCTGGGATATGGTAGGGGCCCAGCAAACATTTGTGGAATGAAAGAATGAATAAGATAAGGCAAGGTAAAGCATCTTGTTGGTGATAGATAAAGAGCATTCATCATTTGATCATATCTAAAACTGTAAGGTTTTGCCTTATGAAATAAAATATTAAGACACTTGAACCAATACTGTGGCAGGGGTGGCACCCACGCTCACCATTTCAGAGTCTGCAAATTAGCGCTAACTGAAAGTGATGTTCACAATATTTTGCAAGCTCTTTTTTTTCCGATTAGGTGTGGTGTTTTAGTTAAACTATTATATATTTGTGGGCATGTGTGTAGGGCATAAAAGCTCAGAAAAGTGAGATCTTGTTCAAACTGGGGTTAAAACCAAATGATAATGAATGAACATGAGGTCAGATGACTCCCAGCAAACTATTACTAACAAGCAAATGATCAGCATCAATAATTGGAGTAAAAGCATCGGGCTTAGATGAGCAAAATTTATCCAGAGAGTTAGCAAAGAGAGATGTGTGTGAAGGGTGGTAATTAACTTGCCTCCAGCCTCCCTCACCTCCAATCCATCCTTACACCCTCTTTCTAAAATACCAATGTTACCTCTCTACTCTGACGGAAATCCTCCGGTAAGTCCTTATTGCCATATATGATGTGCATACTCACGAAAGCAATAAAGTGTCACTATTTGCAGAGCAGGCAAAGACCCTTCATAGTCCGGCTCCTCCCATCCCCTTGTATGTCCCCACACAGGCCCTAAGCTCCAGTCACACTGGAACACTTGTCATCCTCACTCATGACAGTGGCTTGCTCTTACACAGCCCCTCCCTGAGAGGCCCTTCTGCTGCCTGGAAAATCCTAACTCATCATCAAGAAATACTGAGGCATCACCTCTTCTGTGTAGCCTCCCTGATGTCTGTCTCAGGCAGTGTTGGGTGCCCCTCTCTTATTCTCCCATTGCACTACCCTCAACAGACCCCCATTTTAAGCAGTAAACATTTCTAGTGTAATTTTCATCATACTTCTCCACTCATCTAGCTGCTGTTTGCTTACAGGACTGTATCTTACTTACATTAGGCCTCCCGGTGCTACTATCCCCAGGCTTGCAATATAATAGCCACTCAGTACGTGCTTGTCTGAATGAAAGAATGCATTCACTGAAAGCTTCATAACTCTTCTTGCTGGAGTAAACTGATATCCCAGAAGCTGCTATTTTAAATATCATTTTTATCCTTTGAGAATTGAACATGATTCCCTTGGGAAAGCTCACTGAGTCTGAATGTGAGAGCTGGACTTTCTTTCCTTGGGATTCAAATGTTCCACCTCTTTCGAATATTGTTTAGTAAAAAGATGAATGGAGGCAAGTGAATATTTATGTATGTTGAAGTCAACAAGCTTTTACGGAGGGTGTTTGTGACCATAACACTATAATGAGGTTTCCAAGAGTGGAGGCTGCGGCCCAGCCTGGTTCACAGCTAAGCTGAGGCGGCCCAGCAGACAGTCACAGGGGAGAGAGCTCGAGGGACCAGGAGATCATGTAGCCCCCAGGCCCTCAGATGGTCTAAGTATGGGCTTTAGGTGTACAGTGATGAACCCCTGAAATCGCGTAGAAAATGCTTTGTGTATGCACCAACATATATTTTTCCTGGAAGGGTGTATTTTCCCTGGGGGTAGATGGGCTTGTAGATTTCACTACATTCTCAAAACCATCTGTGACCAGTAAAAGGTTAAGATACAGCCCACTATCAACCCCTCTCCCTTTAGGAAATAAACTGAGGCCTGAGCAGTTGGGTGATTTGTCCAAGGCCTCAAGCACCTTGGTGTCATACCTGCATCTAGAACCCAGTCTCTGGGATCTTCCCTCCCCTTAGCCATATTGCCATCCCTTCAGAGAGGCCTGATGCTCTGACAGTTTCCTTAGCAATGCTTCACCAACTGATGGCAGGCTCTCATTTGTCCTAAATTAAATATAATATCAAGGGGTACCACTTTAAAACTGAGGGTAAATAATATGTTCATTACATTTGGTCTCGGTTTTTCACCAAGATTGTATAACTGTACTACCATTAAGTGCTATTGGATACCTCCATTTTTTTCCCCACACAAACTTTGGAGGCACTTTTAAATTTCATTTTTATTTGTCCTACAGGTCAGAATGCAAATTTTGTAATAAAATTACTGAGCTGTGCTTGAGCTTTTAAAATTGCGGTTTCATAGGCTCTTGGTTTCTAAAACTGTGATGACTTGCTTTATTTATACATGAGCCAAGCTATTTAACTCCTTTAAAGGGACTATGGATTTTATTACTTGTTTTCTCTGTTGGAAATTACCATGAGAAGTTCCCAGGAAAATTCTTGTTTTGACTCCATTTTTATGCTTTTAGAAAGAGGAGCATCATGGCTCTTTGGCTGGGGATGGTAAAAAAGAGGTTCTGTGTTTCTGTTCCTCGTGGAATGGGACCCTCTTTAGAATTACTGCCCTGGTGCAATTGCTGTGAAAAGCAGCAAGAATGGTCTATCGTCACATGCTGGTTTTCTTGGCTTTTTTTTTTTTTTATTATTGAAGTATAGTTGATTCACAATGTTGTTTAATTTCTGCTGTCCAGCAAAGTGATTCAGTTATACATACATGCATATATGTGTGTGTGTATATATATATATATATATATATACACATTCTTTTACATTATGTTTTATCATAGGATATCGAGTATAGCACCCTGTGCTATACAGGAGGACCTTGTTGTTTATCCATTCTCTATATAACAGCTTACATCTGCTAACCCCAACCTCCCACTCCATCCCTCCCCCAACCCCATTTCCCTTGGCTTTTAAATAATACTGAAGAACAGGAGTTCTTCCCGGGTTGCACAACTGCCTGTGGTGATTCTACTGAAAACTTGGAATTATTGCTAAAAAAGTCTCACTCAGAGGGCTCAAATCAATCAGGGGAGGGAGAGAGAGGGGGAGAAAAAGCTCTCAGGTGCCGAAGAGCTCAATGAGATATGTCACTATCATTCTTAAACACCTGTCCTCTCTCTCTAGGGATTTCTAAAAATGACTAGATGTTTCGGAAGAAGAAAGGCCAGAAAGGAAATGATAGGAACCTTATGTAAATATGGAGAAACAAAGTTAGCATCACATATGTAAGAGGGACAGCTGCGTGTACATTGGAAATGCAGAGCAGAATGGAGTAGAACACGAGGGGGGCCCTGGAAGCCCAGGCCAGGGACAAAGCCACCCAAGGCAGGAGAGAAACAGGAGCTGAGTTCAGAGCTGACAGCAAAAAGGAAAAGGAGAAGACTGTTGTCTGCCCCCAACTCCCTGTTCCCTACGGTACGTGCCTCACGAGCCCACCAGGTACCCACAGCCTCAAAGAGACTCACTTTCCCACTTGCTACCCTGCTTGTTTCAAAACCCCTCTTGCAAGCTTCTTCCTCTAGCTCCTAATCAATCATTCATTCATTCATGTATGCGAGCGTTTATCCAGCAAATGTTTACTGAAAATGGCTTCTGGCAAGAGTCAAGGTTTCATCCAGCCTTGGAGCAGGGCTGCCGGGAAATTGCAAAGAGGAAGTAAAACCTGGGACAGTTTTAAGGAGAGCCTTAATCACCTGCAGTGTGGGGTGACACGCTAATAGAATTGAGGTCACTACCAAAATGGCCCCCTCTCCCCAGGTTCCTTCACACGGTAGTCCAGTAGTCGTTTGCTCCGAGGTAACCGTATGTGTGAGCAGATGGCCTGAGAAGCCGGGAGATTGGAGAAACGCCCTCTGATACTGGTTAGGGGTCAGATATTATGTTATTACCACATTATACTTGACTTATTCTCTGGTGTTCTTCCCCATTCTCCAGGCTGGGTGTGTGCACCACCGTGCTGAACCTTCACCCCCAAATACCAATCCTCGGGGGCTTCATTGAGGACACAGGCAATAGAAGACTGGGAGGTCATCCTGGATTCCTGTTATAAATACTGTGATCACCACAGCGCTCTCTTGTGTCTAATTTCATCTCTTACAAACCTCACATGGCCCTTTGTTTTGGTTTGAGATTCTGTTTACAGATACAATTGTTTAAATTTTTCATAAAGCTAAAATGTACATGATTAATTAAAAATCAAAGAGTCCAGAGGACTCATCATTGCAAAGCAACTATCCTGGACTCTGCCCTCCCCTTTCTTGATCTTGCTGCCCAGTCGTAACCATTGTTCCATCTGTTGTTTTCTTTTGGTTGCCATCTCCACAGCTCTACATAGTCAGCTTCTACTTCTATGTCTTGATTTATCAATTCTAGACCTCGTTGGTTGATTCCCTCCCGTTGAAACTCATGTAACTTAGATTGGGACTTGAACCCATGGTCTTTTCATTAGAATCACTCACCTGATGTCTGGACCTGCTGAGGCTTAGGCTCTCTGTGTCGCAGCGCAGAAAGAATTCAGCGAGAGGCAAAGTGGATAAGAAGTGATTTATTAGAATAGGATGATTGTGAGGTTTGCAAGCGGGCAGGCAAGCATTGCACTGCCCCCGAGTACTTAGTGGGTTACATTTTTATAATAAAGGAAGAGAGGGGAGGGGGAGAGGACCTTCTTTGTCTTTCTTTTTTTTTTTTTTTTTTTGCAGTATGCGGGCCTCTCACTGTTGTGGCATCTCCTGTTGCGGAGCACAGGCTCCGGACGCGCAGGCTCAGCGGCCATGGCTCACGGGCCCAGCCGCTCCGCGGCATGTGGGATCTTTGCGGACCGGGGCACAAACCCGCATCCCCTGCATTGGCAGGCGGACTGTCAAACACTGCGCCACCAGGGAAGCCCTGTCTTTCTTGCGTAGACATCATGCTTTCAACATCAGCTCCTCCTCCAGGCTGGGTTTTTTGTCCCTACATGGTCAGGCCAGGACTGTCATGCCACTTTGGAAAAATGATTTCAGGTCTCAGTGCAACGAGGGTCTTTCACTTTGAAATGTCACCTTTCCATAAGTGATTGTTTTTTGTGTGCACAGAGCATGTCCTGGGGGTCATTAACTTGATGACACCACTGGGCAGGTTGCAGGCCTTATTCTTCACTGTTGTTTTATTGTTTTTAGGACGCTGTGCAAAGAGCATGTCCTAGGGGTCAAAGAGCATGTTTTGGGGGTCATTAACTTACTGAGCTCACTGGGCAGGATGTAGGCCTCATGCCACCATTGTCTTATTGTTTGGGGGCATGTCTCGTGCTTCTGTTGTGCGATTTTGTTGCTAATCAAGTTAGCTTTATTTTGTTGTTAAGCAAGCCAATCTGGCTTTGATGCTAAGCGACTTGTTCTGCCTTATGAGTCAAGCCAGCCCACATTGTTTCAGGATTTTTCCATTACTTTCTTGAGTGATCATTAATCTTACTGTGGTCTCCCAAAGCCCCCTAAAACTCCCTCCCTATCTGCAGTCCCCTAATGGGGTTTCCAAGGTGACTATTTGATTATCCTACTGAATCCCTCTCACTGCGATAGAGGACTTAGCTAGTCTACACGGCTCCCACATCCCCTTCCTGCCTCCTCCTGTTACTGAGTCCAAGCTTGTACTGCTCGCCCACACGACAGGCTGATAAATTGAGAGACAAGTTGCTGGGGCAAGGAATAGCGACATTATTGGGAAAGCCAGCAGACCGAGAACATGGTGGAATAGTGTCCCAAAGAACCATCTCGACCAGGTTTGGCTACTAGTTTCTCTTATAGAGCAAAGAGAGGGAAGCCAGGAGGTAAAGTAAACAAGGTGCTAAGCTGTTGCAAATGTTTCCTGGCTCTGGTCAGACTCAGGAGGGGATGTGTTAATTTCTTCTTTCCTGCAGCCGTTCCAAGGTGAGCCTGGTGAGGATGTTTCCTGTGAGCTTAAACAAAGATATTTTAGCTTAATGCTCAGGCACGGGGAGGAAGGGTTCCAGGAGATGGGCCATTATGTATACTTTAAATTATAGGCAACATCCACTTAGTGATTAACTTGTAGCAAAAGCAATAGAATACAAAGGTTAAAGTAAAAGAAATGGATCCAATATGGAGTCAGATTTGTTCTTCCCTGTTACAGTCCCAGTGTAGAAATTTCACGATTCTTGTTTCCTTCACTTTGCACACTTAACTTCTCCCAGCCTTGTTACCTGAACCTCTGTTGGTAAAATGTCAAGGTTGATGGCATTTACACTGTGTTCCTTAAACAGAGTCCAGTCTCCTGTGATTTGCCCACAGGTTGATTCTATATGTTCGAAGCTAATAAACAATGTTTACTATCATAACTAGGTAAATAGTATCCATGCAGAGACAAGTGGTGAGCCGAGATCACCAGGCTTCCTCCAGTATCACAACACCTGTGCCCCTGAATGGAAAATGTTTCTACAGTCAAGTTCAAATGGATTTTCCTTTTCTGTGTTCTACCGTGTAATCAAAATAACAGTTAATATTAGTTTGCTTTTTACTTGGACCATAACTTTCTTTGTTTTTTTTTAGATAATCAAAATTTTATTTTATTTTTAAATTTTTATTGGAGTATAGTTGATTTACAATGATGTGTTCGTTTCAGGTGCACAGCAAAGCGATTCAGTTTTATATATATACATATATCCCTTCTTTTTCAGATTCTTTTCCCATATAGGTTAATATAGAAAATTGAGTGTAGTTCCCTGTGCTGTCCAGTAGAAGACCATAACTTTCTGATGATGTGAATTTTTTTCTTGTAGTTTCTGATTCCTTTCCTTCTCTTTTATTTTGCCCACATGGAATGAGGTTTTTGATATGTCAGCTTGTCTAGGCTAGAGTTCTGTTATTCAGACTCTAATCTAGGTGTTGCTCTGAAGGGATTTTGATCATTAAAGTCCCCAATTAGTTGATTCTAAGTAAGGGAGGTTAAAGTGGGTGGGGTGACGTTTCCCTCAGAGAAAAAGAATTTCTTTGGACCTATGGACAACAGGTTCAGTCTGCGCCTATGGTTTCGAGCCTGCCATGATATCTTCTTCCCGATAACCTGGCCTATGGATTTGAGACTTCTGTAACCAGCCCCCACAATCATGTAAGCCAATTCCTTTGTAATCAGTCTATCTATCCATCTCTCTATCTCTCTATCTATCCATCTCTATCTATCTATCTATCTATCTATCTATCTATCTATCTATCTGTCTGTCTAATCTGTCATCTGTCAATCTTCTATCATCTCAAACTGGTTCTGCTTTTCTACTTGAACCCTTCTGTTCCTTTATCACAATTTCAAAATTTACCAGTGTTTTCATCAGACTGTTTAGTCCACCAAATGCCGTGTTTTCTGGAGCCCTCCCTCCTGGAGCTGTTTCGCTCCCCTTCCAATCCACAGACATCACTCTCTAACTCCTAACGGACAGTCGCTTTCTCAGGACTTCCCCTCACTGCTCTCTCAAGTTGAACTTACGTTTCCTGGATTCACACCATCCTGTCTATTGGTTTATTTCCTCAATTTGTTGGAGTTCTACTACAAGTTATTTCCTTTTAAAAAAATGAAGGTAAACTTTGAGAAAATGTTTTACATTTTGCTCTCCCCCTTGATGGACAGTTTGGGTACAGAATTCCAGGTTGAAAATAATGTCCCCCTAAAAACTTTGAAAGCACTGATAGAGTATTTCCTTGTTATCTAGGACTGCAGGTGAGAAACTGGTACCAGCCTGATTATCAATCTTTTTTAGATGACCTGTTATTTTTCGCCACTGGAAGCCTTTGGAATCTTTGTGGGGTTTTTTTTGCGGTACGCGGGCCTCTCACTGTTGTGGCCTCTCCCGTTGCGGAGCATAGGCTCCAGACACGCAGGCTCAGCGGCCATGGCTCACGGGCCCAGTCACTCTGCGGCATGTGGGATCCTCCCGGATCGGGGCACGAACCCATATCCCCTGCATCGGCAGGCGTACTCTCAACCACTGCGCCACCAGGGAAGCCCCGATCTTATCATTTTGAGGCCTTATTACATAGTCAGGGTTGATTAAATCATTGGCCATTGACAACTGATGCAATCTCTAGAAGTCAAGAGGTGGGCCTGAAAACATGATATACTGCCATTTGCAGCCACGTGGATGAGGCGAAGTGAGGCGAGAATGAGGTGAAGTGAGTAAGAGAAAGGCAAATACTCTATGGTATCACTTACATGTGGACTCTAAAATAATAATACAAATGAATGGTTCTACAAAACAGAAACAGACTCACAGCTACAGGAAACAAATTTGTGGTTACCAAAGGGGAGAGAGAAGGTGGAGAGGGACAAATTAGGGATATGGGATTAACAGGTGCAAACTTCTGTATATAAAATAAATAAAATAGGTAAGTAACAAGGATATACTGTATAGCACAGGGAATTATACCCATTATCTTATGATAACCTATAATGGAGTATAATCTGCAAAAGAACTGAATCACTGTGCTGTACACCTGCAACTAACACAACATTGTACATCAACTGCACTTAAGTTTTTAAAAAGACACCTTTATCATTCTTATCACTTAGAAAATACCAGGGGCTTTAAGAGCTCTGTGCCAGAAATGGGGAGGAAAGCCAAATACATATTTCTGATCACAGTATCACAATTCCTTAGGGCCAACCTTCCCCAGGGTGTGTTCCCCAGAACACACGTGCCACAAAATACCCTGTGAAAAAAATAAAGGAGGTCGACTTTAAGACCTACCACAATGTCAGCAACATTTAAGAAAGGGCTAACCTGGAGTGGGAGGTACAAACTATCGGGTGTAAGATAGTCTCAAGGATGTATTGTACAACATGGGGAATATAGCTAATACTTTGTAAAACTGTAAATGGAAAGTAACCTTTAAAAATTGCATAAAAATTTTAAAAACAAAAAGGACTAACCCTTTTGTCAATTCAAAGACCACTTTGGAAAGTTCTGCAGTGGAGAAACCTGCAGCAGCAATTCCTTACTGGACCACAGATACCTGTTTTCATGGAACACTTATTAGCATTCCATGGCTCACTCTAGGAGCCTGTCTTCCAGTAAAGGCCTAGGAGATGCTCCTCTTTAAGTCTCAAAGGCCTCTTGTTTCCATTACTGCAGTTGCCTAAAGAAGAAATTCCACAGCCAAAGGCGTTCAGTTGAATATGCTTAATGAGTTAAAGTGCAAAATAAACTATCAAACAAACAGCAACAAGTGTGCTTCTGTTGCCTGACATTGCACAGAATTCCCAGTGGGGAGGAAACCAAACGTTTATCTTCTCTTTGGACTCCAGAGGAGAGTGGATTCTCCGCAGCAAACTACCCGGGGCTCCAACTTTCACCTCCGGGCCTTCATTCTTCAAGGCCGCCTCCTCCTGGCCTTTGTCAATCAGTTCTCACTTCCTTTAGACTGTGGCATTGATGCTTCAAAAGGCATCAATAGTGGGAATGTCCAGAGCTGGCTTCCGGCAGGTACGGGCTGCTCGTTGGGCGTTTGCTCCTCGCAAGACTAACCATGTGCGGTATGTTGAAATGCATTTTTATTCCAGTTTTAAAATAGTAATAAGGGAATTCCCTGGTGGTCCAGTGGTCTGACTCTGTGCTCTCACTGCAGGGGCTGCGGGTTCGATCCCTGGTCGGGGAACTAAGATCCCACAAGCCGTGCGGTGTGGCAAAAAAAAAAAAAAAAAAAAAGATCTAAAATAGTAATAAACCATTGTTTTTCACTGTGGTAAAATACACACAACATAATATTTACCATTTTAACCATTTCGAGTGTACAGTTCAGTGGTATTAAGTACATTCACTTTGTTATGCAACCATCATTCCCATCCGCTTCTAGAACTTTTCAATCACCCAACACAGAAACTCTGAAACCTTAAACACGAGCTCTCCACTGCTGTCCCCCCACCCCTGCATCCCTGGTAACTTCTAATTTACCTTCTGTCTCTATAAATTATTCTAGGTACTTCATATAAGCGGAATCATACAATATTTGTCCTTTTGGCGTCTGGCTTATTTCACTTCACATAATGTTTGCAAGGTTCATCTGAAACAAAATAGTTTCAGTGAACAATAATAATTATTGTATCAGGGAAAGGGACAATACTGTTTGTAATCTTTCACCAAGGTTTCGTTAACCCTCTGAAAGAGGGAGCACGGGAGGCACAGGTTAGAGCCCACATCCAGTCAGATTCTTTTTTTTTTTTGGCCACACTGTGAGGCTTGCAAGATCTCAGTTCCCTAGTCAGGGATTGAACCCCGGGCCACGGAAGTGAAAGCCCAGAATCCTAACCACGAGGCCACCAGGGAACGCTCCAGATTTTTTTCTTACTCATTTCTACTGAAATAGAAAATCCTAACCATAATTACTGGTCATCAGAATTTGCAAAATTGTTCACGACCTCTGTCTGATACTTCTAAATCTACGGCTCAAACATATACCCAGAAAGTATGTTGTGGTTTCTCTCTCAGCAGTAAGTCAGTCATCAGGATAAAAAAAATTTTTAGGATAAAAAAACAACAACAACACATGTAATACCTGGAACGTTCTCTGTTGCAACGTCAGAGATGATGATAAATGGAGTAGGTCTCCACTTTGATTTCATTTGGTTCTGCAAAGTGTTTCACCAGGCTTGGGGACAGCATTTGAATTAGTTTCTTTTATTTATCTTATTTTTATGGATATAACACAGAAGCACATCCCATAATGTCTTGGATTTCTCCGATGAATGAAAAAATCACGTGTTAAAATCAAACTTGTTGATTAAGATATTTATACCATAGTTTGATCTTCTTAAGACATCCTGAGCGCCACAATATTTAAAATGATAAAAATTTATACTCTGACATGATAGACTAAGGCTCTTAAAAACAGAATGTATCGTTGAAATATACTACTTGAAAAAACTACTTAAAAAATGTCATTTCTAGTGTCATGAAGAAATGCTTTTATTGCTTCCCTGATTTTAAAAGCTCGTTTAAACACCTTCATCTTGATAAACAGTTTATTTCTGTGTGGAAAAGAAGGCTTGTACTTACTGCCAATTTCTACACAAAGCACGCTTAAAAGATAAACACTTGGTGACCACAGTTTAAACGTATTAACTACTTTCACCAACTATGTTCTGGGGAGGAAACAAGGGATAAGGATACAAGCATTTTATCCAAATAGGTAAGCACTTCCTCCTTGAATTCATAACTGGCGCTGGCAGTATCCTTCCAGCCTACATCATGGTTCACAAAATAATTGTCAACTACATGAAAAAATCTCTAGCATGGGGGTGGAGCAGTAAACTAACCAGTAGGTCACTGAGCACTTCCCTTTTATATATTTCTGCACATTTCTGCCAAGCATTGACTGATACTCAGGACATCTGATCCTTCCCAAATGTAGGCCAAATATCTACCAGCATGCACTCATGATAGACATGACCCTTCTTTGCTGAATGCCATTAATATTATACAATGTTCAACAGTCCACTTGGATTATGAAATTCCCAGTAGCTAATTAAAATTTCTTCCTGAGCATGGTAATTATCATTAGCCTTCTAGCTGGATTTGTAAACTTTTTAGCAATATGTGACTTCTATATTTGTTTTTTTGTTTGTTTGTTGGTTGGTGTGTTTTGTGTTACTTGGTGTACAACTTTGATGAATGTTTCTTTAGTTTTGGTCCCTTCTCCACCTTTAAATGACAAAATTTATCAATTTCATATTAGAAAGCATTATTTTGTGCTTGTTCAGGAAAAACTCAATTGGTTTATCAGAAAGGTCATGATACTTTGAAAGCAATGCAAAAGCCTCTGTGGCTTCTTGCCATTCTTTAACAAAGTTTTGTAAGAGACAATGTAATAGAAACTAGAGGCAAATTGATTGCTGGTCTGATAAAATCCAATTTTCACATATTCATCAAGATTCACTTGTTCTAACGTATACAGCCTCACATTCGATATTTGCATTGGACTCCTGTTCACTGTTTACATTTACACTGTTTTTCTATTACATTACCATTTTTATCACTACCTTTATATTTTACTTAACTACCTCTAAGCACGTGATTTATTTCAGTGAATTGCCTATCATAACACACAATAAAAATGTAAAGTTAGATGTAAATAGCATTTAAATATATAAAATTTAATAGTCAAGGCAAAAGTGCACTATTAACTGAATGTTAGTTGAGATGAACAAATTGTAGTGACGATTAAGCATGCAGCTAGATTCCTATCCAAATGATAAATTAATCTTAACTTTCAGATTTACAAAATGAACATGAACTAAATTGTTTCCTTGCTCTTTCCTTCTATAGATAGCCTGGAACACTGATGATCCACAGTCCGCCTATGACCAGCAGTTCCCTGTGGGGTGGGATTTCGGGGTGTTGGGAGGGCTGCCTGCCTTCCAGAATAGCTCATCCTCCAACTAGGCTGATATCCAAAGTCCTCATGTCATTAGTGATTTCTCCTAGGAGCAAGATAGATGCAGCTCATAAAATTCAAGGCGATTTTTATTAAATATCATGAAGCCCACAGCATACAGGTGGGCTATAGATACAGGTGATGTATGAAACGGACACAGTCCCTGCCTTCCGTAGCTTATGATTCAGACCTTAAAAAAATAAACACATATAAATTGCAAACTACGCATTACGGTAAGTGCTGAAGGAAAAGAAGGATGAGAGAGAGAATAATAAAGGAGTGGGAGGGGACGGGAAGTCTAATTTAAATTGATTGTTCAAGGGCAAATGCTCTGTGAGTTATTCTCTTTGAGATCCTCAAAAAGTAGAATAAGCCATGGGTACTTAGTATATCCTCTTTTTTCTAACAACATTTGTGTAGTGTAAGAACACCTCAGAGACAACAGGCTTTGTTCTTTCAATTATTATTATCATTGTTAGTGTTTACTATGTTCCAGGCACTGTTCTAGGCTCTGGGTGTAGAGTTGTGACTGAGACAGACAAGGTTTCTGTTCTCATGCTCCTCAGAATATGAAAAGATAAAAATATAGCTAAACTCTGGAGTAAACTATTGGGTTGGCCAAAAAGTTCGTTTGGGTTTTTCCATAAGATATTATGGGAGAACCGAACGAACTTTTTTGTGTGTGTGTGATACGCGGGCCTCTCACTGCTGTGGCCTCTCCCATTGCGGAGCACAGGCTCCGGACGCGCAGGCTCAGCGGCCATGGCTCACGGGCCCAGCCGCTCCACGGCATGTGGGATCTTCCCGGACCGGGGCACGAACCTGTGTCCCCTGCATCGGCGGGCAGACTCTCAACCACTGTGCCACCAGGGAAGTCCCTATGTTATATTTTTATAACCGATCAATAAATTGGCTTTCTGGTCACACACATTAATCTGTAAGAGTGTGTTTAACCTGAGTCTTTACCTGAGAGATTATAAATCAAGTCTGTGAGGTCAAGGGCTGGCTCTGGATGGAGTGTTGAGCACTCGCCCCAGGTGGTGCCCCAGTACCTACCCATCAGGGTGGCCCCAGGCTTTTTCCATGAGACCACCAGTTTTAGGGTAAATTCTCTTTCCAAACCGCAGTTTGCATTACCAATGATCATGAGATATTTGGAAGACACCTCATCAACTATCCCTAGGGAGGAAATAATGATTTAGGATGTGAGATAGGAAGTGGTTATTTCAAGGTTTATAATAAACCATTTTCAACAAAATTGACTGATATTCCCAAGAACTGTCAATAGAATAGTTGAAGGAGCAATTGAATTCACAACTTTTGATCCTTTTGTAAGTGTAGTTGCCCACACTTAGCAGTAGGAAGACAGGCTAACACAGACAATGGAATGCAGACGTTTCTCATTTATTCCAACAAGCTGAAATAGTACATAAGATCCAAAAAGAAACATTCAGCAGTTCAGTCTTGTCTTCCTTTCTTGTGAAATTGAAAGAAAAAAAAATAAGCACGCTTGAATTTTGTGTAAATGGGACTAAGAATATTTATCATAGACAGTTGGATATTAGTCATGAGACCAAAGCTACTCTTTCCAAGCTCAGCAGAAATAAACAAAGAATTTGATAAATATTGAATTATGCTAGAATTATGCTAGAAGGCAAGGGCTCATACTTTTAACATAATCTGCTTTTTATAAATTTCTTTCCTTCTCCTTTGAAATAAAAGTCTGTCATTATTAAATGTCATTATTAAATGTTACATTATTAAATGTCATTATTAAATGTTACTTTTCATTGAAAAAAGTAAAAAAGTGCTCTTTGCTTATTAAGTGAAAATATTATGAAACTGGGAGATAGCCACTGCTAACACTGTGTATTCCCTTCCAACCTTTAAATAACTAAACCAGATAGATGTAGATCTAGGAATCACACACTACTGGGAGATTTGATAACTGAGGCAGAAGACTCAAATCTGCCGTGCTTGGGAATGTAAATTGATACAGCCACTATGGAGAACAATATGGAGTTTCCTTAACTAAAAATAGAACTACCATATGACTCAGCAATCCGACTCCTGGGCACATACCCTGAGAAAACCATAATTCAAAAAGATACATGCACCCCAATGTTCATTGCAGCACTATTTACAATAGCCAGGACATGGAATCAACCTAAGTGTCCATCAACAGAGGAATGGATAAAGAAGTTGTGGTACATATATACAGTGGAATGTTACTTAGCCATAAAAAAGAACAAAATAATGCCATTTGCAGCAACATGGATGGACCTAGAGATTGTCATACTGAGTGAAGTAAGTCAGACACAGAAAGACCAATATCATAGGGTATTGCTTATCTGTGGAATCTAAAAAAAAAGGGTACAAATGAATTTATTTACAAAAGAGAAGTAGAGTCATGGATATAGAAAACAAACTTATGGTTAGCAGGGGATAAGGGGGGAGGGATAAATTGGGAGATTGGGACTGACATATACACACTATTATATGTAAAATAGATAACAAATAAGAACCTGCTGTATAGTACAGGGAACTCTACTCAATACTCTGTAATGGCCTATATGGGGAAAGAGTCTAAAAAAAGAGTGGATATATGTATATGTATAACTGATTCACTTTGCTGTACACCTGAAACTAACATAACATTGTAAATCAACTATATTCCAATAAAAATTAAAACAAAAAATCTGCCGTCTTCTCTGTTTTCTCCCGTGGACCAGCAGTGACAACCCAGCTTCACATAATGCCTTGCTATTTCTTCCTTTCCTAATTAACCAATTTTCCCTAAACCATTGATTACTTAATGCTTCCTTTCCCCATTTATTTGTGATGCCATCTTTATTATGGACAATTTTTTTTGATATTGTGAATAAGGCATTTTTTATTGTGCCTAATAACTAGTTTTGCTGTTATAAAGGAAAGTTATCAATGTTTATCAATTTGTTTTATTTTGGCTTTCTTAGTAAAGTTTCTAGGTAAAAAGCTTGTCAGACTTACCAACTGCTACCCCTTCTTTGGTGAGGCCTTACTCCAGCTCTAAAATCTGGTCACAGTGTGTGGAAATTTTATGACACCAAGAAATGGAGACCAATCAAGGGATTCTGGTCCCCTTTTGTTCCTCATCAAATACGATCAGCATGTTCAGACAATCCCCTTCTTGCTTCCAGTCCTCTTGTGAAGAAGCGGTTTCTTAGGACCACTGCCTTACTCATCACAAAAAGGGGTTGTGCCGACCCCTGTTACTACGTCCTCTGGGTCAGAACCTGTGTGCTCAAGGTATCCTTCAGTCTCAAGACTTTTACCAGTGAAACGTGTTCAGCGGTGATTTCCAAAAACAACTTTAACCTCATTAGGGTTCTAACTTGTATACCTAAACTATAAGTGTTAAATAGCAAGACGCATAATTTCTAGACAAATGAAATGTTTAACAAGAATATTTTAAACATTAAATGATCTTCTCGTGTTGCATTATGTATAATATATTTTCTGGGAAGGAACACGCAAATCTTAGTGTGACTTAAGAATGTGTCACAGTTTATTAACTCCATGTGTTCCTGTGGGAAAGAATGAAGACTAACCTGATGTTGTTAAGGTTTATCAAGAGTCTCAGATGATACTCTCTAACTAAGAGTTAGTTTTAAAATTAATTTTCTTGGTAGACAATAATACCATCAGGAAATAAAAATAGTTTGGTCACACCTTGTCAGTATTTATACCTTATAAATATAATGTAAGATGTTAAATCAAATAGATCATTGGAGAAAAACCATATGACCATCTGTTTAGATAAAAAGTAAGACATTTGATAACATTTATCATTCATTCTTGATTATATTTTTAAACTTATAGTAAACAAGGAATAAGGTGCTTCCCTAACATGACCAAGCTGATGTAGCTTTAATAGTCAACATTAAAATATCTTTGTATTTCTGGAATAAACCTTAAGTTTTATGTTGGCTTTCAGTATCTCTCTTATGAATTGTCAATGTGGTGAATTACAATAATTGACTTTCTAATTAAAAGCAAATCTACATTCTGAGAGAACCTCAACTTGGTCTTGAATTACTGTACTTTTTATACATTGCTGTATTTGATGTTAGTTTCAATTACGATTGATGCATTTAAATTCATGTTTCAGACCGGCCTGTAAATACATTTCTTGAAAAGTTTTTGGTAGATTTTCATATCCAAGTTATGGTAGCCTATTAAAATTAGTATGGGAGTTTTCCCTCTTTTCTATTCTCTGGGAATGTTTGTGTGAAATTGGATTTTTTTTTTCTGATTGTTTGCTGAAACTCACTGATGAAAACATCTGGGCTTGAAGGTTTGTTTTTTTTTAAATGGGAATATATATGACTTCCGGTTCAGTTTTTTCAATGGTTATAGGACTATTCAAGTTTTCTATTTCTTCTTGTGTAAGTTGTGCTTATATTTTTAAAGTATTCATCTATTTCATTTAAATTTTCAAACCTGTTGACGTAACAGATAAAATGTTCACAATACCCTCTAATTATTATGTATAGTATCTTTAACCTCCCTTATATTCTATTTTATATTATTTGTATTGATCATTTGTGCCACATCTATTTGCTTTTGATCACTCTCCTCAGAGGTTTAGAATTTTATTAATCGTTTCAAAGATCCAACTTTTGCCTTCGTTGTTTCTCTTCATTGTATGTTTGTTTTCTATTTCTTATTTATGCTTGTCTTACTATTTCCTTCTACTTTCTGTGAATTTATTTTGTTAGTATTTTTCTGCCTTCTTGAGATGATGATGATTAATATAACTCATTAATCTTCACCCTTTCTTCATTTCTTATACTGAGTATTTAAGGCAGTACTTTTCCTTCTATGTACAGCTTATCTGCATCCCATCACTTTTTGTTATGTACTATTTTGAGTATTATTCACTTCAAAGTATATTCTAATTTTCACTATAACATTTTCTCCAGTGATTTTTTTGCAAACATATGGGAATTTTCTACTACTTTCTTTCCTTCTTTTTTTTTTTTTTGGCTGTGCTGTGTGGTTTGTGGGATCTTAGTTCCCCAACCAGGGATCAAACCTATGTCCCTGCAGTGTAAGCGTGGAGTCCTAACCACTGGACCACCAGGGAATTCCCTCTACTACTTTCTTATTGCCCTCTCAGCTTAACTGAATTGAAATGTCAGCGAAACATGACCTGTATAGTAAGAAATATTTTTATTGTGAAATATAATATAAACATAGAAAAGTACATGAAATATATGTGTACTGATTAATAAATAATAAAAAGTGATGTAACTACTCATATAACCACCACTTAGGTCAAGAAATAGAACGCTCTCAGATTCCCAGAAGCCTTCCTCATTCCTCTTCCCAAACACAAACCCCTCCAACTCCTAAAGGCAACCATAATAAAGTTGTCCCTAAGTATTCATAGGGGATTGGTTCTAGGACCCTTACACATACCAAAATACTCAGATACTCAAGTCCTTTATATAAAATGGTGTAGTACTTGCACATTAACCTACACACATCCTCCTGTATGCCTTAAATCACCCCTAGGCTACTTATAATACCTAACACAATGTAAATGCTAGGTAAATAGTTGTATGGCTAATTCAAGTTTTGCTTTTTGAAACTTTCTGGAATTTTTTTTCCAAGTATTTTTGATCTGAGATTGGTTGAATCCAAGTATTGGAAATCCATGGATATGGAGGGCAGACTGTACTGACTTTAAAAAAATCACCTTTCTACTTTTTTTCTTAAATAGTTTTCCCACCCAAGTAATATCCATAAATTATAGTTTAATTTGCTTATTTTTGAACTTTATATAAATGAAATCATATAGCATAAAGTATTTTATATCTAGATTCTTTCACAAATATTATGTTTTCGTGATCCATCAGTGTAGATCTGAAGCATTCTTATGGTTACAACTTTTCAGAAATGGTTTTTATTTCCCATCCCTGCTCTGGTCAGAGCCAAGGCAACTTTCCTTGCAGAAGTGGGCATGTTCACTGCTGGCTCGTCCTTCCCTTTGGTATCTTGGCTTTATGGGGTAAGGATCTCCTTTTAGATCTTCACCTTGGGTAAACCCTTGGCTTTCATTTCTTTTTCCATGCTCTACAAAGCTACTAAAGCCAAAATTTCCCTGGTTTAGCAAATGTTCCTAAGGCAAAAGCAGGTCAAGTGCTCTGCTTATATTTCCGGGGTCCCTTCTCTATTTAGATTTTGGCCTGGAAATTTCTTATGATCCCATCAAATGCCTGTTGCTTTAAAGAACTTGCTTTTATGTGCTATCCATCATTTTAAGTTGTTCTTCCCTCCAGCTGTTGTTCTTTAAGTTGTTCTTCCCTCCAGTTGTTCAACCCTCCAGGGAGGGTTGGTCTAAGTAATGTAGCCTTCCACATTATGGGAAATGGAGGTCTTTTATAATTTAAAAAAAAGATTATATTCAACCTGTGTTTCTATTCCCTTTCTCATTCCTAATATATTAATGTGTGCTTGCATGTGTGTGTTCCTTAATTAGAAATTCCCAGGGTATTTTTGTATTATTTTTCCTCCAAATATATAACTCTTGGTCTATTTATAATTCTAATAGTTTTTATTTCATAATTCTTTAATTTCTGGTTTTACCTTTATTTCCTTTCTCATTAAAAAAAATTCTTTCTAACTTATTGATTTGAATGCTTAGTTCATTTACTTTTAGGCTTTTTTTTAATATTGAAAATATTTAATAATGAATTTGTTTTTGAGTTCATCTTTGTATGCATCCTATTAGTTTTATTATTTCATATCTTTCTTTTGTAAAGGATCTATGTAGTTTTGATTTCATTTTTGTTCTAAGACTTATTTGGAATAATTTCCTTCCTCAGTTTCCGAAGGATTGCTTTTTTCCTTCTTGTTTGAGCATTTATTATTATTATTATTTTTAAACATGTGCTCTCTGAATCCATCTTTTCTTTTTTCTCTTTTTTGGCTGTGTTGGGCCTTTGTTGCTGTGTGCTGGCTTTCTCTAGTTGTGGCGAGCAGGGGCTGCTCTTCGTTGAGGTGCACAGGCTTCTCACTGCAGTGGCTTCTCTTGTGGAGCACCGGCTTTAGGCGCACGGGCTTCGGTAGTTGTGGCACGCTGGTTCAGTAGTTGTGGCTCACGGGCTTAGTTGCTCCGCGGCATGTGGAATCTTCCCGGACCAGGGCTCGAACCCATGTCCCCTGTACTGGCAGGCAGATTATTAACCACCGTGCCACCAGGAAAGTCCCTGACCATTTATTATTAATTTTGATTGTATTTTATTATTTTTAGAGAATGTGACCTGTTTAGTTTCAGATTTTTAAAAAATTTACTGAGTTTTTTGTGGCTTAATGTATATCAATTTTAACATATATTTTATAGATCCTTGTCAAAAAGAAGTAGTGATTCATCGGGTCTAACATTCAAGATATACATAAACAGAGAGTTGGCAGGTAGATAGATAGATACCAATCTTTAAAATTATAGTCATCTGAGGGTTTTTTTTCCTACTTGATTTGTCAGGTCATTAATTCAAATGACACAGGTATAGAATATGAATCTGCTTAGGGATAACATGTTTAAGCCTATGCTTTTCTAAATTTGAAGACATTTTCCTTTACATTACTTTAGAATACTTAATATCTTCACTAATGATACTGGAAAGAGTAAAGCACATGGTTAGTGTCTGTAACAAGATTATTTTCTCTGTCAAATTTTTATTCCCTGTACCTCTTTCAAACTAAATACATATCAACTTTGCCACAGTTGAATACATGTCACCTATAGTCTTTCTGTGTCTTGTCTCTCCAGTAGGTAACATGACGACTGTGGTTTTTTCTTTATGCCTTGGATGGTCACTGTGTCCATCTTTTCCTAGCAACCATATGTTTAGGGGAAAAAATGGGCAAGAATGGTGTCTCTAACTAGTATTTTGACTTTGGAAAGTCCCCCCTCTCTATTTCTTCCTTAATCATTATATTGATAAAATATAGGAATAAAATAGGAATTTAATAGGAATAAAATGGTTTCTCATAGAAAATTTGAAAACAGCATCTGCAATATTAAGAAGCATGGAAAAAAAAAAGGTACATATAATCCCATCACTCCAATGCAACCACTATTAAGTAGTTTTGCCTGTTTCCTTCTATTTTTTCAAGAATTGTTTTTACACAATTGAGATCAATTTTGTATTCTGATTTTCCAGTATTATATCATAGGCATTTTCCATTCTTAAAAACTGTCCATCAAGCTCATGTTTAAATGCCTCGATAACATTCTACTGTTTACTAAATATTCCTTTAATGATAGACTCTCATTTTCAATATCTTTGTATTGTTAATAATGCTTTGATGAATTTCTGTTCTTTTTTTCCAGTAATACAGTGGACCTTGAACCTTCAGGTGCATCAGAAGAACCTGAAGAGCCCCTTGCCCAGAGTTACTGATTCAGTAAGTCTGGGGCAGGGCAAAGAATTCACATTTCTAATAACTTCAGGTAATGCTGATGGTGCCAGACCACATTTTGAGAGTCACTAGAATCACTGTAATTAATAGAATGTATAAGGATTTGCTTTAATACATTTCTGAGAAGCAATGCTTCTTCCTTCCACAGTAGGTTATACCTTTGATATTTCAGGGAAAAAATGGTAATGCTTATCCTGGTTGGAAAAGGAAGTAGTGATGTCTATTTAAAGGTTCTCTAAAATCTTTTAGTCACTGGCTTTTGCTAACCCATTTGCACTTACTGTGGAATCTTACTGGAACAGGCATCCATTTGACCCTGGAGCTCCATCACTATACAGCTGGTCTCTTTCTTTCTTTCTTATTTTTTTTGGTAAGTCACCTGCTCTCATTTAATTCATTTCCTTTTTGTGGGAAGCCTCTGACATCTGTCCCACATACTTCTTTATAAATACAAAGGCTCATCTTTTATCTTTTTATTTTTAACTTTTATGAGTCATTTACTCCTTCCCTTTTTATAGTTGTGATCTTTTCATTCCTTATGTTTTAAAAAGACACTTTAGACTAATTCTTTATGGCTGCTTTTTAGAAAAAAATTCTTATTTTTTTAACACCTTTAATTACATTCTGTTGACATTTATATTTTGGTCTGAGCCTAGTGTCAAATATTAGGATCACATGGCTTCTCACTTCATTGGCACCATCATGTGGTGAAATTGTGTATCACATTGGAAAATCTGCCACATATAGTGAGACAGGATGCCATATCACATCTTACATAGAGATAACACTGAAATTAGAGAGGTCATGATAAGTTGGGGATCTGGAATAATTCTGTTAGTTTAGTAAATACACAGCAAAATGGGAGCTAATAAACACCAATGATTAAGCATGCGGATACTGGAGTCAAGGACATGAGCTCAAACCCTGGTTCAAACCACTTATAATGATATGACCTTGTGTGCCAGGTTAATCGCCTTGAACCTCAGTTTACTCCTGAGTATGGGGATACCAGGAGCATCTACCTCACAGGGATGTTGAGAGAAGCAGTTATTATTATGATAATAGCACAATGGCCATCAAGCAGTTCAATAAGATCAGCTATTATTAGCTGTTAACAAACCATCACATTTGGTTTTCCTTTTACATTCTAACCCAGGATAGAAAGAGTATCAGGAAAGAATGATTCCCCTGAGATTTTTAGAAAGTTATACCAAAATGGCATAATTATTTTTAGAATGATCAGAAGTAGCATGAAGGTAAAAGCCACAAAATGTTGATGTTGAAAGAAACATTTAAATAAAAATGCTTTTATAGAAAAAAGGAAGGGAACTTGTGAAAAAAAAATGTCTTCTAAACTCTACCTACAAAGTGAAATTTGAAAATTATCTGTCTACATTAACCATAATTTACAGTCAAAATAAACAATTGGCGGGGGGAATAACTTAAAATCCTTTTTAAGGGTGGAAAAAAACTTCTAATATTAAAAATGATTTATAGCCCCAAATCCTTTCAAAGTTCTATTAAAGAGAAATGTTTACTTTTATAAATCCTTGGAAAAGATACACTTAGGACAAACCTGGATGTTGGACATTTTTCTAGTAAAAATGAATTTTAATTATTTGATTAGAAAAATAGGATGAAAAGATACTTAAGATCAGTGAGAATAAAGTATGTGGGGTATTCCGCCCTCCACCTTAAAACAATGCATCATGATTGAATAGAATGGGAAACCTTGCCAGAACCAAAATCTTTTTTTTTTTAAATAAATTTTATTTATTTATTTATTTTTGGCTGCGTTGGGTCTTCGTTGTTGCTGTTTCGCACGGGCTTTCTCTAGTTGCGGTGAGCGGGGGCTACTCTTCATTGCAGAGCACCGGCTTCTCGTTGCAGTGGCTTCTCTTGTTGCGGAGCATCCTCTAGGCACACGGGCTTCAGTAGTTGTGGGCTCATGGGCTCAGTAGTTGTGGCACGTGGGCTCAGTAGCTGTGGCGCACGGGCTTAGTTGCTCCGCAGCATGTGGGATCTTCCGGGATCAGGGCTTGAACCCATGTCCCCTGCACTGGCAGGCGGACTCTTAACCACTGTGCCCCAGGAAGTCCCCAGAACCATAATCTTACATTCAGTTTTCAAATTGTAGTTTCCTCAGACAGCCTCATTCAATAAGTTTTTGTTATGCCATTATGCAAATGTAGTCTATGTTCATTATCTTTCTACTTATTAAATTCATCAAAAGCTGTCCAGGAACAGATTTTCTGTTTTGTCAACTACACCCACAGTCTTGTTCCCAGATTTGTCATCAGCATTTCCAGACTGTGAGGGAAAGAAAACAAGAAATGGAACACTTTTATGAATTTTAAGTATGCTGTAACTCTGTTTCAGTGCAGTATTCTAGTGTGCAACAGCCGTCTGCTGCTGCTCCCAGCATACCCAGTCTCAGGGTGGTGCCAGGTTAGTGCAGTTGGTTAGAATGTGGCATTAATATGTTCGTAATCAATTCCTATGTCATTCAACTGGCTGTGCAAAGCAGAAAAATATCTTCAGTGTCAACCTGAACTTCTGAGGCAAGCAGTCTCGAAAATGTATGCCTTTGTTTATTGAGATTTGGGAATTTTCCAGAAATCTACTATTGACTTCTATTTTTATTTCATTGTGGACAGAGAGCAAATTTTGCATGATTTGAATCCTTATGAATGAATTGAGACGTGTTTTTGCCCAGAATGTGGTATATGTTTTGTGTGCACGAATATGGTATATATCCCCATTTACTTAGATCTTCTTTCATTTCAGCAATGTTTTGTAGTTTCAGAGCATAGCTCTTGCATACCTTTCATTGAATTTATTCCTAGCTATTTATAATACTATTATAAATGGTACATTTTAAAATTTCAGTTTTTAATTGCTGCTTGCTAATATATAGAAATGTTGATTTTCATATACTCATCTTTTATCCTATGAGCTCACTAATTTCAATTATTAATTCTACTAGATTTTTTTTTTTTTTTTTTTGCGGTAGGCGGGCCTCTCACTGCTGTGGCCTCTCCTGTTGTGGAGCACAGGATCCAGACGCGCAGGCTCAGCGGCCATGGCTCACGGGCCCAGCGGCTCCGCGGCATGTGGGATCTTCCCGGACTGGGGCACGAACCCGCATCTCCTGCATCGGCAGGCGGACTCTCAACCACTGCACCACCAGGGAAGCCCAATTCTAGTAGATTTAAAAGATTTTCTACATGGACAACTTATTAATCTAAAGACAATTAATTAGGGAGTTCCCTGGTGGTCCAGTGGTTAAGAACCCGCCTTCCAATGCAGGGGACTCGGGTTCGATCCCTGGTGGGGGAACTAAGATCCCACATGCCATGGGGCAACTAAGCCTGCGCGCCATAACTACAGAGCCCACGCGCTCTGGAGACCACGCACTGCAACTAGAGAGAAGCCCACGTGTCGCAACTAAGACCCGATGCAGCCAAAAAATAAAATAAAATAAATAAATGTAAAAAATAATATTAAACAATAAAGACAATCTAGATAAATCTATTAATCTAAAGGCAATTAATAGTTTAAAAATTAGACTTCCTATGTAGACCACTGTAAATAGAAAGTTTTACTCTTTTCTAGTCTTTATACCTTCTATTATTTTTGTTAATTTTTGCTATTGTACCACCTAGGACCTCTGATACACCGTGGAATAGAAGTGGTGAGAGTAGACATTCTCACCTTCATAATCCTAGGATTGACTAATTCACCACCAAGCATGATAGTAGCTATTGGTCTTATAGTAGCTGTAGACATCTTCATAATACGAACTCAGTTCTAATTTCTAATTTTGTGACTGTTTCTGTCATTAAATGGAAATAGTATCAAATTGCTTTTCCTGAATCCACTGAGATGATCACATTTTTTTCCTCCTTTATTAATGTCATTAAATTACATTGTTTGATTTGGTAAACCTTGCATGCTGGGAAAAACCCAGCCATCGTATTTTATCCTTTTTCTATATTGCTGTGTCCAATTTACTAGTGTTTTGTATAGGATTTTTGCATTTATATTCATAGATGTGATAGTGGTCTGTGATTTTTTTCTTCTAATGTCTTGGTCAGATATTTCTATCAGGGTTATGCAGTCATTATAACATTTGGTGGATAGTATTCTATTTTCTCAAACAGTTATAAAAGATTGACATTATGTGTTCTTTAAATGTGGAAAGAACTCACCATTGAAGTCATCTGGGCCTGGAGTTTTCTTTGTTAAGTGGTTTTTAATTATGAATTCAGATTCTGTAGTAAATGTACAACTACTCAGCTTTTCTATTTATTCTTAGCCAGTTTTGGTAAATTTTGTTCTTCAAGGAATTTGTTCATTTATTCTAACTTATCATATTATACTGACCTAAATTTGTTTATAATATTCCCCTTTTATGATTTTAATTAGACTTTTCCAACCTCGGTACTATTGATATTTTGTTTATCTATGGAGATAACATATGGGCATTACTGAGTATTATTCCAACAAAATTGCTTACAAATGGATTTTTGGTTCTGTGAGAGACAAGGGATAATATTAATATAACAATCTAAGAAAATGTAGTCACATAAATATACTGTCCCAACTAGTTGATAAACTGATATAAATTCTTACAATTTGGCAATGTTCTTTTTGCTCTTCTAGCTAGGAAAAGCCAGTCTGCAACATCGAAAAATGTTTACCAGGACGAGAAAATTACAATGATTTTACAGCACCTTATCAAGTATTGATTTGGTGCCACCTGCTGGGAGGCAGAAACGGGTTTCCAGCATCCTCAAAGGGTGAGAATTATGACCTCAGAAGTTGTAAAACTTTGCCTATAGCATAAAATGAAACATAATATAGGTACCTTTGGGCCTGTAAGAAATCAATAATTCTAGAATAAATTAACTGCATATAAAAATATGATCTATGTATTAAAATGGGAGTGTATTCTTTTCCATCTAAGAGAAATCAGATGGCATATTTGCATTTACCATGAAATGATATACAATAAAGTTCCTTAAAATGGTGAGCTCCTCAGGTACTGATTGTGTATTTCTGTAAAGGTAATTCATCACTTGACTGGGGCTAGTGGAGGAGCTTAAGATGTGAAGAACCACTGCTAAAGGAAGATTAGTAAAAAAAAAAATAAAACTAAATCTAATGATAACATTGATTGTCATAGGCAGAATAGTAGCCCCTCAAAGACATCCATGCCCTAATGCTCAGTGCCCAGAGGATGAAGCCTTGCACCCAGAGACCAGAACCAGGAGCCACAGAGGATTATACCTAGGCCTTGAAACTTAATGGAGACTGCCAGATTGGATTTGAAATCGTATGGGCCTGGGACTCCTTTTTTCCTTCCACTCTCTCCCTTTCTGAATGGGAATGGTTATAACTGCTCTCCTGTGTCTCCTCCTCCACCATTGAGAACTGGTTTCCTAGTCTCACAGATCTACAATAGAAAGGGATATCTGCCCCAGCATGGATTATACTCACCTATACCTAATTTAGACTTAGATGATACTTGGGATTTTTGAGATTTAGATGAGAAGCTGTCACGGGTTGAAAATTTGAGGGACTTAGAGAGGGGATGAATCGATTTTGCATGTGAACAGATGTGAATCTTTGGGAGGGAGAGGGCAGACTGGGGCAGGCAGAATGGCCCCTCCCAAAGGTGTCCTCACCCTAATCATTAGAATCTGTGAATAAATTACCTTATGAGGAAAAAGGGACTTTGAAGATGTGGTTAAGGCTAAGAACCTTGAGATGGACAGATGAGCTGGGTGGGCCTAATTTAATCACCACATCCTTAAAATTCTTTGACCAATGTTACTGGCTTTGAAGATGGAAGAAAGGGGCCCCAAGCCAAGGAATGTAAGTGGCCTCTAGAATTGGGAAAAAGCAAAGCAACAGATTCTCTCCTAGAGCCTCTGGAAAGGAAGCAGTCAGCTGACATCTTGCTTTTACTCCAGTGAGACATGTGTGGGACTTCAAACCTGCAGAACTTTAATATATTTGTGTTCTTTTAAACCATTAAGTTTATGGTAATTTTTTTACAACAGTAATAGAAAATGAATCTGGTAATAACAGCTAACAGTTACTATGTTCTAGCACTACAGCACTACATCTATCTCAGATGATAACTCTCTTATGAAAGGAAGATAAAGCACCCTGAAATCATATTACATAATCTGGCCTTGGTTACCTCTGACCTCATCTCCTGTTGCTCTACCTCTTGCTTCTATCACCCATTCACTCTGGTCTCCTTACTATCTTTTAAGCATGCCAAGCAAGCTGTCCCCTTTTTTTAGTATGTGCTTTCCTTAGATATCCACAACTCACTCCTCACTTTCTTCAGGTGTCTGCTCAAACGTCATCTTCTCAGTGAGGACTTCTTCTTTGTCCACCCTCTATAAAATCTATACCCATCCTCACCTGGCACTCCCTAACCCCTAAACCCTAGTTTATTATTCTAAATAGCACTTTTAATCATTTGATATGTATTTACTTGTTTACTCGGTTTTTTCTTGCTCCCTAAATATAAGCTCTATGTGGCCAGGGGCTTTATCTGTATTGATGACAGTTGTATCTCCAGAACCTAATACAGCGCCTGGCACATAGTAGTCACTCAATAAATATTTGTAGGACTAAAGGAACATTTTCAAAACAATTGACAGATTACAAGAATTCATTTATGCTAAAATTCTAACGCAGAATACACATCATGGAGCAGGGCAGATACATGTTAACATTACTTTGGTTGGCAAATGGACCTCAGTGTACAGATTCAATATCATGCCTTGAAGAATGAGATCATTTCTCAAATGACTTCCTACAGTTTATAAGATTTATAATCCTACAGATTATAAGAAAACTAGTATATAAATGAATTTTGCATTTTCCTATAAATAAGCATAACCAAAACATTTTTAAAAGATAATTACTAGCTACATTTTTCCCAACTTTTTAATCTTGAAAAATTTCAAATCTGAAAGAAAGAACCACAATTAACACAGTGCCATATTTTCTCTCTGCACACACACTTTTTGTTTTTTGGCCTGGACTACGTGAAAGCAGTTTGCAGATATCATGACCTCATCCCTAAATACTTCAGCATGCATCTCCTAAGAACAAAGGCCGTTTTCTAATAATCACAATATTATTATGCCTGAGAAATCTAAGTTAACAACATATCTATTATGCTTCCATGTTCAAATGTCCCCAACTGTCCACAAAATGTCCTATATAACTTTTTAAAAATCCATATTCCTATCCAAATCATGGTTGCCCATTAATGGAGATCAGTCCTTCTGTCTTTCGTTGTCTTTCATGATATTGACATTATCGAAAAGTCCAAACAAATCACATTCTTAACTTAACTGAGTGTTTCCTCACAGATTCAGGCTAAACGTTTTGGCAAGAATGCTACATCAGTGTATTTCCAATAATTTGTGTTTTCCTCAGTATTGATGCTAGAAATTTTTTCCTCGAAGCAACTATTAACTTTTTGCAAAGTACTAATGTTCCAAGGAACATGCTTTAGAAAACATTTGTATAAGGAAAAAAAAAGTGAAATGCACAAAAATGTTTAAGAGTTTGAAGTTAAAAAGCAGGTAAGGATTGTAAATCATTTTTAAATTACAAACTTCATTTCCTTAGGTAATGCAAACTCAGCTTTCACATACCAAAAAAACCGCACAAAACATTGTACAGGTGAGCAGCACCAAGCTTAAAGAAAGGAAATAACTTCTCCCAAGTTCTATCCTTATTCTATTTACTGTGTTCAGGAGCTGAGACCTAAAACCAGGTCTGAGTGCTTACATGTTCTTTCCACCAGACCCCCTGCTTCACTTAGCCTGTTTTACTTTCTGTAATTGACTATTCTTGGGTCTACAATTACTCTGGGGTATAAGTGGTGGGCGGTCTTTTAGTCTAAATAATAATAATAAAGATGCTAAGGAAGACGAATCCATTTTTTATTGTTCCATATTCAGTAAGAACCAATTCATGGCAAGTAACTGAGGAATGCCTAATCCCTCCCAAATGCATGCAATTATGCAAATCATATGTGGGGACTGGGGGCTTGGCTCCAGGCACTAATTATAATATAGCCCCCATTTATGACTATTTCTATTCGCCGTAATTTGATCCTTTGCTATTGCCTTATGATGCTGTCTTTATTACACTACAGCAAACGTTTGGGAGACATCAGTTTTTCCTAAAAGTCCTGGAACTCAAACTCAGGTTTTTCTACTTATTACAGGATTCAACAGCTTTTCAAAAAAAATGAGTTACCATTCTTAGCCGCAGTGAGGTGGCAAATATTAAGCATGTTCGTTTTCACCTCCATTTCAGGCGAAAGCCTCTCCCCCTCTGACGACTTTCCAAGGGCGGTGAGCGTGAGTCCTTGCTTTTGGTACAACTCACGAAATATTAATCAATACAAATGTGTAACTTTTAGGAGAAAAAACTGCGAGCCCTTCCGCCGTTTAAAACCACGCCATGCTTTAAAAGCTTGAGTTGTACAGAACGTTGAGCATTTACTCCCACAGGTTGGAAATTGCTTTGCGGAGTTTGAGTTCCCTTAATTTCACCAGACTGTCAAACGACCCCATGTCCCGCCCTTCACCCCATACTTCTTAGCTTCCAGGGAGAGTTAGGAAGAGGTCTGCGTCTCTGGACCGCCGCAGGATGCGGGGGCTGGGCTGGACTCGGGCTCCATCTCCCGGGCTTCGCGGAGCGCCAAGCCCGGGAGAGGATGGACATTACCCTCGACCTTCGGAGGCGATCTGGAGCTAGAGGAGAGCAAAAGCTACCCGTGAACACCGTCAAGCGCCCTCCCCAGCTGCACTTCCTTGACGGCTGCCCGGCGCCCCGCGGACCTCCTTACGCTCCGCGGGCCCGCAGGCCTTCAACGCTCACAGGCCCTCCGCCACATAACTCGCGGCCAAGTCCGCCGGGACCCAGGCCACACCCCACGCCGCCACCCGCTCCCTGGCCGCTCCTCTCGCCCCACGCGCCGGCAGTGGCCGCTGCGCCTGCGCGCCCGCGAGCGCGGGGCGGGGCGAATCGGCCCGGCGGAAGGGGCGGGGCTGGGCTGGGCTGGGCTGTACTTCCGTGGTCGCGGGTGGGTGAGTAGGGGCTGGGGGTAGCGCGCGGCGTCCGGAGTCCGGCGGGGTTCCCGCCTCGGGTCGTCGGGGAGCCCATGTCGGCGTGGCGGCGCCCCCTGGAGGATTTGGGGAGGGGGAAGGAAGAAGAGACTATTATTGAGTTGGATGATGTCGGGGGTGCGGGAAGTGTGTGGACAAGCAGGCGTTGGCAAAATGGGTTCAGAGGTTGGTTTTCTCCTTAGAAAGGAAATTCTCTTTAAACAACGTTTTAAAATTTTCATCATTTTGGACAGGCTTGTGAGTTTACCGTTGTGCCACAGTAAGGCAGTTTTGGTAAGGTGGCTGGTCCCTTGCCGCTACCAAACCTAATGGTTAACCAGAGGATGGGTCGGAAAAAGGCACAATAGTCCAGGTTAGCTACTACCAAAGAGGGAAATTAAAACTCATCTTTTATGGAATAAAATCCAGGATATAAAAATAGGGTGCAAAAAAAAATAGGGTTCAAACCGAAAGTCACAAACAGCATCTAGGTTCTGTCAAATACTGTGCTGGGCGCGGACTAGGTCTCTTCCAGCAGACATACTGTATTCAGATAATTTGTTTTTATCATTAGAAAATGAAAGACAATCTAAGCCAGAATGACCTGAAAAAATTTAATTATCTTGAGAGTTGTGCCTTCATACATATACTTTGGAAAACAAACACTACTATAGCTTTTCCAAGTTGGTAGAAAACCAAAAGTTTCCCGAAAGCCTGTGCAGATTCCTAATCATTTTGGGGTCTACAATGTCCAGAATGTTCTTTTATGTAGTAAAAACTTCATATCGTTTTGTGTGCAAGGTAATAAGAACCAGACAGTTCAGTTCCTTTAAGGGCTGTATTCTATTAGGAGAGACAAAGAAACGTGAAAAGTTATATAATGGTAAGAAATGTAAGTTACAGCTTGAGATATTTGAAGATATCAAAAATCCTTTATTTGGCATGGAAAGTGCTGGTGAATGCTTGAAATGAGTACCCCTCAGCTGATTGTTGCCATGTGGGAATGTGGGTCCCTCATACACAGATATGATTTTCTCCAACACAGGCCAAAAATCTCTCTCTTTGTGCTTTTTCTTGATTTTTAATGTTGTTGGCAACCTGCAGTTATGCACTCACACACCCTCTGTGGGCCAGGAACAGGGAGTTTGTGACATCTGCAGATTATCACCTGAGTACTCAGAAATAATTGGAATCAAAAGAGCAAGAAGTTCCTGGAAACTGATAGGAAGGGATTTAAGAAAACTGGGGTTTAAGCTGGGTTGAAATGGAGAGGTGTCATGGAGGGGAAGGATGTAACGAGTGAGTAAAGTCTCAGTGGGGAAAGCGAACAGCAGGTTTGGAAGATAATTAGTTAACTCTCCTTAGGAGAGGTCTGAGAAGGCAAGTGCAGTAAACGGAGGAAAACTGGTTTGGGAAACCCTTCAATACCAGACTGGACTTTATCCTCCGGCACTGGTTCTCAAATTTGAGCTTACATCAGAATCACCTGGCAGGCTTGTGAGACGGTGGCAGGCTTGGCCTCCACCTTCAGAGTTCCTGATTCTGAAGGTCTGGGGTGGGGCTTGAGAATATCCCCTTCTTACCAGTTCTCAGTTGATGGAGATGCTACTGGTCTTGGGAGCACAGTTTAAGAACTACTGTCCTAGGGTGTGGGAAACTATTGGAGGAATTTGAGGTGGATCAGTAAGGAGATCACATTCATGGTTCAGCATGAGTCTTGCTGTGACGTCCAAGATGGAGGACTGGGGAAGAGAGAAAAGAAGGTTCCTTAGAGTTGATTAACGCCTGTCGATGCCAGGCCCTCTCGTGCATGCAATTTCATTTCATACTCACTTTGACCTTGATGTGTAAGTCTTAATATTTTCATATGGAGAATAGTAGAGACTGCCCAGGTCCCATAGCTAGTCTCAGAGCCCCTTAAGACTAGTTCAGGTTTGAACTAGGGTAGTAGCAGTGGAAATGAATCAGGACATTGACTGGTGATGGAATTTAGAAAAATCAAGACTTCCTCAGAAGATTGAAACCTGAAAGTAGAAATTGGGAAATAGTCTTAACAGAGAGTGATAAAAGGTAAAGTGGACAGAGAACTTTAGAATATTCCCTGCATGAATTAAGTATGTGTTCTGTATTACTCTGCTATAACAGCGACCTATTTAAAAGCTGCTTGTTTAAAAAGTCATCCTGTTCTACCAAAATTTCCTGAAATTATTTGAAAAGAAGAAAGTAAAGCCTCCTGTGGGGATGATGGGAGATGGTAACCAGATTAATGGCATCTGACAACTTATCTTCACATCAAAAGTGATTAGCATTGAGGAATAGAAACACATGGTGTAAACACTGCTTCGCCTGTATGAACTGTGCTGTGCCGCAGACACTGACCTAATGTATTGATTTTGGAAATCCTGGATGCTTTTTCTTGCCAGAGTAGTTATTGAAATTGAGAATATTCATTGGATCAATTTCAAGACAAATATTCCAAGTCAGACTGGCTGCTGCCGAGCAAATTTTTAATGAAGGAAAACATCCATATACTGAAATAGATTTTAAGAGGGAAGTCCTAAAAATATATTTATACTGTGAAATCTAGAAAAATGTAAGTTTTCAAACACTGATCAACTGAGTAATCAGCATAATGGAGTTATTGACCCATACAAAACTATAGCATACATTCATTCATTTATTCTGTGAGCCCTAAACTGTGAGCCCTAAACTGTGGATCCAATGGTAACTCGGTCTAGGCAAGACTGACATCTTAAAAAATGGTCACAAAACGATGTGATTAGCACTGTAATAGAGGGATGTGATCAGTACATGATGACAGGAGATAGAAATGCTGACTGAAGGGGTATAGAAAGGAGGCCAGGGAACTGTCTATAGAGGAGGAGACTCTTGAGTTGGTCTTGACAGCTGAGGAGGAATTTGTGAGATGATTAAGGCATTCCAATCAGAAGGAACATCACGGACAATGACCAAGATGTATAAAAGAGTGTGGGTTTTTCTGGAACCTTTGTGCAGATCAGAATAGTTACAGCAATATGGTAAAAGTGGAGGAGGGGGATGAGTTAAGTTGGAGAAGTAGATAAGAGCACTTATAGAGAGTATGAAAGATTTATGTAATGACTGGCTTGGCTGGATTGTAAACTTCATGATGTTAGGAGCCATGTTGGACCTGTACACGAGTGTATTCCAAGGCCTTAGCAGAGTGCCTAGCATATGGTAGGTTCTCAATAAATAGTTGCTGAATGAATGAACAGGTAAATCATAGAAAACAGTTTTTTTAAGATAAGATAGAGGGAACTTTTAAAGTGTTTTAAGCAGTGGAGTAATATCGTCAGATTTACATTTTCTGAGGATAAGTGGTAGTATGGAAGGAAGATGGTTAATAACGACCATAGAAATGGCTATAGTAGTTTCTGCCTATTGGTAGATTGCAATCTGCATTTTAAGAAAAAATAGAAAAGAGTATTAGAGGATATCACATGTAATAGGGTTAAATAATGTTTTATGAAACTTTTATTTTAGTTATATGTATGCCTGTGTGTTGACTGATGTAAGTGTATTTTTTCCTATGGACTTTGATGCGAGTTTGAAAGTCATTATAGTAATGTGGACATGATGGTGGAAAGAATGGAATGGGTATAAAAGATATTTTGGAGGAAAACAAATGTGGAAAACTAGCACCTTAAAATGCTGCTGTCCATATGAACCCTCTTGCAGGGAAGGGGATGCACTTACCCAACCTATTTCAGTATTTTTGCTTACTTGATGTTTTTCATTATATATTAATAAGTTGACATTCTGGTTTATTAGGAATGGCGGTGCTTTGAGGCATCTTACTGTGTGTTGTAAATGCTGCAAAATTTCTCTTATTTTGGTAGTGCTCAGTTTAAAATTGTAGGATGAAGCCATACTCTTAAGAGTTGTGAAAATTCATTGAAACAGTTTGATTTGATTATTGGCCAGGTTATTAGATTTCTTTCCGTAAGAAAGCAGCAAAAGCTGCTTAGTTACATGAGCGGGTGGGAAGGCCTTCTCCCTACCTGCATGACTTTGCCACTCCAGTAGACTTAGTCTGTTCTGCCTGCAACATGTAAATAAGGGCAGAAAGGTGTTCATACAAGGCAGAGTTATATTGGCTTTTAAAAAATTTACGAGCTCCTTTAAAATCTGGTTGATGTGGTTAAAATGAGTTTATGTTGTGCACTTCGTTGTCAGGTGTGAATTATTCTGTGGAGCAAGAAAACATTTAAAAGTTTTAGAAATTTGGTCTGTTCTGTCACCTAATACATTATTGGGATCTCCTACTGATAAGGTTTGCACAGAAAATGTAAACTAATTTTTCATCTTGGCCTGAGGGGGGAAAAAAGAGAGAGAAAGAAAAAGAAACAAAATGAAGATAAACAGCCTGCCATACTCATTCCATACTCAAATGTGGAGGGTTATTTGGTGTTCCCTTAATGTGGCATGACTCCACTCCTCTTTTTATACGAGAATCTAGAGTTGACACCAAGATCTGGAATTAATAAAAGGGCATATTTTAAATCGAATCCATTCTTTGCTCCACTGTGGGAGGGGCAGAGTTACTAATATCTATTTCCCTCTTAGCCAAAGGAGCTTTCCTTTATTCTAAAGCAATTTATTAAGACAAAATGCCACAGAGAGTCAAAAGACCTGTGTTTGAGTCCTGGCCCTACCACTGGTTATGACTGTAGTCACCTAACTCACTCTTGGTTTCCCTTTATTAAATGAGAATAGTAATAACTATCCAACTGTCCTCATGGAATTGTCTGGGAGAATAAAGTGAAATAAAGTATTTGAAAATGGTTCATAAACTCTTGAGTGACAAGCAAGTGGGAAATGAAATAAGTTCACATTCGCATTTTTTTGAACCATTGCAATGCGCCAGGCTCCATGGCAAGCTTTGGGGATCCTAATGTGGACAAGAGGGTCTTGAATCCGGCTTCTCCTCTCCGTCCCTTAATGCCTTGCCTTGGCCCAGGTCCCCATCATCTCTTTTGGGTCTTTGCTAGGCTGGGCTGTATGTTACCAGGATCTGGTCACTCGACTTCTTGCCGCTGCTCCTAGTGTTATCTCCTAAACACCAAAGTTGATTAGGTCACTGCCGTCCCTGAAGATCTCTGTTGTTTCTCCTCCACCAAGACAACATCTACTTCCTTGGCCTCAGTTTACATCCTGATTGGGCTTCATTTTTTATCACTAGTTCCATATGTATGTATGCCAGGTTTCTGCTTCACTGAATTACTCAGTCTTCTCTGATATGGCAGGGAAGAGACCAGGTCCCAGCTCGGCCTCTGTACAAGTATGTCCTCAGCCTAGAAGGCCTGCCTCATCCTTCTTCAGCTTTGCTTAACCTTTCGGACCCAACCCTGACATAGTCTCCTCCATGACTTGAACCCTCTCCTCCCACAGGAGAGTTAGTTTCTGTAACCTTGTCTGTTCCCACAGCACATTGTTCTTTCTTTGGACACGGTGTTTATTACTCTGTGAGCTGTTGAAGTGCTGGGATTACGTCATTTAGGGTAAGATAAGGAGGCTGTCCACCTAAGGAGGTGTAGTGGATTGAATGGTGGCCTCCAAAAAGATATGTCCACGTGCTAATCCCTGGAACTTGAGAATGTGACTTTATTTGGAAAAAGGGTCTTTGCAGATGTAATTAAGTTAAGGATCTTGAGGTGAGATCATCTTGGATTATCTGAATGGTCCCAATTCAACAACAGATGTCTGCACAGAGGAGAGACACAAAGAGTAAGCCGTGTGAAGACAGAGGCAGAGATTGGAGTGTTGCAGCCGTGAGCTGAGGACCCCTGCAGGGAAGAGTCCCCTTCTAGAACCTTTGGAGGGAGTGACATCCTGCTAACACATTGATTTCTGACTTCCAGCCTCCAGAACCATGAGAGGATAAATTTCTGTTGTTTTAATCCACCGAGTTTGTGGTTAATTTGTTACAGCAGCCTTAGAATACTAATACAGAAGTTTATAGTACAGTGACTGGAACATAATAAAATATCACTGTCACCACCCTCAAAGACACTATTATCGCTATTATTTTTGTAACCAACCTAGCCTGGGACCTGGAAGGTAGTACCTGCTCAGAAAATAGCCTTGCCTGTTCACTTTCTTGTCTGGTGGCAGTGGTGGTGGTATGTATGAGAAAGAAGTGTGTTTAAAGGTGGTATCGAAAGAGCCAGAATAGAGCACCTCTTAATTTTTTTTTGTTTGTTTTAAATGTCTTTTTGTGTGTTTATGTGAAGGGCGGTAGTGGATGTTTTTAAGTTGTTTTTTAGAAACATTTTTACGCATTTTAAAATGTCCTTTTAGAAGACTAACAGTAAAATGATGAGCAGTTATATTTCTAACAATAAAAAAATCTTAAAATGTTTCTTCTTTTTCCTAATAAAACATTATTTAGCTAAAATTAATTTTGTGCTGGCCTTGGAACACAATTTAGAGAGGGACTTGGGAGCCACAAGGTAATTTATTTCATGTGCTACAAGGTACTTGAAAACCAAAAATTTCAAATAATCATAAATGCAGACTTGATAGGTGTTATGTATTGTTTGTAAATTTTAGTTTGCCACTGGAAGCTAGGTCTATGACCTAATTTTTACTAAAGTTTTATAAATTGGTGTCGTAGTAATAAGAGCTAATGTTTATTGAGCTCTTACTATGTTCTAGGCACTGTTCCCAGCTTTTTATATGAATTAACTCATTTTGTTCTAGCTTTCCTAGTCTCTTCTCTATTCTCTTAACTCAAGAGGAAGCTGAGACACAGAGTGGTTAAGTAACTTGCCCAAGGACATGATAGCTTAAGTGGCAGAGACGCAGAGTGGTCCTGGCTCATAACCTCCACACTCTCCTGACTCTCAGTGGACCCTGTCAGCCTTCATTGTCTAATACAGTCTGAAGCGGAGAATATCAGTAGATCTAAGTGAAGGGTCCTTATCCAATCCCATAGTGGCTCAAACTTTAGTGTGCTTACCCAGGGAGATTCTGATTCCTGGGGAAGGGGATAAGCATTTTTTTTGTTTTTTTGCGGTACGCGGGCCTCTCACTGTTGTGGCCTCTCCAGTTGCGGAGCACAGGCTCCGGACGCACAGGCTCAGCGGCCACGGCTCACGGGCCCAGCCGCTCCGCGGCATGTGGGATCTTCCCGGACCGGGGCACGAACCCGTGTCCCCCGCATCAGCAGGCGGACTCCCAACCACTGCGCCACCAGGGAAGCCCCGGGATAAGCATTTTTAATACGCACCAAGGTGGTTCTGACCGTACTTTGAGATGCCCTGGATCAGGTTCCAGACAGTCCTCACGGTTCATTTCACACGAAGGCTTGTGGTGGTGGCTTGTGTGCTTATGTTAGGCCATTCTTTGTGTATTATCTGTGTGCCAGGTGAGTCTACTGAATACATACACGGATCTAAACTTTTGCCTGAATGCCTGCCTTACTAATCACCTTTCTTTTATGAGATGAATAAAAGGCCAGCATCAGAGGGATTTTTTTTTTAACCGTTTGAATGAGCTTCGGAATAGGGTATATTCGATCTGAGGAAATCGTTATGATGGATGTAAGGTTTGTAGACGGAAGAAAATAATCATGACATAGAATTTCTACTCTATTGGGTGGTTTTTTTTTTTTGGTATGTTTGTTTTTTGTTTAAAAGAAAATTTTAATGTGTACTGGACTTCACAGCAGAGCAGTAGTTTCATGATTTGGGTTACTCTGAATATTAACTGTGGACAAGGAAGGAGTCCTTGCTCTTAAGTTTGGGAAGAAACTTTCATGCCTCTGTACAACCCAAACCCCTGATTATGTGTGTTTTAGAATCTAGGGAGAACACTAAGCTTGCAGTTTTACTACTTCAGTATCTTAGTTGCATGTTGAACTGGCAAGATATGTTTTTCTTTCTCTTAGGGAGTCACGAATCGCACTGAACCAAAAAACGCCCGGCCATTTCTTCAGTTACAAGCAAAATGAATATTCCCATGCTGCTCCAACATCCTCATCGGGACTTCCTTAAAGTCCTTTTAAGAACACTTTACCGACGTTACCACTTCATCTTACCCTCAAGTACTCACCTCAGATCAGGACTCCCATGTGCTCAGCCATTCAGTTATCTCGGACTCCATCATGCAAAGTGGATGCTGCCGTCAAATGGTTTAACAAGAAAATTATGTCTACAGACAACCTTAAAGGAACAGACAGAAGGACTTTCTGATAAAGAACAAAGGCTTGTGGATGAGCTTTATACTGGTTTAATCCAAGGGCAAAGGGCCTGCTTGGCAGAGGCCATAACTCTTATAGAATCAACTCACAACAGGAAGAAAGAGCTAGCCCAGGTGCTTCTTCAGAAAGTGTTAGTCCACCACAGAGAACAAGAGAAATTAAATAAAGGAAAACCACTAGCATTTCGAGTGGGTCAGTCTTTGGTTTTTTTTTTTTGTTTGTTTTTTGTCCAGTAAATATTTTTCTAAATTCTCTCTTCTTTTAAAATAAGTCTAAATAGCTTATGATCTAATGGGGATATTTTTGTCCTTGCAGAATTTTGGAATGAATTTTGAATGCCTTTTCTTTGTAAATATTAGTCTTGTTACGTGGTGGGAAATGCAATGGCCATTTGAACGAAGGCTCTGTATTTTAAGAGAATAAGGTGAGATTCCTCTTTTGGCAGGGATCTCGCTGTGGCTCCCAGAACAGAAATGTGCGCAGGAAGAACTGTTCACCAGTTTACTCCTTTCTCTCAGTAGAACTTCTGCTTAATAGTCTAAAGTGACTTCCCTGCTGTTGTGGTTATAGCAACCATAATTATCCTTCTCACATTTCAGAATTCTACTTCTTAGGTGTTTCGTTAGTCTTTTCTCTAAGCAAGTCTCACTTCTTTCAGATACTTTAAAAAAAAATAATATATTTATTTATTTATTTTTGGCTGCATTGGGTCTTTGTTGCTGTGCGCGGGCTTTCTCTAGTTGCGGCGAGCAGGGGCTCCTCTTCGTTGCAGTGCACGGGCTTCTCATTGCGGTGGCTTCTCTTGTTGTGGAGCACGGGCTCTAGGCATGCGGGCTCAGTAGTTGTGGCTCGCGAGCCCTAGGGCGCAGGCTTAGTAGTTGTGGCGCACGGGCTTAGTTGCTCCGCGGCATGTGGGATCTTCCCGGACCAGGACACGAACCCGTGTACCCTGCATTGGCAGGTGGATTCTTAACCACTGTGCCACTAGGGAGGTACCTCAGATACTTGTTTATTAGAGTTTCTGGAAATGGCTTGGCTCTAAGCACAGCCAGCTCAATACCAAAATGCCTTTTAAAGGAGACACCATGTTCATTTGCTGTCTAAAAATATTAGGTGTTCACTTCTTGAACAGTTGACCTGTTTCTGTAATTGCAAATAAGCTTGTTATATTTTCGAAGCTGTGCATTATAGAACAATCTAGACGTGTTTGGCCAGAAGGAATTAAGCAAGTTTTGGGTGGAGCGAGCGCCTTTCATGATGGCAAACTAGGTGATTCCAACCAACCCTCACACTATAAACAACTTAAAATGGTGGACAAAGTGCATAAATTGTGTGAGGAATGAGTAACTATACTTAAAAGTGGATTGGCATTACTTACGTCTCAGTTTATTTGCAGTATGGGGCCTAAAACCTCCTAGATTTTAGGGTAATGGGGCCTAATGCTTTAAAGATAATTTCCAAAAGAGCTCACCAACTGCTGTTTGTACTAGTCCACATTTCCCCCTCACCTTATTCTTCTGCCCTCACTGTGGGGACTCTCTTTCTGAGAGTACTGCGCTGGGTGTTAATACTCTTTATGTATTGTGGACAAAATAGCAAATTCCCAAAGAGAAATTCCAGTTATGACAGAGTGTTTACTTATTAGGCTGTAGAGAATCTTTGAAGAGAAAATGTCCAGAAATACCTAGAGTTAACCAGCAACTCATACATAACTAGCAACTCATCAATTTGCAGCACTATTCTGCTTCTTCCATCCGGACCTTATGAGGCCAGATAAACCTGAGTCTTTGTTGCAGTTGTTTTATCACCATGGTAAATAAAAGCAACAAATGTTTATTCAGCACCCATTAAGACAGAGACCTGCCCTGAAGATTGTGGTATGTCGCCAAGCATACCATATGCCATACATACTTTATGTAGTTACAATTAAGTGCTTATGTTTTATAGATTTTATTGAACATATATATCTCCTGATGCCATTTGCTATTCTAAACATATTGCAAAATTAACTCATCTGATCCTCACAATAACCTGAAGAAATAGGTGCTCTTATATCCATTTTATGGCAGAATGTACTCAGGTACAGAATGATTACGTGACTTGCCCAAGATTACACAGCTTGTAAGAGGTAGAGCTAGAAATAGACCTGGCCGACTGGCTCCAGAGTTTGTGTTCTTGCCTGCCATGCTCTGCTAACTCTCCAAGTAGGGGAATTTCCTGCCTTTCTTAAGATTAAAAAAAAAAAAGTTTTTTTTTCAGGATTCAGTTTATATTATTTTCTTTGAGTTATGAGTGAGATGAAAAAATTGTATTTCATAAGTAGAAAATTATTTTCTCAATCACTGGGAATTTCTGGAGTAATGAGTTGTTCTTCCAGTGGAAACATAGCATGGACAGAATCGGGGTGGGTGGAATAATCATTGATCATGATGAGAGGTGGGCAGATGTTGGAGAAATTCAGCACATTAACAACACAGGCAATGAAGTCTGCCCCAAAAGCTCTATGTTATACTAAAAAGGCAAGTCACATTTTGTCATTTTTAAAAGTGAATCTGGTGAACATATGGAACTCTGACTTCTCTCCCTCCTGTATCCCTGTTACTCAGGGACTAGATAAATAGGTAGATTTTCGTTTACTGCTTTAGGAAGCGTTAAACTACATTAATGACGGTTTTAATAAATTAGGAGAAGTAGAAGGTAGTCTGGTATTTTAATAGAACTCATCATGGTGCTGATTTCATTAAATTACAAAGTCTGTCTCCACCATAGGATTGTCTGGGCCTCCTGGTGCTGGGAAGTCAACCTTTATAGAATATTTTGGAAAAATGCTTACTGAGAGAGGGCACAAATTATCTGTGCTGGCTGTGGACCCTTCTTCTTGTACTAGCGGTGGTGAGTATTGCTGCTGCTTCGTAACTTGCAGAGGAGGGGCTTGTGGAGTGGAGCCGGCTCTCTGTTGCAGCTTAGGGGGAATCTGCACAGACGGGTGTCTTCTAACCTCTGGCTGAGTTTGGTCTCAGTGAAGGAAGGGAGGTGGTGGGTGTGAGGTGGAGGCTGAGGGAGGTGTTTGGGGCATCGGGTTCTCCAGGGGAGGTTAGCTTACAGGTAACCTAGGAGTAGCCTGGGTACGTAGAGAACTAGAAGAACAGGTGCCAGAAGTTGGAGATGATCAAAAGTCAGTTTCACCCCTTTGTCTATCATGCCTGAGGCTCAGCCCCTTTTCCTTCTATTGTTTTTCCTGGCTCCATCAGCCCCTACGCAGTTCAGAAAATGGCTTCTTACTCAGTAATTTCCCCATATTGTAACGTCTCTTCTCAAGCTTAAAAAAAACTTCATGCTCTGTTTAACTTGTCACCTGTTTATATTACATGTTCAGTTAAACAGAAAGCTCTTAGAGGGACCATGTGATATACTCTGTTCCTGGCAGCACTTAGCCTAGTACGTTGCACACAGTGCTCGGCAGTTACTGATTTGAGGTCATGCAGTCACTCAAAGTTTAACTCGCAGCTCATCAGAGATAAAATGAATAAACTAAGTTCCCCAAAGGATCATTTAAGGGAAACATAAATCATACTATGTAAATACTCAGGAAAGCCTTTTCTTCCCTTACCCCTCTTGATGATTGAAGCATCTCACATGACAGTTATTCATTTAACAAGTATTTCAGCACCTATCGTAGGTGAGGCCCTGTACAAAAAAGGTACTGTGTGGTTTAATGTTGAATAAGATGCAGTTCTCTTGGCCTTATGGAGCTCTATATCTCACGAGGGAAACAGACAGGTGCATGCAGGCCATTACAATGTAATGTGTGTTGCGAAGGGGGAAATACAGGGTGTTTTGTGAAAGGGTTTGGTTTATATCCTGTGGGGTTAATGCTAAAAAATAAATACAATATCATATTTCAGGGGCTTTAGGTCAAGAGAGAGGTGGACAACAATTCCTGTTACCATCCATTGAGAAATTTAGCTGAGAACATTCACAGTTTTTGATTCACTATAATGAAAGGGTTAACCGTAAAGTAAAATTTATACTCGCAAAGTTCAAGATTAAATCCATGTCAGTGTATTATCCTTTTTTATAGTCTAAGAACTTTGTGAAAGGTAAGCACTTGAACAAAGGATTTATTTATAGTGGCCTTCATTTTCACACAGGTGCAGAGACTTTCCTCCCACCTTCATAATACTCTAGAATACTTGCAATAGCAAAAGAAAACAATAGTTTGAGATAAGAGTAACGGAAATGGTGACATGAGATAACCTGATGGAAGTTACATAGCTATGTGGTTCCTAACCTTTCTCAGACCAAAAATGAAGGTCCTTTTCTCAGGTAAAAATACAAAGACTCTGAAAGAAAAAACTGTGCAAGGATAAACAGGACACTCTTACCTTTTCATTGTAACAGTAGATACATTTGAAAATAGCATTCCATTGAAGTTTGAGAAGCCTGTAGTCAATCCCTGTTGTGCTTCGGACTCACGGGCCCCCTGCAGTGGGAGCTCGGAGACCTCCCTGAGGCTCTGCAGTCAACAGTTTTAGATTCACTGGCAAAGACAATTATATGGGAGAGTAATTTCATAAATGTTTTAGTTCGGTGTGTTAGGATCTATAGGATAATAATTTAAAGTGTAGCTTTGGCAGACTGTTGACTTACACAGAGATGATTTCACCCAGAAAATTACTTTAGAACAAAGTTTTATGTCCAGTAAATACGGTAGTCGAGCTCTGTTGGTAGGTGTATGCTGGGGCATTAGAACCTATGAGAAGTCAAAACTGGAATCATCAAGGAAAAGGTCAGATCTTTAAGGGACTCCTCAGTGTTTAGCAGCAGCTTTGGAAAGGTGAGCTCTTGAGCAGAAATTAAAATTCAGGTTAGAACAGCACTACACTTTCAGATGTTACTACGTGGCTAAAGGAGAGAAGGTAAAGGTAATTTCACTAATTCCGGGGCTTTCAGTCTTCTAGAATTTGCAGGTACGGGTGTTTGCCAGAATACTGCAGTACACACGGAAACAGCAACGGTTCTATTCCACAGGCATTACATTAATTGCCTACTGTGAACAAGCATTCAGTGTACAAGATATGTAAGACATGGTCCTATAGACAAGCAACTCAGTGAAAGCAGAGTTTCTCAGCCTTGGCACTGATGACATTCTTTGTTGTGGGCAGCTGTCCTGCACATGGAAGGATGCTTAGCAGTATCCTTGATCTCTACCTACCAGATGCCAGGAACACCCTTCCCTCCAGTTGTGACAAGTACAGATATCTCTACACATTGCTAAGTGTCCTCTGGGGGAAAAAATCACTCCCAGCTGAGAACCGTAAACACAGCAACGTTAAGAGGACAGTAAAGAACCACCCCACCTGGAATGGAAGATTGATTTGGGGATTAGTGAAGCTGAAATTGGACAGGTAAGGTAGGCTACATTCTGAGGGCCTCCAATGCAAGACTGAAGAATCTAGATTTGAACCTCTAGTCAGTGGGAGCCATTATAGGTGTTGAGGGGCTTAAAACATTAAATAGATTAATTTGGCATCGTTACATACATGGTGTTGGAAAAAAGCTTAATAATATGAAATACAATTTGAGGTTTGGGGAGAAATGTCCTGAAGCACTTCCCCTAGGAACTGGCTGATTGATAATTGGCCCTTATAGGTGTTCCATGATTATAAAATGTAACTGTGTGTTTTAGGATCACTCTTAGGTGATAAAACCCGAATGACTGAGTTATCAAGAGATATGAATGCATACATCAGGCCATCTCCTACTAGAGGTACTTTAGGAGGTGTGACAAGGACCACAAACGAAGCTATTCTGTTGTGTGAAGGAGGTGGATATGACATAATTCTTATTGAAACCGTGGGTGAGTGTGATTTTCTATTCTATAACAATAAAATACTATTAAAATGAATGCTGCATAAAGATGAATGACGGCTAATTTCATTTTGTTCATTCAGCAGATACTTACTAAAGAGGTAATTAAATATAAGCTATCTCAGACTCTGTAGGAGATATGAGTATATAGACTATAATCCTTACCCTTAAAGAAAAGAAAGGTGAGCCCTGTGTCTGGATAACTGTTATACAAGGTGGTATGTTTTCAGTGCTGGAGAAACTGTCAGCATTAGGATGACCTATGGAAACACTAACATAACACCCATTTTATTTAAGCAGAGTCATATGTCTGCAGTATTCACTGAGAAGATTAGCGTAGTTGGGCACCTCATGTTTTATTTCACCTTTATATCCCTAGCACGTGGTTACACACAATGAAAATACTGAAAAGGAAACCCCAAGAACTTCACATTCCCGTCGAGAGACAATTTGTTATATTACTGTGTGATCAATGTTTGTGACACGACCTGATTCAGATTTGGGGGATCAGGGAAGACTTCAGGGAGGAGGTGACAGTTGAACTCAGTTTTTTTGTTTTTTTTTTTTTTGGCTGCGTTGGGTCTTTGTTGCTGTGCACGGGCTTCCTCTAGTATGTGGCGAGCGGGGGCTACTCTTCGTTGCGGTGAGCAGGCTTCTCATTTCAGTGGCTTCTCTTGTTGCGGAGCACGGGCTCTAGGTGCGCAGGCTTCAGTAGTTGTGGCGCACGGGCTTAGTTGCTCCACGGCATGTGGGATGTTCCCGGACCAGGGCTCGAACCTGTGTCGCCTGCATTGGCAGTCGGATTCTTAACCACTGCGCCACCAGGGAAGCCCCTGAACTCAGTTTTGAAGGGAGGGTTGGAGTTAAGTAAAGTATGGGCTAAGGGGCCTTGACCGAAACACAGGAGTGAGCGAATGTGGCCCAGTCAGGGCACTGCATTTTGCGCAGGATCCTTAGAGCATGGAGCACGAAGGCAGGGAGTGAAGACGTGGGCTAGAGTCCAGGAGTCCATCGTCTAAGGGCAGATGGAGGAAAAGTTGCCTGAGTAGTGGTAGGAGAATCAAGGGGGAAGAGGACCATAAAATCACACATATTCATGGAAAGTTGTGTTTGGCTGCATGTTTCAGAGACTCAGACTATCTCTGACGCAAACAAGGAAGAGGGTGGGTTTTGTTTGTTTGTGTATTTGTGTTTTTTGTAAATACAAGAAGCCTGGAGGCAGGCAGGCCCAGAGGTCGTGGTGGTTCTACAGCGCCCCGGGGGGGGGTGGGGGTGGGGGGTGGGGGCTCTCCCTGCTCTCCATTCTTAGCACTTAGTTTCCAGCCTCAAGGTTGCCCATGGATAAAAGATGGCTGATGAAGCTCTAACTCACCTCCCTGTTCCAGGTAGAAGGAAGGAAGAAGGGGGAATAAGGAAGGGGAAGGGGTCGGAAGCGGTATACCTCCTGGCTGGCTTTGCCCTCTTGAAAGAACTCTCCTGGAAACGCCATCTAGTGACTTTTGCTTTCACACATTAACATCTCTGGCTGACTGGTGATGTGGGGGGTCTCTGGGGGGTCTGGTGATGTGGTCTTTCACCTGGGACACTGATGCCCCTGGTGAACCTGGGGGAAGGAAATAGGGAAGGATGAACATTGCGTGGGCGACCATAAGTCTCTGCCCCACCGAGGAAGGAGAGAGTTGGAGAGGAGGTTTAGTGGAGTGGGGCACGTGGAAGTCAGATTTAAGTGGATTGCAGTTAATGTGAAGTAGTCGCGTGAGGACAGTGGGCATAAGTTGCCTTTTTCCAGACATTTAGCTATCAAGAGGAAGTGAGAAACGCGGTGATGAGGGCAGGAGGTTGGGAGTTTTTGTCTTCTTATTTTCTGGTCGTGTTTGGTTTTCAGATGAGAAAGACTTGAGCCCAACTCATGGGATGTTTGAGGGACGGGTGCCTGTAGACAAGGGGATGTTGGAGATAAAGCAGAGCCGGAGCCCAGGGGAGGTGGGAAGGAAGGAGAGGCTTCTGACACTGGGCCCGGCGAGGAGGCAGCAGGGCGGAGTGTGTGTTGTTTCTGCTTCTCTGTGGGGTTGTGGGGGGAGGCTGAGGACGTCCTTGCCTCTGTTTGGTCGTGAAGCAGGTGCCGCGGTCATCAATCATCGTCATGTGGGGAGATTATGGGACAGTGAACATCTGTAGTAGCCACTGTGGGAAACAGGAAGGAAGCTGCCCGAGGGCGTTCAGGGGCATCGCTTTTCCTGTACCAAGAGGAAGATGTAGCCAGTGTTGGAGCCCATGACCCTCTGGTGGTGCCTGTCCACACAGCTGAGGGATTTCTCCAGGACACTTAATGGAGGAGAGACTCGGGCAGTAGGACTGATCCACGGGTGGGCTTTGCAGGGTGATAGAGGGATAAGGAGGCAAGGAAGCTGCCAGACATGGTCTACGGTTAGAATCAGGCACTCAAGCTGCTCCCCCACGAAAGGGGAGCCGAGAAAGAGCAGCGGGAGCGAGGGGAGAGCGCAGGTCTTCACCTTCTCCATCCAGTCGGAGACCACGCTGGTGGGAGCGGGGCTGGACAGAGGTGGGGAGGACCCCAGCTTTGCTCTTCAGGCGAGGCAGCGGCGTTTAATACATTGTTCAGAGGTGGTGGTTAGAGCGGGGGTCAGGTTGAGTGCGTGATGGCGAGTATGAGCAGATGAACTGGAGCGGAGGTGGTGGTCAGGGGAGTCGAGGAGTCAAATTCCCGTGAATGTTTCAGTATACACGCATGATTTAAAATTCCAGGTGTGGGGCAGTCGGAGTTTGCTGTTGCCGACATGGTTGACATGTTTGTTTTACTACTGCCGCCAGCAGGAGGAGATGAATTGCAGGTAATCATTTTGACTTTTTCACCCCCCGAAACACAAAGTGTACATCTCTGAAAGTACAAATTCCCCATGTGGGTTTTTTGTAAATTAAGTTGATATTAGCGTAGGGAAAGAAACATCATTCACGTTGGCTAAAATACCCGAGTCAAAGGCAAACTCTCTATTTTTTTTTTCCAACTTATAGTAGTAGAACTTATGACCTTGAGCTAATGACACAACTTAGTCTTTCCACCTGTAACATGGGGGATAGCTCCAGCCACTGTTACATGGGTGTTTGTGCTACAGCTGGTTGAAAGGTCCTCATGAGATATTCCTTTGCTTTTAACTGGGATCCCACTGTCCCAGTTTATATACTGTAGAAAGGGTTCTTCGTTTCCTCCTGCAGCGCAGTCTGGCATTAACTCCCTGGACTCAGCAAAGCCTACACAGGCTGAGGGCATCATCCTCCCAAGACTGCTTTCACTCCGGACGCAAGCAGCAGGCCCGGGGGTTCCCAAGTCACCCATGCCTCTGTGGGAACCCGCAGATGTGCGGGTTCCCACTTACCCCTCAGGTGTGACAGTTCACTAGGATGACTCACAGAATTCAGGAAAGCACTGCGGTACCAGCTAGAGTTTTATTATGAAGGATGAAAATCAGGACCAGCCAAATGAAGAGACACAGAGAGAGAGGTCTGGAAGGGTCCCAAACTCGAAACTTCTGTGTCCTCAGGACACATTTCCCTTCTGGCACATGCATGTGTATCACCAGCCACGGAGTGCTCCTGAGCTTCAGTGTCTGCAGTTTTTGTTGGGGTTTTATTATGTAGGCATGATTGACCAAATCACTATCCACATGATTGACGTCAGTCTCCAGCCCCGCCCTCCCCAGAGGAGGTCAGGCTGCTAGTGCATGGCTCAAAGACCCAGCCTTCTAACCACGTGGTTGGTTCTACTGGTGTGCTCAGCCCCCATTCTGAGTGATCTTGCATAAACCCAGGTATGGTCCCAGGCATGGTCCCAGGCACCCATGGCGAACAACAGAGTCACTCCTATCACTCAGGAAACTCCAAGGATTTAGCAGTTTCCTCCCAGGAACCTTGGGACAAAGACCAGATAAATGCTTTTTTTTTTTTTAATTTTTATATTTATTTATTCATTTTTGGCTGCATTGGGTCTTCGTGGCTGCACACGGGCTTTCTCTAGTTGTGACGAGCGGGGGCTACTCTTCATTGTGGTGCGCGGGCTTCTCGTTGCGGTGGCTTCTCTTGTTGCTGAACACAGGCTCTAGGCTTCCGTAGTTGTGGCACACAGGCTCTAGAGCGCAGGCTCGGTAGTTGTGGTGCACGGGCTTAGTGGCTCCGCGGCATGAGGGGCCTTCCCAGACCAGGGCTTGAACCCGTGTCGCCTGCATTGGCAGGCGGATTCTTAACCACCGCCCCACCAGGGAAGTCCCCAAATTCTATATTACACAACACCTCCCCTTCAGTTGAAAGATTCTGAAAAACTAGTGACATCAGACTCTGGATGATGCAGTTTAGAAACATTAACTATTAGAATTTAACCACTGAAAGTTACGTTTTAAAATATTTGAAAGGAAATTTTAATCTTAGATAGCAAAATCTTCATTTTCCAAATAAGGTTTGGCCTTAGGATTTTTCTGTGTTTTCACGCAACATAATTTAAATCAAGAGATTGAGGCGTTTTCAGCCATCAGGTTATTTTTTCCTCAAACGCAAATCAAAAAAAAATGCTACATACATTTAAGGAAAACTTCAAAGACTCTTACTGGAAATGAACATGTTAGTGACGTAGGTGTTTTCTTTTTTAAGCACCTGAATGATGGATGGTTTTGCATCCTGCAGGGTTAGCTCCCGAGAAGTGGAATCTGTCATGAGGCAGTGTGAACTGTCTCCTGCCATTCAATCATATTGTGTCTGGATGATATATTTACTCTAATTCTGAATGTATTTCAGTGTGTTAGTCTCCAAATTTGAAAGAGATATTACAGATGACTTCCATAATCCCAAGAGTCGGTGCTTTTGAGTAATTTCTGTCAATAATTGTGATTCCTAGGACCCAGGGCATGGGAGGGTGCAGAGAAAAAGAGTGTATGACTGTCAAAACCTTAGCGGTAACTGGTGTCCCATTTTTGATGGCATGAAATATTTTAGACGAATCACTTGCTTTTCTTTTTCTCACCAGGGTATTAAAAGAGGTATAATTGAGATGGCAGATCTGGTGGCTATAACCAAATCTGATGGAGACTTGGTCGTGCCAGCTCGCAGGATACAAGCAGAGTATGTGAGCGCGCTGAAATTACTCCGCAGGCGTTCAGGAGTCTGGAGACCAAAGGTCAGCTTGCATTCTGTTCTGCGGTTTTCACCCTGAGTGGACTGTGCCCGTTAGAAGAGAGGATGTGAGTCCCAAGCTAGACATATAATCAATCTTTGCTTGTAGATGAGATTATAATTTTAAAAATTGTGGCAAAGCCACAGAGTGTGTAGTTACGATTTTAAGTATAATCCTTCAACCACCAGATGCCAAAAGCTAGATGTGAGGCGATAAATTTGATAGCTTAATGCTTGGCTCGAGCCATTTGGATGTGATGACAAATCCATTCTGCAAGGAACCATCCTGAAGATTATGGCGCAATTAATGACTTGACTATCTAGGTTAGAGTTTGAGTAGGAGAGAACAGGCTTTTGACGTGGTAACTTTCCTTCCCATTATGGTTGTCGGGTGATGTTTTCGATAAGGTAAAAAAAAAACCCGTAGTAAGTGATGCAGAAATACTGATGCGGACGCTTTATCTGTAGCAGGGCCCTGTGTTATTAAAGAGTAACCTATAATCACTATAACGAGAGCAGCGGTGACACTTCTTGCTGTCGGCTCCCGGCACGTTGTCTGTGCTGCGTCTGGAGCTGTCTAGTCCGTGCAGATACCCATGCTCGTAGCACCTGCTGAACCAGGCAATTTGACGGAGGGAACGGGGCTATTCTCTCAGCTCGGTTTCATTTTCTGGCTCTCAGCCCTCAGGGAAACCTACGTAGCATTGCCCTTCTCATCCTAGTGACCATTTCCCAGTTCATCCCTGTGGTCTCTGAAGACCATTCGAGCAATCCCCAGTCAAAATAAACCTCTGAGCTAAAAAATATGACCTTGGATCAGTGTCTTATTTCTGCTTCGCACTTAGTAACCTTAGTAAGTTACCTTAGTGTATTTCTCAGCGTGTCTACTTTGACACGATGATAAAATGTCTCATTTTTGTCGCCTACCTATTGCCATAGACTGTAAGACTTAATTGGCAAATGCCAGAGTCCCCATGACAATGTTTTCTATCGTTTTAAGTAAAATAGTTCTGGTTCTTCCCTTTTCAACAGGTAATTCGTATTTCTGCCAGAAGTGGAGAGGGGATCACTGAAATGTGGGATACAATGAAAGAATTCCAGGATGTGATGCTTGCCAGTGGGGAGCTGACTGCCAAGAGACAGAAGCAGCAGAAAGTTTGGATGTGGAACCTCATTCGGGAAAATGTGGTAGAACATTTCAGGACCCACCCCACAGTCCGGGAACAGATTCCTCTTCTGGAAAAAAGGGTTCTCAGTGGGGCCCTGTCCCCAGGACTAGCAGCAGACCTGTTGTTGAAAGCTTTTAAAAGCAGAGACTAATGAAATACATCCTATCCAATAACTTTATATATCTTTTCATACATATAAAGTTATTGGATAGGATGCACTTCATTTTAATAAAGTATTTTAATATTAAAAGTCACTTGCACGCTTATATTTTCAGTAATTCTCTTGTGGTGCCCTCGGCCTCCTTATGTGTGAACTGCGCTTGGAAAGTGGAAGAGCGTTAGATACGGATGGCAAAGGTCAGGCAGTCAGCAGCATTTGTAAGGTAACTGCTGTACGTTACTCAGCTCCATTACTTTCTGTTCTTATACACGGTGGCCTGTAGGATGGTGTCTTCTCATCAGTCACGAGCAGAGAAAGCTGAGGAGGACAGAAAAAGATCATGTACCTTAAAACGCTTTCTTTGATCCTCTATTCTCTGGGTTTCCAGAGAAAATGTAAGCAAGAGTGACCACATTTTTGAAGCCTTACTTGAGGCTAGAATAATACACAGTGGGTTTCTAAGAGCTGAAAATCGTGATCGACATTTAGTATGCCAGACTACCTAGGAATTTCTGAAATGGCCATGTACACGAGTAACAAGACAGTTGGAATGTGTAGGGATGTGAACACAGTTTTACAGTCTGTCGTCTAGACTTGCGGACTCCCCACGGTAGGTAGGAGAGCCCAAAGGGAACTGGGGAAATCAGCCACAAATAAGGTGGGTTGTAATCAAAGGTTTTTGCTTCTCTTCCTTCTTGGCCATTTGACTTCATATTAGCATCTTAAAAATCTACTTTATTCTTGATGGTGAGGAACAAGTTTTGTCCTCTGGAGGAAGCATGGCACAGTGATTGAGGGCTTGGGTTCTGGCGTTGGGACTGGTGGGTTTAAACTTTAAACCCAGACCAAGCACTTATCGGCTGTGTGAGTTTGGACAAATAACCTACCTTTCTCAGTTTGAGTTTCGTCCCTGGTAAAATGGAATTGACATATTAACTTTATAGGGTTGATGAGGATAAATGAGATAACTCAGGAAACTCGTTTTGCTGTCATGATGGTACATGGGAAATACTGAGAGTCCTCTTGCCATTATTATTATTATGTTAAAGTTATGAGTATGTGAAGCTGTACAGACCTTATAAAAGGTTCAGTTTTCTCCCATGATCTTATTACTACCATCATGCTCTTGTGATATTTTATGATAGTCTTTAAAGCACCCATTCTAGTTAATTCTTTGAGTATATTTTACACTATTTGATGGTAGTTATAACTGTGTACATTTGAATAAAATCATTTCTAACCATAAAATTTCTCCATTGCACAAAATGTCATTCTAGAACTTTCAAACATATTCTATTCTGAGAATATTTGACACAGTATGTCCGCTTTCATTGTGACTTACCCTCCTACCTAGAATCGAATTTCTTGATGATTATTTTAGCAAGCATTCCTTTACGTTTTTTTTTTTTAAGGTTTGTGTTATTGGCATACCTACCTCATATTTGAGGATTAGGAGAAACTTGGAAAGGTCATCCAGCTAATTCATCTAATTTCAGAAAGGACCACTATTAAGCCACCCTATCAGATGAAAAACTGTTTTTAGAATCAGAGAAGGAATTCCATAACTTCCCTTAGTAAGCCGTCACAGGGAATGACAAGCCTGTCATTTGTGGTACAGTGGAAGCCACAGCGGGGCACACGCGCACTGTATTACAAACAAGGCAGAGAAAGGGTGGCATTTGTTAGCCCTAAATTTTTCTGTGCATTTCATCTCAGTTTGAACTGCTTTTAAGTGTTATAAATATAGTCATAAAAAGCATTAGAAAACCTCCCTTGTGTTTCTTATGTTGTTGTACCATTGGCTATGATATAGAGACCAATTTCCAAGGTATTATTTACCTTTATTTCTGTTATTTGCTACACTGGAAGCTGTATAATATAGTAAAAGATTTGTGGCCTTAAAAAAAAAATTAATGCTCCCTTTTATTAAGCTCAAAAATGCCATCGCTCCTTCCCACCTGTAATTCTACTGTGCTGGACCCCTGACCTGGTCAAAAGCACAGGTTTAGATACCCGCAGAGTCAAATCTCAGCTTTGTCACTAACCAGCCATATGATTGGGGTGCAGTTATTTCTCCTCTGTATGCACCAGTTTCCTCATCTGTAAAATTAGGGTAAGAATAGCTGCTTTACAGAGTTGTTGAAATAATTAAATGAGATACTGTATTTAAATTGCTTGGCACTCAGTAATTGGTAGGTGTTGTTAGAAATGTTACAGTAGGCACTCTTTGTTTTACAAAACAGATTCTCGTCATTTAATTTTAGTTTGGCCAGACTACTTAGTCTCCCTGTGCCTCAGTTTCCTTATTATTAAAGGGGTTGACAATGGTGTTCACCCAGAGTTCCTGAAATGACTAGGTTAGTTAATACACATAGAGTACCTGAACGTAGTAAGTGCTAAATAAATATTTAACGATGGAGAGTTGCTACCTCTTAGAGTTGTTGTAAGGATTAAATGAGTTCATCTTCCTCTGTCTTAAAAGGGTAATTCTTTTCTGAAAATAAACCTGACTTCGCTTTTGTCAAAAGCATAATTACCATTAATTTCCGTAGGTGGGTAAAAATGTGCTGTGTTCCAAACTGAGCTCCAAAATTGACAGACATTTTGCTAAAACAATACCAAATTTCAATAAAATGACTGCACTTTCTTGTACAGGTACAGCCGCAGTTAACAGTAGCTATCACGGTGCAACCTAGCAGGGAACTGTCTCTTCATAATCACCAGGATGGCTATTACCTCTTTCCCTAAGCTCTTGTGGCTATTACCCAGGATACACTGAAGACAAAAGCCCATGAACCACATACATGTGATCCTCAGTGTTTATGTTATTAAGTCTTTAATGCAGGAAGAAAACAAAACAGGAAGAATCAGTGACAACAATTCTAACATTGCACTCATCCAGTAGATTGCCATCATAGAAGTCACGACGCTACTGCCAAGACTGGTAAACTGCAAGGGCTTCGAGAAGAGAAGCAACTCCTGTGGTCTATACATCCATGCAGATGGTGGAGCTCAGCTGCTCCTGGAGCAGTCCACGTGGGGCTTACAAGCACAAATGCTTCCTGAGGCAAACTTTATGACACTCCTCATAAAGTCCAGTTCTCCTCACCTAAGGGGTACATCTTGGGGTGCCACTGTGACCCATGTAGTGTGTTAGAAAACTCACTAAATGTCAGCGTCATTATTCAGGGAAGACTTGGAAAATGATGAGCAAGTCGAAATTTTCCTTGAAAAAGAACCTTCAGAATGAGACTCTAGACTATTTGGTTTTCTTTCCTTCGTTGTAGTATTTTGGTTACTTGATTACTAAATTTATGAACTTTTAAAACCCATGCAGCATGAATTTGTAATTCCTGCCCCACATGAGGTTTATGTAAGTACACTTTTTGGTCATTAGTGGTATGTTTGATAACAGAATATTAGAATGGCACAAAAGCTGTTATACAATATTGGATGCTTTTTTTTGATTCCAGAAAAAATTCAACTTGGTCATGTAAAATGTAGATGATGCTATTGTGAGTCAAAGTACATTAATATTTACCTGAAAATTGATGCATAGAGGTGCCCTGGGGGCAGATAATTTTGCTGAGCCCCCTCAGCTTCTTGACAGAACGGGGTGAGGGCACATCTAAGTCGGTAAACTATTCTACTCTCAGCAAGTCTAAATGCTTAATCAGTTAATGCTGCTTTTAACCAACACAGAGGCAATCATGCAACCTCGTCCTCAAAGCTCTGTACCGTCCACCTGGCTGATCTGAGGTGTGGTTAGAATTCTACAGAGGGATATCTTACGATGATATCTTAAAGCCATTTATTGGGCCCATGTTTTGGTGGCAAATCTTGTTACATATGGAACCTAACTATTCAAGGATCAACACTGCCTTCTTATGAATAGAGTCACTTTTGCACCCAAATTTTGTTGACTCAGGATTCCGTCACATCAGGCAGGACCACAGACCCCTCAAGTACTTTTGGAAGTTCTAGGGGTTCCTCACTGATTCACCAACAAGCTTAATTCTTGGGTGCAGCTTACTCCCCACAGGCTTCTGTTGGGCTCCACTGTTGTAGCTGCCGCTGTTCCTGTAGGAGAACGCTGCCCTGCTTAGATGGTCCCAAACCGTGAAACTCCTAAGTTGCCAAAATAGTGCTGCGTTCACAGAGCACAGGATCCCTGCCTCTCCTCTCACAGGGGCTGGTCCATAGGGCTGGGGTCGGGATCCACTACCACAGCATCACTCATTGAGCTCAGCTCTCCTGTCTCTTCCCCCAGCATACAAGCCCACAATCTCTGCAGAAAACTTCCCCCACACAAGCCCCCTTTTCAAAATGTCTGTCAACCCCTGCAAAGATGCCTGGGTAGTTGGCAGTCTCTCCTTGTCTGGCAGTATCATCTTCAGTTGAGTCGTGATCTCCCAGCTTCACATATATATGATTGCTAATATTCTATCAACAACCCCTTAAAGGTATTATGACTCCCAATTTACAGGAGAAGGAATTGAGCAATAGGAATATTAAGAAATTTGTCTAAATTCACTGAGCCTAAATGTGATACATTATATACATTAGATTTTAAAATATACTATTTTCCAGTTGCTCAGAGTACTTTATGAACCTTATTTCATACTTTCCATAAGATAGTTCAGGTATTATCTTTATTTATGGATGCCTCTGTGGTATAGAATGGGTAAGGGATTTGTACCTAATTCAGATGGTAAGATCCTGCTCAGTATGTTATCTTTAAGGCCTTTCTTCTCTGTAACCTCATATATCTTAGATTTTGCTCTTTTGGAGAATGGTGCCTCAAGGTATTTCTCTTCCAGTAGGCTTTTCTGCTTATGGTTGAAGACAATATTTTAGACATTACAAAACAAAACTTAACGTCAGCTCTGTATTAGCCAGGACTCTTGTCCAGAAATGACAGAAACCTACTAGCTTGGGCAAAAAGAGGAATTTATTGGCTCATCTAATCATTCAGGGAGAAGCACAGGGGTGCAGCAAGCTTCAGGGCTGCAAACAAAGCTAGGATTCTCCATCGTTTCCTCTCTGTGTTTTGACGTCATTCTCCACGTAGCTGGAGAACTAGCAACCAGCGGCACTCAGGTCCAGGGGAAGGGCTTCCCCTGTCTCCAGAGATCCAGCTCTGAGAGTCTTGGGGAAACACTCAGACTGGCCTGCCCGACAAGTCATAGGTCTGTCTCTGCGGCCAGTGGTGTGGGGTGTTATGATGTTATGACTGACTGGAAACTTCTGGAGTCAGGGGAAGACCCATTCTCCAAGATAAGTGAGTTGCTAGTCACAGAATAAAGTAGAATGCCAGGCAGACAAAACAAATGTCTGCTAAACATGCTTTAATCTGTTTTGGAATAAAGTGAGATATAAATAAATGAGTGTTATTGATGTATTATTGTAAAGTGTGATCTTCATGAAAAGGTTTAATTACTTAATTATTAATATACCACCAGAACACACAAGTGAAGTTCATATAGCCAGCTGTCACTTATCTTCAAACTTATGTGAATACTCTAACACTCTTATTTATTGAAAATATCTTTCCCTAATCCAGTTTTCCAAATATTTCCCCTAGGTTATTTTTACCCTTCCTTATAGTGAAGATGCATCTGAAAACAGGAAAAGATCAGTAGCCTAAACAGGAATGGTTAAACAAAGTATGGTATTGTTTAGGTATTATTTCCCTTTTATGTCTAGCTGATTAATAGGATATTTTAGAGTTATTTTAATCTAACCACCCCCTTTATACAGAAAAAGAAGAGGAAGGAGGGGGTGAGAGAGGGGGTAAGAGGAGGAGGAGGGGCTGTGATAGAGGTCTTTTTTTTAATTTTTATTTTTTGCGGTACACGGGCCTCTCACTGTCGTGGCCTCTCCCGTTGCGGAGCACAGGCTCCGGACGCGCAGGCTCAGCGGCCATGGCTCACGGGCCCAGCCGCTCCGCGGCATGTGGGATCTTCCCGGACCCGGGCACGAAGCCATATCCCCTGCATCAGCAGGCGGACTCCCAACCACTGCGCCACCAGGGAAGCCCAACAGAGGTCTTTTGATTGCATGGTTGACCTACTCAAGACAAACTCAACAGAAGACAGACTTATTTGAAATGTAGAGGTCTCCTGAAAATCCAAAGACAGGAGTCAAACTTCAGGCTTCAAGAATGGAGGCAATAAAGACTCTGATTTTAAACTCTGACATGTAAAGAACTCGGGAATCTCTACTCCCATCCTTCCAACTTAGAAAAAGCCAGTCAAATTGAGAGTCAATGACTTTTCTTGGACCCGGAGAGAAACCACAACCCCAAAATCTGGACAGACACGTGCATCCAGAGAGTCGGTCGAGATCTGCCTGCCTGGAGCAGAGACCTTTGGGGCCGTAAACTGGTAGGGACACTAAAGTGGTTATTTTGTAGAACTACTGAAGTCTGAGTGTGAACTAATAGGAGAGTGAGAAACTCCTGAGGGCCGCGGTCTTACGGGAGGCCCCCACTTGCGTGGGCTTTTACTTCCAGAAACCGTGTTGTCACGAAGCGAAGATGCGAGAAAAACCCCTCATGACCCCAGCAGGAGCCGGTCAAGAGTAATCCTGTGTAAAACTCCAGAGCCTTCTCCGTAAGACCTACTCTGCAGGAAAAAGGACGTTGCCAGCGCCTTATCCCAGCTGGGGCAAGGGCATTCCTCCCACTCCATCCCGCCTAGTGCTTTTTTTCTCACCTAAAGTGGGGAAGGGGACATCGTCAACAGGGGTCGGGGTTTTAAGGAAATATTGAACAGATTGGAAACTCTGTAGCCAGCGAATGGAATAAGAAGTAGGGGTGGGAGAAGCTACACTGCTGGAGAAAGGGCTTGGACAGATCAAAGCCCAGGGATGCAGGACCACTTAACAGACTGACATTGAATCAGAAGATTATGAAATTCTCCTTCCCCAACACGTGACCAGCACACTAACAGGGCTCCAATATAATGACAAGATTACAGTTGAAAGAGTCGCAAGACACAGACTCTCTGAGGAGGGCTACTCGGAAGCCCAAAGTCAAGGCGGGGAGACACAAGCAGGGATGCTAGAGGGATCTGAAGCCTCTGGCACTTCCAGCAACCATTACATGTACCCCAACCCTTAGATTAGCAAACATCCTCACGCTAAAGGCCTATTTACCTCAGTTCCTGCTACTTGATACGTCATGTCTGGATTTCAGGCAAAAATTACAAGGGAGGCCAAAAGGCAAGACAAAAGATTGTCTTTTTTGTTTTTAATGATGTCTTATTTTTTAAATTTTCTTTTATTTATTTATTTTTTGTCGGTGCCATGTGGGCATGTGGGATCTTAGTTCCCTGACCAAGGATCGAACCCAGTCCCCCTGCATTGGGAGCACAGAGTCTTACCCACTGGACCACCAGGGAAGTCCCAAGAAAACATAGTCTTAATCATCAGAACCAGAGTCAGAGATGCACAGATGTTGGAATGATCAAACAAGGAATTTAAAATAACTATGATTAATATATTAAAGGCCCTAAAGAAAAAAATAGATGACAGGCAAGAACAGATGGGTGATGTAAGTGGAGAGATGGAAACTCTGAAAGAATCTAGCAAAGAATTTTGCTAGAAATCAAAACACTGTAACAGACACGAAGAGTGCATTCAATGGGCTCATCTGTAGATTTGACACAGCCAAGAAAAAGGATCAGTGAGCTTGGAAATAGGCCATTAGACACTTCACAAACTGAAATTGAAGATAAAAAAAGAATGAAGAAATAAAACAGAACATCCAAGGACTGTGGACCAATTTCAAAAGATGAAACATACAAGTCATCGGAATACTGGAAGAAGAGAGAGAAGAATTATTTCAAGTAATAATGCCTGAGGGCTCTCCAAAATTAATGACAAAAGCCAAACCACAGATCTGGGAAGCTTAGACAACACCAAAGAGGAGGAATACCAAAAACTAAAAGAAAAACCCACACGTTACCGTATCATATTCAAACTGCAGAAAACCAAAGAGAAAAAGAATGGAGGCAACTCTCACATATGAACCAGGAAATTTCAGTCATGACAGTTCTGCTTTTCTCTGCACCATTCTAGACTTTATGATTGTTTTCCATGAAGACCATCAAGGGCCTTTCTAGCTCCAGTTTTATCTCATTATTTTACAGCTCTAGTTCTTCCTTTAACACTTCCTAGTTTCTTGTTTCCCAATTTCAAATTCTTGACAGAATTATGATTGGCCTGTTCATCTTTTGGAGGCAGTAGAAGTCACTGAAGGAAGTCTCTGGGTGGGTTTCCCAGAATCAGTTGCCCACCTCAATCTGTGTTTCAGAGGGTGGAATAACGTATAAATGTGGTTCCTTCTTACTCAGCAAGGACAGTTTGTAAGGCACTGTTTCTTGGTGCTTGTGGGTGGGGTAGGCAATGATGTATACTTCCACTATAGAACAAATTACTAGGTGCATAAAGGAGTTTCAGAGGGGTGAGGTGATTTGCTGAATCAGCCAGTATGACTCAAGACTCAAACCTACCTCTTACTAACTCTTTACTCAGTGATCTATTACATGGATTAGAAGCAAGCGATTAAGAAAAATATATTGCCTATTGACCATAATCTTTTAAATTATTCCTACTCTTCCTTAGAATGTTATCAGTCTTTTTAATTCTAGAAATGTCATTATTTACTAACAATCTGCTGCAATACTACATCTTTATTTAGGATAAACATCTAAGAAGTCACACCACCTCTTTTTAAGACCAGTGCCGTTGCCGGTTCCAGAAATTTTCGTCCCACTAGCTCCAGTCACTTGGGGCCCTTGGCATAATAGAGGACACAGACACCATTTTACTCAGTGACTCTCAGAACATTTTATTGCCCCTGTGGTATCTATCATACACCCTCATTGTTGTTATGATTTGAATCGTGTCCTCCTAAAAAGGTATTAGGAAGGCCTAACCCCCAGCATCTCAGAATGTGATCTTATTTGGAAATAAGATTGTTGCAGGCGTGATTAGCCAAGAGGAGGTCATGTTGGAGGTGGATGGGCCCCAATCCAATGTGACTGGTGTCCTCCTAGGAAGACAGTCACGTGGAGGCAGAGACACACAGGGCGAATGCTGTGTGATGAGAAAGGCAGAGACTGGAGAGACGCAGTTGCGAGCCAAAGGATGCCAGAGATCCCCGGGAAGCCACCGGAAGCTAGAAGAGGCAAGGAAGGATCCTCCTATGTGTTCCAGAAGCAGAAGGAGCCTGAGTCCTGCTGACACCTTGATTTCAGACTCAGCCTCCAGACCTGAGACATTACATTTCTGTTGTTTTATGCCACCGAGTTTGTGGTACTTTATTAAGGCAGCCCCAGCAAACTGATATAATCGTCAACTGCTGTCCGAGCCTAACACAAAGAGGGAAAGTTCTGCAAAGCTTTAACTGCACTCCCCCTCCACCTCAGCTAAGAATATAGTCTTCACCTTCCAATTCTGCCTTCCCTCAGTACAATGAAAATGCATAAAAGGAAAGGAACACAAAAGATTCCTAGTGTTTCTCTTGTCAAGATACCTTGCTTCAGTTTACGTTCCACAGTTTCTACCATATCTTGGCATTGAACTCGGTATCCAGCTTTGACTATCCCAGAGGACCTAGAGTGTACAAGTCTGTGAGGCGGGCTTCCTGTAAGAGGGAGCGGGGATATTACAGAGGCCTCCTAAAACACTTAGCCATGAGCAACGGTAAAGCGATCGTGAAATGTCTGGCTGCTCCAGGGTATTCTGCCTGGAGGAGAGAATGTGTGAAACCCCCCAGGAAGTGTGGGAGGTCTGGAGTATATAAAAGCGTTGTGCTCTTATAAACTCACTCTGGTTCTATTCAAATTTTTATCATGTGCATTAAGCTTCTAACATCATGCCCTATCATATGGTATTTGCAATATGAATTTTTAGCTCAAAATAATTTCACCTGAATAATCTGCTGAAAAATTGTACTGGGTATTTGCATCTCAGAACAACAACAAAAGTTAGTTCACTGTATGTGGTTTGCATACTTCCCAATATTTATGAAGTGTACCCAATTAAACTTGTATGCTGTTTATGCTGCCTTTTTACACAGTTCTCTACTTAAATAGCTCTTGATTAGTGAACGAATCCTAATCAGGGTGGCAGGAAAAATGCCATCGGTATATCATACATCATTGTATTTGTAGGAAGTAGGCTAATAGGGCGCAAAATAACAAGTGCTGTTGTTCAGTGGCCCAGAGTAGATGCACAATAAATATTAATTGAATGAATGGATGAGTGAACAGATTCTGAGCAAAGCTCATACGTAGCCACAGGGACAAAGAGACATAGCTACATACTGAACAGTCCTTACAAAGAACGGCACGTGAAAGGGCACGAATACATTGAATTAATCCAATTCTCCGGAGTACCCTAAAATTGCATTTATTGGGATACCTACAATTTTGTAAGACAAAATGTGGTTGAATGTCTCTTAGCTCAAGGCGTAACCCCGGAAATGCAGAAACAGGCGTATAAATGCCTGTGCACGTTATAAATGTGCCGCCATTCAGATTAAGTGTCCAAAGGAGGTGGGGCGGAGTATTAACCTTGATCATTCTAGGGCTAGGGTAGCCTTTTCCCAGGTCTTGTGCACATTCATTCCTGTGCATCCCTAAACCTGTGGACCCCAAATCAGCATGTGGTGTGATTCAGTAACAGAAAAAAGGAAGTAGAACTTAGATTCCTATTTGACTTAGCCAACAACATAGGCAAATAAACCCCCCTTGGAGACCAGAGAGGGAATGAAGGGTCTGTCAGTTAAATCCTAGGATTTCTCTTCTGGTCTTTGCTCACCGAAAAAACATGCATTAACTGATCATTTTAGCAACTTTATTTCATGCCTTCCACCCACTCCTGCCATGACCTCCAGGTAGGATTCAACTTGTTTAAAGCTATGAGGAGTTCATCTACCTATTATTTGTCTTCAAGCATTTAGAAACTCTAATCCACTAAGATTAATCTCTTTTGGGGGAATTCTCTGGTGGTCCAGTGGTTAGGACACTGCACTTTCACTGCTGAGGGCGCAGGTTCAATCCCTGGTCAGGGAACTAAGACCCCGTAAGCTGCGCAGCACCGCCAAAAATAAAATAAAATAAAATACAAAAAAAAGAGGACTTCCCTGGTGGTGCAGTGGTTAAGAATCCACCTGCCAATGCAGGGGACACGGGTTTGAGCCCTGGTCCGGGAAGATCCCACATGCCGCAGAGCAACTAAGCCTGTGAGCCACAACTACTGAGCCCACGTGCCACAACTACTGAAGCCCGCGCACCTAGAGCCCGTGCTCTGCAACAAGAGAAACCACCGCAGTGAGAAGCCTGTGCACCACAATGAAGAGTAACCCCTGCTCGCTGCAACTAGAGAAAGCCCACGCGCAGCAACGAAGACCCAACCCAGCCAAAAATAAATAAATTAAAAAAAAAAAAGAGATTGATCTCTTTTTAACAGAGAATTTTTTTTAGAATCCCAGTTAGGAACTATGCGTGGGTAATAGGCTTCCTAGAATCTCTCTTCTCATCTTGGAAAATTTCGGGAGTTGCAAGCGTTTTTCATATTAATATTTAATTGACAATATTTGATGTATCATTCTTAAACTTGATCTCAGAATCTTCAAAGTATTAAATTATGTGTGTAACAGGGGGCCCGTATACCTCTTTCCTCATAAACAAGTCTATGGACCTCAGCTTGGGAACACAAAGTAGTTGTTCATTTAGAAAAATAAGAACTTGGGCTTCCCTTGTGGCACAGTGATTGAGAGTCCACCTGCCGATGCAGGGGACACGGGTTCGTGCCCCGGTCCGGGAAGATCCCACATGCTGCGGAACGGCTGGGCCCGTGAGCCATGGCCGCTGAGCCTGTGCGTCCGGAGCCTGTGCTGCGCAATGGAAGAGGCCACCAACAGTGAGAGGCCCGAGTACCACAGAAAACAAAAAACAAAAAACCCCCCTAAAACTCATTGATCTTTTCTGCAGGGCACATTTATTAGGTCATCAATTAGAAGCTTCTCTGAATATGAAAATTATTACTATGTAAGTTGTTGGGGATGCTTTTGGACTGGGTTGATGGGGAAGGCAGTAGTCAGCAGGTGCGGGACCAGACAAAGGGTGCGGGGTGGGCATTGGGGAGAGATGGGGGAAGGTGACAGATAAGGAGAGTAAAGCAAGTTAAAGATGCAGTAGTTTTAATAGTCTAAAGAGTCCAGCCTCTGCAGTCACACTGCCTGAGTTTCAACACCAGTTTTCCCTCTTCCTGGCAGTGTGATGTTGGGCAGACATTTGGTGGATCACTTTCTTCCTCTGTAAAATGGGGATAAAAACAGTACCTTCGGGGCTTCCCTGGTGGCGCAGTGGCTGAGAGTCCGCCTGCCGATGCAGGGGACACGGGTTCGTGCCCCAGCCCGGGAAGATCCCACATGCCGTGGAGCGGCTGGGCCCGTGAGCCATGACCGCTGAGCCTGTGTGTCCAGAGCCTGTGCTCCGCAACGGGAGAGGCCACAACAGTGAGAGGCCCGCGTACCAAAAAAACAAAAAAACAAAAAACCCAGTACCTTCCTCATAGGGTTGTTTTTGTGAGGATTAAATGAGTTATTGTATATAAAGGGCTTAGAAGAGTATCTAGAACATATAAATACTTGCTTCTGTTGTCACCAATTATTATTATCCTATACATGAGACTCTCCCAAGATTCAAGTTACTTGAGTAGGACTTTGAAATACCTTTTAGGATATTCTTCTAAATGACTTTTGATTATCCTAATAATGGTTCTATCTGAGATTAAGAGTGTTGTCCAAGCAGAATGGTACGGCAATGGCTTAATTTTATAATAGAGGAAAGATGGGCCTGTTCAGCTTGTGGGTCTACTTCCCGCAACACTCACCGTGAGTGAATCGAAGAAATCAGCTATCGCTTGCTATATGCTGTTTATCCCAGGACGTACCCGCTATGAGATCTCAAAAGCCTCGACCATTATTATGGCTCATTTTTTTAGTTACAATTATTGTGAGTCTTTTTGTTTGTTTCTTTGAGAGTGTGAGACACAATTTGTGGATTACTTCCTTTATCAATTCAGACAGGGCTTCCTTGGAAAACAGCATCCATTAACTCAAGTTTCCTCACTTCGGGGTCCACAATATACCTGATCTATTTCTATGTCCCTATTCTCTATTCCCCACCAACACACACACACACGCGCACACACACACACACACACCCCTGAAGACCTTGTGCTTTATTTTCTCCTTTCTCTTGACTATGCACCCAGAACTAGAGGGAGAGAAAGTCTAAGAAGCATCATATTTGATTGAACTGACTCCAGTCTTTTTGCCATAGAGTTTCTTGTTTTTGTTTTTTGTTTGCTTTTGTTTTTATGGCCTAGACTCCAGAGAGAACTGGAAGAGAAAAATAAATGTAAACTCAAAAGAGACTCTTTGTAAGATTAGGGAGATTGATTATATATGGATGCATTCCATTTGTTTTCATTTTTGTAAAATAGCGTCTTGGCTCTGATTATGAGTTACATATATTCATTGTAAAACATTTGGAAAATAAAGAAAGGAATGTAAAATATACAAATCACATGCAATCCTCCTACTCAGCTATAAGTACTAACATCTCTGTATAGAGCCCACTAGGCCTTTTCTTATAAATACATACACATACATATACTTTTTTTTTTTTTTTTTTGCGGTACGCGGGCCTCTCACTGTTGTGGCCTCTCCCGTTGCGGAGCACCGGCTCCGGACGCGCAGGCTCAGCGGCCATGGCTCACGGGCCTAGCCGCTCCGCGGCATGTGGGATCTTTCCGGACCGGGGCACGAACCCGTGACCCCTGCATCGGCAGGTGGACTCTCAACCACTGCGCCACCAGGGAAGCCCCATACATATACTTTTTATTAAACAAAATTTGGGTCACAGTGTTTACGCTTTATAAGCAGTTTCAGTTTTCATATAGTAAACATAACCAAAAATAAATTTCAGGAAAGGAAAGAAAAATGATCCTTCCCTTAGGCTCCTCTTCCCTAATTTTATCAATTTCCTTTTCCTGTTCCTTTGCACTTCACCCTTCATTTTTTTTTTTTTTTTTTTTTTGCGGTACGTGGGCCTTCACTGTTGTGGCCTCCCCCATTGAGGAGCACAGGCTCCGGACATGCAGGCTCAGCGGCCATGGCTCACGGGCCCAGCCGCTCCGAGGCACGTGGGATCTTCCCGGACCGGGGCACGAACCCGTGTCCCCTGCATCGGCAGGCGGACTCTCAACCACTGTGCCACCAGGGAAGCCCTGCCCTTCATTTATTTCCATCCAGTTCTGGTTGCAGCTGGCTCCTTGTTTTCTGTGTCTTGTAGACCATGTAGACTGTAGACCACAGTTTTTGACAAGTTACTAAAATTTCCAAATGCTACACTTGATAAGCATGAAGAAATTATTGCAAGATCAAGGACTGAGAATTAATATTATTATAACCGACAAGCAGTTATTAACTATGACGCATTACGTACGCTGTCAGCTGCTGGCCACGCTTATCCAAATACCGGAATTTGGCACCTTATGGGCAGGAGACAGATTCTTGTTGAGATGGAAGCTTAAGTTTCAAATGGGATCTTTTTTCTCAAGAGAATTCTGCTTGTTTTTGGTCTTTCTATTACTTGGTTTCTCCCTGGGTTTTGTCTTGGAATGGCATCAGTAAGTTTCTGCCTGACATATCTAGTCTCTGGTGATAAAAATCGAAATAGTAGTTACGTGTGTGTGTGTGTGTGTGTGTGTGTGTGTGTGTGTGTGTGCTGTTTTGACTGGACACGGAGTGGTGCATCTGGGTGGTAGTTACATAGATGTACACGTATGTCAAGTATATTTGTGTACTTTACTGTTTGATGTTACGTCTCAATTAAAAAAAAAAATACTGCTTGAGTCACCCTCTTGCCAGGCTGTCATTAGTTCAGGCTGGAGATCTAGTCAAGATGTAGTAAATTCCAGAGACTTATAGACCAGCCGTTGTCTTAGCTATAGAGACCTCTGCCTTTTTACTTCCTGGACTGTTCCACAAAACAGCAATACCCAGAGACGCTCCCCGCCCCATAAAGGGAGTTCTGTGGTCAAATAAGTTTAGGAAATGCTGCCCCCTGGGAAAGATTCACGATGCACATTGAAATGTTAAAGGCCCTGAAGTCCTACAGTAAAGAAACATGTTTATCCCAACTTGTCCTAAACTTACTTAACCAAGAAATTCTTTTAATTAATACCTATTAATACCTCATTAGAATAATCAGCCCGTGTTTAGACAAAAGGTTGGTCAAGACCTGCCCATTAATACCCACCCTCTGGACCTCGCCACTTATCAGGGGCAGCTGAAGTGCAGCCAGGTGCAGGGGGCAGCTCTGGGCACTGGGCTGCCTTGGCCCCTGTCGCCTGCAGCCTCCAGCCAGGGAAGAATCTTTCAGCCGCAGCCAGACCATCCCAGGGGATTCCAGCAGAGCCTTATGTCCCAGTGACAGTGGCCCATACGGCCAGAGGGGAGGTGGGCTGAGCAGAGGCCTTCACTCCTGCATTCCCACTTCCAGGGAAGCCCTGACTGCAAAGCTGGAGGGCGGATGCTCTGGGAATTAAACCAAGGTGCTAGTTGTCCCTCCAGGACTCTGGCTCACTGAGAGTGAAGTGACCAAGCTTGAAGTGTCTCCCTCTGTTGTGAGGGCAGGTGCAGAGGCAGCTCTCCTTTTCAGCTGAGGCATAGGATGATGACAACTGCTGTGTGGGTGCTGTGAGGACCAGTGTGACATGGGATGTGCTCCGGGCTGGCTCTTCAGGGCACTCAGGTCCACGTTCTCCCTCACCTGGTGCTGAGGAACAGCTGGGCATGTCTCACAGGTGCCCTTCCCTGGAGTGGGTGGGCTGGGTCCTGACATAGCTGGGTCCTCTGACACAGACAGCACTTGTGATTTACAGAGGAGGATATGCTGGCTGGTCAAGCCAAAAACAATGTAAAATATTTAATAGCAACTCTTCTTCCTCCTCAATTCTCTCCCCAGCCCTCTCGCTCTCTTTTTTAAAAAAAATTATTTTATTTAATTATTTTTTATACAGCAGGTTCTTATTAGTCATCTATTTTATACCCATCATGTATACATGTCAATCCCAATCTCACAATTCATCACACCACCACCTCCACCCACTTTCCCCCCTTGGTGTCCATACGTTTGTTCTCTACATCTGTGTCTCTATTTCTGCCCTGCAAACCAGTTCATCTGTACCATTTTTCTAGGTTCCACATATATGTGTTAATATACGGTATTTGTTTTTCTCTTTCTGACTTCACTCTGTATGACAGACTCTAGGTCCATCCACTTCTCTACAAATGACCCAATTTCGTCCCTTTTTATGGCTGAGTTAATATTCCATTGTATACATGTACCACATCTTCTTCATCCATTCGTCTGTCAATGGGCATTTAGGTTGCTTCCATGACCTGGCTATTGTAAATTGTCCCAGCCCACTCTCTTAAAAATTTTTTTATTAGACTATTTTTTAGAGCAGTTTTAGGTTCACAACAAGATGAAGCAGAAGTATAGAGATTTCCCATACACGCCCTGTCCTCACACATGCAAATCTCCCCCACCAACATCCCCGCCAGAGTGGTGCATTTGTCACAAATGATGAACCTGCACTGATGCGTCATTGTCTCCCGAAGTCCATAGTTTATATTAGGGTCACTCTTAGTGTTGCACACTTTGGGGTTTGGGCAAATGTGTGATGATGTGTATAATACAGAGTAGTTTCATGGCCCTAAAAACCCTCCGTACTCTGCCTCTTCAGCCTTCCCCCTCTCTTTGTAACAAATATTTTAGTAGATTCCAGACCTCACGTGCACAGGCTGGATTTATTGAAATCTGTGCTTCGCCACACACTCTCTGCATTGGTCCCTGCTGGATGCTCTTTTCCTTTAAGATTATAGTAGAAATATATGGAACACTCTGCATCACCAGCCAGTCCAAGAACTGGAACAGCCAGTACCTCAACCTCTTCCGCCTCCATCTGAGGTAAACATGATTCTGCACTTGGTGTTCATTTTGTTTTTAGTTCTGGGACTTGATTTTTCCTATTCAACATTACATTCCTGAGCTTTGTTTATATTCTGCGAGCAGCTGTAGATAGTGAATGTCTCCATGGTAGAATTTTTCATTGTGTGATTACATCATACATTATCCGTTCTCTTCTCCCGTTGTCGGGCCTTTGGGCTGCTCCCACGTTCGCTCTGACAAACAGGCCTCCTGTCCGCACACCCAGGGGACCCTCCTGGGAGGAGAGCTGAGAATGGAATCTGGATCACGGGAACGCAGAATTTTAACTTGGCAAGAGTTCTGGTGATGCACCTCTTCTCTGACATTTGCAATTATCAACATATTTTTTTTGGTCAGTCAAATGTGTGCAAAATTCCATCTCACCGTGAAACGTGTCCCTTAATGACAGTGAGCACAGAGGGCCTGTCTCCACGTCTGTTGGCCCCTCTACTCTCCTGGAAGCATCTGCTCCTGTCTTTTGTCCATTTTGCTGTTGGGTTGTTTGTTTTTGCTTCCTGAACCCTAGGAATTCTTTGTAAATTCTGACACTTGTCTTTGGTTGGTTTTGGGTGCAGTGAGAATTATCTCCCAGTTTGCAGCTTGTCCTTTCACCTTCATTAAGTTATATTTTATTGTGTAAAAGTCCTTAATTGTAATGTAGTCAAATGTATCAATCTTTTCTTTTATATGGTCAAGGTTTGTGAGTGTGTTGTTTAGGAAATTCTTTCCTATCCCGAGGTCACATAGATATTCACGTGTATCTTCTTCTAAAGTTTTAAACTTTTGCTTTTGACATTTTGTTTCTGAATCCATTTGGAGATGCTTTTTGAGTGTCATAAAGGATCTAATTTTTTGTCCTAGGGTTTTCCTGCCTCCTTTATTGCATGTCTTTCTCCAAGGACCCATCATGCCACTTCTCTTATTTATCAAGCCCATCTATGGGTGTGTATCCTTCTGGGTTCTGTATCTTGTTCAGTTGTCCAGTGTGTCACCTCCTGGGCTGACACCACACTTCATCCCACCCCCTCCCTTTTTTTTTTTGGCTGCACTGCACAGCATGCGGGATCGTAGTTCTCCGTCCAGGGATGGAAGCCATGCCCCTTGCAGCGCTAGTACCGAGTCCTAACCACTGGACTGCCAGGGAAGTCACCACACTTCACCCTTGATTGTAGGCTATTTTACAGATAGCCTTTCAACTGGTGGGTAAGCCCCACTGCCTTCTTTTTCTTCTTTAGGAGGGTTTGGCTGGTTCTTTTTAAAAAGTTGAGCTGTAGCCTACACAGAGCTAAGTGCACAGACCCCAAGTACACGTTTCACTTACTCTTTACGTGTGCACTCGCTCCCGTCACCAGCGCTGCCGCACCAGGTGCCAGAAGCAGTGGACGAAGCCCCTTCGTGGTGTGAGGGCTCTGCGGGTCAGGAGCCCGCCGGAACCTCTCCGCGCGGCCTCTCCGCGCGGCCCCTCCTCGGGATGGTTTGGGCTTCGTCACGGCATCTGGAGGCTGGGTTCCCCGCTGGAGCGTCCGTCCAGGCGGAAGTGCACACAGTCTTTCCGTGGTCCTCTCTCTATGGATCGAGGGATCACAAAGGTCTGCTCACGTTCAAAGGGAGGGACTATCCACCTCGCACCTCAACAGGAGCCTCAAGTCCACGTTGTGAAAACCTTGTGGGAAGGGAGAAATTGACGCAGCCGTCTCTGTACAATACAACCGGCCACATCTGTGGAGCCGCCCCCCAGGTCAAGGTGTGAAATAGTTCCAGTGACCTGGTGGCTCCCTGGGCCCCTTCCAGTCCACGCCAAGCCCTGAAGGTAATTACTGCCCTGATCTCTATGACACAGACTAGTTCTGCCTCATCACCAATATTACCCGAGTACATAAATGGAAGCCTGCGGTGCGTGCTTTGGGTTCTGGCCTCTTGCGCTCCACGTCGTATCCTGAGAGACTGACCCATATTGAGCGGTCAGTACCTTGCCATTTTGCACTGCTGTGCAGTACTCTGGTTGTATGACATACAGTTTGTCCGTCCCACTACGGACAGACAACGGTAGGTTTCCATTTAGATCATTATGGATATTCTCGTACAACTTTTTGATGTGCATAGCCTCTCGTTCCTGTTGGGTATATACCAGGAGGGGCACCCTGGGCCATAGGATGTTTGCATGCTTAGCTTCCGTAGACACCGGCAAACAATTTTCCAAAGTGACTGTAGATTTTACTCATCAGCAGGAGGGCCATCTCGCCACAGCCTGCAATTTTTAGCCATTTGGGGCAGGGGGAGGGGTGCCTGGTACCATCTCACTCTGGCCTGTCCCTGGTGACTGATGGTCCTGAGCTCCTTTTCCTGTTGATTGGCCATTTAGGTAACTTTTCTAAAAGCGCTTTTTCAAGTCCTTCACTCATATATTTAAAACTGGGTTGTCAGACCTAAGTGTCCATCAACAGATGAATGGATAAAGAAGATGTGGTATACATCTAGAATGGAATACTACTCAGCCAGAAAAAAGAATGAAATTTTGCCATTTGCAGCAACATGGAGGGACTTGGAGTATATTATTATGCTAAGTGAAATAAGTCAGACAGAGAAAGACAAATACTGTGTTATTTATCACTTATATATGGAATAAGATATCACTTATATCTAAAAAATACAACAAACTAGTGAATATAGCAAAACAGAAACAGACTCACAGCTACAGAAAACAAACTAGTGGTTACCAGTGGGGTAAGGGAAGGGGGAGGGGAAAGATAGGGATGGGGATTAAAAGGTACAAACTATTAGGTATAAAATAAGCTACAAGGATATATTATACAACATGGGGAATATAGCCAATATTTTATAATAACTATAACTATTTTATAATAACTATTTCTTAGACTAAATACTTATGATAATAAATTCAGTTAGTCTGTTCTACTTCTTTTCTAATTTGAAGTCCAACTTATTCTTTTTTTGTTTTTCCCAGCACTTACTTTCATTTAATTAATTTATTTTTTTAACATCTTTATTGGGGTATAATTGCTTTACAATGGTGTGTTAGTTTCTGCCCCATAACAAATTGAATCAGTTATACATACACATATGTCCCCATATCTCTTCCTTCTTGCGTCTCCCTCCCTCCCACCCTCCCTATCCCACCCCTCCAGGCGGTCACAAAGCACCGAGCCGATATCCCTGTGCCATGCGGCTGCTTCCCACTAGCTATCTACCTTACGTTTGTTAGTGTGCATATGTCCATGACTCTCGCCCTGTCACAGCTCACCCTTCCCCCTCCCCAGCAACTTATTCTTAACAGACTTGTTCAACATCTAATAGACTGATGAACTAAGCTATAATCTCATCTAAACCAATATTAGACATTTTCACTCAAATTGTTAAGTTTCACTACTCTTGGTTCTTGAGGTTATAATTGTTAAAATGATATCGTAATTGATTTTGGGAGAAGAAAAGAAATAAATAAAAATAAAGGACAGGAATGTGATAATAAGGTATATTTATACCCTAATTGATTTTTTAGAGTTTATTTCATTACACAATTGCTTATAGACAGCCACACAATCTAAGAAGAAAATTTTTAAATGCTTTCTATAAATAATCTTTCACAATCTGTTCTACTTATTTTCTTGCCTCAAAACAATAATTATTGCTAGCAGAGATTTTTAAACCACCATTTTTGCTAGAGTGGCTAAAGGTTTAAGCATCGAAGCAGTTGCCACCTGACACTGGGTGTGCTGAAAAGAATTGGGCATCCTGGTCTGTGCTCCCCTCCTTCGCTCTTTATCTCCACCTTCTCCTCTCATCCGGGTTTCCCAAAGGAACCTCCAACTCCCTGAGAAAAAGCAGCCAGCTCTGCTAACATCGGCCTAATCCTTCTAGGGCAAATGTGCTTATGTTCCAAATTTCAAACTTTTAAGGAAAGATACTTCTACTTTTAAATACTAACAAGTATTAGCAAGTAATTTTACTCTCAAAGAAGCATATCCTGTAGTGTGTCAGCCTCACTTTTAAGGACTATTTAGGGACTTCCCTGGTGGCGCAGTGGTTGAGAATCCGCCCGCCAATGCAGGGGACATGGGTTCGAGCCCTGGTCTGGGAAGATCCCACATGCCGCGGAGCAGCTAAGCCAGTGTGCCACAACTACTGAGCCCGCGTTCCATAACTACTGAAGCCCGCGCACCTAGAGCCCGTGCTCCACAACAAGAGAAGCCACTGCAATGAGAAGCCCGCGCACCGCAACGAAGAGTAGTCCCCGCTCGCCGCAACTAGAGAAAGCCCACGCGCAGCAACGAAGACCCAACGCGGCCAAGAATAAATTAATTAATTAAAAAAGAAGAATATAATCTCAAAAATAAAATAAAAGACTGTTTAAATTCAGCTCGTATTCCCAGCATTCAAAGATAGACTGCCTCATGTAACCATTCAAAGATAGACTGCCTCATGTAACCATAGAAATATGTTGATTCTGGGGCTTTTCCTCAGACCTATAGTCTGTGAAGGGAGGGCAAGTCCTCTGCATGTTTAAGGTGCCCCATGGGTGCTGATCCAGCCACCTATGGAGAATCCTTTTTTTTTTTTTTAAATTTTTTGGCCATGCCACGTGGCATGTGGGATCTTAGTTCCCCAACCAGGGATCAAACCCACGCCCCCTGCATTGGAAGCACGGAGTCTTAACCACTGGACCGCCAGGGAAGTCCTGGAGATTCTTTTTTTAATGCTGATGATGGATCCACTCACGGAGTTGCCGATCAAGGTGCGGCAAGACGCGTTTCTATAAAGAATCCCACAGGTTACGTGAGTGAACACAGAGGGTTGGGAACTTCCGCCCAACACTGTAAAGCAACTATACTCCAATAAAAATTAATTAAAAGAAAAAAGAATTGATCAGAGAAAGGACAAAAATAGAAAGATCTGTTTCGGTTTGCCAATGAATAACAATTGTGTGGAGGAGGAGAGGCAAGTGTATTAACCAGGTTTAGAGTAATTATTAGTGAAGGATAGAGGAAATCAGGTGAACAGAAGATCCTAAAAAAGGTTCACAATGGTGTTTCAGTGACCTTAGTTCTTAACCCTGGCTGCTCTTTAGAACCTTCCAGAAATAAGCTTTTGAAAATTACCAAAGCCTGGGCCCTACTCCAGACCAAGTCAATCAGCATCTATGGGCTGGGGGGCTGATTTTCCCAGCTCCTGGGGCGACTTCAGCACGCCGCCAGCTTCAGCATCATTGCTGTATGACGCACAAGAAGCCGTTTGAGTCACCTGCTCTCGTTGACATCACAAGAGGGGCACGTTTGCCTCCAGACCCTTGGAGGCCAGTCTTTAGAGGAAATGAATGCTTGGCACTGTCCTCTTGTTCCACATCTTAAACCTTTCACTCTTTTATTTCTAAAAGCAGTGGCCACCTGCTTTCTTGCCATAATTTGTAGCAGTATATCGCTTAGAGCAAAAGCCAGAAAGTTATATAACTTCTAAGTTTGCAAGTTGAAATTTGGGGGGATGGAAGGTGGTATTTGTGGAATTGTGTGACCTGTTGCTTGGCAACTTTAAGAGAGTTCAGCTTCTGCATTCTGTGAACTGTCGGAAGTCACGGAGTTTGGTGAGGCGGGTCAATTAGTTCTTGCTACAAAAAGGAAATTAATTCTTCCTTACGCAGAGGGCTTGAAAAGTCGTCCTTCAGAGCAGGCCATGTCACACTTCTTCTGCTTGACTCCACAAATTCTTCTGCCCTTTAGCCCTCTTACTTCTCAAGAGTTTGATCTGATCCGACTGAAGGCTGGAGCATCTTGGCAGAATGAAACAAGGTGGTCAGATTCGTCTGTAACAACATATGCAGGCAGTTACCGGAAAAAGCAGCTGCATGATTCCACGTGCGGCCGACTTCAAGCAGGGCGGCACTGGCCTGAGTGTAACCGTAGGGCTCCTTTGTGATTCACCCCTGGCGATGTCACTCTAACTAGATGAGAATGCTGTTAGAAGGAGGAGGGTATTGTCAACCCTGATACACTTTGTAGACTTACGCCCTGTATATTTTCCTGGGTAAATGTCAGGGGGAGGAAGACCTAAATGTCAGTTACCAGCTGAAATTATGTTTGTATTCTCTATTTAGTACTCCTAAAATTATGCGCAACTACCTTTACTCTTTTTTTTTTTTTTCCGATACGCGGGCCTCTCACTGTTGTGGCCTCTCCCGTCGCGGAGCACAGGCTCCGGACGCGCAGGCTCAGCGGCCATGGCTCACGGGCCCAGCCGCTCCGCGGCATGCGGGATCCTCCGGACCGGGGCACGAACCCGTGTCCCCTGCATCAGTAAGCGGACTCGCAACCACTGCGCCACCAGGGAAGCCCGTACCTTTACTCTTGAAAAGTTAAAATATGAGTATTCGGTTAAGATGTAGATGTTCTGTCTTCTCTGCTCAGCAAAGAGGTGCTCCTGAGAATTTCACTTTGTTTCTTGTCTAGTTTTTCCACTTTGGGGAATTGAAAAATTCCCTCGGATCAGGAGGAACGTCGACTAGACCCTCCTCTGCCCTCCACCATGAATTGTCTCTGGATGAATTCAAGTGCTGGGGGCCCAAAAGACATATTCTGAGTGTTTACTATAAACCAAGCCCTAGGACAGGCCTACAGAAAACATTAATTTCAGTTTCATAGGGTAACTGAAACCACAGAAATAAGTAACCAGCACAGGGGAAGGAGATTTTATCAGTGTCTGTGGCAGGGGGAGGGGTATTGTGTTTCTGGAAAGAGCTCTGTAAAGCAGCTTTCTTCTGAGCTGGCTTAGCAGGTGGGGAGAGAAGGGAGGGCTGCCTGGAGGAGAGAGTGCACAAAGGCAGCGAGCACTTAATCCCAGGTGTTATCTGAGAGCTGCGAGCAACTCAGTGAGTCTGAGACAGAAAGCATTAAATGAGGATGTGGAAAAGCTGAGGATTGGAAATGCAGTATTTCCCTCTGTAGGTTGTCAAATGTCTTGTCCAAATTCTGGAAATCTATTTGAAAATCAATTGGATTATTGGCTCCAACTTGAGACATGAGGAATAATTCAAATAATACCCTAACGAATACTAGTTATTTTGCCTTCCAGGGCTTTCCAAATTATCAAAACAATGCTTAAAGCCAAAATGTCTCAGAAGTACTTTGCAACTGGATGCCTCATCTGGTGTATTCCAGTGAACTACACAGTCACTGCATTTTTAATAGCTCTCGAGTATGTTGACACCTCAATTAACTTTGGAAGTCCCTTTGCTAATTCTGTGAATTCTGAGGCACCTCTAGGCCAGCAGGGGAATCTTCAAGGCAATGCTTGCTTCCCTGTCTCAACCTTGGACTCCCTGAGGTATACAAACCCAGAAAATATGAAAACTGGGAGAGCTCTGACTGGGCCTTTCAGAAGAGTCCCAAATTCTTTGAAAATCAATGATTTTCCCTTCTGCATTGGTACTTATAGAGACAAATCCCTGAATGAAAAAGCAGCAGCATGTTGGATCATGCTTCTGAAATGAAGAGGCGCTGTGCCAGACTCACTAAAAGGCCACGGGACAAATAGGGAGCATCAGTTTGTTACAGCAGCAATAGAAAAGTACAGGCGGATGTCGGAGATATTGCAATTTGGTCTAATAAAGTGAGTAACCCAATAAAGCAAGTCACACAAATTTTTTGGTTTCCCAGCACATATAAAAGTTATATATACGCTATATTAAGTGGGCAATAGCATTATGTCTAAAAAACAATGTTCATGCCTTAATTTAAAAATACTTGGTTGCTAAAAAAAATGCTAACCATCATCTGAGAACACAGCGTTGCCACAAACCTTCAATTTGTAAAACACACGGTATCAGCAAAGCACAATAAAGCCAAGTCCGATAAAACAAGGTATGCCTATAACACAGGTAGGGTGGAGAGCAGAAACATTTTTATAATAAAGGAAAGTAAAAATTGTTATAATAAAGGAAGGAGCACGATACAAAATTTTCATGAATCTTTAAAAGCAGGAAATATAAAAGAAAATTAGTACTTACCAGACCAAATTTTCACTTACCAGTGAAAACACTCAGAACAGTGGAGAAAGGTCGTGTTTGCAATCCCAGGCAGATTAATTAATTTGAGCCAGATGCAATTTTTAAAATGAAAATTTAAAAAAAATGCCACTTTGCTAAAATATGTCAAGTTTTTAAGAATAAAGATAATCAAAGATGTGTAAGATCTCCACACAGAAAACTATAAGACATTAGTGAGAGAAAATAAAGACCTAAGTCAATGGAGAGATAAACCATGTTCATGGATCAGAAGACTAAATATTATAAAAATATTATTTCTCCCCAAATTGATTTATGCAATTCCAATAGGTGTTTTTGTGGAACTTGACAAGATGATTCAAGGCCAGGGAATAGCCAGGACATTCTCAAAAAAGAACAAAGTAAGAGGGTTGGTTCTACAGATAACAAAATTTACTATGAAGCTTCAGTAATTAAGGCAGGATGGTATTGTGGCACAAAGATAACAAATAGACCAATGGAAGGGAATAAAGAGCCCAGAAACAGAACCATGCATATATGGGCACTTATTTATGAGGAAGGTAGCAGAACAGTGGAGAAAGGTCGTGTTTGCAATCCCAGGTAGATTAATTCCAGATGAATTAGAGGCCTAAGTGTGAAAGGCAAAACAGCAAATCCATTAGATGATGACATAGAGAATAGCTTGTTGATCTTGAGGTTGGCAAAGATTTCTTAAACAGACACAAAAAGCACTAACCACAAAGAAAAAGTGAAGTAAATGGGACTGTCTTAAAATTAAGTAGTTCTCTTTAACAAAACACACCCTTACAAGTATGAAAAGGCGAGCTATGGAGAGGAAGACAAGATTTTCAATTCAGTGACTGACCAAGGGCTCATAACTATGATACATATAAAAAAACTCCTACAGGGCTTCCCTGGTCGCGCGGTGGTTGGGAGTCTGCCTGCCGATGCAGGGGACGCGGGTTCGTGCCCCGGTCTGGGAAGATCCCACATGCTGCGGAGCGGCTGGGCCCGTGAGCCATGGCCGCTGAGCCTGCGCGTCCGGAGCCTGTGCTCCGCAACGGGAGAGGCCACAACAGTGAGAGGCCCGCGTACCGCAAAAAAAAAAAAAAACTCCTACAAATTAGTAGGAAAAAGACAACCCACTAGAAAAATGGAACAGAGACTTTGAAATGAAGTTCATAAACCCAAGATATCCAAGTGACCAATAAACTTATCAAAAGGTCCTTAACCACATTAGTAATCAGGAAATGTAAATTAAAACCACAATGAGCTTACTCATGTCATCTTCCAGAAAGGTTAAAATTAAAAACACCATGAATACTAAGTGCTGGTGAGAGTGTAGAACAATGAGGTCTCTCATGTACATCTGGTGGGAATGTGCATTGAATTGTTTTCTTTAGAAAAACTGTTTGGTCTTGTTTTCTAAAGTTGATGCTATAAATTTCCTAGGACTTAGCCGTTTTAAGTATATACCCAGCTGAAATGCATTGTCACACGTGCACCAAGAGACATGTATGTACAAGTATGTTCATAGCTGCATTTTTCATAATAGCCAAAAAACTGAAAAGAAGCCAAAGGTACAATATGTACTGTTCATCTACAGCAGAATGCAGAGACAGTGCTGTGATCATACGATGCCCGTGTAAATGAACAAACTATGGTTACACCTTGTAATGACACAAACATTATACTGAGCGTTTTGAGCCAGATGCAATACATATTGTATTATTCCATTTACGTAAAAATTAAAAAAAAAAACAGTCTAAGCCCAACTATAGTGTTGGGTATATCTGTCTGGGTAATAAGAAATATAAGGAGAAGCAAAGAAATGATTCCCATAGAAGTCAGGAAACTGGCCCACTGATTACCTGCCTCAGACCTTCTGCCCCAAACCTATTGGAAAAATAATTACTGGGGTTGGGCTCAGAAATGTACATTTAAAAAGTAATACCCTCTAGTGATTCAATTGCTGCTGTTGGTTAGGAGAAGAAAGATACAGGGTGGGTCACCAGCTGTCATCTCAGGAGTTATTAGGGCCAGTCTGTGGGCTGAATACATGTCCAGGAGCATTTTAGAACTCTTTAGGCTGAGATAATTCCCCTCGATCCTTACCTCACACACACATTCCAGGTCCCCAGAGCTCGGAGACCCTCCTCCCCCCGATCAGAGGCCCTAAAACGATGGCCACCATGTGTTGCCCTCTAGAAATTGATGACTGTGCTCCCCGCCAAGCCAACTGCTTGCCTAAAACGAGTGTCATATCTGGATTCAGGGAAACTGAACTACAGATATGTCTTGAAAGGTAGACACAGCATCTGTGAATCCCCAAGTTACCGCATCGCTACTAAGTTTTCCTGGGAAATCAACATAATTACCGTAATATTTCCTATTCCATTCACAGCACTTATCTTATTTTGAAAACAACTCTCTAGCGAAAGTCTCAGAAATCCTGTGAAAACAATTTTGAACTTAATGTTTGAGATTTTCATGTACAAACGTTGAACACTTTACCCTTTTATGACAAATCAGGGACCAAACAAATCACTAAAGACAATGAGAAAGTCCAACTTGGGTTGATTTAATGAGATTTTACGGTTGAGAGTGTGGAAAGAGAGGAAGAGAAGAAGCGTCGAAGTTTAAGAAATCAAATGAAAGGGTGAGTGAAAAGCCCTGTTAAGTCCATAGTCTGTGACTTATAAACCCATAAGCTTATAATTTGTATTTGCTCTCTTTAGGATGTCATTGCCAAACGGCTTTGCCCGCAGGGCTGGTCTCCAAGAGACCACAGATGTTAAAGGTAAGTGCAACATGATCAGTTCTGAGCACAGCCCTTTGGCCAAGTTTGCTGTCTTGATAACTTTTATATACTTGATTGTCATCCAGATGGTTTCCATTTGCCTACTAAAGGCAAGGCTTCTCTAGCAAGAAAACGAGCATGTTCCACTCTGGATCTGTCGCTCTTAAAAATAACAGTTATTCCAGGGCAAAAAAACTTCCTCCTCCATGTGAGTCCCAAATGTACCTTCTGACAGAGCTTGGAGCTCTAGGTAATGGAATCTGAGCTTTACTGGGTACATCAAAGAACTGGGAAGAAAAAACAAACTATTATAAATGACCAATTAGGAAACTCCATTTACTAATCTATACCCACCTCCACCCAGTTTTAGTTAAATCAGGATAACACTAGCTGCTATAATAGATAAACCTCCACATTCCAGTTGCTTAACACGTTAAAACACAGTTTTTTCCTTCATCTAAAGGCCCAGGAGGGTGTTTTGCAGACAGACCTTCCACAGGGTGATCTAAGGACACAGACTTCCTTCATCTTGGGGTTCCACATCCCCTGGGGCACCAGAGTCCTTTCTCTCCATCCAGCGGGAGGGAATAAAGGGTAGGGAAGGCACCCCTGCTTTTTCACCATTTCAGCCTGGACATGACTCGCATCTCATATGCTCACATTCCAGTGGGAAAAGCGGTCACAAGACCCCACCTACATGCCAGAGAGTTTAGATTCCTGGGCTGGGTAGACTCTTCCCAGTAACAACTGCACACTGTGGAAGGGGACAGCTGGCCCTCCTGTCACACACTCTGATTTTGGGGGAAGAAGCACAATAGGTTTTTCTCATATAATTTCCACCTCTCAGGGTTCAATCTTTGAAGGTTTAATAAGACTAAAGATGATCTCAAATTAGGCTTTTTAAAGCACCTTATAAAATATTCTGTTAATACTTTTTGTTGTATTTGTTGTTCAATATGTACCCATGTGTTGTGGGAGGAGGGTGGATGGTGTCAGGAACCGCCCTGCAGCCTCATGGGGCTCCCCTATATAATGGCTATCACCATTCTGCTGGCTTTCTTAATAAAATTGAACTTTATGGGAATAGTGCATTTGAAATGGGTTTTGTGTGTCCCTGTATGGTTTGTTGAGGCAAGAGACAGCACAGCTAACCATCTGTGCTATTGTGAAAGTCAGGAAAGACTTTCTTTCCCCGCTTGCAGTAATGAACGTAAAACCGAAACACACTACATAGCTCGGAGACAAGTCTGAGCTAGGGTAAGGGAAATTAAATTACTTAACCCCTCTACCATAGGAATTGCTTTGTTTTCCTATATCTCCTCTCCTGTCTTTATGGTAAAGTATTAGTAGAGGAAAGATAGAAAGGACATAAATGTTGTATTCATAATGATGACTTACTAATGGACCTCGCCCATGTGGCCTTTTTCATTTTCCTCAAATGGTCATTTTTTTTTTTGCGGTACGCAGGCCTCTCACTGTTGTGGCCTCTCCTGTTGCGGAGCACAGGCTCCGGACGCACAGGCTCAGCGGCCACGGCTCACGGGCCCAGCCGCTCCGCGGCATGTGGGATCTTCCCGGACCGGGACACGAACCCGTATCCCCTGCATCGGTAGGCGGACTCTCAACCACTGCGCCACCAGGGAAGCCCCTCAAATGGTCATTTTAATTTAACTGATGACTACACCCTTCATTAAGAGGTGAGAGTACATCAGAGTAGAATTATTTAATTTGGCCAGAGGATAACTTCCCTTTGTGCTTCTTTTCAACGTCCATGTCTAACTTTTGGATCATCAACTTGGTGCTAGAAGCTTCTAATGAAGGGACTTGAAACACAAAGCCAAGGATCAGATTGTCAGTACAAGCCCACTAGATAAATCTGCTCACCACTAGTGGACATTGGTCTGTTGACTGTCTCTTTGTAGAAATGTGTCCATTGGGACTTCCCTGGTGGCGCAGTGGTTAAGAATCCGCCTGCCGATGCAGGGGACATGGGTTCGAGTCCTGGTCCGGGAACATCCCACATGCCGCGGAACAACTAAGCCTGTGCGCCACAACTACTGAGCCTGCGTTCTAGAGCCCACGAGCCACGACTACTGAAGCCCGTGTGCCTAGAGCCCGTGCTCCGCAACAAGAGAAGCCACCGCAATGAGAGGCCCTCGCACACCGCAACCAAGAGTAGTCCCTGCTCACCGCAACTGGAGAAAGCACCCGCGCAGCGATGAAGACCCAACACAGCCAAAAATAAATAAATTAAATAAATAAATTTTTTTAAAAAAGAACGAAGAAGAATTGATAGCAGATGAGAGGTGTCATTAAAATTTTTTTTAAAGTGTCCATTCGTAGATATGCAAATCAGACAGGCTGTTCTTAAGTGTGATTCACATCATCAGAGGAAATACGTTCTCAAATTCTTTTTCACGACTGCCTTTCAAAGAGTCCCATCTTATTTGTTCTGCCTACACTAAGGCGGGTTTTCCTTTCGCGTCACTATTAATTTTCTTTCCAAGTGATGTGGTTGTGGCTTTTCCCTTCTTTGGCCCCTCATATGCCCATCTCTCATGTTCAAAGAACAAAGCAATAGCTAATAAAAACTAAAATCAAGGATCCTAAAACTGCAATACCACAGACAGTAACTGTTCAACAATTCAACTTTCTCTGAGACAGATTCTAGCAAGTTTTGTTTCATTAAAAAGCTTCCCTCCAGCAGAAGCAATTTATGAAGAGTGAGGTGGGATGCGGGGCAGCTGGGGTAGCTCTCACGGGCTGTTCCTTTCCCTCTTCTCGTTCTTAAGGCCATGCCTGTGTCCCTCCAGGATGAGCCCAACTTACCCTTGCAGAAGGGTACACTGGGCTCTTTGATTCTTGTTCTTCCAGGAGACGTAGGTACTAGGGAAGAGGTTATCTATAGAATGACCACATCAAAGCCCAGATGTGACAGCATGTGTAAGACCTTCTTGGGATATTCCCTAGCCACACATAACAAATTCCAAGTCCCTAAAGCAGCTACTTGGAACTCTATGGTATATGGCCTTTTACAAGGATGACAAGATCCAGGAAGATATTTACAAGAACCAAATAATATTCTAAGAGGGCAACATGAATATGGTTTGTCATGTTACTTCAAGAGTGTGTGTGTCCATTTTTAACATCTTTTTTCTCCTATTCTTTCACTCTCACTTTTATTCTCCTGCAAAGCCTTCTCCAAACCTCAAGAGACTTAACAAAAGTAAAAAGAACTCAGCAGACCACCCATAAGTCATGCCTTTACACAGGGAGATCTTAAAGCATAAACAAGTCATGTCTTTATCTTAAAGCATAAACAAGATGATGTCACTTCTCTGTTTCCTGTCAAACTTGCAATCAAATCCTAACTCCTTACCAAGGCTGTAAGGTCTTGCACAAATGGGACCCTGCCTATCTGTCCAGTCTCATTCCATGCCTTTCTGCTTTTGATCACTCTGTTCCAGTTACATTGGCTTCTTTCAGAAACTTGAAACTGCTAAGCCATTTCCCACTTCAGGACCTTTGCACATACATTCTCTTTGCTGGAATGCAATGATCTCAGCTCTGCTGAGCTGTATCCTTCAAGTTTGAATTTAAATGTCACCTCTTCAAAGAGGTTTTCCCTAGCCACTAAATTTAAAGTCAGTTCTTCACACGCTTTCCATTTTTAATTTCCATCTTAGTTCCTAATTTGCCATGTATTATTATATTCATTTACTTGTTATCTCTTTCCTCTTCTAGAGCGAACGCTTCATGAGAGAAGGAACTTGTCTGTCTTCTTCGTCTCTGTAACTCCAGCACCCAGGACAGGGCTCAGTACAAACCAGATGTCGTTTAACTGTATGTTGAACAGTGGTTTTTATGGACTTTCCATGGTTGACTTTTTCTTTCCCACAATATATTTCCTTATAGAGGCAGATTGTTACATAGAATTTGCCTTCCCAAAGGGAATTCATAAAGTACTTTCAAAAATTAGAATATACTTTTTACTGAAGCAACCTTTCAAAAACTTGTGTTTCCACGACCCAGCAATCCCACTACTGGGCATATACCGTGAGAAAACCATAATTCAAAAAGAGTCATGTACCAAAATGTTCATTGCAGCTCTATTTACAATAGCCAGGACATGGAAGCAACCTAAGTGCCCATCAACAGATGAATGGATAAAGAAGATGTGGCACATATATGCAATGGAATATTACTCAGCCATAAAAAGAAACTAATTTGAGTTATTTGTAGTGAGGTGGATGGACCTAGAGTCTGTCATACAGAGTGAAGTAAGTCAGAAAGAGAAAAACAAATACCGTATGCTAACACATATATATGGAATTTAAAAAAAAATTGGTCATGAAGAACCTAGGGGCAAGATGGGAATAAAGACAAAGACTTGCTAGAGAATGGACTTGAGGACACGGGGAGGGGGAAGGGCAAGCTGGGACAAAGTGAGAGAGTGGCATGGACATATATACACTGCCAAACGTAAAATACCTAGTGGGAAGCAGCCCCATAGCACAGGGAGATCAGCTCGGTGCTTTGTGACCACCTAGGGAGGTGGGATAGGGAGGGTGGGAGGGAGGGAGACGCAAGAGGGAAGAGATATGGGGACATATGTATAACTGATTCACTTTGTTATAAAGCAGAAACTAACACACCATTGTGAAGCAATTATACTCCAATAAAGTTGTTAAAAAAAAACAACTTGTGTTTCCAATGGCAGGCTTTAAAATCCTCTGTAGTAGCACATAAAATTGTAATACTTTAAAAATTGAATGAGGGAATTCCCTGGTGATCCAGCGGTTAGGACTCCGTGCTTTCACTGTCGAGGGCCCAGGTTCAATCCCTGGTCAGGGAGCTAGGATCCCGTAAGCCAAAAAAAAAAAAAAAAAAGGAATGAAAAATAGCGTTCCAAATGGCACTGTTGCATTCGGTACGTGGTTTTAGATGTACACGCTGCGCCACCCCCCACCCAGGCTCTGTAACAGGCTGAACAAGGCACAGCCAGAAGAACCCAAATCTGAAACATACACACGCAGTCGTGTAAACCCGTGATGGTGAACACAATCGGGGATGAGCGGGAGAGAGGAAAGAGAGCGGGAGGAGAGCTGGTGCCTGTAGGGCCCGAGGCAGGGCAAGTACCTTCCTCTGCTTCATGATGTGGGTGTCCTGTGCCTTCCAAGCTTTGTTCACCTTGTTTCCATAACGTCTCAGGGATGTGCCCCCTTGTGCTGTTCTGGGAGCGTTTCCAAGGCTTTTGGCTTCTGGAGGCTGGGGCCCCAGAGTGAAGGTGGGGGCAGATGGGTTAGGGCATGCCCGAAGAGAGGGACTTTTCCAGCCGGTGTGCTGGTCGGCCTGGGGAGGGAGCAACAGGCCAGCCCCGGGACGGAACAGTAAAGGGGTAAGATGGCCACCAAAGCAGGCAAAATCTGCCCCAGCTGTCCTGGGAGAGACTCGCAGCTCGTCATCCAGGCTTCTCTACATCCAGACCAGCATCTCCCAGGCAGAGGCATCTGGAGGGCCGCCCCTCTCCAAGGCATCCTCTTTTCCAAAGGCCAGAATTTGGGGCCAAGAGGAAAGACTCCCCTCCTCTGCCTCAGCTACCAGGAGAAACCCCCAGATGAAACCTCCCACCCCGCCAAACAGAAACCTAATTCCTACCTATCTCCTCCTGCGTGTGAATTCACGCCATCTTGTGCCTGTCACCTGAGTTGTTTATCCCTGAGGTTCCACACTTTGCACTCCTACCACCCGCACTGAGAATGTTCTAGCACTTTCTCCACCAATCCCATCCCCCCACACACACACCTGTTGCCTGATGGGGACTGATATGACTTGTTCCTGGATTCGTCCTGGTGCAAGCCCTGCAGGTCTATTCTGCTGGGGGAGAAGAGGACTCCTCAGGCTTCCACATGAATATCCTCCCTGGCTGTTCCTAGGGCCACTCTTGTGTGCCTTCCATTGTTAACACAGGCGAGCTGCCCCTGCAGGACAGCTGAGGACCAGCAGGGCCGCCAGGCAGGCCACTGCCTCACCTAATCCTTGCCCCCCACCCCTTCTTCCCACTCCCACCGTGGAGCTCGACAGCGCAGCTGCCCAAGGAAGGGAGCAAAGTGGCTTAGAACAAACCTCACCCCCCACGGGGCTCCCGACTTCACTCCTGGTGTGGGCTGTCACAGCAGAGGGACCTTCTAACGCCGGCATTTAGTTTGTTTTCTGGTTAATTTGTATGCCTGGCTGTGGGAAGCGCATACATTTCTTTTAAACTACAGAAAGAAAAAAGCTTATATTGGCCACCCATCAATCCAGGCAGCCTGGGAAGCATTTTGCCTGGGACTGAGGTCCTCACCACACTCAAAACGACAGATATGCCAGATGATGGCCAGCACACCCCAAAGAATCCCAGGATGGGCCCCCAGACCCACAGAATACCAGTGTCCCTTTCAGGAATTGGGAATTTTGTTTTCCTCTATTTGAAATCAGGAAACAGTCTAATAAATGGTTAAATGTGTTTGTCAGAAAATATTCAAGTGTAAGGCAAGAGTTTCCAAATTCCCTGCAGAGACTGGACACAAGGGAACATTGGCAGCTGAGCCTGTTATTAAGAAGGTCACAAGATGCCATCTGTTACTGTGCATACTTTGCTGTTCAAGTAAAACATCGACTAGGCAGTGGCTGCGATTGCTTTTGCCCGGGAACTTAAAAGATAGCACGACAGCGGGCACTACCGTGATTTCAGGGGCTTGTGTGAACAAACCATGGGTCTGCCTACGGAGCGGGCCGGAGCTATGTGGGGAGAAGATGGGAAGAAGACACTGTTTTTAGGTCTGTCCTTGCTTATGGCTCCAATGTAATTTGGGATGCTGCTGCCTGGTTTTCTTAATCTTTTTCTGTCTTTTTAGCCATCTATAAAATATGATACTAGCACTTCCTTGCCTATAATTATGAAATTAAGGCAGATAAGTGAATGCCTTATTATACACAATTAAAGGTTTTAAAAAATATTTATTTATTTATTTGGCTGCGCCAGGTCTTAGTTGTGGAGTGCAGGATCTTCAGTTGTGGCATGCAGGAACTAGTTCCCCGACCAGGGATCGAACTGGGCCCCCTGCATTGGGAGTGTGGAGTCTTAACAGCTGGACCACCAGGGAAGTCCTAATTTTTTTTTCTTAATTCATAGAAAAGTTGAAGGAATCGTACAACCAATATTTGCCTACTCTCTGCCCAGATTCACCAATTGTTAACATTTGGCCACATTTGTTAACATACAGCTTTATCTCAGTCTCTCCCTATTGATACTTGTATATAGTACTTCTTTGCTGAGCTACTGAGAGTAAATTACAGGCATGATAACAGTATATCCTTAAATACTTCAGCATGTACTCCTAGGAATTAAGAATGTTCTTTTAGCAAAAAAAAAAAAAAGTTCTCTTACATAACTGTGATACTATTATCGCACGTAAGAAACTTAATACTGATAGAAACATTTTTACCTAATATACAGACCATTAAACACCTTATTCTTAAACATCTGTCAGGAAAAGATTCACTCTGTCATCTATCCCAATGGTTAGCAATTCTCTCTTTGAAATATCTTGTATTTTTGAGGCACTCTGAAAAGCCTGATGAAAGCTCTGGGCCCTATCTTCAGAAACACATCCATTGAGACACTTCTACAAGCCAACAACGCGTACCTCTTGGATCCCTCCAGGGTGTCCATGGACTCTTACTTAAGTGTTGTTAATCTTTGATCTAAATTCTCCTCTTTTGTGTACATACAATTTGAGACCACAGTACTCCAAAAAGGCTAAAAACTATTTTTCTTCCCTTTCCAACATTATGTTTTGTGTTCATGAAGCTTCATTTCAAGGAACTCAAAGTTTCAAGGACCTCAGGGATGGGTAGGTAGGGGATCATATGATCCCCTAATCTAAGCTAAGAAAACGGAATCGCAAATACAGCTGAGAGCAGTACAATGACAGATACCCAGCAGGTGGACTACGTGATTAGAAGACCAAGAATATTTCCAAACTTGAGCTTCTCTGATTCTGAAAGAGCGGTGCTCGCAAACCCACACTTGCTTTCTTGATAATTCACTTTTAAAACCAAATACCTGTGGCATTCCATCAGGGTTGGGGCAAGATTTATGGACCTAATATGTAAGGTAGAATTTGTTGGCCGTTGCTGACATTGTTAGTTTCATCAACAAAATTGCCCAATTTGGTTGCAATTCTAGGAGGAGGAAGTGGGAGCAGGGAGGTGGATACACAGAAGCAAATTAGGGTAATGTTAAATGTCCTTAATTAAAAGGCCAGTTGAAACTGCCAAGGTCAAGTTGCCCTGTGGGCTCTATTTTGTCAACTGTTAACTTGCAAAGAAAAAAATCGTCAGCTGACCGAACTCCAACATATGAGAGCTTGCTGGTGTTCTTCTCCATAAACAGACTGAAGAAAATGAGGGATGTTTCTAACTCAGTTAGAAGAATGACCAAGTTTGGCTACAAGATGAGCATAAATGTGTAAGTCCCTCATGCAGTGGTCTAGCACAAATTCTAATGCCTGTTTTCCCCCTACAATCCAACAAACGCCTCAAAATTACTTTCTATAAAACTTCTATATTATAAAATCATATAGTTTAGTGATTAATGATTATCTCATATAATTCTTGAAAGGAAGGGTGACAAAAAACGACCTAAAGCCTCTGGCAGGCCTATGGGACTTATAAAAGTCTTATAGAGCTTCGAAAAGCTAAGGATTTACAGCCAATGGAATAATCATAGCTAATTATGCAGGATCAACTTCTAATCCACATGCTTTAACTGCCGCTGTGAAAAAGTGAGTTTTTCTTGAATTTAGCGAAATAATTATTGAACTCTTTATTTGACGTTAGCTTAAGATAGCTTGTTTTTTGAAGTTTATCAGCATAAAATAGCACAAATAATGAGTATCTCCCAAATGCTAGTCCTCTCCCTTGACTCATCCCTGTTGACCAGGCCCCATCATTTTATGCCAAACCAGACCCTCTTTACCTTTTTAAATCAATTTTTATTTACTTTTAATCAAATTTAATTTTTTCATCTTATAGGAAATTTATAACTTATAATTTTTTCCTCATAACAATGGCTATAATCACAAAGACAAATGTTGGTAAGGATGTGGAGAAACCAGAACCTTCATTCATCGCTGGTGGGAATGTAAGGTAGCACAGCTGCCTTGGAAAACACCTTGACAGTTTCTTTAAAAGTTAAACACAAATTTACAATAGGATCTAACAATTCCACACCTAGGTACCCACTCAAGAGAAGCAAAAACAAATGTCTACACAAAGATCTGCACGTGAACGTTCACTGCAGTATTATCTATAGTAGCGAAAATTGGAAAGAACCCTTACATTCATCAGTTGGTGAATGGATAACAAAATCTGATATATTCATACAATGGAATACTAACTACCCACCAATAAAAAGAACGAAATATGGAATGTGGATGAACCTCAACAAAATTGTTAAAAAATACACTAGAGCTTCTTCAGACCTTGAGAAAAATGTATAGCTTTAGCATTTCAGCATAGTCTTGGTTCCCTCCGATTCTAAGAGTATAAGCTGTGTATCATGGAAGAATGTTCCAGGCATAAATTTACCTTGACTTCTGGCTTCCAGTTCTGCATGTAAGGGGCTTGAACGAGTCCACTCCATCCTCACAATGTGGTAAAAAGCTGAAGAGACTGAAAAATCAACAACTCTTCTTAGATCCATAAGAGAGGTGAAGACACAGGGAAAACCGTCACCCCCAAGACTGAAGAGACAGACAGGTGAATTCAGAGAGTCACAACTTAGCAGAGCAGAGTCTCACAAGTGGAAGCCACTATGGGAACCAGCGCCAGGGCTGGAATACCTGAACTGTAATTGCTGACAAACTGCTGGAGGCTCAATGTAGACAAGTCTGAGAGTGAGAAATTCTAAAAGGACCCAGGCATAGGGCAACCCCTACAGTACTGTGAGATTTACCCCAGGAACTTGACCAGGTACACACGGTAAATATCAGAGAAAAATCCCCTTGTGCTTCTGGCAGGGGGAGGGGAAAAAGGAACCATTTTGAAATACTCCAGAGCACTATATTCTTCTTAACAAGGTCTACCCTCACGAGAAGCTAGTTAACCAGAGCCTAATCTGCCAGGGTTGTTATCATTGCCTAACTGACCTGGGAGCAGGGAAGTACCCAACTCCAGCGTACCCAAGCTTTCCATGTGGGAAAAGAAATACCCAACGCCAGTCCACTTTAGCCATTCTGTTCTACCTAAGCAGGGAGAAAAAAACTTGGAAAAACTTGTGAAGTTCACAGTCCAGAGGCACAGGCTCATAGGACTATAGAATGCTTCCCCTCCCCCTACAACTTACCACCACATTATTTAAGGTCCTATTTACAGCAATTCCTTTTACCTGGTACAACGCGTTCTGCTACCAAGAAAAAATTACAAGGCATGCTAAAAGGCAAAAACACAATTTGATGTAACAGAGCGAGCATCAGAACCAGACATGGCAGGATGTTGGAATTATCAGACCCGGAATTTAAAACAACTATGGTTAATATTCTAAGGGCTCTAATGGATAAAATAGAGAGTATGCATGAACAGATGGGCAATATAAGCCTACGTGGAAATCCTAAGAAAGAACCAAAAAGAAATGCTGAGATCAAAAACAGTAAAACAGAAAGAAAGAATGCTTTTGTGGGGCTTATTAGAAAACTGGTCACAGCTGAGGAAAAAAATCTCTGTGCTTGAGGTTACCTCCATAGAAACCTCCAAAACGGAAAGGCAAGGAGAACAAAGACAGAAAAGACAGAACAGACTGTGGGACAATAGAAGGTGTAATGGGCACACCAGGCAAAGAAATAGAAAAAATATGTAAAACAATAATGAATGAGAATTTTCACAAATTAATGTTGGACACCAAACCACAGATCCAGGAAGATCAGGGAACATCAAGAAGGATAAACGTAAAACAAACAAACAACAAACTCTACATAGGCATATCATTTTCAAACTACAGAAAGTAAAAGTTAAAGAAAAAAATCCTGAAAGAAGCCAAAGGGAAAAAAACATCTTACCGATAAAGAAACAAGATAAGAATCATATCCAACTTCTTCTCAGAAACCATGGAAGCAAGAAGAGAGTAGGGTGAAATATTTAAAATGTTGACAGAAAGACCCCACTAACCTGAAATTCTATACCCTGTGAAATTATCCTTGAAAAGTGAAGGAGAAAGAAATACTATCTCAGACAAACAAAAACTGAGGGAATTTTTTGCCAGTAGAACCGCCTTGCAAGAAATGTTAAGTTCTTTAGCGAGAAGGAAATAATATAGGTCAGAAACTTGGATCTGCATTAAAAAAAGGAAAAGCATCGAAGAAGGAGTAAGTGAAGGTACAATAAAAACTTTAATTTTTCTTATTAATTGATCTAACAGATAAGTTTGTTCAAAGATAATAGTAGTAACAATGTATTCAATTATGTATGCTTATGGATATGTATATGTCTTATGTATATTCTTATATACCTATGCTTATATATAAGTGAGGTGAATGACAAAAATAATACAGGAAACAGGAGGGAGGAAATAGGAGTATTTTATTATTATAAGGTATACTCGTGAAGTGCTATAGTGTTATTTGTAACTACACTTGGATTAGCTGTAAATGTATATTGAAAACTCTAGGGCAACCACTATAAAAGTAAAAAAAAAGAAGTAGAGTTATTATACTAAGAAAGGAGCAAAACACAATCATATAAAATGCTCATTTAAAATGACAGAAGGCAGAAAAAGTGGAAGACAAAAATAGGAATAAGGGCAACAAGTAGAAAACAAAACAAATATGGTAGATGTTAATCCAACTGTATCAATAGTTATTTTGAACATCAATGGTCTAAATACACTAATTGAAAGACAAGAGGTTATCAGTAGATCAAAAAACAAGACCCAATTATATGCTATCTACAAGAAACCCCATTTGAATATAAAGACACGTATAGATTGAAAGTAAGTGAATGGATTACTTGATTCTCAACATATGTAAGTTTTCGAAATACCATACAAAGTTAAATGAAAATAAATGCTTACAAAAAAAGAAAATAAATGCTTACAATGCAAACTAAGTAACTGAGAAAGCTTTGAGATGCTTGGTAGTATGAAAAATTTAAAAAAACACTTCAAATCATAATAATTGCTATAAAAAAGTAAATAGATGGAGAAAAATATACTATGCTAATACCAATGAAACATAAAGCAAGAATAGCTCTATTAATTTCAGACACAGCAGACTCTGAAACAAGGAAAATTATCAGGGATAAAGAAGGGCATTAAATAATAATAATGATAAAGGGGTCAATTCTCCAAGAAGACATAATAATCCTTAACATGTACGTACCTAACAACAGAGTATCAAACTACGTGAGGTGAAAACTGATAGGAAGGAGAAATAGATGAATCCACTATCATAGTTGGAGATTTCAACACCTCTCTATCAGAAATGGCCAGATCTAGAAGGAGGAAAATGAGTAAGGACATAGTTGAACTCAACAACATATCAATCAATTGGATATAATCAACATCTATTAAATAACTTCATCCAACAACAGCAGAAAATACATTCTTCTCAAGCTCACATGGAACATTCACCAAGATAGACCACATTCTGGGTCATAAAATACACCTTAACAAATTTAAAAGAATAGCAATCATAGAATGTCTGCTTTCAGACCACAGTAGAATTAAATTAGAAATCAATAGCAGAAAGATAACTGGAAAATCCCCAAATACATGGAGATTAAACAATACATTTCTAAATAACACATGGGTCAAAGAAGAAAGGTCAAGAGAAATTTTAAAGTATTTTGAACTAAACAAAAATGAAAACACAACTTATCACAATTGGTGGAATGCAGTAAAAGCAGTGTTTTGAGGGAAATTTATAGCATTGAATGCATATATTAGAAAAGAACAAAGATCTAAATCAATTTAGTTTCCACCTTAGGAATCTAGAAAAGGAAGAGCAAATTAAATTCATAGTAAGCAACAGGAAAGAAACAATACGTAGTAGAGTAGAAATCAATGAAATTGAAAACAGGAAATCAAGAGACAAAATAAAGGAAACAAAAAGCTGTTTCTTTGAAAAGATCAAGAAAATCAATAATCCTCTAGCTGGGCTAACTAAGAAAAAAATAGAGAAAGGACATCAATTACTATCAGAAATAAATGAAAGAAGAGAAATCACTACTGAGCCCATGGACATTAAAAGGATACTAAAGGGCTTCCCTGGTGGCGCAGTGGTTGAGAGTCCGTCTGCCGATGCAGGGGACACGGGTTCGTGCCCCGGTCCGGGAAGATCCCACATGCTGTGGAGTGGCTGGGCCAGTGAGCCATGGCTGCTGAGCCTGCGCCTCCGGAGTCTGTGCTCCGCAACGGGAGAGGCCACAACAGTGAGAGGCCTGCATACAGCCAAAAAAAAAAAAAGATACTAAAGGAATACTATGACCAATTCTATGCTGACAAATTTGATAACCAAGATGAAATGGACCAATTTCTTGAAGATACAAGCTGCCAAAACTCACACAAGAAAAAAATACACAATCTGAATAGGCCTATATCTATTAAAGAAATTGAATTAATAATTAATAACATTCCCAAGCAGAAAGCAATAGGCCCAGATGGGTTCACCAGTTAATTTTACCAAACACTTAAGGAAGAAATTATACTAATTCTCTACAATCTCTTTCAGAGATTAAGAGGTGAAGGAAAACTTCCTAATTCATTCTATGAGGCCAGCATTACCTTAATACCAAAGCCAGACAAGGACATTACAAGAGATATACAGATAAACATACCTCATGAACACAGATGCAAAAATCCTCAACTAAATATTAGCAAATAAATCCAACAATGTATAAAAAGAATTGTAACCACAACCAAGAGGTATTTATTCCAGGTATGCAAGGCTGGTTCAACATTCACAAATCAATTAATGTATCCATCACATCAATAAGCAAAAAACAAAAACAAAAAACACCCCACACGATCATATCAATAGATGCAGAAAAAGCATTTAACAAAATTCAACACCCATTCATGATAGTAAACTAGGAAAAGTCTCAGTAAACTAGGGAAAGACAAGAACTTCCTTAACTTGATAAAGAAAATCTACAAAAGAAACCTACAGGTAATATTTAACGACAAACTAAAAGCTTTCCCACTAAGATCAGGTACAAGGCAGGGATTCTCCTCTCACCACTCCTTTCAACATAATACTGAAAGTACTAGCTAATGCAATAAGACAAAAAAAGGAAATAAAAGGTATAGAGATTGAGAAGGAAGAAATAAAACTGTCTTTGTTCACATATGACATAATTTTCTAGGCAGGAAATCCAAAAGAATTGACAAAAAAAGTCCTGGAAGTAACAAGTGATTATAGAAAGGTTGCAAAATACAAGGTTAATACACAAAAGTTGATTGCTTTCCTATATACCAGCAATGAACAAGTGGAATTTGAAATTAGATTCAGTGCAAACCCAATCAAAATCCCAGCAAGTTATTTTGTGGGTATCAACAAAGTGATTCTAAAATTTGTATAGGGAGGGATAGATAGGCAGAGCACAGAGGATTTTTAGGTCAGTGAAAATATTCTGTATGATACTATAATGATGGGTGCATGCCACTATACATTTGTCCAAACCTATAGAATGTACATTAACAGGGAACTGTAATGGAAACTGTGAACTTTAGGTGATTATGATGTTACAATGTAGGTGTGCCAATTGTAACAATGATTAACACTCTGGTGGGGCAATGTTGATAATGGGAAGGCTATGCATATGTGGGTGCAGGTGGTATATGGGAACTCTATGTATCTTTCTCTCAATTTTGTTGTGAACCTAAGACTGCTCTAAAAAATTAAAATCTTTAAAAATGTAGAGCATTTGAAAGGTTAACTTTTCTTTTTTATGGGGGAGAGGGGACATAAAGAATTATTTTGTAGCTGAATTAAAATTTAAGAAAATTAATAAAGACTGAAACACAGTCCCTAGTTTAGACTTACTTCAGGAAAACCTCATAGAGAAAGCCAAAGGACATATAAAACTGAATTATTCTGATAACACTTTTTATTATAGACTCAATTTCAATGTCTTCTTAGCTATTATCAGTATGGTTTTCTTTTAAAAATAATATTGAAATATGTACTATAAAAAACAAACAATTTTACCCAGCCACCCCAGAAGCTCCAGAATGTTTACTATGACTTAACTTTTAGTTATAGCTTTGTCTTACCTCTTACTTTTCTGTTGGTCAGATTCTAAAGGGAAATAAGTGATGTGTATATAATTTGTTGGTATAGCCTAATTGGGAATGTAAGAAATTTTATTCTAGCACTGGGCTTGATCCTTGGAGAAGGTTTTCCTTCTTCATTTGCACGCAGGACTATTCCCTCATATAACCAGCTCCTTTAAAAATTCATTGATGTCAAGCATGGAGTGGTAAGTGCAACGTTTCTCAGTGATCATTTACATGTAGAGCTTAAATGATTGCATACTGCATATTATTTATTTCAAAAAAACTGGAGGGAGTTGGAGTTATTGTTTAATATATTCATTCATTAAACATTTATTCCTGAGTGCTTATTATGTGTGTAGCTTTCCTCTAGACGATGGAGAAACAGAGATAACCAATATTATAATTGTGAACTGATGATACTGTACTTTCTTTAATAGTCACCAACTTTTCCTCTTTCCCATGTGTGACAATAACGATACATACTACACTGACAGTTAAAAACAAAAACAGCTTTTCTCTGATTGAAAACTTTCAAATAATACAGAGAAATAGAGACAAAAGTAAAAGTCACCTGAAATCCTTCCTCTCTCCCCAGGGATAATCACCACTAACATTTTAGTGAACTTCCTTAGAAACTTATGTCTATACTTATGCATACATAAAGATGCGCACAGGCATACACTTAGAGTACACTGATGGGATCCATAGTCCTCTGTAATCTGCTTTAACCACTTAATGTTTTCATGGGCATCTTCAACGTTAACACAATCATTATTTTACTGGATACATAATATTCCATTGACTGGATGTATCAATTTAAAAATATGCCATGTTGCTGGGCATTTAGGTTTTTAAAATTTGTAGCTATTATAAATAATGCTGGGATCAGTAAATTTGAATATAAATTTTTATAACTGTACAATCATCATCTCAGAGTCCTTTCCCATAAGAATTCTTAGGTTAGAAGGTATGCTTATTTTAAATTTTGATGTACAGCCAAATTGCCTTCCAGAAAATTAGCCTTATGAACTAGCAGTCCACAAGAGTGCCTGTTTTCCGATATTTTCTCTAACACTGGCTTTAAAAAATAATTTTGATAAAGATATTTCAATCTCCTTTTAACTTTCATTTCTTTGATTATCAGTGAGGTTAAGCATCTTCTGTGTACTAGTTATTCATAGCTCTTTTGTGACTTATAGTCAATTCTCATTATTCAAGGTAGTTATCTTTTCTAAAGTCTCCACTAACACTGAATCACTGAATACTGAACTATTATTGCTCCTAAGGGAAATGGAGGGTCAGGTTCCTGTGAGCCTCCGGTCATACGGTTTTCACCAACTGATCAATATGTAAATTTGTTTTGTGCATGTTTCTGGTTAACAGTACCTTATTTAATATATATTGTTGATCCATTAATGCTGAACTTACAGCACTATAACCTGTACCTAAACAAAGCTTATCTAACAAACGTATTTTCTCTGTAAGGCACATCACAGCCTTCCTGCACTTAAGAAACACTAGATAGCACATCAGCACTGCACCTGGGGGCCATCTTAAACAGTGAAGTCATTAACAAAAAAACATGAGAATGCAGAACATGTGGCATTGAATTGGCTGCAAAAAGGATACTTTGTTTACTGTCTGAGAGCTGAAACAAGACAGGGTGTGCTCTTGTTGGACCTCCATCGAGACTGTGCATGTCAGGTGACTCAAACTGTTTGCCACTTTGGGCATGTCCTTGAACAATCTAAAAAGTGCTGCGAGTATTGACTTTGGGGTTACATATAAATTTTAGCAAGCAGGCAAATTCTCAAATATGGAATCCATGAGCAACGAGAAGTGACTGTATTCACTTCCTTTGCCCATTTTTCTACCAGGGTGTTTAGCTTTTTCTTATTGGCTTGTGTAGGCTATTTGCATATAAGGATAGCAATTTTATAAATATTTTCTCCAATTTTGTCTTTCTATTCTATTGCTAGTATCTGTTAGTATAGTGGCTGCTGACAGCAGTATCAAATGCCTTTTGAATGGGGAGGATGACACAGTGGAAACACAACAGTGGAAAAGGAATTTTATTAAGTTTCTATTGTGAATGCGGTTGGTTTTATTTTTACCTCTCTTTTTCACAGGCACACCAAATTCTGTCTGGGGATTTTCCTCTAGCACCTCCAAGTTATGAAAGAACCTGTAAGTCCAATCCCAAACTACCACTTTACATTCATGTTCTGCCTTTATTGTAATTATGATCTTTATCTGATATCTTCATCCATTCCAGAGTCTGAAGTCATTTAAGGCCTTTTGCATTTTTGCCTCCTTCCTCCCATCATGCACTTTGTTACGTCATTGCACGTACCTCTCCTAACTGTAAGGATGGTAGGAAGCAGAAGTAAACAGTGGGGGGATTCCCATAGAGGCACTGCTAGCAGCAGCTCTGAAAAAGAGTGCACCTGTGAAAAGGCTGTGATGGTGACAGAAGCTGGAGGTCGGGGTGGGAGGGTAGCATGTGTGTGTGTGTGTGTGTGTGTGTGTGTGTGTGTGTGTGTATGTGTGAGGTAGGTAGTGTGTATGAACTATTGATTAAAAAATGGTTTAGGAATGTCTGTACAGTTCATTTATTTATACTATGAGAGACTCTACCACGAGCACTTACACACTGGCTGTCTGTCTCTTCATGCCAGATGTGAGAATTAAAAAGCCAGCATCTGAGAACCTGATGAAGTACAGCTGACTAAGGAGAGAGTTCCTGAAGCATGTAAGAATCTTTTCACTTGTCACCCAACAGTGGATCCCTGGGAGTGTCAGTAATTTTGCACAGTGTAGCCGTGAGGGTGGAGGTGTGTGTGTGTTTAGAATTGGTGTGAAGGTAATCCACAATTTACAATCATGTGATAAATAGAAAAGCCTATAGAAATAGACTATTCTGATAAGCAGTCTTCCCAAAAGCATCATGAACATTTCTTGTTTAGATCTCTACAGTTATTTTGGAAACAAGCCTCAAAGAGGCTTTTAGGGACTGGAATTTCTCTCCTACGGTCCAAATTCTCATCAGTGACATCAGGGATTTGCTGGATTCCACCTCTTGTGAAAAAGGCAATAAGTTCTCAGATTGTCCTCCCCTTCTGGGGACCCACCGTGGGTGCCCAGGGTCCTGGGCTCAGCTTCCTCATGTGCCCATTCTGCTACCCAACATCTCCTGTCCCCGCTCCCCCTGACGTGGCCCTCCAGAGCAGGGGCTTTGTCTTGCCTTCTCAGACATTCTCAAAACCCAGTAATTTTTAACAGGATATGAAAATGGGATTCTTCTTATATCTTAAGAGTTCTGGCAGAGACTTCTAGAGAAAGAAAGAATAAAAACTGGTTTCTACAAGCACCCTACTGACTTCACCTCATTTAATATAAAAGTTACAACGATTTCTGCTATCCTATTTTGCTTATTAAGATTTCTCTTTAAATTGACTTAAAAAATGTGGCCTCACCCTAAGTAATTATATTTACAATACCATGGGTTTGGTATGCTAGTTATGTGCATTAGACAAAAAAACGTGGACTTCCCTGGTGGTCCATTGGTTAAGACTCCAAGCTTCCACTGCAGGGGGCATGGGTTCGATCCCTGGTGGGGGAACTAAGATCCTGCTTGCCGCACCACGGCGAGGCCATAAAAAACCAAAACCTGACCATTAAAATAAAAATGTTACTCAACTACCATCTAACATTATCAATAAGAACCACCAGTATATATACATATCACTTTGGAAAATCCTAGTCTGTGGGCTCCAACAGGCTTATCTGATAAATTTCACTAATGGGACAGGGTTGAAACGGCCCACCTCTGTTCCCAGGTAGCTAATCTATTTAATGGTGGCCTTCCAGAAAGTTACCAGGTAACCTTCCTAGCACGGGAGGGCAGGGCTGTGGCAGGCAGTGGAGGGAGTTATTCGGGGGCATTTGAAGCTGGGCAGTCCACTGAACGTTGTATTATGCGGGCAGCCAGGGACCTCCCTTCCCTGTAGGGTTGATGCCTGCTTCTAGGAAGGGTAGCTGATTTCCTGAAAGTATATTTACTGCTAGCTGGCCTCCTGGGAGTTGCTCGGGAGAATCATGAACTATTGTTAAATAAATAAATCCCTCTTGCTGCACAGAGTTGTACTGATGCCAAGCAATTCCGCTGCCAGTGTCTGCAGCTGTTCCAGGGAACAGTTGCCTGTCTCTTCGAGGTGCTTCCCCGACCCCCTCCCCTAAAGTGAATTTTCTATACTCACAGTAGCTTCTTTTTAGCCAACAATTACTGACAAATTAATGACATTACATCCTGCTCTTGTTTATATGGTGCAACAGGCTAAAAGTACAACACACACACACACACACACATACACACAGGCACACCCCACACAATTAATATGGGGTGCTTGTTTGGGAAGCCTTGGGCCTAGAGTTCTGAGTAAAGAATAAATCACAACTTGTAATTTATAGGCCAAGGCAAAAATCTTAATTTGAAAAAAAATAGGCATTATATTTGGGGGAATGGGAACAAGCACTGAGATGTAAAATCTACACATTCCTGCATCAGAAGCAAGTAGGGACTGAATGAGATTTTCAGCAATAAGTAAGGACTGAATGAAAATTTCAACCATCATTAACAGTATTCTCACTTTAAAAAGTATTTGCTTGGTGTCTAATGCTTTTGGTAACCATCTTCTGCATATTTATATTTCTGGGTCCTGTCTTCAAGAAGTTCATGATATAACACTGGAAAGGAGAGACATCCACACCCAGGAATGTCTGGACTAAAGGGATGGTAGGGAAGACAGGGGGAAAAAAATCTTACCGCTAAAGGATGATTAAGGGGCAGTAGAGAAGCAGTGAATGGTTCGGTTATTGATTCCAAGAGTTCTTGCCTTTTTTTTCCTCTCCTGCTTATTGATCTGGGCTTCCTGTCACAGACACAATACATGAAATAGGAAGGTTAAAAGAGGTGGAAAAAAGTGCAGGAACAATCCCAATTCCTGCTCTTTACCGATGTCTTGGCAATTTAATTCCCAATTCTGTTCAAAAAAGTAACCTTAGCGTTTGGGCGAGTGCTGAAAACCAGGCCATTTCTTTTTTCCAGCTTCGGGAACCATGTAATTCTACAAGCAAGACTAGCTCATCTGAAGACTCAGAAGCTGATCAATACTCCGTTTACAGCCTGGGAAGACCATTCTCATCATTTAGCTGAGTCGGAAAACGAAGCCACAAAGCTGGAGGCCCAGAGCTTGCTTAATTAACGCCTTTGAGGTATGAGAGGGCCCGGGAAGACCCGGACCTGGGCAGGTTAGCTTTCTTGGGCACTTGCCGGGGCTTCAAACGCCTTCATCCCTGTTTGTTTTTTCTCTTAAATTGGAAGAGGGGACAAAAGTCATCGTTATAATCATTATTAAAATTTCCTTTAAAATAAATACTTGGAACCACACTTCTCTGCAAGAACCACAGAAATGGTGGTGTGGCCCCGACAGCTGTCGTCTCCAGCGTCCAACGAGCCAGCCCCTTCCGTCCGGGGGTCCAGGGCCGGGAAGGGCGCAGGGGCGTGAGAAAGGCTCTTTTGTATTCAGAGCAATAGCCGGCAGAGCTGCAGCCTTGCACCGCCAGGTCTTCCTCCGCGTGAGGCGCCGCCAGGAAGCAAGCTGGCGAGGAGGGGCGGTCCGCGTCGCGGCGGGGGCGGAGCCTGGGGGCGGGGCGAGTCGCGGCCTTTCTCGCCTCGGCTCCCTCCAGAGTGCCCTCAAGCCTCCATAAGCCCCTCCCACGGCCCGCCCCGCCCACGGCCCGGCCCCTCCCCGCCGCCGTCTTGGTCTCCCGGCTCCTCCCGTGCGCTCGCCTCCCGCCTCTCCGCAGGTCCTCCTCCTCCCTCCAAGATCCTCCTCCCCCGCTGGATCTAGTGTCCGGCCCCTTCTCCTGCTCTTTCTCCTCCGGCTCTGCGACCCTCCTCCCCCTGCATTCCCACCGCCATCCTCCTGCGCGCTGCCCCCGCCCGCGCCGAGCGCGCTGGAGGGAGGGCGCGGAGACCCTGCGTGCGGGAAGGCAACGTCGCTGTCCCGGGCGCGAAGGGCCTCCGCTGCTGCTGTCCCACCGGGGGACGCCGAACTACGTGTGGTTACGGAAGTAGCTGCCTCCTGCTACACCTCTTCCTCCGCGCCCGGCTCTCTGCCCGGTGCCCCGTTTACTCCCATTTACCAAGCCGTCCTTCTCGGTATGATTTCTGTTAAATAGAAAAGGTAATTAAAAGTCGCACCACCACCCCTACATACCCGTGCCCCCCCCCCCCCCCCCCCGCCTTCCCAAACCTCCTAGTGGTTATTTTTGTTCTTTAGCCCAAGTTAGGCTAGATACCTTCCCGGAAAGCCATCTGGTCTGATTCCCGGGATCCCTTCGTATGGTTTTTTTTAGGTCTCCAAACCGTGCTTTGGAATGCTGCCTTGGAGCCACTCAGAAACCTTCAGGGTTTTGCCCTGGCCAGCCTCGTGGAGAGCATCTCGGGCAGAGGGAGGTGACGGCCTCTGTTGAAGGTCTAAATACCTAAGGGTCCTGGTCTTGTGCTGTAATTAATACGTTTTACTACTCCAAGAAAACACAGTTCTCTGTGTTAATAGGTATTTATTCATTCTTTCTTTCAGTGTTTGTGTTTGTGTTTTTTTTTTTTTCCGGAATGCAAAGCATAGCTTAATAGAATACTCTTTAAATTCTAAAACCCGGTGTGAACAGCTTTACGGATGATTTTACAAAATAACCTGGCCACAGAAATTCAGTTTGACCAGAAACATTTATACGGTTGGGTCTACACCTTCTCCCTTTCTGTCCCCCATTCCTCTGCCCCCTAAAGACAAAAAAAAAACAAATGTTAGCCTCTGGAAAAATATTCCCATACACATGGGTTGGGGTTTGTGGTCTAAGAAAAAAGGGAACAGATAGGTTCGTAGAATCATAGTGTTGTAACTGGAAAGTTCCTTAGAATTCGTCAAAAAGAAGTCTGTCGGTTTATTGAGGAGACTCAGAAAGTGTAGGGGTTCACAGAAGATCCCATGGTTTATGAGTAAAGGACTAACTGAGACCTGGGGCCTCATGTGGGGAGGAGACTGACGTCATGTGCTTTATCACATACAGAAAAATGACTGATCAAATTCAGTTCAGTGCTAGCACATTCCCTGTCTCTCTGTCTCTCTCTCCCCTGCCTTTTACTCTGCCCCTCACTCTCTGTCCTGCTCTGGGTCTTGCCTATTTGGGGAGTTACAGCCCTTTCTTCCTTCCCCTAACCTAGGCTTCACTCCTTTCTTTTTTTCTTTCCTTCCTACCCCCCCACCCCACCTGAGCCCCGACCATGAGATTTTATTTGAATTTTTAAAATGAAACCAGGTGCTGCATAAAACAAAAGCAAAGTAATAGCAAGGAAAGACTATCCAACGTGTAAGGAATGTGCTGAGTTTTATGACTCAGGCTGTCCTGGCAAAGAGCTGCGACTTACACGGAGAGGTGGGTGGCACAGAGCGAGGACCATACATGGCAGCCCCAGCCCCCCCCAGATAGGCATGATCAAGGCGGCCTGAGACTCATTGCACAAAACCAAAGACTCTTGTTCCTGGTGAAACAAGATTTCCCAAGACTAGAAGCAAACGATCCTCAAATTTTCCCAGAGAGGCCAGTTCAGGCTGACATAGCAGAGGCCACCCTGAGGTTTGGAGGGGAAGGGAGCCCGGGCAGAAGGCCAGCCCTGGGAAAGAAACTGGCTTGGTGGACTTGGGCTAGGGTTTTGGTACATTGAAGAGATGAGTAAACTGCAAAGTGACATGAAAATTAGCATGAACTGTTGTGGAGACAATGGCTCCCCAGCTCCAGGTGGCAGGATTGCCACAGTGCCTTGGAGTAGGGGAGTATGACAGCGCTGCTGGGAGCCCAAGGGGGGTTTGCTCTTGGCGGAGGGTGTGAGGTGAAGAGCGCAGGAAAAGCGGGTCAGATGCTGGCAGGGTTTCTGGGGTGCCCTGCTTCATGCAACCAGGAGCGGATAAAAGCAGGAGTGGTGGACTTGACATGCACACTCCCAGACACCCAGACACACATCCTCACCTTCTGAGAATGCTTCTCCAGTGAGCAGAGTAGTGGGCTGAGGTGTACATTTTTTCTGTTACTAAGGCGGGCAGAGGGAGCTGAGAGCAGTAAGGAGCCAGTCTCACCTGGCAGAGGTGGTGGGAGGGGTCTGAACTTGGGTGACGTGTATCTTCTTGTGCTCCCTTCATCACACAGGCCTGGGCCGAAGGAGTCCAATAGAGCTTCCTCTGGTTTCCGCCACCCCATTGACGGCTGTCACTTTCTGAATGAGAATGAACCTGGACTGGCATAAATGAGATCTCCAAGCAGCAGCCTCCTGAGAAGGAGCCTTATTTTTTCCTTTTCTTCTTTTTCTTTTCCTTTCCGTGGAATACCCGTTGAAAAGCTGCAGCGACTATTCTGTAATGGCGGGAAAAGCTCTGCTTAACTTTTTCATTAAAGTCTACTTACCTGGAAAAATAAAGTCTTCTAAGGACCATGACTACATAAATATTTATAGTGTGAAAGGCGTCGCTCTGGTCCCGCAGGAGAATGGGCTCCTTCAGTTTTATTTATGATACGACACTTGGGTGAGCGACATCTATCATCTGGGTCGGCCCTACACTCTGTTCCACTGAAGCATGTTTCTGGAGTGATTATGTCTGCAAATATTTGCTGTATTTAGTCCCTCTCTTCCCTTAACCCCCTCTTAGCCCTTTTAACTCCCCAAACCATCAAACAGCCAAGCTTATGGTCTCAGGAAGATTTGAACCCCAATGACAAGGCACAGGGGCTGGAACAGTGTTGTAGAAGCATTTGATGAGTTGGGAGGGAATTAGAGTGGGAAGGATGAGGTATTATAGCATCTCCACACTAAGTTGGTTTATGGGGCCTGTGTCTAGCAGGTGAGGGCTCTCAGCTGGGCATGATGGTCTTTGACAGGGGATGGCCACAGCCCTGAGTGATGAATGCAGATAGATCCTTATGAAACTTTCCTTCGTAGGGAACTTTCTCTGGACAGGATCTCACAGGCCCTCAGATCCGTCACCGTGCACCCCAGGGCTGTGAGGGCAGGGGTTGGTGGGAGTTCTATGACCTCAGCTGCGTCAAGGTTTCTGGTGTAACCCAAGTCTGCCGCAACTGGTCCCTGGCTGGAGGGCTGGAGCTGCCCTCCATCAGCTGTGGAGAAGGGAGGGCCCCCTCTGGCTTCTAGCTTTACAGCTGCACATGGCCGCACCTAGGCATTCCAGGCTGGACCTGGGGCTCAGTGCCTGCCTCTGATCAGCTTGGCCACCTATTGTTTATCCTGGGAAGGGCCAGATCTTGGCACAGGGGGCTGAAGTGTTGCCAGCATTTTATTTTTAGAGACAGGAAAATGTTTGCTTTTCAACAGCTGCTCTTTCTCTGGCACACACCGGGATGGCGTCAAAAAGTTCAAGCGAGAGATTCCAAGCCCTAAATTCATTGTGTGTGTCATCATAGGCAATAGCACCATAGACCTCTCAACAGAAGCCTTTGTGGAGCCTAAGATCTTTTATTAGCAGGCCTCTTGCACAGAGTGGGTCCCTTTGGCTACATCCTGGCAGCGAGAGGTTTCTAGTCCCCAGCCCTCATAGCCTGAGCGCCTAACGAGTCCCTTTTCGGTGCACCAGCTGGTCTGAAATTTTATAGTTCTTACTTCTGTTGAGCTCCTTCCCTACCAATTCATAATCTAGTCCAACGTGGCAGGCAGAGTAAGAAAAACAGTCTGCTAAACCTGACATTCATCACCCCTCCTCAGAGCCACTATCATTATCCTCATGATGATTGGTGCAAGGCAGTCAGCTTCCATGGCCAGAAGAGCATTACCACCCTCAGGAAGGGCAATTCCAGGTTTTATTGGAATTATCATTTGTTCCAACATGGTTCCTCTTAAAACATATTTTTGTAGGTCCTGTGATTGTGGCTACTGACAGTTTATCTGAAAGCATTTTGTAAACGGTAATGACATATTATACAAAGGTAAAATGGAATGGATGTAAAAGTAAAGAATTAAGTTGTATTTCCTATTTTTCTTTCTCCCCAATCTTTTCAAAAGTTACTTTTTAATTACAAAAATTAAAAATGAATATATCCTCCTGGATTCATTTTTCTTCTGGCTGGAATACATTCTCTGGTAGGTTTCCCTTTGTTCTTCTCCTTTCTCCACCAGAGAGTGTCTGTGGATAATAAATTTTCCTGAGAATTTATTTTCCTCTCCAGTGTTAGTTTGGCTGGTTATGGAACTCTAAGTCCAAATTCATTTTTCCTGAGCATTTCTAAGCTATTGTTCCATTATTTTCTTGAAACTTCTGTGGTTGATCTCACTCTCACTCCTTTGTAGACTCTTTTAGCACTGTCTTTTCCACCTTGGTGTTCTGGAGTTTTATGATGATGTCTCTATGTGTGAGTTTATTTTTTAAGTTTATCCTCTTTGATACTGATAGGCTCTTTCAATCTGAAGGCCCACACCTTTAGTTCTAGGATGTGGGGTGGTGAGGAATAAACCGGAAAGGTTAAATTGATGTATATAAAAGTTCTGAGGAGGAGAGAGAAGTGGCTATGTGGCCTGAACATTGGGCAGAACTTTAAGGGGTTCTAGAGAGAGTGAGAAGAGTAGGTTTGGAGGAGTTTGTCAATGAGGTGAGGAAAATGTCCTAAGAAGATCTTTAAGATCTTTGGATATACAACAAGAATGTACTCCCTTCTTTGGTGTTTTACTTGAATTGCTGTTAATTATATTTTTTCTGTGGGACTGTTTTTCTGGGATTTGATGCTGAAACTGAACCATAAGACCGCCTTGGGTTAATATGACTTATAGAAGACATGATTATTTTTATAAATTTTTAAGCAAATATCTTTGTTTCATTCTGTCTCTCTCTCTCCTCTCTGACATTCCCCCACCCCGTACATACCACGGTTTCTCCTTTTATATAATGAGGAAATGAAACTAGATGCTCCAAATTCCTGCCATTTCTCTGTAACTCTCGTTCTCTCTCTCTTACTCATCCTTCAACTACCTACCTAAATATTCCTTTTTACGACGAATAGCTTATAAGAAGCATAGGCAAATAGTTTGTTCCCTCATTCCTGTAATCTAATTTGTCACTCAAGGAGCTGTCCTGAATAGATCATACATTTGGACAAACGTGGCAGAACAGCGACCAAGCTTATAGCAGGTCAGGACCTTTGGCTTAAGTTCTGGTGTACGAAGCTCTGCCGTCCCCCGCCTCACCGCCCCACCCCCAGAAGCTTACTATTCTAGCCTGTGGAATTCATTCCATAAATTCTCTCAGTCCACCCATTGGAGTTTGTATGTGGCATACAGGAGAGAGATTTAGGCAAGGCTCAACCCAGAGTATCTTTGAGTAAAGGAAAAGCAGAAGATGCAAACAAAATTATTCTTCCTGAAACATAATCATTGGGTTGGTTTTTACTTATCGTGTGCGTGTCTTACCTTTTGCAAAGGACTACAGATAGTTATTAAACGTTTAAAAATATGAGGAATACAGGTGTTGACATTGAGCTTCCAAATTCTCCTAGGAGATTTGGATTGCATGGGGGCCGTTTCTTCGACTTCTAATATACACACTAAAGTGTTTGATATGAAGAGACAGTAAGAGAAGAGAATGTAATCTGAATTACTCACTCTCCTAACTAAAAGGTAATTAGGGCTTGAGTAACCCCAACTACCATGTAGCCTCAAAACCCCTGACAGATACGGAGCTCCTCGTTGATAGATGCTGGCATTCTCACTAGCATGTGAGACAGGCCTAAGTAAGTAGGAATGCAGTATATCCTATTAATATCGTTTTGATGTGTCACGTGGCCCTTTTCAGATGACTCCATACGTAGCGATTGAACTTTGGTAGGTGGATGGCTGGTGGTCTTGAGTTAGGGCCAAGATGGGAATAAACTCTCAAGTACTGGAAGCCCATCGGGGTCGGCTCTGCTGACCTCCGTTATTCTAGACTGAGGAATTGTTCTTCAGAGATTCTCTAGGACTCCCCACTGGACTTGATTTGTGACATAGAGGAGAGAGGTTTGGGAAAGGTTCCAACACATCACTGATATTCAACCAACAGTAGCACCTTGGAGCAAGTGAAGGCAGAAGATGTGAACAAAATGAAGCTCAGAGTCTTCGGAGAATATAGGGCAGGCAGATGAAAACGGTCCGCATGGATCCGCGAGGGAATCAGGCATTTCTTCAAGCTGCCATCAGCGTTTCTTCTTTTCTGGAGTGCAGGGTTTCTTCCACTTTGTGTGCAACCAGTGTTCCATCTGTCTCCAGAGACGGGGATGTTTTCCAAATTATAGATATCCCCCTGCCTTCCTGCAAAAAAGTGACAGTGTGAGGTTTTTAAAACTGCATTAAGAGCCATGCATTTACTTTGTATTTTCAATTTTTGGTTCATCTATAATTGTGTCTTCTCTTTCCTACATTTTCGTTCATCTTCCCTCCCACATTTATGTTAAACAATGAATGCTCTATATATTTGCAGGTATATACTCTTCTGGAATTTGGTACCCAAGAAGAGAATCCAATTTTAAGGGGAGAGGTTCTGAAATAATCACTACCCCTTGTTTTGAAAATTTAAGTTTTCATATCATAGCATTTGTACAAGCTGGCCCACCTCTAGAGAAACACGTGATAAGTATCTAGCAGATGTCATGATGTCATTACTGCAAAGTACTCCCCTTAAAAACCCTTCCATTTTCACTTCCTCTGGATTCACTGCTTTAATGGAAGAGCCCGCCAGGGTGACACATACACTTTGCTTGTCAAAGTGTGGTCTGTGAGGCCCTGCCAGATGGTCTCCTTCAGAATAAACGCTTTCAATATGATAATATTTATATTTGTGTTTCTGGCATGAATTAATAATTTTCTCATGATATTTAATAAGAAACAGATTATTTCCCTTCCAGCTCATAAAACCCCGTACCTTTCTTTCCATTATGTCTGACGAGGGTTATTTTTTTCCTATTGGTGAGTTGGCAGCAGGCATGGGGGGGAATCACTGAGTTGTAGCTCTTTTAGCCCAGCTGAGTGGTGTGCATCCCGGAAGGGTTGGAGACCCACTGCTCTCCACAAAGGTGGGGTTTGCAACGCATCAGAAAATGACAGTCAGGGTAGCGTGAGACCAGGGCTCCAACAGAAACAATCACGTTTAAGCTTCAGGATTTACCCCTGAGGTCTAATCTTCTGGAATTTGGTGACTGAGTCTGTCCTCTGGGGCCATATCCATCACGTGGTTTTTTTTTTTTTTAGTTGGGCTGCACTGCATCATGTGGGATCTCAGTTCCCCGACCAGGATCAAACCTGTGCCCCCTGCAGTGGAAGCGCGGAGTCTTAACCACCGGACCATCAGGGAAGTCCCCCCATCATGTCACTTAAGAGACCTATCATATTCCTTTCTGAGCCTTCATCTTTTCACACTGGAATCCTTATTATTTGATCATTCTGGCCACAGTAGTGGGGGGTGGCTTTCCATCCCTTGACCATTTTTCTTTTTTTGCAGTTCTCCAGACTCTTGTATTTAGGAGAAGTACCACTAACTTTTACCCATGCAGCCCTTTTCCTGCAGATGTCTTTGACTGACAGAAACTGGTCCAGGCAGATAGCAAGAGCAGGGATGGTGTGAAGACAGACCACATGCACTTCACAGGATGAATTATACCAAAACTGATGAGGAAAATTGGTTGGAAGCACGGCTGGGATTGTAAGGTCAGCAGGTTTCTCTTCTCTTCGAAGGACTGCAAAGTAGGGATGGGGACAGGTTAGATCTCCCCGAGAGGGAAGGGATGGTTTGACATCTTTGGGCAAGTACGAGGCACGCATGATTTTTTTTTTTTCTTTCACTACCAAACTTCATACAAGAGTAGACTTTTCTGCTTGTCACCAGCTGCTCACCATCAATTCATTCTTTAACCTGTTGGAATTTGGTTTCCACCCCCAACCTGTCACTGACACTGCACCCTGAAAGATCACCAAGGACCAGCACATCGGTAAAGGCTGTGCAATTCAACCTCGGCCTCCTCAACCTTCTGTGGAATCGCATATGTGGCCCTCTTCCCGCGGCTCCTTCTAAGTGCTATGCTTGGCCGTGACTTCTCTGATCGTTGTTCCTCGGTCTCCTGTGTGGCCTCCTCCCCCTGTAAAGTTGGCGTCTCCCAGGGTTCTGTCTTTGGTGCCTTTGTTGTTGTTGATCTTGCTGCCATCATGTAGCCACCCTCGCCGCTGGCTCCAGATACCAGCATTGTGTCTACAAGTCTGATCATGAACTTTCTTCTGATCTCTAGAATACCTTCTTCACAGGCTTTTCTACCTGAGAATGTCCTGTTCAGAGAGGAAATTATTGTGAGACACCTGGCAAGGATGCCGAGGACCTGCGCCAAGATGTGAAGAGGGGAAAATACAGGAGAGATTCATACAAGTCTTGGCGGATAAAATGAACAGGAATTTGATGGTTTCGCGGTCCAAAGCAAGGGAGGAAGAGAAAGGAAGAGGAGAGACAGAAGGAGGCAAAGCTGACCCCAAGTTTTGGAGCTCGAGTAACTTGGAGGGTGGGTGTGCCCTTATTGGTCTAAAGAACACATGGTTAAGGGGCAGATTTAAGGGAGAACATGGTGGCTTCAGTTCAGCGTATTTGAACCTACCACATCTCTCTGGTTCATTTTTGTCTCTCGAGTCCTCCTTTTGCAGCGCTGCTAGAATTATCTTCCTAAAACACAGGTCGGATCCTGCCATTCTCCTCCTCAAAATGTTTTCTTAGCTCTCATTAACTAGAGAGTCGTTTAGATGTTCAGGCTCCTTAACAAGGGATTTGAAGCCCTGCACAAGCTGGCTTTGTTTGGTTTCATTATAATCTTCTAGCACAACAGAACCCACCATGCAGTTTCTCACCTTCTTGCTTTTCCTCAAGCTGTTCTCTCAATCTGGAATGCCTTCCCCACTTTTCCCGCCTCTGAGAATCCTACTCAGCCTTCAGATTGCAGTTGGCATGCTCCGTCCCCCACAAAGCCTCCTGTCACCCTGGTTGGAAGTAGTCACTCTTTATTCAATATTTCTATAGCAATTTATGAGTACTTTTTCCTGGTATTATAATGCATTTGCTCAAACGTGCATTTCTTCTATGGGTTGGTAGATGTCTTAAAGCTAGGGAATGTATCTTACTTTATCTCTGTTTCTTACCAGCTGCCAGCACATGACTTTCCGCATATTGGTTGCTCACTTAATAATGAATTAAAAGGAGAGAAATTGGTCAAGGTTAGAGTGGAAGCGGAGTCTGGGGTTTGCGGGGAGAAGTGATTGGTCGGATGGGCTTGGGCTTGCTTTAGAACATGGCAACTGGGGTGGAAACTCTGGGTTGTGGAGAACAGGTGCAGAGAATAATAATGAGGGAGGCGGTGGATTATGGGTAATGTGAGGAGCTCATATTTAAAGGCAGGATCCCGTGACACAAGATCACACGTAAACACAATTTAGCCTTCCTCACAGGCAGACACGCCAAATTGTAAAGTCCTTCATCAACGGGATGCCCATTTAAAAAGACACATTGGCCTCTTTGCATAACCAAGATTCCTGCATATTCAGTGACTGCTGCCATGTCTATTGTCTGATGCCATAAAGAGACGGGACCTTGACCGATAGTATGGTGATGACCCATTGCTATGCCTGTTTATTTAATTGTAGAAAAGATGGGCAAGGGCATATTCTGATTAACGAGATTTCTTTGACCCTTAATTATTCTTTTCGTATGTTACTCTTTCATCAACCTGTATTTATTTTCAGCAGTACAAAGGAAAAATGAAAAGTACTATCTTTTAATATTGTGAATTCCAGAATAAGAAAATTCATGGTCTTCCTTCTGGATGCTCTCACACAAATGCGTATCTATAATGTTTATATCTGTACTGTGTGTGTTCTCTATGCAGTCTCTCTATGTTCTATGTAACCACGCTTAGCCCAATCTTCCATTAGTGAAAGGACTGCCAGTTGTGGGTTAGAGATGGAAAGAAACAGGTGAAATACCTGAACATTTCAATTTTCAGTCAGTTGTTTTCCATGAGGACAGATACCTCGCTGTTCAGCCCCAGGTTCCCCTGGGAGATACAAGTACAAAGAAAATGCCAGGCGAATGTAACTTCTTTATTCCTCAATGAGTTCCGGCTACCAACCCCTTTGCTGGACCTGCATTCACGAGAACTTGGGACCTAGGAGAGCCACCAGGATGCCTTTTGCTTGGGCTTGAGGTGGCCACCAAGTCTGGGGGATGGCCCCTTGCCGCTGGCCTCGTTCTGGGCTCTCATGGTGCTCTCGCAGGTCAACGAGGCTCTCTGAGGTGGGAGACAGCCCATGTCCCTGTCAAGTGATTTCCCCTTAATCAAGTCCTAGAAGGGCTCAATCTCGTTAGAGAAATCAAAAAGCAAACCCCAAAGGAGGGAGGACTCTAAAGAGACTGCGCCATACAGGTGAGAGGGCCTTTATCTGCTTCTCATATGCTGCATCTTCCCTTCCGTAGCGCCATGACCCAACACTGCCTTGTCTCTGCCCAGCTCCCAGTGGAGGAAAGGAGAAGAGCTTCAAGCTAACCTAATAGGTTGGATGTGTAGCCAACGTTGGTTTAGAGGCTAAAGTGACGCCAACCTTTAAGCCAAATATGACCATTTTATAAGACACCTATTGTTCTGCGTCTCACAAACTCACCTTATGACTCCAGCCTTTGCTGTAGCCACCAGCTATGGTCAGGTGGGATTGACAGCACCTTCCCTCGGCTTCACCAAGCAGCTCTTGCTTCCTGCCCCACTGGCTTCTTGGCCACCTCTGTGGCTGTCTGTGGGGACCGACTCAGCCACTGCAAATCATGGGCAAAGCTGGAAGTGCAAGGGAGTTCACACTCTCTGCGGCTACTCCGGCCGCTTCTCCCTTCTCTCCCTTGGGCTGTCAACTCTGAAATACGTTTACACAGCTCCGCATGAGGTTTCCCAGACGGGTTGCATCCCAGTTGTTCACAACAATGACTAGCTCACCGATGTGCCCTGGGATTGGCTTTCCCCTCTTACTTGCTTCACTCATCTAGTTTCCCACCTTTATTTCTGGAATTTCTTTCCAAAATAAATGTCAGGGTTCAGCTTTTTAGTGGAACCCAGAAAAGAGAGAGAGAGAGAGAGAGAGAGAGGCTACAAATGCTGATTAAACCCATTGCATGGAGAATGTTCTAATAGACATTCTGTTTGAAGTGGGACATAAGGGGAAAGGGGACTTGATGGTCTCTTTTTTTTTTAAAGATTTTTTTGATGTGGACCATTTTTAAAGTCTTTATTGAACTTGCTACAATATTGCTTCTGTTTTATGTTTTGGTTTTTTGGCCACGAGGCATGTGAGATCTTAGCTCCTCAACCAGGGATCGAACCTGCACCCCCTGCATTGGAAAGCTAAGACTTAACCACTGCACCACCAGGGAAGTCCCTGATGGTCCTTTGTAATACACACTGAGAAGTCTGTAGACCACTAATTAGGAATTGCAGTTAAATAAATATAAGAGAACACTGAAACCAAGTGATGGTATCTCTTATCTGAAATCTTTGAGACTGGAGAGACGTCATTCTAGAATTCAGGCTGGAGGATGCCTAGATAAATTCCTCAGGTCCTAGCCCAGTGTTTACTCTTTTAGTTTTGCTTGTCTGATGACGGGGACCGATCAGTTATTTTCCTGTGTCTCTGTAAGACACATGGAGCCTTTCTATCCAATGGAAGCACCTGGAAGCTTTGATAATGTGCTTAGAGTTCTTGGGCTGAGAGTCCGTCTCAAAAAGTGGCAAAATGAGAATAGTATCAATATATTCTTTCATTATGTTAAAACTAAAATGTCTTTCATTACCTGTTAAAAGAAACCATTTGCTCTTCCCCAGAAAAACATCTGAAACATGGTCGGCAGGAGCTTAGCGGGCACAGCTGCACTTGAGGAGGTTGGAAGCAGGTGGTGGGAGAAGGAGGGTGCAGAGTTAGAGAGATGAAGATGGGCAGGGCAAGACCTTTCCCTCCCCGCCTGGCTACCCGCAACTCATCTCACCAGATTAAGTACCCATAGTTTGGTAAAATACGTTTAAGCCACCCTCAAGATGACTGCAGGCAATCCAAGCATGATGACTTGGTGTTTAATCAGAAGAGACACATTTTAGGCCTCCCAAACTCTGAAGCGGGCAAAAAAGTATTTTTAGTCATTGTTTTCTCCCTTAAGTCTGTTGTGGCTTGAAAATGTTGAGGTGTCATTTTTCGCTATAACTGCCCTGCAAGGATTCTGCTTTGCGACCACTTTTGCTTCAAAGACTACTGACTTTTGCTTGTTTAGAAAGAGTAGTGGAATCTGCGTATATTAGATGTTATCTGTTAGGGCGGAAAGGGGTCTTAGAGACCATTTAGTTCAATCTTTCTTTTTATAAGGTGCTTTCGAGTCAGACGTCAAACTCAGGTGATCAAACTCCACGGGAATGTCTTTTGTGGTTGGATAACATTATCTGTAATCCAGATATTCTCACTAAATAGGGTAGAAAGCCACCTGTAGGGGAAAATACTTTAGAAGTATGAACTGAGATAGATTCTGTGTTCTAGTTCTACAGTTCTATTGAAAACTGACAACGAATTAACTATACTTACCTTAACTCCATCAAAAAAGGAATTCTAAGGGGATATAGCAATTGATTTTCCTTTTCTCCTTTGCAGCTCCTATGAACATGAGCAGAATTTACATTTTCCTCTTTTACAGATCCAGCTATCAAGAAAGAATTATGGGGCTTCCCTGGTGGCGCAGTGGTTGGGAGTCCGCCTGCCGATGCAGGGGACGCGGCTTCGTGCCCCGGTCCGGGAAGATCCCACATGCCGCGCAGCGGCTGCGTCCGTGAGCCATGGCCGCTGAGCCTGCGCGTCCGGAGACTGTGCTCCGCAACAGGAGAGGCCACAACCGTGAGAGGCCCGTGTACCGCAAAAAAAAAAAAAAAAAAGAAAGAAAGAATTATGAAGGGGAGAACTCCTACCTCATAAAGAAGAGGCCCTGATTGATAACCTCATATCATTCAGACCTTGGACGGGAGAAGAATGGGCCCCTAGGTCCCCAGAGCCACATTTTATTTACTCCAGGGCCTGCATGATGGGTATTTGCTTTCTTAGTGAATTGTAATTACTTGCAAAATAAACCTCACTTTGAGTGGGATTCTTGTTTTGAGAGAGTTCTATAAGTAAAAGAGTGTTGGCTGGGGTCTCTTGAACATCTGTGGTTGACGGCTCCTTGGAATGGAGTCCGAATCCCAAGAGTATTCTCTGATCCTGCGATTTTGCTCACAGGTTCTAAGTCACCATTGGGAAAGATTCCAGTTTTACATTCTCTGAGTGAAAAACTGATGAGGTCTTGTTTATTTTGCACGAGCCCCCTGACCGTTTATGTCCCACTTCAAACAGATGAAATCACTCAGCTGCTGTCCCTTTCCGTCCCTCCCTCCCCTTTTGCATGAGCTCCTCCCCACGGACTGAAAGCACCGAGGTGACTTGATTCTGTGTTTTGGCCACTAAGGAGACATGCCTTCCCCTGCAAGTCCTTCATGAGCCCCACGTGACCTTTGGCAAGCGAGGGTTCTAATGTGACGCCCTGACTGTGGGTATGGATGTACTGGTGCTCATCAAGCCTTGACATTTCTCCTTGTTCCCCTGTGACCAGCACTGCGGCTCTATGAAACGGTCAAGGATGGTTTCTGGTGTCCACCAAATGGGGCCAATCAGCCGTAGAGACGTTATAGAAAACATGGCCTTGAGTCTTCGCTTACAGTCTTATTTATTTAACAAGACAGTAGGAAAAGTATATATGATCTGGTATTAAATTCAAACAGGGGCCGCATAACTGCCTTGGAGTCCACATGCAGCGCTCTCTGGGTAAGTGAAGGAGGCGGATGAGGTCTGTCTTCTCATGGATGGCTCCCATCCCAGCCACTCCTCAACACCACTGGAAGCCCATTAACAGGGGAAACAATTGCCAAACTGATGATTACTTTCTTTCTACTTCTGGCTTTTTTCACCCAAAGGGAAAATGTGAGGTAGGTGTGGAATCTAAGGGAAATGAATACGTACACAGATGAGATGCCATGCCTGCTGTAGTGCTAGCAAAAAGCCAAGAAGTCTGACTTACTTTAATATTTTCAATAAATACCAGCCATCCCCAAACAATGCGAGTATTTGAATCAAGTGAGAGAACTTGATTCAATCACTTAAACACAGTTACTGGATGAACAAATGAAGGGGAGAATAGTGTCTGATAAGTGACTGGCCATTTTCAAAGTGGGTTCTCCTACATTATCTCGTTTTATAAAAAGCAGATTTGATCTTTGTGAATGTTAGAGTGAAGCAGTTCATAATTTCTTCCAACAAGCCAAGGACGTTATACTTAGAAGCATGCAAATTGTGAGCCAGGCAACGTATTCTCTTTTGCTCCTTTGTATGTTTCACCGGCCATCAAGGATTCATGGGGAAGTTCTCTAAGGGACAGAACTTTAAAATGGATTTAAAAAAAAGTTGTTTCAATGTATCAGTGTGCTTTCTCTCGCTCTCTCTCTCTCTCTCTCTCTCTCTTTTGGGCTCAGTTTCTTTCTCTGGTACCTTCCTTTGAATGGGGAACTCTTACTTGCATTTGGATAGATTATTATTTAGCTTGCAAAGCATATCATTTTCCCCCTCATTACAGTCTCACAGTTGCCAGACTTCATTAAGACAAATGGAATTACTCATCTGTTTTCCCCCCGCTATGGCTATGGGGTCAATAAAATGCTGTTAAGCAGGAGAGGGTAAGGCTGGCGAACACTTTTAAATGTCACTAAGTATTTTCAGGAAGGAGCTGGCCTGCAGCTGTACTGATTGATGGATATGCTCTCGATCCCAATGGCCATGAGTGATTTACATAATACCAGTTTGCATTAGAACCATGGTTGTTCAAAACTTGCATTTTGCAATAGTTATAACTAGTAGTGGACACTTCCTGAACGTATCTAAAATACACTGAAGTGTGAAAATCAGAACAAAGCAAGACAAAACCGTGAGATTAACAAGTAGCCAAGGATGGCACCCAAGAAAGAAAAAGAAACAAGAGTATAGCCAACCTTTTTTTTTTTTTAATTAGAGTATATTATACTTCCAAACTGGATACACTAGAAATTGGCAATGCAACATAAGATGCAAAGGAATATACCAGTTACTGTCAAAATGACCCTGTACAGCCTTGTAATGCAAAAAGCTTTATACAATACAAATTTTCAGTAATGTACATAAACCTTGACAGTATGATCATCTGAACATAATATGAGGAGTTAAAAAAAGGAGAGAAGAAAGTGCTGAGAACTCTAACTGCATTACTATATGGAAAAATAAGCTAGCTTTCATTGAAGAATGCATAGTGAAAACAGAATTGAAGTTAGTTGGCAGGTGACTATCTCAAAGACATTAGTGTTCTACACGGAAAGGATATCTATGGAATACATCCTTCCCTGAGTATCAAACTGCAAACCAAATTCAGGGGTACATATTACTTCGGTGGAGTCTGAAAAATGCTGTAGATTTTTCTTTATTAATAACAATAATAATAATATAAAAAGTCAAACAAACTCCAAACACACCTTTTCTCACTCAGAAAACTTTTATAATTTACCAGAAAGATTGATGACTCTTTCCAAAGTGCTAAAAAAGTTGCCCAATTACATTAAGCATGACTAAGTCATTCAAATACAAGTTCAGTGGCAAGCATCTGAGCGGCAATTGTCTCCTTCCGACACCCTTCTTGATCTTGAAAGTTTCACCCTAGGACCTCGTATTGCACAAGTGGCATGCTGTAAAATCCGCAGTTTTAATTGTCAGGGCCACCCTTCAGGTTTTTAACCTGCTGGTGCTCACGTGGGATTCGCCCTCCTGCCAGCCTCTGTGGGATCACCATGGCCCTCTTTCCTGTCATCACTGAACTTGTAATTGTGAAAGCACATGATTAGCCAGGTGGCACATTCTCCATCATATGGGGAAAAGGACGTGACTTTAAAAAAACCAATCCACCCATAAGCCCAGTATTCTTGGAGTGTATCGTCCATAACTGTCTATAGTGTCTTTTACTGAGACATTGATATGGCGACGTTGAATGACGTTTCAAACGTGGCCAAGAACAGATGTCTCTGCTGGAAGATGACCCAGGGTGCGGGAGCTTCCTGCCCTAGCTGGCTCAGCCTCCCTGCCCCTGGAGACATCTCCTTAGTGTAAACAGGTTGCCAGGGCTGGATGACTGGCAAGGGAAGTGTAGCACACCTGCTAGGTCTGGGGGAGGAAGGGTGGGTATAAGGGAGGACCATGGTGTGGACAGAAGACTTCTGGACTCCTTCCTGTAGAACGGTACCAATTTCAAGGGGAGCTTTCAGTGAAGCAAACTGACTAGAGGAAGAAAATTAGGGATGCTTTTATTTTCCCCCGGTGGAATAGATGAAAAAAAAAAATCCCAACCCTAGGATAACACATGATGGAAAAACAGCAACGCAGTAAGAAAGCATTCCTCCTGTACACCAGTTCTTCAATAGATAAATAATATATAAACTTTTATATTCCAAACTTCTCATTATTATACAAAGCACATTTCTTCCTGCTCTTCAGCCTGTTTCATACTGGAAATTCTGTTGTCTTAAAAAATACAAGCCATTAACATGTTTAGCCAAAGATTCTTTTCCTTTTCTTCTTTTTAAATCACCCATTACTTTTTAAGAATAGCAAAGGGCCGTACAACCAATCCATATCTGCTTCTTGCCGCGATAAAGTGCTGCACATAAGTTGCCATTTTAATGACCACAAAATAAGAGCTTTAAATAAGTATAAAGTTAGCTTCCTAGCAGGTTATATCTACCAGGTGTTAACAAAATGGAATACAGAGTTATTAATAACATGGAGAATACTGCTATAGCCTGACGATCTGCAAACACAATGGAAACGTCTCAGGGGCATAAACTGAACGGTAGGACAAAACAGCACCTTTTTGTTGGGTCGTTATATGTCAAAGAGGTTATGACAAAAGTTTCAAACATACAGTCTACTCTTTCCATAAAAAAGGTACATTTTCTTCCTTTTATTTTACTTTTCTTTTTTGCAGATGAGAAACAAAAACTAGTGCAAGACCAAAAGCACTGTGCAAAACTGCCATTTCTTTTTTAGTCTGAGCATTTATACCCAGAATTTATCCAAACCCCTTTTAATCTCCTTGGCTGGATTTATCAACCATAAAAATTTTCACTCATACAGTTTTTCTTTTCCTGCAAACAAATGGTAACCACTGACTTAATACATCACATACATATATATATATAATCTGCCCTTAAAAAAAATGATGCACTGTGTGTGTGTACCATACACACTGCATACGTATGGACACACACACAAAACACACTTAAGTTTTGTGATGTCGGCTGCAGTGCTGCAAGCTATTTCTCCCAGATGGGGCTCTCAACGGCTCACATCTTCCTAACCAGAGATGCGAGCACAAGGTCTCCAGGACTCTGTCGGAAATCTCAGGCAGCACTGAGATGTCTACCATTCCTTCGTCGCCTTAGCACCAGGCCCTACCACTCTGTAGCCACAAGATAGAGAGGGAAAGGTAATGAAGGAGCTCGGGGTGTGACTGTAGTGGATGAACCACCCAGGAGGGCCAAGAACGTTCATCCCTGCGAAAGAAGCCAGTACAAAGGATGTGCAAATGTTATGGCACACGACACACGGCTGTCTCTTTCCAAATCCACAAACGCCCACACGCCCCATTCACCCAACAGAAAACAAAATGCACCGGTACAGAAGCTTACAAGTGCTGATTGCTATTAAGAACACTCTCTTTAGGGTTTAACAAGACGAATTTCCTTTCAAAGTACGGAGAAGGGCTGAGGGTGGGAGTGTGTGGCTGGGGAGGCATGCCTCTGAAGGTAGACGGATGCAGTAGGTCACCTCTCTGAAGATTGGATAAAGCAGCTTTCAGGTCAATGCAATAGGTATACACACAGAGCCAATTCTCTATTCCTCACTAAAGATATACAGTACACGTGGTCAGACCCGGGCGGGTCTGTAGGTTTTGCAGCAACGTACACCTGCTGGGGTTGTGTTTAAGTTTTGTGAGTTTTGTGTTTTTGTCTCTGTCTCTTGGTTTTTGGTACAGAGCCCGGCTGCCCTCAGACAGTCTCCGCTCTCTCTCTCAGTCCGAGATAGGCGAGGAAGGAGTGTTTGGGGGACGGGATGCTGGGCGGCGCAGTCTGAGGTCGGGGAGGGTGGAATGTGAGATCCAACTGGTTCTTGGGGTATAACATCGTCAAGGGAATGAGATGGGCGAAATCCGAGTTCCGGTACTTGTCAAAGCGCAAAGGGGAGCCATTCAAGGGCAAGGCCTTGAGTGCCAGGTTGGGCTCGGAGCCGCCGCCACCACCGCCGCCGCCGCCGCCGTGGGCGGCCGACAGGGCCACGGTCTGCAGAGCCTGCGAGGCGGACATGACCGACAGGGGAGACAGGAGGTGGCGGGCGCTCCCGACCACGAGGAGCGGGGCCCCGGGGCCGGCGGCTTCCTTGGGGGCCGGAGCCGGGCCCTTCTTGTCCTCCTCGGGGCTGTCCGCGCTCTGGTGCTTCTTGACGTGGCGGCTGAAGACGAAGGGGTGAGTGGTCTTGAACAGGCACTCTTCGCAGCTGAAGGTCTGGCGCGGGGCGTGCTTCAGCTTCTTGTGCAGGTTGAGATTGTCCTTGCGTTTGCAGCTGTAGCTGCACTGGTCACAGTGGAAGGGCCGCTCCCCGGTGTGCACGCGCACGTGCTCGATGAGCTTGTTGGCGGTCTTGGACAGGTAGCCGCACTGGTCGCACTTGTAGTGGTTGCCGAGGCGATGCTCGCGGGTGTGCGTCTCCAGCTCCAGCTGGTTGGCCTTCACCGTCTGGCAGATCCGGCACTTGTACTCCATCTTGTAGTGGGTCTTGAGGTGGCACTCCATGGCGGCGGGGCGGTTGGTGGAATAAATGCAGAATGGGCACCTGTGGGCGGGGGGCGGGGGGGAAAGCAAGGACAGGGGAGGGTCAGCCATGCGGGCTCGGCGGCCGCCCGGCTGCTCCCCGCCTCACCAGCCTGCCCTCGGCCGCCCTCCCAGCTCCGAGGCCCGGCCTGCCCCCTGCCCAGCCCGGCCCTGCCGCCTCCTGCGGGGGCGACGAGGACCCTCTTCTGGAGCCGTCCCTCGGCCTGCTCGGGGTCTCCTGGCTGCGCCCGCGGACGCCGGCCCCCAGGAAGGGGAGCAGAGCCAGTGCGGGAGGGGGCGCCCGGCTAAGCTGTTCTCCCCTCCGTCCTCCCCGCCCGGCCCCTCGGAGCCCTCCCCGGCCCCCCCAGTGGCCTCGGCCGAGGGCTCACCCTCACGACCTCCCCTCGAGATGGGAGCAACACAGAGAATCGACTTTTCATGCACCACACCAAGCACACGCAGAAAGGCTAAGAGTTTTGAAGAACAGCTTATAGGGGGAGAGCTACCTCCAGCAAACAGAAAGTCGTAGGGGTCAGAATCGTGCTGATGAAAGGGTGGTTAGGACGAGAAGGCCTGGGTGTGTGTGTGGGAGTGTGTGTGTGTAGATGCAGAGACCTGTGCTCCTAAAACCTGCCTCCTACAGCCCTGGGGTCTCCATCAGGGAAGGGAGGGGAGGACCAGGGGCGGGCTCGGCAGAAGGAAGCCCACCCACCAGCCCGGTTAGGAATGGGGGATGGCGGGAGGGAGGCGACTGCTATCTGGAGCTTGAAGACATTATTAATGCATTATTAATGATTAATGTTATTACATCATGGAAATAATCATCATCCAAAGGGATCATGAACTGTCAGCGGGCAGGACCGTCTCCCCCTTTTCTTCTGCGTTCTCTGCAGTGCTCGGTAGAGGACTCAGCACATGGTGGGCGCTGATTCATTACTGGACTGGTCTCTGCAAGTCATTTAGGCGGAGTCTGTCTAGAAGGGACGGTTTCAGTCCCAGCTCTGCCACCTTATCGGGCTGGCTGTGCCCTGGGACAAAGCCTGGGTCTCTCCATCCTAGGCAGTGAGGCTACGCTACCCGCAAGCCTCCCGGCTGTCCGGAGGGGCGGGGAGAACAGAGAGGGCAGGTTTCGCTCTGTAGAAGCTGCCGGGCTCGAGTCGGTGGCTGATACGCTAGCTGTAGCCTGTGTGTGCTCTCTTTACCAAAAGAATGCAAATGCAAAAGTGGCTGCCTCGGCTCTGGCCTGGCACCTGCAGGGCAGGGCCTGGGAGGGAATTGTCCTCAGAGGGTTTGGAGAGGTTTTCAGCAGAGCCCAACACACCCAGTGCCCGTGCGCTGCGCCTCAGCACCAAGCCCGCCGTTAGCCTCGGAACCTCAGCTCACAGAAGAGTGCACACGAGAGAAATATAAAGCCCATTCCCAGGTCAGGTGCACACACAACCCCTACGCCAAGCTGGGCCTTACCTAGAGGAGTCTGAAACTCACCACTGTCCTGAGCTACGGCAAAAGAAAAATAATAGTATAATCTTATTTGATCTGCATTATGAACAGGATATAGAGTACAAGCAGTCCCATCACAGAAAGCAATTTAGACATCGGCAGTCTGTTTCACGTTAAGGACATTTCTGTGACCCACGGCTCAGTCTTTCCTTCGCTGCTCAGGCAGAGTGCTAAGGGTTTTCCGTGCTCCCGTTACTTATTGTAAAGACACTCTCTCAGGCAAATTAGAGCTCTGATACGGCCAAGGGAAAACAAAACAAAACAAAACAAAGACTCACTGTACAGCCAGAAGGCTTTAGCAAGTTTTTCAAAGTATTCTTCTACTTGGTCATCCTAGAACATAAACTATTACATAGGGGACCATTAGTACTGTACGGGAAGTGTCTATACCCGCAAAAGCATCAGCGTTCACTCTGCATCCTCCCCAGTGGGTCGGAGGCTCGGGACTCCTTAGGTCCCCGAAGAAAGGGGGCCTAACTGGCAAAGCCACAACTGGCAGGGGCCGCGGGTAATGGGTGTGACTGGGCTTCTGGGCAGGGCAATGAGTGTTAGTCTAACCACGGAAATACATGGCTTTTTTTTTCTTTTTTTTAAACATGAGTACACAAATATTTAGAAAGGGACAGTGGGAATAAACCAAAGCAAATTCCCAAATAAGCTCGTGCTAGGCATTTCCCATTTACTGGTGGTCGGGAATGATAATCGCCCCTCCCCCATCCCATTTACCCACCCCTCCCCCTCCCACCTAATCATCCCCAAGGGTGAAACAAAATGGGATCCAACAGTAGGTGCTGCTCCTCTGGGCAAGTTCTTGAGGAGGGTCCCCCTGACCCGGCAGGAGCCCGGGGAGTCCACCCTGCAAGGAGCCCCCCCCCCCCGAGTCGACTCCCAGGCTCCTTCTGGGTCTCTCCACCCCTCACCCATTCAGGACAGTCATGCCACTTCTCTGGCAAGTTGTGAGTTTCAAAGATAAAAATGTTTAAAAACAAAAGGTTTTTTGTTCTTATATTAAGTACAATGTCATTTTTCATTCTTTTAATAACAGGATCATTTCAGCTAAACATGAATAATTATGCTTTGAAAGTGGTATGTCTTTCTGTGCCCAGTGACAGATGCTTTCCTCTTTACTAGACCATGAGTGCCTCCTGAACAGGGACTCTGATTTCAGAACCACTGGGAAGATTAAACCCTGGTTGTGCTCGGACGTACATTTCCCGAGGGTGGAAATTATGTTTTATTCCTTGTTTGCCCTTTAGCACCTATTATCAAGCCAGACACACAGTGCATTTGATAATAACGGATGGGTCTCTCTTCAGACCAGAGGGCTTGTTGCAAATATTGGTTAATGATGTTGCTCATTGTCTAGGTCTTTGGGGATCTGTGGTGAACATGTGACCGGAAATGTCAGATCTCACGAAGGCTACACCAGGGAGATCCCAATGCCAGCTCCTGGGAAGGCGTAAGGCATATGTGCAGGAAGACACGAGGCACATGATCTTTGCATGAAAAGCGGTGCCTCTTGCCTGTTCACACAGGCAAGGATCCGATATTTGGGGGTGGGTGTGTGTATGGGGTAGCTGTAATGCTTATTTAAAAGACTTGCGGCAAATCATCTAAAAAACAGAGGATGAAGTGCAGTGTCAGTGTCATGATTTACACCTGGGGACACGAACCCCCAAGTCCCTTAAAATCAAGTCTGAGTGAAACTCAAGCAGTGTAGGATGGGTCTACCCTTGCGTGCCTGTGCCGAGCTGCTTCAGCAAGTCGTCTCGTGAAATGGAGTCTCCTGCTGATATCTGCCAACCTCCTGGGGGGCAGATCTCATTCCTATCCAGCTAAAGGCAGCAGAGGTGCCTGACTAACCACCCCCCATGCCAAGCCCCCCTTCTGCATGACCCCAAAACCTTCAGGGGAGGGGATGGGGTAGGGATGGGGAAAGGGTGTTTAATAAACAACACAGTAAAAGGTTCTGTACTTGCTTTCCTTACTTGAGCCCACCGGTGGGGACAGTGTGGCATTTCTTATGCTCCAGCAGCTGTTCGGGGGTCTTCATGAACTTGTGGCACACGTCACACTCAAACATCCGGGTGATGAGGTGGATCTGCAGGTGGCGCTCAAACATGTTCTTCGTCTTGCAGACAAAGTTGCAAAAAACGCATTCGAACCCTGAAAGGACCGAGGCTGGGTGTACGGGTGCATGGGGCAGAGGGACAGGAGGGCAGGAGTAGGACAGAGACTCCCCCCCCCCCACCACCCACCAGCTGTACCCTTCCAGGCACCATTCCCTGCATCTCCGGGCTAAAAGGTGTTAAACATACAGCTTCAGAATCAATGTCACACTCCCCATCTTTCCACCCCATATACAGATGCCAAGCAAGCCAAAAAGCACACGTAAATTTTAGATGCTACGTACTATACTGTTCCCAGGCCTAATATCTGTTTTCCAACATCACTTCTGTCAAGGGCTTATTCTCAAGACTGGGTCATCCCCCCGAGAGTGGGTAGGGTTGAGTAGACCAGCCCACCTCCTCCCTTACCTTTCTCTGGCTTTTCCTCACTATTCAGTGAGGGCTGGCTCCCAGGCACGACAGAGATGACCAGCAGGTTGTTTCCGCTCTTGTTTTTCTGGGAGCTGTCTGAATCGTCTTTGCTGTTGGCTGAATCACTCAGAGCTGAGAGGGAGGATGAAGAGGGGCTGTTTGATTCACTGGGGGTCTTCCTGTCTTCCCCTGAAAAATGAAACAAACAAACAAACAAACCCAGGTCTGTTATTTAGGAGATGAAAGCCCTAGAATAATAGCAATTATGGGTGGGGGATTTGGGGCCTCATGTCTACATCATCATTCAGGGAGCACAAGCTGAGGTTTCCAGCTCTCCCAGTGCTGGATCCCAGGTCCCAGTCACCTATGGTGATGACACTTGTGGTTCTCGGGCCAAGAGTAGATATTCAGTTGGCAAGTGTTTATTGGCGTCTTATAAGAATTAAAATAAAATGACAACAATAGCTAAGATGAATGTGTTACCAAGTTCTAGAAACTTCAGATGCGTTAAATGGGTTATCATGCTTTAAATGCGCTATCTCATTTTCTCCTCTCAAAAATCCAATGAGGCATGACTATTATCACCCCCATTTTACAGACTAAGGAAGGGAGACACAGCCAGGTTAACACGGCCTTGGTCACGTGGCTAGGAAGTGGTGGAGCAGAGATTTCACTAACGTCCATACTCTTCATCAGGGCACTGGACTCTCCCTCAAAACCAGGAGTAAACAAGTCAAGAGGCCATTGAAATCTAGTGTCAGGAGACTTCTGCTACCATGCAAGATGGAGTGTCAGAGACGGGATTTACCATTGCTATTTATCAACTGACAAAAAACAGACAAAATTTATCAAACAATAGTTTTCACAACATTGGACATGAGGTAATAAAGAGGAGTGACCCCTGAGAGAGAGGAAAGAAAACAGGCAGGCTCTAGGTTTAACCTGCTTCCTGCCTTGAGAGATTTTACTTTCCAGACTGCAGTACAGGGTTGGGGAAGGGCCTGGCAGACTCACTGAGTTGAGGAGATAGAGCTGAGGGTCTGAGGAGATTGGACTTTGCAGGACAGAACACCAGAGAGGAAAGAGCAGCACAGGAGAGGAACCCGGAGACCTGCAGCGGGTCCCTCAAGGACATTCAGCAGAGTAGGGGTCAGAGCATGTGTGTGAGGAAACTACCCAAAGCTAGAGGGAAAAAAGCCATCTGAAAGGCTTAGAGAACAGTGTCTGTTTCCACTGGCCAAATTAGAAAAACTTATAATTCCCAAGGCATTGAGTAGAAAACTGAGGAAGATCTTTGAATAGTGGGTAATGATTAGCCCTCCATGGAGCACTGCTCCAGACCTACCTAACAAATCATAAAAGCAAGACCCCAAAAAGATCAAAGTTGCCAAGTAATTAACTGAATCCTAAGACAAAGGTCAAGACTATTTATAGGGATATAAAATGTACAGCACCTGACAAGGTAACAATTACAATGTCTGACATCCAAACGAAGATTATCAGCATGCCAAGAAACGAGAAAACACAACCCAAAACGAAAAGAATGATCAGCCAATCAAAACTGACCCAGAACTGACAAAGCTGTTAGAATTTGCAGACAAAGACATAAGAGCCGTTATTGGAACTGTACTCCACATGTTTGGAAAGTTAAGTAGAGACATGAAAGATATAAAAAGATCCAATCCAAATTTCTAGAGATGAAAATTACCATGTCTGAGATGAAAAATGCACTGGATGGGATTACCAGCAATTTAGACATGGCAGAAGAAAAGATTAGTGTACCTGAAGATACAGCAATAGAAATGATCTGAAATGAAACACAGAGGAAAAAGAATCACAAAAATGCAAAGGGCATCAGTGAGCTATGGGACGCCTGCAGGTAGCTTGATATAAGTTCAACTAAAGTCCCTAATGGGGTAGAGAGGGCAGAAAAAATATGTGAAAAGGCCAAAATTTTCCCCAATTTGAGGAAAACCACAAACCCACAGATCCAAGAGACACAATGAACCCCAAACATAAAGAAATCTATATCAAGGGACATCATAATCAAAATGCTCAAAATGAGTGATTAAAAAAATATATATCCTAACAGCAGCCAGAGGAGGAAAGCTACATTACGTGCAGAGGAACAAAAATAAGCATGACAGAAGATTTCTCACTGGGAGCAACGCAAGTGAGAAGTAGTGGAGTGACGTCTTTATAAAGTACTGAAAGAAACAACTGTCAACCTGAAACTTTATACGCAGTGAAGATATATTTCAAAAATGAAGGCAAAAGAAAGTCAAAAGAATTCATCACCAGCAGACCCAAATTACAAGAAATGTTAAAAAAGAATTCTTCAGGCAGAAGGAAAGTGACACCAAATATAAAAAAATGGATCTACACAGAAAGAATGAAGAACACTGGAAATGATAACTGCATGGGTAGATAGATGAATTTTTCTTTCTATTTAAAATCTCTTTAAAATATAATAAAAGTAATTTTGTTTAAAAAATAATAAAGTATTATAAGGTTTATAATAGGTAAATGTATGACAACAATAACATAAAGGCTGGGAGAGAAGTTATTGTGAGGTTCTTATACTACATATGAAGAGGTATAATATCACTTAAAGGTAAACTGTAATAAATAAAAATGGACATTATAAACCCCAAATAACTGGAGAGCTATCCATTGTAAATGTTCAAGAGACTCAGTATTGTTAAGACATCAATTCTCCCCAAGCCAATTTAATCCAATTAAGCCCATAGTTTTAGGCTAGGGTTGAAAATGTAGGGAGACTGTGCTTCCATTCCCTTCAAATCAACCAGTTAAGTAATCTAGTGATTGTAAACTCTAGAAACAAAGTTCCTTTATTAGGAGATTAAAAATATAAATCATATTTTATATATAGGCATAAAAAATCCAGAAGTAAACAAAACTGTAATGGTGGCTACATCTGGCATATGAAATGCTCAGCCTTATGCCTGTTTTCTTTTATTTGGGTTTTCAACATTTTCTGGAGTGACCATAAATTACTTGTCTAATTAAAAAAAATTTGTAAAAAGAGGAAGGGAAAATATTTACCGGCTTACAATGTTTTCAAGTCCAGTTCCTGTCAGAGCTGCACTTATGCCCAGAGCATCCAACCCTTACTTCAGTTGACAATTTTAATTTTCCTTTTTATTTTCCTTTTTGGGCACGCCCCACGGCATGGCATGCAGGATCCTAGCTCCCCAACCAGGGATTGAACCCGCGTCCCCTGCGTTGAAGCTCGGAGTCCCAACTACTGGAATGCCAGGGAAGTCCCAAGTTGACAATCTTTAAGATCTTGTTCCTTAGCAGAAGTGAACTTGGTTCCTGGACAGACAGTAGGTGATCTCACTTACTGACCCACGAGAAGGGATGGAACACGCCTTTAGAATACATTCCTCCCTTGGTAAAAGGAAAGCCAGCACCATGATTGCCAGTCTCTTATCTAAATATTGAACCAGTTCAGTCACAGTTTGTAGACAAATAGAATATTTTCAGTGGGAGCCCTGAGTCCCTGACATTGCTTCACCAAATCCATTCTCTAAGACTAGTCTTATTAACAGAATATTATGAGTGATTATTTTAAATGAGTTCTTAGAATTAAAACAGATAATTTTAATTACCATCTTTAAGAATAGCTTCAAGTACCCTCAGGCTTACGGCACTGGGGAGAGCTCCCTAAATTAATAAATGTATAAATATAGAGGTGCCGCGGCAAACGCTCTGGGCTACAGCATGGGGAAACAGCCCAGCCCACGTTCTTTATAATCCCTCATCTACACAGCTTCCTCTCCCCTCAGTTCACATCTCCCCTCGCTGTTTCTGTAGGGAGTGAGCCAGGGTGCCCTTGTCAACCCAATCCAAGGCTTGCTGCAATCCAAGCCATCACTGATTTTCAGCATCGCAAAGATTTTTGGTGAAGGACACCTGTGCACAGGTAATGCAACCTCAAACACTGGGACAGCCAATTGAAGAGAACGTTAAAACCCTAAATATTTCGTAATTTAAAATGACACAAATTGAGAGATTGAGACCAGAAAAAAAGTAGCCACCCTCTTGCTGCCTCAATACAAACAACATTACATTTTTGGTGTTCTTTTTTTATTTTTGAAAAAGTAAGCATTTTTATTTTATTTTATTATTTTATTTTATTTTATTTTTTTGCGGTATGCGGGCCTCTCACTGTTGTGGCCTCTCCCGTTGCGGACCACAGGCTCTGGACGCACAGGCTCAGCGGCCATGGTTCACGGGCCCAGCCGCTCCGCGGCATGTGGGATCTTCCCAGACCGGGGCATGAACCCATGTCCCCTGCATCGGCAGGAGGATTCTCAACCACTGCGCCACCAGGGAAGCCCAGCATTTTTATTTTAAAACTGTTGTTGTTAACTGCATAGTGGTTAAGAATAAGTATTTAAGACGAATATCACATGATATCACTTATATGTGGAATCTAAGAAAAAGGGTACAGATGAACTTATTTACAAAACAGCAGTAGAGTCACAGATGTAGAAAACAAACCTATGGTTACCAGGGGATAAGTTGGGGGAGGGATAAATTGGGAGTTTGGGATTGACATATACACACTACTATATATAAAATAGATAACTAATAAAAACCTGCTGTATAGCACAGGGAACGCTACTCAATACTCTGCAATGACCTATATGGGAAAAGAATCTAAAAAAAGAGTGGATATATGTATATGTATAACTGATTCACTTTGCTGTACACCTAAAACTAACACAACATTGTAAATCAACTAGACTCCGATAAAAAAATAAATTAAAAAATAAAGAATAAGGACTTAAGATCCAGAATACCTGAGTTTGAATGCCATCTGTTCAACTCAGTAGCTGTACGACCTGGGACAAGGTATGTACTTTGTGCCTCAATTACCTCATCTAAAAAATGGGGATAATAGCAGCACCTGCCTCATATGTTTGTGGTGAGGCTCAAATGGGTTTTTACGTGCAAAGCACTGAGGACGATGCCTGGCTCATGGTAAGCATTATTGAAGAATATATTATTATATTATAAAATATAACATATAATATTTATAAAATATAATAATAATGATAACTAACACTTTGTATTTTCCCATGCTGTCTTATATACCTGGCAGACAGTTGGTGCTCAAAAAATTTATGAAAATAATTATGAATTAATACTTTTAAATGATATTATTATATCCCTGGGGTAAACTTATCCTACTCTACTTATTTCCTTAAAATTGCATTTGAAGTTAAAATTAATATTCCACTGGCTGGTTTTTTTTTTTTTCCCCTACAGATAAATTCCCAGAAGCAGGATTACTGGGTCACAGCGCATTACATTTTCAAGGCTTTTGGTATATACTAATTAGTTTTCAAAAGTTCTACCACTTTGCAAGGCCATGGCCACAGGCGGATCAGCAGCTTCTGGTAACAGTGGGTAACATTATAAGACGTGCTCCTAACTTAACAGGTGAAAGATAAGCCACTTTTGAGTTTTAGTTTGACGGCTAGCGAGGTTGAACATTTTTCCTGATGTTAAGTCATTAGCTTTTCTTTGTTTTATTGTGACTTGACTGTTCATGTCCTTTGTGAATCCTTTAATTGGAGACCTAAAGTGTTTCTTACCAGTTTATATGAATTTTCCATGTTGTAAACAGATTAACATTTTGTCATTTTTACAAACACATTTTTTTTCAGACTGTGGGTTTTTCTTTTCCTTTTCCTTCTCTTTTGCTTTGCTTTTGCAAACAGGAGAAATTTTCCTGTGTCAGATCTCTTGATTCTTCTCCTTCGTGATTTCTTCTGTCACTTAAGCTTGTACAAATCCTTCTCACTCTGGAAGTTTGAAAAATATTCTATTTTCTTCAAGCCTTTCTAGGGGTGATTTGTAAACAGGGATTGGGTAAGTCATGTGGCATTTATTTTGGTGTCAATGAGCTGTGACATACAGATGGTTGTATTTTCCAAATAGCTATTCAAATTCCTCAATGCCGTTATTGCAACATTTAAAGACTGCAGCAAAATTTGCATTTAGGAAGCACCAGAGGGAATATTTTATCTTGCCGATGTTCTCTGCAGGGACAAGGAGCCATGGAGGAAGAGGGTAAGGGAGAGTCACTGAAGAAACACTAAACAGAGGACAGTTCCTCAGATACCCGCTCAGCACTTCATTCACAGGGTGCCTCGGGTAAGAGTAGCCAGTAAGGAAGTATGAAGAAGGATGTGGATTCTAAGAGAGACTGAGTAAAAATCTGCTGTTCATTAAAGCTCATCCCGTAGATCACAACCTTACTAGGTAACAAGAAAGCACTTCAGATCTCCTAGGGTACTGAAATAAAAGATGCCCATTCCTACGACAGGTAAGTCAAATGAGGGAACAAGGCTCACAGAATTAGAGAATCTCAGGCCTGTCTGGCATCTCCTACTCTTTAAAAAAACTCAGGGAACAGATGGAGGCCCAGAGAAGTTAAATGAGTTCTTACATTCCCAGAGCTATTTACAGTAACATGGGGTCTAGAGCCAGGATCTAGAATTCAACGTGTGCTCTCCTCCATCCCAAGTAACGTCTTCCACATAGAGTACAGGCAAACCTCGGAGACATTGATGGTCCGGTTCCAGACCACACCAACAGAGCAAATATTGCAATAATACAAGTCAAATAATTTTTTTGGTGTCCCAGTGCGTATAAAAGTTATGTTTACAGTATACTGTAGTATATTAAGTGTGCAACAGAACTATGTCTAAAAAAACAATGTACATCACCTTAATTTAAAAAGACTTTATTGCTAAAAAAATACTAACCATCATTTGAGCCTTCAGCAAGTCTTGATCTCTTTGCAAGAGTAACATCAAAGATCACTGATCAGAGATCACCATAACAAATATAATGATAAGGAAAAAGGTGGAAATATCGCAAGAATTGCCAAAATGGGACACAGAGACATGAAGTGAGCAAATGCTGTTGGAAAAATGGCACCATTAGACTTGCTCGACGCAGAGTTACCACAAACCTTCAATTTGTTAAAAAAAAAAAACCCAAACCTGCAAAGCTAAATAAGGTAAAGTGTAGTAAAGCGAGGTATGCCCGTATATACGTAAGTTAGTGGACTGACTCTAAGGTCAGGCAAGGGCCACGTTTCAGTAGGTTTCTTACTTGGCGTGCACATGTGTGTGTAGATGTGCTTGCACACTTATATTCATTCACTGGATGAAGGCTTACTCCCCACCTACACTGTGCAGCCACTGCTCCAGGTGCTGGAGACACAGCAATGCCTTACATAAGCTCCTTATTCTCAGGAATATATATTGTTATCTATATTATATCGCATACATACTGCTTTATATCATAACTTTGCAATTACACAGCTTACTGATTACAGATGTAGGCTGACATACTTTGGGTTAAATTCTAACCTCAAAGCAGCAGCTAAATACGAGAAACCCAAACTGTGGGGCCATAAGCTTATAACTGGGGGTCAGCAAACGATAACCCTTGGGCCAAATCTAGCCTTGAGTTTTTGTAAAGCAAGTTTTAGTGGAACACTGCCACGCCCACTCATTTGCATATCACATACGACTACCACGCCCACTCATTTGCATATCACCTACCGCTACTTTCCATCCAATGGCAGAGTTGAATTGCAGTGACAAAATCTGTATGGCCTGAAAAGCCTAAGACAGTTACTATCTGGTCCTTACAAAAACTTTGCTAGCACCCCTGGATTATAAAATAGGATAGAACCTTATTCCTTAATAGCAGCAGCACTAAAGGCTTCTACTGTGTTACAAACAAAACTTCTTCAATGCATTTCACTCTGGGCTCTCTGTGCTAACAAGCAAGAATGTTCTTCCCAGCTAGAGCAGGGGTCCCACCATCTCAGAGGGAACAAGATCTTCACCGTGTTCCCTGTGGCAATTAGGAGGTCAGTGACTTTGCGTCGGTTGCTTGTGAATGTGAAGTTTCCAGTGATGACAATTAAGTGGTTCTAAGTCCAACATCTTTCCAGCCATATGGTTTCTATAGTTTCCTTGAGGTGGGGTGGAGAGAGCTGTGGATAGGGGAGGGAGGAGACAAGTTCTCAACTGGGTTTAGGCATACTTTGGGGTGGAGAGAGTTAGAAGAAAGGAAGTGTAACAGACAAGAGAAAAAAAAAATCTGAAAGCCAGTGGAAATAGAAGAGAGGCTGGCCTTTCCCTCCACTGGCTACTCCAGAAATGCTGAATTTCGTTTGTCTCCACGTGGGTTTCCCAGCTCACCCGCTGCCCACAGTGCTAACATGGTTATGGTGAGACAAGTGACTGTAAAAACGGCACCTCCTCACTCAGCATAACGGTTCTCTGCAGACCTCCGAGTCATAGCTGCTCCACTTACTGACAAGAGCAAGCGTTTATTGCTGCTGGTACCACGGAGCCAAAGCGGCCAGTAAAGCACAGAGAGCTGCTTCTCGGCCGTGCACATTGTCAGCACAACTGCCAGGGAATTTCCCCTTCCCGAATCCTTCAAGGGCCGAGGATGCAAGGGGCCGATCCACCGCCCAGGGCTGGCAGTCAGCAACGTGAGCTCATGACTTGTAAGCAAAACGCAGGGGGAGCTCCTCTTAACTGTCACTTAATGACGCCACGCTGGTGTCATTTGTAACCATCACTTGGGAGAGGACGATTGCGTGGTGAAGTCCAAATGTTAACATCATGAAATGGATGAAGTTAACCAGTATGGCTGGAGCTTTATAGGAAAGGAAAAGTGCTGGCAAAGTCTTGGCTGCAGGCTAGAGAGCCACTGAGTTGTTTCAGGAGAAGCTGGCTTTCTTTGCCCCTGAACAGAGCCGCCATGCATCATTCTGGAGGGGGTCAGGGCTGCAGTTTCAGGGAAGAGGGGCAGAGCCTGCAGAACTAGGTGCACAGGGCTCTGGCCCCGCAAAACAGAAAGGGGCAGCCCTCTGCCCAGGGTTGCCTGGGGCTGTCAGAACAGCAGGGTCACAGAGAGTGGTTCTAGCATGAAAGTGTTCTGGTCTGAGTATCTGGAGTCACTTCCTGGTTGTAGACCTTGGAGAGAATACCTGACCTCTGTTAAGCCTCCGTCTCTCACCTATATGGTATGCCCACAATGGTACTGACCCCAGAGGGTTGTTCTAAGACTTCAATGAGATCTGGGGTACAAAGGTGCAAGCCTGCGGCGTCATAAAAGCTCCATGACTGTTACCTACAATGATGATATCAGGATGAGGAACAAGCAAACAGCCCTCGCCTCCCCACCGCACCTGAGCCGGTGAACCTGTCAGATGGGTGAGGCATAAGCCGGGCCAGGCAGTGGCCTTGTGGATACAGAGGGATGTGGCTCTGCTACCCCGAGAAAGTCCCTCCTTCGGGAAGGAAGTGTCAGCGTCGCATGGCGATGAGGACGCCCATGCCAGGTGGGGCGGCGGGGCATGGAGGAGAGACGGGTGAGAAGGGCAGACAGGGAGGGTCACCTGTGTGCTTGGTGCCGATGTGCGCCTTGATCTCCGTCTCCTCCATGGTGACGAAGTCGCAGGCCGTACAGCAGATGGAAAACATCCACTGTTCCTTGTCCACATGGAGTGACATGTGGCTGACAAACTGGACATTGAGCTCCGTTTCAAATCCGCACACGTGACAGCTGTACGGGACGAGAGAAGAGTGAGCTTCTAAATGGAGGCTACCCAGTTGCGTGCGGTACACTCCGAAATCTGGACCTTGACACGTGTTTTCCTCCCACCAAAAGGCTTTGCGTTAGGAAATTCCTCCACTTTCTGGGACACCTCCGAAGTGGTCACTGTGCCAGACAGGCTAAGTGCCAGCATGATGTAACAATCCCATTCATGCTATAACTATGCTAAATAATCATAAGGTTAATTAAAAATTACAGATTCCAGATGCTGTACATTAACCTAACTGACTCCTTTGGGCAAAGAGATGCGGGGCAGCCTTGCCAAGATCTCAGCGGAGCTGGTGCGCTGATACACTCGGGCAGGATTCGAGAGCAAGCCTGAAAACTCGGGATTTTATAGCAAACAAACCAAATATTGATTCACGGTTGAATATGGAAGAGAAACATACCATTCCAGGTACTAAAGCACAGCGCAGCCAGGGGAAAGTATGCAATACGTCCAGGGCTATTCCCTCAGGGTTCTCAGATTCATTTCTCCTTAGGATAATTCTCAGGAAGCAGCGAGGTGCTCAGTGACAAAGGTGGGAGCTTCCCAGCTGCCCAGACCTCACAGCTCATCACCCCTGAGCCCTGCCACTCTCTGAACTCCGCTCCACAAAGCCACCTCTAAGACCTCCACCCTTATTAATTAACTCTCCCAGGGCCACCCAAGCCAGGAAGGAGTCAGTGCAACACAGGGTTCAATCCAAGCAAAGCCAATATTGAAAGGAAGCTCAGCCCTGTGACTGAGAAAAGACACTTTGTCGTTTGTGCCCTCGCAGATGGGCAGGGAGCGTTCAAGAAATTCTGGGCAGCCTGGACCAGCAGGTTCCACTGGCGGCTCACCTGTAATAATAAGGGTGCTTCTTCCCATCACTGCCTTCAGAGGTGACGGCGCTGACGATGTCCTCGGTGTCCGTACTCACCAGCTTCACCGAATGGACGGTCAGGTGCTGGTTCAGGTTTGCGCGGCACTTAGCAGCATACGGGCACAAGTGGCATTTGTATTTTCTTTCCTCTGGGGGAGAAGGGACAGGAGAAAACCCAAACCACTCTCAGAAATGAAATCCCAACACCTTGCCAAAGACCACTTAAGGGTATCAGGAAAGGAGGGTTCAAATCTCATTTCCAATGGGGACAAAGGGAACACTTTGGAATTTTAAATATCTAAAAAGTCTTCACGTGGCAGGTCGCTTCTGCTTTCAGACTTTCAAAGATGAAAGAAAGTTCCGGGGCAACTGGACCACCTGCTTTTTCCTGGGTACCTATAGGCCCCTCTTCCTGATAACGTGAGCTCCGTGCAGGCTACAAGAATAATTTGTGTGTGTGTGTGTGTGTGTGTGTGTGTGTGTGTGTCTCCAAGCCCCGACATGTGTCAGTCCAGGGTGGGTGCTGAGCTGAGGAAGGGGATGTGATCAGCCTTCCCAGGACTGGTGTGTAAGAGAAGCCCCTCATTTTTCCTAAGCTCCAGGCCTGAGTTAGCCAAGAAATAAACACTAATGACATTAAAGGGACTCCAGATGACATAACTTAATTGGAAATTTTCATGCTACATAAATAAAATAAAAAAACTTTAGTTGATTTCTTAATAGAAACCCTTTCATAAAACTGACGATGTTTCAGGGCTGTTTCCAGAGTGGCATTCTGAATTCATTTGATTAATTAAGGAAATTAAAGGAGCAGGCTTTGCTTTTAGGTACAGATCAAGGTAACAGATGGTAGCAGAGGAAGGAAAGAACAACTTCCTTTTCTATCCTTAGTTCTGAATTTGTAATAGTGGGCTCACCTTAAAGAAAACACCTGTCTTATCTACTTCACGGGAAAGAGTGTGGAAAAAAATTTGTCTGCAACAAAATGTAAGGCATCATTATTATTATAGGTGGTCCCCAGCATCCGAGGTACAGATAGAAGAGAGTCTTTTCTTTAGAATTTGTGCATTTGTATTAATAAGTGAGGTTGTTAAGTTTTGGTGTTAAGGTTATGATTTCTTCATAAAGTGAATTGTTGAGCTTGCTTTTTCTATCATTTGGAAAAGTTTAATAATATCAGAATTTCCTAGTCTCAACAAGTTAAAAAGAACCCAGCTGGGGGCTTCCCTGGTGGCGCGGTGGTTGAGAATCTGCCTGCCGATGCAGGGGACATGGGTTCGAGCCCTGGTCTGGGAAGATCCCACATGCCGCGGAGCAACCAGGCCCGTGAGCCACAACTACTGAGCCTGAGCGTCTGGAGCCTGTGCTCTGCAACAAGAGAGGCCGCGATAGTGAGAGGCCTGCGCACCGCGATGAAGAGTGGCCCCTGCTTGCCGCAACTGGAGAAGGCCCTCGCACAGAAACGAAGACCCAACACAGCCAAAAATAAAAAAACAAACCAATGAACTGACCTTAAAAAAAAAAAGAACCCAGCTGGGAAAGTTTCTGGACCTGATGCTTTTATTAATAGTATCTCCATCATCTTTCCAAATTCCCCTTTGGTAACTGATTTACTTAAGTACCACCACCTCCCCCCGACCCAACTTGGGTCAATTTTGGAAATTTTGCTTAAATTATCTGTGTCTTCTAAAGTTTTCAGGTTTTTTTTTTTTTTTTTTAACCATAGAGTTGCCTTTATTCTCCAATAATTCTTTAACAGCATCTGTATTAAGAATAAGGCTTCCCAACCTAAATGTCCATCAACAGGTGAATGGATAATGAAGATGTGATACATATATACAATGGAATACTACTCAGCCATAAAAAAGAATGAAATCTTGCCATTTGCAGCCACATGGGTGGACTTGGAGGGCATTATGCTTAGTGAAATAAGTCAGACAGAGAAAGACAAATAGTGTATGATATCACTTATATGTGGACTCTAAAAAATACAGCAAACTAGTGAATATATCAGAAAAGAAGCAGACTCACAGATATAGAGAACAAACTAGTGGTTACCAGTGTGAGCGGGGAGGGGCAATACGGGGAGGGGGAGAGGGAGGGGGAGGTGCAAGCTGCTGGGTGTAAGATGGGCTCAGGGATGTATTGTACAGCACAGGGAATAGAGCCAATATTTGGTAATAACTGTAAATGGAAAGTAATCTTTAAACATTGTATAAAAAGAATTAGGCTTCCTTTTTCATTGCTAATTTTGAATATTTCAGCCTTCTTTTCATTTCCTTTTTTTTTTTTTTTTTTTGCTGTACGTGGGCCTCTCACTGTTGTGGCCTCTCCTGTTGCGGAGCACAGGCTCCGGATGCGCAGGCTCAGCGGCCATGGCTCATGGGCCCAGCCGCTCCACGGCATGTGGGATCTTCCCGGACCGGGGCACGAACCCGTGTCCCCTGCATCGGCAGGCGGACTCTCAACCACTGCACCACCAGGGAAGCCCTCTTTTTCCTTTCTTAATCAGACTTAAAGTGATTTATCTATTTTATGGTCTTCTTCCTAGATTTTGTTCTTCTACTAATTCTTTAATATGAGTGCTAAGTTCCTTTATTTTTGTTTTTCTTCCCTTCCAATTAAAATGTTTAAGTCTATAAATGTCCCGTGGACCAGAGCTGTAGCTATTCATTCCAGGTTAAGGATGAATGTTCCCCTTTCATTCCTCTTAGATGTCTGGAATTTGTGATCCTTTCCTTTGATACAATTAGGTAGGACATTTTATGGATCCTTGGTTATTTTAAATTTCATTTAAGTATGCTCAGAGAATGTGGCTTATAGAACCTCTACTTTTTATTTATTTATTTTTTTGCGGTACGCGGGCCTCTCACTGTTGTGGCCTCTCCCGTTGCGGAGCACAGGCTCCGGACGCGCAGGCTCAGCAGCCATGGCTCACGGGCCCAGCCGCTCTGCGGCACGTGGGATCTTCCCGGACCGGGGCACGAACCCGTGTCCCCTGCATCGGCAGGCGGACTCTCAACCACTGCGCCACCAGGGAAGCCCCTTCTACTTTTTTTAACATGTGAAAGTTTTCTTTGTGGTTAAGTATATGACTAAATTTTGTCTTTAGTGGTTTAATAGTTAAGATTAAAAATATTAAAAAAAAAAATATATATAAAAAGAGAAATTAATCTTGCCATACTAATACTGTCTTTTCCTTTTAAAATTTTGTGTGAGATACAAAACTTTTATTTTCTTTACCACTTTGTTTTGTGTTTCCTGTAAATAAGACACATTTGAATTTTTCACAAGGCTGATCTACAGTGTAAAAATTGAAATAGTTCATGTTTTATTTTCCATCTTGCTTTTTGTTTGCTATTGATTTTACCGCATTTCTTACTGTCCTTGCTTATTATTGCTGCATTGATTAAGTTACTATTTATTCGGGTTTCCGCTTCCCAGCACTCAGAGTCAACCACATTTCTCCATTATTATATGTAAATAAAGACAGAGACTGTTTCTCCATCAAGGTGCTCTTTTCCCCTCTGCTTCCACCTACCGCAATGAGATGAATCTAATAAGATGGGGTGCAGCCCCATGCCCTGCACCCTCAAGGTGACAGCAATAAACTCCTTAGAGTTCAGAAATTTTACCTGAACACACCTAAACATGTGTATCTTTTCTCATCCATCATCCTTGAACTCAATGCACCCTTTCAGTACAAATAAAAAACGCTTTCCAGAGCCTTATTTGAACATGCCAGGTAAAATGGCTTGAAAAAGTCCGGATAAAAACATTTCTACCACTTCCTGATTTAATTCTCTTAGAGACACAGCTTCCTGCTCATGGAGAAGCTGGTGGTCCAGGGAGGGAAGGCCCGGCAGGGAGACCCTGACTCACCTGTGTGCAGAGACAGATGTCGGGACAATGTCTGCTGTCGGCCAAATACTTTCCCACACACGTCACAGGGAAAAAGCTGGTCGTTGAATTTCCAAGAGGGCAACCCATTTCCTGCCTCGAGGACTATCTTTTCTGTTTCTGGGCCAAAAGAACAAAGCAGCATGAGGAATAAACAAGGCAACGTGAACACATTTCAGTTTAGTCAACATTCAGGACTTAAGCAAAGACTTCCTTCTGAAGAATGTGGCCGGTAAACTGCAAGTATTGATAAGTCCAAGTAACCTCTGGTCTTCATATTCAGCTCCTGTCTCTAAGAAGGCCATTCTTGAAAGCTGTGGTGGCACGTGGATTCCAATTTTAGTCAAGTCTCCCGTGGTTTCTCTCCTTCCTCACTGAAGGTTAGTGGACCTAACCCTCCAGCAGGTTGACAGCTTGGTTTAGCACTGTGCTTGGTATACAGTTGGCACTCCATAAATAGGTGCTGAATGAGTGAATGGTTGAGTTGCACGTTAAAATTCCAGAAATGCAGACTCTCGCCACCAGACAGTAAATCAAGGGGGCCGAAGCTCAGATTCTGATGTAAAAATAGATGGTTCCATCTCTTGAAAGGAAAGACACTTTCACTGCCCTTTATGAAAACAGGCTTTGCCCTATTTTCTGGGTTGTGCAGAATCCTTAATGAGGAACTTAATGTTACACAAACTCAGGGATGACAACTGCATACTGCTGGCTATGGTCTGAATGTGTGTATCCCCCTGAATTCATATATCGAGACCCTAGTGCTCAAGGCTGTGGGTTTTAGAAGTTGAGTCTCTGCAAGGTGATTAGGTCATGAGGGTGGATCCTCATGAGTGGAATTAGTGCCCTTAAAAAAGAGGCCTCATGGGGCTCCCTAGCCCCTTTGCCACGTGAGGACACAGCAAGGTGTAGGCAGTTTGTGTCCTGGAAGAGGGCCCTCACCCGACCATGCTGGCACTCTGATCCAGGGCTTCCAGCCTCTAGAACTGTGGGCAATACATTTGTGTTGTTTATAAGCTACCCAGTCTATGGTATTTTGTTACAGCAGCCTGAACGGACTCAGACACTACTCCACATAAAACTCCCTAATGCAAGAGCACACAACCAGAATTTCCCCCAAAGTCTCATCATATTAGGGAAAATGACGAGAACCACAAGGTCTTCTGTACCTAATTCATAGCCATGAATGATCTAAGTGGGCGTTAATACCTTCTCCTGTCATCTTAAAAAGTTTTTATTTTCTTGTCATCATTCATTGAGTTACCTTTAATTTTCTCACGCTTATTTCTTCTCACTGAACTGTAATGGATTCTACAAACATTCCTTCTACAGTAAGATAAGGAGAGAGATGACAGACTACCAAAAAGAGGGAAGGGGACACTTCCACGAGGACACTTGTCTGGGCCACTAATAGGGCTTTTGGCCTCAACTCTGAAGAGAAAGACAAATAACTGACGGAGTCAATATCTTGTCCTTTACCTCAGTAAATTCTTGTGAATGTTCCTACAGCACGGTAGTGCTTTATAGAACCGGACACCACATGGAAAGAACTTTTCATAAAAACCAAGCAGATGAAAACATTCAGACCACTGGGCAGAGACAGCATCAGAACAAAGAATTTGATTTCACACAATTTGGTTAAAACTGCTTCCCATATACAAATACAGGCTTCCACCTGGATCTGGGTGAGTCAACTGGATCAATTTTCATTTGAATTCAGGCTTGCCAGATAGTGTGATCTCAGGAAAGAAGTAAATACGAATGTACGTTTGGAACGGGGTGGGGGATTGATGATGAAATTGCAACAATGTTTGCTGTGAGGCACCTGCCAGCAATCCTAACACTGATAAGGCATATTTATCGATTTACCTGTGTTTGTTAAACATAGCTTTTTGGGCCTCAGAGAGAAGAGCTAGTCTTCTTATTAGAGTAGGAAATGTGTGACTACAAACCTCTTCAGGGGAAGGGGCGGAATTCTGGGGGAAGGAAGGTGAAAAGGGAGGTACAGGGCTCTGAGATGTGCGGACAGGAACCACCCTCAGACGACTGCCCTTGAGTCCAAGCCATGGGCATTTCCACCGCATGGCGCAAGAGGGTATTTTAGCAGCTCCTTTGAAGTGTGTAATCAAAACAGTGCTTCAAAGGAGGATGATAGTAATAATTATAAGGAGAGATCAAGAGGGTACAGGGTCTTCCAATACATTCACAACAAGAATGAACTAATTGGGTCACAGACTGAACAAGTAGATGCAATTAAAAAGAAAGACATCTCTTAATAATATTAGTCACACGCTTGAGACATTGAAGCATCATGAAAAGTCCAATTCCCTCCAGTGGCCTAGAAAATGGTTCGAACCATGAAGGCTGTGCTGCGGGCAAGCGGAAGGCCCACCTGCAGCCGCGGAGGCAGGAGAGGCACCACGGGGGCGGCCAGGCTTGGTCAGCCACACCCCTGGGGCCTGGACCCCAAGCCTCACCCTGCTTGCTGTCTGCATTTGCTACGGCCGCCCGTTGTCATTTCACACGCAGGAGCAAGGCAACCCGGCCATAGGTGCCTCATCCCAGAACACGACCTTGAAATCACAGCGGGGTGAGGCTGGAGGTGGAGGTGCAGGGGCGAGAGGGGAATTATTACTGCCTGAACAAGTACTAAAGTAAAAGGCCTGCTCTTCTTTTCCCGGAGCTGAAATGGAGCTCAGCAGATGCTACGTTCTCCCACATTTCCTGGAGATGGTGTCAGCCACATGCCATGGGAGAAAAACACAGAATTTTTTGATTCCTCCTGTCTCTGTGTATGTACCACCAGAAGCTGTCCATCTGGTTCCAGAGTGATATCTGAATGTGATGGACACCCAGCAAGGCCAGGCTTTAGAACGACCACAGCCTGCCTTGTGGAAGCTGGACTGGCCCCATCACCGTGGAGGGCTGCCAGCTGGGACACCGGCTCTCCAGGAAGCATTCTGGAAGACAGCAGCGCACTCTGTCTGCAGCTCTTGAGGACTGAAAGTTGCCAAAAATACTGAAAACTATTTAAATTGTGAACCTATTGATAAATGTTTATAAAAACAGATGCGTAGGCCTGTACTAATCTCTAGGCGTTAGCAATACAGACTAACCCTACATTAAGCAAATCACTGCACGGACAGTGGCGAGTGTCCCCAGGGTGCACATCTTGAAGCTCAATTCATAGTCACAGGTACAGTTCTCCATCTCCTTCTCGGAGGAACCGAATGCACTGGCCTGGTTCCCTCTGCGGTCACATGCTACAGGTTTAGCAAAAAGATATCACGATTTGATTTGTGTGTGTGGACACTGTGAAAGCTAAAATTGCCATATTTTAATGTAAAGTTTTCCTGTTCTTTGATTTTTGATAAACTTTGGAAACCAAAAAAAAAAAAAACATAAAACAACAAAAAACCACAAAGACCTCAAAGATCTTTCTGGAATCCCACTGCCTTAACTGAGTCATCTTCACTCACCAGGACTTGCAAAAGCCTCCTAAAGAGCCTCATGGGTACCATTCCAACAGCCCCTCTCTCAATTCCAACAGCCCCTCCTCACGGGTTCCAGAAAGATCTTTCTGAGGCCCAGATCAGGTTATGTCTCGTCCTGTGTTCTAATGGCTTCCCCAGGCCAAACTCCTGTGCATGGAGCCTGAGGTCCTTCATACTCTGGCTCCAACCATCTCCCCACTTCAGCTCCCCACTTCACCTCCCACCATCCAAGGGCTCCGCGGAGTGAGCAACTCGCCTTTTCGGGAACAAGCTAGTGCCTTTGGAGACGTCAGTGCTTTTGAACCAACTATGCCCCCACCGCCAGCAGCCACTCCCCACCTTGGCACCTCTTTCTGCACACAAACTCCAGCTCATTTTCAAGTGCTATCTCAGACTGCATCTCCTCGGTAAAGCCTTCCCCAGTTCCCCAGGTAAGGAGTCGTTTCCCATTCTCTGTCCCAAAGCACTTTTATGAATACTCTATTGCACCACTTTACCTGTTATATTATTTATTTACGTATCTTCTATATTATATGCTTTTTTTTTTTTTTTTTTTTTTTTTTGCAGTACGCGGGCCTCTCACTGTTTTGGCCTCTCCCGTTGCGGAGCACAGGCTCCGGACGTGCAGGCTCAGCGGCCATGGCTCACGGGCCCAGCTGCCCACGGCATGTGGGATCTTCCCGGACCGGGGCACGAACTCGTGTCCCCTGCATCGGTAGGCGGACTCTCAACCACTGTGCCACCAGGGAAGCCCTATATGCATCTTTTTAATATGGAGTACCCAGCAAGTCCAACATGCGGTGGTGCTCAGTAACGATGTTCGCTGGCCTCCTCTCCCTGTTCGAAGGTGACTCATTGAAGGAGGGGGTTCTGCAGGATTTATTTGTGCATCCTCGGTATGGGCACAGTGCCTGATACATAGCAGGTGGGTAGTAGATAGTTGCTGAAGAAATGAATGACTGAATGAAAGGATCCAAGTGAGGCAGGGAATAAACATGATTCTTATTTTATAGTGGGAAAGACTGAGCCCTGGAAATACCATTAGTTAAGGCTAATGGCCAATTCAGGGTGAAAAATAAGGCTGCTTGCCTTCTGAATGGTGTCTTAACTCAACCCAAGAACGGTGATTTTATGATTTTATTAGTGGAAATGTTTGCAGTCCTGAGCCATATCCCCAGAGGTCTTCTGTCCTTACTTCCTCCCAATAACAAGCCATAGGATTATTCTCTTCAAGACAAATTCTGTGGCAGATGCTGTGTTTTGATTAACCCAATAGTTATTCTCAACTTTCCTTCTCCCCTGTCTATTCCCACTGTACAGGCAGCTGGGGTGGTCATATGCTAAAATTCTGGCCAATGAGAAGGCTTTTGCTTTCCTGACAAAGAGAAATGTAGGCTTGGTGTTGGCCCTCTTCTCTCTTTTTCTTGCCTTGATCACAGAGGAAATGCCTGGGATTATGAAAGCCATTTTGTGTATATGAGACCTGAGGATGAAAACCAACCTGCCAAGGATGGAGGAAGGGAAAGATGGGAAAAGTCTGGGTCCTTGATGGCATCTTCCAGTAGCTGAAAAAATGGCAGAAACTACCGCTCTGGACTTACTTCTTATGCGAGGAAAATAAACCCCTGTTTCTTTCAGCCACTGTTAATTGGGTTTTCTCTGCAACGGGAGAGGCCACAACAGTGAGAGGCCCGCGTACCGCAAAAAAAAAAAAAAAAAAAAGAAAAAAAATTTGCTCTTCTTCATCTTTATTCCCATATCCTTTAATATTTGTTTCATTATCTTAAAAAGATGCAAATGATTTTCTTCATTTCTTTTATAGCAAAATACTTATTTAATGATTATATATTTTTTATATAGTGTCTCAGAGGATTCTGTCTCCTACAAAGCATTTTATTTCCCTTTAGACTCCTATACTCTGATTCCTGAGATAGCCATAAATTTTTCCCATAAATTCCTCGCCACTTGGTACTATTTCATTAGATGTTTTTCTCTCTACTTTTCCACTCACGGTCTTTGCTTTGAATGCCATTTGGGTCTTTGCCTCTTCTTTCAATACCTTTTTGTTTTAAACGAAGTAAATAGGTGTGCAGGAGCAAGCACTTTTTTTTTTTTTTTTTTTGCAGTACGCGGGCCTCTCACTGTTGTGGCCTCTCCCGTTGCGGAGCACAGGCTCCAGACGCGCAGGCTCAGCGGCCATGGCTCACGGGCCCAGCCGCTCCGCGGCACGTGGGATCTTCCCGGACCGGGGCACGAACCCGTGTCCCCTGCATCGGCAGGCGGACCCTCAACCACTGCGCCACCAGGGAAGCCCCAGGTGCAAGCACTTTTATCCCCTACAGTACAGTCGGGAATATGGGAACAGGGCATTTGGAAAGTCACCTCATCTTAGTGGTCCCAACGCAAGGCTCTTAGCTCCTCCCCTTTTCGGTGAACTGAGGCCCCTCATTCATAATGGTGAGGCCCAATAGCCAAGAGACAGGATGCCAAACTCCTCCTCTTGTGACCTAGTCATCCAAGGGGAAAGGTCTCATTTCATGCACAGATCCTGGGAAGATGAAACCCATCCATCAAGTATTTCTCCAAAAACTTCCATGAAAGAAACCCATCTGGTACATTTGCAGAGGGAGCTCCATCAAACTCTACGTGACAGAACATTGGATCCAGTAGAGGACTCAGCTTTTTTTTTGAATCCAACTCTTTCATTTCCATAAGGATGAAACCGAGGTATAAAATTCCAGGACCTCTTCCACCTCAGTGCACCCCACAACTGTACAGGGTTGACTAATAGAATCAAGGTTTCCAGAGTCACGAAGGCTCCCTCCTGCCCCAAACCTTAGTTCAGGGAGGAACCTGAAGGATCGTCTTGTTCAGTGTTCTCTTCCTACATATAAGGAAACCGAGACCCAGAGGACTGAATTGATGGCCCAGGTAACCTGGCTAGTGACGCTGGGAGAGGAGAGAGCAGACCATGGGTCTCACTGACGCTCCTCCAAGCCATATGGGATCACTGCCAAAGGTGACCACAAACAGGGAAGGGACTTTTCTTTCTCCTCTTGTGTTTTGGCCCTGAGTTTAATTTCTTGGTTACAAGTGGACATGTGTAGATTTAGCAAAAATTCACAGACACTAGAATTTCTTTCCGTCTCTCTTCTTGAAGGTGTCAGCCTAGAGTATTTCCAGCCACAGAGAAATTAGAAACTGTAATATGTCATGAAGTAGAATAAAGAAGGAACAGAGGAAGATCAAATGGGAAAATCCTAAAAGCCATGCCCCTCTGAGGTAAACTAGTTATTACTACAGAAAGTTCCCTTGGGCCTTTCATTGACATTTGGGGAACATTTTTGTTAAACAAACAAACAAACAAAACGAGGGGCAAAGGAAAGGACTTGAATTTGCTTCTTCCGGTTTTAACATCTTTTAGCTCCCTGACTGGTATATCATCTGGCTTTGTCGCTGTGTTTTGCTGTGTGAGAAGATCCCTGTATCTCCTGCCAAAATAATCCTCTCAAAGAATCATCTCTCAACCTGACTTTGGCAAGAGAAACGTGGAGAGAGAAGGCTTTATTTGGTTAAAGCCATAAGCAAAAGATTGGCCAAAATGTGACCTCAACACATAAATAACTGTCCAGATTGACTAAATCTGCATCAGCTGCTCAAGGAGGAAGAGGCTCTGGGGCCACATGGGTTTTCCATTATGACAGATGGTATTTTGAATCTTTCCTTCTTTCATCATCAAGCCTGGAGAGTTTCGAGGCGTATCGCAAATGAACTTCTGAAACCCTTGGCATTTAGAGTCAGTACTCTTCTATAGGGTTAAAACCTATCCAATCATTTCCAGCCAGGGCGTGTGATTTTTCTGGTTAGTCCTTTCCCTGCTGGCTCTATCCTTTGGTTTCAGGGGCTTAAGACAAGCTGCCGCCCTCTGAGGGCTGCTTGTGAGTTAAGGAGTCAGCTGTGGTTTAGGACTCTTTGGGGGTTAATATCTTTGCTCTAGTGTTTGCGGTTCTATATCCTTTACAAATTCCTTTTCTTTCTAAGGGTCACTTCAACTTAGGGGAATATGGCAGGTCCTAACACAACTCTTAGGTTCCCTATGACCACCTCTCTGCAGGTCTTAGTGCAACCAAATTCCCCTTTAAAGACCATTCCAAACGCTCTGCCCAAATATAGGATTTTCTGCTGGTTAAGATGTCAGATCAAGGAACAGCTAAGATAGCAGATTTTTTAGTAAGAGTCAATCTGTGCTCAATTAAAAATAGTGGGCAGAGATTTTTAGGCATAAAAGAGTTCACAGCCTTGATCTTTTTTGGCCTCATTTCAAACTTTAATGCTTAACATACTTAAGCATTAAAGTCCATGCATAGGTCCAAGAAGTATTTCTCCAAAAGTTTTCATGAAATAAATCCATCTGGTAGAATTTGGGAGGGAACTCTATTAAACTCTACTTGACAGAACATTGGATCCAGGAGAGGACTCATCTTTCTTTAATCCTAACTGCTTCCCTTCCATGAAGATGAAACCAAGGCATAAAATTCGAGGACCTCTCTCACCGCAATGCACCCCACAACTTAAAACGTACACAGGGTTGAGTAACAGAGTCAAGGTCTCCAGAGTAACTACATCTCCATCCTGCCCCAAATCTCACTTCAGGGAGGAACCTTAACAATTATCTTGTTCAATGGTCTCTTCCTATTCAATACATATAAGGAAACCAAGGTCCAGAGAATGGAAGTAACTGCCCCACAGTCTCACTCAAGCTCCTCTCAACCATAAGACTTATGCCAACGTCTACAACCAACATGGGTTTGTGGAATTGGTTATTAGTAAACATCCTGGGATCAACTTAGAAAAAGTCTTATGGCATTTTTTGCATAATTCTGGGCAAGAGTTAGCCTCAAAGAATCCTTACTAATGGACTTTTAATTCGGTAAAGAACCATAAGTGTTTTCTACACCTGCTTTTTTTCATTTAAAATCAATAGAAGAAAACAGAACCTGGATTCCTCTGGTAATGGAAAATGGCTAGGACTTGGTACCACTAATTCCAGTGAGGCTGATCACATGAGCATCTTAGGGAACTTCTCTAAGCATCCAAACAGAGAGAGTCACTGGCAGAGTTTAGCCAATAGATGTCTGTCATCTCTGTATAATTTCAACTTAACAAGAAATCCATTGGGAATTTGGATGTTGCTTCTATATTTTCCCTCTACTTGTGTTTCCAAGATCAGTGGACCTTCAATAAATGCTTACTGAATAAATGAGACAGTCACATCACCAAGATCATGACTGGTGAACTAAATGGCAACCAAATTTTACATTGCAACAGGGAAGCAAACTGACAATATTGATTCAGGAGTGACATCTACAGGGCTTTGGTTATTATCTTGCCACTTACATATACCAGTAACCACTTCTCTTCTTAATGATGATGGTAAGATTTAAAGTCTTAGCAAATGCCCTCAGAATGTCCCAATGTTGAGAACATTTATAAATCTTTGTTAGAAAACCATTAGGCCTGGGAGCTGTGTCATTCTTATGTCTTTGTGGCAGACACTGCTGATTACTTACTCAATATCCAACAGAGTGACAACTTTATTCTTTAGGGTAGCACTGTGCCTTGTTAAAAATCATGCACTTCCCTTCACAACTTCCACTGCTGTTAGGGCCTTGCCCTGAAACATAGTTCTGGCCAATGAGATTCACCCCATTTGGGCAGCATATCTCCATTATGCAAAACAATATCAGAGTTTCTTAAAAGTATATTAAGGATTTAAGTTTAATTAGGTCCCATTTGTTTATTTTTGTTTTAATTTTCATTATTCTAGGAGGTGGGTCAAAAAAGATGTTGCTGTGATTTATGTCAAAGAGTGCTCAGCCTATGTTTTCCTCTAAGAGTTTTACAGTGTCTGGTCTTACATTTAGATCTTTAATCCATTTTGAATTTATTTTTGTGCATGGTGTTAGGGGGTGTTCTAATTTCATTCTTTTACATGTAGCTGTCCAGTTTTCCCAGCATCACTTATTGAAGAGGCTGTCTTTGCTCCATTGTATATTCTGGCCTCCTTTGTCATACATTAGGTGACCGTAGGTGTGTGGGTTTACCTCTGGGCTTTCTATCCTGTTCCATTAATCTATATTTATGTTTTTGTGCCAGTACCATACTTTCTGGATTACTGTAGCTTTGTAGTATAGTCTGAAGTCAGGGAGGCCTGATTCCTCCAGCTCCTTTTTTTTTTTTTTTTTTCCTCAAGATTGCTTTTGCTATTTGAGGTCTTTTGTGTTTCCATACAAACTGTAACATTTTTTGTTCTAGTTCTGTGAAAAATGCCACTGGTAATTTGATACAGATTGCACTGAATCTGTAGATTGCTTTGGGTAGTATAGTCATTTTCACAATATTGATTCTTCCAATCCAAGTACATAGTATATCTCTCCACCTGTTTGTGTCATCTTTGATTTCTTTCATCAGTATCTTATAGTCTTCTGCATACAGGTCTTTTGCCTCCTTAGGTAGGTTTACTCCTAGGTATTTTATACTTTTTGTTGCAATGGTAAATGGGATTGTTTCCTTAATTTCTCTTTCTGATCTTTCACTGTTAGTGTATAGGAATGCAAGAGATTTCTGTGTATTAATATTGTATCCTGCAACTTTACCAAATTCATCAATTAGCTCTAGTAGTTTTCTGGTGGCATCTTTAGGATTTTCTATGTATAGCATCATGTCATCTGAAAACAGTGACAGTTTTACTTCTTCTTTGCCAATTTGGATTCCATTTAGACAGCCCTCAGAATGGGAGAAAATATTTGCAAACGAAGCAACTGACAAAGGATTAATCTCCAAAATATACAAGCAGCTCATACAGCTCAATATCAGAAAAACAAACAAACCAATCAAAAAATGGGCAGAAGACCTAAATAGACATTTCTGCAAAGAAGACATACAGATGGCCAACAAATACATGAAAGAATGCTCAACATCACTAATCATTAGAGAAATGCAAATCAAAACTACAATAAGGTACCACCTCACACTGGTCAGAATGGCCATCATCAAAAATTCTACAAACAATAAATGCTGGAGAGGGTGTGGAGAAAAGGGAACCCTCTTGCACTGTTGGTGGGAATGTAAATTGATACAGCCACTATGGAAAACAGTATGGAGGTTCCTTAAAAAACTAAAAACAGAACTACCATATGACCCAGCAATCCCACTACTGGTCATATATCCTGAGAAAACCATAATTCAAAAAAACACATGCACTCCAATGTTCATTGTAGCGCTATTTACAATAGCCAGGACATGGAAGCAACCTAAATGTCCATCAACAGAGGAATGGATAAAGAAGATGTGGTACATATATACAATGGAATATTACTCAGCCATAAAAAGGAATGAAATTGGGTCATTTGTAGAGACATGGATGGACCTAGGGAGTGTCATACAGACTGAACTAAGACAGAAAGAGAAAAGCAAGTATCGTATAATAACGCATATATGTGGAATCTAGAAAAATGGTATAGATGATTTTATTTGCAAAGCAGAAATAGAGACAAAGACATAGAGAACAAATGTATGGATACCAAGGGGGAAAGGGCTGGGGAGGGAGGAATTGGGAGACTGGGATTGACACATATACATTATTGATACTATATATAAAATAGTCAAGTGATGGGAACCTACTGTACAGCACAGGGAACTCTAGCTAATGCACTGTAGTGATCTAAATGGGAGGGACGTTCAGAAGGGAGGGGATATCTGTATGTGTATGGCTGATTCATTTTGTTGTGAAGTGGAGGCTAACACAACATTGTAAAGCAACCATACTCCAATAAAATTTAATTTTAAAAAGTATATTAAGGAGATAATGCATAATTAAAACCATAGGCTACAGGTACAGAGGATTTACCATTGTGCCAGGCACTCTATTATGCATGTACACATACTATATTGAAACGTATAATGGCACTATGGTTAGATACTATTGTTACCGTTTCCATTTTACAAAAAAAGACGTATCAGGCTCAGGGAGGCTGAACAATGAATTCAAGGTCACGCAACTGGTAAGTGACAGTCTATCCCAAACCCAAGTCTGACTCCAAAGCCCAAACCCTTAACCATTCGTTACATGATACTACTGTACAAGATCAAAGAAGAAAATCCAAGAGTTCTGATTTATCTCACCAGAGACAAATTTATCTGCTACAATCTCGATTTGTTCCAATTTAAATTTTCCTATATTCACCAGCCCTGAAGAAGAAGCATCCGTGATTGCATAAATTTAAAGGAGGCTTTACTGGGGCGACCCAAATGCCTACCCCAGGACCTAGATGGAGAGAGAATGGTGGAATTTGGAGCCCGCCAACTCCCTTCCCTTGCCTGATTCCTCTCGGGTCTCCTCCTAGGTTTTTACGCTGATGGGTTGCTGGATATCAAAAATCTGAGCACCAGTTATGTAAATTTTAATTAAATCCTTTCAGGTCAGCTTTCATTGGTCTTAGAATAAGCCCCTCTAATGACTGTTCTTTCAACTTTTCCCAGCGAAGTAAAAGAACAGGCATTCAAGTGTGGAGCTACCCCATGACTGTATTAGGTAATGGTGAATCTTTAAATCAAAAAAATTTTCTTCTACAAATTATCATAAAGTATGGGCACATATGAAAACACCTTGAGGGAAAACACTACCACTCCTTGGGCGAATGGGAGAATTCTCTCTTTTTCCCCTTGTAAATTCCTGAACTCGGTGCTCCATATTTATTTATTGAATAAAGGAGTGGATGAATAAACTAAAAGCAAATCACCATTGTTAAAAAATTTAAACTTTATAAAATATTCTAGACTGTGAAAATTCAGACCTTCTAAACTAACTTCTAAAATACTAAAAATGTTGATGTTCATTTACTTCTAATATTATATGATGTGCTATGCACCACACCTATAGAGTACTTTTAAAATATTTAATATGTTTCTTTTAAAATTCAAGTCACAGTCATTTCCAAATATTATTCAAGTAAGCCCCTAGGGAGTCTGTAGTTCCCTTCACTGAATTGGAATCCGTTGGTATTCTCAATTATTCTAGTTCTCTTTTCTTATGGACAAGCCTTGATCATATCATCCATTCCTTTAAAGATTTCTAAATTTCCTTAAAGTCCTTATCAGCTCCCAGACACTGCAGTATTCTTGAGTGACTACATCCAGTTTCAAATTTTCAGTCTTCTCTCTCTGTTTCCTAATCTATTGAATTCTGTATTAACAGAAAATATAACTCTTCCAGTTTGCCTTTCTCTTGACCTTGGGTTTTAGCACATTATAAAATTTGCAATAGTTGACGGTAGATTTAACATTTGAAGGCAACACTCATCACAAATATTTTTCTCCTGGACCCAGAAATACTATCTATTTGATTAAGCTGAGCTGTATGTTTTTATATGGTGAAGATTTCTGCTTGTTGGTTTCTTTAATTATTTTTCCCCAGGTAGGGCACACCAACATGGGTTTGGGACATACCTTGTTAATATTTTCCTATGAAAGCTGTGTTTGAATGATTGGCAACACTGATAATTTGTTAACAATAATAATAAGTAACACAGCTGGCAAACATTTTATTTTTAAAATAAATAAAACAGGCCATCTCCACAATAATATTATTGTCAATTATTTGAATATCCACGTACTTTCTTTAATGGGGGAGAAACCTGTGGATTTAGATGTAGCTGAAAGAGGAATTATACATACAACCAGTTAAGATTTACTTAGCACTTATGTTGTTCTAGGCACTGTGGCTAAGTCCTTTACTTATATTATATCATTTAATCCTCAAAGCAACACATTAAGGTTGGTCTCATTGTTATCCTTATTGTACCGTTGAGAAAAATCAATGCTCAAGACGCTTAAGGAATCAGCCTGTTCTCACACAGCTGGTAAGAGGTGGAGCTGAGATCTGAACCCAGGATCCCCAACCTGGAAGAATACGTACACTGGCTTTCCTCATACTGCACGTAACACTTGGTGTGTCCATGGGATGCGTCACCCCTTTTTTGTGAAGGATCTTTAATCTCTGTGTCAAAGTAGAAAAAGGCTGATAGCGGATTTTGGACTGGGTCCTAAGGAGGCCAAAGTTGTGTGTTTAATTTTTCTCTTTCCTAGATGGCAAGTGTCGCTGCATTTTATGGTTTCAGATGAAAGTACAACCTTATCAGCTGCCTTAAACACACACGTCCCTGTTAAAGAACAGAAGGTAGCTACAGCATGGAAGGTTTAATGTAAGTTTAATCCTACTCCAAACACATATCCTATGGACAAGGAGTCTGAAGAATTGAACTTGAATATGAAAGTTAGGGCATTACTATTATCAATATAACTAAATGAAAACTCGAAACCACTTCTATTTAATCATTTAAGGTTAGAGCAAATAGAGGATTTTCAGCTTACAAACCAAAAATGCAAATATCCAGTAGCCTAAGGATATGTTAAGGAACAGTAATACTCAGTGATACAACTCCAAAGTAGCTGAGTGAGAGGAGGAGAAATCTAAAAAAAAAAAGATGGTTTCCTTCCATTTCAATTTTCAAACTGAAAAGGAAATCAAATAAATTAAATACAAAAATATCAGTGCAATATTTTGGTTACAAATCAAAATAGAGAAAGAGACCAAATAATAAATTTGGAAGTGTGGAGGCACAACCTCAGTCCATAGTGGAAATGCAATATATTTTAACTATATGTCCTGTATTACTGAAGGTTGTATGTATGTATCTTTCTCATATATTCTGACTTGGTCATCTTTTTTTTATTCTTTAATTTTTTTTTATTTGGTCGTGCCACACGACATGTGGGATCTTAGTTCCCCGACCAGGGCTCGAACTTGTGCCCCCTGTATTGGAAGCATGGAGTCTTAATCACTGAACCTCCGGGAAAGTCCCTGACTTGGTCATCTTTGAAAGCATCTCTTCCTAGCTTCTTGTTTTACATAGATCTTAAATATAATAGACAATCGATAAATATTGGTTGATTTGATTAAAATTTCACTAATTATAGGCAAAGGAGAGAAAAGCTCTTGATGCATGATATATGTAAATTAATGTAAACCACTTGCAAATAGATAAGGCTGAGAAGTCCTAGCCTGTCCCATGTTGCACCACTGCCTACCCCATAACAGAAAGTTACTACCTCAAACTATGATGATGGAGGTTCAACTTTCTTTGGAGACTTCGCCTCAGAAGAATCTTGGCCTCACCTTCTGTGAACCAGGGAGAACTGGGAGAAGGCTTCTATTACTGCTTCTAATTTATAGAGAACCTGAGGTGTGGGCCAGCTAATTGCCTGCCTGGAGTCATACAGTAAAATCCAGATTGGGAGTGAACCAGTCTTAGCTCAGTGCTCTCCTCACCTCCTCCCCCTGCCTCCCCACAGGCTGAAGTTCAGGTGCTTAATCACACTACCTACGAATGGCTTTGCATAACTAATCAGTCTTCAACCTGTACACTGTCCTATAGAACACATACTACAGTGGAAACAGACGTCACCATGATAATCTCATTTTCTATTTCCTAGTTTTGGCATACGCACATCTGTAACCTTAACATTGCATGAACAAAGATTCTTACATTTAATCTTAATATGGGAACTCACAAATGCTCCTCCCATCGGAATGCCGCCATATTCTGATTTCAACAGTGTACGAGCATATGATTTGCCTCAAGGTCCTTTCGGTGTTGTCTGAGATGAAAATGTGGTCACAGTCTAATCTCACAGGACATAATGTCAGGTGAAACTCCTAGAGATCTACATTTCTCATTTAAAAAACGTACACATACCCCAAACCCATAAAGGCCAATGGGAAAGCTCTTTACCTGTCAAGACCCAATTCACAGAACTATTTCTACCGTTAAGGAAACCAGTAATATCTCCAGGAGAACAGAGCACTGAAAAATGTCAAATCCCAAATACTGGTCTGGCGGGTAACCATGGGTAAAAAGTGAGTTTCCAAAGGCTTTCAAATGGAATGGCACACCTCTTTCCTCTTCCAAAGTAAAGGTTTAGCCAAAATGGCAAACTCTGATACCTAGACCAAGCCTACTCACCGTCCGTGCGTGTCAAATGATGTCAGAATCACTGCTTATGGGCAGTGACTGCGTCTGCTTCTCTCTCTGTGTTACTTATAGATAACATAACCATATTACTTAGGCACCAGGATAATCAGAAGTATGCTCTTTTAACCCAATCATTTTTGCCCTAATTGATGGAATGTGGAAGAGCTAAATCTGATTTGACTAGGTTCATGTGTGGGGGGCAATGGGAACGATTGAAAGAAGGGAAGCGGAAGCAACTGTCATTCTTCTGAAATTCTTTGCTCTATCTGCTCAGCTAGAGTAGGGTGTCTTACACCCCTGACTCCTCCACTAAGGCTTCTAATTCCCCGTCAGTGTAATTTGGAGCCAGTCAGCTAACAAAGCATATAAAAATATGTAAAAGGGAATTGGTTGTTGACTCTGGGCACCCACATATTTGGCCCACATGCTTAAATGATCACGTCTCTATGTGGAGATAAAATGGCCTGTTGAATGCGGTACTAAGCTGCAGTGTGAACCACCCTTTGGGGCCTCAGTGTCTACCCTGTCAAAAGGATCCTCTATATCCAATGTCCTCTTCATCTTGTTAAATCAAGAAGGATGTAACCACTGGATTCCACAGGGTAGAAAAACTTGCCATTTGCAACCATGCAGGGAAGAGACTCTTAACTTCGTTTCCCTACTTCAATTGTCAGCTTGAAAGGAGGTTCTTTATCCTTTCAAGTGGAGGGCTGTTCAAGAATAAATGTTCCAAAAATAAATATGGATACACGCAGATACACAGATACATTTTCACTTGTCTGTGCGTATAGTATCTCTGGAGGGATGCCCATGGAACTGGTAACACTGGTTGAGTGGCGGAGAAGGGGGAAGGAGGGGGAGAAGAGGGAGAGGGCAGGAGCAGGGAGCAGTGAAGTGGTGGTGGGGAGAAGGGTGGGGGGATACCTTATTTCATCAGTGGCAAATCGAATTTCTAACCAACTGTGAACATTTTTTTTTTTTTCCTGCGGTACGCAGGTCTCTCACTGTTGTGGCCTCTCCCGTTGCGGAGCACAGGCTCCGGACGCGCAGACTCAGCGGCCATGGCTCACGGGCCCAGCCGCTCCGCGGCACGTGGGACCCTCCCGGACCGGGGCACGAACCCGTGTCCCCTGCATCGGCAGGCGGACTCCCAACCACTGCGCCACCAGGGAAGCCCCAACTGTGAACATTTAATATCATGTCTCCGTTTACCCTCTTAACACCTGGGCAGGAAATATGGAGGCAGCACCAATAATAAAATTTGCTACTGAGAGCTAGCAATGCATCAGGTGCTCTGTAAAGTACCTGAAGTAAATTATATCATTGGCTCCTCCCAACAGCCTCTGTGGTAGGTTCTGTCCCCTTTTCACAGATACTGAACCAAACCACGCATTCTGGGGGTGTCCTCCCAAGTCAGAGCAAGGTCAAAAGGCAGGAACCGTGTAGCGTTTTATCAAGAATTTTGGTCTCTTAGGGGCAGTGGCCCTGAGTCACACAATTCTGGGACCACATTTGCAACAATTATTAATCAATGGAATCCTTATATAATATCTCAAAACAAAACCCAAATGTCTTGAAGAGTATCCCGCAAGCAAACCATATCTGGCTCAAGCCACGGTGTGCTGGGTACGATCTCTGTACTGGATAACAGAGACCCTACAGAACAAAGCACAGATCTTGCTTTTAGAGGTAAACTCTTTGCCTTTAGGTAAAATTATTGTGGAAAGCTTCACATTTGGCCTTTACAGACACTCCATCTACTGCTTTGATATAATAATAGCCAGAGGATTATCTTTTTATCAAGTTACAACTGTTCACCTAGTGACTCACATGAGTCTATGCTTCGTTCCAGTTGGCCAAGGAGAGGTTTGTGAAGTCCTTGAACTTTAAGAGATTCACAGCGGCTACCCCTGCCCCAAAATGCTGCATCACAGGAGAAGTTCTTTGTCCCCTTTTTCTCTGGAGCTTGTTCACCAGTAAGGCTATTAGCCCTCATTCTCCCATGTTCCTTCTATGCCTTTCTGTTTCCTGTATTCATTTATTTTAAAAAGAAAGAGAAAAAGAGCGGAATCCTTCTGTTTGGAGGAACCTGCACTCTAGGGCTTGCTTCCTTAAGTCCTGAATAATTTTTTAAAGCGTTATACTGTAATATGCTGAGTTTTAAGAAACCAAAACTTCTATGGCAGAAATGGAAATGATTTATTCTGGAAATCGTTGTTGTATTTTTTTTTTTTTTTTTAGGGTTGGGCATCATTAGCTGTTGTATATTCACATTGTTAAACCCACACGCCCTCTTGAGTGCTTAAAGTTTTAGCCTGCCTAGTAAATATTTTGATACAGGTCAGTCTAAATAACTTCCATTTCATACTTCCCTGGTGGCGCAGTGGTTAAGAATCCACCTGCCAATGCAAGGGACACGGGTTGGAGCCCTGGTCCGGGAAGATCCCACATGCTGCGGATCAACTAAGCCCATGCGCCACAGCTACTGAGCCTGTGCTCTAGAGCCCACAAGCCACAACTACTGAGCCCAAGCACCTAGAGCCCGTGCTCCGCAACAAGAATGAGAAGCCCACACACTGCAACGAAGAGTAGCCCCCGCTCACCGCGACTAGAGAAGGCCCCTGTGCAGCAACAAAGACCCAACTCAGCCAAAAAACAAACAAACTGAAAAACCTTAAAAAATAAATAACTTCCATTTCCATGCGATTGGGTGAAATTGTTTTCTTTACCATTTTCTGTTGATACAATAATAAGAATTGCTATAATGAGTCACCATCATTCTTCCTCACTGAATTTAAGAGTAAATGGATGTAGAATCATCCATTAAATTTTATGTTGTAAGGACCAAAGGGACTTTGGGAAGAAAATCAAGACAAATGTTTGTGTACTGGAGTATGGCTGCCCCCACTAACTCTATATTCACATCAGAGTATGTTAGAGCCTATAGAAAATACACCCTGCATTCCATAAACAATATACATGATTTGCATTTCTATTACTTCATATAGAGGTAAAATACTAATCTGCTTTCAAAATTTATACTAGTAAAAAGTAGGAAATGACCTAACAAAGAACATGTGTGTCGTAGGGGCCAAACTATATTATCACCCGCAGAGGATTTGCTCTAATACACACACAGATACGCATGTACATTCATCAGCTTTCAAAATGTTCTAACCTTGGGCTTCCCTGGTGGCGCAGTGGTTGAGAGTCCGCCTGCCGATGCAGGAGACGCGGGTTCGTACCCCGGTCTGGGAAAATCCCACATGCCGCAGAGCGGCTGGGCCAGTGAGCCATGGCCGCTGAGCCTGCGCGTCCGGAGCCTGTGCTCCGCAACGGGAGAGGCCACAACAGTGAGAGGCCCGCGTACCACAAAAAAAAAAAAAAAAAAAAAAAATGTTCTAACCTTAATATTAGTGATCTGCTCAGAATTCAGGGACGGATATCTGCTGTACGATGCTGACACATGAAATACTGTAGAAAGCATGATAATTACTGCCATTTGTAGATCTTCAGAGTTGCAATGTTTTTGCTGTGAGTTCGTGAATTCCTTTACTGAAAAGAGTTACCTCGAGTTTAATGAAATTGATCAGATCAAAGCAGAAATCTCTGACATCTGCAGAGAAATCCACAGGTAGTTGACAAAGCCGCAGAACATTAGTTGTCTACTCTGAATTTCTAGCTTGTCCACCGACGTGACTCCGATGTAAAGTGCCGGCAGTCTACTAGTTCGTGAGCTGCCTCAAGCCCACATCAATCCTGGTCAGCTTTATTTTCATCCCAAATCAAATCCCACGTTTTGATAACTCTATTGGGGGTGGGAGCTACGACTCAAAATTAGGTCAAAGCAACAAATCTGTATTAGGATTTTAAAACCAAATGAAATTGACAGACATGTATGTGTTTACTAAGTTAAGGTTCAAATCAGCAGATAGGAAATCAGCTAGCCGGGAGCAGGGATCCACCACAATGATAACAGTGTGTAGAAATCTTAGTAGGTCACTCTGATGGGCACTGGTCTGAGTGCCTTATGTGTATGACTTCACTAAACCTCACCCCAAGCCTGTGAGTTAGGTATTACTACCATCAACAATTTACAGAGGAGGAAATCCAGGCACAAAGAGTGGAAGGAAGCTTGCTAAAATCGACTCAGCTGGCAAGTGGCGGAGCTAAGATTTGAACCGTGGCAGTTCAGCTCCTGAGCTAGTACTGCCCTACGTGTGATTGAGGATTGATGTAACAGAGTGAAATAACGAGCCATTGTAGACATCATCACAGTCTGTGCCCTCTATCCTGACCAAAGGCCAGCTGGAATCATTAAGCAGTCTTTGGGTTCCTTGACCTTGAATTAACCGAAGACAAGATATCTGAAGCAGAGGCTGCTAGCTGTCTTCCCACACGCATGCTTTTCTTCTTCCTTTAATAAAGGAACCCCTGAGGTTTTGCTGGGCACATGTCTGCCCAACAAAAAAAACTTTGTCAGTCTCCCTAACAGCTACATGTAGCCATGTGACTAAGTTCTAGACAATGAGATGAGCAGAAGGGATGTGCACAACCTCTAGGTCATGCCCTTAAAAGGAGGGCCATGCCCTTGACTTTCTTCTTGCCTTCCTGCCGTTGAGGATGTGGGCGTGATGGTGGGAGATGCAGCCGCCATCCTAGGTGGTGAAATGGAAGCTATATACCAAGGTCGGCAGAACAAGACAGAAGGAACCTGGCCACCCTGGGGCCACAATAACAGCCCCAGATTGCTCACACTCCGGCTGACATATCAGAGAGAAATAAACTTCTACCTTATTTAAGTCGCTGTTCCTTTGGCCTTTTTTACAGCCATCAAAACTTCATCCTAACTGATACATGTAATTTTTTTTTATCATTTAAAGTAGGCTCAGGTACTTCACAGGGAATAGGACTCCCGTTCCATAATGCATATCCTCCATTTCCTGAGATTTTAAGAATTCATGAGCAAGGTTCTGTTCACGTTTGATGCTTGTTTTTCAGGCCACTGTTATAATGAAAGAGTGTCACCGTTGCCCAGTTGTCTACTACGAAACAAGTGCAAGTGTTCATAGAGCTATTAAACAACAAAACCCTAGCTTAGAAACTTGAAAAATTTCCAGAAGTCTGTGTTTATACACAGTTGGACCAATACCACTTAATTTGTATATCTGGTCTATGACTTTTAGTTTTCAACATGCCCTTTAGGTACACACCTGCCAACAGCTAAGGTGGGGTTTCTCAACCTCAGCACTACTGACATCTGGTCCAGAAAATACTTCGTTGCTGGGCCTGTTCTGTGCATTGAAGGATACTTGGTAGCATCCCTGGCTTCTAGATAATAGGTGCCAGTAGTACCTGCCCCCTGGTCATGGCAATTAAAAATATCACCGGGCACTGCTAAATGTCTCCTGCGGGGGACAAATCAACCCCAGTTGAGAACCATAGATCTCATCCAGCCTAGGTTGCAGATTTTGAGAAAGCAGACTAGGACTTTAAATTCTAGCTGGGACACAGACAGGTAGGTCCTTAATGTACCTTCAATGATAGTGGTACCCTGGTGATTACCAGGGGCAAGGAGCACGAGCTGATTCTTAAGTTTTGAATTAAGAAGTTCACTGAGCTTTTGATAAGAAAATTCACAAGGCAGTAAAAAAAGTCATAGGCATAATTCCAATCACATTTAACTATTAGTCCAACTTCCTCTATCCAAGGTTAAGATGGAAATAATTGCCTATGTGAAGTAAAAAAAGAAAAAAAATCCTCCATGTCTGAATGGGATTCTTTTGTAGAAACTCTACTGACAGAAGAAAATTTGACCCTTTCAGAATGGAGAACATTGCCCTATTAAACTTCCAATTCCTTTAGCCTTTCTATGTTGTGGCACCATATTTTTCAGACATTTGGACACTGAATATGTGTAATAAGTGAGAATTATTTGCAGGTATCTTCAAATATGTAAGCCTTTTTAGCCCTACCAGTCAAGTTCTTCTACCTTAATAGCCTTCGCAATACTTCACATACATATGGACCTATTTTTAATTTTATTTTTCATTGAAGTAGAGTTGCTTTACAATGTTGTGTTAGTTTCAGGTGTTGTATCTATTCTTTTTCAGTTTTTTTTCCCTTATAGCTTATTACAAAATATTGAGTATATCTCCCTGTGCTATACAGTAGGTGACAAATAGAAACTTTTCTATGTTCCACGGAATCAGCTCATTCCAAGCAAATAATATCTTCAAAATCTCTTTCCTATTAGAGAGAGTGAGGAGGAAGTGTACTGTAAAAAGATACGTCAGGCCCGTCACCTGTCCTGAGATGGGGCTTCGGGGGTGAGGTGAGGAAAAGGCTGTCACCTTACATTTCTTTCAGATCACTGCACTCATTAGGAAGGTCCCCAGCACCTTTGGCATAACTAATGATTGTCAGGGCGTGGGAAGCCAATCAACTTGATGTTCATTATCATCAACAGAGCAGAAGTAATACCCCAAGGGTGGGATGAAATTTCATTGTTTTAATTGAGAGAATTCTCTCTTTGCTGATTCCTGGAGTGGGTGGAATCCAAGACATATCTTTTTCTCCCTTTCAATACACATGCTTTAAAAAGCTTAGCTGATTACTGTAATCCATCATTTCCAGCAACCGAAAAACTCCATTATTTCAATCTGAGCCTTTTACCATTCATGGGGGAGGCGGAGGAGTGGGGGGAAGGCAGGAAGGGTGATCTGCTATTCATAGGAAATTATTTTTAAAAATGGGAACTAAAGGCAACATACTGCGGAGAGGGGGTCATTCAGCCCCTGTCTAACACACTGAATAAGAATCAAGGATGGACACTGTCATAGCTACTTATATGCAAGAAGGTGCAAAACCAAAGACTGGTTTCAGATACTAAGGACTAGATTCAATTAATGGCTAAATGCAGAATTCAAAATTTTTCTTCTATCCTTTTCCTCCCACTTAAGTTCACTTTGCCATTATTTTAAAATTTTGAAAAGCAATCTAGAGACATTTGTTATTCAATGAGATTCACTCACGTGCAAAACATCATTACTTTCCAGTTCCTACTGAGATACAAAGACCAACAGTACCAGACCACTCTGGGAAAGTTTGGTTCCTCTTCTGTTTTGTTTGTTTTTAGTACAGTGGGGCACAGCTTCAAAGGTCTGGTTCAGGAGTGATCCAATCATCTCAATAGGATGGGAGTTTGGATCCGCAAACTATTTGGCACAAAGCAGCCTGTTGAGTCAAGACCAAAGGAGTTGGGACTTCCCTGGTGGTCCAGTGGTTAAGAGTCAGTCTTGCAATGCAGAGGACGCTGGTTCGATCCCTGGTCGGGGAACTAAGATCCCATGTGCCGCGGGGCAGCTGAGCCCGTGTGCCACAACTAGAGAGAAGCCTACACACAGCAACAAAGAGCCCACGTGCCTCAACTAAGACCCAAGGCAGCCAAAAAAAAAAAAAAAAGACTAAAGGAGTTGGCACCCAGTTGGTCCTTCTTGACTTTGCCAGAAGGGAACTCAAAGGAGGAGAACACTCCCGTTATCCTTATCGGTTAGCCCAGTGATGATAAAATTGCTGGGTGTGACCCACCAGCAGATCATGAAATGAACTGGGCTCAACCAGCACTTTAAAAAAAAAAAAAAGGTGAAATAAAATAGGATAGACTAGAAAATACCAGACATGGTACATGGTGAAGATTGTGTCATTTACCTATCTTAATCGATCAACCAACCTATCTCTATATATTTTACACTGTCATTTAACACACACATATACATACACGTTTGTAAACACATGAAACTTACTCTGGGTTTTTGTCCAAAAGTTTGAAGGCCACCAACTCAGTACACGTTTCCACCTATTTTGTTATGATCAAGCATTTTAAGAGTCCAAGTCTATTAAAACCAATACATAACATAGCTGCACGTATCTTTTTCCTTGTGCATATTTAAAATTCTTTCTTTAAAAATCTCTTCAATCCCATCAACCTGAGCAATTGGAAAACAAAACAAAAAAGAGTCCAAGCTGGTTACCACCTTCAAGAGGGTAAGATAATCACTTCTTTGCTAGCGGTGTACTGGGATCACTCTCGTTCTTCAATTGCACAAATAAAGGTAGTCGTGTTGGAATTCAGCTGTTTGCAAAAGGATTTAGAAAGCGTCATGGATCTAATCTGAGAGGAGTTGATAGCATCACCTTGAGAATGTCAACCACACAATCTGACCTATGAGACTTCTCTGTCCTCCTTCCGAGTAGAGAGAAGTTTTTCCAGTTGATCAAAGGAATCCTTATGAATCAGTGCATATGACTCCCCAAGACTCCAAGACTGTAATAGAGACAGCAATATCATTTAGCTTGAGCCAGTAATGATTTCCCAAAGGTCTAACTGCAGGTTTATCCCAGCTCCCCAGTAAAATGAAAATGACTTAAATGTATTCAGTGCGCTAAGCACACAGGAACATCCTGGTTGGGTTATTGATGCACACACACACAAAAATCCAGTTTCTCAAAATGTATGCAGTTTTTCTCAAATTCATTTCCCTTTGTTATTACTTGTTCTAACCTATGGCGTGCTACCCTGAAAAGGGGCCACCATGGCTAGGGAACAATGAGTCAATTAAGAACTTTCTAACTATGAAATCTCTTAAGTGGACATTTCTATTTAAAAGAGCAAAGCCCTTAAGTCAGATGGAGAAAGACAAATATGGTATGATATCACTTATATGTAGAATGTAAAGAATACAACAAACAGTGAATATAACAGAAAAGAAGCAGACTCACAGACATAGAGAACAAACTAGTGGTTGCCAGTGTGTGTGTGGAGGGGCAACGTAAGAGTGGAAATTAAGAGGTACCAACTACTAAGTATAAAATAAGCTATAAGGATGTACTGTACAGCATGGGGAAAAGAGCCAATATTTTATGATAACTATAAATGGAGTATAACCTTTAAAGATTGTGGATCACTGTACTGTACACCTGTAACTTATATAATATTGTACAGCAACTATATTTCAATAAAAAAACAATGCTTTAAAAAAGTAAAGCAGCAAAGCCCTTTTAGAGATTTTGACCAGTTTCTTCCCACACGTCAAAAGAAAATGAACACACACACACTCATGAGTGTAAATAGATGTAAATGGACCGCTTGTAAAGGTTTCTCTTGTCTCCACCCTCAACCCTTCCCCCAGTGAATTCTGAAGCCTGCATCACCCTGGAGGAAACTGTAATTCAGACTCACTCTTCAGCTCAATATTAAGTAGTCAACCTCACAGCTTGCCAGCAAGAAGTGGACTGCTTTTCTATCACTGAATCTTATTATCTCATTCCCTATCTCAGCAAACTGTCTCTGAACGACTTGGCTGAAAAATTGTATGGTAACAGGTCTAGTCTAGAGAACCCTCTACTCTATTCTGGTGGTTGGAAAGCACTTAAAACAAAAATTTAGCCAAACAATGTGTTTATATGATGCAAGTCTCAAAAAGTCTAGGAAGAATCTCCATTGCCTCAGATATTACAGATGACAAAATATTGTTAAAAAGGGATTTCCACATTTGAGGATTGCTGGAGAGAGGTGGGAAGAGGCACATATTTAGCGGGAAGGTCATCTCGAACCTGAGCTTTTTTTTTTTTTTAAAGGGAATTCCTTTATTTTTATTATTTATTTAGTTATTTGTTTATTTTTGGCTGTGTTGGGTCTTCGTTTCTGGGCGAGGGCTTTCTCTAGTGGCGGCGAGCGGGGTCCACTCTTTATCGCCGTGTGCGGGCCTCTCACTATCGCAGCCTCTCTTGTTGCGGAGCACAGGCTCCAGACGCGCAGGCTCAGTAGTTGTGGCTCACGGGCCTAGTTGCTCCGCGGCATGTGGGATCTTCCCAGACCAGGGCTCGAACCCGTGTCCCCTGCATTAGCAGGCAGATTCTCAACCACTGCGCCACCAGGGAAGGCCGAACCTGAGTTTTTGATGGTTTAGTACTTGGTCGTGTTTCTGAGAAATTTCCTTATTAAGTGCTATTTCCTTGAATGGGGAAAGGCACCCTCCCTGCTCCACACACACACCAAAAGAGTCATATTATGTACTAGCAAATATAAGCTGTTCTGCTTGTCAGTAATGTATGTAGGTAACAAACATTTAGGATTTCTGTTGTAAATAACGGATGTTATTGTCTTACACAATATAATTTGGTATAACATTTGTAAAGAACCATCATTAGTGGTTTTACGACTGTACATCACCTCTCCAATGGCAGAACTGGCAAGACACACACATACAATAGCCTCTAGGCATGCTTTGTGAGCATCTCTTTGAGTAATGTGCAGTTTTTATTGGTGAATTCACAGTTCCCTGACATAGCTCTTTATAAATAATGCTGGAGCAATTCTTGGTGAAGCTAAATTCCTCTTTCTTATGAAGGCATTCTCTTTTCTACAATGAATTCTAAATAATGGATTTGTCTTGTCATTTTAAAAAAGAATTCTGATTTCAAATTCTGTGAGTTTCCAAGCGTTTTTTTATTATTGAGTTTTGTAGACTTTTTTCCATAAATATTCAGTTAACTATCTAGATAGTCATTTTACCTGATTAAGAAAAAACCCAAAACATTCAACTAAACATAATAAAATAAAAATATTTTGGGCTTCCCTGGTGGCGCAGTGGTTGAGAATCGGCCTGCCGATGCAGGGGACACGGGTTTGAGCCCTGGTCTGGGAAGATCCCACATGCCGCGGAGCAACTGGGCTCGTGAGCCACAACTACTGAGCCTGCGCGTCTGGAGCCTGTGCTCTGCAACAAGAGAGGCCGCGACAGTGAGAGGCCCGCGCACCGTGATGAAGAGGGACCCCCGCTCGCCACAACTAGAGAAAGCCCTCGCACAGAAACGAAGACCCAACACAGCCAAAAATAAATTTATATATATATAAAATATATATATATTTTTGAGTTTTTAATTAAAAATTTAGTTTTAACTAATTTTTATTTTATTTTTTATTGCAGTATAGTTGATTTACCATATCGTGTTAGTTTCAGGTGAACAGCACAGTGATTCAGTTTTATACATACACACACACACACACACACACACACACACACACACACACAGTGATTCAGTTTTATACACACACACACACACACACACAAATATATATTCTTTTTCAGATTCTTTTCCTTTATAGGTTATTGCAAAATACTGAGCATAGTTTCCTGTGCTATACAATCTCTCTTTCATAACTTAATAGTAAGAAAAATGAAATGAGATAAACATTGGGCAATATTCACCACCAATAATTAATTATTACAGGGATTGCACGGATTCCATCCACTATAAAAAGAATATCCAGCAAATTAAATTAACTTTCTCTGCCTCTCTTATCTTTATTCGGGGCCTCTCTGTTTCCATTAAGCCTTTCAGGGGACCTTATTAAGGCTTTAAAGATTAAACAAGAAGTCAGATTAACTTTTTAAAATGGAAGTGAGATTCTGTCATTTCTCTGCTCCAAACATTCCAGTGGTTCCTAGGATACTTGCAGGAAAGCCCAAGCCCTTGCTAGTCTCCTCCAGCCTCTGTAAGCTCTTCTCCCTCCTTCCCCTCCAGCCAGCCACTCTTCCTGCTGTCACTTCCCCAAGCCAAGCCCATCTTCCCCTCTGGGCCTTGTAGTAACTGCTCCCTTTACTCAGAACTGCACCTTCTCAGGGAGAACTTTCTCTGACCATCCTACCTTCGATGGTCCCTTTCCAACCCCCCTTACATAGCTTAGTTTTTTCATGTTATTAAATAATATAGAAATAAAATTATATATTCCATAAAAATATATATTATATACTTCTACAATGTTATTATATATGTGTGTGTATATATTATATACACACTGTATAATTATTTGTATATCAGCTGTCTCTATCTCTAGCACATAAGCCCCATAAGGACAAGGACTTTGTTCTGTTCACTGTCGTTCCCCAGACCTAAAAGGTACTCAGCGTATCATAGCTGCTTCATAAGTGTTTGTTGAATGAATACATAAACTTTCTTTTTACCCAAAGGGTACATACACCTCATAATAGCTCCTCAGACTGCTCATCAAATACTTAATGCTCTCAGATCCTTTTATTTTTAATCCCCATTTCATAGGATCTCAATGTCCTCTGACGCTAATGGAGAAGAATGAAAATTATCTAAGGGGCAGTGAATCTGTAGCCGCGAAGATCGTTTTTCTAATTGACCTCTTCTGTTAGGAAACTAAACAGATGCAACAAAAATGTGAATGCTCATTTTACGTCTTGATAAAACTACTGAAAACATTCTCCATTAGCAGCTATTATTTTGTTAATTATACCTAAGTGAATGATATTTATGAGACCAATAGTGCAATGTAACAGCACAAAGGGCTGTTCTATTAAACACCGTTTTCAGCGACCAGTTAAATAAGATGGTGTGCACTTCTTCTCCAACAGCTGGTGCCCTAAGATAAATTTAATTCATTAATCTCCCTTGTAAGGTTGAAAATAAGGAACGATCCTCAAACTTCAATCATTCCTCAAGTGAACTTAGTAAGTAGCCAAACTGAAATATGTACTTAAAAGACTACGGTCATATTTGTATCTCATATGAGGATTTCACAGCCCTTTGTTAATAACTTACTGGATACGTAATTTAAAATTTTTGAAACAACTCTACCAATATTTATTCATTGTAACACAAGATGTTTGGGAGCCTTGGACAAAGGCCCATCTTGTGTGTGACCATGAGAATGACTATAGTGCAACTCAAAGCAACATGACTCTTATCTTTCTCCCTTAACAAACTTACTCCCTCTAATAAATTTGATTTTTTCTTTATAAGTGTTCCATGCTCATTATAGAAAACTAGAAGAACACAGACAAGTGGGGGAAAAAAAAACCCCAAACCACAACGACAGTTCCCATCATTACCCAAAGACAACTGCTATGAACATTTTGGTGAACTTTCATTTTATTCCTTTTTCATGTCCAAATGCCTTTAAAAAAAGACATTAATTACTATGAAAGGCTTGTAATCCAAGGCAAGTCTTAGTATGACACCAGTGATGATATTTTTAAAATACCACATTTTCGAGTGATAAAAGTAACAGTTGGGAGATAGACCGGAGTGCTTTAAAAATTAACATTTTTCATAAAAATGAAAAACAATTTGGCCAAAAATAGTGTCAAAAATAACTTTCACATACCGAAAGCATGCCTACATGTTAAAAGCATTTGCAAGAGTACACATTTTTTTTTCCTGAGTAAAATTTTCCCCTGCTTTTCTTTTGGCAAGTACCTACACAGTACATACAAAATTAGTGAGCAAAAAAAGTAATTTGTATGAGTCATCTTGCCTTTAAGACAAAACAGTTACCTCAAACCCGCATAACCCATTAATTCCTGCCTCCACACTCCAGCAAAGATTGACAACCAGAGTTTGGACCTAATCTTTTTAATTAATTAATTAATTTATTTGTATATCATTCTACCTCTGGGTTATCTGACTCCCTAATTATTCTGTTTCCTGTTCCTATAATAGAGCTGATTTCCCTGATAACCTCACCACTGCTTTTCCTGGGACCTACTGATTCATGAATCTTTCAACTGAACATCCCAGAGTCTAATTCCATTCAAGTGAAAAGAGAAGCAACTGATCTGAGTGACTCATTCCTGGATACTTAAGGCAAGGACCTAGAATTTGCAGATGGATGAGTCATTTTGACTTGAAAGCCCTGCATCTACCTTGGGAAGAAGGTACCCAAGGGTGAATGTAACAGAGGATGAGGAAATCACGAAGGCAGTAGTCGCCAATCAGCGCAAGACGTGCGAATGGCTGGTATCCCTTAGTCTGAAGTGCTTTGATACCTTAAGATAGGTTCTACGTTCCAAACATCCCTTACAAGACTTTTCCCAACATTTGCATCTCTTGCAGCTGAAAATATCTCCGTTCACTTTTGTAGGTCTACCATTTTTTCTGGGGTCACATCTGAACATGGTTCTGTTGAAGTTGGTCTCCTTGTCCAAAGCTCCAGGCATTAACCTCATGATAAAAACTTCCAAGTGGTGTCAAGCATTCAGTATCAGAACAAACAAGATAGCTTCACCTTTGTTCAAATGATGTGTCTGATGATAAAAATAATGCATGTTTATGGTAAAAATGGAAGTCCATAAAATATAAGTAAAAGTCACTTGAAATCCTAATTACCCTGAGATAACAGTTAACATTTCCATCCTTCCTGATTTTTCCCCTGTATGCACACAGTTTTACAAACCATGCAGTCACACCATTCATGCAGATTTGTAACCTGATTTACATTCTCATGAACTGTATGAAACACTCATTTAACTCTGGCCTCTAGCTGGGGGAGTTCACCGAGGGAAGATGGCTGAGAATCATTGCTTTATCCGTATTTTTAGCAGTTCACTTAATTTAGAGATTATTCATTAGGGCGCCAAGTCATCCTATGAATCATAGAACGATGGATTCTAAAAAAAAAAAAAATTAATTTGAACACATAAGTATCTCACTTTACTTTTGATAACTTTAAAAAATTATAAAAGTGTAAATTAATGGTAAAAAAAATAGAACAAAGGATACAAACTGAAAAATGAAAGAACGCCTCTCATTTACTATCCCTCTTCTCCCAGTCCTTTTCACTCCTGTGCTAATCACTGTTCAGAATTTATCTGTGGGGAAATTATCTCCACACATGCAAGCATTTTGTGTGCACATAAAATGTACCACCGCTGGCTTCCCTGGTGGCGCAGTGGTTGGGAGTCCGCCTGCCGATTCAGGGGACGCGGGTTTGTGCCCCGGTCCGGGAAGATCCCACATGCCGCGGAGCGGCTGGGCCCGTGAGCCATGGCCGCTGAGCCTGCGCGTCCGGAGCCTGTGCTCCGCAACGGGAGAGGCCACAATAATGAGAGGCCCGCGTACAGAAAAAAAAAAAAAAAAAAAAAAAAAAAAAAAAATATATATATATATATATATATATATATATATATATATATATACCACCTCTTTAAAAAATATATAAATGGGATCATGTCACACATATTGTCTGTAGCCAGCTTTTTGTTTTTTAAAATCTAACAATATATCTTAGACATCATTTCATATAAATTCTCAAAGATCTCCTTTACCCTTTTTTAATAGCTCTGGAATTTTCCATCGAATGTCCTATGGTTCATTTCACCAGTTCCCTACCTACGAACATTTAATTTGTTTTCATATATTTATGCGGAGAGCACAGCCTTGTCCATACACCTTAGTGTTGCTTCCTCAAGTTTATTGGTAGATTAAATTCCTAGAATGGGACGTGAAGGTTAAAGTTCACAAGATAACAGGGAGCACTGTATTTCTCTGTAACTTAGAGAATTCATTTCTTATTGACATCTTTAGTAGAATATTTAACATAGGTCTTGCCTCATGTAAACCCCACAATGGCTCACGATAGAAAAAGAGAAGGAAAAGATGGGGATGAGACAGAGTGCCCTGGAGAAGACAGGTAGCTGAGGGCAGAAACGGCTGTGTATGTGTGGGAATCTCCAAATGCAGGGGGCTCATCTCAGTTGACTCTTGCAGAGCTGAGGAGAAAGGTGTAAGAGTAGGGAGGGGTGTAGCCTGACAGCTGTAGAAAACTGTTTCTCTCTTCAGGTGTAAGAAACAACTGAGGAAGTGTCAGAAAATTTGGGGGACATTTCCCAAGCAAGAGGAAAAAGCCATGTATCATTTTTTAATAATTTGCAAGAAAAAAAAATTTCCCTTTCATGGGCTGCCCAAATTCCAGAGAGCTTCAGGCCTGAATTCAAATCTGTCTCAGTTTCCCCTTAGTATGAATGAAAGACTCTTATGTGAACTTTTGCCCTATTTGGACCAAAATATAACACTGTCTCTCAATAAAATAATTTACATTAAAAGAGAAGCTTATCTCATAAAGCGTTTGGCTCACGGATGGGAAAACAATTCTATCTGAAATAATTCCAAACTTTTTAATATGAGACTAATGACGTAGGGAATTTTATGCCTGGGAAATTTTATTATTATGCATGAAAATCAGTATTGGGTTTTCACATTAATTCCCGTGTTAACCTTTTACATCAAACCATCTAGTCTTCTTGGACCTCCACCTTCCACTCTCTGCCCTCAGAAATTTGTGGCAGTTAGATCTATACCTAAGGTGAAAAAAATGAACACAATAGCCCTGCAATCTTTCTCCTGTCAAGCTTAACCGTTTAATTCTAAAAAGACAATTATGTCATGGCAGTTACCCACATTAGCTAGGGAGACCAACTGTATTTGAAAAAAGCTTTATTGCACACCTTACATTTATAAAGAGGTCCATTTTAACCTACAGTCAAAATCGGATCTGTGTCATAATCAAAGTCTCATCAGATATCTCTTAGAACATTTAACACTAGCTCTACAAACAACATAGTTGTTCAACAATATGCTTTCATCCAAGACTGATGAGCAATTACACTTGGTGGTGGCTTCTGGGAGATACCATGGTCAACAAGTCAGCTTATGCCCACCAAGGAGTTTACAGCTAAGGGAGAGGGCTGATGCTTAAATAAACAGGAAATTCTAAATACCCAAGGAGATCAAAGGAAGCAGCACCTAATCCAGTTTTGGAGCGGAAGGGGAATGCAGAGGCTATTAAAAAAGAAAACAGAAAAACAAACCTATAGGGAAAGACTGCAGGTGTCAGTTAAACTTTATCCTGAGGGCAATGGGAAGCCACTAGGGCTGAGAGTGAGATGATGAGATAATCCTTCTAGAAAGATTACGGCTGCAGGATGGGAAGACGGGACCATCAGGGGTGACACTGGAGACGGGAAGACCTGAGAGAGGCCACTGTTGTAACCCAGAGGACTAATGATGGAGACTCGAACAAGCTTATTGGCAGTTGGGAAAGGAAAACGTGCATTTAGGAGAGAGGTAAGAGGAAGAATCGTGCAGGGTAACTGGTTAGAAGTGGAAGGTGAAGAAGAAGCAGTGATGGAAAATGATGCAGCAAATACTGTCATTCCTGCCCCCTCTCCCGCCATCACCTGCCTTTATCACTTCAGCACCTGCCTTCCCACTGCCAGCATGTGTCAACATTTGCCAAGGGCTTCCTCTGGCCACGGGAGCCTGCTTTGACCACCTGTGTAGTAAGACCAGGGTGTTGGGGAATTGACTCTCCTGGGAGAAGCTTGAATCTCGCCTCTCTCAGTCCCTCCAGTAGAAAGTTCTGAGGTGTGTGTCCTCCATGGCTTCCCAGAGTCCCCCAGTGACATTAATCTCCAGTTGTCTACATAGGTAACCTGTTTGAGAAGGAACCTTTTGTTGACTGCCTGCCTTTCCCTGGCCCGCTTTCCCGTCCCTCTCCCAAGCTTTCCTGGTCTTGCTTCCTACAAAACTCCTTGCGTAAATCCTTGCCTTGGGGTCTGTTTCTGGGGGAACGCAAACAAATGGTATCGAACCTTATGACTCGTGCCATGGGAGGCGATGATGCTACTCAGCAAGGTAGGAAAAAAAGACAGAGCAGAGGGTTTTAATCAGTTTTAATTATTTGGGGAGGGGAGGGATGGAGACAGCAGGGGTCGGGTGGGGAATACGTTTAGTTTGGGACCTGTTGAATTCAGAGAACTTAGGAGACCCCTGTGCGGGACGTCTCAGTAGAACTCCAGAGGAGGACGTGAGGAACCAGGGATCTCATGAAGCCAGTGCAAAGACTGTCCATACTTTTGTGCTTCTAATTCACACCTTCCTTTTCTGGATGATAGATGGAGAAGAGAAATGGTAAGGACTTTGCTAAAGGAAACACACTGCATGAGAGAGAACAGCCCCCAGCTGAAGCCCTGACAGTCATTCCAACAACCACATGGAGGAAGGGCTGTGGTGTGACGTGGGGCAGGGGTGTCTCTCTCACTGCAGAGAGGTCCCCGTTTGGCCTACATATGGGAATACAGAATGGATCCGTTTGAATGAAAAATAGATGGTCTAGTCTGTAAGCGGAATGGCTTTTCTTTTTTCTACACTGGTTACCGGAGGGCAGTTGCTGCCCTGCAAAGGAATAAACACAAAGAAGAAATTGCATGAAATGAGAATATGTATCTTTGATAGCAAAGGAATGGGAGAACGTATTGTCTATACAGAAAAGGCCTTGTAGATTGAATTAGCTGGTCCCAAACTGAAGCCAGGGTCACCACATGGCAATTTTCAAACAAATATTCTCCATCGTCCATTACACATACTCAAGAATTTGACCTTTTACAGCACTATTCATTCTCCAGGCATCTCAATGGTCTTTGCGAAAGTAAAAACACAACCACAGGCACCGCAGAGGCTTTATAAATGGCGTGCAGAAAATTTTATGTTCTGCTCACAGGAAGATATCAGGCCAGGGCCGAAGTGGTCACAGCCTCAGGGACCTAACCTGAGAAACACCTGAGAAACAAAGTCCTCAAACTGGAGTTTTTCTTTTCCTGTATATTTTATTACAAGATATTGAATATAGTTCCCTGTGCTATAAAGTAAGTCCTTGCTGTTTATCTATTTTATATATAGTAGTGTGTATCTGCTAATCTCAAACTCCTAATTCCACCCCCCTTCCCCTTTCGTAACCACAAGTATGTTTACTTAGCCATAAAAAAGAATGAAACAATGCCATTGGCAGCAACATGGATGGACCTAGAGAGTATCATACTAAATGAAGTAACTCATTCAGAGAAAGATGAATATCGTATATCACTTATACATGGGATCTAAAATATGACACAAATGAACTAATTTACATAACAAAAAACTGGCTTTAAAAAAACTAATTTATTTTATTTATTTATTTTTGGCTGCATTGGGTCTTCATTGCTGTGTGCCGGCTTTCTCTAGTTGTGGCAGGCGGGGGCTACTCTTCGTTGCGGTGTGCGGGCTTCTCATTGCGGTGGCTTCTCTTGTTGCGGAGCACGGGCTCTAGGCACGCAGGCTCAGTAGTTGTGGCTCGTGTGCTCTAGAGCGCAGGCTCAGTAGTTGTGGCGCACAGGCTTAGTTGCTCCGCGGCATGTGGGATCTTCCCGGACCAGAGCTCGAACCTGTGTCCCCTGCATTGGCAGGCAGATTCTTAACCACTGTGCCAGCAGGGAAGCCCCAAAAACTGGGTTTTTAAAAGGGCTTTTGGATGTCACTATTTCCCGCAAAGTACAAACACGAAAGAGTTGATGATTATCTTCAATACCAAGTGACTCAACCCCGGTGCTATCTGGGCACAGATAAAGGGACTTAGCACAGCGACCACAGTTTTGTCCTCTGTCTTTGTGGCTTTCCACAGATAGCTCAGGTGAGGCATCTAAACTGGAGATAAATTTCTCCTTTGGAAAGGTTACCACAATTAAACCCCTTCAGTATGTGAACACCACAACCGCTGGTCTGCAGAGACCTGATTAGTCACATTTTTGAGAAGGACTAACTTGGACACGAAGACCTTTCTCTTCAAAGAATTTTTAATGGAGTCAACAGCTCCCCTTTGGAATTCACCTACACTCTGACTGAGACCAAACTAGTCTGCTGAGGGACAGATGGAACTAGTTGCGAGCACATCATTTTTAGCCTCAAATAACATTATCTGGGTCAGGAAGCTGTGTAACAACAAAAACTTCTCCCTCTAGTAAACAGCTGGACAGACTACATAGCTCACCTTTTGTAAGTACATCAGAGAAATGCTATAAGCAGTGCAGAATACTTTCCCAATTTGAAACAGAACGGGAATCAGAGATATCAACCTATATGTCACTTAATTCGGGGCAATTTTGTGCTACAAATGGAAATGTTCCTATAAACTAAAAATTGTCTACTTGAAAGACAGCTGGCATCATCATCACTTTCGGTCTCTGAAGTGAAGATGCAGGCCACCTGGAGGTGGCCACATGGCATCAAGACCCACCTATTTGTGAATAAGACAGTTAGCCCTAACACAGCTTGATGAATTTCCACAGAATTACCCATGCATGTAATCAGCAGCCAGATCAAGAAATGAAATGGTCCATCTTCCCAGATGCCCTTCTTGTGCCCGCTTCTCAGTCACTACCATCCCCAGTACTGTCCTTCGAGGATTATGTCCCTTCCCCAACTCTTAGTGGGTGTGGTAGAATTTCTAGTAGACTAAACTGCTGTTCCGCATACCAGCATATAGTTTTGGCTCTACAAGGAAAATAAAGAAACATGAGTTGAGGTCACAGTACCACTACAGACGGCAGTTTTTGAAAAAGAGGGGATGTGGAAGAAGCTTGAAGCTCTTCTATTCTCTTTCTACTGGAAGCTTAGCCAGGGCTAAACCCGGGTTCTCCTGATTCCCAGCGGAGAACTTTTCCTTTTGCATCGCTGATCAGATCACCACTCACTTCAGTGTTATGTGTCTTATTTAACCAGGAGGTTTTAACCAGGTTCATGAAACTATTTCTACGGCTCAGACAATCTATTAAAGGTTACTGAAAAGCGGGCTTCCCTGGTGGCGCAGTGGTTGAGAGTCCGCCTGCCGATGCAGGGGACACGCGTTCGTGCCCCGGTCCGGGAAGATCCCACGTGCCGCGGAGCGGCTGGGCCCGTGAGCCATGGCCGCTGAGCCTGCGCGTCCGGAGCCTGTGCTCCGCAACGGGAGAGGCCACAACAGTGAGAGGCCCGCGTACCGCAAAAAAAAGGTTACTGAAAAGAAACATTGTTTCTTTAAGTTTCTTGACTGAAAGAAACATTCCAAGTGACTATGATTACTAGATATCGAGGCATTAAGGGAAGAAAGAAAAGAATTAAAAGGGAAGAGGACAAAATTAGCATTATATTAATAAACAATACATTCTTATCTTGTCACTGCTTTGAAATATCTTATTTAAAGGACTACTTTTTATTCCTAACTAAAAGAAGGCCATCCATCGGTAATACTTCAAATGTCAACTGGGAGTACGTATGGGCAAACCCTGGAGAGATGTGCTTCTTTGCTGGTGATGCATATCTGACTTAGGAGGCAGTGTGACAGGGCAGAAAGAGAGAAAATGCACTGTGGAGTTCTGGGTTTGAATTCACAGGCTGCCACTCACCAACTGGATGATTCTGAACAAGTTATTACAGGCATATCTTGCTTTATTGTGCTTCGCAGATATTGCTTTTTTTTTTTTTAACAAATCGAAGGTTTGTGGCAACTATGCATTGTCAGATGATGGTTAGCATTTTTTAGCAATAAAGTATCTCTTAACTAAGGCATGCATGTTGTTTTTTAGACATAATGCTATTGCATACTTAATAGACTACAGTATGGTGTAAACATAACTTTTATATGTACTGGGAAACCAAAAAATTTGTGTGACTCACTTTATGGTAATATTCGCTTTATTGTGGTGGCCTGGAACTGAACCCACAATATCTCTGAACCCGTGAAATCTGTAATGTCTCCGCAAAAGGTACAGACTTCCAGTTATAAGATAAATAAATTCTGGGGATGAAATGTACAGCATGGTGACTGTAGTTAACAATACCACATTGCAGGTTTGAAAGTTGCTAAGAGAACAGATCTTAAAGGTTCTCACAAGAAAAAAAATTTGTAACAATGTGAGGTGATGGATGTTAACTAGACTTATTGTAGTGATCATTCTGCAAAATATGTATATCAAATCATTAGGTTGTACATTTTAAACGAATACAATGTTATATGTCAATTATATCTCAATAAAACTGGAAAAAGGGTATTAAATCTCTCTGAACCTCCATTTAGTCACCTGTAAATTGAGCATAATTCCTATGTCTCAATGGGTTGCTTTCAAAATTAAATGAGATGACACAGATCCCGGGCCTGACAATTTAGCAGGTCCTTGATAACTATTAACTTCCTCCTCTGTACAGGATGAATTTGTTTAATCAAAAAGGAGCTTAAGCCACAAAATGATACACACCAAACAACACCCAATGTTCTACTGTTTATCCATGACTTAGTCTGAATTTTCAAAGAATCTGCTGTGTTTGAAAAAGGATTGAAGAAAACACTTTGCTGTAATCCAGGAAAGCTTGGTATGTCTCTCTCTCGAGATATGATTCGGGAAGTCTTAACATAAACAAAGGTGACATGCACATCTTTTAAACCCACTGCCTGAGAGAGGTCATTCCTATCTGGGCAGCTGCACGGCAGGCCAAGAGTTAGTCACTGGTGGCACTCTAATGCAAGGCACCATTAATTTAGATTTCAGAAAAGTGTATATGACATGGTACCACTTGTATTAGAGTGATCGGCAGAACAGATAGAGGAAAATGGATCAAGAACTGGCCTGGGGACAAGGCAGACCATTCTAAACGTGCCTTTTTATTTAACATCAAACCTGATTGGCATATCAAGTCTTGAACTAAATTTTGCCCATGTTCTTCTTGTTGGAATGTTGTGAACAATAACAGCAAAAAGAGTTTCTTTTTCTAAAGGGAATTTAGCAAGTAACGGGTGAAGGGATTTACAAATACAACTGCTGATATGCTTTACATTGTCTGACTCTAAGCTCCATCCGAAATAACAAACAGACGCATCGGTGACTCCAAACACCGTGAAAGAGTTCCACGGAGACCTGCGTTTTCCTTCACACCCGCTCTGCTTGTGTTTTTGTTTTTTGGCTTGATACAGAGCAAACATACTGTGACTTCAAAATCATAATAAAACAGAATTGAAGCTCCACACTGCTTAAAAGCAGTGCCGAGACGTAAATCCTTCTCTTAATAGCCTTTGCTTCGGAAAGACGACGGGAAAACAGAAATAGCTGCAGGTACATGGCAATGGGTCTACTCCTTATACAGAACTGCCCTTCGTGCCCTGAAACACACCTGACCTCAGAATCTCTCCTCTATCAGTGTAAATCTCTTACAAAGTGAGACAACTATAAATTAGACAAAGTACATTAAATTACACAGAGTCTGTAATTTTATCTCCCCCATAATAGGAAATCTCTTTTATTTCTTTTGTGCAATCGCCCGCCAGCCCCGGCACTAGCCAGGGCGCACTCAGTCATCTATTCACGGCCTTCAGGTTATTTTGTCCTCACATCCCTCCAGCAGACGACGACAGCAGCTTTTAACTCATTGTTTTATTAAGGATTCCTGGTGTTACCTCCGCCTAAGGCATTCACAGCAAGTAAAAATGCTAGGTCTTGGCTCGTGAGCATTTTTTGGTTCACAGGAAAGTCAGTCTAGAAATAGTGGCAACAACCGGGTCCAGGACACTGCGAAGCTCTGTGTTTATTCTGTTTCTCTGGGATGGTGGCAGCTGTGTGTCTTAGAGACCATCTGCCGAAGGCAAATGCCTAGTTAACAGTGCTATTCTCAATTTTTCCATGATCCGTGGTGCTACCACCTCTCCCCATTTTGCTCTCTCCCACACCGCTTGCTTCGTGCTCCACAGGCCTGAAACACAATCACAACCCACTGCGAGCATCGCTTCGGCCTGGAGCTGCCAGGCCTTCAACGATACTCTCACGTGGTACACTCCCCTGCCCCGTGGTCTCACTCCAAAGGCGAACGGGAGAGAATTTCATCCCACTGAGAGAGGTGTATAAATAGATACCAATATCTATTGTTGAATTAATGCTGTGGGTTCTCAGCATTTGCAAGGGCTTTCTTGGATCGTAACTAGGCACATTAAACCTCATTAATTATGGTCTCCACTAGTTGGGACTCTGAGATCATTCTCCAGGCTGACATTTATCTTGACATGATGTGTGGCAAGAAGTTTACTAAGTAAATAAAGAATGGAAATACTATTTTATTTAAATTACCCAAGAGAAGATGTCTAAGGATGCTGACGCTTTTATTTATATACTAACAACAAATGATTTTCTGCCTAGTCACTAAAGCCAGCTATCTCCTTCCTGGCTTCCCCATTTCTGCACAGCCACCATAGGTCCCTACTTCAACCTGCTGATGACAAAGCTAACCAAAGTAGTCAACTAGCCCATTTCCTGCCTGTCCTATCCCTGTCCTCCTTTTCTCGAATCCAGGCCCTCATTAACAATGCTGTCGTAGTACGAGAGCATCTGCCTCGGACAACTCGTTCTTGCCACATCGTCAATGATTCAGAAATCTGCTGCCCACTTGGTCTTCCGAAATCTTCTATAGGAATTTATGATTCTTATACCCTGGAATCTTAAGATCTTTGGCTTCAAAATTTCTTTGTTCCCAGCGCTGCATTTAGCAGAGTCCTGGAACAGACGTATGTTCACCGTATCTATCTAAGACCCCTGGGGCCTGATGTATTTTGGGATTCATACTTTTTCTGATTTCAGATGATAATATGGTGCATAAGGTATTATTTGATGTAACACTCCGATGGGCCTTCGTAATCAAGCACACTGATATTTCTGCAACAAAAATGTATGGATTTCATCCTTGGCATAATGCATAAAGGCTATAAATAGCCTCCCATTAGGTTTTGCCACCAAACAACTTATTCAAAAAATTATGGGTTTCAGAATTGTGGGTAAAGGATTGGGGAGCTTGAGTAGGTAGTACACCATGGCCATTTATCACTGCCATTAACATGTCAAACACACGTTTTCTTGAAAAGTCTCCGTACTGCAGTCTTTTGTTAGTTCAGATTGGTCTTCTCCACAATTCGTCCAAATTATCAAGGTTTTCCTTACAAAATATATCTTCGGATTACGAGAACTTTGTGATCACCAGATTGTCCTTACCGCTTTTAATTTTTCTAATTTTAACTCCATTTCTAAAGCATTTTTACCTTGCTTGCTTTACATAGGCCCTTTTTAGTTGTCTATTTTGGCAAAATTTAAATATAGTCATTTTGCCTATCCTCTGCCTAAAGAAAGGCTTTTTCAAGAACAGAGACTGATCACCCCTCAAGAATGGTGCATTTACATTAAAAAAAAATCCCGGTTATGCTGACTTCTCCCCCCAAAATAAGAGTTAACTTTTTAAGGGTGAGTTTATCTAATTTGTAATAAAAGTCTGTGAAGCGCATCATAGCAAGTTCCCCACCCGACAACACAACACACATAGTTAAACATATTACTTTTTGAGGGCGAGCTGTAACTTGACCAATAAACCCTTCTTAAAATATAGCCAAGCCGCACATTAAGCCAGCAGTGCAGGGTTTGTATATAGATCACGGGATGCTTGGCTGTATGGGTCACAGCATTCTGACAGGCAATTACTAGGCAGTTATTTTGACATTAGAAAGTCACAATCCATCAACTTAACAGCAGGGTGATAATTTGGGGAACAGGGAGATGGTTATTCAAAAAGACACTGTGGGAAGTAAACAGCAGTTCCAATAGCCCCTGTTTGAGACTGAAGGCATCAACTAACCAGAATTTCTTTCCACCTCCAGAACCAGGTATTATGTAACGTGTTTTTGTGTAAGCATGTTATTTATGGGGTTTGAATAGAAAAGCCCTGCCAGGCTAACAAGGCTGCAGGTACCTGGACTCTTTGGAAATGAGAAGAAATGGATCTGCCATCACAAGACTAAAGAACGACAAAGAGTGGCCTCTTCCCCACTGTCTGTCACGGACCACTTCCAACGACCTGTGACATCCACAAGCCGGTATCTCAGAAGATGCTCCTTGGCTCTTTCTGAATCGTAAAACACTCAGCTCTGCAGCCGTTTGCACCTGTGACACGGGCTCCTTGCGTGTGAGGGGGACACTGGACTTTATTCTTGCAGGAATTCCTGGCCAACAACCCTGCTGTGAGCCCCTCGTGCACACATGTGGCCTTGGTCTCTCCTGGACACATGAACGGGTGTGGAGGCCACCAGGAGCCTCTGAAATTCTCTTAGTGACTGGGAGCTGAAAGCTTCCTGGCAGCTGGACGGGTGGCACTGGGGTGGGGGAGGGGTGGGAAGGGAGGAGAGACTCCAGGGCAGGGGTTCTCAAACGTTCTCATTTCATGACCACGCTGAGATGCACATGTTGAGTCCTGAGGGATGGCCATGCTGTTGGTAAGGGGACAGCAGGCACGTCTTTCTTTCTGCTCGGGAAGGGAGCAATGAAAAAGGAAGCGTGGATAGGAAATTGTGCATTGAGGCTGAGGTGGCAAGAGGAAGTGGTAGATGGATCTATGCGGATCCTCTCAGAACAGAGGTGATGTCTGGGTGCCAAGACAGTCGTAACAAGCTGTGTTGCTGCCATGGAAACCGAAGTGCTCTTTGTGGTGGCCCACCCCCAGGGTCATGATCTTCCTGGTCTGCGACTAGCGGTCTTGCCACCGCCCTCCTACATCTTCCTGGCTGCCTGCCTAAAATACTGACAACGTGGAAAGCAAATTATTTCCAGGTTATACTTCGCTATTTCAAAGGAATTCACTCTGCGAATGAAACATCAGCCGATAAAGAACAATAAGCCCCCCGCAGCGGAGCGCTTTCTTACTGTCTGCTTTTTCTTTTAACAAACTTTTGTGGCTATTTAAATTCTCTCTCTTCTCAAAAGCCTAGCTTCAGATGAGTAACTTCAGCCTATGAACTGAACCAACAGTACCTGAGAATCCACGCATTCCAGAAAAGTAATTTTTAAGCAACCATTAGTAGAAGCAAAATCGACCATGTTTCCATACCTGGAGCTGATATTCTTCCGTGAAGCACAGATTCACTGGGCAGCAGGTCTTTTGAGTTGGAGGTGAATGGTGATTGTCTAAAGGTATCTTCTGAAAAGAAAGGGCTGGGGGTGGGGAAGGAGGAGGGAAGTTTAGTAAATCAAAGTTATTTAAGATACCCAGAGCATCTGGCCCCAAATACATACGTATACACAGACAACATGTGGGTCAACGTATTTTTAAAATGCTGTTTAGAGACTATAAGATTGTGCTTAAAATGGAGAAAGAGAGGCTATATTACATCAGACAAGTACCATCTGCACATTCTGCCGATTGGTTGTATACTTAAGGTGAACAGATGAAACAACATCTTTGATACGTTGTTGAACCCACTGTCAGGACAGCTGAGCAGTAAATTTTACTTTTGCACTGTAGGATCTGGGAGGGAGTTGTGCCTGAATGAAGACCAAACACATGTGTCAGATCAGAAAAGCCTGTTTTGGAGGTCTTTCCAGAGTGGTGACACGTTTGCCCCAGGTCGCCCACACTGTGTCACCTGACCCCTCAGGGACCCATGGCACCCCTCCGAAGGGCAGATGGCTGGAGTCAGGGTCCGCCGAGCCGATGGAGACAACTCGCTGGTCCCCACAGGAACTGAGTCTGCATCCTACAACTGTCTTGGTTTGGAAGGAGTTAAAGCCAGCTAATGGGGCTGCCAGAAGGGACCCCGGGGAGCACTTTCATTTTTCAAGAAACTGAGGCTTCGACTTGAGTGATTCTAAGCTCCCCTAGTGACTCAGTGAGAACTAGACACCAGACACCCAGGCAGGGTTTTCCCCTTATACCACAGCCATAGTGAACACAAACACTTAGGCTGCTTTTAATCAGCGGATTTTAACCCAGTCATAGCCTCCATCTCCCATGCCTCTAAAGAAAACTATATTGCGATCACGTGTGAGAATACTGGGATACACAACAGAGTCCAACATGGAGCACGGGAAGCCCTATTACTGTACAACAGCAAATTTCACTCGGTGCACAGGTGGTGGAAGGTTCATAGGCGCCAGCAGTGCAGCCCAGAGCTAGCAGGAAGCCACCAGCACGCTGAGGCTGGAGAGACAAAAGGCAGAGGTAAATGGAGCCCAGGGAACTGAGGTCACCTGGTGGAAGCTGGAGGCAAGGTGAGCCTGCCCAGCAGGGAGCTGGGACCACAGAGGTGCAGCCGCAGCAGGAGGCAGACAGGGAGGGCAGGGACGGAGGGAAATACCCCGCCTCTTTCTTAAGCCCCACCCCCACCACATCAAAGGCTCTGATTGGCTGAACCTTCCCGGAAGTCAGAGACGTACAGCCTGCCGGATCGGCTTCTGCAAAACTGCAGATGGGGGAAGGAACAGATCTGGGGTCACGCAAAACTAGGACTCCCATGACTGGTGCTGCTTTTCTAAACATGCCAAGAGGCTACCGGTTACTGTTATTAAATATTAAAAAGGAAAGATTACGATGAAAATGGAAGACATATCCATCTTTTAAAAATAAAACACACAGTTAACAGTATAGTTTCACATGACTCAGGCTACATTTGATGCAACTTTGTGTGGCACGCTTTCTGGTTTTTTTTTCGTATTGTTTCTGATAATAAAATTTTAATCATTACCCTTTCCTCAGACTGTTTTATCTCTTTTTTTTCACACACACACTGTATTTTATTTTTACAAGAGATAAATAAACTGACAGCAAGCATTGTAAATGGATGACCACAACAGAAGCAACAATGATTGCAATTACCAAACACGAAACACACCCATACTATGTCATAATATTGACATTCAGTCCAGTAATCCTCCACTGTAACAGCTCCTTTACTTTGCAGTGAAAACTGATTTGTGTATTTTTTGCCTCTGAGTCCTTGTGGGATTTTTTTTTTTATTCAAACAGAAAGTCACAAAAATTATAATCATCCTCATCAGTTCACTCAGTCCCATGTAATTCATTTTTTTATCTTGATCTTTTGTTAGCACCTTTATGAATTCATCAGTTTTCCATTAGAGTTTTAAAAATGTGTGGCATGCTTTTATTTGTATCTTACACATAAAACAATTTAAACAGGCCTAAAAAGTGAACTGGCTGTAGGCTAGTCAGTGATGGGGAGTGGGGAGACACGTCGTTTTGTGTCAAACAACTCAAAACCTGCAAGTGATACAAAACTCGTGAAAGGATAAGGCAAGGCAGCATGGAGGCTAAGACAGTGCACTTGAGAGTGGGCAGTTCTAGGTCCAAACTCCAGCTCCACCACTTACGGCTGTGTGACCTTGCACAAATTGCTTAACTTTTCTGAGCCTTCATTTCTTGTCTATAAAGTGGGACGTTAATAGCATCTATACCCACTCTAGGAGGACTGAGTAAGATGGTTCACGGAACGTGCTTTTCACAGTGTCTGGCAACCAGTAAGCGCTCAATCAGCATAAGCTGTTTTTATCTGTATCTCTGTCTAGCTCAAAAGGGAGCATAAATTAATCAACCTTTCCTCACGAGTCGACAAAAAGGATAGAGTTTCCTTGCAGAAAATGCATGAAGAAAAGGTCACTCTGATATTGAAGGGTCCCTTGACCGCTGGAGAGATTTGGTTAATTTCTAACTCTTCCACAAAGAAAACTGTTTAGAATCAAAGAACTTCTAAGGAGGTAGAGCCCTTGGAGGATTGTTGGTCAGACCCAGAGTGTGAGATTTCTCGAATCCCACCTCCTTAGCTCTGAAGCATCTATACAAGGTGACAACGACATCCTCGTGTTTGAGTGGACAGTTCACATGGGAACCACCACCGGCTGGCCCAAGGGCACAGGGTAAACGTCAGGCAATGGGCCTTCGGTTACCCTGGAATGACGCTAGAATCTGAGAGTTCAGGAAGCTCATGGAACTGTTTGGTCTGAAATGTGGAGACTTCCTTTGGGGACACCCAGATCGCCTAGAGAGGCCCCCTAAGGTATCTAGGAATATCACCCTTCTTGCCACAGAGAAAGGTGTGCACTGCCCTCCTTCCCTCAGTTTCGCAGTAACCATTTAGTGAGTGCTTGGGCATGCTAGGCACTGGGACAATAACGGCAGCAAAACTGGCTACGGCTGCAAATGTTAAGAGGGCTCAAAGACCTGCGTGGCTACCACAGCTAGACTAACGCTGTGGACGAGAGGGGAGTGGGGTCGCAGCGCGGGCCTGGCCAGGAGCGGCTTTTCCTGCAGAAGCCACAGCTGAGCTGAGACCTGAATGGAGAGCAGTGTTGTCAGGGTTCCCAGTGTCTGGGGGAAGTGTCCCCTGCACAGTGAGAGGACACAGCCAGTCTGCAGAGCTGGATGAGGCTGGAGTGCCGGGCAGGGTGGGCACACCGAGTGCAGGGATCCCGGCTTTGCCCTAACAGTCCTGGAAAGCCCGGCGGTGTGTTCAGTAAGGCGGGGACGCGGTATGATTTCAGTTTCAGGAAGCTCTGCCCGGTGGGTTGGAGAACCCAAGGCAGGTGGCCAGAGCAGCAGTCCATATGGGACATGGTGACTCTGGTGGCCAACACTGCAAAGCGGCAGCGACACAGGCAGATTGAAAAATAGTTTAAGAAATAGGGCAGGTAAAGACCACAGGTATATTTCCAACCAACCCGAAGGTTTCCAGGTGAACCAGGCAGAGGCGGCCACGCTACGTGCTGGGAAGAGCACCCTAGGTTTTGCTAGCTCTGCATCGTCACGTGTTCTCTTCAACAGGTTTTCACGCACATGCGGAGTGAAGCCCTATAACCATCTAGCCGCTCAGAAGAAACGGAGGCAATCGCTGAGGGAAACAACATTGCAAATAATTTTCTACCCTGGAGGCCAGCTTTCTCCTGTATAGAAAAGAAAAGATTTCTCCTGAAGAAGTGGAGAATTAGAAGGGAATCAGGCTGGATACTAGAAAAGCACAAAAGGACTGGCAATGTTAGGGGCAAAGAGTCAATGGAGAAACTTTGACAAGTCAAAGCAGCTTAAGACTGGTGTAAGTTCTTATCTATAAAGAGAAGATACTACGTTAACAGAGCATGTCTCAGACTAGACACCCCGCTGCGATGCTCCGCGTTCGGATCCATTCACGCTGGGAAGTGAGAGTGCCGTGGTTTAGCACTGAGTTTGGAGTCAGAAGGATCTGAGTCTGAATTCCATATTGGCCAGCTAATGGTGAAGTGATCTTTGTCAACAACCTCCCTAGCCTGTTCCATCATTGGAAAAAAGCTTTTAAAATACCATCTTTAAAAATAAATAAATAAATAAAATACCATCTTTATAGGGGAGCTGTAAAGGGTTAAATAAGATATTTCATGTTAAAGTTCTTAGTACATCATACATGCTCAATAAAAATGGCAACAAACACATGTATTGCTTACTAAGTATCTGGCCCTGCTCTAAAGGGCTTTGTGTATGTTAACTCCATTGGATTCTCACAAGGACCCTCTATAGGGTGTTGACAATTACTATTATCATCCATATGTTACAGATGAAGAGACTCAGGTACAGAGAAGGTAAGTAGTTGTCCATGCCCGTGGGCTGAGACAGGATTTGAACCCAGGCATGTTGGCATCGCATTTTGCACCCTTGCCTATTAAGCTAAGCTACACTGCCTTTTGCTTGGTCTCTTAACATCTAGGGAACACATGGACAATACAAAGTCATGGATCCTTCTTGGAACTGACAGAACAAAAGGAAGAGACAGTGGAAGAAGGGAGGGAAGTGGAGTGGGAGTACTGTTTCAGTACGCAGGATCCTAGGTCACCAAAGAAAGGCTTTTTCACTTGAGAAATAGAAGATGTGAAAAATGATTTGGTTATCTTTAACTTTCTGCCTGTGTCCTGAGAACAGAAGACGCTGTACTTATAACTTGGCCCCAAGCACTGTCATTCTCAGAATGCGGAGACGGTCATCCTTAGGCCCCCTTTCTTTTCCTGTGCTTCACAGGGTCTGTAAAGTGCAGAAGCCCATCTGCTCTCAGAGGACGTCCGGCTCTGTGGTGAACAAACCGGCCCCTCGTTCAGGCCACAGGGACTGTGGGTGATGGGAGAGGGTGGCGGGCAGAGAGGGGAGGCCCCGGAGGTACCCGATTCAGGATGCAGCGGGTCTGCACTTTTCAGGGAGGAAAAGAGTCAATGAACTGCAGATTTTACGACGTACTAGACTCTGAAGTGTGTGCGTACCGTCCTTCAACTGCTTAGTCACCAATTCTTCCAGGAAAAAAGGAGCAAGCTTGCGAATGCCGCATGGTTCGCGCTCCCTGACTCAATTCAGTCATTTTAGTGCGAAGAAGCCCCTCCACCAGAAAGAGAGCTTAGGAAGTGGAAAAGGCAAAATCCGTCCAGAAAATGATTTATTTCTAGTTCACAGTTTTCGGTAAAAAGTTGGCAGAGAAGCAGGTTGACTAATAGCTAATGGCGGAAGGGACTGTCACTTATTCTCATTTAACAAAATCACCACCTACCGCAGTGGCTCCCCTTTGGTCCTGTACAACGACAGGCCACCTGAAGACTAGCTAACTCGTATAATCGATAAATACTCAGACACAGCATCTGGAAGATGTTGGTGTAGACTTAGAACTGCCAAACACCCCCATTACTTTTCCTGCCTTTTGTTACTTGGAGAAGACAAAATGTTTATTTATTCGAGTTTCTTTTCTGAATAAAAATGAAACGGACAATGAATGCGTATTTTGATTTTTCTCCTGCAGAAAATCTAAGGGTTAAAATATGAAGGGGCACTGGTGTCACAGTGACTGGACAATTCCAGGCATTAGATGGCATGCGCTGTGAGGTCAACAGCTCAGCGCTGCAGAAAGAAAAGATTTACAATAAATAATAAGAGTCCATAAAAGATTATGGCTCTAAATAGGGATACATTTTGCTAACTGCTGACTGTGGCACAATCATTTCCACCTTTAACATCTGAGTGACGACAGGGAGTTCGGCTTCCTGCAAAACAGAAGGCCCATCTACTTACAAACCATCCCCCCCGGGGTGCCACCACTGAAACCAACACGTTACGGGAATTCTTGTTTTGATGGCAATAGCAAAGCAGAACAAGACAAAAAAGGAAAAGAATAAGGTGGATATAGTATGTAAGAGAAAGTTAAGAAAAAACAACTTTATGCTTAGTAGTGGCACTATAATTGAAAAGGAACACCAAAGAAGAAATCTTTTTTTTTTTCCTTCTAAAAGACAATAACTTTTAGGACTGAACTTGGGGATGGCAAATAGAAAAGAAAGATTAAATAAGACAAAAAGACTTTACTCTGCAATGAATTTGTCCTCAGACTCTAGAAAGATCTACATATTTCAGAGTAGAATGAAATTCTATTAAATGTAAGCGTTTCGGGCAAATCATCCTGAAGTGATATTCTGACTTCAATCCGCACATAGACAAAATTTTCTTTAATCAGTAAAAAAGATGGTGTTTTTTTCAAGTAAAAGTACTTAATTATCTATTCAGCTATGTATCATATAACATAACAGGGCTTCTGGACTTTTTTCTAAGAGCTGGTTAAATACGTCCAAAAGAATGTTGGTTAATTTTTATTTCATTTCTTTTTATTTTAAGGAAATTTTAAGACCAAATTATCTGACTTAGATGTTTCGGAGAAGCTATATATTGCGGAAGGAGAGCCAGAGCCCCCTTCTGGGGTGGGAAAGTTCTGTGGAAGCCAATGTTTTCCCTCTGCAGCCGCTACCTGCCTCCCAGCAGACCCCAGCCCCTGGGCCACCGCACCAGATGGCCATCTGTCCGTCCTGGTAACAGGACTGCCTCAATCTCTACTTAGCCCCAGCTCTCCAGTCAGGACACTGAAATAATTGTTTTCTGTATGGATGTATCAGGTTAATTTTTTTAAGAACTGAAATTCCATACATTTATCAACAACCATTGTACTGACCTCTGAATCACTTAGACCCAGGAGTGACACATTGCATTAACATTTTGAAATAAGCAGGAGGCGTTAGTCAAGAAAACAATCCTCTATGCCGCCAAAAGCCTCAAGCAGAGACAGGCGACAGACTAAATTCTTCCAAGAATAAATCTCACTCTAGTCCCAAGACTTTCTGACTACACGTTATACGAATGTTGCAGATTGAAATGGATACAGGTAACTTCCACATGGGATCTCCAGGTATACATCTTGCAACCAAAGGAAATGAGAACAAACCGGAAACATTGTCTTTGAACAAAACTACACCTTGCTAACAATAACAGGTTATAGTCCTTGACACAGAACACAAAGGTTGCGGTTTCCTTTTTTTTTTTTTAAAGCTTTTCAAACATATCCAGATAGGATTATTCGAAAATAAGGAACAGGGGAAATATTTGGATTAGTTATAACTATCTTCTCAAAATTTCTTCAAGTACTTTAAGGTCAGAAGAAACTTTCTGTTTCTGTACTAGCTTTCTGTTTCTTGTACTAGCTTGCATGAAAATACGCTCACAACTGAAAAACAAACACACTTTATTTTTAGATATTCCATTTTTTTAAAAAGATCAAATAACATTATTTCAAGTTAATTTTCACGATTAATGCAATTTTCTTTAGGTGGTGCTTATTTTTTTCTCAAATGTTACTGTCCTTGGGTATTTGCTAATAATTTGTAATAGAATAATGGACGCTCACTCTTTCTTTTGTATATATTTACATATCTGCATGTTCTGAAACGTATTTATAAATCATCGTATTTGAAATATATTAACTGCTTAGGTCTACCGATTTTTGTAAAAGGATTTTGAGCTCTCTTTGCAACCCGGGTAAGGTCCTTTTGCTCCAGTATAGAGATCTCTATGTGTCACTGCAGACAGCAGGTGGTCATCCTACCTGCCCACTTGGGCCCTCATTTCATTTTGGATGAGATTGGGTAGCTGCTTCTTCTGAAACGGGCCCAGATATCAACATTTTAGATATAAAAGTCAGTGCCAGTTTCCCTGTTAACTTCCTTGCAGTCAGTTAAAAAGGTGATCTATAATGAAAGAAAACACAGCTTTAGTGGCGCTTATGTATACTGTCCCTCCTGAGGACCCCTACTCTTGAATGATTTTACTTATTTACTTTTTTTTTTTTTTTTATTTTGCGGTACGCGGGCCTCTCACTGTTGTGGCCTCTCCCGTTGCAGAGCACAGGCTCCGGATGCGCAGGCTCAGCGGCCATGGCTCACGGGCCCAGCCGCTCCACGGCATGTGGGGTCTTCCCGGACCGGGGCACGAACTTACGTCCCCTGCATCGGCAGGCAGACTCTCAACAACTGCGCCACCAGGGAAGCCCTATTTACTTATTTTAATAAAAGAACCCTGGGTGGCAGCTCAGGGGATGTGGCGGTGGAGCAGAGTGCTCGAGATTAAAAACAACTGCGAGTCCCTGACCTGAGGACAACCCTGAGCATCTGAAACAGCAAGTTCCCTATTCAAGCTTAAAAGGGACACAACAGAGAAGCCCTCTCATGACCCCAGGGGGCTAGGCCTGGAAACCCAGTCATCCATCATGTTGGGGACACACATTTTCAAAGAAAGAAGGACTGTAGTGGGTAGAGCTTGAATGAATCGTTATACACTGGCAAGCTTCAGCCGGGGCATTTATCTACAAATTGAGACTTGGCATTGCAGATTCAGTGGGTTTCTAAATGGGGCTTGTGGGCAGATGGAGAACCAAGGTCACTCCATCATTCGGCTGCGCATATAGGCACCAGATTTTCTTTAATTTTTGGAGGTCATAAGAAAGCCAAGATGTGCTTCTCCCCCTCATTGACAAGGCTGTACACTTATCAAACAGAACCTTCTTAGCAATTGAAAACCAATCGAATGTGTTGTTAATTTGTAAGGTATACAATGGTATTGCAGAAAATGTCCTTATTTTTTAGAGATATATATATCAAAGAATGTGGGAGTGAATGTCATGTCAGGGATGTGATCTAAAATATAAGGAAGAAAAGATTGGTGAAATAAGTGTAGCAAACATTTGTTCAATCTGGGTGGTGGGAATATGGTGGCTTATTGCATTATTCCTTTCACTTTGTTTTAAAATTTTTCGTAATAAAAAAATCAATATCAACAATCAAATAAAAAGTTCAACCCAGACAAACCACCAGACAGAATAATAAGTGACGATTAAAAAAAATACAAGGGGCTTCCCTGGTGGCGCAGTGATTGAGAGTCCGCCTGCCGATGCAGGGGACACGGGTTCGTGCCCCGGTCCGGGAAGATCCCACATGCCACGGAGCGGCTAGGCCCGTGAGCCATGGCCGCTGAGCCTGCACGTCCAGAGCCTGTGCTCTGCAACGGGAGAGGCCACAACAGTGAGAGGCCCACGTACCACAAGAAAACCAAAAGAGTAAACCAAAAAAAAAAAACCCCAAAAAGAACAAATAAAAATATCTCTTCATGAATAAAATGCTTGATATCACCAGGAATCAATAAATGAAATGGTCTTAACTATAAGTATACTTTTTAACCTCCCAATCGGTAAAAAAAAAATTTTTTTAATGATAAAGCACAGAGACCTTTAAAATATTCTCTCATTAGCTTCTGGTAAAATTGTAGATTCAACCTTTTTGAAAGTCAATTAGACAATTCATAGCAAATGCCTGAAACCTGTGAATGCTTTCTTGAGTCAATTTGTCCCAGAATTAGCAACAACTTGAAAAACCAAACCAAACCAAACCCTTGATATCCAATAATAGGAGACGTATTAAATAAATTATGACATGCAAATATGAAAAGAATAATATTGGGTTATGTTTACTGACATGGAAAGAAATTCTTAATATATTACTAGGTAAAAGAGAACATTGTAAAACTGTATATATAGTAGGATCCAGTTTTGATAGGAAAGGATACATCTATAAATAGATAAAAATTCAGCCAGGACACACATCACCAACTTAGCAGTGGCTGCTTCTAGGTAGCAGGATTGATTGTAAGTGGGTATTTTTTCTTCTTTATGTTCTCCTATATTCTCTGAAAATAAAAGTTTGTTTGTTTGCGGTACGCGGGCCTCTCACTGTTGTGGCCTCTCCCGCTGTGGAGCACAGGCTCCGGACGCGCAGGCTCAGCGGCCATGGCTCACGGGCCCAGCTGCTCCGCGGCATGTGGGATCTTCCCGGACCGGGGCACGAACCCGTGTCCCCTGCATCGGCAGGCAGATTCTCAACCACTGCGCCACCAGGGAAGCCCTAAAAGTTATTTTTTAAACTTAAAACAAATGATTAAGATTTACTGTTCAGTATCCTTTATTTTTTAAAGAGACTCTTAGTCTTTTAAAGAGTAATCTGAAGGATGATATAATTGAAGGCAGTTGTAAAAGACACAGGCGGGGGCAACTGTATCTAAATTCTGATCCCATTCATATCAGTCAACTTCAGTTGCAGAAGGCTGAGAGCCACGGAAGAAAAACGCTGTTTAAAATACTGTAGAAGAAAAGTGGAACATTTTAGGGAGAATTCATTTGGGTAATGTTTTTAAATTTTCTTCTCTGAAAAGTACAGATGCCTTCTATTTAGGGCTGTCCTAGAGGCAGGCCAATCCGTACAACCTAACACCACGTTTTCAAGGAACAATTCCTGTTGCTGCGGCTCGAGCATTCATCCACCGCGGAGCCAGGAAACTTCTCAGGACAAGTAGCACAATGCCAGGTCTTGTCGAGGGCGGCTGCGGCCGGGAGGCCAGACCTCGGGGAGCTGGAGCCAGGCGCAGCCGCGGAAGTGAACCTGCACGTCAGGATCCGTGAAATGTCAGCTCGTGGAGGGACCTGGATCTCCCGCAGGAATCTGACTTTGTACATAAACAAGGTCAATGGGCTTCTGCCGAGGCGAGCAGAGCACAGATGAACTAACTCAGTCTTCTCTGCAGCGATGCGAGACCCTTTGTCCCGTGGAAGTTGAAGGTGACCCCAGTGACATGTGGATGGGCCCTGGCCTGCTGCATCGTCCACCAGAGCTTTCCCTGCTAAACAGAGGTCAACCCTGGAATATTGGAGATATTTCTAGTAACAACCATGGAGACACACTTGACAGAAAATCCCAGATTAGAAGAAGCTGGCATCTGAGCCACATGTCACATGTCACCTGTGCATGACCTGTCAAAGGAGGATGTCTACTTACAGAAGCTTACACATTTCTACCTCGTTCCTGACTGTTCTGAGCTGCACAAACAGATGGAACACAGTTGTAAGCCAGCAGAAATAAAGGTGGGAGAAGCCAGGGAAATGAAGAAAAGAAAGGCACAGCCCTCTTTAGATCCTTGAAAAGAAGATTTAAACTCTTCACAGTGACACCGTGTTAAAGAGTTCCGGAAGCACAGTGTCTCAACTATAACCGTTCAACGTAGAGGTCATGGGTGGGAGGAAAAACGGCAGAGCGTGACACCTACAGGACAATGGCGTATAGAAATAGAGAAAAGTACTGAGGAAAGTTTGGTGTGATAAGAAGGAAGAAACCTCAAATGGCAGCAATGCACAAAGTAGTTTGAGGTTATATGTATTTAAAAAAAAAAAATCCACCGTTTAAAGGATGAGTTTTAACTTCTTTGAAAACTCAAAGATAAGTTGAGAAGGATTGACTGCCAGTGAAAAACTCTCCAGTCAACACTTGTGTCAGGGCAGCTACATACAGTGGTGCAGGCTGTGCACTGCACAAAGGCACCTTACTGGGTGGGTGGGGGGCGTGGGTACTTAACATCACAGACAACAAAGATTTACATATTTATTATGCCAGTATTCCAGTAGATGGCAGTGTCTTGAGCAAGGGCGCTTTTAAAACTTTTCAGTGGCCCACCAACCAGCTTTGACTTCACCAAAAAAGCACTGAATGTCCTAACTGGAGGGATTCCATGAAATTAGTAGCCATTTCCATTTTTTAGAAACAAAATTCTGTGCCTTTAATTTTAACGTTAGAAAATATAAAGGGTAAAGAGACTATAGGGAGAGCTACTCCAAAATCACCAATTTCATTTGCTCTGTTTCCTGTTTATTTTCTTAATTGCTTCCATCTAATCCAGTGTTCTTTATGTGTAATCTTTTACTTCTTAAGGTAATGGAGCATGGTTCTCTTACGCCTTCTAAAAAATGAAAAGGGGAAATTGCACAGATTGAAGCCGCACATCACGCTCATACAAATTTGTGCAATTTCTATTACTGACTCATAAATATTTAAGGACAGGCACCCAAACAATCACACCGAAAAATTCTATATTGGACACTTCCAAGTACGTATGTCTTTTAGTAAACTCTGTAAGTGCCATTATCTAAATCACAGAAGAATAGCCCACATTTCAAATTCTGAAAATTGGGCAAATTAAATGTGGGTCGGCACAGCACGATAGGACTCTACCTTTCTGATTTTCCCACTTCTGCTTTCTGTCTAGTAATGGAGAAAAAAACCAATTCAGGTAAAGACTTCCTTGCTTTTGGAATAGAGCAAGCCAGGTGTGAGAAGTTTTTCTTATAGGCCTGCAATCTTATAGCCCCATGGACGCTGAATTATTAATGGGGAAGAGAGAGAACAAATAACCAAGAGAGGGTTCCTGGCAGCCACTGCTTGAAGTTCATGGTGTTACACAACATCGAGCATGTCCAATTCACCTGCCAGGAGCCATCTGATTCTTACTCTAGGGTTCCATTTTCCTATTTCGATCTTATCCAGCATCTGACTGGGTGATGGTCCATGTCAGAAGATGCAGATCTTCTTTTTATTCCATTAAACTTTGGGATCTGGTTATGATAGCATGCCTCATATATTTTCATCTACAAGTGATCATATTAGCTGGTTATCTGCTCCCAGCAGAACCTAGGGTTGTGCTGGGAAAGGAAATCGAAAAATCAAGATTGCATTAGTCTCTTAAGCATTCAGTCCTTCTGTTCTCATGGGACTGGGCGGACCTTCTCCCCATCTCATTTGTCAGGTAGAATGGCATTAAGAATGCCACCGGCTATCTCAAAGGGGACGCACAGACTTCTTTACACTTAGGTTGAATTTTCTAGACTCTAAGGTTAAACAGGCAGACGAACTGCCGTTTAGCATTTACAGTGAAGCTCCATCTGAAGGACTGATTCAATGGAGGTGCTCCTAGGAGGGCACAGACAAGGGTGGAAGGAAGGGAAAGGTCAAGGCATTGGTGAGCAGGACCATGGGACCCAATCATCCCAGCTGCTAAGTAGATTGATTTCTCTGCCTGGCCACATGGGATACCCTGGTGGATGGTTTTCTCCTTTACTTTTGGGAAGATGATCCTAACTGAAGCAGCTGAGTCTAAGCTCTTAGGATAATTTTTTAAAAAGGCGTTCTCAAACCAGTGCTTCCAATGATGTCTAGGATTTGCTTCAAAATAATCTACGGGGAAGAAGAACAAAAGGAAGGGATGGATGAAACATGAATTGATAATTATTTAAACTTGATCATGGGTACATTCTCTATTCTTGTATCTGTTTGAAATTTTCCATTGTAAGAGTTTTTGAAAAATGAGGTCAAGAGCCAAGGATCCAGAAACTTGCTAGTTATTAGTTTCAACCCTTAGCTTTACCTAGAACTTCTTTTAAAAAATGGCTAACGGGGCTTCCCTGGTGGCGCAGTGGTTGAGAGTCCGCCTGCCGATGCAGGGGACGCGGGTTCGTGCCCCGGTCCGGGAAGATCCCACATGACGCGGAGCGGCTGGGCCCGTGAGCCATGGCCGCTGGGCCTGCGCGTCTGGAGCCTGTGCTCCACAACGGGAGAGGCCACAGCAGTGAGAGGCCCGCGTACCACACACACACACACACACACAAAATGGCTAACAAGGAATGCTGTCCAACATCATTTTCTCTTTCCATGTCTCTCCATCTTATAATCGAGGAATTAACAAACAGCAGAATGGCCAATGGACAGCTGTGACGAGGGAGGACTGGATGAGGACAGAGGTGCAGTCATCAGCCCTTATGGGATGGGGAGTTACCTGTACGCACATCCATGGGCTTCCTGTTGCCTTGGTGCCCGGGCATGGAAACCAGCACCCCCATATCTCATTGGTAAGCACACATTGGAACTGCCAGAGACAGAGTGTTTCACACTTGGGTTGCTACACTTTTTCTTCATTCTTGTGTTTGGCATAAGAGTCAAGATTAATAATGATTAACAACAGTGGGGAAAGTTGTGGGTTGATAAAGGACACAGAGAGAATTGGAGAGAATCAGTTTCTTTTTTCAGCATTGCACATCTCTTTTCTCCTCTGGTTCCCCTGGATCTCCAGATCCCAGAGGCAGATCTCACTGAGTGGAAGGGCTCAGGCACCCATCAGCATTTGGAAGCGCCTGATCTCAATACTGCGCTGAGGCCGGCATCCAAGGCTGCCCTTCACAAGTCAACTGTCTTAAATGTGCCCAGCAACTCTGAAACATGGACAATTCCGAACTTTGATTCCCATGATGAGCCATCGCTCTGGACAGTCAGCTTCTTCCAGGAAATGAAACGTGGGAGACACGTTTCATTTAACCCATAAATGACCATAACCAAACAAACCCATAACCAAACATCCCACTAAGGACTTCAAAAATCTGGAGGTATGGGAAGTTGGAGGCTCGATGTAAATCGAAGTATCACAGATCGTACCTTAAAACATAAACCCATTAGCTGACCTTGTGCAGACCTCTTCCAAAAATAAGAGTTTCTTCCGAAACGGGAATCAAAAAAGAAGAGAGTTGGCGTTTTTTCCCTTATTTCTGCTATCGGTTAACTCGGGTTAAAGAGGATTTCCTGGCACAAGGCAGCTTGATTCTATTCCGCCTGAAGTACTGAGGTGAGAAGGTAAAAAGAGATCTCTTTGAGGAGAGGCTAATTGGGCAAGTTGCCCACTCAAAGGAAAAATAAAAACACACCAAGGATTTTGTAGAAGAAAAATAAACCGAGAAACCTATAACACGGATTTCTGCACACCACATTGTAGGGGTGGGGAAGCTCATAGGAAGCACCTCTTGTGTTGCATTGGGCAAAAGATCTGATTTGGATCTCTTCTTACGCATAATCTCCCAGCAACAGGAGAATTTAAGGATTGCTTCGTTTTTTGCCAAATGGCTAAAAAAAAACCCCTCTCTTCTACCCTGTAATTATGCTTCAGCTCCAGCCAAGGCAACCGAGGCTAGGAGATATTGTACATTTCACTTGTTTGGGGCTAGTTCAAACCTCCTCTTACCTCGTCCCAGAGAACACCTGAAAAGCATAATAACAGGGTCTCGCAGCATACCTTTCTGCTAGGTAAATATGATCGTGTAATCTTAAAGATCCGGCAGAAAGCCTCCATAGGAGATGGGGCTGGGGTCCTGCCCAGATCCCCTTGACCGCACTGGTGCACTCACCCCGCATCCCCAGGGGTGCTGGCTGCTCGTAGTGAGAACTGCCCTCCCCGTTGGAGCCCCCCCTCACCTGGCAGGCTACACATCCCCTGATGAAGTTAGTGGATAATGAGGGGGGACCTCAAGGCAGGATTTACTCTGTGGTGCAATTCATGCTCCAGAATTCTCTGCGGGAGACAACCGGTCCTAGAATCCTTGCTCAGCTCCCCTTCCCTCTCCAGCCCCATCCCATCCCTGCAGGTCCCTCTGAGAGCACGCCCTCCATAACACACCTGCACAGGGATCCCTGTCCCGGGCTCTGCTTCTAGGGAACCTGACCTGTGACACTTCAGGAAGCCTAGGGAAGCAACTTAAAACGGACACCTCTTATTTTTAATCTGCCGTCTTTCGATGTCTACCAATCTGGCCCATTTCATGTGTTTAGACTCACAAACATAAGCATAGATACCAAAAAAAAAAATAGCCTTAGGATTACATGGAGAAGGCAGGCTGGAATCTATAGTAGCTCACATCTCCTATTTGGGCATCCAACTGAACAAAGTCCCCTCTCCATCCCCCAGACCCATTTCCCAACACAACGCACAGACCAGATGGAAAGACTCATTCCCCATCTGCGTACTTGTACACGGAGGCAAGCCTAACACCATGCTTGGGTTAGAGTCAGGTTCTGTCCCTAATGCTATATGAACCCTGTGCGACTCTGTTTTAATTACTGTTTAATATTTGATAGTCCCAAACGCCGATTCACAGAGTTAAAAAGAAGCAGAGACTCGCGTTAACGGTGTTCAAATGAACACCGTTCATGTGCCCGGTGACGGTCCGAGGTCGACTCATATCACATCCAAAGGAAAAACACTGTTGATCTCCCGTCGCAAGAATTAAATCACAAAACCAAGCAACGGCTCCCAGGAGGAAGAATCTAAGTTTGCTCAGGAAAGTAAAGTTCCTTGACTTAAAGCCTGCCAAGGGGGAGACTGCCTCTCCCCTGAGCTCCCTTTCCACAGAGGTGGGTCTGCACTTGTTGGCACCTGCCTGCAACAGTTCAGGTCTGGGTGGTTACGAGCCTCAGGATGGGTGGCAGTACTGACCCGTCCTTTTCCTTTCAGGCGGCAGACTGATGGGCAGCCCACCCTGGCTGACCTTCTCTTAAACTGCCTTTGGCAAATGGAAAGCTTCCTTAACCTACAGTTGTTAGTGATGTCAGCTTTCCTGCAATTTCTGAAAGCATTGTCTTTCTTCTGCTTTTTACATTTTTGCCCTCCTAACAATGCAGTGAGTTAAAAAGCTGGGATGTCCCTGGTGACAAGTTATCAGTCCACAGCTGCAAAGCTACTTAGGAACACAGTTCAACCTCGGTCTACCCACCGACTGAGGCTTTCCTGAGATACAGACCCAGCTCCCAAATACAGCCACCCACTTCAACTCTCCGGTCAGGAAACTTCTGTCAAGAGGATAATATTGTCTACTTCACACAATCATTGTAAGGAATAAACAATAATAGCATAAGGAAAACTCTCCAGCAAAGTGACACATTTAGATGTTTAATAATTGTGAATGGCCTTCCCCCTTGGTGTCCTTTGCGTTTTGTGTTGTTTCCACCAACCAAAGTTCAAACACAAAATGATGATAAAGGGGTGACTTTTGAACCCAGTGGGAGAGGACGGTTTGAGGAATGTTGCTCAAACTGTGACGTGGGCCTCAAGGCCCCCAGAGGGAGTCTTCCGAGGGGGCTCCACAGTGGCCTACCTGGTGGTCGTCCGGATGGTGTTTTCCTTCGTGTGAGTGTGCTCTTTGCTCACCTTCTCTGTAAAGAGAAAGGATGAAACAGACACCTCTTAGGTTGTTCTGACTCGATTTGTGTGTTTAAGGCTGAAGCAGAAACATCCTCCACATTCCTCTTTCTCTGTTGTGGTTTTCTTTTGGTTTCTTTTTTAAACATTCAAACCATTCCTGTCTTATTGGTAAAGACAGGCAACAAAAGCATGTCGATAGCATCCACCAAAATAGTTTATTAAAAACCAATCAAAGGGAAAGAATTACTAACAAAGTACAACTGTGTTGTCTGATTTTCATCAGGCCTCAGTAAGTACATGTACACACACACACACACACACACACACACACAGAGATGTGCAGAAAGATAGTTATTTCTCTTATATTTTTCCCCAGCTGAAAATGTCTGCTTTTCTCTGATTCAGCATGAAAACTGCAGTTGTTGCAACTGTTCCGCTTCTGACTTGGATGACAGCCTTTAAGCATTCTGTATTGTCAGGCCCCTTTGTGAGACGGGATATAAAAACAAACGTAAGACCTCTGGGTGCGAGAGTCATCGAGTGCACACTCTGATAAATGTCACAGGGGACAAAAAGTACCATTAGACAAGAGGAGGTAAACTCTGTCTTGAGGTCTGAATCTACCAGCTGTCAGAAATTATTTAATTAGCTTTCAGGAACACAAAAGTTGACCTCTGGTCTTCCCCGTCCAGTTCAAATGTGAGGGTTCTGCCCTGACGTTCACAGCTCTGGGTGGCTTCTTTTAAGTCTCCAGAGTGAAACCTGGCCACCTCTACAAGGGTTTCAGATTTCAACAGCAGGGCAAGTGAAAAACTCCTAATCTTACGGATTTGGGGGACAATTTTAAACAAAGATATACGCTGTCCCGTGTTTTTTAACACTGGTCTGAAGCTGCTGTGTGCATATTTGCGTGGACAATTCCTTTCTGTCCGTTCAACGGTGACAATGAGGGTGAATCTGGATTCACAGGCAGTGTTCTTTCAGAGAGCAGGAAATCGGGGCTAAATGACTTGCTTGAGGTCACCCAGGCAGTCAGTGACAGCGCCAGGGTGAGAACTCTCAGACACAAAGTTTTTAGCTGATAGTAGACCATGATAATGTACTGCTAGAGACAGAGACTTTTTTCAAAGAATCACACTGGCCTCACTCTTGCAGATTTGAACTGCTAAATCATTTTCAAAGTTATATTGTTTTTAGAGATGCTTTCAGCCTGTTTTTTTTTCTTCTTTTTTTTTAAAGCAAAGCATCTTTCATGTTTGGAGTTTTTTTGGAACTTGCAAAGATCTATGTGGCCTATTCAGTTTACTGACTTAACTGTTTCCACCTCTCTGAGCTCTGCACAAACACAGTCCTTGTTTAAGAACTCCGAGGCTGCCATTTTCGGCACCGACTGATAACTTTACAGCTATGGGGGCGTGTCATGAGGCCAACGAGAAGGTGAGCTATCACGATGCCTTGCAGATTCTAGCTTCTTTCCTCTTTTCTGTTATTTTTCTTAGGGGAGAAAAGTCAATACTTAAATAATGAGGCATTTAATGGGTGTTTTAAATCTGTTAGCCATAACAAAACAGAGTTTATCAAATATTAGTAACAAACTCTACGGATGCCTGAATTTCAGTATGTACGCCAATGCTTGACCAAGGACAAAGTATCTGTATTTCTACATAAGTCTGAATCTTATATGAGTCTCTTTCATCCATCTCAATCACATTCAAGCAATAACGGCACATTAAATTTGACAAAGAGCCTGCAGCTTGAATGAGGTGATAAAGAGAACAACTTAGGTTCTAGAACCCTCACCTATTCTTTCAAGACACTTAGCTGAGCTAGAATAGGTGATTCCTTAGCTTTTTAATAGGTGATCACTTAGCTGATTCCTAAACGTTGACTTCTGAGTATTTGAAGTAGAAAAAGTTGGTTTACAGGAAATGTTCTGCTATGTTATAGCTGGAAAAGAGTCCTCACAGTTTCATCTTCTGCCTTCCCCTTTCCTTGATGTTTTTTTTTTGGCAAGTTACCGTAACATCTCATTAATTCCGACCACACTAATTTGGAATTCACAGTAACTCAGTCACTGTTGGAGTAAACTGAAGTTTATCTTTTGCACATTAGGAAAACAAAAAAAAAAGGCTGTTAATCAGATCAACTGCCTAAACAAAATTAGAGGTGAGACGTTTAGTCCAGGCAACAGGGATCATTTGCACGGAGTTGAATAGGTTCCAGTTTCAAATGATTCTAACTATTTACTAAAGAAAGTCTGGCAGGAGTCCTACCTGGCAGCCTTTGATGAACTCTTCGTTTGAGAGGTCGTATACACGTTAAAGTAACAAAATGGATTTCTGTCTAAAAAATCCTATAATGCTGGTGTTTTTACTTCGTTAGAGTGGCTTTCCCTCCAGTTAGTCCCCATTATTGACTTTTTTTTTTTTTTCCCCTCGAGGAAACGTACCTGACAGTTGAAAAAGAAGCTCGGAAGCCATCTTCACAGAGATGTCCTGACTGAAGAGGTTTCTCTCTGGGGGGACTCTGCTTTCTGGCATCTTCTGTAAAGGTTCAGTTTTCTCTCGCCCAATTAAAGTGCTATAGCCAACACTGCGGCTGGGTGATATTGAGGCCTGCGAGTCCTGGATGTCCACCTCCATGGGTTCCTCTTTGATCTTCACCATCTGAGTGTCCTTGTAGCTTTCCGCTGCAAACAGGTGAATGAAGAACAAAAACGCCAGAGTTTCTTAATTCTGAACCAAACCCAGTTTCTAATCACAGAGAGAGCTACGAGGCTTGAGTCAGGGAGCAGTTTAGAAGACAGCGCCGTGGCACACTGGAACACAGTTTGAAAAACTTCTACTTTAATCGATCTGGTTTCCAGAAAAGGAAGGAACCTGAAGCTCAGAGAAATCAGGGGACTTGCCCAAGGCCACACAAATGGCAACAGAACCAGGCCTGCTGCTACAGATCTAGAACCGGGTTTCTTGACCAAATTCTCCCAGTCACTCCCACACACTCCTTCCTCTCTGCCATGATGCTTCCAGGACTTACAGAGAACACAACGAATATCTGTCCTTGTTTTATAATGTACTCAATTCAGTGAATCAGTTAAGAGCCAGCATATTCATACTATGATTTTCTCCCTCTATTTTGAAAGCTCTGATCAATGTTTTTTCTTTCTCTTCTAGGGCACCTAAATTAATAAAGGATAAATAGGGTTGATTCAACTGAGACGTTTACACCTTGCTGGGAGCTAGTAACCCTCAAGACCACCTAGGATGTTAATTGCAGCGCAAGGATTAACACTTAGAAAAACAGCGATCTTACAAGTTATAATAACAGTTCAACTTACTGACTGCTCTGGCTTTAGGTGTGGCCATTGAACGTTTGGTCTTTAGTTTGAAACATACGTTTACTTTGCAAGGCTGGAGTGTCTTTATGTTCATACGTTCCTTAGAGCTATTGGGAGAACATCTTGGAAACAAGGTGGGACAATTAGCGCATTAATTTGTGTCACTTTAAAATAAGGCCACACTTTCAAATTGGTAAGCATTTATTAGTTATTACTGTGTCCTCAGCCTTCTGGAAAACACAGAAACCAAAAAGGATCTGATAGATAGACAAGACAGACAGATAGATAGATAGATAGGTAGGGTAGTGGGTTGAATCGTGGCCCCCCAAAAAGATATGACTATGTCATAACCCCAGGAACTTGTGAATGTGACCTTATATGGAAAAAAGGTATTTGTAGATGTGATTAAGGATCTCAAGATAAGATGATCCTGGATTATCCAGGTGGGCCCTAAATCCAATGACAAGTGTCCATATAATAGACAGAAGAGGACAAGACACAGACGCAGTGGAAAAGGCCACGTGAGGACAGAGACAGTGCTGTCAGACTGACTGTCTGTATCTCCCCTCCAAATTAATATGCTGAAACCTAATCACCAATGTGACGATATTTGGAAGTGGGGCCTTTGGGAGGTGATTAGGTCATGAGGGAGGAGTCCTCAAGGATGGGGGGTAATGCCCTTATAAAGAAGACCCCGGACAGCTCCCTCACCCCTCCCTGCATGTGAGGACTCAGTGCAGAGATGCCTGACAATGAACCAGGAAGAGGGCTCTCACCTGACCGTGCTGGCACCCTGGCCCTCGACTTCCAGATGCCAGGACGGTGAGAAATACCTCTCTGTTGTTTACAAGCTACCCAGTCTGTGATGTTCTGTTACAGCAGCCGGAACGGACTAAGAGACACTGGAGTTTTGCTGCCACAAGCTAAGGACTGCCTGGTGTCACCAGAAACTGGAGGGAGTAGGGAAAGAGTCTCCCCTAGAACCTTCAGATTTCAGACTCCTGGCCCCCATTTCTGTTGTTTTAAGCTACGGAGTTTGTGGTAATTTGTGACGGATGGATGGATAGACAGACAGATATAACTAACTATAAGAGGCAACATAAAGCAGGCGCTGATCTTGGGACAGTTAGGAGATACGACAGGGGAAATCTCATTGCTGTAAGCTGGGTAGTCAGAGAAAGCTACGCTCTCCTTGCCAAGGATGAGACAGGTGAAAGTCAAGTACGTGCGTACTTTATTGATTTGCAATAAAGAAGACAGTGGAGTACTTTAAATTAAATGATTAAAATTAATGTGGTGCTATCCATAAGATCTCATGTAAGAAGTGTGCTAATTGTGCTTTTTTTCTTCCTGACATATTACACATGCTTCTCAGAGAAAACGACTTGTTTTTTTGTCAGCAACTAAACTTCAGGCAACTGTTATATTTAATTTAAATCCTTTCCCCCTCCCTGTATTCCTGCCAAGCTGTTTTTTTCTTTTTTCTCTGCATGTCTGTGAAGCTCAGAAAAACCAAGTCCATTGATTCAATCATGCTAAAAAAAAAAAAAAAAAAAAAGAAGAAGAATATAAAGCTTTCTAAGTTACATGCCTGGCTTCTCTGCCTTTATTTCTAGTCCCTGATTCTTTCCTGAGTACTGACGACACCCCCTGTCCACTTAGGGATTTGGGGACCTGACAGCCATCCTGACCTTCCCTTAGATCACCCATAGGTGCGGTCACCCCACACAGTGCCCTGTTTGTGTCCCCTCAAGCTACTTAGGATTTGGAAAATAAACAGTGGGGTCAGTGTCACAGGTACATAATGATGTCTCTGAACCTTGCAAGTCATTCCAAGGCCTGAAGACAAACACAAAGGGATACTAGAAAGAGATTCATTTTGTTAAAAAAATAAAAATCTCAACAACATAAAAAGAGCAAAGCTAGAAAGAAGCTCCATTATTTATATCCCCCAAACCCCCTTTTCCCCAGCTTTGCCCCTGGATTAAAAACCACCTGGCTCCCTGGTGGCACAGGGGTTAAGAATCTGCCTACCAATGCAGGGAACATGGGTTCGAGCCCTGGTCCGGGAAGATTCCACATGCCGCGGAGCAACTAAGCCCGTGCGCCACAACTACTGAGCCTGCGCTCTAGAGCCCACGAGCCACAACTACTGAGCCCACATGCCACAACTACTTAAGCCTGCACGCCTACAGCCTGTGCTCCACAACGAGACAAGCCACCGCAATGAGAAGCCCGCACACCGCAAGGAAGAGTAGTCTCCGCTCTCCACAACTAGAGAAAGCCCGCGTGCAGCAATGAAGACCCAATGCAGCCAAAAATAAACACATTAATAAATTAATTAAAAAAACCCCAAAACCAAAAAACCCACCTGGCTATTTGTGCCACCGGATTTAATGAAATCTGTTTTTAAAAGCTACTTGGGATAATTTCAAATATGACTTTCCATGAAGTGCTTTCTGCTCTTCCTTATGACAACTCTTGACTTTTCAACTATGCACAAAACACTGATCACTGAGTGAAGTAAGTCAGAAAGAGAAAAACAAATACCACATGCTAACACATATATATGGAATCTAAAAAAAAAAAAGTTCTGAAGAACCTAGGGGCAGGACAGGAATAAAGACGCAGACATAGAGAATGGACTTGAGGATATGGGGAGGGGGAAGGGTAAGCTGGGACGAAGTGAGAGAGTGGCATGGACATATATACACTACCAAATGTAAAACAGATAGCTAGTGGGAAGCAGCCACATAGCACAGGGAGATCAGCTCCGTGCTTTGTGTCCACCTAGAGAGGTAGGAGAGGGAAGGTGGGAGGGAGACGCAAGAGGGAGGAGATATGGGGATATATGTATATGTATAGCTGATTCACTTTGTTATACAGCAGAAACTAACACACCATTGTAAAGCAATTATACTCCAATAAAGATGCTTAAAAAACCCCCCAAACCCTTTAGCATTTGTAATCTACCCAACAGACTCCAGACTCACCGAGAAGACTTTTCAAACTGACATCTCAATGGGCAAGTGAGACATGATTCAATAAATATTTTTATAGTCCTTGCTCTTGTGTGCAATAGCATCATTGCCAAGTGTTTTCTTGCCTTTTTTAAAAAAGCAGGTTTCTCAACCTCAGCCCTATGGACATTTGAAGCCGGATACTTCTTTGCTGTGGGAGGTTGTGCTGTGCACTGTAGGGTGTTTAGCACATCTCTGGTCTCTACTCTCTACAAACGAGGAGTGCCAGCCCCCTAGCTGTGACAACTACAAGTAACTCCAGACATCGCCAATGTCCTCTGGAGGACAAAACCACAGCTGTAAAGTTTTTGCCACACTCTTGTTTTCACCCCTTCTCCTCTTCCCGTCCCCAATTAATCAGGACCCAAGACAAAGCAGAAAGAGGCAGCTCCTCCTAAGTTCCAACTTGGTTGATCACCATCTCAGGCCAGCTGGCCGAGGATGCGGGAGGCAGCTGACTTGGGAACTGAGTTTCTGCTACAGATCCCACTTGGTCCCCAGGCCAGCTCGCTCCCTGTTGCCTGGGGCGTCCTAACATAGCAATGGTTGAATACCTCACTCCACTCACTCTTAGCTTTGACTCCCAGGCCACAAATACGAATTCAACTCCAGTGGGCTCTACTGCTACTTCAAGAGAGAAACTGGCATGTGGGAAGAGATGAGAGAGTGTTAACAGTGCCTGATGCCTGGGAGGGGGTGTAGGTGACTGTTTACTTCAATGCTTATTTGTATTCTGTAATTTTTCTGTGATGAATATGGATATCTTGTCATTCACCTAAATGTTTTTAAAAATGGAAAACACATATACCCATAAAAAGATGCTATTTCCTCTTTAGAAGTGTACAGAACAGTGTGCATGGCTGGTAGCATTGGAAGAGTTGGTTCGTGGCTCCAACAAGCCCTATTCAAACTCTGCTTGGCAACAGAAGGGGAAGAAAGCAACAGGAATGCCATAATACTGTTTTCTTTCCTGCCTTCATAAACACAATATATATTAGCTATCAAACTGGATTATTTCATTCATCAGTCACTTGGTCATTCTGTAATCTTTTTTCTTTTTTTTTTTTTTTAACATTTTTACTGGAGTATAATTGCTTTACAATGGTGTGTTAGTTTCTGCTGCATAACAAAGTGAATCAGCTATATGTATCCATATATCCCCATATCCCCACCCTCTTGCGTCTCCCTCCCACCTTCCCTATCCCACCCCTCTAGGTGGTCACACAGCACCGAGCTGATCTCCCTGTGCTATGCGGCTGCTTCCCACTAGCTATCTATTTTACATTTGGTAGTGTACATATGTCCATGCTGCGCTCTCACTTCGTCCCAGCTTACCCTTCGCCCTCCCCGTGTCCTCAAGTCCATTCTCTACGTCTGCGTCTTTATTCCTGTCCTGCCCCTAGGTGTAATCTTTTATCAATGTCTACTATGTACTCAGAACTATGATAGATGATTCATGGGATTCAGAGACAAGTAAGACAAGGTTCTTGCCCTCAAGCAGTTTAAATCCAAATGAATGTATGATCAAGACAAGTATCAACAGCCCTCTCACACAAGAAGCGAAATTAAAACACAGTGTGGGAAGAGGGGTCGAGGAAGACCACGGACCAAAGCACAAAGGTGGAATTGTACTCGACCGGGGGAGTGCAGGGAATAGATATCACACTGTCCGTTCGGCTGGAGCGCCAACGTTGAGAGGTGGAGCTGGCTCCGTGGGTGAGCGGGACTCGTGAGGTGTCAACGGAAAAGCAACTCTAGCTTTGTCTGCCGTTGTCTCTTTAAACCTGCCTGGTAGGAAAATGTTCCTCGCTTGGTCCTGGGTGAAATCTCAGTCAGGCCCATAACCCGATAATTCTTAGGTAATACACAGCCTTACAGCCCTTTAAACAGCAAAGGAACGGTCTTGATTCGGAATCCGGAAGGCCCAACCCCACAGGTTAAGCCACAGTTCAGCCTTTCTGCGAAGGTGATCCCAGCTCTTCCCTGGAAGGGCCCACAGGTCGCCTGTGACTGGGGGGAAACAGTGGGTTCTGCAGCTTCTCCCTGTTTTCTCACACCCTCCCCAGCACTCTAGCTGCCCTTCCTGAACCTACAGCTGGAGAAGCAGGAGAGGGGAGGGGAGGCAAAGCTCTTCCCTCGCTGACCTGATCTAGAATGGTTTTACCCTCTGGAGGCAAGCAGACATTTCTCTCATGGGATTCTCCCATCGGGTCTTCGGAGACCTTTAACCTGGTGGTGATCTCTCCCTGCGCCTCCTTTACCTGGCTGACCGGCCTCTAGCCTGGGCTCACTGATTTCCTCCACTGCCTGTGGGGATCCACCTGTGGGCCTCCATCTCAAGGCAGGCACGGGTACCATCAACTCTCTATGCAGCACCCCAAGACAGCATTTAAGACAACACCCCTGTTGGCCCTTCTGTGGGAATCTGGTCCACACTGGGGCCTCCTTATTTGATCACACAAAAAGGGGGAGTTCAGGTCCCATGCAGCCCAGCAGCCTCTCTCTTCCACTCAGACACCAAGGCAATTTGCCCTCTAGATTCCCCAGGCTGACATCAGGCACCAGGCCTCCAGGCTCCCAACTGAGGAAAACATGGGACAAACTTCCCGGATGATGTCCCTCGAGCCACGCTCTCTAGATTTGCGATGAAAGACTGGTACCCTTTCCTCCATCCCCAGTACCCTGCAGTGGGGGAATCACAGACCAGTTCTCTCCAAAAATCCCCTTGCCCAATCTTCAATAACCTCTCACTTTTATACTCTCTCCATTTGACCACGAGGTCCAAGAGGTGTGTGTGTGTGTGTGTGTGTGTGTGTGTGTGTGTGTGTGTGTGTGTGTGTGTTCAAATATATATAACATAAGATGTATCTTTTTAACCATTTTTCAGCACACTGTTCAGTGGCATTAAGTACATTCACATTGTTGTGCAACCTTCTCCAGAATTTTTCATCTTCCCCAACTGAAACTTTACCCATTAAACACTAACTCCCCATTTCCCCCCTCTCTCAGCCTCTGGCAACCATCATTCTACTTTCTGACTCTAGGCCAGGAGTTTTCGTATTTTTAAAAATATTCTTCATGCGGTAACCTTGGTGCCGAAGCCAGATCTTCCATTTAACATACTGTTTAACAAAGAGCGTCAGATTATATTCCAGAGAAATTACACTGGAGAGGTAGGTAAGGGCAGAATATGGAAACTAAGATGCTGGGTCCGGAAGCCTGTCCTGAATGGGGAGCCGGCGGGGACCCAGCCTTTGGGGGGGGTTTGCTTGGAGAAGCAGCGTGATCGGATTACATTTCAGAAGGACAATCTGGCAGGGGCACTTGTACGGGATGAAGGGACTGGAGGAAACGGAAACGGGGCCGTTGATGGGGACTTGTAGTAATCCAAGCAACAAGATGCTGAGAGCCTGAACTAAAGGTCATGAGGGTAGAAAAGACTCACAAGATACTCCAGAGGTTGAATGCAGAGGCACTGGTGGTGGACCGAATAAGAGTCTGAATCAAGAATGAAGAGACCAATGTGAGAGTAATTGTGAAGAAACCTTGCGTATGGTCTGGACAAGGGAGAGGCGATATTAAAGGAAAATAACAATTCTCTGACTTTTAAGCCTCTGAGATTTGGAAAATGCTATCAATAAGAGTAGAAAAACAGAAAAGTTCAGTCGGGGAGAAACATGAAGGAAGATTTTCATATCTATTTTGGCTAAGTATCTGTAATTCCTGCAGGAAGTAGAGGTCATGATGGCTTAGAGGCAGTAAGATAAGAATCACTAGGGACAGACAGATTGGAAGTCATCTGAATCCAAGGGACTGGGTGAGATCAGCAAGGGAGGTTGCGTAGAGAGCGGTGGATGGGGAGGAAATGTTACCATTTACTCCTACAGAGGAGGAAGAAGAAAAGAAGCAAGGACAGGGACTTCCCTGGTGGCGCAGTGGTTAAGAATCCGCCTGCCAATGCAGGGGACACGGGTTCGAGCCCTGGTCTGGGAAGATCCCACATGCCACAGAGCAACTAAGCCTGTGCGCCACAACTACTGAGCCTGTGCTCTAGAGTCCGTGTGCCACAACTACTGAGCCCGTGTGCCGCAACTACTGAGCCCACGCACTTAGAGCCCGTGCTCCGCAACAAGAGAAGCCACCGCAATGAGAAGCCTGCGCACTGCAACGAAGAGTAGCCCCCGCTCGCCGCAACTAGAGAAAGCCCGCGCACAGCAACGAAGACCCAACGCAGCCCAAAAAGAAAAACAAATTTTTTTTAATTAAAAAGAAGCGAGAAGAGGCGGAGAGGGAGTGGTCCAGCACAGCAGCCGTGTGCATAGAAAGCCAGAGAGAAGGGGGGTGAGGGCAGAGGCACGACCCACTCCTGCCCCTGGGCTCCTGCACCCCTACAGTGATTCCTTAGTTCCTGCCCTATGTAAAAGCCCCAGCCCCACTCTCCCTGCAATACTGAACTATGCCAGCTGCCCGAATACGCCCGGCCATTCCTCATCTTATTCTCTCTTAAATACCCGGATCATTCCCTATATAGATTTCAAAATAACTTAGACATCTCCTCTCTGAGCAGCCTTCCTTTATTTTCATCAGATGACACCTTTCCCTCCTCGGTCCTACCTCTAGATTGCTCAGATCTTGCCAACATTGTACTGCGCTGTGGTTATTGTCTACAGATTTCATTTCCCCTGTGGACTGAATGCTCAGTGACAGCCTGGTTGTGATTCATCTTTCATCCCCAGACTTTGCACATTTGATGCGATTAATAGCTGTTTGTCACATGCAGCACCTGAGTCAGAACACACAGTAGGTGTGCAATGCTCCTCTCCCTTCCCTGACTGCCGGAGACACTCTGTCTGCTGCAGACACTCATGTATGCTATGAACTTGAAACAAAATACGAAAGGAGGCAGCATTGGCAGTGGCACTGAAATAAAAAACAAACATTGGCCATTCTCTCTCTGGACTGCCATCATGATCCTGAGCTGGTGTTTCTGAATAACAAGAAGCTTAAAAGAGCCTCTAGAAGCAATGCCCACGATGCCATCTGGAAACAATTCACTTTCTAGAGTGATACCCCTGTCAATCAGATAAATTAAAAATCTTTTATCTCCAACTTGCCATCCTGAAAGATGCAAAGTTCTGGGTTGGGCACAAAAACATGGTCCAGGTAAAAAAAAAAAAAAAGATTCCTGGAGGTGTCGGGTTCATTACTTAACACTTTGTGAATGACAATGCAGGTCAAAAGACCAAGTAAAGGGAAACAGCTGACCAGGAACAAGAAAAGAGACTGCATGGTAACACCACGCCATGGCAGTGCTTGGCTCACCGCTGGAATCTGAAGAAGGCGAGCTGCTGCCTCCCTTTGCTTTCTCTGACTTAACTTTGTCCTTGCTAAAAACAGCTGCTCCATACTCTGTAATAACCTATATGGGAAAAGAATCTGAAAAACAATGGATATATGTATAGGTATAGCCGAATCACTTTGCTGTACACATGAAACCAACAGAACATTGTAAATCAACTAGACTCCAGTAGGAAATAAAAATTAAATAAAAAAAATAAATACCCTTCAGAAAAAGATGGCATGAAGAGTTGGGCTGGGTTTCCTGGGTGGCACAGGGAAAAGACCGAGCCCCAGCCCTGCTCAAGCAGAAATGGAAACGTTATTTCCCAGAAGTCTCATGCTCTCCATCATGCTTTGCATTCTCAGAGAGCAGCAAGGTGGGAGTGAAACAGCCTCTGGGCAGCCACGTCCTCACCCTATAACTGGGGCTGCGTCCCCAGTGCAAGGCACATAAACACAGTTCCGTTCTTGTTATGAAAATTAGGAACCTGATGCATAGATGCTGAGTGGGATTCTTCCTTCCCTCTCTCTTCTCCTATGCTGTCTCTCTTCAGGAGCCATCACATGGAACAGAAGGACACGCACATTGAGACAGGTCTGGAGTTCTTTAGAGGACTAGATTGGTACACGCTTCTCCATGGGAAGTTATATATTAAACTTCATTTGTCTGAATGGATAAAGGAGATGTGGTATATATATACAATGGAATACTACTCAGCCATAAAAGAGAATGAATTAATGCCATTTGCAGCAACATGGATACAACTAGAGATCATCATACTATGTGAAGTAAGTCAGAAAGAGAAAGACAAACACCATATGATATCACTTATATGTGAGATCTAAAGACACAGATGAACCTATCTGTTCACAAATGAACAGAAACAGAATAACGGGCATGGAGAACAGACTTGTGGTTGCCGGGGGAGGGGGCTGAGGAATGGAGAAGGAGGCTGGGGTGAGCAGATGCAAACTATTATATATAGATGGATAAACAGCAAAGTCCTACTGTAGAGCACAGGGAACTATATTCATTACCCTGTGATAAACCATAATGGAAAAGAATATAGAAAAAAGAATGTATATGTATGTATAACTGAATCACTTTGCTGTACAACAGTAATTAACACATTGTAAATCAACTATACTTCAATTAAAAAAAAATAAACTTCATTTGTCTCTGCAGTGGTCCTTGGGGAGGTAAAAGGAAGGAAGGAAACCCATGCCTGGGGCTTATCCACGGCAGCTGCCACATCCCAGGAGAGGCAACACAGGCTCCTACTGTCCCTATTGGACACATCGGTCATCTGTTCCTGGGGAAAAAGAGAAGAAACGCTCTCCACAAAAGAAAACAGTGGTGCAGCAGTTTTTCTCTAGTTTTCCTAATACACAAGAACTTTCAAGAACAGCATTCCACTGCCTCTTCTTGGAACAGCACAATGGGAGACATTCTCCGGAATGAATAAAATGCATGGTCTCTGGACTTGAGGGTAACAGGCACAGCTGAGGGCACGGCTGCTAAATGGTGTGAGGTAGGGAATTGAATTTTTCCCCCTCAATTAAAAAAAAAAAGGAAAAAACAGTATTTTTCAACAGAAGAACCTTACAATGACCTCCACTACACACACACACACACACACACACACACACGCACACACATTTCACCCAGAACTGCAAAGAAGGAACTGAGCAAATCATGAGACCAAGCCAGTATCTATGAGGAAAACACGCAAAGCTCTACACAAACTTAAATAATTCATTAGATAATTAATTGATTAATTAAATCAGACCATCTTTCCCAGGTGGTGAAACCAATCTGCACAGTAATCTAAACATTAGGAGAATCTTGTTTAAAATGATGGAACGATGGGTCTAGGTTTTTTGTATGCTTCTTCCTTCTTCTCTTTCTCTTTCTCTCTCTCTCTCTCTCTCTCTCTCTCACACACACACACACACATGCACACGCCCCACATTTTTTATTCCTATAACAATTTCAAAGACATTTTATCAGAATTGGCCCTTTGAATTGGATCAGCAAAACCATAAGAGAACTTGCATTTCCCCTCTTTATCAGTACACTACCTGGCAACTTAGGAAGGAGAATTAACAAATGTCTGAAGAGTGAGCTGTGCACACTAGAATTCACAATTAAGTGGACAGGGGTAAGCAGGAGGTCAACTCAGGAAGACAAAATAAGGAACACCCAGTGTTCCATTTTATTAGTTGTTCTGTGTCTGCAAGGAAAAATCTGCCCTAAAACAAAACAAACAAAAAAACAACAGAACTCAAACTTTAAAGATCATGAAGAGTGAGTGAGACCTGGAAGTTCACTTTCAGGGATCCAAGAAACATATCATTTTCCATCAGAGCAAAGCACTTGAAGTTTATTCTTCTGAGCATTCTTCAATTAGTCTTCACCTCCCTGACATCAGCAAGCAACGTAAGAGGTCCTCGTCTGAGATAACTCAGCTGGGCGTTTGCCAGTGTTTTCAGACTGGCCATAAAACAGGACCCAGAGCTGCAGCACAAGTTCTGGAATTGATTCAGGGTATGACACTGCCCAGGGTTAAACTACACAGGGGGCTCCCTGACGTAAAGGAAGGTCCCTCAGACCGGCCATGGGGAAGGTGATCACAAGTCAGAATACGTCCATCACACATAACAAATGCTGCCTTCAATTTCACTTTTGTCCCAAGGACAAGAATTAAAATCCTTGAGTCACTCGGGGCTCCGGGAGATCAGCTTCTCCAACCAGCAGACGACGTGGAGGGGTCCAGTCATTATCTGTTGAACTCTGAGTGTCCCGGTGTTAAAGTAAAATCTCTCCCAATCGTCTTGTTTTCTTTTCATTTGATGATTTCACGAGGAATTAGCTAAAGATGTGCATTTAAACTGTAGGTCTGCCATTTGGTAACGTTCCAAATGATCTCATTTTAAAAAAATTAACCTATTTTTCATCTAACGTCCAGAATATACTCTTCTTGTCTCACATTAAAAAAAGAAAAAAAGAAAGAAAAAGGGTCAATTAAAGTATCTGATCTAAGCCTAAAGCGATTTAACATCATTATCCTTTGCCATTTAATAAATCTAAGTCCTGTCCACCTCATCTGTTGTGATTAATAGGCCTTTATATATCTTTCTATGAACTTGAACGCAGGAAGGGTGGGGTGTGTGTGTGCATGTAGATTTTAAACAGAACTTCTGAAAGATTCAGCAGAATTCCTGCTGACATAAAAAAATGACCGAAAAGCAAGAGCCATCTCTGTCCGGTGATGGGTTGGCCATTGCTTGATACTCAGGGAGGAAGAGGGAGTCTTTAATGCCCAAGGAAAGGAAGGAGCAAATGAAGAGTTTTATTTCAATAACTGAGAGTTTTACCAGACTTTTAAATATTTTCCACTAACAGATGGTAAAAGGGCTTTAGTATATGCAGACAAGTTTAAAATGCTTTTCTTAGGTGGTGCTAAATATTACTGAATCGTGTCCCAAGGATATCTCTGTTGAGAAGCCCTGACTGCTTTTCTTCCATCGGTCAGTGTTTCCAGCAGGCAGGGAAGGGCTGGTAAGATGGTGCAGAGAGCAGAACACTGCATAATAACAGAGACTGGAACCCAAGCACGACCCAGAGTAAGCACGGGCAGCCGTGGATGGGGTGGGAAGAGAACGCAGGCTCACGCAGGAGAGGACACTGTCTTGTTCACCTTGGTGTCCCTAGTGCCCAAAAGGGGGCTTAGAAAATAGTAGGGGCTCAATAAATAGTGCTGAATGAATGAGTACATGAACGAAAACAACAACAACAAAAAGAAAGACCATAAAGAAGAAAAGGAAAGCTATGATGAGAAGTAGAGAAGAGCTAAGGTACAGAGTTCATTTAACCCCCTTTACAAACTTTTGCCAAAAATCAAAGCCCTCATGGCCAATGATACATGAGCCTCTGCTTAGGATGGGGCAACATCCTTGGTACCATGCCTGTGGGAAACCTTGGAGTGGGGACCAGACCATGTGACGGTGGGAAACGTTCCCTCTGGGCTCTAATTCCTCATACTTCTTGGAGACATGGAGTGCACGGATAGTCTCCGAATGTATTTTAGCTGGGTTTCAACCTTCTTTTCCAAATGTTTGAAAAATCAAAGCTACTTGCAAGTAACGTAAGTGACTCATCTTAATGTCCCTTCCTCTCTCTGTTCCTGTGTCGTCTCTAGTGCAGGTGGTGAAGAGTGACAAACAGTGAACCAGGAGCATGGGGACGAGAAGGCGGGATCCCTAAGTGAGAAGTAGGCCCTCATGCTTGATCTCTCCCTGTTACACATGGGCTGAGGACTTCAGCCCTGGGCATCTCCAAGAAAGCTGAGGAGTCACGTAGGAAAATCTGTCTAACATGAACAACGTTTTGTAGGTGAAACTATGTTATACAGTATTAGGGTGGAATAAACATACACACTACAATGTATAAAATAGATAACCAGCAAGGACTTACTGTATAGCAGAGGGAACTTTACTCAATATCTTGCAATAATCTATAATGGAAAAGAATCGAAAAAAGAATAGGGCTTCCCTGGTGGTGCAGTGGTTGAGAGTCCGCCTGCGGATGCAGGGGACACGGGTTCGTGCCCTGGTCCAGGAAGATCCCACGTGCAGCAGAGCGGCTGGGCCCGTGAGCCATGGCCGATGAGCCTGTGCGTCCGGAGCCTGTGCTCCGCAACGGGAAAGAGGCCACAGCAGTGAGAGGCCCGCGTACCGCAAAAAAAAAAAACCCAAAAAAACAAAACAAAAAAAGAATAGATGTACATATATATGTGTATAACCGAATCACTTTGTTGTACACCTGAAACTAACACAACATTGTAAATCAACTATACTTCAATAAAATGTTTTGTTTTGAAAAAAAATTTTTTAAATAAAGGTAAATTTAAAAATTAAGTTGTTTTTTTTTTTAAAGAATCAATTTTATTTATTTATTTATCTTTGGTTGCATTGGGTCTTCGTTACTGCACGCGGGCTTTCTGTAGTTGCGGCGAGTGGGGGCTTCTCCTGCTGCAGAGCACGGGCTTCTCTTGCTGCAGAGCACGGGCTCTAGGTGCGTGGGCTTCAGTAGCTGTGGCACATAGGCTCAGTAGTTGTGGCTCACGGGCCTAGTTGCTCTGCGGCATGTGGGATCTTCCCGGACCAGGGATAGAGCCCATGTTCCCTGCATTGGTAGGCGGATTCTCAACCACTGCGCCACCAGGAAAGTCCCCAAAATAAAGGTTTTAATACAAGTGATTGAAAGGAGACAACCATCTGTCTCGATTAAATTATCCCGAGTCCCCAGTTTTCTTCTTTATTCTACAGCTTTCAAAAAATAAGTGCAGACGGGGCTTCCCTGGTGGCGCAGTGGTTGAGAGTCCGCCTGCCGATGCAGGGGACACAGGTTCGTACCCCGGTCCGGGAAGATCCCACATGCCGCGGAGCGGCTGGGCCCGTGAGCCATGGCCAATGAGCCTGCGCGTCCGGAGCCTGTGCTCCGCAACGGGAGAGGCCACAACAGTGAGAGGCCCGCGTACCGCAAAAAGAAAAAATAAGTGCAGAAGAAAATTATCTACATAACACACAATAGGTTGGCTATGTAAGCACTGATGAATCCCAAGTGAAGATTTCTGCCACTATTTAAAGGTGGAGTGAGGCACAATGATTCTGCTTCCAAGGTAAGTCCCACAAATCACTGCCATTTCACCTTTAGTCCCATTAATCCTTCAGCTCTGCTAAGGGTCTCTCTCCCTCTCGACCAGAGGGCGATTAAATATACCTTTGGCAACGTGGACGTGGACCACAGGAAGCCTCCAGAAAGTGTCCCCCTGATTGCTCCGACTCCAAAACAGTAGGAAGAGTTTTGGTAGCGACAGGAGAGAAGCAAGTGTGTGTATGTGTGTGTGCGTGTAGCTGGGTTTACAGGGCTAAGGTTGGCAGTCAGAGGACATAAGGAAACACATTCGTGATGTATTCTTTAAAGAGTGTTCCTCACCACTTGATTTTGGACACAAGATAGGAGATGGTAGGTCACATGAATATTCTAACATTGCCCCCCACCTCTCCAGCTGTGGAGATAAGTGATACAAGCATGTGGAAGCCATGAGAAACCAGGAAATGTGCTCGAATCCAACTGCAATCCCATATTTAGAAAACAGGAAGTAAATCAACTCACAGCACGAACTCAAGATGGCCTCAAGATGGGGAAATGGATACATGGGTGGAGTAAATAGAAGACTTATTAGGAAGAAGACCAAGAATGTCATAGGTTCTCACACTTTGATAATGAGAAAATACCACTCTTCAATCCTCCATCTTCCTATCAGAGTAACAGAAGTCAAAAGGGGGAAATAGTTCTCTTCAGGGAAGTTTTCCATTCTTGGGCTAATATAGACACTCCCCGGCCCAATGGAAATGGGTTCCATCAGTCTCACCCTGTGTTTATCTTCCGGTGCTCAATGTGGCTCATGGGCCCGAGTACCATCACCCAGTTGGGCTCCAGGTGGGATGTGGCCATTCAGCAGCAGACAGAGGATTCCCTTCTCCAGAGGTAGGGCTGTGATTCCAGCCTGTAGCCAGATGGGCACAGAAGCCATGGGGTTTAATTATACATGCAAATGTTCCCCTTCTTTGACATGGATAAGTTAAAGGTTAATATGGCAATGAGAAGAAAAACCATCGTGGAATGAGAATGTTTTAGATCTCTCACTGAGGAAAATAATGACCGTGCTCTCCCTCACAAGACCGTAACTGTGGTAATATATAGCCAAAGAGTCTGAGGGTAGGAGCCATAAAAAGCGAAGAGTGGTGTAAGAGATTCTAATGCAGTGACAAGATGCACAGCTTCTACCTGGCAGGGAAATTTGTCCTCTGAGAGAAAAATGGAACAGAATGTTTGACTGGTTACACAAATATTTGCATTCACACTGCAATCGGCTCCCTCAGAAAATAAAGCTGCTTGTTAAGAGTTGTCACCATCAAATAGTACTTACTAATGGCCTCCCTGTGCTACTGTTTGTGTCATGTCTGTAGAAATGTTTTTTTATTTCTATCAGAAAATGACACAGGAATACGGGAGACGGGCACGCTAGGCCACCTGCGATCACATCTCCTAGGTGCCATTCTCAGTTATTTTGCTCAGTATTGTAAAGGATCTGGAACCCCTTCACCACGCCCAACCCCACCTTGCACCCCTTGCCTTACAGCCGTCCATCCCCCAGTCCAGCCAAACAGAAACGGCATCTGTAATGAAGCTGGAGCCTATGAAATTCCTTTCTGAGCTTTTGCCTGGTTTCTGAAACACAGGCCAATACAAATTTTTGTAGCTATATTAACATATGTGCTCTGCACCGAGGAGATGATAGTAAAACAAGAGCCCTTTTGAGTCCGGCCTTTCTGAGGCCCAGGCCTCATTGTGGGAGGTGAAGGAAGCCAGGTCAAGAAAGCAAAAGGGTGGCCAAAGGGTGAGGGCTCTAAGGGGAAAAGGAGGCGCAGAGGCGCTGGCCTGGGGTGTGAGCCCAGAGAGCTCCCCGGGAGGTGCGGGAAGCAGAAGCCGCCACTCAGGTATATGGGCTCGGGGATTCGGAAGCTGTGTGTGGAATCCCAAAATAAGTAGAAGGGGGCTTACTAGTCAAGGAGTGAAGGTAACACCAGTTATGGTGGGAGCTTCTGTTAGAAGCAAGTCCCCTCTTCTTGCTGGGAAGAGAATGGCCCTTCCAGAGCTGCATACAGCTATTTCCCACTCTGTCCTGTCTAAACAACCAGATAAATAACACCAAGGTATACCCTCTGAGCTTAACAAAATCTAGACCTTCAAGAAAGGAATTCTCTGGATGTATACACAGGTTACATTTTTATCTTATTAAAGTGATCTATTCCGTTTATGTAAGAGTTTCTGCACTCCAAACATCTGCAATTCTCACTGAGTTTTCAAGCGCTAAAAAAAAGAGCCTAATTGCTTATTTATGATTTAACTCCCCCCAGTTATGGGTTGCTGTGTGTGTGTGTGTGTGTGTGTGTGTGTGTGTGTGTGTGTGCGTGCGCGCACACACACACACGTATATCCTGAGAGTAGCTTAGGATATATATGGCAATGACAAAGTGATCTCCTCATTAGTTGTAAGACCACTGTTGGTTATATTCATTAAAAGTCGTTTAAAAAGTTGACATGTGGATATCCTTTGCCATCAGCTGAAGTACAGAATGCTATAGCAAAAACAGAAATCAGGGAGGTCAAGTTAGGTTTCATAGGCTTTATATCTGAAAACTAAATATGCTGCTAATATACATAAAGACAGGTTTTCATGTTAATATTAAACAAGTCTTCATTTTTTACCCAATATTTGGAATTACGGAAATGCGATAATTCCTTAATTATCACAAGCAACAAGCAACAAAAGGAAAGAGAGATAAATTAAAACCTTTTGCGCTGCAAATACCATCAAGAAAGTGAAAAGACAACCAGCAGAATGAGAGAAAGTATAATATTTGCAAATTGTACATCCGATGAGAGACTTACATCCGGAATATATAAGGAACTTTTACAACTCAAGAGTAAAAAGACAAATAACTCGATTAAAAAGTTGGAAAAGAACTTGAGTAAACATCTCTCCAGGAAATATATACAAATGGCCAATCAGCACATGAAAATATGCTCACCATCATTAGTCACCAGGGAAATGCAAATCAAAATCACAATGAGATACTAGCTCACACCCAGCATGATGGCTATAATAAAAAAGACAGACAATAACAACTTTTGGCAAGGATGTGGAAGAATTCAAACTCCCATCCATTGCTGTGGGGGTATAAAATGGTGCAGCTGCTTTGCGAAACAGCTTGGCAGTTCCTCAAAATGTGAAACGTAGAGTTACCATTTGACCCAGGAATTCCACTTTGAGGTATATACCCAAGAGAAACAAAACATATGTCTACACAAAAACTTCAAATGTCCTTATCAGCAAAAGTTGGGCAACAACCCGAATGTTCAACAATGGATGAATGGATAAACAACATGTGGTATATTCATTTTATACCATGTATAAAATTAGTATTGCATTATTGGTATATCCATTCCAATAATATCCGATGGAATATTATTCAGCCTTAAAAAGGAATAAAGTACTGATGCATGTTACAACATAGATGAGCTTTGAAAACATTATGCTAAGTGGAAGAAGAGACTTCTTGGGTAATTACATTCATATGGAATGTCTACAATACGAAAATCTATTGAGAGGCAGTAGATTAGGAGCTGGGAGAGTATTTGGTGTAGATGGGAGGTAAAGAGTGAGTGCTAATGGGTATAAAGTTTCTTTTTGCGGGGGATGAAATGTTCTGTAATTAGATGTGGTGATGGTTGCAAAACTCTGTCAATATACTAAAAACCACTGAACTGCACACTTTAAATAGGTAAATTTTATGGTATGTGAATTATATCTCAATAAGGATGTTGAGAAAGTGGGATGGTATTTAAAAAAGCAGTCTAGAAGTCCCCTCTGAGACATAACAATCTGAGATATGTATATATATATATATATATATATATATCAATCATTAGAAAATTAGAGTACTGGGTTCAGTAGGTTTCTCCAGGTGCTCAAAAAAACCTGAAGTGAAAAAAAGCATTTTTCAATTGCAGACTGATTAGACTAGGCCATTTTGACATTTTCATGCTTTCAAATTCCTCAGCACCGCCTATTTGACAACGGGATAAATAGACAATATTAATTAAATAAAACACTTTTTGAACTGATGCTTCTAAATTGCTCTTTAACTCTTTTATAGTTGGCTAACATGTCCACCTGTTCACTTTAGGAGTGTGCTCTACTTTCCACTGTAAGCAAGGAGAATCACAGGAACTAGGTAAAACGAGGCCTCCCATGTTCCTTCCACCGTCCAATTAAATAACCCGTAAGTCTGAAGCAGGGAAACGAGAGATGACATTAATATAAACTGAAGACACCTATTTTCCATCCTTGCAGATAATTACTGAAGTCATAGCTTATAAAGTTTGATAGACTACGATTTTCCAAGGGAGAAGTCTCAAATAGAACAGTGAATAGTTTGTGCCCTGAGAACTTATTTAGCTAAAATCCCTACTTTATCTCAAGGAATTCTTTAGAATAGCAGAGTCTCCGATGTGACCTTGGATTTGTTGGGGCTGAGGGTGGGGAGCTTGTCCCTCCTAAAGGAATGCACACGTTGCCCAGGAATAATCCTGAGAGTTAACAGCAAAGCACATGGGAAAAAAGCAGCATTATCTGAGGCTAACAACCATCGCTACCTTGATTTATTAGGTACATGTGCCCTTCTAAAAAAGGTTCCCAGATACCATTATTTCCTAATAAATGAAAAAGCATCTCCACTGAAGACAGATGATTCTTTTTAAAAGGCAAAATGTGCATTTAAGAGAGCTTTCTTCTCTGTCAGTTTCAACCCAAGGCACTCTTTTTTGGACGGACAGAACTTATTTCCCTAATTAACCATTTCCTCAGCACAATGCTTCTCAAAACTTAGCTTTCAGAATCACTTGTAGGGTCATAAAGAACTCGAGAGTTTCAGCTGGGTCCACAGTAAACCTCAAGAATTTGCATCTCTATCACTTCCCTATCTTCTCCAACTCATGCTGATTCTGCTGGTCTGGGGACCACACTTAGAAGCAGGGCCTCAGCACGTACAGAGTTGCTGCTGGGTAGGCTGAGTCCTGGCTGGGCAGTCTTCTCCACCAGAAAGGAAAGGCAAGCATCACCCAAAGGCCTAAACACATTTACATTCAATATTTAAATAACAGCAACGACCATAATCTGCTCCTCGAACTTTTGGGGTTCAGACATATTGCTTATCTTCCTGGTCTCACACTACCCTCACTCTTGCCCATCCAAGGTGTGTTTCTGGGGATTCTTCTCCTCCCAGCGATCCTACATGACAGCAGCCACGTCTGCTCAACATGCCCTTATTCGTAGATACAGCGGAAGTTTCCACTGGTAGGCCACAATTGGAGCTGAGGCAATCAGCTGGAATTTGGGATTGGGACTAAGAAATTTCTGTTTAGGGACTTCCCTGGCGGTCCAGTGGTTGAGACTTCGCCTTCCAATGCAGGGGGTGCAGGTTTGATCCCTGCTCAGGGAGCTAAGATCCCACACGTCTCACGGCCAAAAAAGCAAAACATAAAACAGAAGCGGTATTGTAACAAATTCAATAACGACTTTAAAAATGGTCCACATCAAAAAAAATCTTAAAAAAAAAAAAGACATTTCTGTTTAGCTGCTCTTTTGAACGGGGGGTATACTCAGAAGCCGATGGCAACTGTCATGTTCCACCATGTGGGCTGGATATCAGAAAACGTCCATCTGTATGTGCAGAGAAGCAGGGATGAGCAGGGACCTCCTGGGCTCCATTCGGTCTTCCAGTCCCTGGCTTCAGTGGAGGCCTGACACCCTGCTGCATCCCTACCTTTGCGTTCATTCCAGAAGTTAACCCCAAACCTGCACCTTCTATTAAATTCCTCTTTCCTGCCTAAACTAGCTGGAGAGGATGTGTTACTTACAACCAAAAGGGCCCTAATTAAAACATTAACAAAGTCATTCTCTGGGTACCTTTCCTCTCTGCTTCAGTTCACCTCGGAGATTGAATTCACCTTAAAACTTCATCCTAGCCAAGTTACCTGCTTCTAAATATCTCTGCGCTAAAGCCCTTTCTTACGTAGGTGATTCCCTGAACCCTACATCACTATGTATTTCAAATCCAGGACCTGCCTGGATTCCTCTACAAGAGGCAATTATAATTTATATTTCTCTCCAAGACTAGGTGGGGATAAATGAATATAAATCAGAAATGAATATAAATCGATGCACTTTCCCTCTGTGAGCACAGAAAAAGGAAAACCCATAGATGTGTTTTGAATCAAGGTCTAATGTGAGGTTTTATTTACCACGTTCGATCAATTTAAATGTTTAATTTTTCATTAATGTTTCTGAAGAGCTCCAGCTTTCCAGCTACTTATTTTTTGTGGGATTCATCTTTTTAAATGGCATTCTTATCTACTACCTCTTGGTTCAACCATACACGTGGTACATTTTATATATGCATGACCGAGGCAGAAGAGGGCATTTCTTTGTTTCTTTGAGCGTAGCTACTTCTCTTTTTTTCTTTATTGAGGTGTAGTTGATTTACAATATAGCTACTTCTTTTAAAGCACAACAGAGACAGAGCAGATAAAACTTTGGGTCACGTCGAGCATTACGTCACATCTGTGATAACACATTTGTTCTATAAGTTTTCAAAGTCACTAGACGTTGCAAAGCCAGAGATTAAGACTGACTTGATTCTCTTAGTCTGTCTGATGTTACCTAGCCTCTCTATTGGACTGCAGGATCTTGGCCTCCTTAAATCAAGCCTTCTGGGAATTATCTTTGGCAAATATACACTTAGCAGAAAAGTCTGATTATCTTGGCTTTCTCATGTCAAGTAACAACAGGTAGTCCCAGACACCCAGGGGTTTCCTTAGAGTGGGTTGCTTTCTTTATGGTAATCAATTTACTTGGCCCAGCTGTCAAGCACTTGACTGCCCAACTGACAACTGGAAATAGGAAGGAAGAAACCTCAGATTTTCCTAAACACACAGTTAACGAAAAATTTCACCTGGTTGTTAATGCATCTGTGTTTTCCCCATAAAACATAAATGTTAATTTGGAAAACAATATGCCTACAGAGGCTTCTCCACCTAGGAAAGTTTCACCTGATATTTGACCTGGCCATGTGCCCAACATCCATCGTGAAGGAGTTAACATAAATGAATTTAAAACCGGAAATGAGGCAGCCAAGTTGTTGACTAGTTTCCTCTTGTTAATTCAAGGCAAAGACTGAAAGGGCCTAAACTACGACAGGTCGTAGCATTGAATCTCAAGGAAATAAGTAAGAGAGATGAAAAATCCTCTTATTCCGCATGGTAGCTATTCTTTGGGTCAAAACTGAAAGAAGGAAGAAAAATGTATGAGAATACATGGGACGTACTTTTCTCACCTAGCTCTTCCTAACCATATGGATTTCCCCCAGCAGGACAGAAGACCATAAATGAAAATTAGCAAGGCAGGGACTTCCACCCACAGGAATACCTGCATCAGGGCTTTGGGGTATTAGCCGGGGAGCAGCCCTGACTACCTGCACAGATGCTTTGAGAAACGCATGACTACTCTTGTCTATACAGAGACAGGAAATAGCATGGAAAGGGGGGCTTGAAGACACTGACAGGTCCTTTCCTCAGATGGCTTTCAGGGCATAAACATGGAAATTGTTAAAATTATAACTTGAGGAAAGACAGCATAGGTGGTTTTTTCCTGACATCTTCCTTCTTCCAAGAGCACCGATCCACCCGTGATTAGAAACCCTAATATCCACTTTAAACCTAATAAAGGGTGAGTCCCCTTTTACTTGCGGCTTCAGAATGAAAAGACATTTGTTTTTTTTTAAGTCACATTCCTATTTTTAGGGCTGACTTGGAAACTTCTTCGCAGTTTAGTGACCACAGTCTGCTAGACTGTCGAAGTATGAAGTTCCAGGGGCAAAGCACTGATTGAATGAATTCCATTGCCCTGGATGACTTCTGACTAGACCACAAGCATCTAGAAGGTAGGGTCTGTGATGCATATTTCTTTGACCTAAGTCAAAGCATACGGAATACTGGAAAATTTTCTCAGGGCAAAACAATAATTATCTAGGTCTTCAAACAACTTTTCATTTCCACAGCATGAAGCAGGGCAGATGCCCTTTGGAAACACGACCATGTCATCCATTCAACTATTGCCTTTCTTGTTTTGTTTTTGTGTTTTGTTTTTCTAATTTTTGGTCACGCCACACACCTTGCAGGTTCTTAGTTCCCTGACCAGGGAGGGAACCCGTGCCCTCGGCAGTGAAAGCGTGGTGTCCTAACCACCGGACGACCAGGGAATTCCAGATTCAACTACCGTCGAACCCCACAGCACGTGTACTCACTAACACCCAACATAAGCATTTAGAAGAGCCATTGCTGACCACAAATATCATTAAATGTGCATGGCTGCTTAGCTATATTCTATTTTTGGAATCTCTTATTACCTAGGAAATGATTTCATACTTCATTGTCTCAAACTGCATCATCCAAAAGAACCAAGATAAAATGTTTTCCTTCGAGAACATCTTTCCTGAAATCTCATTATTGCATATTATCTTTTGGTGCCACCCTAGTTTCCTCTGCTCACCATGCTGGCTGCACAGTAAACTCTGAAATAGAAATACTGCACACTGGAATCTTACCACCAGGAGGGGATAGGAGTCACTGTTGGAAGAGCGTGAAAGTCTATGTTATGGGAGAAGCATTAGAGAGCTGTGTAACCTCTCTGAATTGACTGGAAAACCAACAGACAGATTACTGTATGTCACCGAGACCTTTTGACACCGGGGGAGGGTTCAAAGTATGTGGGTTCGAACATCATATTTTTAAACTTGCAGCTTTTAGCAATTAGCACGATCTTGCTAAAACTCCCATTTACATAGGAGAAGCTGCGTTATCACTGCGAAGTTTAGAAAAATGGGGCGACAAGGTAACAACTGTATTATGCTTTATCTGGTAACAAATCATGTCCCCCGGAGGTTCCAGTGTATTTTAAATTAACATCAAAGGAAAGAATTCTTCACCCCACCAAATGGCAAATACAGGAATTTCAACGGTTCTAATACAACAACCCTAAGTAAATAATTATTAATTTCTTACTTTCCAACCTACTGGTCAACCAGAAACACAGAATTGCTGATGAAATTACACTGGGAAGGGGTCTCCCTAATACATATCTTGCTTTCATCCTCCAAGCACACCAAGTTACAGAACTGAAAACAGCTTTTGATTCATATTAGTATTTTGAGTAGAGTCTCTAAAAATTATTTTTAAGCAGCAGCGAACTAAGGATGGGATATGACTTGGTAAGTACTATTATTTACATAACTTTTCTTTCCATGTTTTTTTTTTTTTTTTTTCTTTCTATGTTCTTAAAGTCATACCTTTGACAGATAGGAGACTGGGTGGGAAAAAATCCAAAATACATGAATTTCAAATTATAACCCATTTTGCCAACATTTGATAGGCTGAAATGACATTTGGATACTAATAAAAATTGTTTGCCTTAAGAACTTAGATTAATTACTGTAACATTCCATTATGAGATTTTTCTATTTCTAAAATCTTATTGCTATTCTATTGGTACAGAAAAATATTTTTAATGGTTCTTAAAGAATATAGTACAAAAACACCAAGCAGTGCAAGGTCCTCTATTAGGAAAGAATAGCTATTTCGATCAATTAACAGAAGTGCTTTGAATGTCGTTAGAACCCATTTAAAATTATGACCTACAGCATCTTAGAAAACAGCACTGTTTTCCAACAATTTGCAGGCATAATCAGGAAAGGGGGAGTGTATTTAATAAGACAGGTACACGGCTAACATCCGCAAACAAACTCACGTACAACACAGGAATTTTAGCCAAGTAATCCAATCATTCCTGAATTCACTGCAATAATGTGATATTGCCTCCATCAGGCTAATTATAGCCCATGCAGGAAGCAGCCCAGGTGGCTTGCAAGTGATGGTATCAGAATGTGAATATTTTAGAAGAAATCAAGTACCTGATAGTTTCATGAGAAGTTCAGACGCTGCTTTGACTGACATATCCCGCCTTAGTACGTTGCCCTTTGCTTCCTGGGGCTTAAGTGTGTCCTCAGAGATGCTCGGGGCTGGTACTTCAGACTCGGGGCTGAACACATAGTTGGACCGAGGCAACGTGGCACTTAGAGCCTCCTCTTCCTTAGGCTCCTCTTTCACTTTAAAATTAAGATTCATGGGTTCCTTCTGATTCGCAGCTGTCAAAAGAAGAAAAGGATTACACACATATACCTGTATGAAAGGCCAGTCCCACTCTTAGCTGCTCCCAACTTAATGAAGTATGTAATGCATGATCATATCTTGCTAACACAGGAGGGACCACAACCCAATCAAAATAGGCTGAGCCCTGAGCACAAAAATACAAGTCACTCCATGAGCGTGGGACTTAGAAGAGCGCGGGCTTCTGAATCGTCGGAACCTATCATATTTTAGGAAGTGCTGCCTCTACAAAGTGTTTGGGCATTTTCTCTGTGGTGTCCAGTGTCTTCTTTCCTGTATACGCTGCTGCCTCTCTGACCTATTAGCACTCTCCCTACCTAATCCTATTATAGAATAATGCTTGCAGACAGTTATTCTGCCATAAAATATCGAATATACACATGAGTCAGAGGCAAAAACCAAAGCAAAAACCTAGAATGCGGTGGTCAGGTGAGGATGGAGAATTTGCCAAAGAGAAAAGCTCAGAATGGAGATATAACACTTTTGCCTTATTATAAGCTGATGCCACTGTCCCACAAACAGTGGGGCATGCACCTGTCATTGTCTTTCTGGTCACTATCTGTAGCCCAAGTTATCTCCGAGTCCACAATGGGCGTTTTTTAGAGAAAAAAATTTTATTTTGGAATAATTTTAGATTTGCAGAGAAGTTGCAAAGAGGGGTCAGAGAGCTCCCATACACCCTTTACTCAGTGGTCCCTAAAGTTAACACCTTACGTAACACCATGGAGCATTTGTCAGAATGAAGAAATTCACATTACTATGATCTAAGATCCAAATTTTATTCAGATTTCACCAGTTTTTCCACTAATGTCCTTTTTCCATTTCTAGCATGGTTGGCTGGTGTGGAGTGTGTGGTCAGGGCAGAGCTAACTGGCCTATTATGGGATAGATTCTTTCTGTGGCTTGGCTACACCTTACCAGGCCTTCACTCACTGAGCTACATACTACTTCCTGGTCTTTCTTGGGAAAAACCAAGAAGGAAGACTAGCAGCCGCTTTTCCCACTTGTCACTTTCACAGCCATCTTGCCCCTTTAAAGGGCCACATAGTAGGACCTTTAAGTTGGTTAATTTAGGTGTGCTGGTATTTTAAGAAACAAGATCTCATCCTAATACAGAGTTCTTAGAAAAGCTTCTTAGAATGAGCCTTGGGCTTCCCTGGTGGCGCAGCGGTTAAGAATCCACCTGCCAATGCAGGGGACAAGGGTTCGAGCCCTGGTCCGGGAAGATCCCACATGCCACGGAGCAACTAAGCCCGCGCGCCACAACTACTGAGCCTGCGCCCTAGAGCCCATGAGCCACAACTACTGAGCCCTCACGTCGCAACTACTGAAGCTCCCACGCCTAGAGCCCGTGCTCCACAACAAGAGAAGCCACCACAAAGAGAAGCCCGCGCACCGCAATGAAGAGTAGCCCCTGCTCGCTGCAACTAGAGAAAAGCCCGCACATAGCAACAGAGACCAAGTGCAGCCAAAAATAAACAAATAAAAATAAATAAATAAATTTATATATATATAAAAAAGAATGAGCCTTAAGCCCACTCTTGCTTAACAACAACAATGACAAAAAGGATGAAAATAAAGCCCCAAAGGGTACGCCTATCAACCCCCTGCCCACCATCTACCTCCAGCCAATACATAGACACAAAGTCCTTTCTTTATACCTTACGCCCTTCTAAGAATATCCCTGCTGGGGTCACAAGTTCACACAGACCAGCATATTTGGGAACTGGACCCCAGAGGGCTAAAGTGACACTTGGAAGTTTTACTACCAGAAAGATGAAGAGCTGAGACTAGAACCCACGTGCACAGGCTGCCCACCCTGTGTCCCCTGCCTAGCTCCACTACACCACTCCTCCATCTCTGGTCCCTGTGTTATAACAACACCTGAATGGAACTTGACCTTCAAGTCTTTGCTAAAATACCGCCTTCTCAATGAAGACCGTGACCATCCTGATCAAAACTGCGACGGCCACCCCACAGTACCCGCAGTCCCCCAAACTCTCTTACCCTACTCTAATTTTCCTTTTTTTTTTTTTTAATTTATTCATTTATATATTTGGCTGCGTCGGGTCTTTGTTGCGGCATGCGGGGTCTTTCGATGCCGAGCGTAGGCTCTCTAGGTGTGGCACGTGGCTCCAGAGCACGTGGGCTCAGTAGTTGTGGTGTGCGTCTTAGTTGCCCTGCGACATGTGGGATCTCAGTTCCCCGACCAGGGATCGAACCTGTGTCCCCTGCATTGGAAGGCAAAGTCTTAACCACTGGACCGCCAGGGAAGTCCGTAATTTTCTTTTTTATCCAAAATACTTATCACCAGACAACATCTTGTTATGGATTGAATTGTGTCTGCCCCACCTCCCCAAATACAAATGTTGAAGCCCTAACCCTCACTGGGACTGTATTTGGAGATAGGGAGAAAATTAGGTTAAACGAGGCCATTAGGGTGTGGCCCTAATCCAATATGACTGGTGTCCTGAGAATAAGAGAGACACAGAGGATGTGCAAACACAGAGGAAAGACCATGTGGGGACAGAGCAAGAAGGAAGCCATCTTCAAGCCAAGGAGAGGCCTCAGGAGAAACCAAACCTGTCAGCACCTTGATCTTGGACCTCCAGCCTCCAGAACGGTGAGAAACACATTTCTATTGTTTAAGCCACCCAGTCTGTGGTATTTCGCTATGGCAGCCCCAAAGACTAATCCATACTACATAATTTTCTTATTTATTATGTTATGGTCTATTCCTTCAACTCAAAGGTAGGCTTCATGAAGGCAATAATCTCTGTTTTAACGCTGATGTGTCTCGAGTGCCTAGAACTGGGCCTGGCACATAGCAGGAGCTCAACATATATTTGTTGAATAAATAAAATAGGTTGGTCACAAATCAGTGACATCTGTTGGCACTCCATTATTACCTGTGGTAAACAAAAGCTACGAATCCCAAAATGTTCCACTAAAGGCAATCGGAAGTGCTTTCCTCAAGTCTGATCATGAGATTGGGGATAAGACCTTCCAGACAAAGTTAAAAGCTCTGCTACTGCACCACAGCGCTTACTGAGGTGTCTCTGAATGATCACTTGGACTCTGGCATTACTAAAGGAGGAACCCAGAAAAATCTCAAGGAAAGTGCTGAAAATCTAGCCCTCTGGGGACAGTGCCATTGGCATCTGAGCCCAAGGGAACAAGGACAGTCTCTAGAGCAATCTTCAAGCATGTATTTTGGACCTCTACAGAAGGTAGCTCCCAAGAGGATTCTGTTTATCTAGCACATTTCTCCCCTTTCAACCACTTCCAGAGGGAGGGAGTCGTTGCTGTCCACCTCCTAAAGCTTCTCTCACCCTAAGCCTTTCTTCCAGAATCCTTCATAAAACCCTTTCCAAGAGCATCCTAAGTTAGTCACGATAGAGTAATTAAATGGTGTGCTGTCGGGGACTTCCGTGGCGGTCCAGTGGTAAAGAATCTGCCTTCCAATGCAGGAACACAGGTTCCATCCCTGGTCGAGGAGCCAAGATCCCACATGCTGCGGGGCAACTATGCTCACGTACCACAACTACTGAGCTCGTGTGCCTCAACTAGAGAGCCTGCATGCCACAAACTACAGAGCCCACTCTCTCTGGAACCCGTGCACCATAACTAGAGAGAGAAAACGTGCACACCACAACTAGAGAGAAGCCTGTGCGCCTCAACGAAAGATCCCGCATGCTGCAACTAAGACCCAACGCAGCCAAAAAAATAAAGAAAATTTAAAAAAATAATAATAATTTAAAAAATGGTGTGCTGTCTATTAAGTCTTTAATTTTGATTCTTTGGGTAGGAACAATACAAAGTGAATGGTTATATATTTTTAAAAATGTTTCAGGCTTGCATCTTTTATTTTTGAAACTTTAAAAAATTCTAAGGTGAGCCTAGGAAAGAGATAAGAAACTACTGAGGCCCTGGAAGCAAATCCTAACTGCTGGAGAGGGCAACCATGAAGCCAATGCTCTCTGAAGATATAAGTAGCTTCTGGGAGCATTAGTCAGAATATGTGCTACATAAGACTTAAGAAAAAAAAAAAAGATATTTGGCATTATTAGTACAACCCAGATTTAACAGAACTGTAATAAGACACTTAAAAAATAATAGGCAAGCTGTATGTTGCTGTTTTATAAATTTGCAAGGTACTTCATACCTGGTTTTCATTCTGACAATGTCAAGAATGGCATAAAACTAGTAATGTGCTAGGGAAATGTAAATATGGCTAATGACATATCAAAAAATATCTGGGAAACACTCATTTGTCCAAGTTTTAGTTTCCAAACGTTCGGATCTAAATAGATGATGTAAAAATAGCAATAAGAAGGCTACCCTGCTTTTTTTCAATTACCAGAAATATTTACACTGAGGATAGTGCATAAAGCCCTATATTTTAAAATTAATATGACTGCATAATTGCCATCTTTTTTTATTTATCTTAATTTAAAAAATTGTTTTTCTACAGGGAAAGGTGAAACTAAAGTTGTTTTCTCTTTGGGGAAACTGCTAAGAGAAAAGCAGTAATTTATGACTCACTGCCTGGTCTTTATTTCATTCTTACCACTAACAAGAAGATCTGTGCACATATGGAATTCAGTTTGTAAAGGACTTTTCACAGCAAGTATCTTGACTTCCGTTTATGTATCGTCAAGCTTCCAGACACTCCACTTAACTCAGTGAGGAAGTCCCACTAACCAAGAGGTCTCCTCTCTCACTGTTCAAACATTTTGCGACCTGAGAAAATTATGATTAAAAATTATGTACATCTGTAAGTTCATGTGCTCGATGGAGTTGGGCTGACATTGAAAGGAAACAAATCAGCTTTTTCTAAATCAGGATTTAGAAAGGATTTAAGACAAAGGCTAATATGCGAAAGGAACGGGAAAGCCACTGGGATAAAATGATTCCAAGTTTCTAATTCTAATAGGCCAGCATTAATGAGTTGTAAAAGGAACCCGTCTTTCCGGCGAGGTGCCCTCAGTACACTTCGAGATTCTGTCTAAGCCCCTCTCATCCCCACCCCCAGGACAATGCTGTATAACTTCCTTAAAGACCATTATTTGCTTCAATAACGCACACAACTAGCATTTGAATAGTTATACAGGAATTGATCCTTCCATCAACCACAGGAGACAGGCATTGTTGCTACCTTCATCTTGCAGGGGAAGGAACTAAGGTCCTAAGAGGTTAACAGACTGACTTCTCCAAATCAGAGACACTGGACTTCAGGGCTTCTGGCTGAAAATGCACCCAAGCGCTCTCCTTTCTCTCCAAGATAGTCCAAGCGCCTTTAAGAAGGAAACTAACTCAAGCAGTTGCACTGTGGGCTCTGGGCAGAAGTGATACGGTGTGAACTAAGTATCGTGAACGAGAAAGGAGGAAGGGTGGCGTGTAACCTGAAGGAAAGGCATGTTTTCTGGTAGGGAAGAATTTTATGAAGATCTAAGAGGGTGGAAGAGAAAGAAAGGACTGCGACATGACTGTTCTGCTTTGTCTGTTTCCTCTGGGGAAGGAAAACGACACTTTCCTTGACTTTAATAAGACCGAGCTCTCTTTCAGTTCAGAGTCTGCTGAACTGGTACATGAAAAAGCTAGGCCATTGAGAATTTTACTTACTAGCTCCCCCTAAAGCAGAGCCAATGACCCTTGGACCTGGAACGGACCGCAGATTTGGTGGTTTTCAAACAGTGTCCCCAGGAACCAACCCTAGGATAAGCTTCTGGGGTCCCAATAAATGTCGGTTTCCAATTTAAGCTTTTAAAATTATTGAAGCTAATTTAAAACTTTAAAATGTGGACCCTCAGCTCTGTTATATATAAAATGTCAACTCACTGGAAACCACTGATGGGTTAACTTGAGCTAACAAGTTAATTCAGTTTTGTGTCTCACTTGTGATGCAGTTCTCCCTGCCTCTTAGGAGTGGCAGAGTTCTAGTAATGTGTCATTAATAAGGAAGTGCTTGGCTATACACTAATCTTTCCAAAAATTCAGGCCTGTGCATGTTAAAACTGTACAGTTATGGTACGACTAGGGTCTATAGGTATGCCTCAAATTGGGCTTTCTCAACCTCAGCACCACTGACATTCTAGGCTGGGTAATTTGCTGTGGGTGACCGTCCTGCAAACGGTAGTACGCTTAGCAGCATCTCTGGTCTCTACCTACTAGATGCCAATAGCACTTCCCAGTCGTGGAAAGAAAAGTTTCTCTAGACATTGCCTTACTCTCCCCTGAGCACGCCTCTGGTTGAGGACCACTGCCTTAAATTAGGTGCCAGGGTAGTTTCAAGCGTATCTGCTTTGGTGAAGCTTCTGATCGTGGCTAACAGCCACACAGAAATATGTAGATAGACACATACTTGGTTCTGTTATTTATAGAGCACATAATATGGGCCAGGGAGTATGCTGTTTCCTTGGATTAATTTATCTGATCCTCTCAACGACCCTCTGAAGTAGTTACTATCATTATCTCCATCTTGTGGGTGAAGAATCTGAAACTAGCAAGATTAAATAAACTTCCAAATAACGGTTAATTGAGTGATAACCAAGTAGCTAAAATAGAATTATCAATGGCTTTAGTACCTGCTGAAAGTCTGGGGCGCTTTTGTCTGCCCTTTCTTATGATAAGGAATAAGGGCAATTGCTAAATGTTGTCAGCTTTGAAGCAAAAACTTTTTATTATTGTACTCTTCTTTCAAGCAGCTGAATACATTTAACTAAAGGGATCCTGAGATTACAAGGTGAATTGTTAAAAATCTTATCTCATTTGCCACAATGTCCCTGTGTAAATGGTATTTCTTGAAGCTGCAATCAGCAAAATAAATTTAGAAATACACTAGATGCTTATATTGCTGTAAGACATCATCTTAACATAACACTAATTTCATGTGTGTGGGAGTATCACTTGGCAACTTTTTTCTAATCGCTGGACTTTTAAAATAAATAAATATAATACGTGAGAACCTAAAAACTAAAGTTAAATTTAAAAATACATTAAACTACATATTCTTCGTGTTTTGTATATTGAGTCTGCCCTTAAGATTTTGTTTGGAAAAAAATGGGTTTAATGTTTGAAAACCAACCAACAAAATGAAAACCATTACTGTTTTCCACTCCCTTATTTTACAATAAGAAAACACAGTCTCAGAGAATGATATGACCTTTTTAAAACCACACAGCTCATTCATGATAGAATCAGAATCAGAGCTCAACTCTCCAGATTACAAACTAGGGCTGTTATAACTACCCAAGGTCCCTTGTAAGTGTATGTAAGGATGTATGATCCGTCTGGGGACCTGGGATTTTTTTGACAACTTGATGCACTTGGGGTGAGAAGAAAATAAATTGCCTTCGGAAATCATAAGGAAAGCCGAGATTTCATTAAATAATAATTAATAACAGTGAAGCCTATTATATTCAAATAGAAAGTTTAAAACATTAGCTAAATATTTTCAAACCTTGCTCTCTCATAAGGTAAACTACTTAATTGGCCTTAAGTAGTTTTATACTTAGTGTTTAGCGGAGTTTTAACCATCTTATATTTCTCATTATATTTCATTATATCTTTCATCCCCACCTGAGCTAATAATCCTCGGTCACACTTCAGTGTCTATGTCTGCAGACCAGGGCCGCGCAGGTCCCCTGTGACAGCTACTGAGATTATAGACAGAGCGACAAAGGGAAGACAAAAGAGCCTTTGGAGCAGGGAGGGTAATAACGATAAGCAGCGCCACCGAACTTTAAAATAAATAAATAAGGCTTTTCTCCGTGAACGAAACTACTAGAAGCCGCACATAATAAGCAAGAGCAGCTATCTGCTGGAATCCACTTAACAGACAGGATATCTCCCTTGTCAAAAGCAGGAAGGACCAGTCCTGGAAAACCGATCAAGCCTCTAGCCGAGAGGAGATGGGAGAGAAAACTGCATTTGAAATTCACGCTATTAACACATCCAAAGAATGAGCTGTAGGAACAGCCGTGGAGTGATTTGCATGTAAGAACAGCTTGAGGTGACTTGAGACTGGAAAAAAAGAAAACCTAAAGATTGGATCATATATTTCCAACACTCTTTAGGGAAGTCGGTGACCATCTGCCCCAAATGACATCTGCTCTTGACTGTTACACTTGTCATTTTAAATGACTGTACTGACATTCTGGTTCATACATTGGTATTTTAATGCGTTTTTGTCTTTGTGGAACACCCAGTGAGTCTGAGGCACTCTGGGCGTTGCAAGGAGACTGCAAAATGGTCCTCATGGTCCCTTCTGCCTGCAAACCCACCCCTTTTGCCATCTGACTCCACGGCTCTTCCCATCAAGAGGTGGAGCAGATTATCCCACCCTTTGAATCTGGGTTGAAGTGGCTGGAGTTGGTCACTGGAAGGTGGTGGAAGTGATGCCGCTGGACCAGCTTTGAGCCCAGCCTCCTGGAGCACTTCTGCTCTCTCCTTTGGAAGCCAGCTGCCATGTGGGCGAGCCCAGGCTAACACACTGAAGGATGGGACACCCTGGGGGACAGAGAGAAGCCCTCCCAGCTGGGACCCACCTAGACCAGCCATGCCCTGGCAACCTGGCAAGGTGCTGCAGATGGATGAGTCAGCCCAGAAGAGACCAGAAAAAGCACACCGGTCAGCCATGCCCAGCTGCCAGTCCCCAAACTCGTAAGCTAAGTAAATGGCTATTGTGTTGAGCTGCTAAACTGTGGACCGGTTTGTTACTTAACTCCCTGTGTGACCGACTCTAGTTCCTAGATTTGGCCCCAGAAGCTGAGGTCCCGGCCAACGCCAAGGTGCTCACACCCTTTGAGGCTCCCTTTGAACAGCCTGTTTTCTTCCCATGGACCACCTCTTTCTTCCGTACTCTTTATGGCACTAGGAGGTGGTTGTGACTTTGTAAATCTTTTTTTGAAAAAGTTAAATCTTTATTTATTTATTTTTGGCTGCGTTGGGTCTTGGTTTCTGTGCGAGGACTTCCTCTAGTTGCGGCAAGCGGGGGCCACTCTTCATCGCGGTGCGCGGGCCTCTCACTATCGCAGCCTCTCTTGTTGCGGAGCACAGGCTCAGCAGTTGTAGCTCACGGGCCCAGTTGCTCTGCGGCATGTGGGATCTTCCCAGACCAGAGCTCGAACCCATGTCCCCTGCATTGGCAGGCAGATTCTCAACCACTGCACCACCAGGGAAGCCCTTTAAATCTTTTTTAAGTGAAGTAATACCACAACCTCTGAAAACCTGCCTCCCAGAGTATATATGACTAATGGAATACCTTTCTTATCATCTACCACAGAATACATTGTGGATGATACAAAGATAAAGACATTATAAAGGAAACACCATCCCCTGCCGCTGCCCCTCCCCCCCCTTAGCAATCTGAAACATAGTTGAAGAGGCAAGGCTAAGACTCAAGCAGTAATGCAAGGATCAACTTGGATGTTAAGATTCTAAGTATCACTGGAGCAGGCAGTAGCGGTGGATATCACAGCAATAAGGTGCAATGTTGCTAGAAATTCTCTACAAAGATACTGAACCACTGGGGGTCAGAGGCGCATTAAACTAGTTATTTTGTGGGGTTTTTTGGGCCACACCGCACAGCATGAGGGATCTTAGTTCCCCGACCAGAGATCGAACCTGTGCCCTCTGCAGCGGAAGCGCAGAGTCCTAACCACTGGACCGCCAGGGAAGTCCCTAGTTATTTTGGTTTAAATAACATTATTAATTCTTTTTAGAACCCCCCTCCCCCATTTTACCTAACAGGAGGAAGATTTATGGAACTCCATGGTTCCAGTGACCGGACTCCTGGAACATGAGGGAAGGCAGGTAAATGGAAATGGGGGGCAGGGGGAGTGAGTACCAGCTGGTGAAGACTCAGCATTTTCTTGAGAGGAGTGGGGATACCATTACTCAGGAGAAGGAAGCCAGGCAGGGGCACAACCTGATGCCAGAGGTATCAGAAGAGTCCATTAACACCTTGGAAGCCTGGCGGAGGGGAGGGAGGGTCCTGGGCTGGAGGAAGCATCCGGGAGGGAGCTGGTGGGCCAGGAAAGGCCGCCCTCGAGGGATGGGTTGTGGGTGTATTTTGAAGACACACAAAAATTTAACCAGATTAGTGACTGAATTAGCATGCATTAAAAACGATGTCATGGTTTGAAGCCAAGGAAAATAAACAGTGAAGCAGACGGAGGTCAAAAGACAGTTCACTCAATTGACAAAAAAAAAAAAAATTAGGTAATAGCTTATTAAATGGTTAGGAGCCAAGCTTCACAGTTAGGCAGCGCTGAATCTCTGCTCTATCCCTCGGTCGCCGAAACCTACTAAGCCTCAGCTTCCTCATCTATGAAATAGGTTTAACATTAACAGGGCTGTTGGGAGGGTTAACTGAGAAATTACATCAAGTTGTTGGCACCGCCCCTGGCTCACTGGAAACCCATCTGATTAGTAATAAGGTAAGGCTCAGGATAACAATAGTAGAAGTTGTAACAGCAGTAACAACAGTAGTGAGTGGAAGAAAATGTACTTCTGAGGGAAGGAAGAAAATGACCTGGATTCAGTTGTGCAGAAACATAGAGTTTGAACAATTTTCCCAAGAGTCTATCAAGATTAAACAACCACTGTGCGGACAATTCTGGAATGAGATGAGCTCTATCCAGCACGGTGAGGAAAGAAACGTCTGGATTCCAGTGGCAACCCTTCTAACACTACTGACTTCCAGTCTTGGTTTCCTCAACTACATGCTTGTTACGAGCCATTGAAGACACACTGTAACTGGCTTTACTGTTACTACTCTATCTGCACTAAGCAATGCCTGAAAAGCCCACAAGTATTAGCACAACTTCCGGTGGCATCTAACATACGACGTTCAGAGAATGGCTCCCTTGCTGGGGACTCTGACTCTACAAAAACAAGGGCAGAGAACAGAGCCAACTTCCAGTTTCACCACTTCCTTACTTTGTGATTTGGGGGAGGGGATGCTGGAGCCTGGCTGCCTGGATTAGAATCCCAGTCCCACCATTATTAGCTGTGTAAACGTGGGCAAGTTTCTTAACCTCTCTGTTTTCATCTGTGCAATGGGAATACCAACAGTATCTTCCTCTCGGGTTGCTATGAAGTTCAAACGGGTTAAACAGCAAGGAGCAGGCACTATGTAAGTGATTGTTAAGGAAAAATCATAAACAATGAGTCAGTGTCACAAAGTCTCCATCCCTGGAGGCCTGAGCACGTGAGTGTGTCACTCCAGGTCCCACTTTCTTGTTACGCCACCTGCTCCCTTCTGTGACTCAGATCAGCCCTCAGCCCGTGGAGGAGCAAGTCACTGAAAAACAGGAAAGAGTCACACTCTCCCTCTCATACGGATCACCCACCAGCTTCGGTAAAATCCAGGATTTCAGTAGGACATTCGGGCTGCCTGCGCACATGAGGGCCCACAATGCGGCCTCTGACACCAGGAATTTCAGTCAAGTGATCAGTGAGTGCCCATCATGAGAAAAGCCAGGCAGGGTTAGAAAAGGGCCAAACTGAAGATACAGAGGAAGACTGCCAAAAATAAACCCACTGGGGGAAGGCACACTTGGGCGTGGGGAGGGCCCCAGCTAATGGCACTAAAGCCTGAGGGCGTGAATGGCAGAAGGCCAGCACTTCCTTGGTAGAAGGATGCTAAGATGTCTGACAGAAAGCCAATCAGAGCCACCCGGTAATCAGGATGCCTAGTTAACGGGCATCTCCCGGCCCCCTCCTTCTTCAGCAGCACAGACAAAGGTATCACAGGATAAGGAGCTGCCCTTTACAGACAAACCGTAACTACAGATGCATAACATTATGGGAAAGAGATGGAGGTGGCAGAACAAAGGCCCACGGGAAACCGCAAGATACAACACAAACATTCACCAGCTCCCCTTCGTGTATTCAAGAGAACCTTTGCCATTTTACCGCTGAGCTCCTAACACATTCGAAACAATTCAGCTTGGACCCATCTGCAAGTCACTGTTTTCCGAAGTCCACCTCTCACGGTTAAGATGTTTCGGCCCCAATTTTATGAAATTAATAGAATAGGGGAGACAGGATAAATTTTTTGGGCCAGTTTCCAAACTAAAAATAGTTGAAATGACTTGTATCTTTTATTTTCAAAAAACCAAGTACAAAAAGATAAAAAGATATTCCCAGCCAACAACTGAGGTGCCAAGTTTCTGTCAACTGCTTGGTTCTAATTTGGAGAGTTAGACTTAAATGTGATATCTTGAAAAGTGTAGTTTTCAGAAAGAGAAACGATGTAAGCCCACAGCAGGCAACTTTTAATCAGGCGTCTAATGATGATACTCCCAGTTCCTAGATGTTCTAGATGAGTCTAGAGACTTTCTAATTCTAACTGGAGAACCTCAAGATGCTTCTTTTAATTCTCCTGTCATGTGGCTCCACGAGGGAAAACATGGGGCTGAATGACCATGACTCATCCAGGCCTCCAGTTCATGTTAACCTTGACCTATAGTGAATGCCTCAGACCCATCCCAAACCACCAGGCACCTTTTCATGGTCTTGGATAGAAAGTGAGGGAAGAGAGTTGCACTGAAAAACTATCGGTGTACTGAAAAAACAACAAACACAAAAACAGGTACCAAATTTATCTTCCACATCAGTGGTCCTTATTCCTGGCTGCATTTTAGAATCGTTTGAGGATTTTAAAGAAAACACCAATGTCTAGGGAATTCCCTGGTGGTCCAGTGGTTAAGACTTTCACTACAGGGGGCGCAGGTTCAATCCCCGGTTGGGGAACTAAGATCCCGCATGCCATGCAGTGTGGCCAAAAAAAAAAAAAAAAAAAAAAAGAAAACACCAATGTCTAGGTCTAGGTCCTATCCTAGACCAACTGAAGCATAATTTCTGGCAGTGGGGTTGGACCCTGGCATTTAAAAAAAAAAAACAACTCCCCAGGTAAGTCTAATGTTAGTCAAGGTGAGAACTGCTACTGGATAAAGGAGAGAAGGCACAGAAACAGTAGGAATTTAATCTCCTCTCCCCTGCATAGCCCCAGTCACGCGGCTACTGAATCCCTTGCCCTGACATGCGACAGTCTGCATCTGCCTTTTGGCTCTCAAGAAAGATCGATGCAAATATGCAGGGCTGCAGCCCTCGAAGGCCTGCCTCCTAGGCTGAAACTTGGAGCAGAGTTTGCAAAATTATCTTTTCCAACAGCCCAGAAAGCCAGCAGCAGGGACTGTCCCATCCCCTTCCCTGAATCAATTATGGTGCTGAGCCTGGAAAGCCTTGGTCCTAGGGAACAAGGCTAATCTTGAAGGACGAAGGAATGTTAAGTGTGGGCTCAGGCAGAAGAAGAGTAGACGGTTCGGGGAAGGGGTTTGATTTCACAATCACAGACACTAGAAAACCTCAAAATGGGGGTAGGGAGGGAAGGATTTAGAGTCCTTTTAAAAGAAGATTCCAGGGCTTCCCTGGTGGCGCAGTGGTTAAGAATCTGCCTGCCAATGCAGGGGACGAGGGTTTGAGCCCTCTGCTGGGAAGATCCCACACGCTGTGGAGCAACTAAGCCCGTGCGCCACAACTACTGAGCCTGCGCTCTAGAGCCCGTGCGCCACAACGACTGAAGCCCGTGCACCTAGAGCCTCTGCTCCTCAGCAAGAGAAGCCACCGCAATGAGAAGCCCGCGCACCGCAACGAAGAGTAGCCCCCTCTCGCTGCAACTAGAGAAAGTCTGCGCACAGCAACAAAGACCCAACGCAGCCATAAATAAATAAAATAAATTAAAAAAAAATAGTAAGCATCCTTTACACATTTATAAGGTTTAAAAAAAAAAAAGAGGATTCCACCAGTGATTTTTAATCCAGTGGGAGCAAGAAAGACTCCCCTTAATCACCAAGCAAGAAAGAATCAAGTGTTTTCCATCTCTCTTTTGGAAACAAGAAGGTATGGACACGCTTGAATTTGCCACTGTGCTCCGGTTCTGCAGACTGTGATGTGGCTGGCACAGATACTCCCAGCCCCCGTGTCCACAAACAGCTGCACCCTAGAGTCCCAGCAGGTGCACACACAGAGCCCAGCTCAAAAATTCATGGCAAGAACAATGGCGCCGTTATGATGCCTAGGGACAAGGCCTGATGCTAACCCGACATCTGATAAGGGAAAGAGCTAGAAACTCAGGCACAGCTCCCCGGGATCTGGCCTTTTGGTCCCGGGATCACAGTCACAGACACAGCCAGGTAGAACACCACAATGACGGGAGCTATCAATTCTAGAGCCTGACCCACGAGAGAGTGAGTGGAAGAAAAAGAAATAAATAATGCCTCCCCACCTCCGGAAAATGTATTCCTTTCCTTTTCCCGTGGGCTGCGTTGCCACTGTCACCAAGTTTACATTTACATCCAAATATACACACACACAAAAAAATTACCAATGCATCTCACTCCCCGGTGACTTTGTAACAGGTTGCTAGGTAACAGTGCACACAAGTCAGGTTTCAGGACCTCTAGTAAGCCACCATAAAATAGCTGCGCGGGCCTTTTGCATAAACAGCGTGCATTTGTTATCTGTTTTCTTATGCCAACTGATCAGTCAGTAAATACTGCGACTGCCAAACACGTAAACAAGTCCCCATCAATAGCCGACTGAGAAAACAGTTCACAGTATAAGGCCTGGGTGCACAGTTTTTCACCCCAACCTACCGACTGGCTTCTCCTCTTGTGTTTTTCCTGTTTGCAAGCCTGGCTCCCAGAAGCCACAGGCCTTATCTTGTGCTCCCTGAGACTGGGTCTGGGGCTAATTACAGCCTGATGCCGGGCACTCACAGCTGAGCTCAGAAGGAATTGTGTCCCATCAAACCTTCCTCCACCCCCACTCACCTTCCTCAGGATTAAAAACTTTCTGGAGTCCTGGAGTAAAGGGAGTACCCTCTTCCTAAGAGTTACTAACCCCATCCTGAGTTTCCCCTGTCTGCTAAGTAAGGAAATGTCCCCGTTTGTTTCTAAGCTATGCTAAGTGAATATGCTATTGCATTCCTTGGGAAAGTGCTAGAAGAGCCCAGAAAAGGGGCCCCTTTTGCTCTGACATTGGTGGGAGAGACCATCAAAGAAGAACCAGAGATCTCCCAGAAGTGAAAACTAAAGGATCAGCAGCGAAAGGAAAACCAGAAGCCTGAATTTCCCCCACATTTTCAAAAATGTTTAAATACAAAAAGCAGAGTCTCAAAGATCACACGTCCCCCTAGGTTGGGATACAAGAGGAGAAGACAAGGGAAGACCATTCTTCACTGCCACGGTTGAATTTCTGACACCCGATCATTTCCGGTGTAGGATGAGCTCACTCATCTTGCAGGGTGGGATGCCTCCCTGTAACATTTCCATCTCAGTTCTTTCTGAGGTGCCTCATTTCCATCCCCTGCCTTTCCTCATTTCTCCCAACCAGCGCTGTGCACTCCTGAGGGGCAAAGACCTGGGGTGATGGGGACATTCCAGAAGACCTGACTGAAGTGTCACTGAGCAAAGGGACTTCAGAGTGAAGCAGAACCTCGAATTCACCTGGCGATGACATTTAGTGAAATGCAACTCACAGTCCATTTAAAGGAAGGTGGTGACCAATTATTCTCCATTTAAAAGGGTATTGTCAATCTCCAAAGAGCTGAAATGGCATTTGGAAATCATCCTGGGGACTGCCATCTTCACTGAAGGATAGAACCAATTCTCAGCCGACCTTTCCCCACCCTCCACATCTCTTTTAAAATTTAAAATCAGACATTAAAAAATATAATGAGTAGCAGCACAGACCCACAACATGTTTTCTCATTCCAAAACGTCAGGAAAAACAGCGCTCCCTCAGCATCTCTACACCCCCTCATTCAACTCCACAACTTAAGGAATTGAGGGGAAAAAAAAGAAAAAAACGAAAAGAAACATCATGCATAATTTGATGGTGAAAGTGATATCAATTAGTAATAAGTTTTGAAAACGTACTCCATCTTTTTTCTAAAAGGCACTGGGGCAGTTGCAAAAGAATGTTTAAAAAAATTTTTTTTTTTAAAATTACCCTTTACATGAGGTACCTGGAGTACTTATGTTCATAGACACAGAAAATAGAATAATGGTTACCAGGGGCAGAGGGGAGGGTGGAATGGGGAATTCTTGGTTAATGGGTACAAGGTTTCAGTTCGGGAGGATGAAAAAGTTCCAGAGATGGATGGCGGTGATGATTACACAGCAATGTGAATGTACTTAATGCCAAAGAACTGTAGACTTAAAGATGGTTCAAATGATACATTTCATGTTAGGTATATTTTACCATGCTAAAAAACTTTCCATTAGAAAAAACAGAATTTAAAGATAATTTTATCAGTTGCTCAAATTTTAAAACTCTATAATTCCTAATAGTAGTCTCTGTGTACATGTCCTTTAAAAATCTTTTAAATCAAGGCAATAAAGAACTTGAATAACACAAAGCAAGATGACCCGTACAAGCACTTTAAAGAACCCAACGGAGAGACAAGTTAAAGTGACTCAAGGTCACACAAAGAACTGTCACCAACCTGGCTCACGCTGTGGCCTGTCCCCCACAGCAAGAACTCATAAAGGGGGAAAACCAGAAAGAAATCAACAATCCCCGTTGTTTTTAGACCCAAACCACAGCCACGCCTACTTCCAAAGGACTGCAAAAAACAAGTCTCAAGGAGAAAATGTATGAGCGTGCAGACAACTGGAATCTCAAGCGATCTTGAAATCACTTAGTCCTACCAGCTCATTCTATAGATGAGAATACTGGTAGAGGGATAGAGAAGAGAGAGAGAGAGAGGACAACCCTCTTCAAGTACCTGACAGCTTCATGAGAAAATCAGACGCCATCTTAACAGAGATGTCCTGGCTGAACAATGCGGACGCACTGTTGGCTGCATACTCGGAGGGCTCTCTCAGCTTCGTGTGGTTGGCCGGCCTGTCGGTAGCATTCAGAGTAAAGGAGGTTGGCAGGCCATTATCTTCCTTGGGCTCCTCCTTCACCAGCAAAGGCGAGACGCCAGCCCCACCCTGGCTAGTCCTCTCTGGAGTGCTGGACGTCATCATGGTCCCCACTAGCTCTGTCCCTCCTCCTTCCCTTTGCTGCCCCAGGCAGGCACTGTCACTGAGGTGGGGAGATCCCTTGACATCGGGGTCTGGGATCTCCTCCTTCACCTTGGCTTCTGTCCTCAGGAAGTGCTGATGGCAACGCATGTGGAGTTTCAGGCTGAAGTGACGGGAGGAAGTGAAAGGGCAGAGCTGGCACTGAAAGGTCTCTCCCCGGTCCTGGTGCTGATGAACCTGGCGGAGAAGCAAGAAGAGTGAGCTAGCCACCGTGTGCTGATGCAAAACGCCCTGCTGTACATCCGCGCTACTCAGCAACAATTTCCTCACGGTACAAAGGGCCGGCCCAGGGAATCTCATCGCTAGAGGAGCACTTCATTATGTGCTTCAGGTCGTGAGGGCCATCCCTAAACACAAAGCAGGTCCACGCAGGTTAAGAATCCATTAGTAAAGCCATACTCACGACTGAGGATGCTGTCTGCCAATGGAGGCCGTCTGGGGTAGAATCCTCCTAATATTCTAGTCATCCCATCTCGGTTGATGTCTTCAGAGAAAACATTATAAACCCAGCACAATTTGAACTTACATACTTACTAGTTGGGAGTCAATAGAGGTAACCTGTCAAGTAATATAAATACACTGCAGGGACCCAATTATTACCACCCAGAGAATTAGTTACGTTTTGCAAACATAATTTCCATTTTCAAAAATGCTTCTCTAGGTAATTAAGAATGTGGAAAATAATGCCTCCAGGGTATTCCCATTTCATAGACAGAGAAACTGAGACCCCAAAGCACATGGCTAGAGCAAAATGACATATAAAGGAAGCAGAGGGGGACAAAAACCAGGGGTTGATGCCCACCAAGCTGTCTCAGCAAGATGGAACCAGTGTTTCCAAACGTCATTCTGTCTGCAATGAAAGAATGCAGACTTTTAAACACAGTTCCAGCCTGGCCTGCACAGTATCTGTAAAAATGGCTAGAAACCTTTTTTTTACTTCCTGTCACAATCAAATTTAGTGCTTGAAAAAGTGAGGAAATCATTGCATTGGCCCGAGCTGGCAGGTGCTCATAAGCTTGTAACTTCCCCATTCATCTCTGCCAGTGTACTTCAGGGCTGACCTGCTCCACCCTGCTATTTCAGGACTGGCCCTCCCTTGAGTAGAAACTGCCAATGGTGGAGATTTGGGCCAAGAGATTTGGGGAGTTGTGTGATTTTGGACAAACGAGTGGTTGGAATTCAAAACCCAAGTCAAACCGACCTCTCATCTTTGAGCGGTGATCTAGGCAGGATTTGAATCCAGGTCTAAGGAAGGTTAAAGGTTAAAGATTCCTTAATCCACTGGGCCACCTGGCCCCTCTGCGCGGGCTTCCTTTCCAAGAGTGCAAGTTTTACTACAGCCGTTTATGCGTTCTGAGTGCAATCCAAAAGCATTATTCACCAGCCAAAACATACTTTTAAATAATGTTGAGTGACCAACAAAAGCAAAGAAATTAAAAGTTAATGGTGAGATCCTGTCGCTACAGCACCCCACTGTGGCTTTTTGAAAAAAACAACAGAAGAGATTCTGGGTCCCCCAAAGCCTGAATTTCTCCACAGAAATAACCGTATACACTTAAATTCAGTTACAGCAAAGCCTTGCTCATTAAAAGGCTTCCCCTCTGCAACCTCGGGAGGGGCTGGAATGCGGGGACACACAGTCTTTGTCACCAGCTGTTAACTGTCTCTGTTCTTTCTCAACAAAGGGACTTGACTCTGCAGCGGAGCAATTCATTTACTTTCTCACTCACAGAATCGGGACGATTCCCCACCCTCTCCTCCAACCAGTTCACACAGGAGTAAGCACCTTGGGGGGGCCTCAGGTCACAGCCCCAGGGGACCCTGACAGGTGCCAGCCACAGCTCGCCCCGGAACCAGGTGGCAAAGGTCAGGAGGCTGAAAGCTTCCGGCGTCCCTGGGAGCAGTGCGGTGGGGCAGATTCCATTTCAGGAGTGTCCTGACATCTATTGCCCCGGGACAGGACAGGAGCTAATCCAAGAACAGAAGCTCCGGAAGCAGCTTCTGGAAAAAGGAAAAGGACAGAGCCCATGTTCTAACATCACACAGGGAGCCCTGGATTCAAAAGCGTCTGTGCCCAAGTCCTGTAGGCGGTTCCTCTTCCACCCGATACTGGCCTGGCTGTATTTAGTGGCAGAAAAATGAGTGACCGTTGAAAAGAAAAACAGTGGATGAAGTGTTGACGGTCACACTTAGAATTTTATTAGAGCTAGACCTTCCCGGAGGGGCGAGAGCTCGCATTTGGCCTTGGAGGGAAGGCTCTCCCCTGCTCTCCCGACAGAAAGGGATCATCTGTACTCTCTTTAGCCCGACATCAGCATAAAACCCCTCTTGGTCGGCTACTGTCAAGAAACACTTGACTAAAGCGTGTCATTCTTTCCAGGTCCCATAGAGACCTGCTTTCTGCAGGTCATCCTTCACAGGGAGAGCCTGTCACCACCCCAAGAGGTGGGAAGTATAAGGGCTATTGCACCACTGGGTCTACCTCCTGGTAGCAGCTGGACAAACACGAGGACACTTCGGGAAACATCTCCACCTCACTGAGGGGACAAGGCAGGCCGGGAGGGGGCTTACCTAGGAGTCAGCTCCTTAGCTGGCAGGCCTGAGACTAGAAAAAGTCGGCGCCCTGACCCTTGCCTATTTCTTGCCGTTTCTTCACCCATGTTCCCGATCTCAGCCCTCCTCACCTTCTCTGTTCAATTTTAGCTTATGAATTCCGCATTTAATTCCTGTACGCTCGCTCATCCAGGAAAGTTGTAAAAGACTTAATGGAAATCTAAGATAACCCCGAGGAAGCTGGAGGCATTTACAAGCTCCTTCCGCAGCAAGCCATAAAAACATTTGCGTGATATATGGAGGAGGAAAGGCAGTCTTTCAGAAAATTGTACAGTGCCTGAACCCGGTAAGTACTGTAGTTGTTGAACAAATAAAGCAGAATCCCGTTCTTCCTTAAGTAGCTTTATGTAATCAATATAGAAGGATACAGATTAGGATGATAATAGTTATTTCTGCGTGATGGGATTAAGGGCCAGTTTCAGATTCTTTTTATCAGTTTTTCTAAATTCTCAACACGAAAGCTATGTCATGAAGGGAGAAAAGCAATAAAATTTAGAGTAATTCTTTCATGCCATGTCATCGATTTATTTCTAAATGTAAATATATATTCAGATGGCTTTCGGATAATAATTACTACAGTAGCTGCATTTATTGAGCGTTTCTCCATGCTGGGCATCATATTAAGTGCTTTATATCTGTTATCTCATTTAACCCTTATAACAAGTCCGTGAGATAGATCGTATGATTATTATCTCCACGAGCGGAAACGGAGCCTTGGAGAGGTTAAATGATTCACCCAAAGCTCCGCAGCTACTGAAAGTCATGGAACCGAGATTCTAACTGAGGTGTTTTTTTTTTTTACCAGACAGTTTGAGATCTTAATCTATAGGCTATACTGCCCCTACTTCTGAGGTAGGACTTGTTTTAGAAAATCTATCCATCTCATTGCCTCTGGTGCACAGAGCAAAGAATATGTATTCCTAAGGCCACAGCTATTATGTTTCTCTGTAGACTATGTTTTCAAAATCTACCAAAATGAAAGTATGCCTCATCAAAATTAAATCATGAATTCTTTGATCAAAGCAAAAAACACGGGCCCGTAAGTGAGGTGGAGAACAGAAAAGAAAGCGGACACCATCTGATGAAATTAAACTTGCATAAGCCCCTCTCACACTCCCCTCCTCAAAAGCTCAACAGGTTAGGACACCATGAGTTTGAAGAAAGTAGTCATTTCACACCACTGCTTTATTGTACTGGTTATTGATTTGTTCTGAAAGCATTCTAAGACCCCACGACCCACAGAGCCCTGGCTGCTCTCATCTGCAACGCTGTCATGGCCGACGGTCTGTATCATCAAGGCACCCAACTCATCTCCCTGTAGTTTCAGGGTCAGTAGTTCTTGCTATTGAAAACCCAGTTTGTTTGTTTTTTTCCCATGGGTTTATAAATAGGTTGTTTTAAGTGACCCTGAGCTGAAAACAGGCTTACAAGGTGTCAGGCCAGATGCAAGTTTTCTGCTCACTGAAGCTTTAAATTTGCCAGAACTGATTTCTAAACACAGAGTAGGACACGGTAACAAAAACAAGTTTTAGTTCTAAAGGCATTTCTTTGGAAGGCTCATCCTGCTAATGAAATCCACTTTGCAGGTGTAAAATACAAGATTTTACGCTGGGAAGAGTTGACAGAGGATGAGAGGGATGCAAGTAAAACACTGAGTCAGCTCAGTAAAATTCAACCAACCAGAACCCCTGGTTAAATGGATTCTGAAAATGAAGGGCCTGCTACTCCCTGGAGACAGGCAAATGGTAGAAAACAAATTATATCATGGCTTTAATTTATTTTTTTAATTTTCCAAGCAATTTCCTAAAGTCAGTAGAGGTTCTGTCTGATCATACCTTTTTAGATCCACAATTCTAAACAGTGATTACTGATCTATTCAGAAGGATAAGACTGCAACATTTTGAAAGAAGCAAATACCTCAATTATGTACACATGCTCTACTTCTTACGGCAGGAAAGTAAACACGTTATAAGTAATGTCAACAGTGAGACAATATTGCAAACATCAGTGAAAATGATGGGTATTATTATTAAGGTGTTCAACAACAGCTATTGAAATGAAATAACCACCATTGAACACTTCTGTGTCAGATACTTTGCTAATACCTCCTTAAATATTAATGATACCCCTTCCAGATGAACATAATCATTCCCACTTAACAGATGAGAAAATTAGGTCTAAAGACTCATTTGCTCACCACTTAGCTAGTAAGTTATACAATAAGATTTAAAGGCAAGCCTGTCAAATTCAGAAGCCATGCTTTTTTGATCTCTTGGGTTTCCTCTTTGCATTCCTTAGCATTAATAGGGTCTGCTAAAAAGACTGCTAGATCACTAAGTTTCCCCCCAGCTCACATAAGAGTGACACATAGTCTAGTCAATTCCCTATATGCTCATTACAGGCGCAAGCCCCCCAGTTGCTCCTAATAGGACACTGAAAACAACGTCTTTAGATGTTTGCGAAGTGTGATCCCGGGAATTATGACGGCTCAAACACTGTCAGCCTCAAGGGGACTCAGTCTTGTCAGGAGTGGCCCTCAAGCCTCCCACAGGGTGAAAGTTAAAGCCCAGGTGTCTTTCAATGTCCTCACGCTCCCTATAAGATGTCTCTGGGTGTGTAAGCTGGACAGCAAAGCAACAGCAGAAGAGGGCATTCCTTCCAGGAAGGGGGGCAGGTCCAGCAATCCTTCCTGAGCCCGTCTTTCCCTGCCTCTTGCTCTTCCCCAACTTTTCCTCCTAGTGCCCCAAAATGCATCACCGTGCAAGGCCAGTTAGGCTGTTGCTTCCCGATAGGAAAGGATGGTTCTACACTACGTATATTATTTGGATACTGAAGTTGCTCTCTGCTTTAAGTTCTGGGTTGTCGGATGGACTTGAAGACGCTTATAATGAAATCCTTTACAAGATCCTTTGCAATGGGCTTCATTTGCATTGCAATCTACCTTTCAACACGGAGCTCTGGGCATGGATTTGTGCAAGGGCCCGGGCTGTGCCTGCCTCTACGTGAGGCCCATCCGCAGGTGGCTTACCTTCATGTGGGATTTGAGATTGTCCTTGCGAGCACACCGGAACGGACAGAGCGGACACTGATGGCTTTTTAAACCCGTGTGAATCACCATGTGCCGCTTCCAGTAACTCTTCCTTTTTATAACCAAACCACATATGGGGCACTGGAAAGGTTTTCCGCTTTCCTCTTCTGAAGCTTGGAAGAAGGAGAAAGACAGGAAAATTAAGGAAAACAAACAGGCACATTGCGTCCAGCGCTAATTCACATGCATTGCTCTATAAAGAACACTAACAAGGAACTGGGGGGCTTGAGGGGATTTTTTGTTTGGTTTTGGGGTATTTTGGGTTTTGGTTTTTTGGGTTTTGGGGTTCTGTGGGGTTGTGGGTTTTTTTGTTTGTTTGTTTTTGCTTCGTTTTGTTTTGTTTTTTGCCATTCCGAGACTTTATATCTATGAGGAAGCTTTATTACTGCTTTTCTTCAGGTAGAAACCCACGTTCATCTCATTACGTCCATCTGGGTTCCATTTTTTTAGAATCTGATCAACCTGCCTGGGGAAAGCCCTGCTTCCAGAGGCCATCCCGCACTTCGGAGGGCGTCTGTCCCAGCTCAGCCCAGAGAAGACTGGCTTCAGAGCCTTTGTTTCCTGAAGGAAACTGCCAGACTCAAGTTCACATCTGAATTCCTGAACTTGGAAAAGGGTAAGAAATAAAGACGAGTCAAATGGGACGGAGAACAACACCACAGTGAAAACCAAACAGCCGTCATGAACCTCACAAGCCCAGCTCCAGTGGAGACAAATTTCAGGCTCCTACTGCTGACTTGTTTAGTTTCGGCTCCAGCAGATGCTGCTGCCAATTTGGCCATCAGGGGGTCTTAAGGTCAGGGGTTGTCACCCTCTTGTTTCTGTCCCTCGGGTGGCCACTAAGATGCACTGCCCTCCTCTGCACAGAGACTGGGCCCCACTACTCACTTTGGGAAGAGCTACAACCGGGCAGCTGCCAATGCTTCCATTTTTCAGGAAATCCAACAAACCAACTACTTCCTCCAAGGAAAGCAGAGATCACTCTCTCCTCCACCAGCCCCCAAGGGGAGGGTGTCCATTGTGACACTGTGTTGCTACACATCTAGTCTATCAACTTATACTGCTCAGGGCCACACTAGCCTCTGCGATTTAGGGATATAGGAAAACGAGTAGAGTTAAGGACTCAGACTGTCTGTTCTTAATCATGAGGAATCAGGAATATTTCCAAACTGATTAAATAAGTTGTAATACGCCCATGAAATAGAACATGAGAAACCATTTTTTAAAATGAACTAGATCTATAGATGCCAATATAGAAACATGTCCAAGCTATTACACTTAGTGGATAAAGCAAGAATTGAAACTATGTATCTAGGGAGATTCTATTTTTATTTTCTAAAAAATGGGAATCAATTGCTTCTCAGACCATTAGGTGAAAGGTTGGTAGGGGACTTTTTAAAGGATGAATCAAGCTGACAACACCTAAAACCATTCATCTCAACAGCACTAAAAATGGGACAGACATTGTGTGCCCTCTGATAATCCATCTATGAAATATTCTTACAAAATATTTAATCAAGCTTCCACATAACTAGTAAATTTACTGGAAATACAGGTTGTTTTTTAGAAATGTTAAACACACCAAGAGGGATGGAATCAGACAAATTCAGAATGTGGGACGTTCTGTAGGACAGATGACCCAGTTTCTTCAACAAGTAACTGGCATTTTAAGAAGGGAAGAGGTTATAGATGAAAAGACACTTAAGGGACATATAAAGCAAATGCAAGGTGTGAAGCTTATCTTGCTCCTGATTTGAACAAAGCATTATAAAAAGACACTTTTGAGATAATTAAGAAAATACTGATTATAGCCCGGGTGTTCCATAATATCATGTAGCAATTGTTGATCCTCTTAAATGTTGTAATAGTTATCGAGGCTATTTGTTTTTAAAGCCCTTATATATATGTAAATATTTACAAGCAAATGAATATGAGGTCTGGGATTTGCTTTTAAATACTTGAGCACAAAAAGAAAAAAAAGAGGGGAATAGGAAGAATGGGATGAATAAATGAAACAAAAAAATGATATCTTATTTTTAAAAAATGATATTTTATTTGTATGAGAATTGTCTAGAAGCGTACCCAGGAAAACATTAAGCAGTTCATTTTAAAGGACTGTGGATTAAAGGGAAGGGGGTCATGGCAGGAAACTTTTGTTTTCATTGTATATTCGTCTGTACCATTTGAATTTTTTAATATACACATTACTTTCATAATTTTAAAAGGAAATATTCCCAAGTGTAAACTTTAAAATAATCATATAATGTATTCATGGAGTCAACTGAATCTCCACATGCAAAGAGCCACTTAAAATGGATGGAATCAGAAGAGTTCTGGAATAAAGTCGGGGCACTCCCAAGATGCCGTTTTTACAGGTGTAAGCAATATTGGTTAGCTCAGCCAAGCACCTGGAAAGAGAATCCTCTACCTGAAAATATACCCTTCAAGTCTGGAAATTCTCCTTGTGATGTGTTCCATCACAAGCATTTCCTTTTTTTGATTGGGGGATGGGGTGGGGACTGAGGATTTCCTTTTACTTTAGGAAAAGCACACTTTGCAGAGGTCTATAAACACGCTTTTTATAAACCCACACGAGCTTTCCTGCTGTGTCTCGTTGTTGGTGGCCTCTGCTGACCTCTCCTGACCTATCCCTAATTCGGCCTCTCATTTTCTATCCTGCATTGTCATTCCCTCCACTCTGATATCCTGATCACAAAGATGACATGTTGACCAACAGATTTGAGAGAAAAGACTGAATCAGGCCCCTAGGTGAGATTAGTGTCATAAGCCAGAGCGGGGGAAAATGATGATGATGTCTACTTGGGGTTGTAAGAACATCAAAATAGGCTTCCACTAATTCCCATCTTCAGGAAGTATTTCCTACCATCTAAACCCTAAATGGCCTAATTTTACACGATTGTCTGGGAGAGGAGAGAAAAACTGAGATGTCCACTGACCTGAGATTTCCTTGCACATCATAGGAAGGCCATCAAAGGCCATTTACTGACAAGAGGAACACTGCTGGCTTCCCCCAGACAACTTGCTTTGCCTAATGTGATCTATAGGCTTCCTATTTTTTCTGATGCCCTCCCAGCCCCTACCCTAATCACCTATTCGACATAGCAAATGGATCACAGACTACATACACTACATTGAACCCTGCATATTCATATTTCATATAAATATATTTTATTTGGGAGCTATGCTTCCTGAGCTTTAATTAATATCAAAATATCTATGCATCGTGCACAAATTAGGGTGTCCTTGGATTGACTGGGAAAAAAGAATTCAAATACTCATACTGAAGAGAAACTAACAGCAAGATATGTGGTCAAATAGCTACACTACTGTACCTATTTGACATTTTTAACTGATTGCTGCGGGAAAGGAAGACAGAAGCCAATGATAAAAGTAACCAGAATACAAAGATCGAGTTTAAAAATTGGCCAGTAACTTCCCCTGGTAATATTTGCATTTTTATTTATTAAAAAGATTCATATTTTAGTAGGATGCCCTCCACACGTATACGATGTTGTTAACTACTTTAGAGAAAGGCGAAGTAAGGATGGACTCTATTTTGTATGCCAAAATATTTTCAGGGAACTGATAGCTGTAAATTTCACTCAAATTTCGAGCCTAAGGAAATAGGACCACTTCCTCAGAATGAACCACACATTCTCGAGGCGACAGGATTGAAGTGTTCATAATTTTACCTAGTTTACAACTGTCCGATGAACAACTTCCCCCAGATACACCACTAGTTAGTACCACTGCAAACAAAACTAAATTCCACCAAATGCTACTAGACCTGGTGGGATGGATAGCTGCTAATTTGCTCCCTTGGAGAAAACATTTTCTCTTTATAAGCAATAATATTATTGGAATAAAAAGCAATACTAAATGTGTGTAAAAGGCCTGTCATGCAGTAAATGGAGGCTATCCGTAGTAGCTATGGTAAGAATAGTAGTGACAATAAACTCTTCCCTCCAAAGCAGAACGCTTACCACCACAGCAGATGTAAATTTTTTTAAATTAATTAATTAATTAATTTATTTTTGGCTGCGTTGGGTCTTCGTTGCTGCGCGCGGGCTTTCTCTAGTTGCGGCGAGCGGGGGCTACTCTTTGTTGCAGTGAGCGGGCTTCTCAATGCGATGGCTTCTCTTGTTGCAAAGCACAGGCTCTAGGGCTCACGGGCTTCAGTAGTTGTGGTGCAAGGGCTCAGTAGTTGTGGCTTGCGGGCTCCAGAGTGCAGGCTCAGTAGTTGTGGCACACGGGCTTAGTTGCTCCGCGGCATGTGGGATCTTCCCAGACCAGGGCTCAAACCCGTGTCCCCTGCATTGGCAGGCGGATTCTTAACCACTGCGCCACCAGGGAAGCCCCCAAGCAGATGTAAATTTAAACAATTAACATCACATGAGAAATATGTAGCTCAGGGCTTGGCCCAACATGGCAGATTATTCCTGGAGCCAAGAGGAAGTAAAATTCAGCAGCAATCCACTGTGCTATTCAGGGAGGTCCAGCTCAGCCTGTGCAGAACTCTGATGGCCAAATTCAGCTCAGCAGGGGAAACAGAAAGATGGAAAAGATGGAAGGAGAAAAGAAGAAGGGAGTGGAGGCAGGAGCTGGCTAGGGCAGAGCTGGAAGTCCTTACCTAGTGTCTCTAGCATCCAAAACAATGCTGGGGACCAAGTACAATTCAGTCATTGTGTGTTGGGCCATAATGAACTTAAGTGGAAAGGGCTGGGTCAAGAGAGTATCAGAAAATGAAACATGGGCTGGAAATGGAAGAAAAAGGTCCAGGAAGCTGCCAGTAAGTCCCAGCGGAAGTATGTTAACCCGAGAGTGCATGCTTTTCACAGAGTATGCCAATACACATCTTGAAAGAATGAGTATATAAACCATGATGATCACATACTTATAGAGATGTTCACATACTCATAGCTCACTTATTTTCAAAATGAATTATGGAGCAACTAATGTTAACAATGCATGTAGCGTGACAACCCCATTAATAAAGTACAATGATATATGTCATCTATTTACAATGGACAGGATCTGTCCAAGGCAGAGAGACAATCTTGCAGAAGGTTTGATAGGGAATTTTAAGAAGCAACATATTTCATTCAAAAACAGAAAAAGTTTTATTTTGAGTTGATAGACAAATAAAGAAAGTAAGAGCAAGGAATTTTAAAGCGGGGAACAGTCTTGGAGGATAAATTCCGAGCAGTTCAGTGTACAGCTGAGGAAACTGAACTGAGATTTACGCTTGGTATGGTCCCTCTGCTCATTAGTGGAAGGGTGGGGATGACAGCCAATCTCTTCATGTCTGGTTGGTGCTCTGCCCTATTGTCTATACATAAAAACTTCATTGGGTTAAAAAAAAAAAAATCATGGAGGGTTTTAACTAAATCGCTGTAACTCAAGGTAGGTAATTTTTTTAAACAAATGTAACTGTTTTGTAGGCTTTGAAATCAAACTTTGCCTTGTTATATCCTAAGTGGCAAGATAATTTGCAAGTGGGTCGTTTCCGCAAACAGACCTTTCCATACACATCGAAGGAGTTTAAGACGCCAGGTGGCCCTGGGTGTGTTTAATCCCTGCACCATCCGTCCCCACTCTAGGCCCACTAACCTACTAGTGCGTATCTCCGTAGGATGAGCCATCATCCTCCTTCCTAGCAATATACATGGATTTAACATCTTTCCATGGAATTTCTTGGGCATGTCTCTCAACTCCTATTTCAGGGAAACAAAATCTGTGTTGGCAATGGATGTCACTGGGTCTTTCTGCTGTTACTGACATCAAGATAATCGATGCATATTTTAACAACTGGTAAGCATTCAGTAAAACTAAGAGAGAAGTCTGATATCTTGAAGCAGTCTAAGTTTAAATCACTGGGGAAATATAAGTGAGATCGGTGACAGATAGTTCTGAATCTTGATTAAAAAGTGAATTTTCTAAGGAAGTCCCTCTATGCCATCATCTCCAGATTACGGCTCTAATAATGATGGACCTAAGGGGAGTATCAGAAGAGGTGACCTGACTTTCTGGACTTTCTCTGCTTTTGCAATAATGTTAATAACATCTCATAAACAGGGATAAAAACAGCAGCCAGAAAACCGTATCTATTGACCCAGGAAATATTCTTAGCTCTCAGCTATATGAAACCAGCTTGCTTCTAAGCATATTTAAATTTTACTCAGGAAAATAAGATGCTTTGGAGACACTCTCTCGGAAACTCGCCTAGTGATTTCTTTTAACCAGGAGCCTGGCATCCTGGGAATCTTGTCGGGCTTCTACAAGAAACTTTGTCTTTAAAATAAAAACCATTTATTTTGTTCTGAGCTGCAACAGAACAGTAGCTTCAAAGAGAATTGAATCAATGTGTGACATTTATCTTTAGAGCAAATGGACATGATCTTCTGTCTATCGTGTCCCCTTTCAGAGGAGCAGTGTCACATGTGCCGGGGCGCAGGGTCACATGAAAGAAACCTCCTCCTCCAGTGTCACCTCTCCTTGCAGGGGGAAAGGCTATCGAGTGGTGGACTCTTTAAGGAATTAAATACACCATGCCCTGGCAACAACCGAATCCTGTTCAAAAAAGACAAATAAGGGCAGACCTAAAAGACACTTTCTTTTTTTCATGGTTTGGACTTCCCTTGACCTAAAGAAGGTCAAAGAAATGCTAGTGTCTAAATGACTCAAGACAGGACCGGCTTTTCTAGCACATCTCCCTTTGTAACTCCAGAATCAACTTTATGTGCCCTTTCTGCAACATTTTGAGAAACAGCTTTAAAATGTAAAGCCCCACTTGAAATCGGAATGGTGTGTAACTTATTTCTGTGGTTATTATTTGTTTGTTTAAGTAGTAGGCAACAGAAACCCTTTCCCTGCTGTGAGAAGTCGGTCCACCTACCTATTTTGAATTAAACTAAGATTTCTTTCTAAAGTAAAGGAAAAAAATAATCATGAGAACTGTTTAGAAGCATGGGTGACAGCTCTCACTGCATTCCCATAATGCTTTTTAGGTAAAGTCAAGTCACATCCAAATCCAGCCCCCAGGTGGCCCTGAAACCAACAGTACCGTGTGGAGAAAGGGAGAGGAGGCGGCAGACAGAGAAGACCCACCTTCCCTTCCACTCCTCAGATTCAAAAACCAGTGATTCAAGTGACCCCAGCCAAATTATCTCTCCATGGTACAAAGTAAATAACAAAATCAGATATTCTATCAACTTCTTAACGAATAATCCAGTTAGGATGCTGGGAGGCGATGACAATCACTTTAAGTGAAAAGTGCACAGAGGCACCCCCTCTCCTATTTCCAGTCCATGCAATAAGGAACAGAACTTGTCCACCAACCTAAATGTCCATCAACTGATGAATGGATAAAGAAGATGTGGTGTATGTATATATATATATATATATATATATATACACACACACACACACACACACACATACATACACACACACACACACACACACACACAATGGAATATTACTCAGCCGTTAAAAAGAACAAAATAATGCCATTGGCAGCAACACGGGTGGACCTAGAGATTATCATACTAGGTAAAGAAAGTCAGACAGAAAGACAAGTATCACATGATATCGCTTATATGTGGAATCTAACTTATTTACAAAACAAATAGACTCACAGACATAGAAAACAAACTTATGGTTACCAAAGGGGAAAGGAATGGAAGGATTAATTAGGAGTAAAGGATTTATAGATACACATCACTATATATAAAATAGATAAACGACAGGGATTTACTGTATAGCACAGGGAACTATATTCAACTTCTTGTAATAACCTATAATGGAAAAGAATCTGAAGCTGTACACCTGAAACTAACACAATATTGTAAAGCAACTATGGTTTAATAAATAAAAGTTTTAAAGAAACATAACTTGAATTTAGGATGCACCCACATGGACACACAGGGGATCATTTCAAGAGCCCTCGTGTTTCTCTTTGCAGCGATCTTTTCTCTTGCGTGAGTTTTACAAAATGAATGTTTTGTTTGTTTTGTTTTTTAATGCAATCACTCAGTCAATGGAGCCACTTTGCCAAGTCTTGGACTGTGAACAGAGGCATGTGGAAAACAGGGGACACAGGTCCCTGTCCATCAGCAAGAGGGGTGGCAGAGCCCCATTCTGAGAAGTTCTTTTCCCTCCTCTTTCAGTTGGAACATGTTCATTGATTCAAATATTAAGTGTTTCAGCAACAGAATAAATTCAGTAAAGAAAAAAGAAAAAATCAATTTCGTATAGATCTCCATATTCAATTCCGCTGAGAAGCCTGTGGAGGTATGGGCATGGATTAAGTGCATTTAAACCAAAAAGGGAGCACATCTCATCCCTAGAGTGTAGATCCTACAACGAAACAGGAAAACAGTCTATCGCCCACCCTGGAAGCTCATGACCTTTCTTCCATCTTCACGTGCATCTAATCACTTGAGTGAAAAGTTCACACTTCATAACTATTGCTGGTTACACCCAAGACACTTGAAAATGACAAAGCCATTAGAGTCTGCCGTCAGGAGACAGTTTTATCAGTTCCCTCTTTCCAAGCCTTTAGCCAACTAAAGTTTATTACTAAATTTGTGTAAGCTTTTCCTAGTAACTAATGTCCAGGTGAATTTACAGGAGAAACATCATTAATGCAGTTATTTCATAACCAGATGGAGAATACTTATAAAGTGACATTTTACACAGATAGCCATACCTCTCTTTCTGCTGCTACCCCTAAATGAAATTTCTATAAACCAGGAGTGATTTATTCCCTTGCAAAATTACCCCACTCCCTCTGCTTGTCCGCCTTTTCCTAATTTTAGCCATTTTTCTCTCTATTTCCCCAGATGGCGAGTGAGAAGTGAAGAGTAGGGAAACTCAGAATTGATCAACATTCCAGGATTTTACTGACACTTCAGAAACCCTGGACTGAGCAGTTTGGATCACTTAAAGAGTCATAAAAGTTCCACATATCCATTTGCCTAGTTCTGTTCTGCTGTTTACACAAGTTTTCCAGTAATTATAATGAGTGCATATAGCTCACTCAGCAATTTAAATGGAAATTTGTCATAAATGCATCAAACTGATGTTAGCTGTGATTGTTCAGTCAATTATTTGCCATTCTAAGCCCCTGTCATCAACATGGCTGCAAATAATCAAAAGTTGGCTAGACGCACACAATGGCAGCGTTTCTACTGATGAGGACACACATGGCCCACTTCCTGTTCCAGTCTGGCAGGATATCCTCAAGAGACATCCGAAACTCCATATATCCATCTCTGGGGCCCTGTACTTACCATGGGCATAATTTAGAAACAAAGCAGTACAAGAAATGATGTTTCCACTGTGAGGACTCAAGTGACTAAGTTTCTCCCTCAGATGAATAACTGTGAATGTCAAGGCTCTATAAAACGGCCACTTCTCCTTTGGAAAGACCGTCTCCACAAGAAAAACCCATGATTCACATTTTCCACATGGACATTCCTTCAGAATCTGATTGGACTGGAATAAAATAAAGCATTTGCAGGAAATGCTTTGATTACATCTGAATGACAATACTCTTTAGAGTTCTTGTGTGACAAGATATTATGGAAGAACACGATAAGTAAAGGCTTACATTCCATGAAAAATAAATATAAATACTAACATGAAAGTATACAGTGTGGTAAATTAGGGCAGAATAGCTACTGATGATACAAAAGTCCATTTGTCATGGAGGCAGTAGGACGGTAAGCTCTCTCTTGTCAACTGTTTCAAAAGCAGTGAGTTTTTCTTCTCCCCTCTGTCAGGGATGCCATGCACTCCATGACAAAGGTGCTTTGATCTTCCCTTATTAAATATATCTTGTGTGGACCTAGCCTGAACTTGGTAAGAAAAAAAAAAAAAATCATTTCTATGCAACGGAGGAGTACCGTATGTCTCTAAGATTATTCATTACCTTTCAAAACTAAAGCTATTGGTGAAGTTTTTTGTGTCACACATACATGAAAGAACCCCCTAGGCTGCTTACTTAAAGTATTCCTGCTTTTTTCTTCCTGCCTCAGATCCGATGGGGAACCCAAGTGAAGAAGTCAATGAATTAGACGTTGCAACTGACAGGTAAAAAAAAAAAAAGACTTACAAGATGATGGAAATGAAAGCATCCATACCTGAGTTGGAGGGTTTAGACACTCTTCCCTTAGGAACTGGGAGTAACAATAATTCCAAGGATTGTGGCGGAGGTGGCGGCGGGGTCACTTTGTCTTGCTTCTTCTCTGAAGGCGGTGGCGGGAGAGGGTCCTCAGGCACCAGTGATGATTTCTCAGCCAGAAGGGTCCCGGCAGCCCTTGCTGCGACCTCTTTCAGAAGGGCCGCCGAGGAGGTCATGGAAGCCAGGGAAAGGAAAGAGCTGGCCGGGGGCGGGTGTTCCTGGCCAGGAGTCAAGCTTCTCTCGCTGACTTTCTTGGATAAAGCTGCCAAGGTGGAGCTGGCAGACTGGGAGCTGAAAGGGGAGGAAAAGGACTCAAATCGCATGGTCTCCTCCGTCCTGGTCAGCGATTTGTCCTGCAGGACAGCATTGGCTGCAGCTTTCAGTTTGAGGATGGCTGAATCCGGGGACAAGCCGCAGGTGGTGGTTGAGTTTGGCAACCACTTACCTTGATTCCATATGAAACGGTTACTTGGAGTGTATTGGTCATTCTGTTCCTGCTTCTCTGCCAACTTCCTGGCCAGCACGCTGAGCTGTTGGGCATGGTGGGACGGTGGGGAAAAGGAGAGATTCGAGCCGACGTTGACAGGGGACTCCACCCTGCCGTTGGCCGTGGCCGTGGCATCGAGTTTGAGGGACCCGGCCTCTAGCAGCCGCCTCAAGTTGCTGCTCAAGGGCTTGGTGGAGCCCGCGGGATCGTCATCACACAAAGAAGACACGCCGGGGGAGAGGTGATCCGGACACTGCAGTGGGTCTCGCAGGACCTCACCGTCAAGGGCCACCAGCTCCAACGTGTGACTGCTGGGGGTCCCGCTTCCCAAGGAGGTGTCGGGGGAAGTGGACTGCTCCTGGATCCGGTCCTCCAGGGACAGCTTATAGTTCTCCTGGACTTCTCCATAGGATGCTTCCGACGGCGTCTCTGAAGAGTTCCCATACCAGTGTTCTCCTTCACTGAGTTCTCCCTCCGCCTCGTCCTGCCTACTAATATCTGGGGGAATTAAGAAGATCAGGTTTACTCCCAAAGCGAGCAACAAGCAGCCTGAAGACACTCACACGGAGCCGTGGACATGCTTCCTCTGCCCTTCCACCCACGAACCACACGAAAGACAGACACAATTTTAGAGCACGTCAGGTGCTGGGTCAGACCACCTCGGCCTAAGCCTGAAAGGATGCTGAACAGGCCAAGGTAAAAACACACCCACCTTCTACATGTGTTCATCGTTCTCATAATTATTCCAGATAAAGTGAAACGGAAAAGGAGGAAAGAGAAAAATGGATCTGGTAAAGAAGAAACCGCTACTTTCAATGATGGGGGAAATGGGAAGAAGCTTGTACCCTGGTGAAAAATCCCAGCATGACATCTTTAGGATTGCGTGGGAATGAAAGAGGCAGACTGGCAGAAGGAGAAACACAGTGTGATGAGACCCAAGGCAGTGGGAAGCCGCTTCTCCACTTTCTAACTACGAATCACTTAGCTGGCTTGATACAGTAAAATGCAATTAACTTTAAGTTGATCAAATCATGTAAATAAAAACCTGCCTATTAGCTATTATACCAACTTCACATAGTTGTTCTGAAGCCTCCATCATAATAAACATGTGACCATGTTTTGAAAACAGTCAAGTACTATATAAAGATGAGATCTCATTAGCAAACACTATTCACATTCCTGATTTCTTAAAAGGGACAATCTCGCCCTGATTTCTTAAAGGGACAACGCATGCTGCTTGTTTGAGATTCCAACCCCCGACTCGCCTGCCCTCTCAACATGGACAGTGATTAGTAATTTGTTCCCTCACTCCACCCAGAGTCCCCTTTCGTTATTCTTCTATCCATTAGTTTATCTGTCCACCCTTACTGCTCTCACTGGCCCCCGGCACCGGTTACTTGGGACTCTTCGCCGTTCCAGGAGCACAGGTGAGCTCTGCCACTTTTCTGCCTTTGCTCAAAATATGCCTTTGATCTGGAATGTCTTTCCCCAGAAAACCCGACGGTCCAACTCTGCCCATCCTTCAACAGCCAGCTCAAAGGATTCTTCCTCATGATTCTGCCTAGAACTCTCAGTCAGCATTAGTCTCTCTTTCTCATTCATTCACTCACTCATTCAACAAATAATGAGGGAGTGCCTGCTGCATGTCAGGCGTTGTTCTAGATTGTTCTAGACTGAACAACGTTGAACTAAACAAAGATCCTGCCTTCTTGGAGCTTACATTCCAGTGGAGAAAGACAGATGTTAAACAAAATGAATGAATGAGTAAATCCTACAGTAAGCCAGAGGGTGGTAAGTGTTATGGGAAAAAATACAGAGCAGAACAAGGAGGGTTGGAGGTAAGGGGCAGGAGGTGAGTTGTCGTGTTAAATAAGGTAGTTGGGGTGAGGCTTCACTGAGGCGGTGGTGACATTTGAGCAAAGACTTGAAAGACGCCAGCAGCTGGTCAGGCAGCCATCTCTGGGAGAGGGGCCCAGGCAGAGGGGGTCACTGTAAACGCCCTGACGTGGGAACTTGCCTGGTATGTGCATGGACCAGCAAGGAAGCCAGTGTGGGGAGAGTGGAGTGAGTGAGTGAGTGTCAGAGCAGTAGGACAGAAAGAGAAATAATGAGAGAGAGAGAGACAGAGACAGAGACACAGAGAGAGACAGAGAGAGAGAGAGTGTGTAAGTTATAAAGGAGGGAGGCCATGCCTATCAATCAGTAGGACATTGTAAACAACTGAAAGGTCTTTTGCATCTGGTGCAACTGGGAACCACTGGAGGGGGAGGGGCAGGGCAGTGACATGCTGTGACTCAGGTTTTCAAAGGTTTGTTCTGGCCACAAGTGGAAGAGAGCGCAGGTACAAGGTGGGAACAGGGAGGCCAGCTCAAGGTGATCGCAGGTGGGGAGAAGTAGCCGGATTCTGTGCATATTTTGAATGCAGACCCAACACTCTCATTTTTTAAATATTGGTGTTCTATTACTCTAAATGAACTGTCTGCTACGGACCTATCTTCTAAAAAATTAAGGGGTGCTGTTCCTTGAAGGCGGGGATTTTCTTATTATGTACAGATCCCACCTATGCCTAGCACAATGCCTGGTCCCTAGCAGAGTTCTGTGAGGGTTTAGGGATCGAGGCAAAATGCCCCACTGTGCCAAGCTTTGCTGTATACCATGCTGTTTCCTTTCCCAATAGAAATAGCTGCAACTACAAGCTAATACACTGATCTTCCCCTGCTCTTTAGAGGAGAAATGTCACAAATGACAAATTCTCTTTCACTAAGTTAAAGTTCTGCAACTCCTTCCTGAGATTCCTTATTAAGTTATCAAGAAGATATAAAATATCAAATGGAATTTGCTGGAAAAAAGCAGACAAAATTGAGTTTTCTCTGTTAAGAACAGTCCGGCTCCTTGTGATTTGCCACATTTCCTTCTTCCCATTTGATTTCAACATTTTTCATCTTTCCTGAAAGCGGCGGGACACAGAACGACCCATCTCCCCCACGGCTTCTCGTAGGGACGCTTTTACCAAACACCAAACAGTCAACATCCATTTCAACAACAGGGCTAATTTTACGTTCCCTCGGCAAAGCCCCTGATTAATTTCCGATTTCCGATTTCCGATTAAATACCTCATCCTTCAGAAAAATCACATGGGAACCATCTTATAAATAGTAAGAGAGCTAAAAGATTTAAAATTCACTCCAGTAAGAATCGTTGAAGATCTTGTTCAAGGATCTCTCCTTTGATCTTTATTAACGCTCACTATATGAACTAACATAGGAAAATGTATGTTTCAAAAGGCAATACTTGTAGATTACGTTTTTTGTCAAACTAGAGTAGCTCCAGATAGTCAAGACTGGTCTAGAACTTTGTAGTATGAGGCAATTAACAAGGTACAGAAAATCGGGGTTTTGAGAACCACAAAGAATTACAACCACATCCGTGTCCAGTCTTGTCATTTTACTGAGACTATTAAATACTGTAAAGGTTACCTGGTTGCATCAAAGGCACACAGCTAACCTACTGCTAACACTGGAACCCAAAACCCAAATCTCTCAACACCCAGCCCAAGGCTCCTTTTCAAAGCCCTCTGAATAGCAACTTCTAGAAAGCTCTGAGCAGCTGTCCTCCCACCCCCAGCCAGCTATCCTTCCACCCTCTGGAGACAGAAATCAGCAAGAGAATTCTCAGTGATAAGGACTGTATTTACTCTTTATTTTAAGATAAACCATTAAGAGGTAAATATCCATTATTCCTATACTCTGATCTCTCCATTCCCTCTCTGCCTCTGCTCTGTTGCTGTCGTCAAAAATTGATCTCGAACGCCTGAAGAATTCAACACATCTATTGGCAAAGCCCCAAAGGCAAAGTTTAATTTCCTGCCCCCTCCAGACCCTAACTGAGTAAGGATATTCCCCCTCCAAATGTTCTGAAGCCGGTGAGTGGGTCAAAAACTAAAGAATTCAGGCTCTAATCCCATCAAGCAGTGATAAGGAGATCCAAACGTTCAAGAGTGTTAAAAAAACAACAACAAGGACTTACTGTATAGCACAGGGAACTCTGCTCAATGTTATGTGGCAGCCTGGATGGGAGGGGAGTCTGGGGGAGAATGGATACATGTATATGTATGGCTGAGTCGCTTTGCTGTGCACCTGAAACTATCACAGCATTGTTAATCAGCTTTACTCCAACATAAAATAAAAAGTAAAAAAAAAAAAAAAAGAGTGATACAAACAGTTGATATCCACTTTTAAAGCAACTTCCTCAACCTCACCAAAACACAGCCCAGAAAAAGCAAACAATCAAACAAAGCATTTCTTAAACAGACCAATTTATGTCCTTTAAAACCCCGGGATATTTCTTAACCATCCATTTCTCCCTGCTTTGCAGACACGCTCACTGAGATACATACACTCTCTCATGCACTGCAAGGAAACTCGGCTACCTAAAGAATATTTTAAAACTCGTAATATTCTATTAATCACTTTTCCAAAAATGCTGCTCCTGAAATCGAGGTTATTCAAGTAATAAACCAGCAAACAATTGTAAGGCATGACCTAGAAGGAACCAGACCAGAGACCCGAGGAGAAACATCTCCGAAATTATTCTGTCATCACCTGAGTTCAAGCAAAAGGTGGGAGATGCACGCAGAGAAATGAATGCAAGAGAAGTTGGGACCTGCAGAGGTTTAGAGAAAAATCCTGACAGGCTTCGATAAATAGGCTTTCAGTTCATAAAACGGCGGCAACAAAGATTTTTCTTCCACAAATATTAATTTTGTTTCCCTTCTTCTGGGCTGTTGTTCTATTTTCAGTTTCATTCTCCCTGGTCCAGTTGCGGGGAGCTCCGCTTCAGCGGGGTCTGCACGGCCACCCCCCAGCCCCCACCACCCACCCCCCGCCCCAAGCCTTTCACACCGCATGATGAGAAAAGGTTCTGTCGCTGGGATGCTCCAATAGCATTCCTGCAATCTAGGGGATTAATCTGCCGGACATCACGAACTTCAGAACAAGTGAGGCTTGACTTTTGACGCTCTTTCCCAACCTGAGGCTCCCCCCATGCACACACCCCATCCCCCAGCCCCAGCCGGAGCTGCGAGGCTGTTCTGTTTCCTGGTCTGTCACCAGCAGGGAACAGTGGCACGTAATCACAGGGCAGTGTACAGGCCACTCTCCTGCAGACGCTCCCCGCACATCCAGCCTCCACCGTGGATCTCACAGCTCTCCTGACTGAGGCTCCTGGGGAAGCCTCCGAACTGCCCGTGTAAATAACTCCCTCCTAGATCCATTATTTTTAACCTCCAGAACAGGAAGCTATTTCCATTGCTATGTCTCTGACAGCCAGGTTCACACTCATTCCTGTCAATTTTACACAACAGTCTGTTTTGGTGTTCTTCCCTTTAAATCAGAAACTCGAAGAATTAAGAATAGAAACGGTGCAATTACAGAATGAGATTATGCTGAATACATTTTGTTTCCATGTGGCAAATACTTCTCCTTTGGGGAAAACAAAACCAAATTTCACTACCTAACACATTTATTTACAATTCAGTCCTCAAGCTGAGAAACTGGGGAACTTGAGAGCCACAACTCTCGCTGCATTTTTTTCAACTCACTTCCCTTTCAGTTGACAATTTTAATCAGACGCATTTAATTGGACTGATAGTCAACTCAGAAGGTCCTCATTCAGAAAGATCGGTAGGAGAGAGAAAAAAATATATAAGGAGTCGCCTATTAATTTTCACGCCTTTTGGCTGAGGTGAAAGCAAAGTGGAGATGGAAGCCGAAAAGCCTCACTTCTAAATCTACCCACAAACCATTCCCACCAGTCGGTCCACATGAATCTCACCAGCAGGTATTGAAGAGAACGAGGATTAAGCTCTCAGGACTCGCCTGGATGGAGCTGACTCATGGTCAGTCCTCTGGCAGCCAACACCCTCTTCTTGTGACCACAGGTGTGTTCACCTGGTCCCTGACCTTCTGGTTCATTTTCATCTACAAATCTTCCATGTTTTCACTTTCCACCAGGCCACACATCACTATCACTATTATCAGTTATACCTGGAATACAAACCTTAAACCATACAACTGACTTTTCCTTGTAACTGTATACAAAAGCAGTTTGCAAAGTTTATGGAGCCGTGTACAAAAGTTATTAATAAAACCAATGCTGATAATTGGTTTAATTCAACATTTACTGAGCATTTACCATGTTCAGGGAACTGTTCTCTGCAACAGGGCGCCTCGAATTTCTAGGCGAACAGTTTGTAATCAACAGGGAAGCCAGGAATGCACAATCCTATGAAACACAATGACTAGTACCATCAAGCAAGAGTCGTGTGTGCGTAAGAGAGCAAATCATTCCAATTGCGCAGGTGGCTTTGGAAACGGACCTCAGAGGATGAAAAGGATTTCAACAGACGATGCTGGAAATTCACTCATAAGAGGGCCCACTCCTCTGCCAGCTATCAAACAGGAAACGGCCCAGTTGTGGAGTAAGCTAATATTCTGGTGACCAACGTTAGATAAACTCACCTAAGGAAAATGTTTCCAGATTCTTCACATTTTAAAAACTCACCGTCTATTGATTTGATAAGGGCAGATTTGACCAACTGCCTTACCCTACTCACTACTTTGGGGTTTTTTTGTTTTATTTATTTATTTACTTACTTACTTGTTTATTCATTTTTGGCTGCATTGGGTCTTCGTTGCCAGATGTGGGTTTTCTCTAGCTGTGGCAAGCGGGGGCTACTCTTTGCGGCGCACTGGCTTCTCACTGTGGTGGCTTCTCTCGCTGCGGAGCACGGGCTCTAGAGCGCAGGCTCAGTAGCTGTGGCTCACAGGCTCTAGAGCGCAGGCTCAGTAGCTGTGGCTCGTGGGCTCTAGAGCGCAGGCTCAGTAGCTGTGGCGCACCAGCTTGGTCGCTCGGCAGCATGTGGGATCTTCCCGGACCAGGGATCGAACCCGAGTCCCCTGCGTTGGCAGGCGGATTCTTAACCACTGCACCACCAGGGAAGTCCCCACTACTTTTGAAATCAAACTGTTAGGTTGTACATTCCTGGGGCAGGACTGTGATCAAGTCACTTTTGTATTTCCCCTCAAAGCCCTGCCCATAGTAGGGGTAGGTAGTAGGGCTTCTCTGGTTGTAAATGACAACCGGGACTGCAGGAAGCCATAGGTAATCTTCTTGGTCCCTACATCACGGAGAGGGACACAATGTTGCTAGCACCAGAGAGGGTGTGGAAACGAGAGGGAGGGCTCCCTCTCATTGGCCTCTAGTCTCTTCTCAGAGATTGACATCCTCCTCTCGGGCCACCTTTCCCAGGAGGCTAAAACCCTGGCCGCGCAGGTTCTGGGTTCTCACTCTCAATGACGTACCATGGGAGAAAGGTCTTTCCTCCTCTGATTGACTGCTGCAGGTCATGTGCCACTCCCTGGACCTATCGCTGAAGCTAGAGGGCAGGCTTAACAATGGCTCAGTGTGGGTCACAGAAGAAACGAGAGGAAAGAGGCACCAGGAGGACAAAAGCAGTGACCTCTCTAATGTTTCATAAAGGTTTAGTATGCTGCACGTCAGGCGGTTTGGAACCCGTTTTGTGATTCTGAGCATAAACTATATCCTCCTTTAGGCCGATTTACATGCCAATTTTTCAGTTGTCCTTTTGTAGCCTGAAAGCCTCAGCACATCCCCCCACACCGGTTCTGCCCTCAACGAAGAGATCTTTCAGGGGTTCGGGGCTCCAAGTCCACAGTCTGAGTGACAGGCATGGACAGGTAATCGGCTCTGCAGGGCCAAGCCGCGGAGACCGTAGTTACAGGACACCGATGCCCGGGGGCACTCATCCGCTGTCAGCATGGCCAAGAATAAAATGTAAGAATTGCTAGTTATTTTAAACTGCCAGGGTGGAGAAGACAACCAGATCCCTGTCACCAGTCCAGCTGAGGAAAAGGTGACGTGAGGGCATGGGGAAGTGAGAGGAAGTCTGGAGAGGATAAGCGTCCGCAGACTGAGATAGCAGAGCAGCCTCCTGGGTCAAAATGAGCATTTTGCCCACAGCCGTGTTTGCAAATTGTTGTTGGAAATGTCCACGAGGAAAACAAAGGTATCACAAATTAACACATCGCTCCTTATCTTCAGAGTGAGTTCCAAACAGTATCTAAGCCAGTTTCAATATTCTCATATAAAGTGGCCAGGTCTTCCAGTGACCGAGGAACTACCCAATCTCCTCCATCAAACTGCTCATCTCAACGTGAATGGCAACTACTCCATCCCTGCTGCTGCTTAGACCAAAACGCCACAGCCAGTCTCCTCTATCCTCTTTCTCTCACCACCACCTCCCGTCTAATTCATTTGTGGATTCTCTTGGTTCTACTTTCAACATACATCCCAAATTTTGCCACTTTTCACCATTACTACAACTCCCACCCTCGTATACAGCACTGCACCCTTTGCCTGGACTATGGAAGTAGCCTTTTTTTTTCTTTATACGTCTTTATTGGAGTATAATTGCTTTACAATGTGGTGTTAGTTTTTGCTGTATAACAAAGTGAATCAGCTATAGATATACATATATCCCCATATCCCCTCCCTCTTGCGTCTCTCTCCCACCCTCCCTATCCCACCCCTCTAGGTGGTCACAAAGCACCGAGCTGATCTCCCCGTGCTATGCAGCAGCTTCCCACCAGCCATCCATTTTACATTTGGTAGTGTATGTATGTCCATGCTACTCTCTCACTACATCCTAGCCTCCCCTTCCCCCGTGTCCTCAAGTCCATTCTCAACGTCTGCATCTTTATTCCTGCCCTACCACTAGGTTCATCAGTACCATTTTTCTAGATTCCATAGATATGCTTTAGCATTCAGTATTTGTTTTTCTCTTTCTGACTTACTTGACTCTGTAGGACAGACTCTAGGTCCATCTACCTCACTACAAATAACTCAATTTCGTTTCTTTTTATGGCTGAGTAATCTTCCATTGTATATATGTGCCACATCTTCTTTACCCATTCGTCTGTCGATGGACATTTAGGTTGCTTCCATGTCCTGGCTATTGTAAATAGAGCTGCAATAAACATTGTGGTACATGACTCTTTTTGAATTATGGTTTTCTCAGGGTATATGCCCAGTAGAGGGATTGCTGGGTCGAATGGTAGTTCTACTTTTAGTTTTTTAAGGAACCTCCATACTGTTCCTGTTCTCCATAGTGGCTGTATCAATTTACATTCCCACCAGCAGTGTAGGAGGGTTCCCTCTTCTCCACACCCTCTCCAGCATTTATTGTTTGTAGATTTTTTGATGATGGCCATTCTGACTGGTGTGAGGTGATACCTCATTGTAGTTTTGATTTGCATTTCTCTAATGATAGTGATATTGAGCATTTTTTCATGTGTTTGTTGGCAATCTGTATATCTTCTTTGGAGAAATGTCTATTTAGGTCTTCCTCCCATTTTTGGATTGAGTTGTTTGTTTTTTTGATACTGAGCTGCATGAGCTGCTTGTATATTTTGGAGATTGGCAGTAGCCTTCTGACTGGTTGCCTTACTTCCAATTCTTGCCCCACTATTCTTAGCCATCAGCCAGAGTTAAGCTTTTAAAAATATCTCCAATTCCACTACTCCATCCACAAAGCCTCCACAATGGCCTCTCACATTTCTCAGAATAAAATCCAAAACCCTTACCTTGACCTCAAGGCCCTACATAATCTGTATCCCTCTGGCTTCATTTGCCAGCACTCTGCCTTGTTAATAAAGTAGGCTCCTGCCTCAGGGCCTTTGCACTTGCTATTCTCTTTGCCTGAAAGCCTTTTCCCCCCAAAAGAGCCACATGGATGATTCCCTTACTTCCTCAGGTCTCCCCTCAAACATAACTGTTTATTAGAATAGAAGCTCCATAAGGGAGAAGGCTTTGTTTTGCTTGCTGCTGTACCCTCAGCACTTAGGATGGTACTCACTGGAGCACATGTTCAAATATTTGCCACATGTATGAATGAGAAAGAAGAACGGGCTTGGGACTTCCCTGGTGGCGCAGTGGTTAAGAATCCACCTGCCAATGCAGGGGACACAGGTTCGAACCCTGGTCTGGGAAGATCCCACATGCCGTGGAGCAACTAAGCCCGTGTACCACAACTACTGAGCCTGTGCTCTAGAGCCCGTGAGCCACAACTACTGAAGCCTGCGCACCTAGAGCCCGTGCTCCGCAACAAGAGAAGCCACCACAATGAGAAGCCCACGCACCACAGCGAAGACTAGCCCCTACTCGCCACAACTAGAGAAGGCCCGTGAGCAGCAACGAAGACCCAACGCAGCCAAAAGTAAATAAATAAATATTTTAAAAAAGAAGGAAGAATGGGCTTAATAATCAGAAAGGTAGCCCTTGTCTGTACTGGAAATGAGAACTGTTTTCCAAATTACAAATGACAATTCTATTTTTCTCATGTGAGTCAAACACAGAATAGGGAAAAGAGCCTGTTTTGCAAACTTTTCCACCAGAGCCTCCCTGGTGGCCAAGAAAAGACAACAGTAGCCTAGGGAAACGTGGGACTGAAGCTGATGCCCCCCGCAGGAAGCCCCAAATTTCTTTGAGTTTTAGCTTAACATTTCAAGTGAATTCTGCACTCTATACTATAGCTGTGCTTGTCCTTACTTAATAATATGGGGGTATTTCTCACAAACCATCCAGAAACATTTATTCTCCTGGAAGGTGCACCATTTCCCTCTGGATACCCACCTGCTTTGGAGAAACATGTACCCTATTTGGAGAAGCAAGAATGTATGAAAAGTATGTAGCACACTGTCAAGAGCTCAGTAAGGGGTGGCTGTCAGTGTTACTGTTATTACTATCATAAAACAGCACTCATCCTTGTACGCCCCACTTCAGAGAGCAAAGCAGAAACCCAGAAGGTAACTTCCCAGGATGATACAATGGACCCGTAGGATATCAAGAACTACAACTCTATTTGTTGAAACTGAATTTTGTTATAGGTATTATTTTAGAGATGGAAAAGCCTTGGAGATCGAGTTCATAGGTCTAGCCTCTAGGCAGAGGCCTAGAGAGAGCTGGTGATATGTCCGAGGTCCCATACTGATTCACAAAAAAGACGGGACTTGAGCTCAGATGTCCCAGTGCAGAGGTCAGGGCTTCTACTACTAAATCACTAAGGGATCATCGCTGAGTGAATGAATGAATCCTAGAATGAAGCCTGGAACACTGCAGGTTCCCAATAAACATTTGTTGAACGAGTAGACAATCATGTATAAAGCACTGGAAATGTACCTGTTTCTATATTGGGTGTTTTAATATTCACCAGCAAATTTGATCCCCACAATAATTTTACGTGGTAGACTGTACTCTCTTCGCTTTACAGACCAGGAAAGCAAGTTTCCAAAAGGCTTACTTAATATACACACTTAGTGACAAAGCGAGGTTCAAACTCATACCTTCGGAATATGAGTAACCTGACAAAAAAGTAATATTTCAGGTAATCAAAAAGTACCGAAGCACCTTGATGTAGTCAGCATATTTTTATTTTGTTTTGATGGGATTTAAAAATGCATACATACTCAAACAGGATGTGTGAAACATAATCACTGTGTTTGTAACATGATTATTATGTTCTGAGATGTGTCTCAGAAACTCCTGGGACTTTTCAGCAGCTTACCTCCATATTACATAGCCCCAAGCAATGGTATTTTAAGTTACTATTCCTACTTTAATAGTCTTTTGACTTCTTTTTTTTTTTTTCTATTATGCCCTACACAAAGTCCCTTCCTTCTAAATTTGAAGCTTTTTTGTCTGCCATAACTGAAAAAACAATCACCAGGCTTAATAAAACTGTGCACACTAAAGATGAAAAGCAAGTGTCATAGGTTGAATTGTATCCCCCCAAAAGACGCTGAAGTCCAACCCCCAGTACCCGTGAATGTCATCGATTTTAGAAATAGGATCTTTGTAGGTGATCAAGTTGACATGAGGTCATTAGGGTGGGCCCTAATCCAATATGACTGGTGTCCTTACAAAAAGGGGAAATTTGCACACAGACACAGACAAGCCATGTGAAGACTGTAGTTGTGCTGCCACAAGTCAAGACACTACCAGAAGCTGGGAGAGAGACCCACAACAGATACTTCCCTAGCACCTTCAGAAGGAGCATGGCCCTGCTGACACCCTGATCTTGGACTTTTGGCCTCCAGAACAGTGAGACAATACATTACTTTCGTTTGACCTTCTTTTGAATCATGGGAATACAATATCTATTTGCTTTGTTTGTATTACATTATTGCATATAATTGTCATAGGAGCTTATCGATTAAGAATAATTATTAGAAGAAATTTTTTTCTGTCATTGAAGCCATCCAATTGGTGGTACTTTGTAATGGCAGCTCTAGAAAACAAATACACTTACGTTTTTGAATGAAGGCCTGAGACTTTTTTCTGGGGTCGTTCACCTCTGGATTCTAAACCATAGCCTCAGCTGGTACTGTAGTTTTTGTATAAGCTGGGTTTATTGCACAAAACTGACCACCCTGCCACTCAGTGTGAAGTCGCCTGAGGCTGCAGAGATTACAGACTAAAAGGTTATTTTTGCTTCTCTCTAAACTTTAGCCAAATTTCTGTCAAATGTAAGATTTTGAAAAAGACATTAAGCAAGAGAAGTCTTTTATTATTAGAGCAACTTAGAAATCTCCAAACAAACAAACAAATCTATCTATCTATCTATCATCTATCTATCTATCTATCTATCTATCTATCTATCTATCTATCTATCTATCTATCATCTATCTATCTATCTATGTGTGTATATATGTACTCATCACCACATATGTTGTAGCAAATTAAAAAAGAGGGGATACTTGAAAATATAGTATGAACCCACTGGCCAGAAAGCCAATCGAGAGACCCAAACAGGACTGGTTAGTCCACAGATTGATTCCTTGATGGTTAACCCTTTCAGGCACCTCCATGTATAGAATTTGTCCCCTCAAGCAATCAGTAGTAAATTTACCATGGCTACCATGGTGTTACCAGAAAAATTGTCTGCTAAGGCTGATAAATAGGTTGATCATCTGCTTCCTTGACTTTTATTTCCTCTTGCATAAATGTTTTCATCCCAACATTACCAATACCTGTTCTAAGATGAACAATAAATTACCAAACTACTGAAATCACCAGGAAATTCTTAATAGATCAAAAAAGAACTTAATAACAACAAAAAGCCGTAATAACGTAATAATGCACTCTGTAGTCTAAGAACAGCCCTCTATAGAGAGATAAATGGCTACTTAGTAAAATCTTAGCTTATACATAAAATGATACATTTCTTTGTGGGCACATTTACCAAGTGTTGACAGCAGGCACCTTGGAATGAAACATATCACAGTCATAATTGTTCTGACTGCCACAGAAAAGTTCACACAGTAAGCCCTTTATTGACTAAAAATACATGTATATCCAGAAGGAAAAGAGCCTTAGGGGATAAGAGATTTAGCAAGGGAGAGGAAATTGCTTTTTATTTAGTGATTAAATGCACATAAAACAAAAGCTGCAGAGGAAGCAGCTCCTAGCTCCCACATACTCACAAAAGGAGATGGTGCTATGGAACTGTGGGAGAATATTTCTTTGGGTTATGCATGAGAATCCATGACACCAAAGAACACCACTCACAAGGACAACCCTAACTCAAAAGTCAACTTTAAACACGATTTAGGCCAACAATTTTAACCTTTACTGGAACCAGGCTTTGTGCCAGGGCTGCTATCTAGGGGTCAAATGTTCTCTTATTTGTTCTCTCCCTTTCTTTTCCCTGCCCACCTTCTGGCATACACATACGAAGTCAATGATAGAAGGGCAGAAGACAGTGGATACAACAAAATCTACAAGCAACCAGCAAACCAGGGCAATTCCAAGGGCCAGAATACCCTGGAGCTGGATTAAAAGCCCCTTAACAACCCGGAGTCCACCGGTTTCGTCCACTTAATTCTGTTTGAAGAATTCCAGGGGTGATTTCCTTTCTTCCCGGGCTTTCCTCAGGCATGCCCACTCAGGGTTTCACTAAGAAAACTTTGCTAAGTCTTTCACCTGAAAGAAACCTGGCACTGTTTTCTAGTTGTCTGTCACCAGGAGCAATGCTCCAGAGAAGAAAACACCCATTCCACTTCCCAACAAAGCTCAGTCCTTCTGGAAATGCATCGAGTGATAAGGCTGAGGTCAGGGAATATGTCTACTGTTGCTTCAGATGAAGGTTCAACCCCAAGGTAAGTGCTCAACAACAGTAATAAACCCCTCTGACGCACAGATGTATGGCCCCAAAATGAGCCTGGCCGTTTCCCGGGAGTGACCTCTGACATTATTCGTATGTCAGCTCCTCTCGTTGTTAAACTTTTGGGAGTCTGTAAGATGCCCCAATTCTCTATTTGAATAACCACACCACTTCTTTTTCATCTTCTAGAACTTAGAACTCTCTGCAGCCCTCTGGCTGCAATATTCTCCCATATGTTATAAGAACTTAGTTACCTAGCTTATCCTCCACCAATAACTGGTATTTGAAAAGGAGGATGAAAAGCTATAGGGCCATTTAAAGCTTTCATTTGAAAAGCTTTTTGATATAAATATTCTCAACGACTCAGGCTTTGTTTTCAATCTACGTGGTTTGAAGCTACTTAGAAGAAAGCCAAATTCTTTTGGTATTTCCACACTAACGTCAATAGTAGTGAATCCTGTAAAGCAGGGTCAGCAATCTTTTTCTGTGAACGGCCAGACAGTAAATATTTTAGGCTTTGTGGTGCACATACGGTCTCTGTCCCATATTCTTTGTTTTTTTTTTTTTTTTGCCATTGCTTATTTTTTTTTAAACAACGCTTTAAAACGTAAAACCATTCTTAGCTCAAGGGGCTGCACAGAAACAGGCAGAAAAATAGGTACTTTTTCTTTATAGTCAAAGCAGAATGGTGCTTAAAACAATACTGGAAATTCGGACAGATGGCAACAAGTTTCATCACCATCTTCTTGATCCAGCCACTTCTGTGAGTCACTAAGGACCTTAGTGCCTCAGTTTCTTCATCTATAAGGGGGTTTAGAATAGATCAGTGATTTATAAACCATATCCTCAAAAACCCTAGGACTCCAGGGAAGGTCACGGTTCTGTGGATCCATTTATCTTTCACCTCAGCACACGGCTAACCTGCAGCCCAACTTTGATCTTATCTATACAGGAGTGCTCTCCTTAAACACAAGGGTTCACTAATTTTTTTCTTTTTAGTTTGAAAAACACTGCATTAGATGATCTCGGGGATCTTCCTGGTGTGCATCCTCCACGAGTCTATTATTGGATAAGCGATCCTTTTCCAATCATTGTATTGGGAAATGTCAGGTAGATAGGAAATGATTTTTTTTTAAATATCTTTATTGGAGTATAATTGCTCTACAGTGGTGTGTTAGTTTCTGCTTTATTACAAAGTGAAGCAGCCATACATATACATATATCACCATATCTCCTCCCTCTTGCGTCTCCCTCCCACCCTCCCTACCCCACGCCTCTAGATGGTCACAAAGCACCGAGCTGATCTCCCTGTGCTATGTGGCTGCTTCCCACTAGCTATCTATTTTACATTTGGAAGTGTTATATATGTCCATGCCACTCTCTCACTTCGTCCCAGCTTACCCTTTGCCCTCCCGTGTCCTCAAATCCATTCTCTACATCTGCGTCTTTATTCCTGTCCTGCCCCTACGTTCTTCAGAACAATATTTTATTTTTTTTTAGATTCCATATACATGTGTGAGCACACAGTATTTGTTTTTCTCTTTCTGACTTACTTCACTCTGTAGGACAGACTCTAGGTCTATACACCTCACTACATATAACTCAATTTCATTTCTTTTTATGGCTGAGTAATATTCCATTCTATATATGTGCCACATCTTCTTTATCCATTCATCTGTTGATGGACACTTTAGGTTGCTTCCATGTCCTGGCTATTGTAAATAGAGCTGCAGTGAACACTGTGGTACATGACTCTTTTTGAATTATGGTTTTCTCGGGGTATATGCCCAGTAGTGGGATTGCTGGGTCATATGGTAGTTCTATTTTTAGTTTTTTAAGGAACCTCCATACTGTTCTCCATAGTGGCTGTATCAATTTACATTCCCACCAACAGTGCAAGAGGGTTCCCTTTTCTCCACACCCTCTCCAGCATTTACTGTTTGTATATTTTTTGATGGTGGCCATTCTGACCAGTGTGAGGTGATACCTCATTGTACTTTTGGTTTGCATTTCTCTAATGATTAGTGATGTTGAGCATCCTTTCATGTGTTTGTTGGAGATCTGTATATCTTCTTTGGAGAAATGTCTATTTAGGTCTTCTGCCCATTTTGGATTGGGTTGTTTGTTTTTTTGATATTGAGCTGCATGAGCTGCTTGTAAATTTTGGAGATTAATCCTTTGTCAGTTGCTTCACTTGCAAATATTTTCTCCCATTCTGAAGGCTGTCTTTTCGTCTTGTTTATTGTTTCCTCTGCTGTGCAAAAACTTTTAAATTTCATTAGGTCCTATTTGTTTATTTTTGTTTTTATTTCCATTTCTCTAGGAGGTGGGTCAAAAAAGGATCTTCCTGTGATTTACATCATAGAGTGTTCTGCCTATGTTTTCCTCTAAGAGTTTTACAGTCTTACATTTAGGTCTTTAATCCATTTTGAGTTTATTTTTGTGTATGGTGTTAGGGAGTGTTCTAATTTCATTCTTTTACATGTAGCTGTCCAGTTTTGCCAGCACCACTTATTGAAGAGGCTGTCTTTTCTCCATTGTATATTCTTGCCTCCTTTATCAAAAATAAGGTGACCATATGTGCATGGGTTTACCTCTGGGCTTTCTATCCTGTACCATTGACCTATATTTCTGTTTTTGTGCCAGTACCATACTGTCTTGATTACTGTAGCTTTGTAGTATAGTCTGAAGTCAGGGAGCCTGATTCCTCCAGCTCCGTTTTTCTTTCTCAAGATTGCTTTGGCTATTCGGGATCTTTTGTGTTTCCATACAAATTGTGAAATTTTTTGTTCTAGTTCTGTGAAACATGCCAGTGGTAGTTTGATAGGGATTGCACTGAATCTGTAGATTGCTTTGGGTAGTATAGTCATTTTCACAATGTTGATTCTTCCAATCCAAGAACATGGTATATCTCTCCATCTGTTTGTGTCATCTTTAACTTCTTTCATCAGTGTCTTATAGTTTTCTGCGTACAGATCTTTTGTCTCCTTAGGTAGGTTTATTCCTAGGTATTTTATTCTTTTTGTTGCAGTGGTAAATGGGAGTGTTTCCTTAATTTCTCTTTCAGATATTTCATCATTAGTGTATAAGAATGCAAGAGATTTCTGTGCATTAATTTTGTATCCTGCTACTTTACCAAATTCATGATAGGAAATGATTTAAAGTCCTATATTGAAGTATTTAAAGGAAAAGCAACAAAAACAAGAAAGACATCTTATTCCAAGGGGCCAGATGTGCTTATTTAGATTTGTGGAAATCCACCAGATAGCCTTATCAGAGGGTTCCCAAATGCCACGCAGGCCAATGAGAGTTCACTGTTGTATGTCTCTGCTTAGGGCTCTGGGAAAAAGCAGGATGGTTTAGCAGCGGACAGAGCACTGAGCTCAGATCCGGAGACCTGGGTTCCAGGTTGAATTTGGAACTTACCAGGTATGTAACTCCTGATGTTTATTTAACAAAAACTGGACGGCCTACTAAATACCAATCCATAGACTGGATGTTATGACCACAGAGATGAACCAGACAGTTATGGGACACTCCCTCCCATTACTCAGATCCCTTGTCTGTAAAGTAGGATAATAACACCTGCTCCCTCTCCCAGGCCCCGTGGTCCTGCAGAGATGGCAAGGATTGTGCAAACCGCCAAGCACAGACAACACTGAACTAGACAACTACAGATTCTCCTCCTTTTAAGTACATAACATATAAGAAACTTCAAGAATTCACCCAGTTGATAAAATGAGGTGACAATAGGTTTTGCCTAACCAAAAAAACCACAACATTTCTAGAACATGAAGCAGCATGGCAAAACAGAAAGGGCACAAGCCTTGACACCAGAAAATGCCACTCGAATCCCACTGTGCCTCCTACTAGACCCTACCAACATCTACAGGCCCACTGTCTCATGTGTAGAACAGGATATTAATACCTGCAATTTCATAGGGTCATTGTCAAGGTAAATCAGAATTATGTAAGTAAAGTATTTGGCATATAGAGTTAGCACGTAGTGAATATAGTTTTCCCTTTCTCTCCCTCCCAGGCACCTAGAAATCTCAGATGAGAGAACAGTGTATTTTAAATAGCAGAGCTTACCTCAAAATTGTTGCTATCGCTACCCAGCTCTATATCATAATCACCTCAACCAAAAAGGGCAGGAAACTTCTGGTTGTTATGACCATGGAATCCAGATGCAGAATATGCCCTGTCATCAGGAAAATCTTACAGTCTTGGCACAGATTGAGGACAGACATGGAGAGCAGCAGCCAGTAACAGAGGGGAGACTCTACAGTCTGGAATGCCACAAACTTCCAACCACAAAAGTGCTCTCTGGCACTCAGATTGTGGTACCCCCCTGTGGTGCAGGCCATGGCCCCTGTTCTTGTCGGCAAGTCTCCTTCAGAAGCACATGACTTTCTCCAGTCATCGCTAGGCCACATCCATGGGAAGGTTCGTGGCACTGTTCATCACCTCCACCCAGCCCAGTTAAACAATTCAGGCAAATTGTTTTCTCATTTCTGAGAGAGGAAGATAGCAGGAGATAGTCCCCCAAGTCCTTTCTACCCCTATAACCCTTTGATTCTGTGACCCATTCTTAACTTCTCCATTCGTTCATTCAACAATGTTGATGGAACACCTCCTATGTCTTGGATTCTGTGACCCATTCTTTCATTCATTCATGCATTCATTCACTCATTCATATATTCAATAATGTATATAGAACACCTCTTATCTTTGATTCTGTGACCTGTTCTTAACCTCTCCTTTCATTCCCTTATTCGACAATATTCACTGACCACTTACTATATACCAAGTACTGTTATGTGCAAGAATGTACAAAAACGAGTAAGAAATAATCCATGCCCCAAGCTTATAGTCAATAAGGACATAGACGAATAAGCAATTATAATGTGGCGTGGGAGCTATTATGAGAGATCCATGGGAAACATGGGAGGGGATGCCTAATATGCCTAATTCTGGCTGGGAGGTGGGACAATGATGGGGGGAGGGGAGGCAGGGAAGTTTCTCAGAGGACTGAGTGTTGAAGGATAAGAAGAAGGTTATCAGGCCAATCAGATGGGTTGAAGACATCCCAGAAGTAGGGAAAAGAATATGCCAAGGTAAGGAGATAGAAGCATGGCGGTCTGCAAAAGAGATCACTCGATATGCCTGAAATAAGGGATATACAGGAGGGCATACAGGAGGGATATACAGGAGGGCAGAAGAAAGGGGGCTCAAAAGATGAAGCATCTTCTATACTTTGCTAAGAATAGCAAACTTTATCCTTCCAGGGAATGCCTAAAAGATCCTAAATGAGGATTATCTGGATTACATGAGTCTTTTAGAAAGTCTACAGTGTAAAGACTGGATTATACAGAGGCTGGGGTGGGGGAAGAGGAGATGAGACTGAGGCAAAAAAGATGTTAATTCTTAGGGGAGAAAATAACAACATAAATGAAAGCAGTGGTGGGGAGGGTGCGTGATGAATGCTAGACATATTTTGGAAGTAGAATCAAAAGACTTGGTGGTCCATTTGATGTGGGAGGAAAGGAAATGGGTCGCATGTAGGATTACACCCAGGTTTCTGACTTGGGTCGGTGGGTTCAAGAATGGTGGGGACAGCAGCCCAGAAAGGGATCACAAGAAGACCAGAAATCCTCCCAGCTCCCCAGGCCTGAAAATCTCAGGCATCTCCGTATGCAACAATACACTCTCCACAATAAATCACGCTGAACCCGTGGTATCCACAGGAGTTCTCCTTCTCTAAGGGGGTACCGGGAGGTCACAGGATGAACATGGAGCATCTTCATAGATCAACGTTTGGACATATGTATTTGTGGGGAAGAAAAGTAATTTAACTGCTAAGTTTATTTAAAACATTATTTTAAAACAACACATGTTATAGAGTAAAATGCCTGTTTTCATCCAAATTTGCAGATGGAACAAAAGACTTTGAAGATACTTCAAAGAAACCTCCTAGAGGCTGAGAACCCTTGAGAGAGAAGGGTTCCCTGCCTTTGGGGTTCTTCAGTGCAAACAGCCACAAAGTGCTACATTGTAACATTATCAAGCAAAGCTGAGGAAGCAGAAACACCAAGACTTGGCATTCCCGTTCCCGTGCAGGCACCTTGGAGAGGTGGTTCTCAAAGTGTGGTCTGTGGACCCCCAGGGGTCTCTGAGACCCTCTCAGGGATCCTCAAGATCAAAACTGTTTTCATAGCAATACTAAGATATTATCTGCCCTTTTCACTCTGTTAACATTTGCACTGATGACACAAAAGCAATGGTGGGTAAAGTGCTGGCACCTTAGCTCGAATAGAGGCAGTGGCACCAAAGCATCCTAATAATCACTGCCCTCTTCACCACCACACACTCACAGTAAACACACACACACACACACACACACACACACACAGAAAACAAAACAACCCTGCCAGTTTCACTTAAGAATGTCTTTGGTGGGGGACTTCCCTGGCGGTCCAGTGGTTAAGACTCTGAGCTTCCAATGCAGGGGGTGTGGGTTTGATCCCTGCTCATGGAACTAGGATCTCACAAGCCGTGCAGAGTGGTCAAAAAGAAAAAAATTAGGGCTTCCCTGGTGGCGCAGTGGTTGAGAGTCCGCCTGCCAATGCAGGGGACACGGGTTCGTGCCCCGGTCCGGGAAGATCCCACATGCCGCGGAGCAGCTGGGCCCGTGAGCCATGGCCGCTGAGCCTGCGCGTCCGGAGCCTGTGCTCCGCAACGGGAGAGGCCCGCGTACCGCAAAAAAAAAAAAAAATTATATATATATAAAAAGTATCTTTGATGAAGCAGCAGTAGAAATTATTAATTTTATTAAAGATTGACCCTTGAGTAAACTTTTAAAAAATATTAAGTGTAATGAAATGTGTGCAAAAAGCACTTCTGCCACGACTGAAGTACGATGGCTGTATCTAGGAAAAGTACGTGTGTTATTGAGTTGGGAGCAGAACCAGCAACTTTTTTCTTGGAATATCACTTTTTTTTTTTTTGCGGTACGCGGGCCTCTCACTGTCGTGGCCTCTCCCGCTGCGGAGCACAGGCTCCGGATGCACAGGCTCAGCGGCCATGGCTCACGGGCCCAGCCGCTCCGCGGCATGTGGGATCTTCCCGGACAGGGGCACGAACCCGTCTCCCCTGCATCGGCAGGCGGACTCTCAACCACTGCGCCATCAGGGAAGCCCTGGAATATCACTTTTAACTGACAAACTTTGGTCATTCAAATTTGGGTATTTGGCAGGCAATTTCTTGGAAACGAATGAAGTAAGGTCGATACTTTAAGGAAAAGCTGACAGCATTTGTAGCCAACGATAAAATTCAAGCTTTCAAGCAAGAATTAAAATTTTGGAAAACCCGTACCCTACACTGTGAACTTGACAGTTTCCCAATAGACTTTTCAAATAAGACCAGTGTTGACATTAATAAATTTTTTATACTGTATAATGAAATGTTTCAACATTTGGTAGATCTACAGAACTTAGTGAAACAATCCTTTCCAAATAACTCACGTGTGATGGTACATACATGATGATCCATTCAAATTGCAGTATAGACCAGTAGGTTTTAATGAAACTGAATACAAAAAATTCATGGAAATGGTTTCAGATTCCACATTACAATGAACTAAGCTAAGGGATAGCTTTAAGAAGCTCCCTCTTTTTGAGTCTTGGCAAAATACTAAAGAATAGCCGTAATTATCTGAAAAAGCTATTACATATCTGTGTGAAGCCAGATTTTCTTCCTATATTCCATCCAAAACAACACGCTGCAACTGACTGAATGCAGCAGCAGATATGACCATCTTGTCAGACGTTAAAGAGATTTGTAAAATTATGAAATGATACCACTCTTCTCACTAAAGTTTTTTGGAAAAAGGTATTTTTCATAAAAATATCCTATTTATAATGAATAGATAATGGGTTATAACCATTATTTTTAACAATAAAAATATTTAATTTCTTTTTTTTTTTTTTTTCGGTACGCGAGCCTCTCACTGTTGCGGCCTCTCCCGTTGTGGAGCACAGGCTCCGGATGCGCAGGCTCAGCGGCCATGGCTCACGGGCCTAGCCGCTCCGCAGCATGTGGGATCTTCCCGGACCGGGGCACGAACCCGTGTCCCCTGCCTCGGCAGGTGGACTCTCAACCACTGCTCAACCAGGGAAGCCCTAATTTCTCAATTTTAATCTCTGTTATGCTATATAGAGATGGATACAATGCATATACACAAGAGCTCTTCGACGTCCTCAATAACTTTTAGGAGGTCCCAAGACCAAAATATTTGAGAACCAGTGTCTTAGAGAAATTTTCACTCAGGCCAAAGAGATATGTACTTGTTTGCTCACAGCAGCACTATTCTAACAGCAAAAAGTAGAAACAAACCACACACCCTGTGGTATGTTTCTACAGTACAATACTAGGGAGCAGTAAAAATGAACGCACCACGGCTAAATGCATCAACACGAATACATCGCACAAAGGTAACAGTTGGATGAAAATCCAAGGTGCGGAATGCATGCTATTTGCCAACTTTTTAATACTTTTACATTTACATTTTTATAAATTTCAAAGACAAGCAAAACTAAATATGGTAAAGCTATAGAGAAAAAGCTAGAGGAATGATCAACAGAAAATTTAGGAAAATGGGAACAGGTAGCAGGAGAAATTTGCTAGCGTTGAAATCTGTTAGATTGGGCAGTAGGTTTATTAATGTTCGTTTAACCATAATGCTTCATTATATATGTATGAATGTTAGATACATTATTTTTTGTAAATGGTACATACTTTGCAACCTCCAAAGGGAGACGCTGCATTAGAGCTTTCTTTGCCAAAGGAAACCAAAGATGTACGGAAGGGGTGGTTGGAGGAGGGGCAGGGACTAAGCCCTGGCTGAGGGTCTGCAGCACCGGCCCCAGAGAACCCCATCACTGGGGCAGGTCTCTTCTCGGACACTTTCAGTGGTCACAGCCACTGCCATCCACCTACTTTGGTTTTTCAATAGCCCTCCCTACTTAAAAAGGCCATTTCTTCCTTCAGGCCATCATCCTCCATCTCCATCTACAGCACAATGAAAAACTACCAAATTTCACAGTTGATTTTGTGCTGTATCCAAAACACTAAACTTAACCAGCAGAATCTCTTATCACCTGGGCCAGCTCCTACTACATTTTTCCTACTTCCTATCCTTACATCACCAATATGCCCGCTCTGGTTGAACGAAGTTCCTTAGCATCTCCTGCCTACTTCTGGTTTATTTCAACCTCTTTTGGCTAATGTTATTTCTTCTGCTTGGAACGTTCTTCTCTCGTCTCAAGCTCTAAATCCATCACATCCTTGAGGATGCTTTAGGTACCAATCCTCTCCAAGAATCTTCTACCCATCACTCTTCCTCTGAGTTTCCTCAAACATTTACACACCTAATTCATATATTATTGTCTCGTACCTGTTGGCATATTGATTTGTACTTATCCTCTGTGATTGTTTCGTGTCAACATTTGAAAGAACTGTCAGCACAGACTGCATTCTAGACAACTTTTATGAGCCGGGTAAATGCTCAAAACTTTTTCTTAATGAATGAGCACCAAGCAGGGACTCCAACCCTCAGCTGAACAAATCCTCGCTGCTCTAAGGTGTGTCGACATCCACGTATCCTTATTCCCAAAAGGCTCTCAACTCACCATACTGAAAGATGTTCTCTCCCCGCTGCAGGAGCAGATTTCCTGTGTTATAAGAGAAACCAAGCAAAGAAGCATTTGCTCGATAGAATTCTCAACATTTCTGCACCCCGTCTCACCCCCTCTTTACTTGCAGTCCTTAAAAACATCACCCTTGACAGGTGGTGGAACCAGCTTCTTTGTAAACACAAGATCTTCTGTTTCATTTGTGGGCGGTTTTCTTTATTCAACAGGCCCTTATCTTAAGAAACCAAAGTTATCTTCCCTATAACTTCTACCCTGTGGGTCCTAGTCTCTGTTTTCTGCTCAGCATTTCAGAAATCTATGAAAATACTTTTCAAGCTGAATTTTAGTTATTTGTTTCCATCTCCTTCTCTGCCTGCTTGGCTCTGAGATCCTTGTGAGCCGGGACCATGCTCTGTTCAGCTCCACAGATCCTTAATCCCTGGCACAGAAGCACTCAGTTACTGCTGCCTGAATGAATGAATGGATGGATGGATGGGTGGATGGATGAATCAAGTGTCAGTTAGCAGACACAAGGTGAGAATTTAGGATGAGTGACGATTCAGAGAGTAAGTTTGCTCCCTTTCTCACTTGACAGAACTTCATGTATTTCAATGTAGCTACCATGCACAATTTTTATCCACCCTCACTTTTTTCTTCGAATTAAGTACTCCCAATTGCCTCAATAGTAAATTCCTCACATGATGATTTCAAGAGCCTGCAACATTCTAGTTGCCTCCCTTCTGGTGAGCAGTTTATCAATGTCCCCCTTTAAATCAGGGCACTCAATCTGGGATTCACTATTATGCATGTGATCTAATCAGTTCACAAGGCCAATGTTATCACCCTTGTCCTGAATTCAGTACTTACATTAATGTAGCCAACTCTGCTGAAATGCATCCATTTTTCAAATGATGGCTGAATTTTAAATATTGTTTGTTGATTAATAGCAGTTATCTCTGGGGGTGTAAGTTGGGAAACGAGACTTTCACATCTTACTATAAATATTCCTACATTGCTTTAATTATTTATACTTAACATGCACTCCTTTTGTCATTAAAAGCCAATATAGATTTTTAAGAATAAATTAATAAACAGTTAATATCTGTGATTTCCATGGTTCCAGTCTCATGGAGTACACAAGTCATATTTAAAATATGTGTACTCTCTACTATGTATAAAATAGATGACTAATAAGAACCTACTGTATAGCACAGGGAACTCTACTCAATGTTCTGTGGTGACCTAAATGGGAAGGAAACCCAAAAAACGAGGGGATATATGTATAGGTATAGCTGATGCACTTTAATGTACAGCAGAAACTGACACAACATTGTAAAGCAACTATACTCCAATAAAACTTAATAAAAAAAGAAAGGAAAAAAATAATAAAATACATGTATTCTTTGCTTCTCTTTTGTATATATTTCTCATCTATCAACATGTATTTGAGTAGCCACTGGTACACAGCACTTCTAACTGTGATCTAGCCATCCAGCCAACCCAAGCCCTACTTCTAGATTATGAAATTCCTCTCTTCCTATAAATGTCAGAAAGCAGTTCACTATAATTTGATTTCCCTCTTTATTAAGGTCAAATTAAAACCCAGTAAGTTATTATTGGAGGTTTGCTCTCCCCTAGAAGGGAGAAATCCTATAGCACATTTCCGGAAAATTTCCTGAAGCATAGGGTGTCCCACACTTTGTTTCCTTCCAAATACAGCTGTGTTTCATGCTCCAGAGAGGATTGTTGGGTTAACAAGTAGGGCCAAACAAGCACAGAATAGAAAACAACTCACAATTCTAGGCCATTACATGAAGGCATGCTCCATTCTCCACGTGGAGCACATAATTCAGACCCCAGAAAGTACATCACTGCATGTGACTCTATTCTATGACCCTCTGCTTAGTCTAAGGTCAAAATAAATCTCTGAGGAAAGAAATATGATTGGTGGCACAAGTTTTTGTGAATCACAGGGCAACGTATGTGTTCCATCAGCACCTAGGGGGCCTCCTGCAGTGGAGGGTCTGAGAGGAGGTGCAGGTGGTGAAGGTATATCCTTCAAGCTTGAGACCCCGTGAAGGTTTCACAGACCTCAGAGCAGCTCTGAGCCCAGAGACCCGCCCTTCACAGGGCTCCAGCCTTTCATAGTACTCGCGCCGGTGACCTCTCAAGCTAGTTTCTTCCTCCCTGTGGCCCAGTTTCCAGGTCTGTCCAATTGGTAAGAGGAGGGGCTCTTCCCTGCCTGCCTCACAGGCAGATGGTATCGACGAAAATGTTTATATAAGCATTATATAAAAAGAAGGTGTGGCTAATGTACTGTTACCCATTTTACAAGACGGCACTCCGCAAGTACAGAGAGGCCAAGTGACTTACCCAAGGTCACAACGCTAGTGAGAAACCCTGGTGATTGTGGTGGGAGAAGGTGACAGAGAAGACTAGAATCTGTGCCTCCTGCTTAGTACAGGTCCTTCCCTGAACCTCTGGTTTCTGATCCGGAGGAGTTGGAGTCAATTATTCAGATCCATGAGCTATTTTTAAAGGTTTTAAGAGTTTAACGGATTCTCATCAATAAGCTGCCCAGACTCAAAACCATACCTTTATTTTTGGCTGACATGGCATCAGCCCAGAGTGGGAGTTCTGGTTAGTTCAAGGGTCCTCAACTCTTGCTACCCATTTGTATCGCCTGGGGAGCTTTTAAAGGATGTCCATGCCCAGACTCCACTCTGGGCCAATTAAGTTTAAATATCTGGGGGGTGTTTGCATTTTTAAAATCTCCCAGGTGATTATAATGGGCTACCAGGGCAGAGAACCACTGGGTTGGCCGATTATGATCAGAAACTGAGGGGCAACAATAGTTGTCACTGACTGATTACACAGCACAGTTAAAGCAATCGTACTGGGATCCTTAGTTGAAAGAAATTCACAAAAAAAAAGAAAAGAAAAGAAAGAAATTCACACCTCGAGTGTCTTCATGTGGCCAGCATTTACTGTGCACATACTATGAGCCAGACACGAATCAAAATATCTACACGTATGAACTCACTTTGTCCCCATAGGACCTACGACGTTTTCCCAATTTACAGATGAGAAAACAGGCAAACTGTAGAAACGTGCCAAGGTCACAGCCAGAATGTGGGACAGCCAGGATGGAACTCACGCGTCTAGTACCAGGATCTTAATCCCGACCCCAGACAGATTCCTGATACTGTCATAGGATGTGGTTTATAGTACCCTAGCTTCAGTGATGAATTAAAAGATTACAGAATATTGGGGAATATGGAACAGTTTCTAATCCACTTCACGGGGTGGACAGATGCACATGCAGACGGGGACACGGCAGCCCAGTGGCAGGAACTGTGGCAGACTGGCGAGCACATGCCAGGGAAGGGAGACAGCCGCCACCGACGGCAGCAGATTGTTGCCATGTGGGGAGGTGGCCTGGTGCTGCTTGCTTGTCCAAGTTTTCAGAAGAAGCTGGAAATCTGGATTTGTATGTGAAACCGACCATTTCCAAATGCTGTCTCGAGTTTTTAAACATACTGTATGGGGCAAAACATATCAGTAGGCCACTAGCTTGTGACTTCTAATACCATCCACAACACACACACAACACACACACACACACACATACCCCAATCCTTCTTTTAAAATTCTTGAAAAATAGATACATGTATATGTATAACGGAATCACTTTGCTGTACACCTGAACCTAACACAACACTGTTAATCAACGATGCTCCAATATAAAATTAAAATTAAAAAGAACCCTAAATCATCTAATGTTCTCTTGGTTTGGTCCTCTGCAATTAGAAACAGCAGACCCTGTCTTTCCTTCTTTCTGTGCAAAATTTGAACTATTACCTATGTAACACATAGAAAACCCAATAGAAATTTCCCCTGGGTAATTTTAATCAGTGGACTGACTGGTAAATCAATGAATAAATAAACTTTTATTAAACACTTATTTTCTCATTTGAATCTCAGTGAAAGTCTGGGAATGTGGATTTACTATCATCACTTTACAGTAAAACCCAGTCAAAATTCATATGATTATTACACAATTTAGATATAATTCAGTCAAATCATACACACAGAGGCACCTGTTCCTCTAGTAAAAGTCTAAAGTAATATTGTTGGCCTATGAACAAGTACTTGTCAAGCCCTATTATATAGCCTTATAAAAGAATTTTATCATATCGTATTATTACTCTATGAGATACATGGAAATTTTTTTTAAATAATAATAAACACAGACATCACCAAAAAGTTCTGAGTCAGATATGCCTACAGTGTAATCACAAACTAAGCAAATGGAAACATTTCATATACTTAATAATAGCTAATCTTTCTTGAGCTCTTTCTACAAAGCAGCCACTAATTAGGTATGGCTTTGTGTGTGTACATAATATTGACATTTATATAGGTATTCAATTAATACGTACAATATCCCTATGATATAGGGACTGTTATCACTATTGAAAGATGAGGAAACCAGAGAACAGGGAAGTTAAGTAATTTGCCCAAGGTCACACAGCTAGTTAGTGTCAGAGCTCAGATCTAAACAGCTTGGCAGCAGAGCCTGTACACTGGACCACTACTCTATGACCTTAAAAAGCATGTACGGTCTCCATTTTTTACTTAAGATGTACTGTATACAGTAGACATAGTGAAAAGAGGGCAAAAATCACATGATATTTTCTCTCTCTCGTTACAAAACAACAACAAAAACTTTTAAAAATACACCACCAAAGGAAACCATAAGCAAGACAAAAAGACGACCCTCAGAAAGGGAGAAAATATTTGCAAATAAAGCAACGGACAAAGGATTAATCTCCAAAATATACAAGCAGCTCATGGAGCTCAATATCAAAAAAAATCTCAATTAAAACACGGGTGGAAGACCTAAATAGCCATTTCACCAAAGAAGACATACAGATGGCCAAGAGGCACATGAAAGGATGCTCAACATCACTAATCATTAGAGAAATGCAAATCAAAACTACAATGAGGTATCACCTCACACTGGTCAGAATGGCCATCATCAAAAAATCTACAAACAGTAAATGCTGGAGAGGGTGTGGAGAAAAGGGAACCCTCTTGCACTGTTGTGGGAATGTAAATTGATACAGCCTCAGTGAAGAACAGTATGGAGGTTCCTTAAAAAACTAAAAATAGAACTACCATATGACCCAGCAATCCCACTACTGGGCATATACCCAGATAAAACCATAATTCAAAAAGAGTCATGTACCAAAATGTTCATTGCAGCACTATTTACAATAGCCAGGACATGGAAACAACCTAAATGTCCAACGATAGATGAATGGATAAAGAAGATGTGGCACATATATACAATAGAATATTACTCAGCCATAAAGAGGGACGAAATTGGGTCATTTGTACAGATGTGGAGGGACCTAGAGTCTGTCATACAGAGTGAAGTAAGTCAGAAAGAGAAAAACAAATATCATATATTGACACATATCTGTGGAATCTAGAAAAATGGTACAGATGAACCTATTTGTAGGGCAGGAACAGAGACACAGACGTAGAGAACGGACCTGTGGACACAGAGTGGGGAAGGGGAGGGTGGGACGAATTGGGAGATTAGGAATGACGTATATACACTACCATGAGTAAAATAGCCAGTGGGAACATGCTATAAAGCACAGGAAGCTCAGCCCGGTGCTCTGTGACCACCTAGATGGGTGGGATGGGAGGTGGATAGGAGGGAGGTCCAAAAGGGAGGGGATATAGGTATCCATATAACTGATTCACTTTACTGTACCGCAGAAACTCACACAAAATTGTAAAGCAATTATACTCCAATAATAATAAAAAACAAGTCAATAAATAAAATATACCACCAGACAACCCAAGACACTGGCACTACGTAACTTCAGAAAAATCTCTCACCCTCCTCAAGTACAGTAGCTTGTTTCAAAAGCACAGAGAAGCAGGCTGCTGCTGATCTGTCATGGAAAAGACCATCTTCCCTGGGCTTCTCCGTTCCCCTTTGAAAGCCAACCTCTTCAGAGCACTCCAAACGATTCATCCCGAGACGCACATTTCTCTCACCCTTCGTCTTTTTCCCTTCACAGCTCAATTCTAATGGGGCTCTAACCACTTTTCTGACCCACGGAGAAATTACAGGAAAGAGGGAGAGAGAGAGAGGGATTATTTTGGGGTTGGCTTTTTCAGGCGCAAGCCTCGGAGAAGGTCCACACATTCCTTCCTTGCTGGGAGATAGAACTTGGCTGAATTTGGAATTTCTTAAAAACAGAAGCAAGAGTACCTAAGCCTTAGTCACTTAAGAACTCGAGGGAGCTTCAGTGGTAGAAGTTTTTTAACAAGAAGGGAAGGGAAGGCTGGAAACAATATCCTTTTTAGGCACACAGAATCTGCTGCATTTACTATAACTCTGGGTCAGTCTGTGAAAAACAGAGTGGCTAAAGGCCTCATGCTGATTTCAGACCGTGGGCGTGTATCACTGTACATTTTATAAAATTAGCTACAGTGCAGCTTCTGTGTATGTGTGTGTGTGTGTCTGTGTGTGTGTGTGTACACAGGCAGTGAGGCTGACTTTTATAAAATAAACAACGATATGCACCCATGCAGCTAAAGATTAGTATCAAGCCAGTCTGATTTTAATTTACGAAACTACCTTGTAGCTACAGTGATTCTATCCCAAGGTGGGTCCTTGGGGAATGATAAAGCCGTCTGAGAGGCCCCTGCTTCAGCACCTAGACATATATACTATTCTCTAATATCATAAAAATGTAATGTACAGATGGAGGATAGAAATACAAAACTTGCTCCTAAACAGAAGGGGGAAAACAGCTAGAAACTTCAGCCCATGAAATCTCTTACCTATTTCTAAGGTTTGTGCTTTGCACATTAGTTTCTTATAAAATATGACGAAAGACATTTCAGCTACCATAAACCATAAAGCATTTTGTACACATGGCCCTAGATGGTATGCATTACTGAGCTACACCTAGAAAGTAGGAAATAGAAAAGAGCCCATCAGAAACAGGACACAGCATCTTCCCTGACAATCTGCATCTCTAAAATGTGATTCTAGAGTGCCTTTACTGAGGCCAAAGCAGTAACGAAATCTGATGGATAAAAAACCAAAAAACAAAAACCCCCCACATGTCTTCCCATCACTAGGCCTGGTCTGGATTTCTTTCAGATAAGAGGAAACTCAAAATCTACTCCTTCACCACAAAGCTCATGGTCTTGTAAAAACCTTCTGCTAGAAAGCCTTTCACGCCCCCAAAAGTCCTATTTTGTAGGTCACACTCTCATTATCTTGTTCTGCGATCAGTCTGATTAAATTATAGAAAATTACTAACACATCACTCAGAATAGAGAGATGAGCTCCAGCCTGTTGTGTTTGTTTTTCGGTCCTCCTGTCCTAATACTCCAGCAGATATTTAAAAAGGAAGCGTGGAGGAGAGACGAGGCAACTTCAAACGAGGAAAGCGAAAGGATATATTAACCTCCTCCCAGGACTAAGCTGCCCTCAGCTTTCACAGAGGGCATTGCTGACCAGTCACGGAAACCAAGAGAGCTTTTTCCACTCTGACAATCTGGGCTCCACCATCATTTCCTTCGCACCTTACCATCTTTTGAATCCAAAGACACCACTTTGCACGAAGTGACCAGGGTTAGTGCTACCGGATGAGTTTTTCTCTTCGGGGAAACGAAGTCATTCAGACACAATCTGAACTACTGGGATTACTAAATAAACTGCTTTACCTACACACTTCGAATCTGGTCTTTCCTACAAGGACATCTTGACATTAATTAATTAATCCTTGTATTGTAAACCAACTTGTGACCCCAGGAGAAGCCTGCCTGGTTACTCCATCAGTACAACAAGATCCCTTGGCTGTTTCCACAGCCTTTTTGTCCATCTAATTTTATAAGCCTCGCGAGATCAAGACTTTCCACACCTCCCTAGGAACTCTCCTAACAGGCCATTCAAAGACTCTGGAAACTCAAATGCACAGCAAGCTCTAACACTGGCCGAAAGCTGTCCAATTTCTACTTCCCCAACGTGATTTATTAACACCTGGTGCAGGAGACTCGTCAGTTCACACCAGCTGTGTCATCCCCAGAGCGAGATGGCAACACGTAGACAAATTAAAAATCAATTTTTTTATTACAAACTATTTTGCAGCATTAGAAGGAAGGCGATTTTGAGCTATCTTCCTTATTTTAACAGCAAAGCTCAGTGGACCCTACTTACTGTATTAGGAATACATGGATTTCTTTCAGGAGAACAGATAGACACTTCTGCCCAGCAGCAAGCTTTGTGGTACCCCAGAACCATCCGAAGTGAAATACTTTTCTATTTCAGATTTTAAAAACTTTCCCATGGTTCCTGTCCTAGTCAGGAGGTACTGTCTGGTCACTGAAAAACTTTAATAAAAATAAGTAAGGGAAAGGGTTCAATCTTCTACCTTCTGTCTTTCAATAGACATAGAAAGACCCATAAAAATATAAAAATAAGGGATCCTGTCGCTTTTCAGTCATCTTGTTTCCCAATTTTACTAGAAAGCAAGAAAGAATTTTTAAAGTTTTGTTCATGACGAACACAATAACCTGTTCTGGTCTTGACCCGCAACTGAGTAAACAGTGAGAATACTGGAATAACAAAACAACTGTTTTATGAACTTTTCCTTTGTGCTCCCCCTCGGGAATAGGCATCGGGCAGCTTTCCAATGATAAACAGAAGCGAATCTAAACTCATACCCGTTTAGGGGTAAGTTGAAGCTAATGAGGAAATCTTAAAAGTGCTGATGGTACCGACGGTCAAAGGTTTTACAGATGCAGCAAACACACCCCTTTCCCTCTCCAGTCTGTGATCCCAAATGGAACGATGTTCACAAAGGGCCGAGCCCCGGGCCTGGCAAACAGTCACCGTATCAGTTTCCCTCTCTTCCTCTTTCTCAGGCTGACAAACATTTTTAAACTCTGCAGTTCGGGATTCTGCTAAAGATAAGCACATCGTATAGCTCCAAGGACCTCTAGGACATTTTTTTGGAACATGGTATCGGACCCTGTTAGTGGAAAGAACTTTTGTAAAAGAGCCATCAATTGCAGCAGAGTCGTATTTAAATCCCAAAATGATAATTACTGCTCTAGGCCAAGAAATAAAGGCTTTAGTTCGAATAATAATTTTGAAATCCACTTCTCAAAAATAGTTTAGGTTTAACACCCTTGGTTGGGGGTCACCTCCGAAAGCTAGCGCAGCTCGCCTTTTTGATTGGCAGCCAGTAGGATCACCATTCAATTCTATAGGACAGTCCATTTGTTTTTCTGCATATGTATGAGGCCCACATAACAAAAACAAACACACACACACTTACTTCAGAGGCCCAGGAGGAAAGGACTGTGTAGAATTTTAAATCAGAAATCTAACGCTTAGGTTAGTAGTGTCAGGTTAAAGGCTCGCCCATCCCCAAAGCTAATTCGGTTCTGAACAGTCCCATGGGTGTCTAGTTGAACAGAAGGAGCTAGGAAACCTTAGCAGAACGAAGCCCAGCCTGGGGAATTGCTGGGACTCCGTGCCAGGGGCTGAGGCTCACCCCAGACTTGGTATCAGATAATACCAAGTGCTAGTCTGGATTTCCAGGACTAATCTACTGGAGGGTGGAACTTCCAGGTTCCCTGGTGTCTGTGCTATAGGGTGGGAGGACTGTGGGCTTTGGAGGTTCCCCACTGTGGCTGGCTAGTATCATATTTAATAACACATAGAGTTTATTAGTAGCAATGGTTTATGGGGGGAGGCGTACACAGGCAAGGGGGGGAACCTAAGAGGAAGTGGAAAGCATCCTAAATTTTCTAGAGATGCAGTTATCACAAGTTTCTTTTCTTGTATTCTAATTTGAACTTCTTAAATGGTTCTCTAAATTCTAAAAACGTTACATCAATAGTGGCTCTTAAGTACTTGTGTTTACTCAGAAGGCTTTTTGGTTTCAAAAGCAATGCTCCCCATCTCATTCCCCCTCCCACCTTTCCCACCCTGAAACCCACTCAAATCACTCCTTTCTTTTATGGAGAAATGTTAAGTCGGCCCCTATATAACTTCTTAAAAACTCAGGATGACAGTCTATCAGAGCAATCAACTCCCAACTCTCTATATTTTAACTTTGATACAAAACGATTCTCCAGGGAAAGAAAAATCCGGCTGCCCCCCCAAACCGCACACAAATAAACAAACAAATAAACAAAGAACTTAGCATTAAAACTGGAATTTAGGGCTACAATTATATTCTACATTAAATACAAATTAACACTAATTTGACCAAAGTCCACCCCACTGCAAGTTCTTTCAAGACTCACTCAGCACTTAGCAAGCCTTGGGTTACTATGTCTGAAGTGCAAAATACACCATTTGCCCAGAAATTGCTCTTAGCTCAAATGCAAACTGCTCACAAAACATGTGTAAACTATGCTTAAAACAGGCAGCACACATCCACAAAAATCCATTCAAACCAAAGGTAAGTGGAGAAAGCTTCACAAATTTGGCTTCTCTTTAAAAACCGGAGGGACTTTTACGGTGTTTCCAAAAGGTTATTGCTTTTTACTTCAGTAAAAGTGGCTTTATGTGACTGAGAGAAGGAGTTGATTTTTTCTTTCTCTCTTTTTTTTTTTTTTTTTTAACTTGAGTGGATAACAGTATTCAATTAGAGAACAGGGTGGGAGAGACCACTCTCAAAATATAACTTAATCACCAGGCCCCAGCGCACTGGAGAGGCCCACCAAAACACACGAGCTAAAATGGAGCCTGAATTTCCTCTCAGACGGAGAGGGTAGTCGCACGAGGTCAGGGTCAAGGTCAGCAGCAGGGCAGGCTGCAGCTGCCCGACTGCACTACCCACAACGGGAGGGAAGGCGTTCCATCTCCGTCACAACCAAGCAGATAAATCCCTTCTCCCCTCCTACCCTCCCTCTCACCCCGCCAAGATTTTTTTTTAAGAAGAAAGGAAAATGACCAAATAACCTCACCGCCCTGGTTTTCGCACACAAGCTCATCAGCGCCCAAAGTTGCCATCTAAGGGCAAGTTCGCAGAGAACACTGAAGCCCATTTTGTCCGAGCAGGGCAAGCCTCCCCCGACGCCCCCCCAGGATTCCTGCCTCCTCTCCCTGCCCCCAAACGCCCCCGAAAAGAGCTGGGAACTGCGGCCGGCCGGCCATGTGCACGCACACACTTCCACCAACTGCTGCGAGTTTTCTGTGAATCGCAGCGCGGAGCCTCCCAACTCGCCCTCCCCGACTCCGCCGCCTTCTCCTTCCTCGCACAAAATTTCCCTACACACCCAGGCGCCTGCGAATGATTTTATGTGCATATATATTACATATGTGATATTATCCTCAGAACCTCTAGCGGGCAGGCGAAGAAAGGACTGCACAGGGGCATTTTTTTTTTTTTTTTTAAAGGAAGGGGAAAAAAAGCACAACCCAAGCCCTGTGCGTCGACTCCTGCGTACCGGGAAGGGGAAAGAAAGAGGAATGTTTGCGGAGCGGGCTGCCTGCGAGTGCCCTTGCTCGCCACTTCGGCCGCGGCCCGGGTGACACGGAGGCACGGGGGCGCCCGGCCCGAGCCACCCGCGCCCCCTGCCCGTCCCCCGGGCAGGCACCGCCGCGGAGATTTCGCGAGGGGGAGATCGATCGCGCTGCCTGTCTGCAGCGGAAACGCACACGCTCACACACAACCCCAGCCCGAGACACCATAACCTTAACCCTTCCCCCACCCTCCGTGAACTTCAGGTGACCGACCACGTCGGCCTGACACCCGGGCGGGCGGGCGCTCCGGCTCCGCTCCCGCCCCCAGCCCGGGTTTTGCAGGATCGGGCTCCAGGCAGCGCCAAACCGCCGGGAGAGAGGAGCAGTGCGGGGGGAGAGAAGAGAAATTGACCCTCCGTCTCCCCCGACCCCTCCCTCCGGCGCCTCCGGCGTCCCCTCCTCCCCGTCACCCCGCCCCACGCCTTCTCCCCTGCCCCCTCCTCCCTGCATTCAAGGAGCCGGGCGGCCCCGGGGGATATTTTTAGTTGCTTCTTTCTCCTTCACTTTTAGCTTTAGCAGCATCTCGGAACACTCAAAGCGGAGAAAGATTGGGGGGGGGGGGTGTGAGCTGGAGAGGGAGTGGGGGAAAAGTTAAGAGTCTCGCAAAGAAAAGCCGGAGGGAGGGCGGAGAGGGACCAGGGGCGCGGGTGGAGGAGGGGAAGGGGACCGGGCCGTGCCGGCGGTGTGTGTCTCCAGTTGGTGTGTGGCTGCAGCCGGGGAGGGCTGTGATGCACTTTAGTCCTGGACTCTGCTCAGGCTCGCCGGGGAGGGGGGTCTGAGAGCCCGAGTCTCGCCCGGCTCCGTCTGCTCCGACTGACCCCGCATTTTATTGCGGCCAGGAGCCCTGCTCCTCCCTCCCCTCGGCTCTGCAGGGACCTCGCGCGCCGCGAGCCGCCCTGCCTCCTGCCTCCGCCTCGGCGCAGCTCCCGCACCCCACATCCGCCCGCCGCTGCCGGGCCTCGCCCCCAGCCCGGCCGCCCCGCGCCCCCGCGCCCCGGCGCGCCCCCTCGCCCCGGGAGCAGCCGCCCGGCGGCGCGTGTGTACCCGTGTGTTTGTGTGCGGTGCCCCCACACCCTCCCAGCCGCTCCCGCCTCGCCCGCCCCCGACTCCCCTCCTCCGCCGCCGCCTCCTCCACCTCCGCCTCCTGCTCCTGCCGCCGCCGCTGCCGCCGGCGGCTCCGGGCCCGACCAGCCCCGGCGCAACCTTTAGCCGGAGACGGACCTCTCCCTGGATCCCGTACTCGGCAGGCGGCCGCGCGCCCTCGCCCCGACACCCCCAAACGCCATGTCACGGCCCCCAGCCCTCCGCGCGCCCCGACCCCCGCACCCTCAGGCACCGGGATCCGCAAGGAATTTCTTGTTTAAAAAGATTCCAACCTCTCCCACCTCCCCTCCACCCCCGATTAAAAAAACCCCGGCATCCACACTACTCCCCTCCTCCCTTCTTTTGCCCCCTCCCCCCAGCAACCCGGAGTGAGGAGGGGGAGGGGGAGGGAAAAGGGAAAAAAGCCCGATCTCAAGGAAAAAAAAGGGGGGGGGGGTGAGAGAAAGAAAGAAAAAGAGAGAGAGAATAGAAAGGGCACGGGGCTGATCATCACCAACATGGCTGCCTCAGCATAGACCTAAACGAGGAGTAACCCGGGCTGTGTCTTTGTCAGTTTCACCTCTGTAACCCTAAACTAATGCAGAAAACAACGGAGGAGGCTGCGGAGGGGAAAGAGGAGAGGGAGGGCGAGAAAATGGCACGAGAGGAGGTGGAGAAGGGATGACTTACGTGAGGGAAGGCGCTTGGGCTGCTCCTGCTTCCTCCTGGGCATTTTCCCCCTTTTCTCACATTCTCCTCCTTGGTTAATGTGAGATCAAATAAACCCCCGTGGGGGCAGAGAGGCAGACACTGGCAGGAGCGGGGAGGTAGTTGGGGGGCGCGCGGGCGGGCAGGGGGAAACCCCTTCTCTCCGGTGTGTGCAATGGGTTGAAGCTTGTTTCCTGGAGCCAGAAGAGGGGTTTTCTTCTTTTCTTTCCTTTCTTTTTTTTTTTCCTTTTTTTTTTTAATTTTTTGGTCGTGCACCTGGCTTGTCCCCGAGCGTAATATTCTTCAATGGAAACGGATCTAATAGGTGTGAGTGTGTGTGTGTCCTATGCTCGCGTGTGTGATGGGAGGTATAAATAAATGAGTGCCGGTGCGTCGGTGTCTATGGCCGCGCTCTGTGTCTCCGAGCCCCTAACACTAATGTCGGGATCAAAGGGCAGCGGCGGCGGCAGCACAGCTCACAGCTCGCTCTCTTGCTCTCTCGCTCTCTCTCTCTCTCTCTCTCGCTCTCTTTCTCGCTCTCTCTCTCCTCTCGCGCTCTCTCTCTCTCTCTCTCTCTCTCTGTCACACACACACACACACACACACAGAGGCACAGACTGAAGGAAAGAGCGAGATCTAGACACACACACACACACATACACACACACACACACACACACACACACACACACACACACACACACACACACACACACACACAGCAAAGAGGAAGGTGCCCTAAGGCTCCCAGGGCGGACTCAGGCTGGGATTTGCAACCGCTCTGTCTGGAAAGAATGGGGGGCGCGCGTGCGGGGGTGGGATGGACTTCTTCAAATTTATCCCGCTATTCGCCAGATCTAGGGGGAAAAAAAGTTTTTCCCACTCTTGAAACAACGATTATTTCATTATTCTTACTGATTTTTCGAGAGAAAATAGGTTTCTCTCGTAACTTTCTTTTGTTGATTAAACTACATAAATTCTTCAGGGTTTTGGCACTCAGAGAATTACTCTCTCACACATTCACCTTAAGTCTGTGGAGGTGACAGTCTTCCACGCACTCTCCAAAAACATTACAATAAAAATAACAAAAATAAAAATTAAAAAATAACATATGGTGACATCAATAACTAGGTTGATGGAATAAGTGCCCCGTTTTGGAGTGCCCAGTGGAGTTAAAACTGGAAAAGGCTGCCTAAATGAAAATTACAGCTCCTTGACAAAGGGGGAAAAATAAGATTAGGTCACCCCTGATGGTCGATTTAACTGCTACATGATACTCCTACGGCAATCTTGACTTCTGAAATTTACTTTTTTCCCTGCTTTAATGCAGGTATGTGAAGCTTACCCTGAAGCAATTCCAGTTTGCATTGTGAGTTCAGTATAGCAGTTTTCATTAACTGATACATACTTTCATTACTTTACAAATCACACATCTTTCTTCAAAGAGAGACATAAAGGGGAAAAATAGAAAAGGACGGGTCTCACTCCAGCACAAAAGGTACTTGGTGAAAGAGGACTGTTCTCTTTGTGACTTGCAGTCATTTGGATAAAAGTTCACTCGGAGGTTGTTAATGATTTAAACTCCAAAACCTGCTACTATAATTGAAGTAAAAACCAGTCTGAAGAAGAGTTGTTTCATAAAACTCTCTTTGTAAGAGAAAACTTTGAACTTAGCCGAATACATTATATGTCATGAGTCAGATGTAGCTAAAAAATAAAAAAGGTGCATTATTTAACTACATCTTCCCTTTTTAGCTTTTTCAGACCTCTGACTCATCATCTTATTATGTTAAATATTTTCTTAGAAATTTTAAAATAGACTTTTTCATCAAAGAAGGTGGAGGCACGGCAAAGACACAGAACATTAAAATGACACTCCGTACGCTTACACGGGTAGCTAATGCCTCTTTGAGGTTCTGACTGAATTATCACACCTGGAGTGGTGTTCAAGACAGTCATGGGGGTTAAATCCCTACACACCCCCTTCAAAAATAACAATAAGCTTTCGCATTGCACACTTTCATTGGAGAAGCTTAAAGAGTGTTATATCTCCCAAAAGATGTTTTTCATTGATAGTGAAATCTCAGGGTGAAACCCTCTGTGCCACTCCCCGGAAGGATCTAGCTTCCCAGTGACAGGTAATGCTATCTGACGCAGGTTTTGAAACACCTGCTTGAATTCAATCTAAAACCAAACAGAGAGCAGTCAAGTTTGAAATGGAGCATCACGCTTAAACCAACTCTTCCTTGAAAATTGGCTTAAGTTAACTGGTAGTTAAGTTTCCCCGAGTTCTAATTTGAAATAGAACTACTTCCAACTCAGATCAAACTCAACTGGTGGCATGATTTTGACTACTGTCAGTAGCATTGGACGTGAAATTAGTGTATGAATGATAAATCAGAGCCTACCATTCTAAACAGAGTCATTGCCCTGAGTGTGTAGCATCTTTAAACCTAACACAAGGTCAACAGAACGGCCACAACACTTCACCATCGCTCCCTCAGAGCCTTTAGCTGGGATATGGAGAACTATTACTCTGCACAGATATACCACTACCTTTTCCTGAGTTGCTGACTCTTTCCAGTGCTTAGTACACTATAATTGAAAACACACTTTAAGACTTTCTTCGAAGTAGAGTACATTTCCTGCAACCTTTTAAAGGCATGCAGGCAAATGCTGTCGATGTTTAATTATACAGGTGTTCTATCAACAGCCAAAAGCATTTTTAATTGAATTTGTTCATACCTCTACGTCTTTCCAAAAATTATTTGAAGTAGTACACAACAAGAGAAAATGGAAATAAGGACAGAACAACTTCTGTTTCAATCTCAGCTTGGTATCTCTCTCTGCTACAAAGCACTCTTCGAGGGCACTGGCATCTCACCCTCGATGCCTAGAAGTTTAGGGAACACAAGCTAATTTTAATGCTAGACTAACCTAAAATATTAGGAAGATAAATAGCTGGAGGTTGCTACAATGGATTTCAAAATCGAGTGGATAAATGATTTGGGGAATGCGTGCCATTTGGATGCACGTACCCATGAACTTGGATTACTGTTGACCGTAGTCATTATTGTGGAATATTCTATTTGATTCACCCCCATGGCCCAAGCTTTTGAAAGCATATTTTATCTTAATAATTATAGTACTCTCTCCACTTCCATCTCCGTCACCTCTCAAATGTAAGATTAAGATAGATTTTCTCAAAATTATATATTCTAAGACCATGTGTCATAAACCCTCACTCTCACAGGATTAATTCTATCCTTTCCCAAGTACTACTAAGGGTGGTAAACAGGGGAGCCCCGCCCCCCCTAGAATCGTGTGGGCTCTAGAGGGGTCCTTGAGGTCAAAGTCTTTTCAAAATATTATTTGCTCTTTTATCTGTGTTGACACTGCACTGATGATTAAAAGCAATGGGAATAAAATGGTGGCAACTTAGCAGCTCAGATCAAGGCAATGACACCAAAAAAAAGTATTAGTAGTCATTCTCATCTTCGCTTAAAGAAAGAAAGATTCATTTAAGGATGTCCTTGATGGAGCAGTAAAAATTATTAATTTTATTAAATCTCTACCCTTGAGTGCAAGACTTTTAAATATTCTTCGTGACAAAATGTTAGGTACATAGAAAGTACTTCTGCTGCATACTGAAGTACTTCGTTATCTTAAGGAAAATCTCTCGTGAGATGGTTTGATATAGCTGCTTTTTCCATGGAATATTATTTTTACTTGAAAGAAAGACTGACACGCAAACTATGATTATTCAGACTTGGGTATTTCTCCAAAAATGAATGAAGTGAGCCTGGAACTTCCAAGAAAACAATTGGTGGTATTTTTTGGCAATGATAATATTTGTAGTTAGAAGTGAAAATTAGAATTTTAGATAACTTGTATCCATCACTTGTGACTTTAACAGCGTCCTGATACTTACATATGTTTCTGATGAGATTCATAGTGACATTAATGAATGTGACTTTTTGATATTGTGCTGACGTTTTGGAAGAACTATGGAGCTCAATATTTTCCAAATGACCAATACATGATGTTACAAAATCATGCTGTAGTAAAGATCTACTTAAAGTACGAGATAAACCAGTGGATTTTAATGTAAGAGTGTAAAAAGTCATTGACGTGGTTTTAAATTCCACACTGTCAGTAACTTTTAAGAAATTAGCACTCACCAAGTTTTGGTTGTATGTCAAAGAAAAATATCTACAATTATCTGAAAAGGCTACTAAAATGTTCCTCCCTTCTTCCAGCTACACATCTGTGTGAGGCTTGATTTTCTTTCTGTATGTCTTTAACCAAAGCAACACATCACAACAGATGGAAAGCAGAAACAGGTATAAGAATCCAGCTTGTCTTCTAGTAAGCCAGACATCGTAGAGGTTTGCAGAAATGTAACCCAATGCCACTCTTTTCACTAAAGTTTTTGTTTTGAAAAATATAATTATTTTTCATAAAAATGTGTTAACTTGTATTCATTATTGTTATTTATATAGGAATTAATAAATAAATATTTTAGAAATTCCACAGTTGTAAGGTGTAATGCAGTAAACATCAAGTCGTAACCCACATAAACAAAAGTTCTTTGGGGACGTCAATAATTTTAAGAGTATAAGGAGTCCTGATTCCAAAAAGCTTGAGAACCACACTGCCCTAGAAATAAAGAGAAAAAAGAACTTCTATGGGTGTTTTACTAGTCTCGAAATCCAATTGTAAATATTGGTACACTTCTCAAAAAATGAAGCCCACTTATCTCCAGGAACGGAGAGTTGGTTTTGTGTGTCCCAAGATTGGCTTCTCTGATGAGATTCCTTATGAGATGCAGAGAGGATGTATTATTCAGGGTTCTTCAGAGAAATAAATATTATTCATTCATTTATTTACTTATTTACTATAAGGATTGGCTCATCAGGGTATAGAGGCCAAGAAGTCCCATGACCTGCCAACTGTCAGACAGAGGACCAGGAAAGCCAAGAGTGTAGTTCAGTCCAAGTCAAAAGGCCTGAGAACTGGGGGCGGCTAATGATGTAAGTCCTGGTCTGAGTCCAAAAGCCCCAAAACCAGGAGCTCCAGTGTCCAAGGTCAGGAGAAGAGGAGAGCTCAAGGAGAGAGAGTGAATTTGCCCTTCCTCCACCTTTTCTATTCGGGCCCACTGTGGATTAGACAATGCCCACCTTCACTGGTGAGAACAATCTTCTCTACTCAGCCCATAGATTCAGATGCTCATCTCTTCTAGAAACACCCTTACAAACACACCCAGAAATAACACCAGCTATCTGGGCATCCCTTAGCCCAGTCATATTGACACATAAAATGAACTGTCACAGAGGGCAAGTAGGATGTTCACCACGTGCTGTTGGTACAGGCTGTCCAGCCACGTGGAGAGGCTAGCTCCTCTGACCAGAGGGCCCAACCCTCTTCTGACCTCAGACCCCTTAGAACAATAAGACCAGCTCTCTCTCTTTCCCGGGGCCTGAGCTATTAGCCTCGAGAGTTAAAACAGGGACGCTCTTAACCCCCAAAGCCCTCCACATCTGACATTTTAAATAATGAGTGCCTGTCCCAAGGCAGAGATATGGGTCTGCCATCTCTCCTGGCCTGGACCTCATGTGTTGTAAATCAGTATCTGGTGACGATGACCAGCCATCATGTACGGAGAGGGGGAGGCTTTTGCTGTCATCTGTACATGTGTTCTTAGGAGGCCAGGGCCTGGCTGGGATCTGCAAGTTTTTTCACAACTTGGATTAACCATGATTTCAAAAGTTGCGGATGGACAAGCTTGTGACCTGACAGAGAACCTGGCAGAGGTAACGTTTCTGGGCATTTTGGAGGTCTTCCATCCAAACTCTTGTGCTTGGGATCTTTCCCTTAAATTTCTCCCCCATAGCTCTTCATCTCAACACCATCTCGGAGTACAGGTGGTATTTAGATTTGGTAAGTTCCTGATCTCCAATCTCTATGATCTATGTTTCCCTCACCTTCCTGTCAGCTGTAATGATTGGATCACTCAGTCCCTCCTTATTTATTCCAAACTCGAACCCCAACTGAGTCTTAAGCTCCTGTCTCCCAAGCCTCATTTGCTGGTATTCTTAACATCTCTATCAGTGTAGCTTCCCTGGGCCTTGTTTTTTTATCTACATGGATGAAAAACTCCCCTAAGCGGCAGCTCCCACTTTCATGCATTTTTCCAACTGATTTTGTCTGGTCTCTTAATGTACTTCTTTGCTGCCTGACTCAGTCACCCTCTGACCTGCCTCAAATCATACTGCTCTCTTCTTGCAAGACCCCTCATGCCTTGTGGCTTCTCTCACGGCCCCTCTCTGGCTCTGATTCAGTGTCTCTACAATGTCTGTCTTTCCCTTTCTTGATTCTGCTCCCCATCTTCTTCTCCCACTATGGGACACCCACCCGGGGCATCTTGGTAAGGTTGTTTATCCAACTCACAGGTCAAGCAACTCCCTCTTTAGGTTATAGCGCTGTGTGGCTACAAGAATTACCAAAACCAGAATGATAACAACACCCCCCGATTCATGACTACTGGTGATCAGCAAATAAAATAGGAACAGAAACCTATCAGAAAGCTTTCTGTGGATTTCCCTATACTCTTTCCTCCATGATTCCTATCTCTGTGGTCTGTAGTCACACCAATCTGCCTCCATCCATTTTTTTTTTCCAGATTTTATGTAGTTAGATATCTTATGAGAGGAAAGACCAAGTTACCCTGAGCTCCAACTGTGTCTTCATGGTTATTGAGCAGTTGGCTATGCCTTTTCATTGGATTACAAGTCCTTTCATATAAAACAGCAAATGATAATGTCATGGGAATTAGCTATTGTATGCTCCCCCTCTTACATCACTTAATCTTGTACTTTAATATTTTTAATAAAGAGGGAAAAATAGAGCTTCAAATTAGAATCACAGAACTTTATGGTCAGAAGGTACCTTGCAGATCACTTAGTTTAGTCCTGGTATTTCACAGACGAAGAACTAGAAGGACTGAAACGTTGGGTGATTCTTCTAGCTGAGTTCTCACTAGTGACTGCTATTCCAGAAAATTAGAGCTCAAACGTAGGATAATGTGAAGGTATATTTGTGCATCCTATTGGATTTAAGTAAACCTACCAGAACTTAGAAGCATTTGATTTAGCAACATACAAAATGAGAGAACTGAGTGCCTTTAAATATTGGACCTGGAAAACTCAGCATAGGTTTGATATTATTTTACTAGCTTCTGGAAGGTTCTTTTAAATATGAATAGAGGGTAGTTATGGGGACTACAAGAAACTTTTTTAAATTACAAAGAAAAATTCACAAATCGTAGAGATAGACTCCATTGAGAATATACTGTTGATAAAAAATTGGAAATCTTCAAAATAAAAGCAGAGGATAAGAAGTATTACACTTCTAAGCAGAAACATTGCAGACATTTCAAAATCAAATGTTTATACCTTCATGAAAAGAGTGCTTATGAAGCCCAACTTCAGATCCCATTCCAATGTTAGCCCGTGGTACACTTGGCCTTGGCTAATTGTTTTACAGAAGTCTTTCAGTGAGGGTCATAGGTATCTTGGAAGGAGGTCAGTGTACCAGTGCAAATCTATTACCCTAAAAGCAGAAACCATGAGTCACCAACCCAGCACCCTAACGGCAGGTCAAAGGGTCGCTTTCACATTGGAAGAACAGGTTCTCTTACAGCAGCAGCTTCTGAAACCTCATCCTCCCTCCACGTTGCATTCAAGGACAATGGGGAAAGTGGAACTTCAGGACCAGAAAAATACCTACTAATTGCTCAAAACAACAGGAAGAAACAGAAAGCCTAAACCACAATACACACACTTGTCCTGGCATCTGAAGCTCAACTGGTTCAGCAAGTGTCCTCTCAGTAAACAGACTCTGGTGAATGGATTAACAAGTTCGTGTGGAGTTACACTCTGACGGAGGAGCTGCACCGGGACATTGTATTGTGGGAAAGCCAGGGACTCAGGGAACTGGCTGCCATACAGCTCCTGGCAAAGATGTCCTGAAAAACAGACTACAGGCATCGCAGGAATTACTGAATTTCCAAAGGTCATGCCTCTAGAAATTTGCACCCCTGGAGGTGCAAGCTCTGTTTGTGCCAGGTTGTTTGAGAGAAAGGTTAGGTTGTTGATGGCTTTTTTTTTTTAACAGATTCCAACTCCTTGGAGAATTTGCTTCTTTGTAGGGTGTCCATGAGAAGATTTACTGTGCATTTTGCATAGTGTAAATGTTCTGTCCAGCAGTATTTCTGTCTGAGATCAACACAGTGACATATGGCGAGGTCTTTGACCCACTTCTTTTTTCACTTAATGGCTGGGGAAACTGAGGCACACCCAGTTAAGACCCTGCTCAAGGCCCCTTTCACCTGGGGCTATGGACATTATAATTCGATGACTAGTGTTCTCCTTCAGCCCCAGTTATCTCCCTCCATCAATCCAGCAGAAACCCGAGGAACAGATGGGCTAGGCGTCATGCCCTAGAAGCCAAGAGACTCCGGCTTTTTTTTTTTTTAATTGAAGTATAGTTGATTTACGATGTTGTGTTAATTTCTGCTGTACAGCAAAGTGACTCAGTTATACATATATATACATTATTTTTTATATTCTTTTCCATTATGGTTTATCCTAGGATATTGAATATAGTTCCCTGTGCTCTACAGGAGCACCTTGTTGTCCATCCATTCTATATGTAAGAGACTCTGGCTTTTTGTCTAGGAGAGAAGGGGTAAAACAGATGCCCTGGTCCTCTCTCCAGGAAATGTTGCTTCCGGTTTCCTGAAAGACAAGTATGAGCTCCCACGTAGACATCCATTGTTACATTATTAAAGAGAGCAAAGTCATCTCTGCAAGTAACCAGAATGGAGACAAGCAGTGCCTTCACTGTGCCTTGTTGAGGTCGCACTGCGCTGGCTCTTCCACCTTTGCCTCCTCCATTCTCCTCCCTCTCTGCCCTATTCTGAGCCCTAGGAACTGACCTCTAGTGACTGCATCAGCCAAGCTCTCTGGCTGGCTTGATGTATAGCTGGGCCAACCAACAGGAGGTACTTGTGGGAGGGAAAAGAGTAGGAGGGCAGAGGGGTAGGGATATTTCTTCGTTCCCCCTCCCTGCTTTGATGCTTTGTCTCTGGCTGTGACTCTGTCCCTCCATGAATACAGCTTCTGAGCATAGCTCAGACATCACCGGACTTGGGATACACTATTTCCTCCCCTTGTTTTTTCAGCCTTAGATGTGGTAATGGCTTTCCATCATTGCCAGTCTCCGGATGCCTCATCAGCCCTCATTTATTCCCATGACCTCACCCACACCCCAATAAGTAGTCCCTTGGTTAAGGGCTCTTCATTTGAATCATCTGAGGTGAATTTTGCTCACGGCCCAAACGTAGACTGATCCAAGCTCCTTTCATTCATTCGCCAAATATTTAATGAGTGCTTCTCTGTGCCAGACACTGAACAAGCCACTGGGAATGCCATAGTGAGCAAACAGAGATATTATCCGTGACAGTGTAGAGTTTGCAGAACTCCAGGGCTTATTTTAGTTAACACTTCTTTGTTATTTCCCATGAAACTAGGAGGAGTTTTTTTTTCCTTTAAAGTATAGAAATTCTCCAGGCCAGCCAAGAACTCTGAGAACAGGGAACAAAGCTATGTGAGAGGTAATAATAAGCCTTGACCCAATATTAGACACATAATTAGTAAATGCTATGGACTGAATTTTGTCTGCCTGAAGTTCCTATGTTGAAGCCCTAACACACAATGTGATGATATTGGGAGATGGTGCCTTTAGGAGGTAATTAGATTTATATAAGTTCAGGAGGGTGGGGTACTCATGATGGGATTAGTGCCCTTATAAGAAGAGACACCAAAAAGCTCTCATTTTCTCTCTCTGTCTCTCTCGCTCTCCTTCTTAGGAAAGGCCATGTGAGGACACAGCAAGATGACAGCCTTCTGCAAGCCAGGAAGAGAGTCCTCACCAGAACCTGAGCATGCTGGCATCCTCATCTCAGACTTCCCAGCCTCAAGAACTGTGAGAAAATAAACTGTTGTTGAAGCCACCCGGTGTATGGTATGTTGTTATGGCCATCTCAGCTGACTAATATAGTAGATGGAAAAAAAAAAAAAAAAAAAAAAAGAAAGCAAACAAGCAGAATCAGTTGCCCAAAGGAAAGTCTTTGGCCCTCACAATCTAGGACCATCTCAGTTCCACTCTCTGAATAAATTTGGGGTGACCTAAACAAAACTGCCAAGTGGGTGATGTTTTTCTCCAGGACCCATTCCTTACATCTTCTGTCTTTTCTCCCACTCCCACTTCCACATATTTGGTGCCCGTTTACCCTCTCAGCAGTGCTGCTCCCTTTAGCGCCCAGGAGTACTGATTGCACTGCCCACCAAACCTACCCTCTACTTTTTTTGTTTTTTTGGCTACCCAATGAGCATTCCAGATCTTAGATCCCTGACCAGGGATTGAACCCATGCCCCCTGCAGTGGAAGCACAGAGTCCTAACCACTGGACTGCCAGAGAAGTCCCAAAACCTACCCTCCCCTGACAGGTGGAGCCCGTAGTCTTTCTTCATTCAAAATATACCTGCTCCTTTTTTCCCCCACCTCCCAAGGTGTCTTCATGTTTTTATTCCCCCCAAAATGATAGCCAATGGAATAATGAGAGCTGTTCATTTCTTTCTTCTTTACTGTCTGCATTATTAAAATATATTGTCATAATTAAAGATTTTTTTGAATTTAAAATTTAAAAATTTTGAACAGTTAAGTATATTAGCTACTCTATGCCAGTGTCTTCAGCAGTACAAATAGCTTTTACTTGTGTTTTTTCCAATAGGGATACACATAAAGTAGTCTGAAAGTACAAGATAGCACAGAATAAACGTGTCTGTCTTTCTGGAATGCTACTTTCACTCAAATATTTGTTGGCGGAGAGTTATGTAATTTAACTTTTAAATAATTTAAAGCATACTTTTATTAAGATATATTTGGATATACCAGGTGCCTTGGTTTTTCTCCTGGAAAGTGGGGGTAATGACAGCATTGTCCTTACCCTAGGACATTGGCTTGGGATTTAAATGAATCCAGTGTGTGAAGCCCTAAGCACAGTAACTGTTCCTGATGGCACAGACTATGCTATGAGGTCCAAACTCTAAGTGCATTTTAAGTGAAAATGCAAGGTCTCAAAGAAATTTTTCCCGGAAACCTCTTCAGGCTCTATCCCTAGATTCCCGGAGGATGAGTTTTCGTTTTCTTTGGCTACTAGAGGAAAAGTTTGAATATATTACCTCTGCTTTCTAGACTCCCCATGCTTTATCCCAGAGCAGCAACTTTAATAGCAGGAATTTTAGGCATTGTGGCATTCATTCAGTTATAAATTTCACTTATAAAACATTTATTGAGGAAAAAAAATTTATTGAGGTTTTCAATAAAAGATTTGATTTGTTTTAAACCAACCTATTCTCCCTCTTCCACCCCCATCGTTGTGCCCAAAATAAAATAAATGACCCAGTATTATTTGGCATTCATCTGACATAAATCATAACCCACATTGGATTACTTACAAGTCTATGTTATAGTCCTATGGAAAAAGTATATTTCTGAATGAGGACTACCCTTTCCCTTTGAACACTTCTCTTTGTCTAAAACAGGTAGGCAAACAAAATCTAAAAATATAATATCAAAAATAAAATTTATTTTATAAACCTGGACTTTCTCTGAATTCAGAGAAGGAATGTTATACCAGAAAACCTTCCCAAACCCAAACTAAACAAAGCCCACATATACAAAGTTTGATAATGTTTAACCAAGTCTTAGGTTGGAATCTTATTCTTGAAAGAACTAAGGGCACAAGACAAGTCCAGTTGTCTCCATGTGCTTTGAATGAATGAATGCTTTTAATTATACACTATTTCAAGTACCTGTGTCACTCTATTAGTTACAAAGCATTCAACTCGCCACAAAACATATGCAATAATTAATAATAATAACATTGAATGCAGAGTAATGGCTAATATCATCCTAGGCCACCTATGCTTTGGGTAAACAGTATGATAAAGGAACCATGGTCCCTGCTGTCATGAAACAAATATAATGACAAGTTACTGTCCTTTTAATAAAAAAGCTGTAATGGTAACACCTTAGGTTTTAATCCAGTTACTTTTGTTTAAAAATCAACAAAACAGGGCTTCCCTGGTGGCGCAGTGGTTGAGAATCCGCCTGCCGATGCAGGGGACACGGGTTCGTGTCCCGGTCCGGGAAGATCCCACATGCCGCGGAGCGGCTGGATCCATGAGCCATGGCCGCTGAGCCTGCGCGTCCGGAGCCTGTGCTCCGCAACGGGAGAGGCCACAACAGTGAGAGGCCCGCGTACCGAAAAAAAAAAAAAAAAAAATCAACAAAACAAAAGAATTGAATTATGAACCTCAGGAAAAATGATAAATGTGATAAAATCTCTTACTTCACAGATGCTTTGGTCAAAGAGCTTGTATCTTATTGAAAGTTCTTTAAGTACATAAATCACCTAAATTCACAGTTCATTTATAATTGAGAGGTTGTCTAAATGAACAGCAGGGTCTGGGGGTGGGGAGTGGGTTGCACACAGTTGAACAGAGCAGTGAGGCCACCTCCTGTTTCTCCACTCCAGGGACTGTGGACCCTTTCTCACATGTCTTCACATCTTTTAAGAGAAGCAGGAAATCTAAATTTTGTTGTGAAATCTCTAAGCAGGGGGACATATATACCAAACAAATTACATCGTAGGTCAAATCTGTGAATCACCAGTTTTCAATCTCCCCTTTATACATACATAACTCTCAATAAATCATTGCAGCTCATACATTGTTCTTATCTTATGTACATCAGACCAAAAAATAAATAAGGCCCTCAAATGCCATGGTGGATCACAGATTTATACACTCTCCACATGGGGAGTGGGTTAGCACTTACCTAGCCTAACTTCTGATTTGATCATCCCAAATAATGAGGAAGACTCTATCTAACTGACAAAACTTACTGTGAGATAGTTCTTTTGTAGAGTCAGTCAAAATCTAGCATTTCGCTCACACTCATTAGGATGGTTATTATCAAACAAACAAAATAATAAGTAATGGTGAGGAAGTGGAGAAATTGGAACTCTGGTGTGAACGTGCAGCCACTGTGAAAAACAATATGGCGGTTCCTCAGATAATTAAATATAGAATTGGCATTTGATCCAGCAATCCCACTCCTGGGTACACACCCCGAACAATTGAAAGCAGAGACTCAGCTATTTGTACACACAGGTTCATAGCAACATTATTCACAGTGGCCGAAAAGTGGAAACAATCCAAATTTCCCCTGATGGTTAAATGGCAGTGTATACATACAAATGGCATATTACTCAGCCTTAAAGAGGAAGGACACTCTGACACATGCTACAACATGGAAGAACCTTAAAGACATTATGCTAAGTGAAATAAGCCTGACACAAAGGGGTATATATCGTATGCTTCTCCTCATATGGGATTCCTAGAGTAATCAATTCATAGATACAGAAAACAGAAGAGTGAATGCCAGGGATTGTGGGGAGGATATTGTTTCCTGGGTACAGCCTTTCAATTTGGGAGGATGAAAAATTTCTGGAGATGGATCATGGACGATATGCACAACAAAGTGAATGTACTTAATGCCACTGAACTGTACACCTAAAATCGGTTACGATGGTAAATTTTATGTTGTATACATTTTACTACAGTAAAAAATGTGAAAAGAAACCTAGCATTTCCACTCTCTGTTCTTTCTTCTGCTCTCTGAAGCCATACTGCACAGGTCTGCCCTTTTACATGACTATTCTCCAAATATTGGCAGAGAGCGGCCCTGGTACTTCCCAGATTCCCTTTTTACATCTTTGCTACTTTCCCCTGGAGCCCTTCCAGTCTCTCTGGGCCCTGCACCCAGGCCAGAACCTAGTGCGTGTGTAAAAGGTGGAGCGGGGAGGGGACGGGGGGCAGGAAGATTACCACCCCTGATCTATTGCAGTCTCTGGGAGGCTGCCTCTGAATACATGACTCAAGTGATTTAGGTTTTATTTCATTTTCTTTTGGGCCTTGGAAGTTGGCTCACTTATTTGCAGATGCTGGCTAACCTCGAAGGGAAGAAGCAGAGAAAAGGAGACATCCAGGACTGTTATTCCCTGATCAGACATTTTCAAAGCCCATGTATAAGCAATACTTTAATTTGTTTCTGAATTCTGGGACTGCAGCTTGGATGGATTTGCATTTTCACTGCAAATTAACTTGCAGTTGAAAAAGGCCCCAAAGGGGGCTTTCTGGGTCATCCGTGGACTTTGCTTTCTAGAAGCTGTGTCCATCAGTGACCAGATGAGCCTCCAAGAGGAGGGACACTGAAAGATGCCACAACAAAATTTGTTTTTCCCTCTACACCTTGCCACCCCCTTTCCTGGCACTTTCAGTACTGAAAGATAAAGGCAGTCTTGCAAGTTTAAAAGTTGAAATTTCCAACAGGCCTCCTCCTCCCCTTCAGTCTCAATAAAACCAATTGTCATCCTTCCTGTAAAACCCTCCCTAACCCTAGAATACAGCGACTTTTAAAATATTATTTCTAATTTGCTATTTGCCCATCCAGGAGAACGTAATAAAAAGTGACTTTCTAAAGACGCTCTGACAAAATCCGTGAGCCCTTTTGACCTCACAGACTTTAAGGCATCTCAATGTATTTCCTTCTAAGAAGAAAGGCGGAAAAAAGGCTTCCTCGCTCACACACAGCCCACTTTGCAAAGGACCTTGAAAGGTCTGGGGGATGCTGGGAGTTCCCAGCTGGCCAGCTCAGGCTCCGGTTCCACTAGGTCATGTTCAATGTGAGTGTGCACACGAGAGAAGGGAGGTGACCTCAATTGTCTCAACAGGATGTAGGACAGCACAGGGGCGAGGCAGCAAGTGGCCCAGGCCTTCGCTATGAAGAGCTTTAAATATCACTGGTATTAGTAAATGAGCAGCTACAAGCAGTGTCATAAACTTTATGGGTTCACAACACACTGTGACAAATCCTTCTTGAAATATTGGTTGTGGCTGAGGGATTCCTGAATGTGCTGGGTACGGACACAATGCAGATGAGCCAGCAAGAAAGGTCATTTGTCTCTCAGCCAAAGTCCATCCCTGGGCAGAGGCATTATTACTTCTTATTATTCACTCTAATGACAGCAAGACACGTCTTTATGGCATTTGAATATTGCAAAGTACTTCAACGTCAATCTAAGTTACTCTACCCCACAATGAAGCTGGTACAAGGGCAGAAGGAAAATACCAAGCTTAGACGTAGCAGAGGCTGATCTCAAGATTCAGGTGGAGTTGGTAGCCCATAAGAAGTCGTTGGTGAAAAGTTAAAAAGTCAATGAGAGCAGCTTGCTTGAAATGGCCAGAAATGTTCAATGTTGCAATTGCAGACTTCAACAAAGCGTCAAAAATTCTGAGCGTTGGAGTTTTTGCTTTGCCTCTCCTTTCCCTTTTAGCCATTCACTTTGCAACTCCCAACTTCAAGCCAGGACTCGAAACTCTCCCTGCCTATTGACCTAACCTACCTCTCTGAACTCACTTCTGGTCCCCCTCCCTCCGCTCAGACATGTCTGGTCACATAGTCTTGCTTCTCTTCCAACAAGCCCAGCTCTTTCCTTCTTCAGGGCCTAAGGTTGCATCATGACTTTTGTGGGCACGTTCTTCCATTAAAAAAAATTCAGATTATATTTTATGACTGTGTTGGTAGAAGGATGAATGTATAATGTTATACATTAAAATAGTTCCTTTGATCTGAAAGTTTATTTTTTCCTTCTGATTTTAAAAGGAATTAAGACATTTTCACGGACCCCTAAAATTATTGTGTCCCTGTGTCTACTGGGTCTGATGGAGAAGTCATCCTTGTCAAGGTCTTTGCATTTGCTGTTCCCTCTGCTTGAAATGCTGTTCCTCTGGACGGTCACACAGCATATTATCTCAATTACATTCATGTTTCTGCAAAAATGACATTTTTTCAGAGAGGCTTTCTCTCATCACCTCATCTAGAACAGACCCCACACCTCAACTTCTGCCGATCATCTCCATGCTTCAACTCTGCTCTACTTTTCTTATAAGCATCTGACAACATATTAGATATTTATTTATGTTTTACTTGTTTGTGGTCTGTATCTCCCACTAGAATGTAAATTGTGTGACACTAGGTATTCTGTTCCCAGGGCCTAGCACCGTGCCAGGCACACAGCCGATGCCCAGAAATGTTTGTCTATGTTGAATGAATTTGTGCCTTCTTGATTTCAAACACTTTGTCGTCCAATACAGAAAGAAAATTAATAGTGAGCATGAAAGGAGAAGGAAAAGGCTTTCTTGATCAAATATCCAACCTTACAGAAGATCTTAGAAAAGCTGGGCATGTGCTGGGATCGCCCAGCTCTTCCACGCAGGCCCTCTGCTCTGGGCTCTCCATAGCCTTGTACATTTCCCTCTCCCGATCACACCACCTTGTTCTGTAATTATGCATGGTTGCTGAAGCTGAGGTTTTCATCCCTCATGCCGCCTCCTCCTCCCCTCCTCCCCCTCCTGCTCTCCTTCCTCTTCTTCTTCTTCTTCTTCTCCTTCTCCTCCTTCTCCTTCCTCTTCCTCTCCTCCTTCTCCTTCTCCTTCTTCTTCTTCTTCTTCCTCTTCTTCTTCCTCTTCCTCTTCCCCTTCTCCTCCTTCTCCTCCTCCTTATTCAATTGCATTTTATTGTGGTAAAAATACTTGACATGAGATCTACCCTCAATGAATTTTCAAGTGTATAATACAGTATTATTAACTAGAAGTGCAATGTTGTACAGCAGGTTTCTAGAACTTATTCATCTTTCTTAACTGAAAATTTATGCCCATGGATTAGTCATTCCCCATTTCTGTCCTTCCTCCACTCCCAGATTCTAGCAACCACCATTCTACCATCTATACATTTGCCTATTTTAGACCCTCATATAAGTAGAATCATGCAATATTTGTCCTTCTGTGACTGGTTTATTTCACTCAGCATAATAACCTCAAGGTTCATCTGTGTTGTTGCATATTGCAGAATTTCCTTCTCTCTGTTTTTTTTTTGGCCACACCATTTGGTTTGTGGGATCTTAGTTCCCTGACCAGGGATTGAACCCAGCCACGGCAGTGAAAGCACTGAGACCTAACCACTGGACTGCCAGGGAATTCCCCAGAATTTCTTTCTTCTCTTAAGACTGAATAATATTCCATTGCATGTGTATACACACTTGCTTTATCCATTCATCTGTTGATGGGCATTTAGTTTGCTCCCACGTCTTGGCTATTATAAATCACGCTGCAATGAACATGAGTGTGTACAAATACTTCTCTGAGATATTATTTTCAATTCTTTTGGATATATACCTAGAAGTGGGGTTGCTGGATCGTATGGTAGTTCTATTTTTAATTTCGTGAGGAAATGCCATACTATTTGCCATTCTGGCAACACCATTTTGCAATCCCACCACCAGCTTTCAGGGGTTCCAGTTTCTCTACATCCTTGCCAACACTTGTCATCTTCTGCTTGTTTTTGAAAATAGCCCTCCTGAAAGGTGTGAGATGATAGCTCATGGTGGTTTGGATTTGCATTTCCCAGATAATTAGTGGCAATGAAAGTCTTTACATGTGTCTGCTGGCCATTTTGATGTCTCTTTGGAGAAGTGTCTGTTTAAGTATTTAGTTTATTTTTTATCTGGGCTATTGGTTTTTTTGCTCCTGAGTTGTAGGAATTCTTTATATAGTTTGGACATTAATCCCTTTCGGACAGTTGGAAAATATTTTCTCTCTTTCCATTGGCTGCTTTTTCACTTTGTTGTTTGCTCCCTTTGCCGGGCACCTCATGACTTCTTCTTCTTCTTCTCAGTACTCAATTTATTGAGTACTGAGCACTCAATAAATTGTTGCTGAATTAAAAGTGAATGAACGCAAAGGAGAGAAAGATACAGAAGATTCTGTAAAAGTGTAAAGAGCTTATGCTTATGCTGTAACATTAGATTGCACAGAATTAACGAAGATGGCTTCAACAAAATGGGGACATTTGTTGGCGGATGCGAGAATCATTTAGTGTGCAAAAAAAAAAGAGAGCTTATGAATATCACAGATATCTAGAAACAGGTCTCTGGAATGACGCTCAGAGTAGCAGGTATGACTCTTTTGGTTGCAAAATTCTCTCTTAAGGAAAAAGGAGACCTAGTGGTTCTTTGAAAAGTCCGAGGATAGGTTTACTTCAGGCTTCCTGGATTCTGAGGTCTGCCAGCTCACTGGGCTGTGCTGCTGTCTTTTCCCAGCCCCTCCTCCTACTGGAGTGGTTTCATGGCAGCCTCCAGATTGCAGTAAAATGGAGGCACTGCTCCAACCTTTTTGTCCTCTCAAATCCAGCATGGGAAGTAGGAGGGGCTCTTTCTCAGAAGTTATCCCCAAGGTCTCACTGTATTTCATTGCCTTTGGTTTGGCCATTTACTTACCTTTGGCCAATCACAGTGCCTTGGAGGAGTGTGCTGATGTCCTTAGGCCTGGGTCACCTTGTGGAGTGACCCGTGGTGTGGGGGAGGGTGGTAGGAGTGCCCCTGGAGCCACAGGGAGCAGGGATGAGTGCACTGGGGCTCCCCAAACCGCAGTTACAGGAAGTAGGGTGTATGGACGCTGAGTGGCCAAAAAACAAATGTCTACTACTCTTGGCTCCAGAAAGAAAGTGTAATGGATTGGTTTGGCATCAAAGGTCAGGACTTGAACTAAGAAGTTGCAGGGAAGTATTCGAAGTATTGGAATCCCCTGGGACAATGAGAAAATATCATTAGCAATTGTGGAGGAAAAGTAGATTCCCTTCCTCACAATTCCTGCACCCTGTTATATAAACAATTCTTATGATCTAAGGAATGAAGAGGTAGAGGTTCACTTTACTGAAACATTTCACACACACACACACACACACACACACACACAAGACATTAATTTTGTTTTAACCCGGCTTCGACCTTGAGACATGGGTGTGGGTGTGAATGGGGATTGAATTACCTTTCTTCATGGAAGGGAAAGAATCTTTCCCCGGGGAAAGCTGCTGTATAGACTGAGTAGGTGGTTTTTCTACAGCTGCTTCTGACTGGATTATCTTAAGTAAGTCATATCCATGCCTTAGAGAGGTTGGGTCAACGCCAGATAACTTTCTGCCTAGGCTTAAGTGTTAGGCAAGAGAGTTTGGTAGATGTCTTATTTTATTTATTTTTTTTGAAATTGAAATATAGTTGTTCCAGGTATACAGCAAAGTGATTCAGTTTTACCTATCTATCTTTTTTCAGATTCTTTTCCTTTATAGGTTATTATAAATATTGAATACAGTTTCCTGTGCTATACCATATGACCTTATTGTTTATCTATTTTATATATAGTAGTGTGTATATGTTATCCTAAACTCCTAATTTATCCCTGCCTCCCTTTCCCCTTTGGTAACTGGAAGTTTGTTTTCTATGTCTGTGGGTCTATTTCTGTTTTATATATAAGGTCATTTGTATCATTTTTTTTTTAGATTCCACATATGAGTGATAGCATATGATATTTGTCTTTCTCTGTCTGACTTACTTCACTTAGTATGATAATCTCTAAAGCCATCTGTGTTGCTGCAAATGGCATATTTCATTTCTTTTTATGGCTGAGTAATATTCCATTGTATATATGTACTACATCTTCCTTATCCATTCAGACGTCTTATTTTATTACGTCTTATTTAGTAAAGAGAGGAGACAGATGTTCACCTAGGCCCCCTCGTAGCCACAGCCCACTCACACAAGCAAACCTGCCTTCTTCCAGTTTTATGGTGCTGGAACCAGAGGGACAAGAATGTTCATGATTCTGGGAAGTACATCGGCTCATAGGCTGCACAGAATTGAGAGGTCCACTCACCTCTCCGCCTGCTCTAAGGCAGAAGGCCACTGAAGACCAGATTGAGCAGATAGACGTGCCCATGTTCTTCTCTTCAACGCTGTGAATCGTTGTTCCCACTGAGTAACAAGTTCTATTGAACCATAATTGGTGTATTTTGCCTCTTAGGAGGAGAAAGAAAAACACAGAACAAAATAAATAAGAAAATACTTAATTCAGTTCAGATTGCAACCTCCCTATTTCCTTGCCGTCCTCTTTTTTTCCTAATGAAAAAGAAAAGTGTACTTTCTGTTCCAAAGTTAAAATATTGTAAAAGCAGCAAAAACTAAAAATCAGTAAGTGTGTTCCTTTTAGAGAGTGGGGTGGGGGTGAGGTGCCAGGTTAGGAGCTGTGCTTTCTGCTGACCTATGTTATAGAGTAAGAGAGCTGAGTGTGTGTAAAATACTTGGTAATCCTTGGGCTCAGGTGTGTAACCCAAACAAACAAACGAACCCCTAAACCTCTGAAATAACACGGTGTTAGTTCTGTTTTGCTTTGGCCAACAAAAATGTCGCAGAATGTCTTACTGCTTATACCTCCTTCCTTTACTTAAAAGAGAGAGAGCGAGCGAGCATGGTTGCACCACGCGGCATGCAGGATCTTCGTTCCCTGACCAGGGATTGAACCTGTGCCCCCTACAGTGGAAGCTGAGAGTCCTAACTACTGGACCGCCAAGGAAGTCCCCCAGGATGTAAAATCTTGACACCAATCTGGATCAGATAACATCCACCATCTCTCCCCCCTTGAGTGGATGAATGCAAGCAAGAGCAATAGTTCCATCTTACTTGCTAATGTTCAACTTCTTCCCTCCTGGTATCCCTCTCATATCGCCCTAGACAACACTCTCCCAGCAAATCTCTATTCCCACCTCCATTAGCAGGATTTCAGTACTACTGTTTACCCAACGGCATCTTTCTGCCATCTGCCTTTTGCCATGGGGAATCCCTCTATTATGTTTACATTTTTAACTTGGTCCCTTATTCATCAATGCAACCAAAACCTGGGTTTCTGTCATGATGCAATTCTCTTACTAAATTTCTCCAGCTGAAGCCACTCTTCTTGCTCATGGGCTGAGAAGAGGGGATCCCCTCCCTGAACTCTGCTAATTGCACTCAGTTCCACTGCTTTCTCTTCTGAAGTCTACCATTCACTTATGCCAGCCTCTCTCCATCCTTTCTGCCTCATGTCTCATCTTAGAGAAAGCTTCCTTCTTCCCCAGTGACTTCAGATCTGTGTTCCATGGAATACCAACATCCATTGGCATTCTGGTATTCGCGTTAATGAAGACAAAACCCTTCAGGCTCTTGACCTCTTAGGCTCTGGGGATGATAATCTCCACTCGGCCACTGATGTGGTCTCACCTTAACCTTGGACTTCATTGTCATGTAGGATGTTCCTTTCTAAGCCTTCATGATAGCTAGCCTCCAAAAATGGCTCCCAATAAGCTTCTCTTCCCCGTAGGTTCAGGCTGACTTACACATCAAGAAGTATAATTTAGTTCTCCTTCCCTGGAATCTGAGGTGGCATTGAAACTCATTTTGGTAAATAGGGTGTGGCCGAGGAGACATCGGCATCTTCTAAACCCAGGCCTTAAGACACCTGGCAGCTACTACTTCCTCCCTTCAAGGAATCAGCAAGAAGTCTGATTACTCTGAGACAACTATGTTGTGGGGGAGCTCAAGCTAACTATGTGAGAGCCCATGTGGAGAGAGAGAGGCTGGGCCAGTCCCCAGCTGTTCCAGCCATCCCAGCTGAGGCTCCAGACATGTCAGTGAAGAAACCACCGTGGACACTTCCCCAACCCAAATTGCGGAAGCGTGAGAAATGATATACTGTTATGGTGAAAGCCACTAAAGTGGGGGATGTGCTAAAAAAACAAACTCAATGGAGTAAATTTTAAGGATTGAGTTGGGTTTTTTTTGCACAATTCATGACTTGGGCAACACCCCATCTAGCAAGTAGAGAGGAGCTCCAAAGGGTTACAGAAAAGGAGAGGTTTTTAAAGGCAACACAAAGAAGTCCTAAACAAAAAAGATAATTTCAGGCTTAGGTAACTTACCTACAGAGAACAGAAGGGGACTATGTGGCAGATGACCTCATCCTCCTTTGGGGACTGGAGAATGCCCATGTGACAGATCACTTCATTGGTGCTGACCAGAAAATTCCTGACTGAGCAGTAAGACTGCATTTCTGGGGGGAGGTTGAAGTTTCAGTTAGGTTAGGTATGAAGCCCCAGTTTGGTGGCATGGCCGAGCATAACTGACTCCATTTTGGGCCTTTGGTTTTCTCTTTTTTTTTTTTGCGGTACGCGGGCCTCTCACTGTTGTGGCCTCTCTCGCGGAGCACAGGCTCCGGATGTGCAGGCTCAGCGGCCATGGCTCACGGGCTCAGCCGCTCCGCGGTATGTGGGATCTTCCCGGAATGGGGCACGAACCCGTGTCCCCTGCATCAGCAGGCGGACTCTCAACCACTGCGCCACCATGGAAGCCCTGGTTTTCTTTTTAAGGAGTGATTTGTTATGTAGCAATAGACAACCCACACCATCTTGAATTGTGAAATTTCTCTCTAGTCATATTCTAACCCCCCAACTCTCCCTTAGTTTCATTCCTACGGAACATCTCAACCGCCAGTCCTTAGAGTCCTTCCTGAAACTCTATGACACTGTTGTGGCTCCAACGTATCTCTCCTCTTCCCTCATCAACACATTTCTTGAAAGAGTTGTCTGTTTCCTGACATTATTTCCTCATCACATACTCCCTTTTTGTTTCAATCTTTCAAGAATACTTACTGAGCACCTACTACACACACTCTTTTAGGGATATAACAGCGAATAAAATAGATAGTATCTCTGCGCAGCCCTTATGAAGATTACATTCCTGAAGAGGGAGTCACAAGGAGACAGAAAATAACAACAATGAAAAAAAGAAAACTTATAATGACAGGTGGTGACTTGCGCTTTGGAAGAAAAGCAGAGTTAAGGCAGAGAGGTCAGGAGTTTGTCTCTGTGAGCCCTGAGTCTGTCTCCTCAGCTCAGTGTTTTGCTTGGGTTTCCCACCAGAACCAGGGTCCAGTAAATATCTCCAGGCAGAAAGCTCGGGCTCCATTGGGCTTACTCCTCCTAGGGATGACAGTTGCCCAGTGTCCGACTGATGTTGATTCATACGTTTCGTCCAGTTTTCTAGTTGTTTATGGTGGGAGGGCTAGTCTGGTGACCAGTTACCCCTTCATGCTCAAAAGTGGAAGTCTTGTGGCTTAAATTTTAGAGGATGGCTCTGACTGTTGTTCTCGCTGCCTGCTATTTTCTGCCCTGGCTGTGCTGGTTGAATTACTTTCTCATCAGCTCTAGCCACCAAATCCAGTGGGCTCCTCTTAGGCCTCATCCTTTCATTAGCATTTGATTCTACTGGTCACCCTCCCCTTCCTAAAATCCTCTTTTCTTGTGGCTGTCGTAATGCTCAGAGTTATTTTTGTTTTGGCTTTTGTTTTTACAGTGACACTCCACTTCACGTGCTCATTTGAATACATACCAACTTCCCCCCTTGACTGCAAGCCCCTTGCAGCAGAGACACGGAATGTTCATTTTTGTGTACCAGGGCTAGTGTAGTACTCTTGACTCCAGCAGGGCTCTCAAGGAATGTTTATTGAGTGAATCTGAAACCTAGTCATAAAAGACAGTGTATAAGAAACACTGTTGGTCTGAGGGGCACAGAGCCGGTTAGAGCTTTCTCAGAGTGGCTAACCTTCCCTGTAGGCCCAAGTGTCAAACTCTCAGTGCTAAAACGGGGCAGACCAGGGTGATGGGTCATCCTAGCACTTCCCAACCTTGTCAAGTCATGGCACGTGGAAAATGGTTATCTTCTTAAAGCATCCTGGAGTTGATGGGTGAGACCAGCCTTGGCAGGAGATGGCCTGGGGACTCTCAGTTTCTCAGTCTTGCAGGGCCCCAGGGAGGGTCACAGGGACCCACCAGCTGAGCAAGGAAAGCATGTGTGCCCTCAACAGGCGGATAGCCCTGCTAATAGCAATTCCAAGGAGGAGGCGGCTGGCTGGCAGGATGGGGCTGAAATTGGAAGACTTCCATTAGAGTCCTTACTCAGCCACTCATCACTTGTGAGCGTGGGCAAGTCCCCTTACCTCTCAGAGATTTAAAAGTGGGAAAACAATAATACCTATTTTTTTAGATTGCAAGGATTCAAAGGAAATTATGTACACAAGAGCATTTTGTATACTAAAAGTTCCATACCGATGTTATTTCTTATTGTTGCCTCTATTACAGAATATGAATTTCTAGAGGGAAAGGAGCTAGAGGAAAGGACAGAGCCACAGAGAAAGTCTTCAGAATCAAGGGGGACGGGTGAGGCTGGAACACAGGAAAGGGCACCATCTTTCCTGAGATAGGGGGAAAAAAGAAGAGAGGAAAACATACTGAAGTGGGGCACGTTAATGGGGGGCCGTTTAAATCCAACCCCTTTGAAGTTCTCAGGAAAGTTAAAAAAAAGTGTTGTTTGTTCAAACTTAGGTGACACTGGGAACTGAAGGCCCCTGAAGAGGGTTTGCAAGGACTTCATTTTTTTCTTTTTTTTTTTTCCGACGCGAGGCATGTGGAATCCTTGTTCACCAACCAGGGGTCGAACCCGTGTCCCCGGTAATGGAAGCACAGAGTCTTAACCACTGGACCACCAGGGAAGTCCCCTGGAATGACTTCGTTTTATTAACCCACGTGTGATGGTGGGTGGCAGAGGAGGGAACTGGGGCTGTTTGTGGGGTAGGTAGAAAAGGGAGACCCCCGCAGGCCTTCACGTGTGGGCGGAGCAGGGAGCAGAGCCTGGGAAGAAAAGCCATGGACCGAATATAATCATCTTATTTTCTCTACTTTCGTTCATTTCCTCAACTTTCTCATGTCCCTTCTTTTTCCCTCCACTGACCATAATAGAGGCAGTTTTAAAGACATTAGTCTTGACTTGCATTTATTGAACTCACTATTCCTTTAAAAGCTTGGAAGTTGAATGCTTTGTCTTCCTCTGTCTCAGAAAAAGAAATTAATAGTGATAGTGTTTTCATTTCCATGCAGCCAGTAATGATTTTTTTTAGTGGATCCTTTATTACTCTTGTAGGGGAAAAAAAAATCTCTCTTTTGACCATCTTTCCCTAGATGCTAAGGGCACACCATGGTTAGATCCTCCCAAAGGTCATCTGCCTTGTAGTCTGTCCTGTAGCCAGTGCTGTCCTAGGAAGAGGAAGGTTTAGGTTCAACAGCTGTTAAGCACCACTGTCCCAACTCTGAGTACACTTTGAGTGGTTGTGATGATTCTCATAAATAATAGATTTCCTAAAACTATTGCTTTGATCCTCATGCTGTAATTTCATTTGTCCCTATTCTCATGACCATGACTGCACCATTTATTTATTACGAATACCTTCACACAAGCACACTTTCTCATACGATTTCTGGAACAATCAGGACCGCATCGCTGTCTTTGGCCTCCAACAAGCAAAGGATTAACCCTCTGCCATCTCTCTGTTTATTGAAGTCTAAGCCTAGAGATCATTTCTGAAGTTGAGTTTACTTATTTGGCTTTGCTGTTTGAAGTTAATTTATGACATGGCCCAACTAACTTATCTCCTTACCAGCCCACAGAGGTTTAATTTTGCAAAGTGACAAGGGAATAGTATGTAAGTACAGAATGGTCTTAGGCTTTCAAGTGCTACATTTATCTTTCTTCCTATGGCTTTAAATATCAACCATCAAGTCAATAAGCCACTATTTGGCATTATTATTCAATATGCAAATGTGTCTTCAATGAAATGGGCATTTCGATGGCCATAGATTAAGTCAAGCTACTGGGTTATTTGTTGAATTCCACATTTACACAGAAAATCAGTTCAAGACATTAATTGTATGGAGTTTCAAAATACCCAAATTCAGATATTTGCATAAGTCTATTTAGTTTAATCCATGACCCTCTATCAAGATCATATTCCATAGGAATCTCATTTGGTATCAAAATGAATGACTGTCAGAAAGTTAGACTAAACTTTTCTCATTGCAGTGCATTTAGTCTACCATAATACAGACAGCTTTAAAACTTTCTCCTAAGAATTTGAAGATTCATAAAAAAATTTGTAACAACTTTGCCTCCTCTTCCCATTATTGTTTGGTGCAATCTTCCAATGTCCAAGTGAGCCTCCTGCTTTTGTGGAGCAATTGGAAGTCCTATTTGCTGTTTTGCTCTCCATCCCAATTCCTGCCATCAGCATGGGTTACGTCACTGACCAGGTGAGGATCCATTAAACACCCTACCTCACAGCTCCTTAATCTCTTGTAGGCCAGTGACCTTGGTCTCTCTCTCCCCAAATTTTTACCAAGACCATCTTCTGGACTTCGTTAGCGTCAAGAATCACCCCACCTCTGAAACACCACTGTTCTCTTTTTAGACTACAATCTCCTATTCTTTCAACTCTAGTTCTCATTCTGTACCTTGCAAGGCTCTTTTCTCAGTCTAACTCACTAATGCCACTTTCTCTATTTCTTACCATGCTACTGAAAAAAGAGGATATTGATTGTAAAATACATCATCATTTTACAACCACTAGGGAAAATAACGATGCCAATTAAACAACAGCACAGTGAGTTCTTACGGCTTAGAAAAATTTTTAATATTTATTGAAAGAGCTTTTCTAGACTTAGGCATAGTTTTTATTATGTATCACTCTCGTGCATCTATTAGTAAGGGAACTTGACTACAATAGTGTCTGAATTTTCTGAATCACTTTTCAAAGCAGAGTCATTGATACCTATGGTTTGCCACACAAAATCTTCCTCTGTGTTATCCCCAGCATTGGTGATGTAGCAATTTTTAAGAGAGAGAGAGTGCCACTATTGTCTCTGTATTTTTTTCCAAGACAATGACAGCCACTCTGCAAGTTTCGATGCTGACATATTATTGATCTTACCAGAAAGTATCAATGGAAGGTTTTTTGACAATTCTAAGGGCTTGTATTTCTTCCTCAAATGGTCTTCAAATGATTTGTTGACTGAAATGTCAAGGAGATGCCATGTCCTGTCATGACACCAGAAATAACAATCATATCATTACTTTGTAGCAAGCTTCTCTTTAACTGTTAATATACAAGTCCATGAAATGCATCAAAAGCTAATTATTGGGTGGGTTATGTGAGGTTCATGGAGGGTTATTCCAGATGATATTTAGTGATTTCTACTTCTTTCTTTCCCTGTGCCCTGGGGGGATCTCTTTTGGCCCAGGGAAATCCCCTTCCCTTAACTTTGAGAGGACCTCTTCTGTCTGTGAATTCCTTTCCCCTTTAAGCTAAGCCTGTATTTTACATTCCTCTTTTTCTTTCTCTTCCCTTCCCCTCTGTTCCTTTCTTTTCTATGCTCTTCTTTTCTCTTCCTTTGTTTTCCTGAACAATTTGGTCCTAAAGCTGTTAGGTGGGGCAGAACAAGGTAGGTGTCTGAACCTAAGGTAGGGGGTGTGTGTGTGCCCCAGAATGGGCTACAGAAGCCTGAGCAGGGTACTCATGGGGGCAGCCTGCAGCCAGTGTCATAGACTGAGCCAGGTGAGGAGGACACCCGTGCAGGGGAGGGGACAATAGGAGAGCTGGGGTTTGGGTTACACATGGTAGACTGACCAAACGTAACCAGAGAGCCAGGTTTTTTACTTTTGGATAATGGACTTACAGATGTGGAAAAGGAGAAAATTAGAAGGAACCCAGTGCCATTACACTGGAATCAGCAGTATCAATATGTGTCAAAAAATGTGAATAGATTAACAAAGTAGAGATACAGGGAATTCCCTGGTGGTCCAGTGGTTAGGACTCAGAACTCTCACTGCCGTGGTGTGGGTTCAATCCCTGGTCGGGGAACTAAGATCCCACAAGTCACGCGGTGAGGCCAAAATTAAATTAAATTAAATTAAATTAAATTAAAAGTAGAGATACAAATGTGTGTGAGAATGTATATATGTTTGTGTGTGTGTGTGTAGACGGATATGCACGATGCACAAATATATTCCCTAGTTCTGTACACTGAGAGGGCCTAGAACACTCCAATAATATGAGCACATCCAGCTCCCAGGATGTAGCTTCTAAATATTATTCTCCACAAAAAGGGACCAAGGATCCTTAGAGAAATGACCGATTTCAGGGCTGGTAGGGAAAGTACAAGATGAGTCTGGGATATCTTAATTTATGCCAGAAATCAAGGAGGTGTTTCAAGAATGACACATCCTTGTCCAAAAGATACAGAAATTAGCCTGAAGGGGCTGCCACTGGCCAAATCTGAGATGCTTTCAGCACATCCATAAATAATAACAGTAATGGATTATAACCAACTGGGTAAAGAAATCATGAATCCATTCTGATATAAACTAATGAATGAAGAAATTGAAAGTTTGATGAGAAATAGCAGGTGTACTTATTCATTACATAGGGGAAAAGAGTAACTTTAAAATGAAGAAAACTGACAGATACCACCTTAATCAAGCGATCAAAGCAAACAACACCAGTAATGGGATAAACTGAAATCATGTACCACCTGATAAGATGCAATAAGGAGAAGGTAACATCACAGTGATTTTCACGCCAAAGACGCATAACCTGAATCTAATCACGAGGGAATAACAGACAAACCCAAATTGTGGGACATACAGCAACATAACTAACCTGGAATCTTCAAAAGAGTCAAGGACAAGAAGTCCAGGAAAGAATGAGGCCCAGTTCCAGGCTGAAGGATGCCTGACAACTACATGTAGCCCAGGATTCTGGACAGGATTCTTTTGCTAAAAACGATTGATGGGACATTTGGCAAAACTTTGCTGCGAGTGGAGGAATAGATGGTAGTAGTGTTGCAAGTTAATTTCCTATTTTTGTGGTTATCCTCTGCTTATGTGCGAGAATGTTCCTGTTTGTAGGCAATACCTACTAAAGAATTATGTATTCTTTACATAAGGTGATGGGGCATCAGATCAGCCCCTTAGACATCATTAGTAGGGTTAAAGGGGTAAAAGGATTTTTTCATTTGTACTGTAATTACAGCTTTTCTATATGTTTGGGATGTTTCAAAATTAAAACAATAAAGAGAGAGAAAGAAAAATATTGCCACCTGCTTCAACGCCAGGTATTTAAAATTGCGTTTATCTCAAATAGAAATGACCACTCTTCCAGTTTGTTCCTTTCCTCAATTCTCAATTTTGGTTATGGGTATTTTTTCCTAAGTGTTTACTAAAGCTGGGAACCTTGGAATCATTCCTAACGTCTCCTTCTCTCTCACTCCCACATCCAAGCTTTATCTCTTCTGCCTCGGAAATATCCCTCAGTTTGAACTGATCTTTTCCACCCCCATTACCACTACCTTGGCCTCCTTCTTTGTCCCTGACATCACCCACCAGTCTTCCTGCTTCCAGCTTCTCTCTTCCACAGCCCTGCTGGCAATGATCGTACTAAAAGGGAATCTTTTCATGTCATCCCACTGCTTAGAAACATCATCTGGCTGGCAAGGGCTTTCAGGATAAAACCTAACATTAGTAGAGTAGTTTTCCAAGCCTTTGTCAATCCCAACCAACCACAGTCATCTTCTCTCCTATCCCTCCTGAAACACTGCCGCCAGCTACCCATACTTCTGTACCTTCTCTAGACATACCTGCCCATCCTTGACTTTGTGTTTTTATGGATGTTGTCCCACTCCCTAAAATGCTTCCTGTGCCACCTTTAAAGTAGGGGACATGAATTGGAAGGCCCACACACTGAACCTGGCCCCCAGAATATTTTGTCTGTCTCCCCGCTAAAAGGGGGGGACGCGCATCCATTAGGTGGGGAACTTCGTCTGCAGCTCATCACGAAGCCATCCACGTGGACTTCACACCTTCACCTGAGTTGGATCTTTCAACACTCATCTCTTTTGAAGCCCTTCCTGACTTCTCCCTCTTCAAGCCTCCGTTCATCACCCGAAAATAGCGCTAATCACATCATCCTGAGGTTTCTGCTGCGTGTTGCTCAATTCTATGGGCGTCTCAGCAAGAACTGTGGCACCAACCTAAATTCTACGGAGGGAAGTCTGCACAGATATTGGGAAACACTAGATAGGGATTCAGAAGTGATTTGCTCCTTACCTGGAACATTGAGGAATTCCAAAGGTATAATACGGAACATCCCAGATCATACATCTTTTAGAGGAAACTTCCAGAGGGAAGACTACTTTGAAAATTTCTTTCATCTTCTTTGGGAAAGTGGTGATCCTAAACATTTGGCCTGGATGGCAGATTTTGCCTAATTATGCCTTTTGGTGAGTTGTGAAGGAGAATGTGAGCTTTTTCTTAATTTTGGTGTTGGCTAATTCCATTTCTGTTTCAGGTCTGCCGGCCTTTGGACAGAGAGAAAGCAGATGAAGAAGCATTATCTCTGTATATGATTATCCCCATCCGGCGGGGCAGCAAACATATTTCTGTTACAATAATTAAAAAGCCTTTTTGGTTATCTGAGTCAATATCAAACTTTGGCTCCCATAGAAATGAGCAAAAGGATTTGCATGATTCCACCAATCCTATGTGAATGTTTATTTTTTGCTAATTTTCTTGGATTTGAATTATGTTCTCTCAAAACACATTTTTAGAGGGTTTAAGAAATTAACAAGCACAACAAGCAGACGGATAGAAATGCAGAAACGACAAAAGTACTCACCACGTGTATTCCCTGGATACATTCATAGTTCTGTTTGCTCCCATCAGAAATTAGAACTCATAAAAGCCAGCCACCAGCACAGGGATGGCAAACAGATGCCAGACACATGTGGTTCCCTTTAAGAACCGTCTTCTGTGGGGTGTTCTCTGTGCTTCTGACAGTCCTATCCTTGTGTCCAATTCTCAGATTCCTTAGACGAAAGCAGGCTCTTTTCCTTCCTGCAGTGGGTAAGAGGGAGATGGGCTGAAAAGAGGAAGGGGGCGTGAGAGGCTGCGACTTTTGTAGTCATCAGGGAGTGACACTCAATTCCTAAATCAGGTCCCTTGTCCATCTACGGAGAAAGCCATAAGTTGCTAAGTCAAATTCTGGGGATGGTCAAAGTTAGCAAACTCTGTTTCTTCGCTTCATTGTTTTCTATTGGATAGAGTTGGTAGAAAGTTTCAATTTCTCGAAATCTAGAAACAGGGTTTTAAACAATTCATTATGTGTAATTAGGGATGGTGGTGTTAATCCCTAATTATGTTTCAGATGGGACAATCTGTATATAGACCTTTTGGTGACAAGTGGGCTTACTGGTTTAAAAATGTTGAACTCAGAAACATATAATAAGCCTTGTCTCCTAATTTGTTTTTTTTAATTACCCCCAAATTTGAATTTGTTTTATATATATATATATATATACACACACACACACACACACACACACACACACACACACACACACACACACACAGTCTGCATGTCTAGCTGTCTAGATGTCTCTGCCTAGACCCATATATTAGGACCCTTTTAACCTGTGAACATGGGGGTAAATAGCATGCCTCTGGCCAACCTATCTGGTTGCCTTCATTGATGTTCTATAGACTCCAGTTCTGAGATGCCATCACATGCAAGATGTACCATCAATCTAGTAACGTTTCAAGGGGAAACACCCCCATTACATTTAATATGCATTGGATTTTATGATAAATCTTTATTTTAGAAATTTTGTTAAGTGGCAGGGAGAAGGAAGGAGAGATGTGTCTTAAAATGGGGGTAGAAAAATCAATACTTGGAGAGAGTTTGTTCTTACCAAATTGGTTCAACTACAAAATAGCATAAATTTTAAGGACATAGAAAGATCTCCTAGAACCCGGTGGCAGGAAGTACAGGAAGACTTCATAAGAACCAGGCAGTCACTGGGCAGTAAGACTCAAGTGCTGGTGAGGTCTTCTCTCTGCATGTCTCTCTAGTTCTTTCTGCCGACCTTCCCATTTACCACTCCGAATTTCTGCCCGCCCATCATTTCAGCTTTGACTTTTCATGGTGCCAAATTTGGACTCCATCTGACTGATTCCTGCTGATCAGAGACTTATTCTTAAAGTGTTCCAATATTTAATAGGGGGAATCAGATTGGCTCAGCTTGGGTTCGGTATTCTCTCTTTGTCCAGTCAGGTTTGGCCATGGAGTTGGGGTCACCTAATAAAAATGGGGGCACATAGACTTACTTCATCAAGGTATGGGTGGATCTAGGATCTCTAAATATGGGAGGGGAGATAATGATTATCATTGCATGAAAATCATGGATGTGTAAGGAAATTCTCAAATCCCCATAGATTTTGGAGATAAATGAAAGGTGGTCATAAGCACCTTGGTTTCTATGTAAAAATAACCCAAACAGTTCTGTTTACTGCTCACCTAACTAGTGCCTATTGTTTTAAAATGTGAAGCTCCATCCTCTAGGCTACAAGCTAGATCCTCTGATATCTAAAGTGTCAGATATTTAAAACTACAGGACTCTGGGTTTATATAATATACAATTTGTGTGACACACTCTCTTTACTTAAGTTTGTCATTTTAATGCAAAACATAGAGTGAAACAGGAATTTTCTTCCAGTGCTTGTGGGAGTGCCAATTGTCTGAATCCTTTTAGAAAGCAATTTGGAAATGTGTATGTATCAAGAACCTTAATGGCCCATAACTTCATTTTGAATTTAATTTGAGTCTTCTTTGAGCTGGTCACACAGTTGGTACTCAATGAAAGCTTGTTGAGAAATTACACTTGGCCCTCTGTATCCACGGATTCAACCAACCAGGGATTCAAAATATTTGAAAAAAATTCTGGAATGTTCCAAAAAGCAAAACTTGAATTTGCTGTGTGGACACTATTTACATTGCATTGGATATTATAAGTAACCTAGAGTTGATTTAAAGTATACAGGAGGATGTGTATAGGTTATGTGCAAATACTATCTCATTTTATATAAAAGAAATGAGCGTCTATGGGTTTTGGTATCCGAGGGGTTCCTGGAACCAATCCTCCTCCGACACTGAGGGACGACTGTTGTTTACAGTTTATACATCGTATCCTTTCACGCTTTTCTGTTTAACTGGCCTTACTGTGTACGGCATATTGAGCTTATGTTTTAATGAATAAAACAACATTTGCGAGAGCAGGATAAATGTGTGCATGCAGTTTGGGCAATTGAATCTAGATTGCATGAAAATGGAGCTCTGTGCTCAAGTTGGCCTGTGAATACAGGTGTCCAATGTGAGCTTTAGGATGTGATGATTGAAGGCAAACTTCGGGAAAGGGCACTGATGAGAGGTTGAGGTTTTATTATGTCCACTCTTGAGTGAAATTTCATCATCCCAGAGTTTTCTTGGTCTGGCTCAACTCACTTTCACGGGCAGCCAGACCTCAGCACCTTACCCACGGTGCAAAAGGCCCGTCTCTTTCCTTCGACACTGGCTCTTTGTCAGCAGTTGGAGAGAAGGATGTGAAGCAGACTATTTCTTCAATGCTATAGGCTTAAGCACTCCTCTCCTGTTCTACTCTTGCGTCCACGTATTTTATGGTATTCCACCTACACCATCTTGCTTCTGTGGGATTTTCACTTACAAAGTCTTCCAAGAATGAGATCATGTGTTTGTTCTTCCGGGTTAATATGGTAGATCTTTTTTTTTCTTCCAGTTTTACTGAGATAAAATTGACATGTAACACTGATTCCTTTTAGGTGGACGACATGATGATTTGATATATGCATATACTGCAAAATGATCATCACGATAAGTTTAGTTACCATCCATCACCGCACATAGTTACAATTCTTTTTTCTCGTGATAAGAACTTTTGACATTTACTCTCAGCAACTTTCAAATGTACAATACAGTATTGTAAACTATAGTCATCATGCTGTGCATTATATCCCAAGAACTTATTTATCTTATAACTAGAAGATAGATCTTATAGATCATATAGAAGACAGATCTAGTTATCTTATAACTAGATCAGGTCTTATGACCTGATTCTCGGCAACCTTTTACAGAATTGCACAAAGGTGGTCCCTGATTTTGGAAAGAATGTGTCATCACACGTTCTTGTGCACCCAGCAAAGTGTAGATCATTCCTTGTTTACTTTAGGACTGTTGTTCCCAAGGCAGCAGTGGAGATTGGTGAATGCCAAGATTCTGCTTCCTCATTACAGACAAGTTCGGCCAGATGCCATCTTTACATGTGGTTTGCCAGAAGTGAGACAAATCTAACTTGAAATCCCCATCCTTCTGGGTATGCAGACATACAAATGCATGGTAATAACATTTTCTGTTTGACATATTAAATTTAGATGTTTGTAAAATAATGTGGAAGTCATCACTGAGTAGAAGAACTCAGTATGTGACCGTGAAATTACTTAAAATAACTTAAAAATTCAGTATTAACTGACTCAGATTTTTGATTAGGTTTCTGAGATTCCAATGAAATCTTTACCAAGATCTGTCATGAGAAATGCCAGCTGCCTCTGGCAGGTTTGTATGATCTATACTAAATAATACTTTGCAAAAGGCCACTAGAGATCCCATACACGTACTTCTTTTTTCATCAAGATTCCCATGTCTTTATGTTACAAAAAAAGCCAGTTAGATTGGGGGATTGAGGAGAATTTGGGAAGAGGAGTAAGGAAAAGAAGACAATGATTTTTTTTTTTTTTTTTTTTTTTGCGGTACGCGGGCCTCTCACTGTTGTGGCCTCTCCCGTTGCGGAGCACAGGCTCCGGACGCACAGGCTCAGCGGCCATGGCTCACGGGCCCAGCCGCTCCGCGGCACGTGGGATCTTCCCGGACCGGCGCACGAACCCCTGTCCCCTGCATCGGCAGGCGGACTCTCAACCACTGCACCACCAGGGAAGCCCGACAATGATTTTATCTACAATGGTTTTGAAATAAAAGTTCCAAGAAGACCCCTGCCAAACATCAGCATAAAGGTGAGTTGGTGGAGTTCAATTTACACTCAGTGTTTAAAGTGTAATTCTAACTCCTTTCCTGCTAAAATTTGTATTTTCTAAGAATTAATGATAGAGTGACAAGATGACCCTTCTGGTCTCCAGTTAGTTCCAGGCCTTAGTGTACAGAGCCCTTTTCTCCCAAGGCCAAGGGGTAATTTCAAGTTTAACGCCCCATTCCAGACACTTTAGGGCTCCAGGAAGCCTTGGCCTTGTGTCCCTTTGTCCTTGAGTTCCCACAGAACTGCAGGCAGATCTGTCTACTGGGTCACAATGCAGAATGTTAGCCTGCCAGAAAGGCAGGGAGACTTCTATTAAGATTTCTATCACCCACCTGTTTTTGTTGTCAACTCCCAAGTTCAGCAACAAAGGGGAACTTTCACTCCGTGCCTGCACCGCATTCCTTCCTGGAAGTGAGAAAGCCGTTGGCATTAGGACAAGAGGAGCCCGGCTTCCCTTGAGTCTCGTGATCACTAAAGGTGTAGCGGGTGACCAGAGAGCTTTCCCTGGGAATCACTCTGAGGCACTGAGGCAGATTTGAAACTAGTCCCTTATTGTGCAAGGTCAGGAGAATAGCAATAGCTGACGTCAATGCCAGTTGCACATGTGAAGTACCCTCAACCCCACATTCTGCGTTAATAGTCATAGAGAAACAAGTCAGAATCTCACATTTGGGATGACATATTTTTCAATCCTGCTCAAGTAAATAGTTTTGGAGAAGGTAAACATTTCACTCTTCCTGCCAACGTTAAGGCATTTCAGTTTCTCCTTTCTGGTGGATACAGCAAGAGACAAAGGAAGTGCTGGTATTCAGCCTGGACCGTGGTTAAACATCTATACTTAATGTCATTACTCTGTCACCAGGAAAAGTCGTAACGGAGAACATTGGATTTTTATCTTAACTGCTTGGTAAGCTACATAAATACTTATAACCCAAATAGAGATATATTAATGTATACAGCTACAGAGGGGGTTTTGGGGTTTATGTTTATTTTGTTTACTTCTTTGACTTCAACCATTTTTCATATACAATATTTTATACGTGGATATAAAGCCACCTATTTTTGTACGTGAAAGTGTTTATTCTCTGGAAAATTTTAAATGGATGCTTTCCTGAGTTTTATGTTTTTTAGCAGTTTTTCTTTGTAAGTTTTCTATTTTATTCAGCAGAGGAGAATTCAACAAAGTTCTGCAAAGCATTGTTGAACTTGCAATTGGCTGTGATTACATTTACAATGCTTACTTTCTTTTCAGTTAAATGCATTAAATACTATTGTTTCAATGGCCCTTGCTGTGTCAAACTGTTATTTCTGGCATTTCAATATAAGCATGAGGTCAGGAAGAATAGAGAACACCAAATAAATTTCTCAGCAGGAATTCCAGCTTCCTTTCTCCTATATGTTCAGACTTCTGATTTCCAGGAGGAAAAAGGGAAATCTAGGCAGATAAAATTTCTGAATTCTTCTATCATTTCTGCTCATGGCTTTAAGAACACTAAACGTATGGTATTCTATGCCACAGCGGATAGTTTTGTATAGTAGAGGCAACTATAATTCTTCTTGGCTTCTACAGAGCCAAATAAAAATTCTAAACTAAAATGTATTTTAAGTCCTCAACTCATACTCTCTCTGAATCCTTTCTTATGTAATTCTCCTACAGGAAAACCTATCACTACGACATCTCACTTCCAGAGCTCCCATCGACTGGTGCTTTCCAAACTCTGATGTCTGAATGTCTTAAAAAATGTTTAATCTTCGTCACACGTAAAACAATGTGGAGCAGTCTGACATTGTTTGTCTTTGTGTGGTTGAAAAAATGCAAAAATAAATTGTTTGTATGGTGCTGAAAATGGAGGTTGGGATTAAATTGACCTCAGGTTAATGATAGGATGAAGATCAACTGTCAAGTAGCAAGAAAACGCTATAGCCTTGGCAATAATTAATGTTGAACAATGATTGGAGTTCAGATTTTTGTAATGAGAGATGATATGATGTAATGAGAGATGTTCTGACTGTCCAGAGGTCAATGTGACTTGGTTTCCTATGGTTAGGGGTAAATAAGGAGGACTTTCTAGTAAAAACAATGTAACTGGATACAGTGAGCCTGCAGTGACCCAAGGTTCATGGGAGATATTGTTAGTATGTATAAAGAGTTTATAAAATATGTAGCAACCAATATTTTATGGAATTTGGTGCCTGATGGGGTGCAGAGCTAGGGAGGTGTATATCTAACTGTAGGAAACAGACCAAGATTACAGTTTCCAGAGTCCCCACGTGTTGGCTATTATCCTGTAATTCTAATGAATCTTTTCTTGAATCCTTCATTTTCTGAATTGCACCATTCTTCTCATCATATATCATCAGTTGTCCTTGCTCTGATAATGTGTTACATCACTATATCATTAAAGCAACAGATGTATTAGAGTAATACATTATCAGAACAAAGCACTCTGGTGGTGATGTATTTCATAAAAGATGGCTCTATCTTGGGCAGAACAGGTCCGGAAGCAGAGTCAGTTCAACAAGACAAAGGTGAGTCCATGGCACATGTTCGTTGGCACCTAACACTCAGTTCCAGTTGTATGTTGTGACCCGAGTATAATGCTCATTCTTATTTCTGTTGGCCCATTGACTCTTCATCAAAATCCTTGGGTATGGTGAGTCTCATTTCTGAAAAACAGAGTGGAGTGAAAGTCTTCTGTGAGAGCCGATTGTTTGTAGGCAATGGATTGCCTACACAGAATGGCAGCTGTATTTGCTTTCCCTTCCACCTCACCATAAGCATCATTTTCCTTCAACACTTTATCAAGTCCTTTAACCAGGACAGGTGCTTTCAAAATCAAACATTTGGTCTACAAGTAAAGAGAACAAGTTTACAAGATGCTCAATATCTCCAGAAAAACTAAAATAGAAAAAAAAAGGTAAAGAGAGAAAACCAATACACTTCCTCTAAGATGGGCATATGTGAATTCTGCCACAAGTGACCAGAGAAATGGTACCCAGATGGGAGCAAATATGGAGAACTTCAATACTTGCTTAGTGCACTTTTAGATAAAGATGGATTTTTCTTTAATAGTTTGTCTTTCATCATCTTCATTCTCACAATAATTGGTTTAGGAACTCAGGATATGGGGAGGGTTGGACCAGAAAGGCATTCAAATCACATTTGGTATGTTGACATGTTTACAGGCAGATAGGGCCATGGCTGGTACCACCATCAGTGCTGGGATTTTTTTTTTTTTTTTTTTTTTTGCGGTATGCGGGCCTCTCACTGTTGTGGCCTCTCCCGTTGCGGAGCACAGGCTCCGGACGCGCAGGCTCAGCGGCCATGGCTTACGGGCCCAGCCGCTCCGCGGCACGTGGGATCTTCCCGGACCAGGGCACGAACCCGCGTCCCCTGCAACGGCAGGCGGACTCTCAACCACTGCGCCACCAGGGAAGCCAGTGCTGGGATTTTTATGGCAAAACCCCACTTGCATTATTGCTGTCATGGTACAGAAATCAGATTTTTTTGTTCACCGTTAGCCTTTGCAGCTACTAGGCTTGACTTGCAAAAAGTTCAAGGAAAGGAACAGAATATGTATAATACCTCAGAGGCATACTGGCTAGAAGCTGCAACTGATGGGAAGTTTCCATTATTCAGGGTGTGAGTGATGGGGGGGCGGGTAATACTCTCTAGGTACTGACCTCTTCCACCTGAGTGAGCCTGAGAGAAAGGGTTATTCATTTAAATTCTTTCCCTTGCAGAATCCTCTCAGGGCTGTGAGATTCTCCATCCCCTCACTCCCCCACACCATTCCAGGAGAAAGCAGTAATCACCTCCTACTAAGAGCCTGCGGCAGCAGTCAACACCTTGAGAAAACAGCCACAATTTAGAGAATGGCATCTCATGAGGGGTTTCCTTTGGCACCTGAAGGAAGGATTTGGGAGTGTCCAAAGCGGGAATATATGTACTTGCTAATGTGGTTTTACTGTAATTGTTGTGACTCTTTGTCACATGACCTTTGCCTAGCCCCTTGGGGTGAGATGTTTGTTAACTGGGCATTTTCTGAGCGGATGACTTAGATGAACAGATGGATTAATCCCTTAATGGCTTGACTGTCTCTTTGTAGATTACAAGACATCCCAGGAGAGAGGAGTAGAGGGAGAGAGCCATTGTTTTACTAATTCTAGTCCCTTGTCTGGAAGTTACAGGGCAAAATACACATGAGTTACATGCTTGAAAGAGAAAGAACTTTGAGTAGGACTCATTGGAAAATGCCAGCCTTAAATAGAAGACACAGAAACAGGCTTGTGAGAAGAGACAATTATCTCCCACATGAACTTGGGTTCCATTATGTGTGTATTTGCAGCGACCTTGCCACTGTCATTTACTACTGGATGATATGAGAAATAACTGAGTTCCATTCGTTACATTTCAACAGAATAGACTCAGTCCCCACAAGGGGACTGATACATCCAGTCTCTGAGGCACCATAGATTAATTCATTGATTTTAAATATTTTACAAAACGTACCCATCAAAAGGCTAGAAGCATATATCCATCAATTAAAAATTAAACAATCAAGGCAAAACAGGACACATACACATACGAACTCAACCATGCCATCCCTTACTATGAGTAAGCCATCAACAGGAGACCAAGGAAAGACAAATAACTTACATCAGGCCTGCTAGTGAAATACATTTATCAGCCCACTTAATAAATGCTTTTTTGACATTTAAGAGCCTGCTTCTATGTGGTCCTGTACCAAGAGAGATGTACGCATACATACTGTGTACATTCTCAGAACTTATAGTCCAAGAAAGAACCGAACAGTCCACTGAGGGCTCCGTGGCATCTTCTACTAATAGGAAGTTATTTTAAAATATAACAAATTAATATGGTTGCCTTTGGGGGTTTTCCTTACATCATAATCTGAATTTGGAAGATAGATGAATGAGAAGATAGATGAATTCGAAGGCTCACATCAAATGAGTATGCAGGGACTCATAGATATTTCTAAGGGGAATGTAGATTGTCTCCAACTTCTGGGGCAATTTGGCAATGCGTAGTTAAAGCCTTGACATGGTTCATCCTCATTGGCCCAGAAATCCTACTTGCAGGAATTTATTTTAAAGAAATAATCATGGAGTTTGTAAAGATTTAGCAACAAGAATATTCATTTCAGCATTGTTCACAATAGCCCCCATTTGTGAACAGTCTAAATGTTCAAAAATATAGGATTCTTTCAATCTATGATAGGATACTCATATAGTCAAAGCCTATCGAGTTCCTAACAAAATAATGAAGAACGATTAATGACATTATAAGATGAAAGAAGTATGCTGCAGAACAATATTACTGAATCATCACTTTGTGGTTAAAAAATTACACACACAAATTTACATATATGCTCTGACTTCTGTGTTCATGTAGACAGCACAAGACTGCAAGGAAACACAACCAAATATTAATAATGACTATCTCTGTGTGGTGAAATTGTTAATGAATTTCATTTTATTTTTGCCTACTTCTTGTATTATCTTCATTTCTGAATTGAACTATTTAAAACTAATAAAAATGTACTAAGGTAGGTGAAAACAAGTGTCAGTATGGCTGGGGAGGGGAGTGCCAAGGAGAAAAAGTTGGAGATGGAGATAGAAGCTAGAATAACCTTGAAGGCTAAGCTAAGAAACAAGACATTTTCTCCATATACAGGGCATTTTATTGAAGTTACGTAAAATTGAACAAGTGCTATGTAAAACATTGGCAGTCTCACCTTATGTTCAAAACTGAAGATAATTGGAATCTCCCTCTCCCCCCATTAAAAACCTTCATCAAGAATCACACACTAGGGCTTCCCTGGTGGCGCAGTGGTTGAGAGTCTGCCTGCCGATGCTAGGGGACACGGGTTCGTGCCCCAGTCCGGGAAGATCCCACTTGCCGCGGAGTGGCTGGGCCCGTGAGCCATGGCCGCTGAGCCTGTGCGTCCGGAGCCTGTGCTCCGCAACGGGAGAGGCCACAACAGTGAGAGGCCCGCGTACAGCAAAAAAAAAAAAAAAAAAAAAAAAAAAATCACACACTATCAGCACAGGGAACTCTACTCAAAACTCTGTAATGGCCTATATGGGAAAAGAGTCTAAAAAAGAATCTAAAAAAAAATCTAAACAAGAATCTAAACAAAAAAAGAAGAGTGGATATATATATATATATATATATATGTATATATATGTATATACTTATATATGTATATAGATGTGTGTGTGTATATATATATATATATATATACCTGATTCACTTTGCTGTACACCTGAAACTAACACAACATTGTAAATCAACTATACTCCAATAAAAATTTAAAAAAATTTTTTCTCACCTGTAAAATGTGGATAATAAAGTCTTGAGAGTTTCATGAGATAATCAGGTAGTTGAAAAAGTATCTCAATAAATGAAAATATTATTTATTTTCCTCAAAAGAAAAAAAAACAAAACAAAAATACCAAAAAAGAATCACACACTATCAGAGGGGGCAGGCTGAGCTGTCGGGATGCTGCGTTCGCTGTGTGGTCATGGGGCGGCAGCACCTTAACCAACATCCTTTGTAAGTGCCCGCTGAACCACAGCTCTTTACCTGCATGCGTGTCTGTGAGAGACCTGATGGCTTCTCCTCTGTTATTTTAACATTTACTGCCATTATAATTTAAAATTGTCTTCATATCCAACCTATAATCCTGTAACAAGGTCACTCAAGAGTTCATTAAGTGGTAGAGCTGTAAAACACTCAGGAGAGTCAAGGACTTTGGTACAGAACTTGGATGTGCTAAATCTCCATTGAGAAGGCCAGACAACTCTCGTGATGTTCTGTGCTGTTAATTTAAGAGAGAGCACTTCAAAATATTAGAGAAAATACAGGGAAAATAAAAAGCAGTCTTAAAGCAAATATACATTACCACGTTTGCAGATTTATGCACCTCAAGATTCATCCCCCTCCTGCATGCACTTTATATTCAGTCCTGTGGGAAAAGCAGGCTTGAATTATGTAAGTTTTGAATTATATGAGGTCTCCAGGAATACATTCTTTGCATGAAATGTAACCATCTTGCGCAGTGGGGATGGGGTAGGTTGAGGGTGGTGGCGGCAGAACGGAAGGCAGAGGGGACGCTGAAAAGAGGGTGACAGGAGTATAGGGATTTAGAAGCTCAGAGGGGGAATTGGAGGGAAGAGAAGATGGGGGCTGGGAGACAACTGGGAAGGGGCAAGAAGGAATGAAAAGTGACTCAAGGCACTGGAGGAATCGATTTACAGGCATCACGTGGCTTAACTTTCACAGCCATGAGATGTTATTTCTTCTTGGCGAGAGAGAAAAACAAATGGAGACCCCAAAGAGGCTTGCGTGGAAAGACTCTTTTATTTATTCATCAATTTCTTTTTAATTCTTTAATTCTATTATTGTCGTTGTTGTTGTTATCTCACGGCTTGTGGGATCTTAATCCCCTGACCAGGGATAAGGAACCTGGGCCCTCGGCAGTGAGAGTGCAGAGTCCTAACCACTGGACCACCAGGGAAGTCCCTCTTTTCATTCTTTTGAATGCTCTAAAATGAAAATTTTGATTATAAAAGTAACGCATGTTTAAAAAAAACTTTAAATATTTAGGAAGTATTTAAAATAAAAAGTGGAAGTCCACCATCCAAAAACGTCCTCGCCTCCCACAATTCAATTCTGCTCCTTAGAAAGAACTGCTATTAATGGTTGAGTTATGACCTTCTAGACATTTTTACACATGCAAAAAGATCGTTCTATACCAGCTGTCTGAAATCTGCTCCCCCCACCCAACTAATCATAAGCTGTGTATACTGAGATATGAACCACCTTATCCTTTTTCTTTTTTTAAATTAATAAACTTTATCTTTCAGAGGAGTTTTTGGGTCACAGCAGAACTGAGCAGAAAATACAGCTAGATCCCATATTGCCCCCAGCCCCACACGTGTACAACTTCCTTGACTATCCACATCCTGAAGCACAGTGGTCCACATGTTACAATCCACAAACCTACACTGATACATCGTTATCACCTAAAGTCCACAGTATATATTAAGGTTCACTCTTGGTATTGTACCTTCTGTGGGATTGGACAAATGTATAATGACATGTATCCACCGTTATATGTTATACAGAATAGATTCACTGCTCTAAAAGTTCTCTGTACTCTGCCTATTCATCACTCCCTTCCCCCAGCCCTTGGCAACCTCTGATCTTTTCGCTGTCTCCATAGATTTGTCTTTTCCAGAATGTCGTGTAGCTGGAATCACACAGGTTACAGGTTTCCCTTGTATCCGAAAGTAGTTCCTATGAAGCCTTTTGTAAGCTGAAATTGTGTGAAGCAAAAAAGCATTTACCTTAGGACACATCTTGCTAATGGATGCACGAAATAAATTGAGATGAAACACAGATGCTCACAGACACAGTTCAAAGCAATGGTGGCTTGTTACTGAGTTGCTGAGTGTGGTTCCTGGGAAGGAACTTGTTTGCTACAAAACAAACGCAGAACGCTATTTTCGCTTTTCACTTTTCTTCATAAAAGTGAAAATCCTCTTCGGGTTTCTTTCTGTTAGTGAAAGCAGGTACTAATGCAGGTCTTTCATAAAAATGAAGTAGCATACAGGGAACTTTCAAAAATGAAGGAGACCTGTACAGCCTTTTCAGATTGGCTTCTTTCGTTTAGTGATATACATTTAGGGTTCCTCCATGTCTTTTCATGGCCTGATAGCTCATTTCTTTTTAGCATTGAATAATATTCCACTGTCCAGAGGTACCACAGTTTATTTATCCATTCATCTACTCCAGGGCCTCTTGGTTGCTTCCACGTTTTGGCAATTGGGAATAAAGCTGTGGGGACTTCCAGTTTCCGGTTCCACCTGTAAGGAGCTTGGAAGTTGCTCTTACCTAACAACAAGTAAAAAGCTGAACAGACTACAAAATCAGCAATTCTTCTTGGATTCGCTAGGGAGGGGAGGACACAGAGCAAACTGCTGCCCCCAAGATTGGAGAGTCAGACAGGAGAATACAGGAAGTTGTAGCGTACTGGAGCAGAGACTCCCAATGAACTATGCGCCATGGGTCGGAACACCTGAACTGTAATTGACAAACAGTTGGAAGTTCTGAAGTTAAAAACTCCTGGGGCACCCGGTCATGAGGAGACTCCCACAATATTCTGAGTTATATCTCCAGGAACTTGACCAGATTCCCACAATAAATATCAGAGAAAAATCTCCTCATGCTTCTTGCAAAGGGAGCTGGGAAAGGAACCATTTTGAAATAATGCCAGAGAGCTCTGTTCTTCTTAACAACCAGATTCGGGAGAATCTGGTTAACCAGAGCCTAATGCCTGGGGTATCATCAAAGCCTAACTGATCTGAGGAAGGGACATACCCCACCCACTCTAGCCATCCCGACACACTAAGGGGGGAGAAAAAACTGAGACATACTTGTGAAGTGCACAGTCCAGAGGCACAGGCTCACTAAAAGACTAAAATCTAATCAAAGGACTATGGAATGCTTCTATGTGTACCTTTATATTTCAAGTGGGTTTCTTGTAGACCACGTATAGTTAGGTCTTGCTTTTTGATCTGCTCTGATAGTTTCTGTCTTTCAATTGGTGCATTTAGACTACTGACATTCAAAGTGATTATTTATAAAGTTGGATTAATAGCTATCATATTGTTACTATTTTCTGTTCATCTTGTTTTTTGTTCTATTTTTATTTTCCATACTTTTTCTGCCTTTCGTGGTTTTATTTTTTTTTAACTTTTTAATAGTTATTTATTTATTTGGCTGTGCCGGGCCTTAGTTGTAGCACTCGGGATCTTTAGCTGCAGCATGTGAACTCTTAGTTGCAGCATGCATGCTGGATCTAGTTCCCCGACCAGACTGACCAGGGATTCAACCCAGGCCCCCTGCATTGGGAGCTTGGAGTCTTACCCACTGGTCCACCAGGGAAGTCCCTGCCTTTTGTGGTTTTAATTGAGCATTTTATATGATTCTGTTTCTTTCATTTCTTAGCATATTAATTGCACTCCCTTTTTTTAAAAACTTTTTTAGTGGCTGCCTTAGAGTTTGCGTATATTGAAGAATCCTTGTATTCCTGGAATAAACCCCACTTGATCATGGTGTATGATCTTTTTAATGTGCTGTTGGATTCTGTTTGCTAGTATTTTGTTGAGGATTTTTGCATCTATGTTCATCAGTGATATTGGCCTGTAGTTTTCTTTCTTTGTGACATCCTTGTCTGGTTTTGGTATCAAGGTGATGGTGGCCTCGTAGAAGGAGTTTGGGAGTGTTCCTCCCTCTGCTATATTTTGGAAGAGTTTGAGAAGGATAGGTGTTAGCTCTTCTCTAAATGTTTGATAGAATTCGCCTGTGAAGCCATCTGGTCCTGGGCTTTTCTTTGTTGGAAGATTTTTAATCACAGTTTCAATTTCAGTGCTTGTGATTGGTCTGTTCATATTTTCTATTTCTTCCTGATTCAGTCTTGGCAGATTGTGCCTTTCTAAGAATTTGTCCATTTCTTCCAGATTGTCCATTTTATTGGCATAGAGTTGCTTGTAGTAATCTCTCATGATCTCTTTTATTTCTGCAGTGTCAGTTGTTACCTCTCCTTTTTCATTTCTAATTCTATTGATTTGGGTCTTCTCCCTTTTTTTCTTGATGAGTCTGGCTAGTGGTTTATCTATTTTGTTTATCTTCTCAAAGAACCAGCTTTTAGTTTTATTGATCTTTGCTATTGTTTCCTTCATTTCTTTTTCATTTATTTCTGATCTGATTTTTATGATTTCTTTCCTTCTGCTAGCTTTGGGGTTTTTTTGTTCTTCTTTCTCTAATTGCTTGAGGTGCAAGGTTAGGTTGTTTATTCGAGATGCTTCCTGCTTCTTAAGGTGGGCTTGTATTGCTATAAACTTCCCCCTTAGAACTGCTTTTGCTGCATCCCACAGGTTTTGGGTCGTTGTGTCTCCATTGTCATTTGTTTCTAGGTATTTTTTGATTTCCTCTTTGATTTCTTCAGTGATATCTTCATTATTAAGTAGTGTATTGTTTAGCCTCCATGTGTTTGTATTTTTTACAGATCTTTTCCTGTAATTGATATCTAGTCTCATGGCGTTGTGGTCAGAAAAGATACTTGATACAATTTCAATTTTCTTAAATTTACCAAGGCTTGATTTGTGACCCAAGATATGATCTATCCTGGAGAATGTTCCATGAGCACTTGAGAAAAATGTGTATTCTGTTGTTTTTGGATGGAATGTCCTATAAATATCAATTAACTCCATCTCGTTTAATGTATCATTTAAAGCTTGTGTTTCCTTATTTATTTTCATTTTGGATGATCTGTCCATTGGTGAAAGTGGGGTGTTAAAGTCCCCTACTATGAATGTGTTACTGTCGATTTCCCCTTTTATGGTTGTCAGTATTTGCCTTATGTATTGAGGTGCACCTATGTTGGGTGCATAAATATTTACAATTGTTATATCTTCCTCTTGGATTGATCCCTTGATCATTATGTAGTGTCCTTCTTTGTCTCTTCTAATAGTCTTTGTTTTAAAGTCTATTTTGTCTGATATGAGAATTGCTACTCCAGCTTTCTTTTGGTTTCCACTTGCATGAAATACCTTTTTCCATCCCCTTACTTTCAGTCTGTATGTGTCTCTAGGTCTGAAGTGGGTCTCTTGTAGACAGCAAATATATGGGTCTTGTTTTTGTATCCATTCAGCCAATCTGTGTCTTTTGGTGGGAGCATTTAGTCCATTTACATTTAAGGTAATTATCGATATGTGTGTTCCTATTCCCATTTTCTTCATTGTTTTGGGTTTGTTATTGTAGGTCCTTTCCTTCTTTTGTGTTTCTTGCCTAGAGAAGTTCCTTTAGCAGTTGTTGTAGAGCTGGTTTGGTGGTGCTGAACTCTCTCAGCTTTTGCTTGTCTGTAAAGGTTTTAATTTCTCCATCAAATCTGAATGAGATCCTTGCTGGGTAGAGTAATCTTGGTTGCAGGTTTTTCTCCTTCAACACTTTCAATATGTCCTGCCACTCCCTTCTGGCTTGCAGAGTTTCTGCTGAAAGATCAGCTGTTAACCTTATGGGGATTCCCTTGTGTGTTATTTGTGGTTTTTCCCTTGCTGCTTTTAATATGTTTTCTTTGTATTTAATTTTTGACAGTTTGATTAATATGTGTCTTGGCGTATTTCTCCTTGGATTTATCCTGTATGGGACTCTCTGTGCTTCCTGGACTTGATTAACTATTTCCTTTCCCATATTAGGGAAGTTTTCAACTATAATCTCTTCAAATATTTTCTCAGTCCCTTTCTTTTTCTCTTCTTCTTCTGGAACCCCTATAATTCGAATGTTGGTGCGTTTAATGTTGTCCCAGAGGTCTCTGAGACTGTCCTCAGTTCTTTTCATTCTTTTTTCTTTATTCTGCTCTGCAGTAGTTATTTCCACTATTTTATCTTCCAGGTCACTTATCCGTTCTTCTGCCTCAGTTATTCTGCTATTGATCCCATCTAGAGTACTTTTAATTTCATTTATTGTGTTGTTCATCGTTGCTTGTTTCATCTTTAGTTCTTCTAGGTCCTTGTTAACTGATTCTTGCAATTTGTCCATTCTATTGTCCATTCTATCTCCAAGATTTCGGATCAACCTTACTATCATTATTCTGAAATCTTTTTCAGGTAGACTGCCTATTTCCTCTTCATTTGTTAGGTCTGGTGGGTTTTTATCTTGCTCCTTCATCTGCTGTGTGTTTTTCTGTCTTTTCATTTTGCTTATCTTACTGTGTTTGGGGTCTCCTTTTTTTTTTTTTTTTGCAGGCTGAAGGTTCGTAGTTCCTGTTGTTTTTGGTGTCTGTCCCCAGTGGCTAAGGTTGGTTCAGTGGGTTGTGTAGGCTTCCTGGTGGAGGGTACTAGTGCCTGTGTTCTGGTGTATGAGGCTGGATCTTGTCTTTCTGGTGGGCAGGTCCACGTCTGGTGGTGTGTTTTGGGGTGTCTGTAGACTTATTATGATTTTGGGCAGCCTCTCTGCTAATGGGTGGGGTTGTGTTCCTGTCTTGCTAGTTGTTTGGCATAGGATGTCCAGCACTGTAGCTTGCTGGTCGTTGAGTGAAGCTGGGTGCTGGCGTTGAGATGGAGATATCTCGGAGATTTTTGCTGTTTGATATTATGTGCAGCTGGGAGGCCTCTTGTGGACCAGTGTCCTGAAGTTGGCTCTCCCACCTCAGAGGCACAGCACTGAGTCCTGGCTGCAGCACCAAGAGCCTTTCATCCACAGGGCTCCTTAATTTGGGATGATTCGTTGTCTATTCAGGTATTCCACAGATGCAGGGTATATCAAGTTGATTGTGGAGCTTTAATCCGCTGCTTCTGAGGCTGCTGGAAGAGATTTCCCTTTCTCTTCTTGGTTCTCACAGTTCCCAGGGGCTCAGCTTTGGATTTGGCCCCGCCTGTGCGTGTAGGTCGCCGGAGGGCGTCTGTTCTTTGCTCAGACAGGACGGGGTTAAAGGAGCCGCTGATTCGGAGGCTCTGGCTCACCCAGGCCGGGGGGTAGGGAGGGTCACGGAGTGCAGGGCGGGCCTGCAGCGGCAGAGGCCTGCATGACGCTGCAGCCTGAGGCACGCCGTGCGCTCTCCCGGGGGAGCCGTCCCCGGATCCCGGGACCCCGGCAGCGGCGGGCTGTACAGGCTCCCCGGAAGGGCGTGTGGCTAGTGACCTGCGCTCGCACACAGGCCTCCTGGCGGCGGCAGCAGCGGCCTTAGCGTCCCATGTCCGTCTCTGGGCTCCGCACTCTTAGCCGCGGCTCACGCCCGTCTCCGGAGCTCTCCCAAGCAGCGTTCCCAATCCCCCCTCCTCGTGCACCAGGAAACAAAGAGGGACGTAAAAGTCTCTTGCCTCTTCGGCAGGTCCAGACCCCTCCCCAGACTCTCTCCCGGCCAGCCGCGGCGCACCAACGCCCTGCAGGCTGTGTTCACGCCGCCAACCTCAGTCCTCTCCCGGCGCTCCGACAAAAGCCGGAGCCTCAGCTCCCAGTCCCGCCCGCCCCGGCGGGCGAGCAGACAAGCCTCTCGGCTGGTGAGTGCCGGTCGGCCCGATCCTCTGCGCTGGAATCTCTCCGCTTTGCCCTCCGCACCCCTGTTGCTGTGCTCTCCTCCGCGGCTCCCAAGCTCCCCCACTCCGCCTCCCGAAGTCTCCACCCGCGAAGGGGCTCCTAGTGTGTGGACACTTTTCCTCCTTCACAGCTCTCTCCCGCTGGTGCAGGACCCGTCCCTATTCTTTTGTCTCTGTTTAGTTTTTTCTTTTGCCCTAACCAGGTACGTGGGGGGTTCCTTGCCTTTTGGGAGGTCTGAGGTCTTCTGCCAGCGTTCAGTAGGTGCTCCGTAGGAGTTGTTCCACGCGTAGATGTATTTCTGGTGTATCTGTGGAGAGGAAGGTGATCTCCGCGTCTTACTCTTCCGCCATCTTCCCGGAACTCCTAGAGTTTGCAACATACATTAATAACTAATTCAAATCCACTTTCAAATAACATTATACCCCTTCATGAGTCATGTAAGTACCTTATAGTAACAAAATAATCCTGATTCCTCCCTCTTGTCCCTTGTATCATTTCTGTCATTCATTCACTTCTATATAAGCATACATAAGCACATATATATGTAAGACATATACATAAGCATACATAATCAAATATATAGTTGCTATTATTATTTTGAACAAACTTTTATCTGCTAAGTCAGGGGTCCCCAACCCCTGGGCCATGGACCGCTTCCTGTCCGTGGCCTGTTAGGAACCGGGCCGCACAGCAGGAGGTGAGCAGCGGGCGAGCGAGTGAAGCTTCATCGGCCGCTCCCCATCGCTCCCAATCACTTGCATTACTGCCTGAACCATGTCCCCACCACACCCCCATCCTGCCGTGAAAAATTGTCTTCCACGAAACTGGTTCCTGGTGCCGAAAGGTTGGGGACCGCTGTGTTAGATCAATTAAAATTAAGAAAAACAAAAGTTTTATTTTACCTTCACTTATTTATTCTCTGATGCTCTTCTTTTCCTTATTTAGACCCAAATTTCTGACCTATGTCATTTTCCTTCTGTCTGAAGAACTTTTTTTTTTTTTTTTGCGGTACGCGGGTCTCTCACTGTTTTGGCCTCTCCCATTGCGGAGCACAGGCTCTGGACACGCAGGCTCAGCGGCCATGGCTCACGGGCCCAGCCGCTCAACGGCACGTGGGATCCTCCCGGACCGGGGCACGAACCTGTGTCCCCTGCATCGGCAGGCAGACTCTCAACCACCGCGCCACCAGGGAAGCCCCTGTCTGAAGATCTTTTAACATTTATTGCAAGGCAGGTCTACTTGCAACAAGTTCTCTCAATTTCTGTTTGTCTGAGAAAGTCTTTTTTCCTCCCTCACTTTTCAAGGATAATTTTACAAGGTATAGAATTCTAGATTGGTGGATTTTTTTCTCTCAACACTTTATTTTCCTCACCTCCTGTTTGCATGTCTTTTGAACAGAAGTTGGATGTAATTTTTATCTTTGCTTCTCTATAGGTAAGGTCCTTTCCCCCCGCTCTGACCTCTTTCAAGGTTTTTTTCTTTATCTTTGATTTTCTGCAGTTGGAATATGATATGCTTAGGTGTGTTTCTTTTTTGTATATTTTGATTTTGTTTTCTGTTTGGCATATATTCTTCTTGGTGTTCTGTAAGCATCTTGGATCATGGTTTGGGGTCTGATATTAATTTGGAGAAAATTCTCAGTCATTATTGCTTCAGTGATTTGTAAGGGCCTAATTCGCATTTTAAATTCCTTCTGTTTAACACATCTGGGTAGTTTCTGTTTCTAGCAATGCATCCTACTAATTCCAAAACCTATAAAGCATTACCTGGTAATACAAGATAGTCAGGGTGTCTGGTTCCAGCTCCCCAGGAACAATTATTTAGTGAGATAAGGATCCATGAGCAAGTGATTTACTAAGGAAGTTCTTCCAGGAAAGGCTAATAAAGGTATGGGAGAAGCAGACAGGGGAGGGAAAGATACCAAGCAAGCATGGGATCTCAGTAAAGACTGGCAGAGGGTGGTTGCCACCAATCCCACTGAGTAAGTTATGCTGAGTGCAGGGTAAGTGATACCTCAGAGTTGTCTTGCCCCCCGGGCAAGGGAGATGGGTCTCTTATTCCCACCGCTGTCAGTCATTGGTTAAGAGCTGCCCCAGGGGGTGGGAGTTTTCAGGCATTTCCAGCTCTCTGTACTTGTGGGCAATGTGGTTCCAGTAGCAACGCTAATCCTCCAAAGAAGAACCGCTGGTGCTGGCTGTTGAACGTGACAGCACATCAAAGACAAGAAGGGTGACATGGTAAGAAGGGGCCTGAGGGGGTCTGAGCAGTGCCCAGGGCTGCACTGGGCTTGTTGTTAGACTGGGGCTGAGATTTTGGAGCATGGGCAATCCTCGGGTATAGCTGGTTCCCTTTTACCTTGGTACAGTTTAGGAGTTAATCGTAAAAACAAAATTGATGTCAAGGGGACAACATGAGCCACAAAGACAAGAAACTTTACTCAATCTTTACTTTTTAATTAGTTAGGATTTTCTCAGCCATCGAAGTTTGTTTGTCTTCTGTTTTGGTCTCACGAACCATTAACAAGTATTGGGCATCTGCTTTTATCAAGACACTCTTAGGTGTTGGGGATACATAAAAGATGTAGAACCCAAGTTCACCGGCAAGGCCCACAGAAGTCATCATGCTTCAGCCCTGCCTTCTCCCACTGTTCCCCATTTCCCTGTTCACATCCGGGCTGCAGTCGCATGAACTTGTGTAAACAGTTAGAACACGTTGCTCTTTTCCCCCAACTCTATGACTTCTCATCTGTCATTTCTTTATATTGAATACCCTTCATTGTCCATTTTGCAGTTTCTTACATTCACTAGGATCCAGTTTATGGCAGGTGCTTGGAATGGACCCAACCATGTTCCCAGTTCCTCCTCCCTTGTTCATTTCCCTGTAAACGAGAGAGATGGTCTCTTCCGCAGCCTCCTTGGTTGCCATGGTTGGCCACGTACTCAGTCCTGGCCAATGAAGCAAAGGGGAAATCTACATCCACTTGGGAGTCTTGGAAAAATTTCTGCTTTCTGATAAAAGGGACAAGCACAAGAATAGAGCTGCTGGGGCTGCCTCTTCCTCTTTCTTCCTGTCTTGATCATGGGTGGACCCAATGCTGGAGCTATTAAAGTCATTCTGTGTCATGAGAAAACAAGCATGAGGGCAGGCAGAGCTGATAGATGGAAAGAGCCTGGGATCATAATGGCAACCAGGATCTCCCAAGCTACAACCGATAACCACACATCTCTGAGTTTCTTGATCTATATATATTAGACTTCTATTTGTTTAACCTAAGGGTTGGCCAATTATGGCCCCGGATCTGATTGCCGGTTTTTTTTCTATTATTTGAAGCCAAAGAATTCTTAATTGAAACATGACTGAAGGATCACCTCTTCTGGGATCTTCTTCTGCTCCTCCATGCTATTAATGCATTGTATGTCTTCATAAATTATTTTATTGTTCTTATCCCATGGAGCTGGAATAGCTACCTAATTCCCTCTCCTCTAAGCTTTGGAACTGTGACGGGGAGAGCCTGCGTGTTATTCATCCTACATATGTAACATCATTCCAGCCCCATGCTCCATTCTCAGAAAATGATTGTTGAATGAAGGAAAGACATAGTGTCCCCTCTGTGGTGTACACTGAGGGCTGCCTCCCCAACAGCCAAGTCATCTCGTGGCTGTGGTGTGTGTGCTTTCCAACATGCTCGATGCCTAGTTTGGTCACTCTCCCTCCTCCTTCATTCCCCAAAGCACCATGACCATCAGGCTGTAGGGTAGAGCCACTCACAGTGAGAGTTTGAGGGTAAGGGATGAAGACTTTTAGCACAGCTCAGAACAGGAACGAACTTCAAATGAAGTTCCATATCAGACATCATTGTCTGAAGCTCTTCAGTGACTGTGCCATTGGGGAACCTCACACTGGTTGTCTTTCCTTTCTCGCTGTCTTTCTCTTGCCCTGGAGACCTCCTCTTTTTCTCTCCCCTTTCCCCCATTCTAGAGCTTGCTACCTAAATATATTAACGAACTTAACACTCAAGAGCTTTCCAAGTGGCCTGGATTTACTTTTGGTTATCAGTGGTATCTAGCTAAACAAAAATGCCCTCTATCTCTGATGACATTCAGCAGAAGTTCTGAAATTCATTTTTCTTCTACTTCCTTCAATTTCTTGGGCAGGGTTTCCTGCAGTCTATAATCTGTGCACTAGGGGGTGGAAAGTAGGTGGAGTGGTTCTTATTCTTGTGACAGTGGGGTAAAAAATGAGATGATTTATTCTAGAAAGGAGAAAGCTAAGAAACAATTTAATAGGCTTCAAGTAAAAATTTTATTAGTATCTTGAGAGAGGAGAGTGGTAGCTCTGATCATCTCAGATTTACGAACAACACTGAAATGCATATGTTTGCACACTTGATTTAGCTAATTTTATAATGAGTTGGCATTCACCTGCTTTTTGAGAGTATACTAGCTGAGTCAGAAAAGGAGATGATGCTACGGTAATGTGTAGGATGGAGGGGGAAATTTACCTAGGATTTTTTTTTAATGCCACAAAGTGGGTAATTAAGAGTTAACTCTCCACAAAAAGAGATTATATAACCATTCTTCAACCCCAGGAAAGAGAGAAGTGGGATGGGAGAGGGGGAGAGGAGCGGAGGGAAAACACAGAGGGCAGGAGCTAGCTGTTCTATCTCTTTATGCTTGTGGAGCTAGAATTTCCGGCTGTCTCTGCTGAGGAGCTCTCCTGTCCCCTTAAACAAGAGTTGCAAAGTCTTTCCATGCCAGCTTGTGATGGCTTAGTTCCCTGCTAAAACTATGTATCCAGAAAGTGGTAGCACAGTCTAGATATATATAGTTTACTTCAGCCAAGGCCAGTGATCCTTGGAAAAGCTTCCACTGTGCTTCTGAGGACTAATCAGAGACCAAGTTATCTTGTGCTCAACTTTCCCCTTACTTCCTCCTCAGTGTTGTTTTCCTGAGGATGGCACAGAATGACTGCACAACCAGAGGAGGAGGAAAAGGAAGATGCTCCACTGCCCCACAAGAGGAATAGCAGTGACAAAAATCTTGGGTTGCAGGGATACTCATTACAGCATACTCACTGCCTCCACCCCATGTGTCTGCCTGGTTTATGAATGATCCGGGCTCCACCCCAAATTCAGCTTAGCATGGCCCTGAAATTGACTCCATCCAAGACAGTAGGTTTTCTAAATTCTAAAGAATTAAAGAGACAAAATGAAGGTTTCTTTGAGGGAAGGGAAGCAAGGGGATTAGGTAGGTGGGTGCAGAGGAGGGAGTGTGGGAACCGCGTGATGCACTGTGATAAAGGCTATCATCCAGGTCCTAGCTTTGGTTAAAGGTGGTGGGCTCCTAGGTGCTTATGACATTATTAAAAATAATTATTTAACCAGCTAAGCAAAAGCAGGTTATGCATGACCTCCAAGGATGACAGTGTCATGAATCAAGGATTATGACCAATCTGATGCGAGTTCCCGAGAATGAAAGGGGAAAAAGATAGATACTGGTTCTCTCTCATGGCACGATTCCTGGCCCATAGTTTAAAACTTCAAATTATTATTTAAAAACAAACAAACAAAAACTTCAAATTATTGAAAGGGATTTAGGAGGGACAGGGGCACTGTTGATTGTGGTGGGTGATCTCATAATGAGTTCTATGGATATGCATACAACACAATCCCACTCGATCCTGGCAGAGTCCATGGATTTGGTATGAGAGCCATTTCACTGATGAGAGAACTGGAGCTCAGGGTGATTACATGGTGTGCTTGAGGTCGCACCAGTTAGGAAACGGTGTCATCGGGTTTGGAACCTGGGTCTGACTCCCAGACCCTGAACTTTCCCTCTGCTGTACGCACACCGCAGTCCAGGCTGTGGAGAGCGAGGCTGAGTACCCGCTCTCCAGTGGGTCCCAGCCTGGTGCCAGGTTAGTGGACGGTTTTTGTACTTTGATAATGATCTTTTAAGCACAGTAACAATAATCCCACTCCATGCCGTGGACTGGCTCAACATACCCAGTTTCCCAGAAATCGTTTTTTTGAGTACTTAAACTGCTTTTTCTGGGAACCACATTTTATGTTTCTAATATTTAATAATATTAAAATCATGCTACATTATCATCTGTTAACCAAAATGTCAAAAAACAACAGCAACAGAAAAGCCCTAGCAAAGCCTCAGAGTAGGCAGAAGTCACTCTTAGGACTTGCAAGGAGAAAATATGGTGACAAACAAGGCTGGGTACACAACACAAGTCATGGGGCTTCTATGCACAGGACTCACAACAATGTCTTAAAATAGCCAGTCTTGAGTCCTTAGTGAGTTTTGAAATCAATCTAGTAGGTCTCAGTCGGTATTTTTTTTTTTAAAGAAAAAGAATAGAATAGAAAATAGAATTAATCCGTATAGTAAGGGTAAGTATTGTTTTATAAGGGTTTTGTTTCGGTCATATAGGTGTGTGCGTGCTTTTGCATGTGTGCACACGTGTGCGTGTATATGCATTGGGTGGTGGACTTCTTACTGGGGGTGGAGGTCATAGAAGGCCCTTCTGTGTGAGCCCCTCAGAGCATTAATGAACGCCTCTGAGGGGTTAGCGGGAAGGGAGCTGAGAATATACCCTGATCTTGTGGGCTCACAGGAAACATGAGCAGGCTCGTACGCAGGATGTATATCCATGACCTGTGTTTTGCAGGGTTAGAATTAGATATTGAGGCGAGTCGTGAATGCAGGCCGCTGTAAAGCAGATGGCACCTGGGAGAATTTAGAACACAGAGTCAGCGAGAGAGTTGGGCTGGACGTAGCCATTTGGACCAAGTAATTGCATGAGTTATAAGAGGCTAGAGAATTGCAGGTCCTTAGAAATATTGTGGCTTCACTGCTACCTTACTGCCTACAGATAACGTTGGGAAAGAACGTCTCCTATTATGAGAAGGAATGCGTCCTACTTACTATGGACAGTAGTTATTTACTACTCCTTTTAAGTGTATAGTGTATACTGGTTTCAGGATGCCTGAAGATACCAAAATCCATGGAGGCTCAAGTCCCTTATATAAAATGGTGTAGTATTTGCATATAACTTACACACATCTTCCCATATACTTTATTTTTAAAACATTTTATTTATTTATTTTTGGCTGTGTTGGGTCTTCACTGCTGCGCACGGCCTTTCTCTAGTTGCAGTGAGCGGGGGCTACTCTTTGTTGTGGTGTGCGGGCTTCTCACTGCAGTGGCTTCTCTTGCAGCATGTGGGATCTTCCCAGACCAGGGCTAGAACTCATGTCCCCTGCACTGGCAGGCGGATTCTTAAGCACTGCGCCACCAGGGAAGCCCTTCCCATACATTTTAAATCATCTCTAAATTACTTATAATACCTCATACAATGTAAGTGCTGTGTGAATAGCTTTAAGTACAATGTAAATGCTAGCTAAATAGTTGTCATCATGTGGCAAATTTAAGTTTTGCTCTTCGAAATTTTCTGGAATTTTTTTTTTTTAGTCTTTTTGGTCTGAGCTTGGTCGAATCCGTTGATGTGGAACCCGCAGATATGGAGGGCTGACTGTAATTCAAGACATGTATAGTTATCTCTAAAATGCAAACAATAACAGCAATAACTCCCATATTTATTGTCTACCTGGTGTCAGACACCCTCTTAGGTGCTCTGTCTGCATTATCTTTCCTCCTCTCAGAGTCTGTACAAGGTTATTCTTGTAGAAGTTTTACGTATAAAGGGACAGCAGCTATTGGTACTTCCAAGGGTTAACAGGAAGCTGGTTGCCATGCACAAGCTCACAGGATGCCATTAATTTGGTGGCAGGTACCCATTACTTGGCTCTGCAGGCTCAGATGCCCACTTTTGTCAGCAACCTGTGGGTCGGTCTCTCAGACACAGGTCATGCCGTCTAAAGCTCCCAGAGGCGTGGACAACCAGAATGTCTGTTGATTAACTTATGATGAGAATAACTGTGCCACAGCCTGGACCACCAAAGCAAGCATAAGTATAAACATGGGAACTCAAAACCCAATTGAAGCTTGCTTGGTGAACCTGGAATTAGAAAAGGGCACAGGGACTGTATAGCACAGGGAACTCTGCTCAGTATCACGTAACTACCTAAATGGGAAAAGAATTTGAAAAAGAATAGATACATGTGTATGTATAACTGAATCACTTTGCTGTACACCTGAAACTAACACAACATTATTAAGCAACTATACTCTGATATAAAACAAAAAGTTTAAGAAGTAAAGATAAAAATAAAAACAAACAAAATGAATAGCAAAAAAAAAAAAGAAAAAAGAAAGAAAGAAAGAAAGAAAAAGAAAAGAAACAGAAAAGGGGACGGGGTAGGGGTGGGAGGATTGAATGTTATCAGGTCAGAATGGCCTGAAGCATCTCTTGGAGGTGAGGGTTGCCAGTCCTCACCCTGCACTCATGTAGGGGTCTCAGTGAGAGGAAGAGGCCCAGGGAATGTCTAAGAATCAAAGCAGTGCCTGTCTCTTGAAACCCCCAGGCTCCAACTCACCCAAACTGGCAGGGCCAAACTGACTTACCCCTCCATCCCCTGCCCTGCGCCCCCAGATGCATCCCAAGAAGCTAGGGCAAGAGAAGGCAGAAGGCAGCCTAGTGAAGACGTGAGGCTCACGGGCCGAGGCTCACGAGCCCCAGGGCTGGGCAGGCTGATCAAAGAGAGCAAAAGAGTCCGAGGTGCAGGAGCTGTGCCCTGACTCTGTGACCCCGCCCCCGGGCACACGAGACCAGGAGTTGATAGGCTGTCCTGAGTCTGGGTAACTCCTCCTCCTTTGGGGAGAAAAGAATAAAAGGGTGGAGAGAGCGAGCGCAACTGTTCTCTGCAATAGTCTGCAAGTTGGATGGGTGATCATCTATGAGCATCAGATGGCAATACAGGAAGGGCAATAACATTCATAGCCCCAAATGCGCAAACCCAAGGCCTGGACTGCCTCTTTCCCCCGAGTTATTCTTAGATGGATGCTGTGAGCTTGGCATCCCATGAAGGCAGGGCAAGTCAGATTTGTTAACTGTCCTGAGCACAGTGCTTAGCAAACTCTCAGAAAGCAAACAGAGCGCATGAATTTGCCTCTCCGCTCTCTCCTTTTCCTTCTCCCATAGTATCCAACACGACTTCAAATTGACCGCTATTCCGTTAGCTGTGTTAATATCTTCCACTAAATTATTATGGTCAATGTGATGGCTTTGCACATCTCTGCTCCATACAATATATATTGATGTTTAAAAAACTGAAGTAGAGTTGATTTACAATGTTGTGTTAATTACTGCTGTACAGCAAAGTGATTCAGTTATACACACATACACACACATATATACCGTCTTTTAAAAATTCTTTTCCATTATGGTTTATCCCAGGATATTGAATATAGTTCCCTGTGCTCTACAGTAGTTGATTTTGTTGTTTACCTCTTGGAAAACAATCTCATTTTCCTTCATTCCTGATACCAATTTCTTTAGGGGGACATTTCCCTGCAGCTGGCAAGCGCTTACCATCTCTTGCCCATTCTATAGTCACCTAAGGGCAGAGGCAAAATTATGATCCAAGGACACAGGGAAGAAAAAAATTACTGGATGTACTGTTTCAACCACCCCTGTTAGATATTTGTGTTTCAAGAGAACGCATCAGAGAAACCCAAGTCTTCACAAAACTGCATTTTCTCTGCCGCCTGCAGTAGTCAACTTGCCCAAGAGAGGAAACTGTTTCCAATTTACACTTGGTAAAGGGCACCTTCTGGAAAATTTCCTTTGAGGCCCAGAATGTAATCTTACCTAGAGGTTAATACTTTTATTGCAGCTACTCCTTAGCCTGAGTAAGGGAGCAACGCTTCCTCCGCCACCCCTTTCGTAATGTCGGTGAAAAGAGACTCTGGTGGGGTTGTTGCAGACGCAGCCCGGCGGAGCCGGTGCAGTTACATCGGCTGCCTGAAAGCAAAGATGCCAGTTCCAGCTACTTCAGCCCCAAACCACCAGATCCGGTCACCAAGGAGATGAGCGGGGCGAAGGCGGATGTCTCTTTGCCTTTTTCTTCCACTTCCTGTTCTTCCACTGCTTCCATTGCCTTCACACAAGTTACCCGGGCTGCCGGCTTCCTTTTCTCTTCTCTTTTCAAGTTCTCAAATGACAGGATAACTTTCAAAGCCTTTGTTTCTCTCCTCATTCCATCCACGTCCCGTCCCCTCAGCTACTCAAATGCGCAAAGTTCACCATCCAGCTAAGGAGACAGTGCACTTTTCAGGGTCAAGAATGTAGACCCGGAAGCCAGACTTCCTGAAGCTGAATCCTAGCTACCTCGGAGAGTTATTTAATCTCTTGGTGCCTCAGTTTTCACATCTGTAAAGTGGCCTCATAGGGTTATTATGTGAATCAAATGAGTTAGTATGTGAAAAGTGTTTAGAAATGTTGCTTAACACATACAAGAATGTTTGCTGGGGGAAAAAATAAACAAAATCTGGGGGGGAAGAATGAATAGGAAAATGAAAATGGGTCTTAGAACACGAACCATATTCCACACCTAGAACACGAACCATATTTCACACCTTGTTCCTTTGATTGAGGACAGGGGATACCCTTATACCTAACTCTGTATCTGTTCTTTTTATGAAAGCTGAATTCAGTCCAAAAGTATTTGCTCATTTTCTTTTTTTAATTTGTTCATATTTGCTACCATTTTCTTTTGCCAGAATGACAAATCTGGCAAAATGACATATCTCTTTTGTGAAGAGATATCTCTGGCCAGTTTTTTAATGGTGTTAATATTAATGACTATTTTTGATGTCCATGTGATATGTAACCTAAATGACTACATTACATAATTCATGTCCCAGGTATGGGGAGAAAAATGCCAGGATATTATGGGGAAGAAAGAAGTAAACATCACCAACCCACCAGTAACATCCCCCTCCTCCCATATTCACTCCTTAATTACAGAACTGTATTTATGTACATATTTAGATAATTACATGTTTACATGTCTTGTCTCCCCTAGATCACAAGCTGGTGTCTGTTCCATATTATGTAGTCTCAGTGCTCAAAACAGCGCTATATTTACCTGTGGGTGTATAAGTACAATTTGCTGACAAACTGAGGTTGTTGGGACAGATCAATACAAATATACCATACATTAAGCAAGTTTTATAAATATAGAGTCCATCAAATTTATGAGTTTTAAATGACAAAAATGAAAGGAAAGAATTAAAATGAGAGTGGTTTGCATTTTTCTAATCACATTTTCTCCAGAAAAATCTGAGAGGCAATCTTAAACATACTTTTGTTCTCATATGCATACAGAAGGGATATATATATATATTCATGGTGTATGTATGTGAGTCATATATACATGTGTGAGAGAGATACATGTATATGTATACTTACACACACACACATAGTTACACACACACACACCTACCTAATGTGTGAATTAAGCAATTGAGTTGGTTCACCCACAAGGAGAAAATCATGATAGCCAAAATTACCTTAGAAAATTGCATATATATATCACTTGGGGCTCCATCCTTGGAAGATGAAGAAAAAGAAGGGTCAGCTTCATTTGTTTCTATTTATATGTTCTTTGTGACCTTGTTATCTTTGGAGCCCCAGAGTCTAGAGTCTCATGTGAAAGTGGGGTCCATGTAATAGGATCCAAAAAATAATTTTTCTTTTTTTTGTGCACTGAGATTTATGAGCAGTCAATGCTTTTATTTTTTATTTATGTATTTTTTTGAAAAGTAAATGCTTTTTATAGGTATGTGTGTATACATACATATACATATATGTGTGTATACATACATGTGTGTATACATATATACATATATGTGTATGTGCACACACACACATATATATACATATATAAGTGTGTGGTATATTATATTTTAAACTTTCTTTCTTTCTTTTTTTTTTTTTTTTTTGCGGTACGCGGGCCTCTCACTGTTGTGGCCTCTCCCGTTGCGGAGCACAGGCTCCAGACGCGCAGGCTCAGCGGCCATGGATCATGGGCCCAGCCGCTCTGCGGCATGTGGGATCTTCCCGGACCGGGGCACGAACCCATGTCCCCTGCATCGGCAGGTGGACTCTCAACCACTGCGCCACCAGGGAAGCCCTTAAAATTTCATTTTTATTACTTCATTTCATTCTTACAATAAACCTGTAAAACGAAGTTTCCATTTACAGATCAGGAAGCTAAGAACGCTGAAGGGATTTGCTCACAGCTGGTAGGTAGTGGAGCCCTAGTTTGGAACAGGAGAAAGCTTACATGTTGATGCTTCTCCACTAACAGTACTTCCCGAAAGCTCATGAAATCATGATAATGAGGGAGCTTTTGAAACTATGGATCTATAACATCTTTTTATAGCATCATGTGGTCACAAGACTGGAAGGCCCTTAATTAAATCGTCCTATTTACAGAGGGGAAAACTGAAGCTCAGATATGCCAAGAGACTTAGCCCAGGTCACCCCTTGTTGATGGAAGGACTAAGAGAGGAAGTCTGCCTTTCTACTCCCAGCCTTTTCTCCACCCCACCTCCTTTGCCTCAACCAGGGGGCTAGATCTCAGAATGCAACAAGACAAAGCTTTCCATGATCAATAGTAAGACTGTAATGCTACGAAGGAAGGAATATTAACAACTCCTTGGAAAATGACAAAGAGCATGCATATGAAGGAAGGTACGTATATAAGTTTTAAAAGCTTGACTTACCTTGTAAACTAAGAAATGTAAATTAAAAGAAAAACCATTTTGACCCAGTTGGCGAAGACTTTTTTAAATGCTAATACTCATTGTTTTGAGGGATGGGATCTCACTGTGACAGACGTTCTCTTAGCTGGTGGATGTAAACCATTTCAGTCTTTCAAGAAAGCAACTGAGTACTGTGTATCTAGAACGTTAAACATGTTCGAGGCTTTGGATCTAGCAATCCAAATCCTAGGAAAATTTTCCAAAGATAATCAGATACGTGGCCAAAGGATATTACTCACAACATTATTTATAATAATGAAAAATTGATAATTGTGTATATTCCCAAGTAGAATGGTTTAATGAACTAGTGTAAATTCATGTGATGTGATATTATGCAGCTGTTAAAATCATTGTTTTGAATATTATTTGATAATCTGGAAAATGAGAAAATATTATTTGATAATCTGGAAAATGAGAATCTGGAAAATGTTTATGCTATGTTAAGTGAAAAAGAGAATCCAAATCTGATTCCTATTTTATTATCAAAAGTGTGTTGAGAAAAGGGCTGGAAGGAAAGCAATTGGAAGTTAACATTTCTGGATGGTGAGCCTTGAAATGTGCTCTGCACATAGGAAGGTGTGCAATTTTGTCTATGTGTTACTCGAATGAGCAAATGAATGACTTGTGGAATTATGGATAATTTAAATTTTATTCTCCATAGTTTTTGGAGTTTTCCTGATTTTATAAAATGAGAATGCATTCTTTTTATTAGTATAAAAATGTATCATGATAGAAAACTGATAGTGTGTTGACACTGAACAAGACAGGAAAAACTAGGTTTTTTGTTCAGGAGCCTTCATTTCAATTGTTTTCCAAAAACTCAGAATATGAGGACTCAACATCGGCTCGGTGCCCTTTTCATGGAGAGGCTGGATGGATCCCTTTAAAAATTAGTTTGCTCTCCATTTTTACCTAGTGATCCTGGTTGATATAATTTCTTCTTTCAAGACTGTCTGAAGACAAATATCATATGGTATCACATATGTGGAAACTACAAAATAATACAAATGAATCCATATACAAAACAGAGACAGAGTCACAGACAGAGAAAACAAACTTATGGTTACCAAAGGGTCAAGGGAGGGGGGAGGATAAATTAACAGTATGGGATTAATGAATGTAAACTACTAGACATAAAATAGATAAGCAACAAGGATTTACTGTATAGCACAGGCAACCACATTCAATGTCTTATAATAACCTACAATGGAAAATAATCTGAAAAAATATAACTGAACCACTTTGCTGTACACCTGAAGCTAATACAATACTGTAAATCAACTGTACTTCAATTTAAAAAAGACCATCTGCTGAAGAGTATCCTTGTATTAGTCAGGGTTCCCCAGAGAAATAGAACCAATAGGAGATGATATAGGTGTAGGTATAGATGATACGGATAGAGAGGTTTTTTATTTTTAATTTTTTACACAATTTTTAAAGGTTACTTTCCACTTACAGTTATTGCAAAATATTGGCTCTATTCCCTGTGCTGTACAATACATCCCTTAGCCCATCTTACACCCAGCAGCTTGCACCTCCCTCTCCCCCTCCCCTTGTTCTCTAGAGATACAGAGATTTATAATGAGGGATGGGCTCACATGATGGTGGAGGCTGAGAAGTCCCACGATCTGCTGTCTGCAAGCTGGAGGCTTAGGGAAAGCAGGGGTGTCGTTCCAGTGCAAGCCCTGTGGCCCAAGAATGAGAGCAGGGCGCCAGGGTGGACGTGGAGGTGATGGCATAAGTCCCAGGCTGAGTCTGAAGATCTGACAATTAGGGGCACTGATGTTCGAGGGCAGGAGATGGATATCCCAGCTCAAGCCAAGAGAGCAAATTTGCCCTTCTTCCGCCTTCTGTTCTATTCAGGCCCTCTTCAGATCAGGTGAGGCCCACACACGCTGGTGAGGGCGATTTTCTTTCCTCAAGTCTCCTGACTCAAATGCTAATCTCTTCTGGAAACACGCTCACGACACACTCAGAAATGATGTCTGAACAGCTATCTGGGCATCCCTTAGCCTGGTCCTGTTGACATATAAAATGAGCCATCCCAGCCCTCAGAATTAAAATCATTATAAAAGGCTCTTTCCAATTTTGAAGAGATTTTTGTTTTGAGGCATAACTTTTAGACATACCCAAGGCTTGTACCATTTCCACACGAACAGAGACATGTATATTCCAGAGGCAGAAGGTAGTTGGGGCTATGACTCTGCTATGGGGTCTCTATATATACCAACTGTCTTGCATGGAAATAGGACTTTTGATCTCAGGCTCCTTAGCGTCATACGTTAACCAAGTGATTTTCCATGTGCTAGCAGTCACAGTGGGACTCAGTGCAGGGCTATGGATGGCTCAGCTCAGTCTATTTCTTGTTTTTGAAAAACAATTCTAATCTTGAAGCCTAGAGCTGGAAGCCAGTTGGGTTATATACATACAAGGGCAGCCCAATGTCCTTCCATGTTATCATTTCTTTAGAGAGTAAAAAATAAGTCACTATGTGTCATTACCAAGCATGGGCAAATTGGGGCAGAAATCATAAAAGAACGTATCTCTTTAGTGAGACCCATCTCCTACTTATTTTTTATATGTTAGTAATTTTTCATAATCTTTCAGAATTTAGTAGGGCAGAAATGATCCCCCAAATTACTAGCAGATTATCACTGACTTTCTTGCAAAGGCAAATGGAGAATTTTAAATTTTTACTAGATCTGGGGTTTCAAATTGGGAAATTACTGAGGAAACAAGGGGAACCTATGGACCTGTTCCAAGCAGAGAGATCATATTAAAATAATTCTGACATTAAAAAAAGAGTGAATCAGTTACACGACTGAATCAGATACATGGCTGAAGTCAAATAAGACATTCTCATGTCAGCACATAAAGGAAGATTCCACTTAGTTCCTACTGTCAGGGAGTCAGTCCATTAGAACTTATTGAATATTTTATAAGTAATCGAGCTATTAAGATTATTTTGAACAGTGAGGTTATCTGCCACTGCAGGTTATTTAAAAATCTCTCTCTATAAATTAGCTAAATATGATATCGAATTTGTTTTCTATGACCATATATGTAGAAGTCAAGCTAAGAACAATATAGAACATTGTGCTTGACCCAGTCATTTAAAATGGAAACACGTGGGACTTCCCTGGCAGTTCAGTGGTTAAGACTCTGCACTTCCACTGCTGGGGCAAGGGTTCCATCCCTGGTTGGGGAACTAAGATCTTCTATGCCGCACGCCTGTGGCCAAAGAAAAAGGAAACACATGAGAATGAGTTAGGCATCTCCAAGCCACAAACACTAGCTAAATATATTGCTGCTTTATTTCTGATCAGAAACGAGCTGTCTTTTGCGTAAATGGTTACCTGTACAATCAGAGGATGAAAAAGTTCCCTCTAATGGAAAGAGTACTCACTCTGGGCAAGTCTCAGCACTGAGTGGTTTACCTCAATGACTTGTCAAATAATGAAATTGTCCACTGTGATCATCTGTCCTAAAGGCCTTCTAGACACTTACTCCTTTTCTTTTAACTTCCAAATAAATTTTTGATGAGCATCTCCTAGGTGCTAAGTGCTAGAGGAAAGAAATAATTAAGCCATGACACAAACCCTAATTCTGTCCACAGTGTGCTTTCTCTCAAGTCTATAGGAGGACCACACATCCACTCAAGTAATTATAATCCAAGAAGAAAGTGTTCAGTGTAATTAGTAGAAGACAAAACACAGTACCTTCGAGTTACAGCTGCTGAAGTTTGAAGGAAGGAGAGATCATATTTTAACCGGGTTAAAGCATTAAGTTATCCAGGATGATCACCAAAGTGACGAGGATTAGATTATTTTATTGGTAAATTACTACAATCCTCTATCATCTTCAGCAATGATTTCTAAACATTTTTGATTGTACAGGCCACTAGTAAGTAACATTTTGAGTAGAAACTCTCAAGGATGTCTATTTATATTTTGTTCTATACACATATTGCTGTATTTATATATGATGCACATCACAGCATACACAAAATAGATGTTTTCAAAGGATGATCTAAGTTGGAAATTAACAACATTTGAAAATATTTATTCATTTTTATTCGTGACATGAATTTTTTGCTTGAAAATGCTATGCTTAATCAGTGCAATGTGTTTGAATACGCTTCATTATTTTTGAAAATTGTGGTTTAACGTTTTGTGATACAGCAATTCAAAGGTCTCCTTCTAAGTTCAGTTTGTTTTCTCATTGGTTTTAATGGCTGTCACAGTTGAAAAAGACATTTCACAGATGCAATAGAAGCTCGATAGATGCACCTAAAGTGAAATTTAGGTGCATCATGGTAGATATCCTTTCATATTTCTGGTAGTCTCCTGGTTATTTTCGGTTTGGTGGGAACCACTTCTTGTTTGGTACCAGCGGATCGTCCTGATTTTTCCTGTGTCATGTAGCTGAAGAAACCTTGTCTTAGGACCACAAATGTCAGCTCTGCCTTTATCTGGCTTGATTCTGCCTTAGTCACATCTTCAATCAGAAGAGTGTTTTTTCTTTCCCCTGTAATCTTTTAAAGTTTTTTGTATATTTTGTGAGGCTAGTTTACATAAAATTAGATACTATGATCTCTAAATCCACTTAACTGGCATAAATAAACGTCCATGTGTTGCCAGACACTGGAAGCAGTGGGATGCCACAGTCAGTGCCCACAAGCAGTGAAGCCCCTACTCTTCCGTAGAAAGGTCCCTTCCTGGGAGTGAGGTCTGACCATCAGACATCTCTACCTCGTGTCATTGCCGCTGTCAGTCCATATATTGAAAATTCGGAAGGCATATTTCCCTTTTTGGTGGGGGCCACGTGGCATGGCACGGCACGCGGGACCTTAGTTCCCCGACGAGGGATTGAACCCTTCCCCCCTGCAATGGAAGCACAGAGTCCTAACCACTGGACAGCTAGGGAATTCCCTCCCTTGCTTTTTTGTTTGTTTTTGTTTTTTGCGGTACGCGGGCCTCTCACTGCTGTGGCCTCTCCCGTTGCGGAGCACAGGCTCCGGACGCGCAGGCTCAGCGGCCATGGCTCACGGGCCCAGCCGCTCCGCGGCATGTGGGATCTTCCCGGACCGGGACACGAACCTGTGTCCCCTGCATCGGCAGGCGGACTCTCGACCACTGCGCCACCAGAGAAGCCCTCCCTCCCTTGTTTTTAAGATACTCGATTGTGAAGTGTTCTAACATTTTCTTCTCACAATGCAATGACTGCTCTGAGAATCCTGTGAGGGGCACCCCACTTTGGAGAACTTCCAACTATTAGACAGGCTCTCCTCTCCACAACAGAGGCAGGGGACAGGTGACCTAGACACCCAGGATGGAGCCCCAAAGTGGTGCTCTTTCCCTGGTCAATAAAATTCCAGGTGTTTACAAAGCCAGATAACCATTATGTTGCAACTATACCACTTGTTTTTGCTTTGGGGACCCTTTGGATGAAAATAGCCGATTGACTCTGTCCTAATCTCCAAGTCTCTTGAAGTCTTAAACGTGTGTGGGTAGAGTCATTAGACTGATGGATTACAGCCCTGCTCCGCTCTTACATCAACCGTGCAACCCAGAACATGAGGTTCCTATTTGTTCATCATCGGCATTGGGAGCTTGATAAACAGTTTTAATACTAAATGCCAAATATCTGCGTTTGTAGATATATCAGACAGATGGTCTATGTTGTTCTTTTCTTACTTCTCAGACTCAAAATGAAACACTGCCCTCTCTAGGATGTCACTTACTCTGAGGATGCCCCCGTGGCTCAGTCTCTGGGGGCCCGAGACCTGAGCCCTTCCTGCTTCTTCAAAGGCTGGACAGCCTATGCCTTTTGCTATGTAATACTTGTCTCTGATCTGTCCCTGGACTCTAGCTGTGTCCCCCCACCCAGCCCTCTTAACTCCATCAGGTAGTTTTGGTTTGGCCTGAGAATGTTTGTATGAAACCCAGTTCAAATTCAGTTAGATAAGTTGTTTGGTGTCTTCCAAATGGGCACGACACCTAGATCCATGTTTATTAGCTTATTGGGGTCATCAACTCCTTTGAGGAGGTATGCAGCATTTAACCAGAAAAAATGCACAAACATTTTGCATAAAATGTTTGCATAAAAATTTCAAAGAGGGGTACTTTATATCTCTTCGAAGTTCATCTTAAACTAGGACTGTTTTTAAAAGTAAATTTACTGAGGTACTTCCCTGGTGGTCCAGTGGTTAAGTCTTCGCCTTCCAATGCAGGGTTCGATCCCTGGTTGGGGAGCTAAGATCCCACACGCCTTGTGGCCAATAAACCAAAACATAAAACAGAAGCAATATTGTAATAAATTCAATAAAGTCTTTAAAAATGGTCCACATCAAAAAAAGCTTAAAAAATAACTTTATTAAAAAAAAAAGTAAATTTACTGAGTTGATGTCCTACAAACCAATTGAGTTGAACTAATGTTTTAGGTTTAAAATTTTTTATTGCCATTTTTTCCAATGGGTTAGCTTTAAACAGTTATAAAATGTTTATGGTATGTCTATTTATATTGCCTTGAATGGTTAAGTACTGTTCATTATGGCATAACGTTTCTCCTTAAAGACATAGTTACAAAGGTCCCTGCTTTATAATTTGGTTGTCACTGAAGTCTGTACACAGGCTGCTAATTGTTTACCCAGAATTGATCTCTCCTCTTTTTCTTCACTAAGAGAACCCTGTTTTTGAAGGGGATGTCAATGTAACCAGCTGAAACCCTACATTTTCCAGCCTTCCTTATGGACAGAGATGGCCACGTGGCTAGATTATTGCCAATGCCAATTTAAAGAATGTTCCTTAAAAGGGGCTGACTCAGCTGGAATGTGAGGCACTTTCGTCTCCCCTTCCCGCCTTATTCTTTCTTTTTCTTGCCAAGAATACAGTTATCATGGCTGGAGCTCCTGTAGCCATTTTATAGCCATGAGGCAACTTTGGGAGTGAAAGCCATGCTCTCTGCAAATGGCAGAGCAAGAGACTGAGAAGGAGACAGAGAAACTTATAACCCTGAAGCCTCTAACTAGCCCTGGGCCTCCTTCCTTTGGACCTCTAGTCTTCAAGTTACATGAGAGAAAAAGGAACCCTGACCTTCATCAAATAAATAAATAAATAAATAGGTACATTTACACACATACAGACACACACACATCCATGCAACTTAACACATTCTTTGACTAATACAAGCCTCATACATATGCACACACTTTTTTAAAGTCTATGAATGTTAAGTAGCAAATTCTTTTTCCTTAAAAAAACTGATCATTTCAGCAAATTCAGCAAAGTCTTCTGAAAATGAGTTATTTGTAATGACCTGTTTGTAAAGTATCATCAAAACACATATATTAGTGGTTAGCATACAAATGATATTCTTGCAAAAATTCCCAGTTTACAAGTATTCATGTCCTTTGATGTCTCCTCTCACTTCCCTCTCCCCCAAGACCTTCTTCCCCAGAATAACCACTTGCATCAGTTTCCTGCTGCTGCTGTAACAAATTACCACAATCATAGTGGCTTAAAAAAAAAAAATCCCCCATGAATTTATCTTACAGCTCTGGAGGTTGGAAATCCAAACTGGGTCATGCTGAGTGAAAATCAAGGTGCTGCAGGGGCTGAGTTCTACTCTGGAGTTTCCAGGGGAAAATGCATTTCCTTGCCTCTTGCAGCCTCTAGGACTGCCTGCATCCTTGGTTCCTGGCTTCCTCCCCTCTCCAAAGCCAGCAATGGCTGGTCCAGCCTTTCTCACACCTCATTACTCTGACACTGACTCTCCTGCCTCCCTCTGTCACTTATAAGGCACTTGTGATTGTATTGGGACCACCTGGATAATCCAGGATCATCCTCCCATTGCAGATCCTTAATTTAATCATATCTGCATAGTTCCTATTGTCATGTAAGATAGTATATTCACAGGTTCTGGGGAATAAAATGTGGACACACCTGAGGGACCGTTACTCTGCTTACCACACCACTATTACAAGCTTGGTGCGTATGCATGAAGACTTTTTGGTAACGTGTTCAGTTATATTTGTATTTTAAATATTTTATCAAAATGACATTCCATGCTATTCTGAAACTTGCTTGTTTTCACTTAGTGACATGTAACGTACAACCTTCCACGTCGGGATAGATAGACCCAGTAAGGAAATGTTTTAAAGAAAAGCCTCCTTCTGGAATTTTGAGGGTTTTTTTTTTTTTTCTGCTGAAAAAATGAAAAGAAGGAAAAAAGATTCTAAGCATCCCTCCTAAGGCTAACTGAAGTGAAAAATGTTAGTGAGAATTTCACAAGAAACATTCTCATCTATTTACATATTACAGGTGAATGTGATATTTCACAAAGCAGTGAATATCCAATTGTGTTCAGTTTAGTTCTGTTGAAATGTTGCAAGCTGTCCACAGTGGGCATTTCTGGTTATTTAACTGCTTGGCACTCCTTCCTCTTGACAATAGCATCTGAATTCCCTTGGAAAATTACCACTTCCTAATGGATAAAGTTTGTTGGGATTAAAATAGGTGCCCACCTCTTAGCCAAGGTTGGCACATGACCCAAGCTAGGCCAATCAAATATTCCCTCTGCAAAATCCAAACATTGATCAGAGTGTTATGGACTAAATGTTTGTGTGACCCCCCCCCCAACTCCTATTAAATTCGTATATTGGAGCCCTAACCCTTAATGTGATGTTATTTGAAGATGGGGCCTTTGGGAGGTAATTAGGATTAGATAAGGTCATGAGGACCAAGTTCTCATGATGGAATTAGCGGCTTTATAAAATGAGGAAGAGAGAGAGATTCCCCCCTGCCCTGTGCCCACATACCAAGGAAAGACCATGTGAGGACACAGAGAGAAGGTGGCCATCTGCAAACCGGGACGAGAGCCCTCATCAGGACCTAAACATGCCGGCACCTTGACCTTGGACTTCCAGTCTCCAGAACTGTGAGAAGTAAATTCCTTGTTTAAACTACCCGGTCTACGGTATTTTGTTATGGCGGCCCGAGCAGCCTACGACAATTAAGAGTGACAATTAAACTGAAAATGGCTAACTCTCATGCATCATCACAGCAACTCTAAAAAGATTAAAAGCAGGGGTAGTACTCAGTGAAATAGAAAACAAAACCCCTAAAAACCACATTGAAGCAGGTCTGCAGAATTGTATCCAAAACATGTTAAGAATGGTCAGTCCTGTAATGTTAGATAAGAGCTATTTGGTGAGCTCTCTTGCATTTATCCTTGGGGTTAAAAGGTCAGGATAGTCCTAGGAATGGCTTGGGTACTCCTGAGAACACTGGGCTTTCGTAATGTGACAATTTAAGGAGATACGTTCGCTATTGCCCCGAGAGGTGGCGTCCACCTACCTCTGTAATCTGCAGCCCAGCCAGCAGAATTGAACAGCTTCAGTCAATGTCTAAGCTGGGGGTGGGGAGAGCAACAGGTAAGAAAATTCCCAGTAAGGAAGCATCCAGGCCTGAGAAGTCACTGACTGAGAAATCAAAACGGAGAAGTAATAGAACGCTTTGCCTAATTAGGCAGTGATTTTATAACTGTTTGATCAAATAAACAAAAGTAAATGCCAGACATTCATCAGAGCTCTTGGTTGTAAATACCAGAAACTCACTTGATTTACCTTGAGCACAAAAGAGGAATAATGGGAAAGATATTAGGGGAGCTCCCAGAATAGAGGGAAAAGGGGGACGGCCAAGCCCCAGAAGGCAGTGGAGGCCAGAAGAGGGCAGTGGGGACCTCAAACATTGGAACCAAGGACTTGAACCTTTGTATCACCTGTCTCTGCAACTTGACTTCATTCTTACCGACCAGCTTTCTCCATGTGGTGGAGTTCCATGGCTCTTTCAGGCATCGTCACTAGAAGAGAAAGGGCTCTCCCTCCACTCCTATCTCTTCTTGGAAAACCCTGGAGAAGATCTCTAATTGGTTTCACTTCCATAGCCTCTTGGAGCCACCATAAAAGACAGTGGCTAATACATGAAGATTAACCACATTCCTGCCACTATGTCAGGAACAGAAAATCGGGGCTCTGCAATTAGAAGGTCCCACATGGTTGAAATAAAGAAACAATTCTTCCAAAAAGTGGGGGAGTTGTCACCAGTAGAAGCAATAAGTAGTACTAGGTAGACAAAAACAATAGAGGTTCAGGGAAGCCTGGATGGGGGCAACTTGCCAAAGACACAATTTAGGTATTCCATATGCCTATGCGAAGAATGAATCTGAATATCATTTGGTTTCAGAAACTAACATTCCATCGAAAGTGAAGACAAATAAAGTGGGATTTATTCAACAAATTATCTGTATAGTTTAAATTGAGCAGAGACTGTTTATTCCTGACGTCTGACCGCTCTCTGGCTTTCTCAGGACAACACTGACATTTTTTTGCTCTCTGTGAATGTGGAGGTCTTAGCAATGTCACTTCTGGAGGGTTTCATACTATGTGCAGGAGATAAAGGAAGAACTACCGTACACTCACTCCCAACGCAGATTTCTTAGTAAGCTACGTTCTAGGGGAAATACTGCATGTGTTACCAAAGTTAACATGTATGAGTCTGTAGAGCTACCCTTTGAAAATGTGTAAAATGCGGAGATATGTGTGTGTGTGTGTGTGTGTGTGTGTGTGTGTGTGCATGTATATGAAAACTCTTCTGTAAAGTGAAAGATAAATGGGCCCTGAGTAATCTAATGGCTCGAACAACTTTTAAAGTAAAAAAGAATACCTATTAAATTTGAACTGTGATGTTTATTTCTCCTGCAAAATGTTGATTTCATTAATCATAGTAGTTGGGCAGTGATAGCAATTTCAAAATAATCCCTTGATAGTTGACAGCCCTGCCAACTCTTTGCATAGTTATTAAAATATTCTTCTTCTTATGGTATAAGTATGTATTACTGCATATTTTTTCAAAGTTCAATTTCCTCATTCTTTATAAACTAGTGAAAATAATGTACTTTAAAAACTGTTCTTTGGCTTCCCTGGTGGAGCAGTGGTTGAGAGTCCACCTGCCGATGCAGGGGACACAGGTTCGTGCCCCGGTCCAGGAGGATCCCACGTGCCGCGGAGCGGCTGGGCCCGTGCGCCATGGCCGCTGAGCCTGCGCGTCCGGAGCCTGTGCTCTGCAACGGGAGAGGCCACAGCAGTGAGAGGCCCGCGTACCGCAAAAACAAACAAACAAACAAACAAAAACAAAACTGTTCTTCACATTTTTACCATTACTACAATATGTATTACTTAGGCCTATCAGCTAAAATGGTATTCTTTTTCTCAATAAAATTTTTTCATAGTAAATAACAAATAAGTACAGGTAGACAAACTTATAATGAAAGCTCAGCATCTTTGTTTGGGCTTCCCAAAAAGTAGATCCTGTGAGAAGGACTGGACTGTGGGTTGTTTAGTTGGTGATCCCAGAAAGCTTGTGGGACGGAGTGGACAAACAAGAGAAGGAAAGGGGGAAAGTCAAAAAGGTGCACTGATAAGCAGACTACCACTTTGGACAACTGGGGTTCACCACCACTGGGGGCGCTCTGAGGAATCAGGTAGAATATATCCCAGAACTAATCCACTGAAGGGTAGGGAAGTTGGAGCAGTAACCTTCTGGCGCTTGAACCTCATTGGTAAAGGGTTGATCTTGGAGCCAAAAAAGGCTGAAAATAGCAGAATTCGTGAAACAAGCCACACTCTTCCCTGCTGTGGCTGGTCCCAAGGCCATCATCTATATCCATCATCTCTCCCCTCTGCCACCTAGTCTAGATTTCCTTTACTCTTAGCCAACACTTGCACTAATCTGACTTGCTTGCATGTAGAAGGACCAGACCTTCATCTCTGAGCAGTTGGCCCTGGTTATCTTGCCCGTGTCAAGCCCTGGTTGCTTGAATTGCCCTTTCCCCTTATCAGCAAACGTAGAAGCACTAAGGAGTGTCCCAGTGAACCCTCCAAGTTCCAGACATCTTCCTTCCCATCCCCATTATGAAGCAGCGACTCCAACTCTACAAGATAATCAGAGTCAGAGATCCCCACCAGTATAGTAATTCCCATCTTTACCTGCTGATCTGTCAACATAAGGATCCCCCAATCATCAGGGGGGCAGTTATTGTTTCAGATGCAGTGGAATCATTACTATATCCCTAGAGGAAATACCCGCTACTCTACACACATATACTGAGAACAAGGCCTTTGATCTGGAAGAGCCTAAGTTACAAGGATTAAAAACACAATTTTCACTAATGAGTCCCTGGGAGTGTGGTGAATGGGGCCAAATCTACTTGGATCCTTTAATTGCCATTTCTGTGTGTTCCAGATATTAGGATACAGCACATAAAGTGATTATAGATAGTGATCACTGGCTTAACATACATGTTCCATCCTTAAGGACAGTGATTTGCCCATGTAAGATGTCATTCCTAAGCTGATTCCTTAGCTGAGTCTTTTTTTTTTTTTTTTTTTTGCGGTACGCGGGCCTCTCACTGTTGTGGCCTCTCCCGCTGCGGAGCACAGGCTCCGGACGCGCAGGCCCAGCGGCCATGGCTCACGGGCCCAGCCCCTCCGCGGCACGTGGGATCTTCCTGGACCGGGGCACGAACCCGTGTCCCCTGCATCGACAGGCAGACTCTCAACCACTGCGCCACCAGGGAAGCCCCTTAGCTGAGTGTTTAAGAGGCTATTTAAATACTCTCTCAGGCCCCCTCAAAATCAACAATCTTCTAATAAGTGGGTCAGAGTAGTGTTCTCAGGGTAGTAGTATTATTTTTTTGCCTAGAAAGCCAAAGTAGCTCACCAAGTGCTGTGACTCTTTCCTAGTGGTAGTAAATGTGATACGTACGTCCTTTTAGATGCAATATTCTAGATCTTTAGGCCTCTAAAATATTTCCCGATGGGGCAGGCTTTAGAAACTCTGCAGGGTTTATTCCTCATCCTCCAGCATGATGTATTTTACTACAGCAATCAGCATACTTGCTTCTTCCTAAAAACCAAGTCCAATGATCATGCCGTCATTCACATAATGGCCCAGTATGACGTTCTATAGAACGTCAAGATGACCAAGGTCCTTGCTGATGATACTGTAACAGAAAGGAGGAGAGTTAACATCCTGAGGACCAGGTAGTGAATGATGAATAGAATGCATTCTCTAAAACACCAGCCTTTGGCACTTAGCAGGAGGCTATTAGAAAGAAGTTTGCATTCACAAGAGAAAGATAGAAATGCACCTTCACTATCAGCATGAAGTATTTTACCAGAACTACCAGTGCACTGGCTCTTCATGTGCCTTGGCTTTCTTACAACGTGGTGACCGCAGGGTAGTTGGTCTTCTCACATGGTAGCTCAGACCTACAAAGGCAATGTCCCTATGGACAAGGCAGAAGTTGCATCACCCTTTATGACAGCCTTGGAAATCACCCAGCATTAGTTCTGCTTCACACTGTTGATCAAAGCAAGGGAAGCCTAGCTCAAATTCAAGGGGAGGGTAATTAGACTCCATCTCGTGGTAGGGGAATGTCAAGTTTGCATTATAGGAGAGCCATTGGGTTGAGGGATATTGTTGCAGCCATCTTTAGAAAATAAAAACTATCATGTCTCTCACAAGAGGGACTGGGCTATGCTGAGACCTGTCCCTAGTTTTTGGAGTAGAGGCAGTGCGAGGAGGCAGGGGCAGACCTTGAGGTAGACGAGCATCACCTATGAGGCATCTGCTGCAGAGGAGGACTTCGTAGGGTCTCTGGGCAATGGCAAGCTGTTCTCTTCAACTATAAGAGGGTGAGGGACACTTCTAGGCTGGGTGGTTCAGGGAAGTCCAGAGGCGTCAACGTTCTCTAGTATACATCTATCCACATGCCCTCATCCCCGTTCTCAGGGCCCCTTTCCTCCCTACCAGGGCTTTGACTTTTATATAAGAGGCCTGACTGGCCTTTGCCTTCAGTCTACTTTGCAGTTCTGTTACCCTTGTTATTAGGCCTGACTTTTCACAAGTCTGCTTTCTGGCTTCAGGAAATGGGGATCTCCAAGGAGGCTTTGCAGCTTTCATTCTCATGTTGTGAACTGATAACTGGATGATGTAAATGCATCATTCTCCTTCCTCAATGCTTCTGGCCAGTGAACAAAAGCCAGACACCTCTTCAATTCCTATGATCACCACATCCTCTGTATCTTTCAGGTATAACACTATTGCATAAACCAAGCATCTCCTTTCACATTTATCTCATTCCAGTAGACCACAGGTGAAAGTTTGATAATTGTGATTGTATCTACAGAGTGCCAGGATTTATCATCACCCAAGTTACCACCACCAATGGGGTCTTTGTTACCTCCATACCATTGAGAATATACTTTCTAGGGTCTCTTCCACTGCTAATTCCCTTAGTTTGAGTTCCTCCAAAATCAGACCTCAAAGCAAGGCCTTGGATACAAGGAATTTATTTTAGAAATGATCCCAGGAAGTACGAGTGAGGGAGTGTGGAATATGAGAGAGGAAAAGGAGAAAATCCAGTTGATCAATAGGCTACTACTATGGGCAACTTGGGCTCAGGTCTACTGGGGACTTCTGAAAAACCATGAAGAGTGTCTCATAATAGTCTCACTAAGGTATGGGAAACTTGGCTATTAAGCCACTGATTCTTATTCTTCATTGGGTGAGAGGTGTTGGATTCCCAGAAATTCCAGGATACCTTATGGGAGGGCTGAGCAAGTTCTTGTGATACTGGAGAAAATCCTCAGTCGTAGAGGCAGAATGATACAGGTGCTTGAGCTGAGAACTTTTCAGCACAGTTAGGCAATGTTCATGTTCAGCTACAGGTCAACTCAGAAGGGAGCCAAGGGGATATGGGGCAGGGCATAAAGACTGTCTGCTATTGCACTATTCAGTAATCCAGATAAGAAATCGGGAGGAAGTCCCTGTTAAACATGGTGGATCGAACACGTGCATTTATCATACCTCCATCTGAAAGTCTCTCTAAAATGACTGACAAGGAATAAAAAAACAATTTTATAAAATCTGGAAGGGTAGGGACTTCCCTGGCGGTCCAGCGGTTAAGACTTCACCTTCCAATGCAGGGGGTGTGGGTTCGATCCCTGGTGAGGGAGCTAAGATCCCACATGCCTCGTAGCCAAAAAACCAAAACATAAAATAGAAACAATATTGTAACAAATTCAATAAAGATTTTAAAAATGGTCCACATCAAAAAAACTTAAAAAAAAAAAAAAAACCTGGAAGGGTAAAGAGAGAAGAAGAGACAACCACAGATAAGACCTAGCAACAAAATGTTAGAAGACAGAAGGCTGGTGGATGAGTGGTAACAAAGTTAACAGAACAGCAAGAAAGTTTGCTTTGTGGTGGAAAATATCAAAAAGCAAATAGATCCCTATGATAAAACCCTAAAAAGGCTCAGAAACTGGTAGTAGTTTTTACCTCTATAAGAAGGGGTTCAGGGCAGGGCTGAAGAAAAATAAGGAACTGTAGTTGGACCACAGAATCCCTCTCCTCTCCTGTGCAGGAAGGGACCAACACTAGCGTCAGCCCAGCTGGCAACAGGAGGTTTAATTTCTGGGGAAATGAAACCAGAGAGTTTTCAGAATGAATGATACCAAGTTTGGTAGAGGACGGGAGTAAGACTGAAAATGATCCCAGAGATCTCCCTTCCCCTTCTGCCACGTGAGGACGCAGTGTGAAGACAGCAGTCTATGAACCACGAAGTGGGTCCTCATCAGAAACGGAATCTGCCGGCAACTTGTTCTTGAACTTCCCAGACTCCAGAACTGTGAGAAATAACTTTTTGATGTTTAAGCCACCCATTCTATGGTATTTTGTTATATGGGTGGCCAAAAAGTTTCTTCGGTTTTTAATAAAAATAAAAGACACATTTTTCATTTTAACCAAGAACTTTACTGAACAGTGTATTCACCATTTTGTTCCACTACCTTCTGCCAGTCTCCTACTGTATTTCCTCTCCTACCCTCCTAAATGACTGTTTGTATCTTCTATAATATCTCCTCTCTCACCCTATTTTAAAGATAATGACCTTACTTCCTAATTCCCTGAGAAAATGAAAGCAATCCGAAAAGTACCACTGTTCATCCTCACCACCACATTCACTTGCATCTGTTGGCATACTCTGCCTGTGTATAGACTGTCCGTGCTCTGAGCTAAAATAATCCCTCTGCTTGTGTTCTAGATTCCATCCACTTGCTTGCACGTTCCTGTAAGGGTCCCTTCTTTCTCCTGTGTCATTAGTTTTCTCCCTCTCCTGGATCATCCTCACCAGCCAACACATGTGCTATAATATCTTTCATTGAAAAATTAAACCCTCTTCCTTACAGCATGTCTCTGCTCCCCTTCAGGACAAAATTTAAAGAGCTATCTATGTCTCCTGTCTCTATTTCTGCTCTTCCACTTCCTCTTGAATCCACTCCAGTCATGTTTTAACTCTTGCAGCAGATCTAATCAAAGTCACTGATGACTTTGTTGCTAACTTCAAAGGTTAATTCTCAGTCTTTTCTTACCTAATCAACCAGCAGTGGATCACCCGCTTCTTCTTGAACCTGTCTCCTGGTTTTCTTTCTACTTACCCAGTCACTCATCCTTAGTCTCCTTGGCAGGTTCTTCCTCTGCTCCCTGATCTTTGCGAGACCGACATGCCCCAGATCTCAGTCCTCAGACCTCTTCTCTTTTCTGTATCCCCTTCACTCCTTTGCTGCTGTCACCAATTTTGTCATTATTTATATGCTGATGACCTCAAAGCTTATATACCTAGTCTAGTCCTCTCCCCTTAACTCCAGACTCCTGTATCTAGCTGCCCACTTGAGATCTCCACTCAGGAGTCTAGTAGCTATCACCAACCAAGAAATCCAAAACCGAGCTCCTTCTCTTCCTACAGAATTCTCCATTTTGGTAACAGCAACTCCTTCCTTCCATTGGTTCGGGGAAAAACACTGGTGTCATATCCGACTCCACTCTTCCTTTATCCCACCTACAATCATCCCACCTAAAATCATTCCTGTTGGCTCCACACTCAAAACATAATCAAACACTGAACACTGTTCAACACTTTCAACACCACTAACTGGAACACCCCTGGCTGGGTACAAGTCTGTTATTGCTGGCTGGCTTCCTGCAATCACCCCCTAACTGGTCTCCCTGCCTCTGCCCTTAGCTCAGTCAGTCTTTTCTCAACACAGCAGCCAGTATGATCCTTTAAACATAAAATTCAGATCATGACATTTCTCTGTTCAAAACCCTTCATTGCCTCCCCAGCTTATTCGGGATAAAAGCCAAATCCTTATAAAAACCTCCAAAGCCTGATATGATCTGGCCACTGACTACCTCTTGCGCTCCACATCTAACTTCTCTCCCCCTGCAACTTCTGTCCTAACCTCCATGGGCCCTTGCTGTTCCCACCTCTCGCCCCCCGGGCTCTTTACACTGGATATTAATTATCTGGAAGGCTCTTCCCTCAGTGGCACTCTCCCTCACTTCCTTAAGATCTTTTTTTTTAAATTAATTTATTTTATTTTTTATTTATTTTTGGCTGTGTTGAGTCTTCGTTGCTGTGCACGGGCTTTCTCTAGTTGAGGCGAGCGGGGGTTACTCTTCGTTGCGGTGTGCGGGCTTCTCATTGCAGTGGCTTCTCTTGTTGCGGAGCATCGGCTCTAGGCACGCGGGCTTCAGTAGTTGTGGCACGTGGGCCCAGTAGTTGTGGCTCACAGGCTTAGTTGCTCCGCGGCATGTGGGAACTTCCCGGACCAGGGCTCGAACCCATGTCCCCTGCATTGTCAGGTGGATTCTCAACCACTGAACCACCAGGGAAGCCCAAGATCTTTTTTTTTAACACTTCAAGCAAAAAGACGAAACAGCAATGCCTTTATGAGACTGAAGCACTACCTACTGCACTAACAAGGCACCTAGCAATGCCTTTAAAAACTTTGCTAGAAAAGATTCTCAATCTGTAATTCTCTACATATCTAGAACATTAATCAAGTTTGAGGGTAGACATGATATTTTAAGGCATGCAAGGTCTCAACAGATTTCCCTTCTGTTTCTTTTTCAGGAAGTTCCTGGAGGATGTGCTCCACCAACATGACATAATAACCCAAGAAAGAGGAAACAGGGCATCCAACACTGAAGAGAGGCAGCGGGAATTCCCAGGGTGATGGTGACCGGAAGTCCTGAGCACTGGCTGCGCAGCCAGCCTAGAAAGATGACACAGGGCTCTGGGAGGAAAGTACCAAGGGGGCAAAATGGAACTGCAATGTTGCCTGATGTATTTCCTCATAATAAAGAGAGGGATGCAGTTTTTGAGTTTGGAGGTGATACACACGAGGGTTACATAAAAAGCCAGAGGGATGGTCTTCTGCAGGAAACAAAACAATTGGGCAAGAATGATAAAACACATTCATAATATTCAACATGCCTCAAGTGGTGACAGTTTTTTCATGATTTAATCAAAAATTGTATAATAACTCTGTTAGGAGGATGCAAGAAGAGTGTGGAGAGGAGAGCGGGTAGGGAGAGAGCTAGAGCCTCCACTTTCAGCATGGGAGGCTAATACATCACATCTAAAAGTGTAAAAGTCGGGCTTCTAGTGGTTAAGAATCCGCCTGCCAATGCAGTGGACATGGGTTCGAGTCCTGGACCGGGAAGATCTCACATGCCGCGGAGAAATTAAGCCCGTGCACCACAACTACTGAAGCCCACTCGCCTAGAACTCATGCTCCACAACAAGAGAAGCCACTGTAATGAGAAGACGGCACACTACAACGAAGAGTAGCCCCCGCTCACCACAACTAGAGAAAGCCCACACGCAGCAACGAAGACCCAACGCAGCCAAAAATAAATAAATGAAATAAATAAATTTGTATAAAAAAATAAAACTGTAAAAGTCAAGACACAACAATGGAGCCATGTTACTGAAGAATGTGTAGGTAAATACTGGAAATGATAGCCCAAAGATGTGAAAATGGTCCTCTCTAGTAGAAGAAATCAGGATAGAGGGGGGAGATTTTTTTTCCTTTCTTAAATTAAAAGCCTTGTGATAATTGATTTTTTAAATCTAAGATGTGATGGTAAATTTTATGTGTAAACTTGACTGGCCACAGGGTGCCCAGATTAAACATTATTTCTTGATGTGTCTGAAAGCCTGTTTCTGGATGAGATTAGCATTTGAATCAGTGGACTCAGTAACCTAGATGACCCTCTCCAACGTGGGTGGCATCATCCAGTCCACTGAGGGTCTGAATAGCCCATAGGGCAGAGGAAGGAGGAATTTGCCCCTGTTTCCTGTACGGTAGATTGTGGAACTTCTTAGCATCCATAATTGCAAGCCAATTCTCATAATCAATTTCCCAGAATAAATCTATCCATTTATCTATCTATCTATCTATCTAACCTATTGGTTGTTTCTCTGGAGAAATCTAATACGTAAGTATAATCATTTCTTTGAGAAAATTAAAATAAAATAAAAAGTAAAGCAAAAACTCCCCTCTCTTCAAATCATACAGAAAAGAGAGCCATGAATTATATAAACCATATTTAATATAACTGATATGTAAGTGGTGTAAATTTCTCATAGATGGAAGACAAAGGAAATTATCTCAATGTGCTATAACTCTGTGGGTATCTAATAACTTGGTCAGCTAACATTTCTCCTGTTTCTAGCAAATACATCCCCTTTGTTTTAGAAATTTCTTTTTTCTCCGACCCAAACACAAGCTTTTGGATGTACCTATCAGAGTATCGCATATTATGTACATAGGATTAGGCATGTGACTCAATCAGGACAATCTGGGTCCTGTCCTGGAAATCTCTGAACTGAATAGAGAAAGGGAACGCTGTAAAGGCAAACCCAGAGCTGCCAGCAGGTATGTCTCCTCCCATGTGAAAAATCCTGTCTGGAACTTCTGGTTTACAGTGTTGCAGGTAAGGAGCTTGGAAGTTGCCACTCCATCTTAACAACAGCTAAAGAGGTGACTAGACTGAACGCTCAACAACTCTCCTTGCATCCATAAGAGAGGGGAGGACACAGGGCCCTCGAGACTGGAGAGACAGAGAGGCAAACACAGGTTATCAGGGCTTCCCAGACTCACTAGCAGAAACTACTGCAGGAATCAGGATGGATGGGACCATCTGAGCTAATTGATGAATTGCTGGAGGTTCAGGGTGGACAGCTCTGAGAGTTAAAAATGCCAGGGTATCCAGACATAGGAACCCCACCACCCCAGACTTTTGTGGCTTTACCTCCAGGAGCTCGACCAGCTTCTCACAGTAAATAGTGGAGAAAAATCCTCTCATGCTACCAGCATAGGGAAAGAAAAACAAAACCATTTGGAAAAATTCCAGATAACTCTGTCCTCCTTAACAAGGCCTTCCCTCAGGGGAAACTAGTTAGCCGGAGCCTAACCTGCTAGGGAATTATCAGAGTTTAATTGATCTGGGAGAAGAGAAACTCCTAACTCCCACCCAATCTAGCAATTCTGTTCCATCTAAGGGGGATGGAAAAAAATGGAAAAACACTTGTGAAGTTCACAGCTCAGAAGCACAGGCTCACTAAAGACTGAGATCTAATCGTAGAACTATAGAATACTTCCCCTCCCCCCCACACTTTATCACCACATTACTGAAGGCCTATTTACAGCAGTTACTCTTACCTAGTATCATGTCCAACTATCAAGAAAAAATAATAAGGCATACTCTAAAGGAAAACAATAATAAGGCACACTATAAAAACAACTTGAAAAACAAGCATCAGAACCAGACATGGAAGGGAGGTTGGCACTACCAGATCAGTAATTTAAAACAAGTATGATTAATAGGTAAGGGCTCTAATGGGTAAAGTAGACAGCATGCAAGAAGAGATGGACCCTGTAAGCAGAGAGATGGAAATCCCAAGCAAGAATAAAAAAGGATTGTTAAAAATGAAAGACACTATGACACGAATGAATGAAGAATGCCTTTAATGGGATTATTAGTAGACCGGACATGGCTAAGGAAAGAAGCTCTGAGCTTGAGGCTATGTCAGTAGAAACCTTCAAAACTGAAAAGCAAAGAGAACAAAGACTAAAAGAAACAGAACAGAATATATATAAGGACTGTGGGAGCAACTACAAAAGATGTAGCGTACACATAATGGGAATACCAGAGGAGAAGAAAGAAAGGAACAGAAGAAATATTTGAAAAAAAATCACTGAGAATTTCCCCCAAATTTATGTCACACACCAAACCACAGAGCCAAGAAATTCAGAGAACACCAATCAGGATAAATGGCCAAAAAAAAAAAAAAAAAAAGAAAGAAAGAAAGAAAAAGATCCCCAAAAGCAAACAAACAAACAAAAACTACATTTAGGCATATCATTTTCAAGCTACAGAAAATCAAAGACATGGAAAAATTCCTGAAATAAGCCAGAGACGGGAAAATCTTACCTATAGTGGAATAAAGATAAGAATTATATCTAACTTCTCCTAGAAACCAGGTAAGCAAGAAGAGAGTGGAGTGAAATATTTAGTGTTGAGAGAAAAAGACCCTACCAACACAGAATTCCCTACCCTATGAATTTTTGTTCAGAAGTGAAGGACTGATAAAGACTTTCTCAAACAAACACAAACTGAGGGAATTTGTTGCCACTAGACCTGCCTTGCAAGAGATGTTAAAAGAAGTTCTTTAGAGAGAAGGAAAACAATGTAAGCCAGAAATTCAGATCTATATAAAGAAAGGAAGAGCATCAGAGAATAAATAAGTGAAAGTAAAATGAAAACTTTTATAACATATATATGCTTATGTACAAGTGAAATAAATGACAGCAATGAAATATGGGCAAAAGGAAGAATTAGAAATAGTTTGTTATTATAAGGTACTTGCACTACCCATGAAGCAGTACAGGGTTATTTGAAAGTTAAACAAAGGCATGATCCATGAAAGAAATAATTAAAAAAATTAAAACTTCTGCTCTGCAAAACACAATGTCAAGTAAATGAGAAGACAAGCCACAGACTCGGAGAAAATATTTGCCAGAGACACATCTGATAAAAGTCTGTTACCTCAAATACACAAAGAACCCTTAGAACTCAATACTAGGAAGACAAACAACATGATTAAACAACGGGAAAAAGATCTGGACACTTCACGGAAAAAGATATACAGATGGCATAAGCATATGAAAAGGTGCTCCACACCATATGTCACCAGGGAAATGCAAATTTAAATAACAATAATATACAACTACGCATTTATTAGAATGGCCAAAATTCAGAAAACTGACAACACCAAATGCTGGTGGGGACGTGGAGCAACAGGAACTCTCATTCATTGTTGGGAATGCAAAATGGTTCAGCCACTTTGGAAGACAGTTTGACTGTTTCTTACAAAATTAAACATATTCTTACCATATGATCTAGCAGTCATGTTTCTTTGTACTTGCCCAAAGGAGCTGGAAGCTTAGGTCCACAAAAAAACCCTGCACATGGATGTTAATAGCAGCTATTCATGATTGCTAAAACTTGGAAGCAACCAAGACATTTTTGGGTAGGTAAATGGATAAATAAAATGTGGTACATCCAAACAATGGAATATTATTCAGTGCTAAAAAGAACAGAGCCGTGAGGCTATGAAAAAGTATGGAGAAAACTTAAATTCATCTTGCTAAATGAAAAGGCTACGTACTGCATGATTCCAACTATCTGACCTTATGGAAAAGGCAAAATTACACAGGTGGCCGAAAGATCAGTGGTTGCCAGGAATTGGGGGATGGAAGAGGAATAAATTGGAAGAACACAGATTTTTAGGGCAGCAAAAATACTCTGTATGATACTATAATGATGGATATGTGTCATTATACATGTGTCCAAAGCCATAGAATGTACAATACCAAGAGTGAACCCTAATGTAAACTATGGACTTTGGGTGATTATGATGTGTCACTGTAGGTTCATCAATTGAAATAAAGGTACCACTCTGGTTAGGGATGTGGACAGTGGGGGAGGCTATGTATATGGAAAATCTCTGTACCCTCCTCTTGATTTTTCTTGTGAACCTAAAACTATTCTTAAAAAACTGAAGTCTTAGATAAAATCCTGTTTGAGGTAGGTAGTAGGCAACTATGACTCCACCACGCAGAGAAATCTGGGTAAGTGATGAAAAAAGAACCACAGAGTGAGAGAGAAACAAAAGACCGGCAGCATTCAAGTTCCTACTTCCAGTTGTCCCCAGCTACTTGCCTGCATTCCCAGTTTACAAGCCAAAAAGCCCTCCTCTGCTGCTTAAGCTGCTTCAAGTTGGATTTATAGAAACCTCCAAAAGCATGAGTAATATACATGTTATTCAGGCAGAGGCGGCACCACCAACAAACATTTATTGTTCCCCTGCTGACTGTAGGGCACCATGCTTGACCATGGGTCCACTCTCAAAAAACATAAGCAATCCAGACACAAAGACAAGTAGAATCTTGCAGAACCTCGATTACAAGGTGATCTGTGCAGGTAGCAAGTGGCTGCAGAGGGAGGTATGGTAATCCAGGAGTAGGGGACCAGGTCGGCAAAGAAGGTGTCATGGCAGGAAGAGGAGAGAAACGGGAAGTGTGTTCTGGGCAGGGGACAGTGAGAGCTAGGGTTGCAAACTCATGTGCTTACCAGGGCCAGGCATGAAATCAGGCAGGCTGCGGGGGATCACGGGAACCCAGGCTCTGTCTACAAAGAGCTTCTCTGCCCAACAGATGATGCTGCCAGGGGACAACCCAGTGTTACCAGACCTTCCAGTTTTTTAGGAAAAGTGGGAAATCTGAATTTTATTGTGAAATTTATTACTTTTAAATGTTGGCAATAATTTCAAAAAATTAAAACACAGCGTGAGCCAAACATAACATGTCTGTTGGCTGACTCTGGGCTGTGGACCTCCAGTGAGAGATGGATGCTTGTAAGCAAAGGCAAAGCGGGAAGAGAAGCACTTCTGTTTGTGAAAGGGAGACCTGGAGCAGATGGCTCGTGTAGGAGAATAGTAGGAGAGTCTGGAGAGTTCGATGGAGCCTTGGACCTGTTAACAGGTTATTCAAGAGAAATGCATGCAGATCAATATTTTAAGAAGATATAGTTAGTAGCTGGTTGCAGAATGGGTCAGACATGAGAAAGAGCAGAGTACTGTTTTATTTAAAGATAGGATTTTGAGGGATTGGTACTTTTGTGTTTTTTATTGCACACTGGGGTCGAAGTTATTTTCATGTGAAATCAGAAGGTTTCAGAAGCAGGATTGATTTCTTTGTCGCCTTCTGACAGAGCAATACTGAAATGACAGGTGACTGAGTGGAGAGATGGAGGGGAAGATTTACATTGTACAACACTTGGAGAAGAGTCTAACGACATTCTCACTGTGTGTTTCTATACTCTCCACAAAGTCCTTCTTTGACATCTGGCCACTGAGTCTCCTTCTGTCCCCAACCCCATCCCCCTCCATTATTATGTACATAATCATCTTCCCAAATAGAGATGTCGTAGCCAATGGAATTGCACCACCCCGATCTCCCTACTAGAGAGAATCTGCCGTGAGTTGAGTTAGTCAACAGCCTCTAGCTGCAGTGCCCTCTGGGACCTGCCACAGGGCACGTGCTGAGGGCAGGCTCTCCACAGGCTGCTCCCAGCCAATCACTGAATATGGCATGAGTCTTAGAGCTCGTCATTTGACCAACATGGAGCCCTTCCAGTGGCCAGTTGGGGCTCCTCATTGTGCTGGCTGAGATTTTCTCAGAGATGCACTTCAGTTGTAACCTGTTGCTACCCAAGCCTCCTTCCTTCCCCATTTCATTTCATGGAGTCAGACGTGTATCATGGTCTGAAGGTTCATCCCTGCCTACTCTTGCTTCCTCACCCCTATATCTTTCTTTTGTTCTTTCTTTTTTTTAATTGGAGTATAATTGCTTTACAACGTTGTGTTAGTTTCTGCTGCACGATGAAGTGAGTCAGCTATATGTATACCTATATCCCCTCCCTCTTGGACTTCCCTCCCCCGCCCCATCCCATCCATCTAGGTTGTCACAGAGCACTGAGCTGAGCTTCCTGTGCTTTATAGCATGTTCCAACTAGCTATCTATTCTACACATGGTAGTGTATATATGTCATACCTAATCTCTCAATTCATCCCACCCTCTCCTTTCTCCACTGTGTCCTCCACTGTGTTCTCTATGTCTATATCTCTATTCCTGCCCTGCATATAGGTTTATCTGTACCATTTCTTCTAGACTCCACATATATGCATTAATATATTTGTTTTTCTCTTTCCGGCTTACTTCATTCTGTATGACAGACTCTAGGTCCATCCACCTCACTACAAATGACCCAATTTCATTCCTTTTTATGGCTTAGTAATATTCCATTGTATATGTGTACCACATCTTCTTTATCCATTCATCTGTCATTGGACATTTAGGTTGTTTCCATGTCCTGGCTATTGTAAATAGTGCTGCAATGAACATTGTGGTACATGACCCTTTTTGAATTATGGTCTTATCTGGGTATATGCCCAGTAGTGGGATTGCTGGGTCATATGGTAGTTCTATTTTTAGTTATTTAAGGAACCTCCATACTGTTCTCCATAGTGGCTGTATCAATTTACATTCCCACCAACAGTGCAAGAGGGTTCCCTTTTCTCCACACCCTCTCCAGCATTTATTGTTTGTAGATATTTTGATGATGGCCATTCTGACGGGTATGAGATGATACCTCATTGTAGTTTTGATTTGCATTTTTCTAATTATTAGTGATGTTGAGCATCCTTTCATGTGCTCCTTGGCCATCTGCATGTCCTCCATGGAGAGATGTCTATTCAGGTTTTCTGCACATTTTTTGATTGAGTTGTTTGTTTTTTTGATATTGAGCTCAATGAGCTGTTTGTGTATTTTGGAGATTAACCCTTTGTCTGTTGCTTCGTTTGCAAATAGTTTCTCCCATTCTGAGGGTTGTCTTTTTGTCTTATTTATGGTTTCCTTTGCTGTGCCAAAGCGTTTAAGTTTAATTAGGTCCTATTTATTTGTTTTTATTTTCATTACTCTAGGAGGTGGATAAAAAAAAGATCTTGCTGTGGTTTATGTCAAAGAGTGTTTTTCCTGTTTTCCTCTAAGAGTTTTATAGCCCGGTCTTACATTCAGGTCTTTAATCCAGTTTGAGTTTTTTTTTTTTTTTTTTTTTTTTGCGGTACGTGGGCCTCTCACTGTTGTGGCCTCTTTCGCTGTGGAGCACAGACTCCGGACGTGCAGGCTCAGCGGCCATGGCTCACAGGCCCAGCCGCTCCGCGGCATGTGGGATCTTCCCGGACTGGGGCACGAACCTGTGTTCCCTGCATCGGCAGGCGGACTCTCAACTACTGCGCCACTAGGGAAGTCTTGAGTTTATTTTTATGTATGGTGTTAGGGAGTGTTCTAATTTCATTCTTTTACATGTAGCTGTCCAGTTTTCCCAGCACCACTTATTGAAGAGGCTGTCTTTGCTCCACTGTATGTTCTTGCCTCCTTTGTCATAAATTAAGTGATCATATGTGCGTGGGTTTATCTCTGGGCTTTCAATCCTGTACCATTGAGTTATATTTCTGTTTTTGTGCTAATACCATACTGTCTTGATTACTGTAGTTTTGTAGTATAGTTTGAACCTGGGGAGCCTGATTCCTCCAGCTCCGTTTTTCTTTCTCAAGATTGCTTTGGCTATTCGGGGTCTTTTGTGTGCCATACAAATTGTAAAATATTTTGTTCTAATTCTGTGAATAATGCCATTGGTAATTTGATAGGAATTGCCTTGTATCTGTAGATTGCTTTGGGTAGTATAGTCATTTTCACAATATTGATTCTTCCAATCTAAGAACATGGTAAATTTCTCCATCTGTTTATGCCATCTTTGATGTCTTTCATCAGAATTTTATAGTTTTTTGAGTACAGGTCTTTTGCCTCCTTAGGTAGGTTTATTCCTAGGTATTTTATTCTTTTCACTGTGATGGTAAATGGGATTGTTTCCTTAATTTCTCTTGCTGATTTTCATTGTTAGTGTATAGGAATGCAAGAGGTTTCTGTGCATTAATTTTGTATCCTGCAAACTTACCAAATTCTTTGATTAGTTCTAGTAGTTTTCTGGTGGCATCTTTAAGATTTTCTATGTATAGTATCATGTATTCTGCAAACAATGACAGTTTTACTTCTTCTTTGCCAATTTCTATTCCTTTTATTTCTTTTTCTTCTCTCATTGTTGTGTCTAGGACTTCCAAAACTATGTTGAATAAGAGTGGTGGGAGTGGACATCCTGTCTTCTTCCTGATCTTAGTGGAAATGCTTTCAGGTTTTTACCATTGAGAATGATGTTTGCTGTGTGTTTGTCATATATGGCCTTTATTATGTTGAGGTAGGTTCCCTCTATGCCCACTTTCTGGAGAGTTTTTATAATAAATGGGTGTTGAATTTTGTCAAAAGCTTTTTTTGCATCTATTGAGATGATCATATGGTTTCTATTCCTTAATTTGTTAATATGGTGTAACACATTGATTGATTTGTGTATATTGAAGAATCCTTGCATTCCTGGGATAAATCCCACTTGATCATGGTGTATGATCCTTTTAATGTGCTGTTGGATTCTGTTTACTAGTATTTTGTTGAGGATTTTTGCATCTCTGTTCATCAATGATACTGGTCTGTAATTTTCTTTTTTTGTGACATCTTTGTCTGGTTTTGGTATCAGGGTGATGGTGGTCTCATAGAATGACTTTGGGAGTGTTCCTCCCTCTGCAATTTTTTGGAAGAGTTTGAGAAAGATAGGCGTTATCTCTTCTCTAAAGGTTTGATAGAATTCACCCGTGAAGCCTTCTGGTCCTGGACTTTTGTTTGTTGGAAGATTTTTAATTACAGTTTCAAGTTCATTACTTGTTATAGGTCTGTTTATATTTCCTAATTCTTCCTGGTTCAGTCTTAGAAAATTGTACCTTTCCAAGAATTTTTCCATTTCTTCGAGGTTGTCCATTTTATTGGCATAGAGTTGCTTGTAGTAGTCTCTTATAACCTTTTGTATTTCTCTGGTGTCAGTTTTAATGTCTCCTTTTTCATTTCTAATTTTATTGATTTACATCCTCTCCCTTCTTTTCTTGATGAGTCTGGCTAAAGGTTTATCAATTTTGTTTACCTTCTCAAAGAACCAACTTTTAGTTTTATTGATTTTTGCTGTTGTTTTCTTCATTTCTGTTTCATTTATTTCTGCTCTGATACTTATGATTTCTTTCCTTGTACTGACTTTGGGTTTTCTTTGTTCTTTCTCTAGTTGTTTTAGGTGTAAGGTTAGATTGCTTATTTGATATTTTTCTTGTTTCTTGAGGTGAAATTGAATTGTTATAAACTTCCTTCTTAGAACAGCTTTTGCTGCATCCCATAGGTTTTGGATTGTCACGTTTTCACTGTCATTTGTTTCTATGTATTTTTATTTCCTCTTTGATTTCTTAGTGATTTCCTAGTTATTTAGTAGCACACTGTTTAAGTTCCATGTACTTGTGTTTTTTACAGTTTTTTTTTCTTCCTGTAATTGATTTCTAATCTCATAGCATTGTGGTCAGAAAAGATGCTTGATTTGATTTCAATTTTCTTAAATTTTCCGAGGCTTGATTTGAGATCCAAGATTTGATCTATCCTGGAGAATGTTATGTGCACACTTGAGAAGAAAGTGTATGCTGCCACTTTCCAGTGGAGTGTCCTATAAATATCAATTAAATCTATATGGTCTATTGTGTCATTTAAAACTTGTGTTTCCTTATTTAATCTCTGTTTGGATGATCTGTCCATTGGTGTAATTGGGGTGTTAAAGTCCTCTACAACTATTGTGTTACTGTCGATTTCCCCTTTATGGTTGTTAGCATTTGCTTTATATATTGAGGTGCTCTTATGTTGGGTGTATAAATATTTATAATTGTTATATCTTCTTCTTGGATTGATCATTATGTAGTGTCCTTCCTTATCTCTTATAACAGTCTTTATTTTAAACTCTATTTTGTATGATATGATAATTGCTACTCCAGCTTTCTTTCTTTCTTTTTTTTTTTTTTTGCCGTATGCGGGCCTCTCACTGCTGTGGCCTCTCCCGTTGCAGAGTACAGGCTCCGGATGCGCAGGCTCAGTGGTCATGGCTCACAGGCCCAGCCACTCCGCGGCATGTGGGATCTTCCCAGACCGTGTCCCTTGCATTGGCAGGCGGACTTTCAACCTCTGTACCACCAGGGAAGCCCCCAGCTTTCTTTTGATTTGGATAAAGAAGATATGGTACATATATACAATGGAATATTACTCAGCCATAAAAAGGAATGAAGTTGGGTCATTTGTAGAGACATGGATGGATATAGAGACTGACATACAGAGTGAAGTAAGTCAGAAAGAGAAAAACAAATATCGTATATTAATGCATATATGTGGAACCTAGAAAAATGGGACAGGTGAACCAGTTTGCAGGGCAGAAATTGAGACACAGATGTAGAGAATAAACGTATGGACACCAAGGGGGGAAAGTGGCTGGGGGATGGTGGTGGGATGAATTGTGAGATTGGGCTTGACATATATACACTAATATGTATAAAATGGATAACTAATAAGAACCTGCTGTATAAAAAAATAAATAAAATGAAATTCAAAAAAAGAAGTGATCATGAAACAATAAAGCTTTTGTCTCAGAACAATAAAAAGAAAAAAGAAAAGGCCTTGGCTGTGGGGGGCGGGGCTTATGCGAGCGTGGGGCTTAGGCATGGCTGGGGGTTTAAGCAGGGGCAGGGCCTATGCTTAGGGCCCACGAGGCTGAAAAAGGCCCTGAGGGGGTCGGGGATGGGGCTTAGACTCAGTGCAACCGGAGGGGCCCTGTACTGCCTTTGGCCTTGGAGTGTGGATGATCAGATCCAGGACCTCAGCAGGCTCCCCAGGGCCTGAGAGGGTGGCGTACACACTAGCTGTGCTTCCCCCCGAATCCTCTGATCCTGGAGGGTCCCTCTCCATTTGCCTCTACTCTTCTTCCCCCTCCTCCCTCCTACTCCCCTAACACCCACGTAGCTTGAGGAGCCCTCAGAGGGAAGAGGACCAGGCCCAGGACCCTGACAGGCTCCCCAGGGCCCAAGTGGACAGGGAAAATGCTAGGCACGTTCTCCCCTGATCCTCTGATCCTGGATGGTTCCACCCCCCCATCCACCTCTCCTTTTCTTCCCCCCTCCTCCCTCCTATGCCCCTAGGACCCACGAGGCTGGAGGGATCCCCAGAAGGTGGAGGACCAGGCCTGGGAGCCCAGCAGGCTTCCTGGCGCCCAACTGGGCAGAGGAAATGCTAGCCACATTCCCCCCTGACCCTCCAAACCCCCGAATGTCCCTCTGGGGAGGGAACCCCTCCCCTCCAGCAGCCACCCCTCAGGGAAGCCAGTCCCATCTGGCCTCTACTTCTCCTCCCCCCTTGCTCCCCCCCACCTCCTAGCCAGTTGCTGGGGGGCTCCTCCCGTTCCCTTGCGTGTCAAGGTCCCCCAACAGCAACTGGTAGGTGCCCTAATTGTGGGGAGATGTGAACTCCACAGCCTCCTACTCCACCATCTTGACTCCACCCCACACCCCTATATATTTCAAAGGTGTTTCTCCCAATAAACCTTTGGCATTTCTAATTCCATCTTGGTGTCTGCTTCCCAGAGGACTGAACTGACACAGTAAGAACAAGGATTGGTACCAGAAGGCAGGTAGTGAGAGGAGTTTGGGGACTGGATTGTTCAATGTCTGGCTAGCAAGGAAGACACCCACCTCAAATGGAGTGTGGGGTACGGACTGTCTTTGGCACAAGATGGCGGCCTATTTGCAAAAACTTGTATTGGTGGTGACCTGGGAAATCAGGTCACTGAAAGTTATGAGGTTATATTTGGTTATGTTTTGTTTGATTACATTTGATTATATAGATTATATTAAATTATATTTGATTGTTAACAAATGTAACCAAATATACTGTATTTGGTTATAATATTTATGTCGTGAGTTTTCATCATATGCAGGAAAGTTTTCCTAGTCTTTGAGAGTATTTTGCTTTTGAGAGTGTTTGGATGGATCAATATTTATTAGTCCATAAAAGAGAAAGAAAGTTATGAGGGAACAATGTGTACAAAGACGATGAACTTGGTAAGATTTTACTATGTTGTCCAATCCTCTGCAAAGGGATTATGAAAGTCAGGTAAAAACTATGTGTAAAAGACCAAAAATATTTTTTTAATGAGGAGGGGATTTGAATAGACACTTGCCCTAAGAAGAGATATAGTGGCAAACAGGCACATAGAAAGATGCTCAATATCATGAGTAATTAGGGAAATGCAAATTAAAACCAGAAAGAAATACAACTATATACCTATTAGAAGGACCAAAATAAAAAAATTCAGATAACTCAAAGCCCTGGCAAAGATGTGTAATAACCATAACTCTCATAGATGGCTGGTAGAGATGCAAAATGGTGCAGCCATTTTGGGAAAGTTTGGCAGTTTTTAAATACATTTAAACATACACATTATCATATGGCCTGGCAATCTCACTCCTAGCTATTTACCCAGGAGAAATGAAAATGTAGCCTTTACAGAAAGACCCATATATGAATATTTTTAGCAGCTTTATTTGTAATCACTTCAAACTGGAACAATCCAAGGGTCCATCTGATGGAAAAAGGATAATCAAATCATGATGCATCCACATAACGGAATACTCTTTAATGATAAAAAGGAACCAACTACTGATATATGAGACAATATGAATGAATCTAAATGCGTTATAGGAAGTGAAAACAGCCAGGTGCAAAAGCCCTCATGAATGGTTCTGTTTATATGATAGTTTGTAAAAGTCACAGAGACAGAAGTCAGATCAGTGGTTTCCAGGTGCTGGGGCTGTGGGGGAGAAGACTGACTACAAAAGCACGTGATGAGGAACTTTTGGAGGATGATAATAATGGTCTATATCTCACCTGTGGTGGTGGTTACATGATTCTATACATTTGTCAAGACTGATCAAACCATTCATCTACATTTTACTGTATGTAAATTTACCTTAATAAACCTGAATTTTACAAAGAAGCTAAAAATGAAAGCTTTGGATAGTTTACAAAGATGCCCTTGTCTTTGGCAGTGGACAGTGGACACAGCTGAGGAGTAGAGTCAGCACTTATTAGGGTCACAAAGGTAACTGAAGGATCAGGCAAGGCAGCTCTGTTATACTAAGGTCAGGGCCCTGGGTGAGAAAGCCAGGGACCCTGAAATGTGAAATGGAAACATTTGGTGAATGCCCCCTAAGATTTTGGTTCTGCAAACTCCCTGAATCCTCAGAGCTGCAGATGTGTCCCATCCTCCATACTAAGAACTTCACCAGGCAGGAAGACACTGCAGAGTCCTCTTTCCCTCAATACAAATGACCCCTCAGGACACCATCTCTTCTCCTGGTGCCAGGTGGATAAATAGGGTTCAGTCTCAGCATAACCCTGCTGGGACATGCTGGGTCTGATGAGGGGAGAAAGAGATTACATCCCAAAGGGGCTGGACGAAATACTCAGCATAGACGGGCAGGAGCCAAGGGGAATATCATTGGATTTGATGTTGAGGGTGTTTGATCGAAGAGGCCAGAATAGGAGACTGGATAAGCAAGAGTTCAGTGTCTTGGGAACACTATCTTGGGACATTGGATTTAACACCTTGTCAAAAACCAAGGCAAATTTGTGGCTTGTGTGGCTCTTAGAAATATGGAGAGAGTGATGACGCTACCAGAAAGTATTTACCATGGAAGAGGCTCTGAATAAGCAACTGACTTGGTCAGTTGATGTGGCCAGAATTGACATGGCTGGCCCCTGAATGGAGCAGCCATGGATGCAGAGATGGCAGTTACACATGCGTCCAATAGCATGAACTGCCATGATCTAGCTATTGCTGCCTCCGAACGTCCAACCTTCCAGCAACAGATACTAACGATGAGCCTGCAACAAGGAAATTTTCTTGAGTCAACTTGGTGGCAAGTTGACTTGCCATCCTTCCAAGATGGGACCTGATTCATTCTCACAGTAAGAGACAGCTATTCTGGTATGGGTTTGCATTTCCTGTCTACAAAGCCTCAGCCTGCCCCACTCTTTGGGAACTGATGGAATGCCCGATCCGCAGGTATGGAATCCCACACGACATAACGTGCAACAAGAGACCCAATTTACACTAAGCGAAGTCCATGGCTTTGGGTCTATTGGATGTACCATATACCACACCATCCAAAAGCAGCCAGTCTCAGAGAACACTGGAACAACCTTCTAGTTACTCAACTTCAGTGCCAGTGGAGATACAGTACTTTGTAAGAACGGGTGTCATCCTCCAGGATTCAGAGTATGTTTGGAATCAGAGACCTCTTTATGGATCTGTGTCCCCAACAGGAAGAATACATGCATCCAGGAACCAAGGGTTGGAAGCCGGAGTATTTTCGTTTCTACCATCATTTCTTATCATCATTTCTAATGACTCACAGGGACATTTTATTTCCTTGGCTGCACCAGTGTGGGCTCCACAGGGTTAGAGCTCCTGGTCCCCAAAGGGGTTGCATTCTTGCCAGGAGCACAGCAGAGTTCCATTGGACACAAGTTAAGGCTGCTTCCAGGGCACCTTGTGAACAGCAAGTGAGAAGAGAAGTTACCTTGTTGGCAGCGGGTTGTTGATTTTGATCAACAAGATGAGGTAAGAACATTTTTACACAACGGGCATGGGGGCACTCAAAGGATCTACTACCCTTGCCCAATTATACTGTAAAAGGACATGCACAGCAACCCTGAAAGGTATGATCACCCAGGCTCAGACCCTGCAGTAAGGTAGCCTTGATCACATCACCAGGTAAATCTCCTTCACTTGCAGAGGTACTAGCTGAGTGTGAAGGGAATTTAGAATGGATGATGGAGGAGGGAGAAAATGAGGACCAGTTGCACCCCCAAGACCAACTTCAGTGATGGGACTGAGGTTCATCCTACTAACTTCCCTCCTCTGAGTTTCTCCTCAGGAAGCAAAGCCCACAGAAGCCATAGAAGAGCTGTTCCTTGACCTCGCAGGAAGACGCAGATGCCGTGGATGAACTGCAGTGGCCACGTGCTCGAATCTCCCTTGGAGAGAGCCTGTTGTAAGGAGTGTAGTTAGTGGGCAGTTTCCAGCTGCAGAACCTTCTGGATCCTGTGCAACATTCACACACACTAAAATCAGGCTTTCGCGAAGGACTGAGTGTGGCAGGGAAACTACAGCCTGGCCATTTCTACCCAATGCAGGACTCCTCTCATGGGCTGTCTTGGCTCTGTGGTTCCTTGTTGGGCTGGTTGAGACTTTCTAAGAGCTTGCATCACAGTGTGAGGCTCTTGCTATCCAACCCTTCCTCCTTCTCTCTTTCCTTTCATTAGTGTCAGTACTACATCACAGTCTGAAGGTTTTCCCTGACCACACCTGCTCCCTCTTTCCTTTTAATAGCATCATGGTAACCCTAACTGAGGGAGGAGTCTCTTCTGTTGGGCAAATGCCTGCATAGCAACTGGACTTCTAATGGGCTCAGGCATAAGAAAGATGGTACTTCCCCCAAGAAATGTCTTGCATTTCTAATTCTGCCTTGGCACCTGCTTCCCAGAGGGAGGACTGACAACCACCTTTCCTTTACTAAAATTAAGAACAGAAAATTAATATTTCTCCACATTTTAACATCGAGAATGACTAAGTTATTAAAATTGAGGGGAAGATTTCATTTTTGCCAATATAACCATTTATATTTTAAGAAAGAACCATCCCATAAAGTGAGTGCACATGCAGTACATTTGCTCCAATTTCCAGAAGATCCCCAAACAAACAAGTTTTAATCTATTCTTTTAGGTCTCTTCAAGTTTTGTTAATTTCCACAATTCCCTATCCCGAAACATACAAGTCCATTTTTCTGCTCCATAATCTGTTAAGAAAAATTCCAATTTCCGCTGATTGAAAAGGAAACTGCAGCTATGAAAACATAAACTGGCAACTTTGGAGGGGCTGGCACTATTACGCGTAAATGGTTTTGAGTGTTTTAATTTCATCTCCCAGCCAGGTTTTATGCAAACAGAGAGTAAGGTCTATGCCTTATATTTCATACATCCCTCCCAGGCTCCAGGCACTCTGCCTGTGCTTAACCGGCTTTCAATAAATAGCTATATTTTTTTTCAGTCTTTTGCCCTGCCCTCTTCTCTTTCATCACCACTCTAGGATAATGGCCATGCCTCAGAGGGCCAAATCATTCTTTCTCTTGTTTTTCTTCTCCCAATATGCTTAAATATTTAAAATTATAAGAGCAAATATGCTAACTGAAAAAAGTGGTATATGTCCAAATTTGCATAAAGAAATCATTCCTTAACGCCTTCTAGTCCCTTCCATCCTCACCCCATGGATAAGCAGTGGTAACAGTTTGGTGCACATTTGTCAACATTGTTCCTCAAGCTCATACAGAAATGCAAAAACAGGGGTACTTGTGTGCAGTACGTTTTTTGTTTGAACAGCAACAAAATCACATCTAAGCAACCTGAGTTTCTCATTCCTCTACCTTAGTACGTGAGGCTCTGGCTCATTTTATTTAAAACTACATCATATTCCAAGTTATTGGTAAAACCACAATTTATTCAGTTTGTTGATCTCTGAGTTCTAATGACATTGAGCATATTTTCATAAAACCTACAGTTATCTCCCTTCCAAGAATTGCATGTTCATATTCTTTATTTCTTATGTTTAAATCTCTAAGCCATGGGAATCCTATTTTTGTGTATGGTGGGAGCTATAGTGTGAGTTTGTTTTCTTCCAGACGGATGGCCAGCTTGTAGTATCAATTCAAAAATAAATCAATCTTTTACCTCTGAATTGAAATATCAACGTTTCTATAAGTTCTCATATATAGTTGCATTTATTTGGGGATCAATTTCTAATCCATTGATAATTTTTTCTAGTCTAGTCCCCTTTTAATGTTGTTTGGATTACAATGACTTTATAATATGTGTTAAGATTTGGTAAGGAATTTCTCCCTGTAACAAACCTTTATTTTCATAATTTTCTTGCCTATTCTTGGATATTCATTTATTTTTTTATATGAACTTTTTTTTAAAGATATATGATTTAAAATTTTTTTTTCTTTTTTAAAATTAATTAATTTAGTTTTTGGCTGGTTGGATCTTTGTTGCTGTGCGCGGGCTTTCTCTAGTTGCAGCGAACGGGGGCTACTCTTCATTGCGGTGTGCGGGCTTCTCATTGCGCGGTGGCTTCTTGTCTTGCGGAGCATGGGCTCTAAGGCACGTGGGCTTCAGTAGTTGCAGCACTTGGGCTCAGTAGTTGTGGCTCGTGGGCTCTAGAAAGCAGGCTCAGTAGTTGTGGCACACAGGCTTAGTTGCTCCGCGGCATGTGGGATCTTCCCAGACCAGGCATCAAACCTGTGTCCCCTGCATTGGCAGGCAGATTCTTAACCATTGCTCCACCAGGGAAGTCCCTCATATGAACTTTAAATTTATTTAATCCAACTTCATAAAATAAGTCAATGTGATTCTAATAGAAATTGCATATAGTTATATATTGATTTTTTATAAGAATTAACATGGGGCTTCCCTGGTGGCGCAGTGGTTGAGAGTCCGCCTGCCGATGCAGGGGTCACGGGTTCGTGCCCCGGTCCGGGAAGATCCCACGTGCCGCGGAGCGGCTGGGCCCGTGAGCCATGGCCGCTGAGCCTGTGCGTCCGGAGCCTGTGCTCCGCAACGGGAGAGACCACAACAGTGAGAGGCCTGCGTACCGCAAAAAAAAAAAAAAAAAAAAAAAAAGAATTAACATGAACGCTATCCGGTCTGGAGCAATGACATGATTCTCCACTTGTTTAGAAGTTGTTTTCTGTCTTTAAAAATTTTTTTTATAGTTTTTTCGTATAGGTAATGTTCTTTATTATTAAAAAAAATCCTCAGCCATTATTGTTGTTATCATCTTTTTTTTTTTTTTTTTGGCTGCACTGTGCCGCAGCATGTGGGATCTTAGTTCCCCGACCGAGGATTGAACCCACGTCCCCTGCAGTGGAAGTGGGGAGTCTCAACCACTGGACCTCCAGGGAAGTCCCCACATCATCATTTTTAAGAAGATATTTTAAATTTCAAATTGCATCATTAAATATTTAAAATATGTAGAAAAGTATAGAAAATAATATTCAAGGCAACAAGTGCCCTCCTCTCATACTTATTAGATTTTAACATTTTGATATATCTAAGATTTCCTTATTTAACATATAAAAAAATAAAGAATGTGGAGACGCCCTTTCATCTTCATGCTTCCCAGAGATGTAATTACTATCCAAAAGTCTGTGTGCTATGCATGTAAACTTTGCTCTCTATCCATGTATCCTTAAATAATAGAAAATGTTTTTATATGTTACAATAACGGAGATTTAAAAAAATCAGTTTCTATCCATGACTAGTTACTGCTAGTATTGAGAAAGGTCAATGATTTTTATGTGTTTATCTTGACTTGAGATGGTCTATCCAATTTTTTTCATTGTAGCAGTTTTATTAGAATCTTGGACTTTCTTTGTTCGCAATCCTATCACATGCAAATAAATATAATTTATTTATAATTTTATCTTTTCTCATATAATATGCACCAATTGTTGCATTTTCTTTTCTGTTTAATTAGGTAAATGTTCTAAATAATGTCTAGTCATATTGTTCACATTACTTGCGAGGTACAGCTAGATGGTTCACAAAATGTGCTCTCTGGACCAACAGCATCAGTTATCTCCTGGGAATCTGTTTGAAATACAAATTCTTCGGTCTCATACCAGACTTACTAAACCAGAAACTCTTAGGGTGGGACCCAGCAATGTGTGTTCTCACAAGCTGTCTGACACACAGAAGTCTGAGAACCACTGGTCTGGAGAACAGTACGGAGCTCCATCAGGCTGTTATTGGCTCATCTTTTTTATTCTTTCAAGTTTTCTCTTGTTCTCACTTCTCCCACTAGTTATCACCCATTTCTCTTTTCTTTTGCGAAAAAAATTTTCAAAAGAGTTGTCAATGTCTCCAAGTCTTCTCTTCCCGTTCTTTCTTCAAGCCGCACTAACTACAGTTTCTGCCCACGTGCACTGAGACTGCTCTTGTCAGGTCTGTAATGAGCTCTGTGTTGCTACATCTAATGACCATCAGCAGAGCCTTTGACAGTGCTGATCACTCCCTACTTTCTGATACACATGTACTTTCTACATTTTTCTCTAGAGCATCATACGTTCTGGGGTTTCCTCCCACTTCCTGGCTGCTCCATATCAGGTTTTTTTGTTACTTTCTCTTTTCCTTCCTGACCTTTAATGTTGGAGTGATCAAGAGTTGAGCACCTAATCCTTTTCTATCCTCCATCTCACTCACTTCTTGGGAATCACATCTGCTCATTGCTTTAAATGTCACTAAGTTTGAGTTGCCCAGTTTAACAAATATAAATACAGGATGGACAGTGAAATTTGAATTTCAGATAAACAACAAATCATTTTTAAATATAAATGTGTTCTAAATATTACATGGGGCATGCAATACTAATTATAATTTTGTTAACATTATTAACATTAATTATTTACATAATCATAATAGTTATATTAAGGAATTAATTACATGCCCCAAGCAATATTTGGAACATACTTATACTAAAAAATTATTTGTTGTTTATCTGAATTTCAGATTTCACTAGGTGCCTATATTTTATCTGGAAATTATAATCTATGGGCCAAGGAACACCCAGATTATATCTCCAGCCCAGATCTTTCTCTAAAACTCCAGAAATCATTAACTATCTACATTTCCACTTTGATGGCCAATGGACAGTTCAAATTCAACATGACTCATACTGTACTCCAGCTATTTCCCATCCCCAGATCTGCTCTACCTGTAGCCTTCCTCTATCCCTGCTGATGGCAATGCCTTCCTTCCAGTCAATTCAGACAAACATTGGGGCCATCACTTTCTTTTTCTCTTTCTCTTACAACCCACATCCAATCAGTCAAGAAGACTTGTTGGGTCAACCTTCAAAATGTATCCAGATTCCAACCACTTCTCACTATCTGCACTCCACTACCATCCTGGTGCAAGCCACCATTATTTCTTGCTTCCAATAGCCTCCTGGTGGGTCTGCATCCCCTCACCCCCCTTTTTCTGCTACAGTCTGGTCTCATTACAGAGACTAAAGGGGTTCTTTCAAAATGTAAGTCAGATGTTCCTCTTCTGCTCAACCCCCTCTAATAGCTCCCTCTCATGCAGAATAAAAGCCACGCTGTTTTTAATGGCCTGCAAAGTCTTACCCACTCAAACCCTTGTTACTGCTCTGATATCATGTCCTATTACCTTCCCCTTCATTTACACTCTTCTAGCCATACTGGCCTCCTTGGTATTCCTTTGTTCATTCTAGATATGTTCCCACCTGAGGGCTTTCTACTGGCTGTCTCCTCTTGTCCAAGATATTCACATGGATAACTTTCTCACCTCCTTCAAGTCTTTGCTCAAATGTCACGTTCTCAGTGAAGCCCAAACTAATCACTAGATTTAAGTTTGTGATTAACCCCTTCCACACCCACATACCTAATATCCCTCACTCTGCTTTATTTTTTTTCCATAGCACTCCTCATTTTTTTTTTTTTTTTTTTTCCGGTACGCGGGCCTCTCACCGTCGCAGCCTCTCCCGCCGCGGAGCACAGGCTCCGGATGCGCAGGCTCAGCGGCCATGGCTCACGGGCCCAGCCGCTCCGCAGCACGTGGGATCCTCCCGGACCGGGGCACGAACCCGTGTCCCCGGCATCAGCAGGCAGACTCTCAACCACTGCGCCACCAGGGAAGCCCCATCACTCCTCATTTTAACATAATGTAATTTAAACATTGTGCTTATTAGTTAGTATCTGTTTCTTCTCCCTCACTCTAGCCCAGAATGATCAAGGGAAGCTCCTTTTTTATTTCTGTGAGTGGACTTGCCCAATACTCCTTACACCTACTTCTTTCTGAACATATTTTCTTAATACTAATAAGATCCTTTAATTTAGCTTGGCCCCTCTTCCCAGCAAGATAATACAATTCATTCAAAGAAATAAGGTGCTGAAGAGTTTTGATCTCAGAGGAATACTTTGCATGTCCCAGGACCTCAAGATTAAGTGATGTCCAATACATTTGGCTCCGGCCAAACTAGTGTGATACCTATAGACATTTCTTTACAGAAACTTATATAAATTAATGTATGTTCCCCTGAAGAATTTGCTTCTTATTTTAAAAGACCCTAAATGCCTAACTACAGGGTTTTCCATTAACCAAGTATTTTGACAAATTCAATATTATGAGGCTTTCTAGAGTGCATGACACATGGTAGGTACTTCCTAAATATGTTTAGATACTCTCACATTCTCTCTTCCTTAAAATATACTGCGTATTTAATCTAACATCTTTTTCCTAAGAGCTCTTGCCTCAGCAGAGCTCAGGTGAATTTATAGCTATTACACCATTAATTTAACTTATAAAGTAGAGTTACCAACGGCTATTACCCTCATTTTGTGGAAGGGGAAATAGAGTTCCTTTAAGTCAAAGTGATTTGCCCTAACTTTTATGTGTCATTGTCACAGGTTTTCTTTCCATCAGTTCTTAGTACCTTAAAGCCAATATCTGGTTGCAGTTTCATGAGAGCCTTTAAGTGAAACTAGCTGTAAGAAATCAGCCTAGAGAAAATACTTTATATTTATTACACTTCCCTAGGACCCTTGAGATTCAGCATCTCAGTACTCAAGAAACAAGCAGTAAATTCTGAGGTTCATTTCATGCTGAGTGAAATGACTGAAATCAACAGTCATTAAAGGTGACGAAAGTGATAAATTCTGCTCCCTATTTCAACCGTTTATCATCACTGCTGTTGCTCATCAATCAGCAAATTAAAAGGTAGTGCCTGTATTGCTATTCATTCAAATCATTTATTTAACCACTCTCATAGATTACTAATATAGCAGAAGGGAGATTTTTAAAAATTCCACTGAATTTATAAAAGCGATAAATATAACTCTGATTAAACATGTTAGCAGTCTCACAAATTACATTTCTAAGAACTCTAAACGAAAGCTATGAATTCCCAAACCTGGCCACATCTGAATGATCTGATTCAGCAGATTAAAACAAAACAAAACAAAACAAAACAAAACATGAACCTCATCTCCAAACATTCAGATTCAGTAGGTTTGAATTGGTGGTTCAGGAATCAGTATTTGAAAATATATCCCCCACTGAATCAGATGTAAGCAGGTTCGGGAATCACTGAGTTAAAGAAACAGACTATTAGAATGAAGAGAGTGAGCTTGAAACTTCTCACCAACTGGCTGATTATTAATGGACCCAAGCTGGACGATCCAATTTCATTGGAAAGTCTTCATTCAGAATGTCAAACAGATAACTTAGCACGAGATTTCCTCTACAGACTACTGACCCGTGCCATGTAAAGACAGTGTGGCTATTTTCCTAAAGATGCAGGAGAGAGGCTGTATTAGACCCATCTCTTCTGCTACCAGCATCATCTCTCAGGTGTGATCCCTACCTGTAAACTTGCAGGTGCCTAGTTCTTGTTTTTCTTTCCTATTATCATCCTCTCTTACTCTCCCAGTCCCCCACCACGCTACCTTGCCTTCTCGCACTGGGGAGGTATGGACAGAGTCCAAATCTGAATCTAGAGGATGAGTGTGTAAAGTAAGAGGCCTCAAGTAAACAAAGAGCTCATGTAGGCCCCGAGTACCCGATTTATTTTGATAATCTTTTAAAATAATCACCCCACATAAGATCATATTTTTTCTTTGCTGTGCTCCTCCCTAATCCTTTCCCTCTGTTTAATTTGGACCTTGAATAATTATTATCTTCTGATAGCTCTTCTCTATCTCCTTTTATTGATCTCATCCTTTGCTCCAATTCGTCATGATTTTATAAATTTTAATTCAATTCCTTTTGCATGTGTGATCCCTCCAGCATCACACTGTCTTTGCATTTTTATTCATGTGGTCTCCAGCCTATCTTCTAAGCTGATAGTTATTATTATTATGTGACGTGAATGAGACTACTTAAAAATATTGTACTGCGGCAGCATCTTATTAGAAAAAAAAGTCTTACCTTGACATGAAGCCATTAACATTAACTTTTATGTTTAATTTTTTTTTTTTTTTTTGGCCAATCTGGCATTCATTTTACAGTAGAGTTGCTTGGTCCACGTGTCTCTAGTTTTCCTCTGGGTGTTAGGTAAAGGCAAATGCTTTTCTAACACAGTGAAATCATACCATGAAACACTCACTTTGGTGCTATGTATTTTTTCTTTTTACCTACAGAGCTTCTTAGTTCATCAAATAGAAAAATCCTCCACTTTCTTCACCTGCATTAGTTAAAGTAAAAAACCAAATTCAAGGCAATGTTAAAATAATAGAAAGCCTTTGACATCAAACTACAAATTCTAGACCTTTATAGGTAATATTGATGCTACAGCCTAAATTCATTCTGTGGAATCTAAGTTCAAGTTTCCCCAGAGAGCTACTTATCATAGATCCTTACTGTACAAAAAAGAAGTGGGTTAAGATAAATGAGTGGATTAAGATATAGATGTCCCCGAGGTTTCCGGCAATTCCAGTCAAAATATTATATATTCACATAAATGTGATAAACCTCAGTAGTGACATTCTGCCCTTGTTTGCACCTTCTAGTTACAAATTTCAGCTCTTTCTAGAATCGTTAAATTTCAGAACACTTGAGAAGCAATGTTAAGCAAGGTTATTCTCTATTTCCATATTAATAAACAGAAGAGTGAGGAGTGTTTATGTATCCCAGGGTTTTGAAGCCAAGAGATCTACCCCACTCTTGCCTCTAACATTGTCGCACAGTTCTTTCTGTATTGCGCTCTTTCTGTATTGCGCTCAGGGCTTGCTTGTAAACTGGGCTTTTGACATGATGACCAGTTTTCAGGCTGAAGGCCTCATCGTTGCCACTTGCCCAGTTTTGACTTTTAATTCCCCATGGCTTAAAATTCATGATGGAGAATCTCCCTCCAAATGGGCTTGTCAACTACTTCTGTTAATCTCATTTTGGGGTCCAGCCTCTAGGGCATTTCATCTCAGCAGGACCCAGGGTCTGGCACCCCGCCGTGTTTACCCTGGATCCTTCTGGAAGATCCAGATGCCACCCATGCAACCACAGCTTAATTGACCTGATATGAAAAATGTGGTTATTTCAAATCAACATGTTTTGTCTGTACAATTGAACCCTGTGGGATTGCCCTTATTGATTATAAGGCCTTAAGACACCCTCTGCCACACCTAAGAATGTAAAAAAAAAAGGGCATTTTATGGTATATATTTAATTTTCCTGAGTAGAAAAGGCCTAAAGTATCATTGAACTTCAAAGTCAATTTGGCTAATGTTTTCAATTACTGCAGAGGCTGTACAATGCAGACCTCCAAAGACGGTCTCTTGAATTCAAATATTAGGGGCAGGGGAGAGGGACCTCGGAGAACATATAACTGACCTTCTCATTTAACAGAGTAAGAAGTATAAATTACGGAGAAGCTAAGTACATTTTCTAGCGCTCGAACTAGAACCCAGATTTCCAGTGTTCTCTAAACTCTTTCTTCTATCACTCTGCCTGACCTGTGAAAATGTTTCTACTTTTCCAAAGATTAGTAAAATGAAACCATGAGTAACAAAATACATGCATTATAAGAAAAATAATCTAGCATATGTTGGAAGTTTCTGGAATGTTTTATGAATTGTATCCTATTGTGAAACAGGACCACAGCATTTTAGAGTCGGAAAGAACACATCATCCACTCCAGCCCACATAAGAAGGCAATGGACATGCCTTATATCTATATTAGCTTTGAGTTCACTAACCAGTTCCTTGTTCTTAAATTCTCTCCAAAGAAGTTGCTACATTTGGAGGTCTCATGAGAATGTAGCTGAAACAACCACATGGAGAACTGTTTTGAGAATTCTCAAGTTCATCCATTGCAGTTTTGCCTCCATGATTCCAAATAGTTTCATTCAATCCATGAAGCCAATAAGGCTATACTTATAAGGCATAATAAGCCACTTCAAATCCATTTAAGAATTTTAAGGAAAGGGAATAAATATTCACATTACAGATAAAAAGATGACAATAAAGTAAACAAATAAAGTGGCTCTTCTGCAAATGGTCGAGACGGGTGTTTCAGCTTATGATGATAGATTGAGTGACAACATTCTGACATTGTCTGTTAGGACAGCCACTAGTTCACATTTGCTGTCCCTCAGATACCTGGCCCCAGTCTTCTGTGTTCCTTGGCAATTTCATCTGATATTTTCTCAATCAGCTATACCACCCTGGCTCTTAGACTGATCACATCTTAAAGACCTCAGTTGATAGTAAAGGAATCACTGTCTTTACCCAAGATAATTAGCTTGCAACCACTTGCAGGTAGGAGCATCCTTGGGAGGAAGCTGAGGAGGCTTGGTGGAGCCCTGAAATTGGGTAGCTTGAGAGTTATGCTAGACCAAAGCTGTCCAATAAAAATCATAAAACTCCTAGGAGAGAACATAGGCAGAACACTCTTTGACATAAATTGTAGCAATATTTTTTTGGGATCTGTCTCCCAAGACAAAAGAAACAAAAGCAGAAGTAAATAAATGGGATCTAATTAAACTTAAAACTTTTGCACAGCAAAGGAAACCATTGACAAAATGAAAAGACAGCCTACTGAATGGGAGACAATATTTACAAATGATATGGCAGATAAGGGGTTAATATCCAAAAATATCTAAACAGCTCATACAATGCAATATCAAACAAAACAAAACAAAACAAAAGCCAATTAAAAAATGGGTAGAATATCTGAACAGACATTTTTCCAGAGAAGACATACAGATGGCCAACAGGCACATAAAGATATTCAGTATCATTAATAATTAGAGAAATAAAAATTAAAACCACAATGAGATATCACCTCACACCTGTCAGAATGGCTATGTTCAAAAAGTCTACAAACAACAAATGTTGATGAAGATGTGGAGAAAAGACAGCCCTAGTGCACCACTGGTGAGAATATAAACTGGTGTAGCCACCGTAAAAAACAGCATGGAGGTTCCTCAAAAAAACTAAAAATAGAGTTACCATATGACCAACAATCCCACTCCAGGGTATGTATCTGAAGAAAACAAAACCACTAAATTGAAAAGATACTTGGACACCGACGTTCATAGCAGCTCTATTTACAATAACCAAGATATGGAAGCAACCTAAGTGTCCATGAACAGATGAATGGTTAAAGAAGATGTGGTACATGTAAAACAGAATATTACTTGGTCTTAAAAAAGAATAAAATTCTGCCATTTGCAACACTGTGATGGACCTAGAGGGTAGTGGAATAAGTCAGACAGAGAAAGACAGATACTCTTATGTTATCATATATGTGAAATCTAAAAAATAAACAAATGAATAGAACAAAATGGGAACAGATTTACATAGAAAGAGAACAAAACTTGTGGTTACCAGTGGGGAGAGAGAACGGGGGAGGGACAGAATAGGGGTATGGGATTAAGAGGTACAAACTACTATGTATATGATAAATAAGCAACAAAGATATATTGTACCACATAGGGAAATATAGTCATTATTTTTTAATAAATTCAAATGGAATATAATCTATAAAAAGTGAATTACAATGTTGTACACCTGAAACTAGTATAATATTGTAAATCAACTATACTTCAATTAAAAAATAAATAAAAAAGACACATATGCAATTAAAAAATTTCTAGTAGCCACTTTATAAAAAAGCAAAAAAGAAACACATGCAAGTAGTATTAATGGTCTATTTTATTTAACTCAGTATATTCAAAATACTTTCCTTTCTGCGTGTGGCATAGCCACATTTTAAGGGCTCAACAGCCGTGCGTGGCTAGTGGCAACCGTATTGGAGAATGCAGTGCTAGACAGATCTCTTGGCAAATCACTTTTTTCCAATTGAGCCTAGTAAGCTCTCACTCTTTATGATGAGCTTGCCATGATGGGAAAACTATGACGTCATGACTTCCCAGTTGTATGAGTCAGGGTTCTCTAGAGAAGCAGAACCAATAGAGTGTAAGGAATTAGCTCCCTCAGTTGTGGAGAGTCTGAAATCTGCAGGGCAGGCCAGCAGGCTGGAGACAGAGGGAAGGGTTGATGTTGCTGCTTAAATCTGGAGGCACAAACTTTTTTCCTCTGGTGACCTCAGTGTTTTTCTCCTAAGGTCTTCAACTGATTGGATGAGACCCACCCACATTAGAGAAGCTAATCTGCTTTACTCAAAGTCTACTGATTTAAATGTTCATCACATCTTTAAAATATACCTTCACAGAAATAAATATATAGACTGGTGTTTAACCAAACAACTGGGCACCATAACCTAGCCAAGCTGGCACATAAAATTAACCATCACATCAACCGAAGCAAAGAGAAAGATTTGAAGCAATGATCCATGTAACTCAGGAAAAAATCTTTATCCAAGAAGTCAAGATAGAATTGAGTTTGGCTTTGGCTGTGATAACCTGGCAGAAAGAATGTCTTTTCCCAGCTTTTCTTAAGTTACTTCTTATTCTCATGGATGGCCCTCATTTGAAACATTTTAACTGTTATAACAAGTGACTTAATTGTATTGTATTAGCAAGGAGGACATTTTATAAATTAAAGAGATAAAAGAAACTAGGAATGTCAATCCACTCAAAAAAATTCCCTCTGGAAGAAGGAAAAGCCACAAGAATATGTCATGTATATAACATCTAATGACACCATGGGAAAGTACAGAAGATGGTTATTGACCCTTTTTCACACTTTATTTCATACAGGACTGATAAATGTAGAAATCACACTCTCTAATTGCTTCACTGCTTCTACTGTCTTTCCCAAGTTAAGATTTGGATAGTTGTCATTTTTAATAGCCTGGTATTTTTTTTTTTTTTTTTTTTTTTTTTGCGGTACGCGGGCCTCTCACTGTTGTGGCCTCTCTCGTTGCGGAGCACAGGCTCCAGACACGCAGGCTCAGCGGCCATGGCTCACGGGCCCAGCCGCTCTGCAGCATGTGGGATCTTCCTGGACCGGGGCACGAACCCATGTCCCCTGCATCGGCAGGCGGACTCTCAACCACTGCACCACCAGGGAAGCCCAGCCTGGTATTATTTTGGGTATAATCCAGAAAAGGTGGAAGGCAGGCCTTCTTTGGAACCTGAAAGGAGCAGATGTTTCCTCTGCCCACTCCCTGGATATTGGGGTAAGGACATAGAAATGAGGTTTTTAGATTTTTGCAAATCTTTTTAATCTCTGGCAGAATAGGAGACAATAGCATTCTCAGGTATGCTTCTGCATTCAATCCGTCGTATGTACTTTAAGTTAAAATATGAAGAAAATCCAGCCTCACTTGGATATGTAATTGGAAAAGATAAGAGAATTTTGATAGCCTTTTCAGATAATTGTAGATATTTTTTGAGACAACGCCAAAACTTGACAAGTGGTAGTTTCTTAAAGGTTAGTTGCAGTATGGAATCTGAAACCATACCAATAAATATTTCCTGTTGTGTGGCGTTAAAACTGATTTAAAAATGGTTCTGCAACATACATTGGTTATTTGTAAAATATGGCTTTCCTGCAATAGATCTTCCATATGGCTTTACTGCATTACACAGATCTTCTTGACACACCTCACTGTATGATATCAGAACATTCATTAGTGTCACCACCAAACTCATGTAAAAAATCCTTAAGTATTAGGAGGTTGTTAGGCTGACACTGGCAAATATAGATTTTTTTAAATTCTAATTTTCACTTGAAAGCTCAGATTTTATCACTGGCAACAAAAACTCTCAGCTGTTTCCCTCCAAGGGACAGGATCACTTCATTCATTCAAAAAAAAAAAAAAAAAAGAAATGTCTACCGAATACGTCAATAGGAAAAACTAGTTAGTCTGAGAGTAATTTCTTCAGTAAGAATGGTGTTCTATGAAAAAAGTGTCTGGTTCAGCTGTGTTCAAACTATCACTCAAGTCCTTTTCCTGGAGACATTCATGGTACTTTGGAATGCCCAGAAATGCTTTGTACGTACTGCCCATTTCTTCACATAGGATATTTTAAAATCCTGTGTTCAAAGGTCTCGATTTAATAAAATGAATAATTTTTGCTGCTTTATCAAGGACATGCTTAAGTGAAATTGGCATTTCCCCCTGCAAGTGTGGTGGTAAAGAATGCAATGACCACCAGGGCAGCCTGGAGCCACAGCCCTGATCCATGCTGGGTCACTAGTAGTTTTACCTACTATTAATGCAGAAGCTGACATGATGTAGAGGCAATGCTTTAATAATATTATAAAAATAATTTGAGGACCCCTAAAAGTTCTCTGGCCACACCCCCGTGGGGTTCATGGACCACAATGGGAGAACGCAGGGCTCATGAGTAATGTCTACCATTGCCAACCAAAGGAGAGGCTGTGTAAGTCTCTACCAAGCAGAAGCAGGTGGAATAAGAGCTGTCTTCTTCATTTACACTCTTTGTTATCATTTTATCTACATAAAGAGTAGCCTGTCATGGTTTTTTGCAAGACGCTTTTCTATCTTACTCTAGGTATAAGCCATGTAGAATTGTAAAAGCTGGAATATCGGGGTATTTGGCTCTTTGTGATCCTACTGGTTATTTTGCCACTCTGACCTCTCAAGCTAGGGTAGGTAGTGCCATAAAGGGTCATGGGTCAAGGGTCATGGGGCTGGAGTGTCAGGAAAGGTTAGTTGAGCTCTTGTAATAACCTATGGGTATGTTGGTTTAGGTATCAGAGAGTCCAGGAGGTTGTATTGGTGAAACCTCTCCTGAAATCTAGCCTTCATGGATTCTGACCCCTTGATTAAAGGCTTTTAACGTGCACTGAAATAAGGGACAATTGTAAAGGCAGAGATGAGAAATTTACACGAGCTAGCTTGAAAGGGCACCGCAGACAGGATCCTGGCCCTGGATCATACTGGATGGATAATGACAAGAAGGACCTCTAGTAAAAGTTCTCTTTCCAGTAATAATCTAGTAGAATAAAGTGTCAGTTACGAATCCACCCTCTGGTTTAGGGTGATTTCTCGTCAGTCAGTTTGAGTATTTTAATTAACAAATATTGAAGAACCTCATTTTTCTCCAGAGAAAACATGTTAAAATTGCTTTTGCAGACCAACACTGATAAATACTAGGGAAAAATTTTTTTTCAATCCCAGTTTGAAAAAAAACGTTGATTAGATAACAGATAACAAAGAGTTAATCGCAGTTTACAATACCCCCAGATTAAAACGTATGATAAAAATTCTAAGGAGATATATCTGGTAATCGAATACCTGTCAAGTTATAAGTTTTGTTATTTTTTTAAATAAATTTATTTATTTTATTTTTGGCTGCGTTTGGTCTTCGTCGCTGCGCACAGGCTTTCTCTAGTTGCGGCGAGTGGGGGCTACTCTTCATTGCGGTGCTCAGGCTTCTCATTCTGGTGGCTTCTCTTGCTGTGGAGCACATGCTCTAGGCGTGTGGGCTTCAGTAGTTGTGGCACACGGGCTCAGTAGTTGTGGCTCACGGGCTCTAGAGCACAGGTCAGTAGTGGCACACGGGCTTAGTTGCCCCGCGGCATGTGGCAATCTTCCCACACTCGAACCCGTGTCCCCTGAATTGGCAGGCGGATTCTTAACCACTGTGCCACCAGGGAAGCCCAAGTTTTGTTATTTTTATTTTAAAGAAGTTAAATAATGGAGAATTGATGTATTTAAAAGGCTGGACATACAAATTCTTCAACATACCTCTCATACAGTGCAATTAAAATTACAGTATGTCATTATGCAGTAAAATTCCTGCATATCTTGACTTGGAGATAGAATTCAAGGAATTAGAGTCTTTGGCCTGGCACAAGGTCAAGGTCATGGGCAGGCCAAGGGCTGATGAGGCTTGGAGGTCACGAGAACTATCTTCATTGCTGGTGGGGTGGGAGCCCATCCAATATGGGAAGCAATTTGCAATATCAAAAATCTGAAAATGCACATCCCCTAAGACCCAGAAATTCCATTTCTAGAAACATTTCCTAGAGAAACATTCACACATGTGCACAAAGGGAAATGTAGAAAGAATAATCACTGCAGCATTATTTATAATAACAACATTAAAAAAACCTCTAAATAGCCATTTAGAAATGGATAAAGGGTAGAATAACCAAACAATAAAATAGTAAATAGTTGAAAAAAGTAAGCCAGAGCTATGTGTTGTAGACCTATCAACACGAATAAAGCTTATCAATGTAATTGTGAGTATAAAAACCAAGCTACAGGGACTTCCCTGGTGGTCCAGTGGGTAAGACTCTGCGCTCCCAATGAAGGGGGCCCGGGTTCTATCCCTGGTCAGGGAACTAGATCCCACATGCCACAACTAAGAGTCAGCAGGACGTAATAAAGATCCTCTGTGCCGCAACTAAGACCTGGCACAGCCAAAATAAATAAATAAAAAAAAATTTTTTAAAAAAGCTACAGAAAGTATACATACATCATGATACCATTAATGAAAGAAGGTAAAACAAGCAGCATATATTTTATGATGAATACAGTCACAAAAATTAAATATCTATAAAAAATATGAAAACAAGGGAAGGATGCACCTCAATTTCAGCCTAGTGATTGATTTTACAGAAGGAGGAAGTGGGAATCAGATGATTGACTTCAATTTTGTCTATAACATGTTATTCTTAAGTTAAAAGGATTGGAGGTAAATATGGCAAAATAACCACATTTATTAAATGGGTAATGGGTATGTGGCAATTTGATGTATTATTTCTATTTTCATAAGGAAGTAACAAGTATTTAAAAGGAGAATGAGCCTGAGAGTTAGGGAGATCTAGGTCCCAATTTAGGTCCCACTACTTACTAGCTGTAGGTCCATGGGCAATCATGTAACCTTGCTAAGCTGTTTCCTCCCATCTCCCAACTGTATTTACCTCTTGGAGATATTGTGAAATTTATTGGCGCTCATATAAAGCACCTGGTACACAGCATACAAAACAAATGGTCCCTTTTTTGGTAAAGTACTGCCTGGTAACATTGATTCAAACTTCATGCTTCTGTATAACTTAGAAAAAGGCTCTGTAGGGGGAGAGGGATGCAGAGGGCCTGCATACTCTTCCTATTTGCCTTATCCTGGCCTTCCTTTCCTCTTAAACCCCTACCTGGTCTCTGGTGTTAAATGCATATGTGTATACATGAGCACATAAGCAATAATTCACAAATGCTTTAGAGTAGACGCTAAGCTTTTGGAGGGTTTAATTTCATGTAAGCATGAAGCGTCTCGACTTATGGGCTCCAAATAATTACAGCACAGTGAAACTGGAAATCATTTAAACTTTTCATGTTAAGAAAAATGATTGCTCGTTTAAGTCTCATGGTGTATGCATTCGTCTTTAGGAAGGCTTTCATAGAAATATAATGAGGACAGCTTTGTATGGTGAGCTTTCAATTACTCTTGCTATGGAGATGTCAGAGAGCTCAGGAAAATCCAGAAACTTCATCTGAATCAATAGTTTCATTTTTTTCAATTGCTATTTGAGCTGGCAGAAAAGATAATAGATTCGAGTATCTACCCCTTTTCGTTATTTTTTTTCAATCCAGAGAATTTGTTACAGAAAAATATGGACGTCAAAATATCAGCAGCAATAAAGATGAAAGAAGGAACTGAACATTTAAAAGTTCTCTGCTACTTTGGCCGTCTTGTAAAATGCCTACTGAAAATCACGCTGACCAAAATGGTTGTCTTGAATTCTCCGTTGTATATTTCTAGCCTGAAGCTCAGAGCTTCCTATAATGAAGTTTGGCCCACGGAGGAGGAAGGAGTGCAGAGAACAGGCAGGAAGGAGGCTAGATCGCCAGGGCCTGCCATGTACGTTGCGCACTGCGCAACACCAGAGAGCGCCATTCGCGGGAACAGCCAAGTATGCCTACGCTTTAAAGGCGATGTCAAAGTAAGGAATAGAAAAGGCCTCTAACGGCCCGGAAGAGTCCCTCGTCTCTGAAAATGCCTCAGAATCCAACTCTGTGGATGGAACCTCCCTTTTTTTTTTTTTTTTTGTTTTTACCTCCCGACACAAATAAGTGACAGATTTGTGGAGAATCAAAGTCCATAATGTAGATAATACATAGAACTATTCAGTGGGATCCCTCCTAAGAACATGAGAATAAAGAGAATAAAACTAATAGGAACCAACACATAATAAGTTTATCCATCTGGAAAAGTTACCCAGTTACCCAAGGTTGACTGCTGGTAAACAGTCAAATCTAATTTAAAAAGTAGACAAGGGACTTCCCCGGTGGCCTAGTGGTTAGGATACTGGGCTTTCACTGGGGTGGCCCGGGTTCAATCCCTGGTTGGGGAAAATCCCACAAGCTGTGCTGTGCAGCCAAGAAAATAAATAAAATAAAAATAAAAATAAAGAGTAGACCAAACCGCCCCTGACGTATGTTGGGTAGTTTTCTGTATTAACAAAGACAAGAAAAGGCAACAGTAATCAGTATTGGGATAAAAACATGAAGAGACTCATCTTTATTGAAGTTCCGTTATTTAATGATGCATCTCATCTTCCCATTGATAGACATATGTGAGGAGTCCAGTTATACAATTTTTGCAGCTCTGAGAATAAACTTACTAAAAGTGTAGAGAAAAAAAAGGACTGGAGAGTTTTGAAGAGAATCTTGAGTTTCATCGCTTTGGTTGGAAGTGTAAAGTGGGTGACCCCCGCCAAAGGTCCTTCTATTTATGTATGAAGTTGAAGGTTAATTCATGAGTTCTTTTTAGCTTTAAGGTTCTGTGATTCTGTTAGCAATGATGGATGATACACAGGGAAGAGGAACAGAAAGAAATCAACCCTTTCCACAGATTGCAGATGTTCTTCTTTATCACTGCTTTTGTGTGTGATTAAATTCTTTAATTTTGGTTAAAAAATACGTTATTCCAAATGCTCTGTTCCAAATCTGAATAGAGTGCCTTTGATGTAAGCAATGCAGGACTGTTGTTTAAAAATGTGATTTGGAGATCAAGTGCTTTACCTAATATGGTCAAGGTCTATTTTGAACTCTTTCCTTTGAAAGTAGCAACAAAAGATTAAGGACAAGTTTACACTCCAAATTGAAAGTAGAAATATCTTTTTGACCAACATTTAATTTCTTGCTCTTTCAGATTCCAATTTGGTGAGATTTTGGAGGTGGAGTGTTAAGATTATATTACTGCCTTGTGCTGAAAAATAATTCTAGTCTGTATAACGGCATGGTAAGCATTCAGAGAGGTCCAATGCTTGTTTTCATGGCACATGGATGGTTACTGGCTTGTGAACCATTAGTAGGTCAAGTTCATTGTCAGTAACCATCATATTATCCTACTCTCTCCTGCTGACCACAGAGCAAATGAACCAGAAGATAAGGTTCTTTCCTGGCTCATTAAATTTTTCCATTTTGGCAAATTTATATCTTTCCTGATGTAGCAAAGCAGCAGTAAGCATTGTAATTTCAAGAGCTGAAGCAGAGGTGTTACAAAAAGAAGCCAGATGTCTGCCAATACAGTGGTGGTGTTATGGTGAGGCAACCACTGGCCTAAGTCTGTACTCAGACTTTGAGGTCTAGAATTGGTTGTTTGCACAACCAGATTTGATTGGGCAATAGCAAATAATCAAACTCACAAAGAGTTGATGTAAAAACAAACATTCCAACTTCTTAATTACAGTGGTAAATATTTACCATATCATGAACGGATGATGTATGCTCCATATTCAGGGACCATTTTTAAAAGAATCTTGGTTTCTGGGAAGTTGAGTGAATTTCACAAAGATGCTTGCTGTAAAAGCTAGGGTCCAATAAAGAGAAAGGAAAATCCACACAGTAATTCAAACAAGGAATGTATTATTAACTCTAACAGAGAATTGGACCTATAAGGAATTAGCTAATAAGAAATATTAATAACTCGAAGGCATACAGGAAAAGCAGAGACGAGGAATAGTCACTAGTCTTAAGACTAAGAAGAAGAAACAGACCTTGTTGGCTCACAGGATGGCTGACAGGCACTGAGATGCCTTGCCAGTAGAACTTGCTGGAAACCCAGCCTCCAGGGTATCAAGGAAGCCATCCACACAGAGACACCACACCGTGGAATTTACTGTGAAGCTGCGTGGGGAGGTGCTGTTAGCCCCCAGCTGCTGTTGGCTGCTGTATGCTGCAGGGGTCTGGCAGTCCAGAGGCCACACACAGCAAAAGAATCTGGGGAAGAGAGCAGACCAGAACAGGAGAGAAACCCTTCCTCCTCTGGTATCCTTCCTTTCCCTCTCTGGGCATAATATCCTGCCAGATGGAAAAGGGAAATATTTACAGGGCCTTTCTCAATCCTCAAAGAGTAGGTAAGAGAGGGTGGATTTGGAGCTGAGAAGCCATACGTTGACCACTGGCACACTTGCCAAGTCAGAGCTAATTTCATGCCAAAGTCAGCATGAAATTAGTTCATAGAAAGGGAGACAATTTTGAAAAATACGTCCTTCATGCCAAGGAAAATCCAATAAGCTCTCCCTGTCCTAAAATAGAGCAGACTTCTCTGTTCAAGAAAAATGCCTGTGGGTTCCAGACTCGTCACTCCTGGGTGGCTCTGCGTTAGCACAATCCAATACTTGCCTTGTTTTCTAAGTCCTCTGATGACCATCTTCCTGTTTGGACAGGATATAGTAAAACCAACCTTGTTTTAGTTTTCTTAGATTTTTATCATTGTATGGCCTATCTCCCTCTAATTATAATCCCATTACTTTGACTAATATTGGGTGTTTCACATGTCTTCAGCCATAATGACAGTCTTTGGGTAATAGTTACAGATGGCTGCCTTTCCAGGCCAGAGTTCCAGACCCTTAAGTTCGAAGATGACCCTAATTCCAAGTTATAGAATATCTCTCGCCTATAGAAGGAGCTCTAATGCTCTCCAACCTGACCTGAGAGAGGCAAAATCGTTTACCTTTTTAGGCCAGTAGTGTTTGATTTCATGAAATACTGAAGAACTTAGTAGCCTTCTTAACAACCTTTCTTATTCCCTGGAAATAAGCTTTGTAAAGGGGGAATTAATAAAATAAGAGGAACATGTACTCAAAAAGATAAGTATTTACTAGCTGTGTATCTTTAGTCTCTCTTTGTGCCTAGTTTTTTCACAAAGCAAAAGGTGGATACTAATAGCAACAATTTCGTTGGGTTATCATAAAAGTCAATTGAGGTAATACAGGTTAAAGCACTTATGCCAGTGCCCGGTACAGAGTGAACATTTGTAAGTGATATATGTGACCTGAAATGAAAACTAAGAAATGATGAGAGAAATTATGCCCATTTTGAAAGAAAAAGATCAGTAAGAATAAAGCATTATAATAAGTTTTTTTAAAGAAAAAGAAGGTATTGGACTCATTGGTACTCGACTAAGTCTACTTCCATCGACTAAAGTCAAATATGCTCTATTTATGTGAACACGTGAACATATGAAAATTTAGAAGATCTGTCCAGTTAGGGCCGAAAAACCTTGAGGGCAACGCTGTCTCCAATGGGTTCATGAATTGCAATGCTTGGTGCAACATTCAGTGTCACTAGATGGCGCTGTAGAGCAATTAAGCTTTGGGCTTGTTAAATGTGATTTTGAACATTATTTTAAAATTAAGATTATTTGTATACAAACATTCTGCCCAGGCACAGATAGTTATGTGAACTGAAAGTAATGTGGGTATGTTCACCAGGCTTTTTACTCTTAAATAGCTCATGTGGCAAGGGTAAATGACCTTGAGAACCAGTGGGCTAGGAGGAATAGTAGACTTTAGGAAGATAATCGAACACGAATCAATGTCAGACTCAGTGCTAGCTGGGATCATTAAATGGTGATGGAGCAACTATGATTCAAGGTCAAATTGTCAAAACAGAAACAGACTCACAGACTTAGAGAATGACCTTATGGTTACCAGGGGAAAGGGTGGCAGTGGGAGGGATAGGTTAAGAATTTGGGATTGACATGTACACACTGCTGTATTTAAACTAGATAACCAACAAGGACCTACTGTATATCACAGGAAACGGCTCAATATTCTGTAATAACCTATATTGGAAAAGAATTTGAAAAAGAATAGATAATGTATATGTATGGCTGAATCACTTTGCTGTATACACCTGAAACTAACACAACATTGTTAATCAACTACACTCCAATATAAAATAAAAATTAAAATAAATAAATAAAGCCTGTAACCGTAAATAAACAAGTTCTCATCACAAGAAAGAAAAAAAATTTGTAATTATGTGAGGTGATGGATGTTAACTAAATTTATTATGGTAATTATCTTTTAATATATATAAATATCAAATAGTTATGGTGTAAACTTTAAAGTAATACCATGTTATATGTCAATTATATCTCAGTAAAGCTGGGGAAAATGAACTACCTTAGCATAAATTTAAAAATTGGAAAACTAAAAAAAAAAAAGAAAAGTCAAATTGTAGCTGGCATCACCAAAATGGAAATGTGACCTAAACAAACACATCAAAAAGAGAGCATCGGAAGAGTACGATTTGATATCATTATTTATATGTTAGTTTCCAACAGTATTACCTAATGTTTCACTATCTAGTTCCCATAAACAATGCTAAAATGAAATTATATTTTTTCTAGTCTTACCTTGGATTAGTAGCTTCACTTTGAAAAGGGCATGTTTTGGGACTTCCCTGGTGGTGCAGTGGTTGGGACTCCTTGCTCCCAATGCAGGGGGCCGGGTTCGATCCCTGGGCAGGGAACTAGATCCCACATGCATGCCGCAACTGAGTTTGCATGCCACAACTAAGGAGCCCACGTGCCGCAATTAAGGGGCCTGCCTGCCACGACTAAGACTCAGTGCAACCAAATAAATAAATATTAAAAAAAAAAGAAAAGGGCATGTTTTAAGGCGCGTAAGCAATGATATCAAAAACTGTGTTTAGGATAGAGTAGGGCATTTTTAAGGAGGTAGTGAGTGAGGGAGTGAGGCAGAAAGTCAAGCAAGATAGGAGTGGGTTTTATAGACAGATGTCACAGAGGCTATAAAGAAAGAAGGTGCTGGCCACATGTCGACGTTTGACTCACACTCCAGAGCACTAAAACTAGTCGATTCAGCTCATTGCCTTCAATCTCCTCAGTCAGTACAACCTTGCCAATTGTTAAACCAGCCAGCAGAGAGCAAGAATGACTGGATGCAATGCTGCAATCCATTTATTGGACAACACAGAGCTACAGCTAGATTCTGACTATGCCGTAACATCAAAAAAGGATCAGATTGCACTTAACCTGTAGATGAATGGCTTTTGATGGGGACTTAGATGGAGATAAGGAAAGTCAGCTGCTATGGCTCAACCTTTAAAAATGGTGGGAAAAGGAAACGATCTAATAATCTTGGAATAAAGAAGAAATGGAGATAAGAGATTCACAAGGTCAAGAAATGAAGAGGAAATAGAAAGGAACTTAGAAGGAAATTATTCCCTGGCTTCAGGAAATTAACTGCTGATTCTTCACTCGGTAAATTGGAGCCTTAAATAGTCAGCAATGTCTGTGGTGTGTTGAGAGGAACATCTGTCTGGCTGTGTTGTAACTCAGGACACTTTGCTGACGCTAAAAGGTGTAACATTTCAGTAATCTGGACCTTAGAACTCCAAATTTTAGTGGTTTTAGTGTTGTAATGTTTTCAGTCTCCACAAAGTTCAGCACAATTGAGTATTGATACTTCATTATCTTTGGGTTATTAGACTTCGGGTTATAGAATTCCTACTTTAGATATCTTCTTAAAATTAACCAAGGGCAAACGTGTATAATTCTTAGGTATTTCCCTGGCACTCAAGGTTCAGGTGATAATTCAGTCGGAAAAAAATGTCAGTTACTGAGTGTAATGATACAGAGAAAATGTTATTTCTGTTGCAGCTCGTATGACAATGCCATCTCTAAGGAGGTTTTGCTGAGCAGGGACTGGGCCATTCATTCTAGGGACTCTGGGCTGTGGGAGGTGAGGTGGGAGTGTGTCTTTGAGGAGGGGGCTAAGGCAGAGGGAGAGATGCTGGTGAGATGGTAGGAAGTGAAACAATCCACATCATAATCTCTCCGGTGGACCATCAAATCTACCATGTTACTCATCGCATGACAAACTTGGTGTGAGCAGATCCAGGGTCTTTAGGGAAAATCCTGAAAGGACTGGGCCTTGTGACTGGCTGGCATGTTTGAACTTAGGGTTAAAGATGAAAGAGGAACCATGAGAAAGTATGATGTTGAGAATCATAACATTGTTTTACTGTCGTCATTTACTTAGAGCTGATAATAGGTCATCTAGCTAGAGCATGGCAGACCTGCCACACCACTCTTACTCTAATAGAGGGGAAAAGTAAACTCTTACACAGTAAAATTAATGAACATGCAAGTTCCTTCTTTTTCAAGGGTGACTAGTACTCCGTTGTATGTATATATCACTTTTTCTTCATCCGTTCATCTGCTGATGGACATTTGAGTTGTTTCTATTTGACGGTTGTGAATAAGGCTGCAGTAAACTTGGAGGTGCAGATATCTCTTTCAGAACAAAATGCAACAACATGGATGAACCTTAAGGACACAGGAAGACAAATACTGCATGATTCCAATACATGAGGTATCTAACAGAGTTAAATTCATAGAATCAAAGAGTAGAATGGAGTTTGCCAGGGCAGGGGGAAAATGAGGTGGTACTAGTCAATGGGAAGTTACGAATCAATGGACATAAAGTTTCAATTAAGTGAGATAAATAAGTTCTAGAGATCTGCTGGACAATACTGTACACTTAAAAATCATTAAGAAGGTAGCTCTCATTTTAAGTGTTCTGAGCACAATAAAATAGTTGGAAAGCCATGAATGAACATGGAGACTAGTGAGGCATTCCCTCTACCACACTGTCTCCTGTTTATTGCAACCCTAATGTTAGCCAGGACCTCCCTGTGGCCTGAAAGGTTAGGTAAACTGAATAAAGGAGAAATTATCTCCTCAGTTTCCTTATCTGTGAAATGGGGACTTCATGGAACCTTTCCCATAAGATGTGATGATAGTGACTATAAAGCCCTTAGACTATTGCCTGTCATACGGTTGAATATGGAATATATGTTAGTTCTTATTATCCTTAAAAAGTGAATTGGAGAGCTGTTATTCAAAGGCCATAAGGTTTTAGTTATGCTAGATGAACAGGTTCTAGAGATGGGCCATATAGCCTAGTGCCTATAGTTAACAATACAATATTGTGCACTTCAACATTTAAGAGGGTAGATCTCATGCTAAGTGTTCTTACCACACACACACACCACACACACACAAGGAAGGAACACAACGAAACCCTGGGAGGCGTTGGATACGTCTGTTACCTTGACAGTGGTGATGGTATCATGGGTATTTGCATATGTCTAAACTCATCAAATTGTACACATTAAACATGTGAAGTTCTTTGTATGTGAATTATACCTCAATAAAGCTGTTATATATAAAAAAAGACCTAGTTCAATACTCTGTGTAGTAGTAACAGATGAAGGAAACATTATCCTCAGTGTTTAAACTTTCTTCACCTTGTGCTTTATCACCACGCTGTCTGAACCCCCAGCAAAAGTGCCAACTCTGGAGAAAACCTTGGCGCTCTACTGTGGGAAAAGACCCAGAGTTCTTTTCTTTTTTTTTTTTTTTAAAATATTTTTTGTTATTTTATTTATTTATTTACTATTTATTTATTTGTGGTACGCGGGCCTCTCACTGCTGCGACCTCTCCCGTTGCGGAGCACAGGCTCCAACGCGCAGGCTCAGTGGCCATGGCTCACGGGCCCAGCCGCTCCGCGGCACGTGGGATCTTCCCGGACCGGGGCACGAACCCATGTCCCCTGCATCGGTAGGTGGACTCTCAACCACTGCGCCACCAGGGAAGCCCTATTTATTTTTTATTGAAGTATAGTTGATGTACAATATTATAGAAGTTACAGTTGTACAATATAGTGATTCACAAATTTTAAAGGCTTTACTCCATTTATAGTTATTATAAAATATTGGTTATATTCCCTATTTTGTATAGTATATCCTTGCAGCTTATTTGATACACAACAGTACCCCCCAACCTCAAATTGCTCCTCCCCACTGGTAACCACTAGTTTGTTCTCTATGTCTGTGAGTCTGCTTCATTTTTGTTATATTCACTAGTTTGTTTGGTTTTATTAGATTCCATATATAAGTGAGATCATACAGTATTTGTCTTTCTCTGTCTGACTTATTTCACTTAGCATAATAATATCCTCCAAGTCCATTCCTGTTGCTGGAAATACTACTCAGCCATAAAAAAGAAAGACCCAGATTTCCTGATGCTGTACAGTCCACCTCCCAGCTGTAGGCACTGTGGCCAAATGCCAAGCATTAAAATATCCCAAGAAAGATGAGGACGGAAGCTAAAGCAGAAAGGAATCAGAAGGGGAAAAATAATCATTCAAATGACACCCAGTTACAATTAAATACAGAACTAAAACTGAGAAAATTTTTGGTTTCTCTCCCTATGAGTAATGTTTGTACTTTGAGACTTTTAAAATATTTAAGGCAAGAAGAAATAAAATGCATGGCAACCAGTTAAGGTCATACATTTAGGACAAAAGTGATAAAATATTAAAATGAAAGAAATAAATGTTCTAACTGAAATACTGAGATTCTGTGAAGATGAATTATTCAGAGTTAGAAACACATGTGTCCTCCAATCTTATTATGTAACAGGGGGAAAATGGTAGTAAAGATCAAGGGTAGAGCAATGCCAAGGAATGAAGAAATGATGGTGGCATTGCTTAATAATATGCTAACTTTATGCTTCATTTCAAGGGAAGGGGCTTCAAAGAAAGAAGAGGAATGGTTGGCTAGTGTGAAATGGAGTTGGGAGTATAGATTCTCAGGGCTTGAGTGAGAATGGTACTTTCATTCAGGACACCTAAGCGGTCGGGACAGACTAGGTTGTGCAGCAGTAACAGACAGCCCCAAGCCTCAGGGTCTAAAACAACACAGTTTTACTTCTTGCTCACAGTAGAGGTCTATCATGAGCTGGTAAAGTCCTCTGTTCACCGTCACTTAGGGAGTGAGGTTGCCCATGTCACAGCCACCATCTTGAACTTGGCCAATCTCTGTTCTAAAGGGAAGTGAGAGCCTAGGGTTTCAGATCATATGAAATGCCAAGGTCCTGAAGTGACACATGTCATTTTTCTCACTGGTTAGGACACTTCAGGGTGGTCAGAAAGTTCAATCTTACCCTCTTCCCCAAAGTGAGGAAGAAACAAAAAGATGTGGAGAATATTCCTAGTGATTCCCATGAAGTGCAGTATGGCATTTGTTGGAAGGGAAATCTTGTTTGCTTGGCTAGAGGCTTCACACCTTCTTTTTTCATGAAAACACAGAAGAATGACTCCTGACCCCAGCACTTAAAGTGAGTAGAACATTTGTGACTGAGATGTTCATAAACTCAGGATGACTTTAAGGAAAGGATTTTGGCTTTAATTTTAGTACTCATTGCCATAGATGTAGTGGAAATCCAGTAGACACGGGAACAGGCAAGGGCCCTAAAAATCATCTAGCTTCAGGATCTTGAACTCAAATGGCCACAGGGTCAAGGCAGGTAATGTGAATGAGTGGAGCGGTCTGGAGTCATACAAGAGGGAGGGGTGGGACAGGGTGACAGAGAGGACACATCCTGTCTGAAGGGAGCAGCTGCTTCTCAGCACCAACTCATTGTCATCATGACAGATTGTGAAATGACTGTTGCCAGATTTTCTGATTTTTTAAGAGAAGCCAGAGACAAAGGGTTTTTTTGTATATTTGTTTTTCAAAATCATAAATGTGACAATTTCTGATTTTTAAACATTGGTTTCACATTTTAACTTTTTTTTTTTGGCCAAGCCAGGTGGCATGCGGGATCTTATTTCCCCGACCAGGGTTCAAACCTGTGCCCCCTGCAGTGGAAGTGCACTGAGTCTTAACCACTGGACCGCCAGGGCAGTCCCCTCAAATTTTAAATTTTTATAACACCAGTTGGAACCAACAAAACATGGCTTGAGCCCATGGCCTACCAGTTTGTGATGATGAATTTAGCCGTGTTTTTCACCACCTTTTCTCCACCACCACCCCTTCCCTGCACCCCCCTCCCCACAAGCAGCATGGCAAACCTTTGGTCCAAATTGAACTCAGAAGCCCAATCTGTAGAATGGTTGTATCTGAGGAACTGCTCTGACTGGAGCAAATTAAGAGGCCAGACCCTAAAATTCAGCTCTTTCCCTCTTCTCGCAGGACTCAAGAAGCACACTTTGAAAACCAGGAGATGAGTGCAAAGCTCTCCTTCTGCAGGAGATAGACCACCCAGCCGCCTAACTCCCAGTCCAGCTCCTCTTCCAGAACATCTGTGGCTGGTGCAGACAGCGGGCATAAAATGCACTGACTGAATGCCTGCTGAAGCTCTCTGTTTATTTAGAGATTCACTGGGGACCCTCTTTGACATGATTTTGGTTGGCAAGGTCATCACCACCTTCACCATCACCAAATGTGCCCTGAAAGACTCTGCTGGAAACATATGAGGCAAATGATGCAAACGTTGCCTTCGCCAAGGAACTGTTTTCTAAGATGTGCATTTCCATCTCAGCAAGCTCAGAGACAAACACCCAGGCACTATGCTCTAAAGAAGTTAAACTGATAAATTAGGGGAGCAACATCTTGGGGAACATCTGCACAGGTGTTCAGTGTGTTGTGGGAGACGGAAAGTGTGAGTGGCATGACAGACCTGGTGGCAGGAGTGGGAAGGAGTACACGGAATCATTGGTGTACGACAGTTTGAATATTTTAATAGTCATTAGTACTTTTCAAAGAATGCCTTGTATCTGCACCCAGACCTTTAAGGTCTGGAAGGGTGTGTGTGTGTGTGTGTGTGTGCGTGTGTGAGTAATTTTATATATATATATATATATATATATATATATATATATATATATATATTTTATATATAGTTTTATTTTTAAATAAAAGATTGTTATTTTTTAATTGAAGCATAGCTGATTTACAGTATTATGTTAGTTTCAGGTGTACAGCAAAATGATTCAGTTATAAATATATATATATTATACATATATTCTTTTTTAGATTTTTTTCCATTATAGGTTATCACAAGATATTGAATATAGTTCCCTGTGCTATACAGTAAGTCTTTGTTGTTTATGATTATGTTATTTTTTTAATTCAAATATGAATACACAGAAAAGAAAAATAACCAGCCTCACCAATTACCTGATGCAGGGGTCAAATTATGGTCCCTGGGCCAAATTCATCCCACTACCTGTTTCTGTTTATAAAGTTTTATTGGAATAGAGTCATGCCCATCTACTTATATACACCAATGAAGCATTTATGCTGTAATGGCAGAGTTGAGTAGTTGCAACACTGGCTGTATGGCCTATACAATCTAAATATTTACTACCTGGCTCTTTACAAAAAAAGTTTCCCTACCTCTTATCTAGTTCCAACAGCACAGATCATCACAATTATTATTTTGCATATTTCTTTCAAATTCCTCTATGTGCATGCATACATTGGAAAAAATAATAAAATCATAGTCTGTATTAGTGTCCTCAAGGAACTTTCTGGAAATGATGGAACTATTAAGTATCTGTACTATCCAATATGATAGCTATTGAATACTTGAAATGTGCCTCGAGAGCAGACAGCAGAAGCAAGAAGAACTATAATCCTGCAGCCTGTGGAACAAAAACCACATTCACAGAAAGATAGACAAGATGAAAAGGCAGAGGGCTATGTACCAGATGAAGGAACAAGATAAAACTCCAGAAAAACAACTAAATGAAGTGGACATAGCAAACCTTCCAGAAAAAGAATTCAGAATAATGATAGTGAAGATGATCCAGGACCTCGGAAAAAGAATGGAGACATGGATCGAGAAGATGCAAGAAATGTTTAACAAAGACCTAGAAGAATTAAAGAACAGACAAACAGAGATGAACAATACAATAACTGAAATGAAAACTACACTAGAAGGAATCAGTAGCAGAATAACTGAGGTAGAAGAACGGAGAAGTGACCTGGAAGACAGGATGGTGGAATTCACGGCTGTGGAACAGAAAAAAGAAAAAAGAATGAAAAGAAATGAAGACAGCCTAAGAGAGCTCTGGGACAACATTAAACGCAACAACATTCGCATTATAGGGGTCCCAGAAGGAGAAGAGGCAGAGAAAGGACATGAGAAAACATTTGAAGAGATTATAGTTGAAAACATCCCTAACATGGGAAAGGAAATAGCCACCCAAGGCCAGGAAGCACAGAGTCCCATACAGGATAAACTCAAGGAGATACATGTCGAGACACATAGTAATCAAACTGGCAAAAATTAAAGACAAAGAAAAATTATTGAAAGCAGTAAGGGAAAAATGACAAATAATATACAAGGGAACTCCCATAAGGTTAACAGCTGATTTCTCAGCAGAAACTCTACAAGCCAGAAGGGAGTGGCATGATATACTTAAAGTGATGAAAGGGAAGAATCTACAACCAAGACTACTCTACCCGGCAAGGATCTCATTGAGATGCAATGGAGAAATCAAAAGCTTTACAGACAAGCAAAAGCTAAGAGAATTCAGCACCACCAAACCAGCTCTAAGACAAATGCTAAAGGAGCTTCTCTAAGTAGGAAACACAAGAGAAGAAAAGGACCTACATAAACAACCCCTAAACAATTAAGAAAATGGTTATAGGAAAATACATATCGATAATTACCTTAAACGTGAATGGATTAAATGTTCCAACCAAAAGACACAAGCTTGCTGAATGGATACAAAAAAAAGACCCATCTATATGCTGTCTACAAGAGACACACTTCAGACCTAGGGACACATACAGACTGAAAGTGAGGGGATGGAAAAAGATATTCCATGCAAATTGAAATCCAAGAAAGCTGGAGTAGCAATACTCATATCAGATAAAATAGACGTTAAAATAAAGAATGTTACAAGAGACAATGAAGGACACTACATAATGATCAAGGGATCAATCCAAGAAGAAGATATAACAATTATAAATATATATGCACCCAACATAGGAGCACCTCAGTACATAAGGCAACTGCTAACAGGTATAAAAGAGGAAATCGACAGTAACAAAATAATAGTGGGGGACGTTAACACCTCACTTACACCAATGGACAGATCATCCAAAATGAAAATAAATAAGGAAACAGAAGCTTTAAATGACACAATAGACCAGATAGATTTAATTGATATTTATAGGACATTCCATCCAGAAACAGAAGATTACACTTTCTTCTCACGTGCACAGGGAATATTCTGAGGATGGATCACATCTTGGGTCACAAATCAAGCCACAGTAAATTTAAGAAAATTGAAATCATATCAAGCATCTTTTCTGACCACACGCTATGAGATTAGAAATGAATTACAGGGAAAAATACGTAAAAAACACAAACACATGGAGGCTAAACTATATGTTACTAAATAACCAAGAGATCACTGAAGAAATCAAAGAAGAAATCAAAAAATACCTAGAGACAACTGGCAATGAAAACACGACAATCCAAAACCTATGGGGTACAGCAAAAGCAGTTCTAAGAGAGAAGTTTATAGCTATACAAGCCTACCTCAAGAAACAAGAAAAATCTCAAATAAACAATCTAACCTTACACCTAAAGGAACTACAGAAAGAAGAACAAACAAAGCCCAACGTTAACAGAAGGAAAGAAGTCATAAAGATCAGAGCAGAAATAAATGAAATAGAAACAAAGAAAACAATAGCAAGGATCAATAAAACTAAAAGCTGGTTCTTTGAGAAGATAAACAAAATGGATAAACTGTTAGCCAGATGCATCAAGAAAAAGAGGGAGAGGACTCAAATCAATAAAATTAGAAATGAAAAAGGAGAAGTTATAACAGACACTGGAGAAATACACAGCAACCTAAGAGACTACTACAAGCAACTCTATGACAATAAAATGGACAACCTGGAAGAAATGGACAAATTCTTAGAAAGGTATAACCTTCCAAGACTGAACTGGGAAGAAATAGAAAATATGAACAGGCCAATCACAAGTAATGAAATTGTAACTGTGATTAAAAATCTTCCAACAAACAAATGTCCAGGACCAGATGGCTTCACAGGTGATTTCTATCAAACATTTAGAGAAGAGTTAACACCCATCCTTCTCAAACTCTACCAAAAATTTGTGCAGGAAGGAACACTCCCAAACTCATTCTATGAGGCCACCATCACCCTGATACCAAAACCAGTCAAAGATACTACAAAAAAATAAAATTACCGACCAATATCACTGATGAATATAGATGCAAAAATCCTCAACAAAATTCAAGCAAACAGAATCCAACAACACATTAAAAGGATCATACACCATGGTCAAGTGGGATTTATCCCAGGGATGCAAGGATTCTTCAGTATATGTAAATCAATCAATGTGATAAACCATATTAACAAATTGAAGAAGAAAAACCATATGATCATCTCAATAGATGCAGAAAAAGCTTTTGACAAAATTCAACACCCATTTATATAAAAACTCTCCAGAAAGTGGGCATAGAGGGAACCTACCTCAACATAAGAAAGGCCATATATGACAAACCCATGGCAAACATCATTCTCAATGGTGAAAAACTGAAAGCATTTCCTCTAAGATCAGGAGCAGGACAAGGATGTCCACTCTCACCACTATTATTCAACATAGTTTTGGAAGTCATAGCCATGGCAATCAGAGAAGAAAAAGAAATAAAAGGAATACAAATTGGAAAAGAAGAAGTAAAACTGTCACTGTTTGCAGATATCATGATACCATAGAGAGTTCTAAAGATGACACCAGAAAACGACTAGAGCTAATCAATGAATTTGGTAAAATTGCAGGATACAAAATTAATGCACAGAAATCTCTTGCATTCCTATGCACTAATGATGAAAAATCTGAAAGAGAAATTAAGGAAACACTCCCATTTACCATTGCAACAAAAAGAATAAAATACCTAGGAATAAACCTACCTAGGGAGACAAAAGACCTGTATGCAGAAAACTATAAGACACTGATGAAAGAAATTAAAGATGATACCAACAGATGGAGAGATATACCATGTTCTTGGATTGGAAGAATCAAGATTGTGAAAATGACTATACTACCCAAAGCAATCTACAAATTCAATGCAATCCCTATCAAAGTACCAATGGTACTTTTTACAGAGCTAGAAGAAAAAAATCTTAAAATTTGTATGGAGACACTAAAGACCCAGAATAGCTAAAGCAGTCTTGAGGGGAAAAAGTGGAGCTGGAGGAATCAGACTCCCTGACTTCAGACTATACTACAAAGCTACAGTAATCAAGACAATATGGTACTGGCACAAAAACAGAAACATAGATCAATGGAACAAGATAGAAAGCCCAGAGACATATGGTCAGCTAATCTATGACAAAGGATGCAAGGATAAACAATGGAGAAAAGACAGTCTCTTCAATAAGTGGTGCTGGAAAAATCAGACAGCTACATGTAAAAGAATGAAATTAGAACACTCCCTAACACCATACACAAAAATAAACTCAAAATGGATTAGAGACATAAATGTAAGTCTGGACACTATAAAACTCTTAGAGGAAAACACAGGAAGAACACTCTTTGACATAAATCACAGCAAGATCTTTTCTGATCCACCTCCTAGAGTAATGGAAATAAAGACAAAAATAAACAAATGGGACCTAATGAATCTTAAAAGCCTTTGCACAGTAAAGGAAACCATAAACAAGACGAAAAGACAACCCTCAGAATGGGAGAAAATATTTGCAAACAAATCAACGGACAAAGGATTAATCTCCAAATTACATAAACAACTCATGCAGCTCAATAGTAAAAAAACAAACAACCCAATCCAAAAATGGGCCGAAGACCTAAATAGATATTTCTCCAAAGAAGACATACATATGGCCAAGAAGCACATGAAAAGCTGCTCAACATCACTAATTATTAGAGAAATGCAAATCAAAACTACAATGAGGTATCACCTCACACCAGTTAGAATGGGCATCATCAGAAAATCTGCAAACAACAAATGCTGGAGAGGGTGTGGAGAAAAGGGAACCCTCTTCCACTGTTGGTGGGAATGTAAATTGATACAGCTACTATGGAGAAAGTATGGAGGTTCCTTAAAAAACTAAGAATTACCATATGATCCAGCAATCCCACTACTGGGCATATACCCAGAGAAAACCATAATTCAAAAAGACACATGCACCCCAATGTTCATTGCAGCACAATTTACAATAGCCAGGTCATGGAAGCAACCTAAATACCCATCGACAGATGAATGAATAAAGAAGATGTGGTACATATATACAGTGGAATATTACTCAGCCATAAAAAGGAACTAAATTTGGTCATTTGTTGAGACGTGGATGGATCTAGAGACTGTCATACAGTGTGAAGTAAGTCAGAAAGAGAAAAACAAATATCATATATTAACACATATATGTTGAACCTAGAAAAATGGTACAGATGAACTGGTTTGCAGGGCAGAAACTGAGACACAGATGTAGAGGACAAACGTATGTACACCAAGTGGGGAAAGTGGCGGGGGGGGGGGGTGATGGTGGTGGTGGTGGTGGTGTGATGAATGGTCAATTGGGATTGACATGTATACACTGATGTGTATAAAATTTATGACTAATAAGAACCTGCTGTATAAAAAAATAAATGAAATAAAATTCAAAAGTTAAAAAAACTTTTCATCTTTATCATGTATGCCAATGGTAATTTTAAAAAAAAGAAAAATGTGCCTCGTGGCACTGAGAAACTGGATTTTTAATTTTAATTAATCAAAATTTAAATTGCCATATGTGGCTAATAGATGCCATATTGAACAAAACTTTCTTGAAATATTTTCTACAAAACAGAAATAGACTCACAGACATAGAAAACAAACTTATGTTACCAATAGGGAAAGTGGAGGGAGGGATAAATTAGGAGTTTGGGATTAACATATACACACTACTATATATAAAATAGATAACCAACAAAGACCTGCTGTATAGCACAGGGAACTCTATTCAATATCTTGTAATAACCTATAATGAAAGGGAATGTAAAAAAAGAATATATCAATATATTTTTATATATCTATGTATAACTGTATCACTTTGCTGTATACCTGAAACTAACACAACATTGTAAATCAACTGTATTTTAATAAAAACTAAAAAAATAAAGAGTCACTTAGTGAATGAATGAGGTGCAGGAACAAAATTGTTTAGCTGGAAGAAGATGTGATTGTGGAAGGAAACAAAAAGAACTTTCTTGAAATGCTTTTATTTGCATAATATTTCATGATCATTTCTTTCAATCATTAAACGTTCTTTGTAGAACCCCTTGTTCTGATTGTATAATATCATAATGTATGGATGTGTCATCGTTTTCCTAAACAAGCCCCTATTGTTGACACTTGGATTATTTTTCACTATTATAATCCATTTCTGTGATAAGCAGTTCTGTGCATATAAATATGGGCACATGTCTATGATGATTGACTTAAGGTAAATTTCTAGATGCAGAACTGTTTGATCAAAGAACATAAATATTTTTCAGATTCTTGAAACGTATCATCAAATTGCTAGTTAGAGAGATTGGTCCACTCTACTTATTTGACAGCAATGTAGGAAAATGCTTGTTCCCCATACTCTACCCTATGTATTTTAAAGAATTGTCTTGAAAAGCTCTCTCCCTTGTCTCCTCCACCTAGACTGAAGTCAAAGGAATAACTGAGGAGGGCACTTTATGAGAACCCATCAGTGTGCTGAGAGAGGGGGGGCAGAGAGCAAAATGGAACTTTTTCCATTGAACTTTTCTACACAGTCAAGGTTTCAGGCAACTTGATTAACTTGGGCAATCACTCCTGAGCTTCCTGCTCGGGACAAAGTCCTTATTCTGTGGCAGATGGTGACATTGAAATGTTCTTTCTTGGCGGTGATTAAGACTTAAATGATCTTGTGTATGGGAAAGTGAAACAGTATGCAAATAGCAAGGAGGGATATAGTACCTTTTCTTCCTCTGGCTCCCATCCCCCAGGGTCGAAATTGTAAGCAATACGTAACATAGAAATAGAGGGATGGAAGAATAAGGAAGTTAGAGGTAAACACCAACTGCGAGTGGTTGTAAATAAAGGTGAGATGAGGTGAATCAGAGAAGGGTTTTCTGGTCAGACAAACACAGGATTGAATTTTACCCTGCCATCTTATCATGGAACCTTTATCTCTCTGAGCCTCAATGTTTTCACGAGAATAATGAGTACTTTATGATGAGGATTATTAAAAATAATCTATGTGAAACATTCAGTGCAGGGCCTGACTCATGTTTATAGCATCTCTAAGAACAAGGGGGGGCCATCAGTGGGGTAGGGCTCATAAACTAGGAAGTTCTCGCTGTCTCTTGAATTGGTAATACAGTGTATTGGCAAACATGAGATTACGTAATCCAGATAGGCTCTCTGCAACCACGGAAATCTACCACTCTGGTCAAGAGTCAGACACTAGGGAAGTGGTGTTGATATTTTACCAATTCCACAGTGGCTGCTGAGAGCACCAGCCGAGTTTTTGAAGCACAGAGAAGTCAGCCATGCAGCTCACGCAAAAAGCAACTGCAACCCAGTCTAAGTATGTTGACAGCTGGCTTAATTACTAACAGGAGAAAGTCGACATTTTCTGTGTGGAGCCAAGAAAGTGAGTGAAAAGATTACATTTTCATCCAGCTGTGTGTGGGTAGGGCATGAAAACCAGTCCCTGCTTGCTTAAGAAGAGACAGAAATCCTGGGTGTGGACGGACTTTCAAGTTCAAGCATGGAGACCAGTGATTGGATTGCCCCAAACTGCCTTAATGAAGCCTCTCCCGGGTCTACACAGGGGAACAGCCACCAACCTTCAGGGAGATTCTTTGGTCATCCTCATCCACCACGTTCTCCGCTCTATTTACCTAATATATTTCCCAGCAAAAAGATCAGTTGATACATTCACACATGAAACTAATTATGATAGAATTAAAGCTTTCCCTGCTCCTTTCCACAAATTGAATTACTGAGACTCAGACTGAATTCTAAAAAATCTCTTCTTGAGTCATTCTGGGAGGAAAATGAATGACACGTGTCGTGAGCCTTGAGTGCCATGGTTTCCTTATGTTGCCACCAGTGCAGGGAGCTACATTTTCCAGGGGACTGGGTGACCCTGTGTGACGGAAATCAGAAAATGGGAGTGGGAACTACCGTTGGGTCTTTAAAATAGCCCCCCTGGGACTTCACTGGTGTCTCAGTGGTTAAGAATCCGCCTGCCAATTCAGGGAACACGGGTTGGATCCCTGGTCTGGGAAGATCCCACATGCCACGGAGCAACTAAGCCCGTGCACCACAACTACTGAGCCTGCACTCTAGAGCCCGAGTACTGCAACTACTGAGCCCACACGCCGCATATACTGAAGCCCGCGCGCTCTAGAGCCCGTGCTCTGCAACAAGAGAAGCCACCGCAATGAGAAGCTCGCGCACAGCAAGGAAGAGTAGCCCCAGCTCGCCACAACTAGAGAAAGACCGCATGCAGCAACGAAGACCCAACACGGCCAAAAAGTAAATAAAAATTAAAAAAAAGAAATTCAAAGAAAAACTAGCTCCCCTGGAACACAGAACTCCAGAGAGTGACACAGTTGGTCTTGTAGTTGAGATTTAGACTGTCTTAAGTCAACCATTCATAAACTGGTTTAGTTATGACTCCCTTGAGAAATTGTCATGTCTGTCACGTCCTGGACATTTTGCAGGCTCCAAATCATGAAATAAAATGTCCAGAATATTCTCAATGGCTCTATTTGCGTCATCCATTTTAACTGGCATGTCAACATTTACATTGCTGGAGAATAGCTTTGGGAATTGCTCTGAATTGCTCTGAATACAAATTAACGATGGAAGGCACCAACCCAATAGCATGGTGTGGTGGAGAACCGAAATAACTTTTCCCCAAAACTCTAGATGAACCGTGTGTGTGAGTGTACCTGTGTGCCAGTAGGCGTTAATCAATTGGTATTGGGCAACACAATTAAAACTCACTTCGTGGGAAGCACATATTACGATACGATTTTTTCCCAATGGTGTTTCAGAGCAGGATGCTTATAAGCAAAATACAATGAAACATGCAACAATGAAATTCTACAGCTCATCACTCTTTTCTAGTACCTAGTAGGTTAGAGGCACCATGGGAGACACAAAATAATCAACCCCAGGCCTCACCCTCACAGTATTTACAGCCTATTAAGAAATACTAGTTTTTTCCCAATAACAGAGAGAATTAAAATACAGCTAGTTCCCCCCATTTGTTGTCAAAAATAGAAAGAAAACCATACTCTGCTGGAACATATTATTATTTGCTTAAAAAATTATATAAACAGATGCCAGCATAGTAAATTTAATTTAAAGTATCATGGAATTGGAAGTCCTTCATTTATACCGACCAATAAACTGAGCCAAAGAAAATGTGAATGACTTGCCCAAGGTCACACAGCTATTTAATGTCTCCAATGGCACCAGAAACCAGCTTTTTGACCCTCAGATGGAGATCTTTGGATGTATACTGTGCATACCAGCCTGGGATTTGGTCTGGCTCTAAAATTCTGGGACTCTCCAAGGACTCTGCAACTATGCTAACCACACTCCTGTCATTCATTTTAATGAATAAAATCACTCAGTTGAACAAAAACAATAGTTTCATTAAGATGGAGAAAGTGCACTTTCATTACTAAAAATGACCTCATGCCTTATTCACTTTAGGGAAACTTTTATATTTAAAATTTTAACATAAAGAGATTTGCCTAGCAAGGAAAAGCAACCAGTCTATTATTGCAAAATATTTGATTACCTATTAATTTTGATCTTATCACTGAGCAAACTGTTGGATCCTTGCACAGAGGCATGTGTAGAAACTGCCCTATTTTTAACTCTGCCATTCTGGTTGTTTGTAGAACGGATTTCCCTTTATTTGGAATGATGTGTTTGGTTTTTGTTTTTTTCCAAGACTGCAGTTTTTAATTGCTTTCAAGGCATTGAGGAACGAAATGGACAGAGAGGGAGCAAAGGAGCCTAATTGGAGGCACTTTGGGGACCACTTTAATGAATAGGAGGGCAATTCCTGTATAATTAATATGGTATGGAATAATGTTTTAAACTGAGCATTTGATGTTAACATCATCACCCACTGAAAAAGTGCTAAGTGCTTCCTGAAGAATGCAAGGCAAAGTGAACACTTTCAAATCAGCGCATGACGCTTTGTTAGAAATGGCTGTGTCCAGCCTTCAACTCGGCTTGTGAGGTGTAAAAAGAAAGTTTGTGCCTGTTTTATGGCATTTGGCCAGTTGCCTTTGCTTCAGCCTGCCTCCTGCCCCCTGCTTGCTAGGTCCTGGGAAGTCAGTAATTGTATTAGAAGACAGCAGTAATAGTGATAAAATGTGACATTTGTATTGATAGTACTCTGAAACCTTGTTTCAATGCACTTTCCCACACAGTACCTCAGTAACCCTAAGGGAGGAAGAAAACAGTGTTATGATAGAAAAGTGAGGTTCAGAAAATGTAAGTGACCTGAACTTTGACAGGGGGCAGACCCAGGACTAAAATCCAGGTTATCGGAAGTTCTGTCTGGGGGTTACTCCCCAATGGCAAGGAAGGACACGTAGAGACAGTTCAGTCTTAAGCCACCTTAGGGATGGGAGATATTTCTGCACCTGTCCCTTTGATGACTCCAGGAGTGGATCTCTGGCTTCTGGGTATCCCTGGCTGCTAACGTCTTACTTGACATCGGTCATGGCCACATCTTGCCCTACAGCTTTCATGCACTTCTTTCCCTGTGCTGTGGTCTGTCTTGTTGGCCAGTTGAAATGTCCATCATGGGATACCTTACTGCCCCAATTTTAATTTTTGGATAAATTGGAGGAAACAGAAAACTTTGGATTCTAAGACTTTGAACCCAATCCCTCATTCTCAGTCTCAAACTCTGCCGAACTTAGCATTTATTGGGCACTTAAAGCGTTAGGTGTTATGCTAAGAACACTGAATGTTCTCGACATCCTAACAAGGCGGAAATTGCAGGGATTTAAACCCAGGCCATCTAACTCAAAACCCACACTCTTAGATGGGATGGTACCGTTGTCTCCCACGGTAAGATAACCGTATTTTTAAGTTTTGTATAACACTAGCGTTTAAAAATCTCTTCAAAAGTATGGGATCCTGAGATTTCTTCTTGCGCTGTGGCATAAACAGAAACTATGAACATACCTAATGAACAGCTGCCACTGATATTTACATCTTAACTGGGGGTTAAATATCAAAGACATTGTTCTATTTAGCAGGATTTATGGTGTCATAACTTTTCCAGTAGTTCATTTCAAACAGATTTTTTAAATAGTGGGAGAAAACAGTATCCTAGTAGCTTTTGAAAGTCTAGTGTGGGAAATTAACTGCAGATATTAAAAAGATCTCTCACACACTGTCAGCATTCATTTTTAACCCCCAAACAACCACATGAGCAAAAGTGACTGTTTTTTTCTCTATTTTCTTTGCTCCACTTTCCTCTCTGAAAATAAGCCCATTAATAAGGAGGTATGAAAGGAAAATGTAGACGTCTCAAGACGAATTAAACTAAAAGTTGTTTCTTAAAGAAACAATTTTACCAAAATGAGTTTGCATATAAAAACATAATTAGCAGATGAACATATTAGGGAAGTGTAGCCATTAGGCATGTTTTTATTATGCAATAATTTATCCATGAACAGTTTATATTTCACATCCATATTACAGTATTTCTTTCCTGTCACTGGGAGTACTCAAGAGAATTGAATGAATGTTCATTCATCTGGAAAGTTCCAGAAGGGAGTTTGCAATGGGTAGGAAATTGAGTTAGGTTGGACAACAAGGTCACTTCTAATCTGAAGATTCTATAATTTCCAACTTAGACAACTGAAATGAGGTCAGTGTTCTGGTAGACTTCATGTCACAGTGAAAAAAAAGGGCCTGGTGGTGGGAAGCAGTCATGGGCTGTCCTGGGGGCCTGGAGCCAGCCTGCCTAGCTTCACCACTTGATTCCGCCACTTACTAGCTGTGTGACCCTGGGCAAGCTATGTCCCCCGTCTCCACCTCAGTTTCCTCATCTGTGAAGTGGGGATAATAATAGCACCGACCTCACAGAGTGGCTGTGAGGAGTAAATGAGTGAATGTAAGCAGAGTACTTAATGGTACATGGGAATGTCCCATGATCTTAGTTGTGCTGTTATGTTCCAAGAACGATGGGGCTAGATTGTTCATTTCTAATGAACAGCCTTATCTGCTTCTTCTTGTTACCTCCAACATGAAATAAATGGCAGTCCATTCCGAGTTTAATGAAGGTGGGGTTAGGGCTCACAGCTTGCCTGAAGGGAAGGAGATAAGGAGGAGAAGGGGAGAGGTAAAATGAGGGATTTTGTTTAAAGGGAACAGAGAAATGTCTGATGTCCAGGGAGATAGATGGAAATTCCATGGGAATGACACCTGCATGGGATGCTGGGAATGACAGTCTGATAGGAGGAGAGAGAAAGCTCATGGTACATACATACTCTCATTTTACAAACACACACACACACTTCATAGCAAACAGATATGGGAATGACTGGTCTATCTGTATCCTAAGTTTTCCACGTTAGCACAAGTATTCAGTTCTAATATTGACCTATGGTTTCAGTCGGTCAGTTCAAGTCCACAGGTTTGCCCTGAGCCTTTGCCACAGTACCAAGCACGGTGTGAGGTTCTGTGGAAGCAAAGAGGAGGCTGCCCTGTGGTGCTCAGCCTGGGAGGGATGCAAGAAGTTAAACGCTGTATGTTTCACTCAGCATGCTAAGTGCCGTGACCAACCTGTGTGTTACACTATGGGGTCTCAGAGGAGGCCACTTGACCCATCTTAGAGAGACAGGGCAGACTCCCAGGAGGAGGGGAAAGCTTAGACTTGAACCAGCTCTTAGGCTGATGAAGAAGGGAAAACAAACAAACAAAACAAAGGAAAACAAAACCCAAAGAAAAGTAGACTTATGAAAAGTTTTAATTCTCTCCATCGACTTGGAAATTTGACACAGCTGGTTCTGCTACTTATTAGCTACATGACTTTGGGCAATTACTTAAGCTCTCTGAACTTCAGTTTTGTCATATCTGAGACAGTTTCTGGCTCATTGGGTTGTTCTAGGAATTAGGGAGACAATGTATGAAAAGCCCAATCCCTGTGCCTGACGCAAGCGGTGTGTGCAGGCTTATTTTGAGTATCGGTGACATTAAATTACTCGTACTAAAATATGATAAAAGAGGAAGTGATGATTTGTTGAATTTAGGCTAGGAATAATGTCAAGACAAGCCAAAAGTAGAATAATAAGCTCAGTGTTAAGGCCCATGTGTCAATTTTGCCTGAACCACTAGTTCAGAGCCTGGATGGAGAAAAGCTGGCCGGAGTAACATTCCATCTAATGATATACCTATGGAGGGCAGGGGAAAGGATTTTGGCATCTTACCTTGTCTATTACCTGTCCGTTGTACTACAAAGCTCCAGCCCAAACTAAAAACCTAGAATAATCCCATGATCCACCTTCTCAGCAAATATGATGGTTAAACCATCCACAAAAGTTATATGCAAAAATATTGATCTGTTTCATTAGCACCATCTGTAATTTCACCTTAACATAGAGATGAAGCCAAACAGGGGCCCAGAAAAAATCAGTTTTTTCTAATGCACGAGGCAACTTAGGAGAAGGTTCTGTTCTCATTTACAAATGAAGAACCCAAGGCAAAATTGGTGACTTAACAAAGGTCAGATTGCTCCTTCATGGGAAGCCACCAACAGGCCGATTTGTCTGCCAGTAGAGCTGCTCTCTTCATCATGGGGCTAGGACACCTATTGCTCTGTGATTGGGGAAGGGAGGTGACATGTGTGGTCAAGGAGCCTCAACGTCACCAGGAGACTATGGAAGGCCATTCTTCTTCCTTCTGCTTCTGTGATGCTGCTGCCACAATGTTGTAATAATATTGTGAACTGTCCTGGCAAGTCAGGAAGTTTCTCAGGGAAGAGAAGAGAAAGGTCCACCCAGAATGGGAGAGGAAATGCTAATTGGAGTTCTTCAGGAGCTGGATGGAGTTAAGAATTTCATCCTGGATGAGGTTGTTAGATCTCTGCTTTGCAGATGACCCCAAATACAGATGCAGCCTCTCTGAAATGAGAAGGAGTTCTCTGGTTCTGAGGAGGTATATTTTCTTCTTAGGTGGAGTGGAATTTTTTTTTTTTAAGATAGATTTTAAAAAATCAGAGACCTTGGTTAAAATCCTGTCTCTGCTACTTAATAACTGTGTGATCTCTCTCTAAACCTCACTACTCATCTGCTAAGTAAAATTAATGGTATTTACTTCACTTTTCTTATCTCTAAAATGGTGATAATACCTGCCTCTTAGGATGGTTGTGAGGATTAAATGAGAATGAAGTCTGGAGTGTAGGAAATGTTCCCCAAAGACATCTATCATATTATTTCTATGTTATTATGTTCATTAGCTACATTACAGCATTCTTATATAAAGTGCTTGGATGTGGTAGATATCAATAAGTGACAGCTATTATCATTAAAGGGCAACATTTTTGTATTGGTGCTGGTCTAGTTGTGGAATTGAGCAGGCTGGAATGAAGAGAAATTCTAATTCCACAGGCAAACATAGAAACAAAAATAAAAACAAAAAAGCAGAACTGGAAGGAAAAGAATCCTACCCCGAGTCAGTCAACTTATTCCCAGAAGTTAAATATCAAAAATTTCTACATTATAGAGCAGAAGCAAGAAGAACTACAATCCTGCAGCCTGTGGAACAAAAACCACATTCACAGAAAGACAGACAAGATGAAAAGGCAGAGGGCTATGTACCAGATGAAGGAACAAGATAAAACCCCAGTAAAACAACTAAATGAAGTGGACATAGCAAACCTTCCAAAAAAAAATTCAGAATAATGATAGTGAAGATGATCCAGGACCTTGGAAAAAGAATGGAGGCAAAGATCAAGAAGATGCAAGAAATGTTTAACAAAGACCTAGAAGAATTAAACAACAAACAAACAGAGATGAACAATACAATAACTGAAATGAAAACTACACTAGAAGGAATCAATACCAGAATAACTGAGGCAGAAGAACGGAGAAGTGATCTGGAAGACAGAATGGTGGAATTCATGGCTGCAGAACAGAATAAAGAATAAAGGATGAAAAGAAATGAAGACAGCCTAAGAGAGCTCTGGGACAACATTAAACGCAGCAACATTTGCATTAAGGGGTTCCAGAGGGAGAAGAGACAGAGAAAACACCTGAGATAACATTTGAAGAGATTATAGTTGAAAATTTACCTAACATGGGAAAGGAAATAGCCACCCAAGGCCAGGAAGCACAGAGAGTCCCATACAGGATAAACCCAAGGAGAAACATGCCAAGACACATAATAATCAAACTGGCAAAAATTAAACACAAAGAAAAATTATTGAAAGCAGTAAGGGAAAAATGACAAATATATGCAAGGGAATTCCCATAAGGTTAACAGCTGATTTCTCAGCAGAAACTCTACAAGCCAGAAGGGAGTGGCATGATATACTTAAAGTGATGAAAGGGAAGAACCTACAACCAAGATTACTCTACCCAGAAAGGATCTCATTCAGATGTAATGGAGAAATCAAAAGCTTTACAGACAAGCAAAAGCTAAAGCTAAGAGAAATCAGCACCACCGAGCTAGCTCTAAGACAAATGCTAAAGGAACTTTTCTAAGTGGGAAACACAGGAGAAGAAAAAGACCTACTAAAACAAACCCAAAACAGTAAAGAAAATGGTCATAGAACATACCTATCAATAATTACCTTAAACGTGAATAGATTAAATGCTCCAACCAAAAGACACAGGCTTGCTGAATGGATACAAAAACAAGACCATCTATATGCTGTCTACAAGAGACCCACTTCAAACCTAGGGACACATACAGACTGAAAGTGAGGGGATGGAGATATTCCATGCAAATGGAAATCAAAAGTAAGCTGGAGTAGCAATACTCATATCAGGTAAAATAGACTTTAAAATAAAGAATGTTACAAGAGACAAGGAAGGACACTACATAATGATCAAGGGATCAATCCAAGAAAAAGATATCACAAGTATAAATATATATGCACCCAACATAGGAGCACCTCAATACATAAGGCAACTGCTAACAGTTTCCTCTAAAAGAGGAAATCAACAGTAACACAATAATAGTGGGAGACTTTAACACTTCACTTACACCAATGGAGAGATCATCCAAAATGAAAATAAATAAATGACACAATAGACCAGATAGATTTAATTGATATTTATAGGACATTCCATCCAGAAACAGCAGATTACACTTTCTTCTCAAATGCGCATGAAACATTCTCCAGGATAGATCACATCTTGGGTCACAAATCAAGCCACAGTAAATTTAAGAAAATTGAAATCATATCAAGCGACTTTTCTGACCACATGCTATGAGATTAGAAATGAATTACAGGGAAAAAAATGTAAAAAACACAAACGCATGGAGACTAAACAATATGTTACTAAATAACCAAGAGATCACTGAAGAAATCAAAGAAGAAATCAAACAATACCTAGAGACAAATGACAATGAAAACACCACAATCCAAAACCTATGGGGTGCAGCAAAAGCAGTTCTAAAGGGAAGTTTATAGCTATACAAGCCTACTCAAGAAACAAGAAAAATCTCAAATAAACAGTCTAACCTTAGACCTAAAGGAACTAGATAAAGAAGAACAAACAAAACCCAAAGTTAGCAGAAGGAAAGAAGTCATAAAGATCAGAGCAGAAATAAATGAAATAGAAACAAAGAAAACAATAGCAAGGATCAATAAAACTAAAAGCTGGTTCTTTGAGAAGATAAACAAAATTGATAAACCATTAACCGATAAACAAAATTGATAAACCATTAACCAGACTCATCACGAAAAAGAGGGGAGGACTCAAATCAATAAAATTAGAAATGAAAAAGGAGAAGTTACAACAGACACTGCAGAAATACTAAGAGACTACTACAAGCAGCTCTATGCCAATAAAATGGACAACCTGGAAGAAATGGACAAATTCTTAGAAAGGTATAACCTTCCAAAACTGAACTGGGAAAAAATAGAAAATCGGAACAGACAGGTCACAAGTAGTGAAATTGAAACTGTGATTAAAAATCTTCCAATAAATAAAAGTCCAGGACCAGATGGCTTCACAGGGGATTTCTATCAAACATTTAGGGAAGAGCTAACACCCATCCTTCTCAAACTCTTCCAAAATATTGCACAGGAAGGAACATACCCAAACTCATTCAATGAGGCCCCCATCACCCTGACACCAAAACCAGACAAAGATACTACAAAAAAAGAAGAATATTAAAAACCAATATCACTGATGAATATAGAAGCAAAAATCCTCAACAAAATACAAGCAAACAGAATCCAACAACACATTAAAAGGATCATACACCATGGTCAAGTGGGATTTATCCCAGGGATGCAAGGATTCTTCAATATATGTAAATCAATCAATGTGATAAACCATATTAACAAATTGAAGAAAAACCATATGATCATCTCAATAGATGCAGAAAAACCTTTTGACAAAATTCAACACCCATTTATATAAAAACTCTCCAGAAAGTGGGCATAGAGGGAACCTACCTCAACATAATAAAGGCCATATACAACAAACCCATGGCAAACATCATTCTCAATTGGGAAAACATGAAAGCATTTCCTCTAAGATCAGGAACAAGACAAGGATGTCCACTCTCATCACTATTATTCAACATAGTTTTGGAAGTCCTAGCCATGGCAATCAGAGAAGAAAAAGAAATAAAAGGAATACAAATTGGAAAAGAAGAAGTAAAACTGTCACTGTTTGCAGATATCATGATACCATAGAGAGTCCTAAAGATGACACCAGAAAACGACTAGAGCTAATCAATGAATTTGGTAAAGTTGCAGGATACAAAATTAATGCACAGAAATCTCTTGCATTCCTATGCACTAATGATGAAAAATCTGAAAGAGAAATTAAGGAAACACTCCCATTTACCATTGCAACAAAAAGAATAAAATACCTAGGAATAAACCTACCTAGGGAGACAAAAGACCTGTATGCAGAAAACTATAAGACACTGATGAAAGAAATTAAAGATGATACCAACAGATGGAGAGATATACCATGTTCTTGGATTGGAAGAATCAAGATTGTGAAAATGACTATACTACCCAAAGCAATCTGCAGGTTCAATGCAGTCCTTATCAAATTACCAATGATATTTTTTACAGAGCTAGAAGAAAAAATATTAAAACTTGTATGGAGACACAAAAGACCCCGAATAGCCAAAGCAGTCTTGAGGGAAAAAAACGGAGCTAGAGCAATCAGACTCCCTGACTTCAGACTATAGTACAAAGCTACAGTGATCAAGACAATATGGTACTGACACAAAAACAGAAATATAGATCAATGGAACAATATAGAAAGCCCAGAGATAAACCCATGTACCTATGGTCAACTAATCTATGACAAAGGAGGCAAGGATATGCAATGGAGAAAAGATAGTCTCTTCAATAAGTAGTGCTGGGAAAACTGGACAGCTACATATAAAAGAATGAAATTAGAACACTCCCTAACACCATACACAAAAATAAACTCAAAATGGATTAGAGACCTAAATGTAAGACCGGACACAATAAAACTGTTAGAGAAAAACATAGGAAGAACACTCTTTGACATAAATCACAGCAAAATATTTTTTGATCCACCTGCTAGAGTAATGGAAATTAAAAACAAAAATAAACAATGGGACCTAATGAAAGTTCAAAGCTTTTGTACAGCAAAGGAAACCATAAACAAGAAGAAAAGACCACCCTCAGAATGGGAGAAAATATTTGCAAATGAAGCAACAGACAAAGGATTAATCTCCAAAATATATAAACAACTCATGCAGCTCAATATTAAAAAAACAAACAACCCAATCCAAAAATGGGCAGAAGATCTAAATAGACATTTCTCCAAAGAGGACATACAGATGGCCAAGAAGCACATGAAAAGCTGCTCAACGTCACTAATTATTAGAGAAATGCAAATCAAAACTACAATGAGGTATCACCTCACACCAGTTAGAATGGACATCATCAGAAAATCTACAAACAACAAATGCTGGAGAGGGTGTGGAGAAAAGGGAACTCTCTTGCACTGTTGGTGGGAATGTAAATTGATACAGCTACTATGAAGAACAGTATGGAGGTTTCTTAAAAATTAAAAACTGAATTACCATATGATCCAGCAATCCCACTACTGGACATATACCCAGAGAAAACCATAATTCAAAAAGACACATGCACCCCAATGTTCATTGCAGCACTATTTACAATAGCCAGGTCATGGAAGCAACCTATGTCCATCGATAGACAAATGGATAAAGAAGATGTGGTCCATATATACAATGGAATATTACTCAGTCATAAAAAGGAACGAAATTGGGTCATTTTTAGAGACGTGGATGGATCTAGAGACTGTCATACAGAGTGAAGTAAGTCAGAAAGAGAAAAACAAATATTGTATGTTAGTGCATATATGTGGAACCTAGAATTATGGTACAGACGAACTGGTTTGCAGAGCAGAAATTGAGACACAGATGTAGAGAACAAATGTATGGACACCAAGGGGGGAAAGCAGTGGGTGGTGGTGGTGGTGGTGTGATGAATTGGGCGATTGGGATTGACATGTATACACTGATGTGTATAAAATTGATGACTAATAAGGACTTGCTGTATAAAAAAATAAATTAAATTAAATTCAAAAATTAAAAAAAAAGTCTTCCAAGAAATAAATCTCTACATTATTAATTTGACCTTTGGAGATTTAAAAAAATGCATCTTTTACTGTTTTCTTTTGTTTCTACCAAAGTCCATTTGAAGATTCCAGTCTTCACTGGGCCAAGGAAGAAAGGGAAAGGGACTTAAGTTTCTACTCATTTAGTTAGTTTTGCTTGTGAAAGAAAGAACAGCCCTGTCCAGGATCAGATCCTTAACTGCACTCACCTCTGAAGATTTTCTCTTAGTCTTTCTTGCCTTTTTGGGTGATGATGTGTCTGTGTCTATGGGAGGGGGAAATGGGAACCACATGCCCTGGCGGTGATGAGACAGAATGTAAAGTACTCTAAAGAAAGGGGGAAGATTGAGGAGACAGAGTCAGAGGCTTCTTGTGTAATTATCCCTTCCACAACCCTCACCCCCCAAGCCTGGAGTGGTTTGTCCCTAAAAGCTACCTGATTGTTCCCTTGGTGATTTTTTTCCCTATCATGGATCTCAGTGGAGCTCAATCCCTTCTATGGCTAAACACCCAACTACTGCTGTCTGGTGAGATGGCCAGAGCCGAGGAGGGTCACACTGAGGAACAGTGTGAGGGCTCCTGACACACCATGACCCTGTGACTGATGCAGGCCAGCCTGGGCAGCCAGCAAGCACCGCATCCCTGAAAGGTGATAGTCCACAAGGAGTCCTGCCGCATCGTGGGCCACCTGACCTAGAGCAGAGACTGGGGGGTGGGGTGGGATGGGGCGTGGTGGGGGGAATGCCAGGGAGCCGTGGCAAGCCAATATGGAAATAGGCAGCTGTCCTCCGGAAATGATGCTCACAACTTGTCTATATCTATCTATTATCTTTCTTCTTTTAAATTAATTTTTATTGGCGTATGGCTGCTTTACAATGTTGTGTTAGCCTCCACTGTATAACAAAATGAATCAGCCATACACATACAGATATCCCCTCCCTTTTGGACTTCCCTCCCATTTAGGTCACTACAGTGCATTAGGTAGAGCTCCCTGTGCTATACAGCATGTTCCCATCAGCTGTTTTATATATAGTATCAATAATGTATATGCGTCAATTCCAGTCTCCCAATTCCTCCCACCCCAGCCGTTTCCCCCTTGGTATCCATACATTTGTTCTCTCCATCTGGGTCTCTATTTCTGCTTTGCAATTAAGATCGTCTATACCATTTTTCTAGGCTATCTATCATCTCTCTCTCTCTCTCTCTATCTATGTATCCATCTAACATCTATCTATTATCAATCAATCATCTACCTACCTATGTATGTATTTATGTGTATATGTTTGGGGGTGGAATGGTGTAAGGTAGGTTTGGAGACACTGCTATTCTTCTTACTGAAATATAGTTGATTTACAATGTTGTGTTAATTTCTGTTGTACAGCAAAGTGATTCAGTTATACATATATATATTCTTCAGATTCTTTTCCATTATAGTTTATTACAAGATACTGAATATAGTTCCCTGTGCTATACAGTAGGACCTTGCTGTTTATCTATTTTATGTCTACTAGTTTTTATCTGCTAATTCCAAACTCCTAATTTATCCCTCTCCCCACCCTTCCCCTTTGATAACCATAAGTTTGTTTTCTAGAGACACTGCTATTTTGAAACCTACCTAGAATTTGCACCTATTACTCTAGTGGCAGAGACAGAATTCATTTTCAGGGAGACCATCCTTTTGATTGGGAAAACACAGTAATAGGCTTTTTAGTAAAACAAAGATAGGGCCATGCTTCTATTTTGGAAGAGACTGATTAAGACAGAAAAGCTAAGCTGTTCTCCAGAGGTTTTTTTCTCTAACAGATCTGATGGCTTCCTCAGGGGAGAGTGGAGTCAGGCGGAGTGGAGATAAAGAAGGAGGCTCCTGGAGAGGAGAAGTGGACTTTAGCATTGTAGTGGTAGGCAGGAGGTTCAGAACAGAGTTTAATTGTAAGGGATTCCTTTGACAAGGCTGTGACCAATGGGCTTAAGGAGCAATGGTGTCAAGTTTTCCACCTCCCTTTTCTGTGGTATGACTCCTCAGGTTGTCCTGGACTCTCAGTAAAGTTTTGTCACACTCCATGGCTGGTGTCAGCTGTGTTGTTGGAAAAAAGGGAGGAGCTGTGTCCACACAGGACAGACAAGTCACAGGGAGATGGGGTCAGGAGATGACAGGAGTTGATTGGTAGAGATAACTAAGCAAAAATCCTGAGCTTCTCCCACAAATCCTCAGAAATTCTTGGGAAAGAAGACAGCACATCTCTTGGTCACACAGAATGGATTCAGATTATTTGAGGAGGAATATTGTCATAGTCATTTAACATATGGGGCACTATGTGATTTGTGGATGCACTTTTTAAAAATTAATTAATTGATTGATTAATTAATTATTTTTGGCTGCATTGGGTCTTTGTTGCTACACACAGGCTTTCTCTAGTTGTGATGAGCAGGGGCTACTCTTCGTTGCGGTGCACGGGCTTCTCATTGCGGTGGCTTCTCTTGTTGTGGAGCACGGGCTCTAGGCGCGGACTCCAGTAGTTGTGGCGTGCGGGCTCAGTAGTTGTGGCTCACAGGCTCTAGAGCGCAGGCTCAATAGTTGTGGCGCATGGGCTTTGTTGCTCTGAGGCATGTGGGATCTTCCCAGACCAGGGCTCGAACCCGTGTCCCCTGCATTGGCAGGCAGATTCTTAACCACTGCACCACCAGGGAAGTCCCCATGGACTCACTTTTAATGTTTATGGAACTCCCCACACCCACCCACACGTGAGTGTTGATGAGAGGTAGAGCCCAGCTCTCCCATAGCCCTCAAGCAGGTCAGAGCTTGCTTTCCTAACCCCCAACCCCCGGACTGGGCATATGTGACCTAGGTTTGGCCAATCAGGCACTGACCCAGGACCTTGAATTGGAGGCTCGTGAGCCAAAGCAGAGGGGTGGTGAAGAATCTATTTTGAGGAGTGGGGTGGGTGCGGTGGAGGACAGCTGGAACCTCCAGTTTCCTGGGGCAGGAGAGAGAGAGGGCTGGTACCATGTGTTAATTCAGGTTCTCTAAGAAGCAGATTTCAAGAGATTTAATAGGGAAAACAGCTCTGGAGGATAAAGAGGGAGGGAGTGGGAGTTGGTGGAGAGAGCTGTTAGATTAAGAGGCAGCTCTGGCCACTGCAAAAGGAGAAAGGGAAGAAAAGGTTGGTGGCAAGAGCCTCGGGCAGCAGCATAATTCTGCAAACATCTTGGCTTGGCCAATGTGGATCCCCAGGGAAAAACTCTGCATTAGTTTTCTGTTGTTGTTTAAAATAGCACAAATTAATTACCTAACAGTTCTGGAGGTCGTGAGTCTGCAATGAGTCTGACCGTCTTATCCAGGTGTTGACAGTGCTAGGTCCTTTGGAGCACTCCAGCAGAGAAGCTGTTCCTTGTCTCTTTCAGCGTCTAGAGACTGCCAACGTTCCTTGGCTTGTGGCTGCATCACTCCAACTCTGCTTCTGTCATCACATCTCCTCCTCGTTATGATCTCCTGCTTCTCTCTTATAACAACCCTTGTGATTACATCAGGTCCGTCCTGATAATCCACGATAATCCCCCCATCTCAAGATCACATCCTCAAAAATCTCTTTTGCCATATGAAGTAACATAGGAATGTTACTTCATAACATAGTAACATAGGTTCTGGGAATTAGGATGTGGATATTTGGGAGGAGACCATTTTTCAGCTGACCACAGTTGCCCTTAGAGGGTCCTGCACTGGGCAGGAATGGGCCAGCACTAGTATCCCTGAGAGGCTCACCCACTGGGTATGAGCAGCCCAGGGGGAAGCATGGTCTCCATGATGATGGGCCAGCAGCTGGACGCTCACAATCAGCGCTGCTCCCTTGTGTAGGTTCTGTTGAAGGTCTGTTCTAAGCAACATCACTCCATGGATTCCTCATAGTCGATCTGGTTTCCTGTGTTGGTGGCAAGAGTGCAAGCTCTGGTGTTCAGTGTTCAGTGGTACCAGAAGCAGTGTCCTCTACTTATAGTCCTGTGGCATGGGTTTTTCTTTGGTTCCAAATACTTCAGCTCTCTTCTGCTTGTTTTCTGAGCTTTCTTCTAAAAGCTTCCTTGTGTTTCTGTGGGCTTCTTGATCACCTTTTTAAAAAATATTAATATTTTATTTAAAAAGTTTTTATTTTATATTGGAGTATAGTTGATTTACAATGTTGTGTTAGTTTCATGTGTACAGCAAAGTGATTCAGTTATATATATATATACATATATCTATTCTTTTTCATATTCTTTTCCCATTTAGGTTATTACAGAATATAGAGTTCACTGTGCTATACAATAGGTCCTTGTTGTTTATCTACTTTATATATAGTAGTGTGTATCTGTTAATCCCAGACTCCTAATTTATCCCTCCCCCTACCTTTCCCCTTTGGTAACCATAAATTTGTTTTCTAAGTCTGTGAGTCTGTTTCTGTTCACCTTTTCATAAATTTCTTTTCTACTTAAATCAACCAGAGTCAGTGTGTTTGGTTATTGTTACCAATATTTATTTTCCCCCTTTTCTTTTAGTAACAGAACGTCTTTCCAAAGTTCAGCTGGGCAAATGGCCACAGGGATAGAGCTTAAACTTTCCAATTTACCTTATGGCCAGGCATGGCCATGTGACTAAATTGTCATCAGGGGAATGTAAACAGTAGTCATGTGTATAACTCCCACGTGACTTCTTCAAAAGGAACTTGCTTGCACTTCCCTTCTTCATTTTCCCTCTCCTTGTGGGCTGACTGTGTGCGTTACTGGGGAGTTGCCTTTGATTCAGTGAATAAGAGCAACATTTGAGGACACGATAGGGCAGGTGAAGAGAAGGAACCAGGTTCCCTGGGTGACTTCGCAGAGCTCAGCCACCTGCCTACCTTAGATTGCTTGTATTCTTCTGGACTGTTACAGGACAAAGAAATAAACCTATATTGTTTGAGCCATTGTATTTTGAGGTCTCTTTTGAAAGCCGCCAAGTCTATTAGAGTTTAGTATAACCTACCTAATGAAAACAAGCAGTTTCTTTCTCATAACCTGGACTAGTTTAGAGACAGAAACCAGGAGTAATTCCAGTACCTCAGGAAAGGGAAGAGGAAAGAATTCTGGGATGAATTGTCTGGAAAGTTGGGACTAAGGGCATTAAAATTCCAGCCACAGTATATAAGAATGAGAATTTGTTAGCCTATAGCATGCACCAATGAAACAACCAAGAGTTGGGGATCCACATAGCCACTGTCATCGAATAGTACAGATGGGAAGAGGCACACAGGACTGCGGGGCAGGGTGGTTACTACTAATGATAGGAGTAGCTTAAATAAAGAAAATAACAAACAAATCACAAATTCTAAGCTCAAATCACAGAAAAGAACAGGATCATGTATAACTATGATAATACAATCTCTTGCAAGGGGGTCAACACAGCTACAAACCAAATGCAATGGCTAAATCTGAAGTTAGCTTTGATCTGTTTTATTCTCAGCCTTGCCAGTTGAACATCAACACATAGGATCCTGAGAATTGAAATGGGGGGATATGGGAGGATGCAGAGGCCTCAGACTATTTTGATCCCCCAAAGGCCACTGAGCCTCTGGAGGTCACCGAGGAACACACACCCATAGGTAACAGTGCATGAGGTGCTATGGAAATCAGCTGTTGGAAATTCTACTGAATTTTAACAAGGTAAAGGGAGAAAGGTCTCCATCAGCGTCTGGATGAGCACAACTCTCTGAAGAGGTTGTTTTTGCCTTTTTTGAAAACCCTGTAATAACCTTTCTGAGGATTTACTCTACAGGGAAATGTCAATTGTTTATTTCCACACTCTCAACATCCTTCATTGTCTACAGACCTATAATTAAAATGCCAGCATGCCTGTGGAGTGAAAGGGGAGCAATTACAAAGTCAAGTAGCAAAGGAAAAGTCTTTCTAGAACAAGAGGATAATTTTTTTTTCTATTTTATATTATCAAAAATATTTTTGGAATATGATTGGGGAACGAATTCTGGGGTGCTAGGTCAAGGAGGGGGAGAACATACATTTAAACCACAGATTTTTGTCTTTATCTTGGTGGGGGGTGGTTTTTCAGGGTTTCCTCTCGGTCCAACCTAAAGAGTTAATCAAATCAACCTAACATTCGTGAGGGAATTGCTGACTAATGATGAAATTAGATATTAGAAGCATAAAATGGTTTAGTTGACCATGTAACTTTCTGGTTTGACTGGAGTAGAATATGGATCTTAGAAAGTACAGTGGATTATTGTAAACTCACTTAGGTGATGACTCTACAACTTCAACTCCAGATGTAGTCTCCTTAATGGAGGCAATTATTAGAACCCATGTGTCCAGGTACTACTTAGTTTATCTTTTTTCTCTGTCCCAGGGATTGGAAGACTTTTTCCGGATAGTATATATTATAGACTTTGCAGATCATATGCTCTCTGTTGCAACTATTCAACTCTGCCATTGCAGCAAGGAAACATCCATGGACCATGCATAAGCAATTGGGCATGGCTGTGTTCCAACAAAATTTTATTTACGAAACTAAGCCATAAGTGCCCCAGTAGCAATAAGCATATCTTATTGTGCCCAGATCTTGATTTCTGATACCATTCTCCAATAAAAGGAACTAGGGCTCCTTGGGAAAATGTCTGATAAGACTGAGTCAAAAATATATAAGATGAGCCAAAAAGTAAGGAAGGGCTAAAAAAAACTACATTGATGGAGGTATGTCAAAGCGCCAACTGAAAGAGCTTCCAATGGCCAAAGTGGAACAAATTGAGCAAAAAAGTAAAGTATTTATAGTATTAGATTATAACCCAAAGGATATGGTAAATATCCATGAGCCCATATTGTTACAAACAAATGACTGAATAAATAGTAAATGGAGAGAAGAGGGAAATACCTCATGCAGGAGAATTCCAAATAAATTGTATAGATACTTGATCCTAAAGAAGGAGGAGCATAAGTCCCAATTCTTTAAGTGTGGGCTGTGCACAGTGATTTCTTTCCAAAGAGTACATATGGAAGGGTGGAAAAGAGTAACTTTAGCGTAGAGAAACCTGACAAATAAATATGGCTTCATAGGTGACTGAGGTCAACATCGACAGTTATAAAGCAGGGTGATAATATGTACCCTTGATGTGATGTGATGAAAAGAGCACTTTACATCTGTAATATTCTTTCCCAAATCCATCACCCCATCTCATCATGAGAAGATCATCAAATTCCAATAGAGGGACATTTTACAGTATTCCTGACCACTACTTCTTAAAACTGTCAAGGTCATCAAAACCAGGGAAAGTTTGAGAAACTGTCACAGCTATGAGCAGCCTAAGGAGATATGACAACTACATGTAATGTGGTATCCTGGACTGGATCCTGGCACAGAAAAAAAACATTAGGTTAAAAAGAGGGCAGTCAATAAACTACAAACTTTAGTAATAGTGTATCAATGTTGGTTCATTAATGGGGAAGAATGTACCCTACTAATGTAAGATGTTAATAATAGGAGAAACCATGAGGAGTTATATGGGAGCTTTCTGTACTATCTGCTCAATTTTTCTCTAAATCTAAAACTGTTCTAAAAAAATAAAGTCTGTTACATAGAAAACAAATGTATGGTTACCAAAGGGGAAAGGAGGGGGAGGGATAAATTAGGAGTTTGGGATTAGCAGATACAAACTACTGTATATAAAACAGATAAACAACAAAGACCTACTATATAGCACAGGGAACTATAGTCAATTCCTTGTAATAAACTATAACGGAAAATAATCTGAAGAGGAATAGATCTATATCTATATAACTGAATCACTTTGCTGGACCACAGAAACTAACACAACATTGTAAATCAACTATACTTCAATAAAAAATTAAAAAATAAAGCCTGTTAATAAAATAAAAGAAGGTGACAAGCTGGATTTTACCTTCAGACTCTACTTTGCTGACTCCTGCTCTATGCCATTAAGCAGAGAAAACAGTCAAGTTTGCTTTCACCTGTCAGGAATAGTAGAACATCTTTACTGTTTTGCCTCAGGGTTATGTCAGTTTTCGGGGTCTACAAAACAATACAGTACACCAGTACCTTGACCATCCCATTATCCCATAGGATATCATCGTGATCTACTAGATGGATGACATCTTGCTGGCACAGGTTGAAGAGGAGGAATTAAGAGGTAACCTAGATGCCTTAATAAGATACACGTCGGCCAAAGGGAAAGAAATACATACTCCAGGGACTTCCCTGGTGGCACAGTGGTTGGGACTGCATGCTCCCAACACAGGGGGTCCAGGTTCAATCCCTGGTTGGGGAACTAGATCCTACATGCATGCCGCAACTAAGAGTTCACATGCTGCAACTAAGGAGCCTCAACCAAGACCCGGAGCAACCAAATAACTAGATAAGTAAATATTAAAGAAAAATACATACTCCATAAAAATAGAGGAGGAGACCTACCACTTCAGTGAAGTTTCCAGGAGTCTTAGAGTCCAGGGCATATTGGAGTATCTTCTTTAAAGGGAATGACAGGTTGGAACACATGGTAGCACCTGTTTATTACAACAGGTACAATCTGGGGCTCTCTGAAATTTATTGCATTTGATTGGGTTGCCTTGAACGATTGACAAAGTGAGAATTGCTAAGATCTTATAGGATGCAAGGAATACGGAAAGTATCTCAGTTAACAAGGTTTATTGATAATTATAAGGAAAGTAAGAAAAACCAGAAAAAATCAAAATAACCAAAGCTAAGCCCCTAGAGAACTAAAACATTATTGCTATCTAAGATGCACTGAAAGCTCTCATCACATGTCTACTAACTTAACAGTTATCCCGACTCATGATTCAGGTCTTCCACCCCACTTATTTTCTTTCCTAGAACTAATTCGCTATTTTGTCTTGGCTTCTGTTTCTGCTCCTGTAACTACTACAATTGAATAACTGTTTTTAATCTCCTCTATTTATCTCAAGATTTCTGTTTACTCAGATCTTCTACTACTACCCAGTTTTGCTTACTGCCTTCTTTTTGTGCATGTGTCTCTTGGCCTCTCCAGCCTGCTGACTCTCTCTGAATGCTTTGCATTTAATCTCTCAAAAAGAGTTTCTGGTGGGACCCTTAACTCCCATCCAATGCCCTTTTATGGCAGAGCTCTTGTGCTAGATTCTCTCATAGGCCCCTAGCCAATGAGATAGCCGACCAACACCCATCTCTGGTCCAATCAGCTTTGGCCATGGCTGTGATGTCACACAATACACACACGAACCCACTGACCTATGCAAGTGATCTTTCAGAAGAGGCCGTTACTGTGTTACTGTGACAGACACGCTAAAGATTCTCAGAATGAGGATATTTTAACTAGGAGGCACTTTCCCTGGCCTGTCCAGAAAATTTACTTTGCCATTTTGATTAAGCCCCCAATCTTTAACACATTAAAGAATTAAGGGAGGCTTCCCTGGTGGCGCAGTGGTTGAGAGTTCGCCTGCCGATGTAGGGGACACGGGTTCATGCCCCGGTCCGGGAAGATCCCACATGCCGCGGAGCGGCTGGGCCATGAGCCATGGCCGTGAGCCTCCAATTTTACTGGAGCCTGTGCTCCGCAACGGGAGAGGCCACAACAGTGAGAGGCCCGCGTACAGCAAAAAAGAATTAAGGGAAAAAAATTAAACTCTTCCTTACTTCAAGTTGGCAGATGAGTTAGAAAGTTTTGATTGAGAGGAAGATACTTTGGGGGAATTCCCTGGCGATCCAGTGGTGAGGACTCTGCGCTTTCACTGCCGAGGGCTCGGATTCAATGCCTGGTCGGGGAACTAAGATCCCACAAGCCACGCGATGGGGCAGAAGGAGAGAGAGGAAGGTACTTTGGGAGAGCACCAGTCATTATAGCATACTTCCTGTTCCCTTTTCTCTGCGTATCTGTGGAAGGTTTTCGTCCCAGTGGGTAGTCTTGGTTTATGATGGGAAAATGAGTAGGGCTGTGGAGAAGAGGAACATAGTAGCTCCAAACCCCACATGTAAGTCTGGTGGCTGCCATACTGTTACAGAATGCTATACAGTTAGAGCTCAGTGTTAGTTAGTCCTTGCCTGTGTTGGGTCCTGTGTCCAATGATCAGCTACTTGCTTTTCTTTTCCTTGAAAATTAACCTGATCTTTGTTTTTTGTTTTTGTTTTTGTGGTACGCGGGCCTCTCACTGTTGTGGCCTCTCCCGTTGCGGAGCATAGGCTCCGGACGCGCAGGCTCAGCGGCCATGGCTCATGGGCCCAGCCGCTCCGCGGCATGTGGGATCCTCCCGGCCCGGGGCACGAACTCGTGTCCCCTGCATCGGCAGGCGGACTCTCAACCACTGCGCCACCAGGGAAGCCCGAAAATTAACCTGATCTTGATGACTGTGTTCTTGCTCATGGAAACCTGCTCATGCAAACCCTTGGCACAGCTGGTTTGATTTCTGTGTCCTAGCACTCAGTCTCCTCGCCTCCTCAGCCTCTCTGCAGTACACAGCCTCCAGAGCTCTGCAAGGTGTGAGTGATGAAAGTGTATCACTGAGATTCTGCCTCTGGCTGCCTGTCACAGGCGCTGCCATCAACCCCTGGATTCATCCCTCTTGAATTCTGTGAAACTCTCTCCTTAGTCATTCAATGTGAAAAGAAGAAAAACTCTCTTTTCCTGATCTAGTTTTTTTTTTAAGAAAAAATTAGTTTTACCAATATTTCCCATTATACCTACAAATATTCCTTCCCTGTCATGGTCTAGTTCTTGTCATTTTGTATTAACGTTAAGAGAACATTGAATGGAATCTTCTTTCAATCACCACTCACATTAGCACTTATTTTAATATTTGCAACTTTGAAACTAAAGACCTATAAAATTTTAAATATAAACTCCCTAGACACGAGGTTCTCAAACAATCATGAGTGACTGAATTTAGTGTTGGACTTATAATCCAGAGAGAGAAATACTGGGTGAAGAATACCTCAGAGACTCAGAAATCATATCCTGGAAAAGCAATCATGTTTTATTCGTTTCAAATCAAACTAGCATCATAACAGGATTAATTCAAGTTATTATCTAAGAAGATATCAGCCTATGCACTGTACATAGCTTCAACACCCAGTTTCATTTTGCTGTAAGAAACTATAAATTTTACTGGACAAGCACACAAAAAGCCTGTCATATTATTCTTCACCCCTAGAAGCGGGTCATAGAACAGCAAAGTAATGCCACTAACAAGAAGCAGTTTTCTGTAGTAGACAGCAATTCTCCCCCTGCCATGGATTTATCTTACTATTGACAGTAAATTTGGCTGGCATTGACCAGAACTGGTGCTTCCTCCAGCCCCATACCAGAACTTGAGCATGAGATAAGCTTACGCCACGTTCAATGTCAGTCACATATTTCCCCCACTCAAAGTCACATCCGTCTTCTGATCTAAATGATTAAGGAGGATGTTTAAAAGCAGATATTCTATACTTTGTTACAGAGTGGTCAGTAAGTAACATTTTGCAATGCCAATACTTGTAAGAGGAAACAGCAACTACTTTAATATGATTAAAGGTAGCAGTATTCACTACAACAAATGAGACCTACCATTGGCCACCAGACATTTCTCTGTGGCTGGCTAACTCTCTATTTACTTTGGTCAGGAAAATGCCAGGTCAATTAGCACAGGAATTCGCTGGGCTCATAAATGACCCTGTGAGGAGTTGGTATTCTATTTTCCCAATTCTGTCATTTCTGTTGCCTTTTTAAGATATATTGTATGATAAAGCTTAATGCAACTCTCATTTTTTAAAAGTCACTTGAGGGATGAGATAGCATGAGAATCTGGGGAGGTATACAGAGGCAGTAATCAATAAAGTTTGCATGAGTAATTGGGCTCAGGGTATGCAAATCAGCAGGGAGAGGGATGTGCCCCTCAGGGAGCAAGTGCTTGGTTGAAAGCTGCTGAGGTTGGTAACCTACTTGGGGTCAGTGGAGGGACTGATGAAGCAGAGACAGCTCCAGAAAAAATGATACCTACCTCCCAACAATATCCATTCCCCCTTTATAGAGCTAGTAGGAAGTTTAAAGACAAAAGGAGTAAAATTGTCCATATCTACAATAAGTATGAAGAGATACACAAAACAAAAAGATGTAAAATACAATGTCAAAGACATTAAATGTTGTGGGCATGGGAGTAAAAATGCAGGGTTGTTAGAATGTGTTTGAACTTAAGAGACCACCAACTTAAAATAATCATATATGATACCAAAATCAGACAAGGACACCTTCAAAAAAGAAAAGTACAAGCCAACATCACTGATAAGCATAGATGCAAAAATCCTTGACAAAATGTTAGCAAATCAATTTCAACAATATATTTCAAGGATCATACAACATGCTCAAGTGGGATTAATCCTAGGGATGCAAGGATGGTTCAATAACCACAAATCAATCAATGTGATACACCACATTAGCAAATTGAAGAATAAAAATCATATTATCATCTCAGTAGGTGTAGAAAAACCTTTTGACAAAATTCAGTATTCATGTATGATAAAAACTCTCAACAAAATGGGTACAGAGGGAACACCTCAACATAATAAAGTTCATATATGACAAACCTACAGCTCATATCACAGTCAATGGTTAAAAGTGGAAAGCATTTCCTCTAAGATCAAGAACAACCCAAGGATGATCACTCCTGCTAATTTTATTCAACATAGTATCAGAAGTCCTAGCCATAGCAATCAGACAAGAAAAAGAAATAAAAGGAATCCAAATTGGAAAGGAAAAAGTAAAACTGTCACAGTTGCAGATGACAGTATACTATATACAGAAAAATCCTAAAAATGTCACCAAAAAACTATTGGAACTAATAAGTGAATTTAGTAAAGTTACAGGATATAAAATTAATATAGAGAAATATGTTGCATTTCTATACACTAACAATAGACTATCAGAAAGAGAAATTTAAAAAGATTCCATTTATAATTGCATCAAAAAGAATAAAATACCTAGAAATAAATCTAATCAATGAGGTAAAACATCTGTACTAGGAAAACTATAAGATGATGATGAAATTGAAGATGACACAAACAAATAGAAAGATACACCATGCTCATGGATTGAAAGAATTAATATTGTTAAAATGATGATACTCCCCATGGCAATCTACAGATTCAATGCAATCCCTATCAAAATACCAATGGCATTTTTCACAGAACTAGAATAATTCTAAAATTTGTATGGAAACACAGAAGGCCCTGAATAGCCAAAACAATCTTGAGAACAAACAACAAATCTGGAGGTATCATGTTCCCTGATTTCAAACTATACTGCAAAGCTATAGTAATCAAAACAGTATAGTACTGGAACAAAAATAGACACAGAGATCAATGGAACAAAATAGAGCCCAGAAATGAATGTACATTTATATGGACAATTAATCTATGACAAAGGAGGCAAGAATATATTGATACAATGTGGAAAAGACAGCCTCTTTAATAAATGGTGTTGTGACAACTGAACAGCTACATGCAAAAGAATCAAACTAGACTACTTTCTTATGCCATACACAAAAATAAACTCAAAATGGATTAAAGACTTAAATATAAGACCTGAGACCATAAAACTCCTAGAAGAAAACATAGGCACTTTTCAGGAAAAAAATCATGCTCTTTGACATCAGTCTTAGCAATATTTTTTGTATATGTCTCCTCATGAAAGGGAAACAAATGCAAAAATAAACAAATGGGACCATATCAAGCTAAAAAGCTTTTGCACAACAAAGGAAATTCAACAAAACAAAAAGGTAGCCTACTGAATGGGAGAAGGTATTTGCAAATGATATATCAGAAAATGGGCTAATATACAAAATATACAAAGAACTCATACAACTCAACATCAAGAAACAAACAACCCAATTTAAAGGTGGGCAGAGGACCTGAATAGACATTTTTCCAAAGAAGACATAGAGATAGATGGCCAATAGAGACATGAAAAGATGCCCAACATCACTAATCATCAGGGAAATGAAAATCAAGCCTACAGTGAGATATCATCTCACAACTGTCTGAGCGGCTATTATCAAAAAGAACAAATAACAAGTGTTAGTGAGGCTGTGGAGAAAAGGAAACACTCATGCACTATTGGTGGGAATTCAAATTGGTACAGCCACTATAAAAAACAGTATAGAGTTTCCTCAAAATAATTAAAAATAGAACTGCTATATGATCCAGCAATTCCACTCCAGGGTATTTTTCCAAAGAAAACGAAAACAGTAATTTGGAAAGATATATGCATCCCTATATTGATTGCAGCATTATTTATAATAGCCCAGATATGGAAGCAATCTAAAGTATCCATCAATAGATGAATGGATAAAGAAGATGTAACATATATATTTATATATAATATATATTTATATAGTTTTATATAGTGGAATATTACTCAGCCATAAAAAGGAACGAAATTTGCAACAACATTTGAACCTTTTTTTTCAAAGTGTCAACCTTGTTTATAATTTCTTAAACATTTTATAAGTCTTAATATCTGCCTTAACCTTTTTTTAAAAAAAGAAAAAGTAAAAATCTTCCCTTCAATTTGCAGTCTCTTTTTCCCAAGACAGAAATAACCAGCATATAAGTGCACTTTTAACACTGTAGAAATAAAAATGAAATCATCTGAACTAATGTCCTAGTACCTAATATTTCCTTCCATTTGCAATATCAATGGACCTAGAGGATATTATGCTAAGTGAAATAAGTCACATAGAGAAAGACAAATACTGCATGATTTCACTTATATGTAGAATCTAAAAACTAAAACAAATGGACAAACAATAAAACAGAAACAGACTCATATCAGAGAATAAACTGGTGGTTGCCAGAGGAGCGGTTGGTGGTTGATGAGTAAAATAGGTGAGGGAGATTAAAGAGGTACAAACTTCCCTTTATAAAATAAATAAGTCACAGGGATGTAATGTACAACATAGGGAATAGAGTCAATAATATTGTAATAACTTTATGGTGACAGATGGTAACTAGACATCATATTGATGATTTTGTAATGTACAACAAAATTGAATCACTATGTTGTATACCTGAAACTAATATAATATTGTAAGAAAGAAAAAAATATGCTCTGAACAATTAGAAAAACCAATACCCACCCCTAGTTTTATATTATCTTGTCTACTGGAGAATTTTCCCATAAGTATGCCACCATTGGCTACTCTCATTACCTGATTGATGAAAGCTGGAACCAAATCCATTGAATCTGTCTCACATAGCACTTATGAGGCTACTATGAAGCTACCACAATTAAGGCTACTATTAACAGGATTCCAAGCAGCAGGATGAGGGCAACCTACAGTGCTGACTTCAGCCATGCTGCCCAGAGTGCCGGGACAAGCAGCTTAACAAATCTCGTAAACCATCAAGGTCTACCTTAGAAAGCCAGGTGTCTTTCTCCTTAAGTTTCAGCATTGACCTTTCCACTTGGCCCTGACATTACTCCAGGTACAGCAGAATGTATTAGTGATTGCACAGATTTCTCTTTGGCCCATGAGGAGGAAGTTTACGGCAATTCTATCATCCATAACAGGTCTGACCTACATGCCTTCCAGGGCCTGGGTGGTGTCATTGATAATTTCAGCTAAAGTAAAGGACAAATTTTATACTACCTTTTCTAATTGGATCACTTCCGTCTCCTATCATAGAGATTATTGCCTGCATAGTGTGCATAAATAAGGAGGGACATCTGAGAAGCAAGCTCATGTAACCAAGCCTAGCCTTGTTTTGGACAGGACTCTGCAGCCATATGAAGGCATTATGATCTACTTACGATACTGAGAATTAAATCCCGTTAAACCAGCACTCCTGTGAGGTGCTCTAGCTGAAAATGGCAGGAATGTATGTCGCCTGCATTTTAATAAGAGGACTTAAAGTGTTAGATCCTCAGTTCTCAACCAGGAATGGTTTCACTACCACCCCTCACTCTCCTCACCCTACCCGGGACATCTGGCGATGTCTGGAGACACTTCTGGTTGTCACACTGGGAACCAGGGGAGTTGCTCCTGGCATCCAGTGATTACAGACCAGGGTTGCTTCTAAAGGACAGCCCTCTCACACAAAGGCTTAGATAAAAAGGGAATTTCACTGACAGTGTCTGGGCAAAAAATACCCTTTGAAAAACACACAGACACGTGTTGTGTCACCACCTCTTCTTCAAATCATGCAAGTGTGGGAGTTTCTGGAAGGAACGATGGAATCCTAGAGGAACCCGGAGCAGCCTGACTAAGGGGCTGGTCACCTTGGGGTGCTTGAAGTACAGTCAGCACCTTGCTTAGTCAGGTCACCCCAAAATATAGTGTTTCCTTAAACACTTGAAGGTCTCTCGAGAGGCCCCAGCCCCCCAAAGTGCAAGTCATTGTATTTTGGGAATACGATGCTTGGGAAGCTAGTTAATGTCTGACTTCCACACAAAAAGTACAGTCCTGAGGATGGACATGGTACGCTGGAAAGAAAGTTTTGTTTACAATTGTTGGGGACCCCCAAAGGGGACCTACATCAGTTGGGGGCACAGGCTGATAATGTTTCTAATGTGGACTTCTAGCCAATTGGTAAATCTTAGAGGCCCCAGTTCAGTTCAAATAACTGAGTCTAATCCTTGTTTTTAGAGGAAAGACATCTACATATGTATCTATTATCTATATCTATAGATACATAGACACATGATGTTGAAGAATTATCCATCTACCCTTGTTTTGTTAAGAATCTTGTTTGGCCCAGAATATATTTGAACTTGATCAATTGTTTTGAGCATCTGTAGAGATAATCATATGGTCTTTCTTCTTATATGTAGCAATATGGGAAATTACATTAAAGATTTCTAACTGTTAGGGTATTCTTACGTTCTTAAAACAAACCCCATTTAGTCGTGTATCATAATTTCAGTGTGTTGTTGTATTCTGTTTGTTAATATTTTATTTAGGATATTTTAATTGATGTTGATAAGTGAATTTGGTCTGTAGTTTTCTTTTCTGTGTGATCTTTGTTAAACTTTCTATGTTATGCTCACTTCATTTAAGAAACATGGTCTGCATATAGTATTTGGAATTGATTAAGGTTTACTTCATGGCCTGCTACATAATAAAGTTTAAAAAATAGTCATCAGGGATTTGGAAAGATTGTGTAATTTTGTGTATTGGATAGCTTGTTAATTGTGTGTGGTTTAAATTCTCTATAACATTCCCCTCTCTGCCTCTGACCTCTGTCCCCTTTCTTTTAAGATAGTCAATTATAACAGTTTCTGGTGCATAATTTCAGAAAAAACAATTATGTATTTAATATCATATATGTGAATACGCTTTTTAAATATAAACAGTTAACTTGTTTTATAACCTATATTATTTTAATTTAATATAACTTGGAGATGTATTTTTAGCCACAGACATAGATAGACCTCATTGTTAATAGTTCTTTCTTTTTTATTTTAAAGAATAAATAAAATAGTCTCTTCTTCCCATGTAGTTAGATTTATTTTAGATGTATTTTGTTCTTAACATCTAGTTTCCTTGCATAATGATCAGAGAATGTGGCTGTATAGAATATTTGGAGTTTATTGAGATTTTCTTCATGGTCTGTTACATAATAAAATTTTTAAATGTTCCATCAGGACTTGGAAAGAATGTACAGTTTTTGTCTCTTGCCTGACTTATTAATTGTTTGTGATTCAAATTCTCTATAATGTTATGGAGTTTGACTACTTGACCTGCCAAGTCCTGGAGGTATGATTCTCCCATTATGACTGTGGTTTTGACAATTCTCCTTGCATGTCTAACCTTTTGGTTTTTATATATATTTTGATTACTGTTGTTTAGAATAAAATAGTTCTTGGCTCTTTTATCTTTTTTGTGTATTGTATTTTTAAGTCAATATAAAATATCTCCCATTGCATTAATGATTTCTGCATTAAAATATATTTTTCTGACAAATATATTTTTACATGCCATTTAGTTTACATTTGGCTGACATATATATTTGTCTGCTTTTTATGTCCAACCAGTTACAGTTTGCTTTATGTATGTTTCATGAAAATAGCACATAGCTGGGTCTAACAGCTATAAGAAGTCTATAGGGTGTGTAATGAAATTTTTTGGCATCTCCCAGACCCAGATCTAAACCTTGACTCCACCATTTACTGGTCATGTGACCTCATAGAAGTTATTTAACTTCTCCAAGACTCAGTTTCCTCATCTGTAAATTGGGACACTACATTCTTAGTAGTTAGTACTTTGTATGGTAATAAAAAGGCAATTCAAATGAGGTTACATGCAAAGGAAATTTTCTGTGGTGTCTCATAAGAAGCAATAAAAACCAAAACATGAGGAAGGACGGGGTTACCCCTGCCCATCATTCATTCCTTTTCTACAACAGTGTCTCCTCATGCCCTTGTTATTTCCAACCAGAGACCCTGTTTATTCATAAACTTTAGCTCACACTGCATTTTGTTTATTGTCTGCCTTGGTGTTACAATGTAAGTCTGATGAGGGCAGCAAACCCATTGGTCTCCTTCACTACCCTACTATGTGCCACACGCTATCTCACCAGGGTGTGGCACTTAGTAAGTATGCAATTAAACATATTTGTAAAATGAAAACAGATGAACTGAACTGGGCCAACATGGTGGAGGGTAGAGAGGGAGAGTTATGGGTTGAATTGCATCCCTACAAAAAGATGTGTTGGAATATTAATGACCAGTACCTCAGAATGTGACCTTATTTAGTGACAGCATGTTTGCAGATGTAGCAAGTAAAGATGAGGTGGGCCCTAATCCGATATGACTGGTGTCCTTATAAAATGGGAAAATTTGGACACAAACACAAACATGCACAGAGGACTATGTGACCAGATACAAGGAGAACTCCAGGTAAAAATTATGCTGCCACAAGCCAGAGCTGGAAGAGGCAAGGAAACATCCTTCCCCTGCAGATTTCAGAGGAAGCGTGGCCTTGTAAATACCTTGATTTGTGGCTTCTAGACGACAGAACCGTGAGACAGTACATTTACTTTGTTCTACGGTACCTAGTTTGTGGCACTTTGTTTCAGCAGCCCTAGGAAACTAACACAAGTGGGTCTCAGGTCCCAAAGACTCACTCACCCCCAGCATCCCAGATGGTACATGGTTACAAGGTATTCACAGACCCCACTAGCTGGCGGCCTGGGCTGCTCTGAGTCAAGACAGGATCAGGAAATGCATGCATGAAACTGCAGGTAACAGACACTGGTGAATCCAACGGGCTGTGCCTGAAAAACACCATGCCTGACCACTGACCACCGAGTTCAGCAGCACGGAGAACGGTCCCTTTGGGGAAAAAGAACTTGTTTCTGACTCAGCACAGAGTTGGCTGCTGAGTGTCTGAGAAATCAGGATTGTGAAGGAAAACACGCAAACCTGAATGCGTATTCAATCACACACCACCCCTGTTTCAGAAGTAGAAATCAGGAAAGGAAAAGCCAGCCAGTACACTACTCAGAGCAGCATTTGCAACATCAGAGATAATTGTGGAATTAGGATTTTTCAAGGTTATTTAGGCAGAATAAATTAAACAGATCACTCGAGGAAAACTGAGGAGGAAAATGACCTGCTTCCCCACCTCTGATCTTTAATTAGCCATGAAAAAGACAATGTTTGAAAAATTCCTGTGTCTTTCCCACCAAACTGGAACGTTTCAAAGTGCTTTTTGTGTGGAAAGATTCTCAATGACAGTCAGTTTATTTTTATTTATTTATTGGCCGCACCTGGAGGCATGTGGCATCTTAGTTCCCCGACCAGGGATTGAACCCATGCCCCCTGCAGTGGAAGCGCAGAGTTCTAATCACTGGACCACCACGGAATTCCCGATAGTCATTTTAGAAAGTTGATTGGACTGACCAAAATTAATGAGATTTGAATCCCAGATAAGGAAATATCCACATGTATAAGACATTCTAATGAGCACCACTGGATTATGGCCACATGTTTCTATGCAAGAAGCTTAGAATACACCCACCATTAGAAGACGAATCATTAAATTCAAATGATTTTGCTTACCTTTCAATAAATGCAGTTCAAGTCTGTTCTTTCAGTACCATCTCCAAGTATAATCTCCAAGAATATTCCAAAGGGTTTTCTTTTCGATTTTGTTTCTGAATTCAAAGCTTTCCATTGTCAAGTGAATAATCAGGGTCCTTTGATAAAAGTCAAATAAACTTAGTTTCGATAATTTTAATTTAGCTGAGACTAGAAGCTTTTGGTTTCATTCCCATCACCCTATCCTGATTTTGTTATTTTTAGGTTGACTTTTTTAAAATGCTATACAAAAAAAAAAAAAAAAAGTAGGGAAAGCTAAAAGTGAGTTAAGAGGAATAAATTAGGAGGTTGGGATTAACAGATACATGCTACTATACATAAAATAGATAAACAACAAGGACCTACTATATAGCACAGGGAACTATACTCAATATTTTGTAATAACCTATAATGGAAAAGAATCTGAAAAAGAAAATATATATCTATGTATAACTGAATCACTTTGCTGTGTACCTGAAACTAATAGGACACTGTAAATCAACTATACTTCAATAAAATAAAATAAATTAAAAAAAAACCCAACTCATTACTCACTTAGCATGGAGAATGCATACATTCAAAAAAACATGAGTTACATATGATCACATTTATTTTGACCAATATGTAATTCTTCATCTTAACTTTATGATTGAAATATTAGAAAAACATGAACACTTTTACAATCAGAAGGGGAGATATGATGTAAAATTGGGTTCTGAGCAATGGCTTCCTCTCTTCCTACTCTGTGAAGGAATCCAATTCTTTTTTTTTTTTTTTTTTTTTTTTTTTTTGCGGTACGCGGGCTTCTCACTGTTGTGGCCTCTCCCGCTGCGGAGTACAGGCTCCGGACGCGCAGGCTCAGCGGCCATGGCTCACGGGCCCAGCCGCTCCGCGGCATGTACGATCTTCCTGGACCGGGGCACGAACCCGTCTACCCTGCATCGGCAGGCGGACTCTCAACCACTGCGCCACCAGGGAAGCCCAGGAATACAATTCTTAATGAAGTGGAGTCAGTTCAAAAGCTGAGGGAGGCTGAACTGAACTGATGGGCCTGTATTCTAGTTCATTGTCAATGGATTCAAATAATGATGCAACAATTCAAAGAGTGCATTTAAAAAGTTTTCAGACAGGTACTTTCTTGAAGTTTAATCAAAGCTCTATATTTGACTTTGTATGTTATCTGGGACATATAGCTACATTGAGGTACAAATTTCAGCTCCGCCAGTTGTCTGTGTAGTTGTCACCTAGGTCCTGCATCTGATGACCCAGCATCTCTGTTATTAAGTGTTGGAGCCGCTCACCTTAATTTTCTCCTAGGCTGTTTATCACCAGGTAATTTGAAGAAGGTCACTGCCTGCAGTAGAGGGAAACAGGGGTAATCTGTGCTAATGTACCTTTAGAATACTTCCCAAAGTCTTTCTTATTCTAATATTGTCAAGTTTCTCCACCAAAATTGGGTTGTTACTGAGCTGCCTTTCCACTGGAGGAAGACTTTGTATATCTGTACCAAATATGCAATTAACAAGAGGGCGGCATTGATAGCTACGCTCTTGATGGCTGGTCTGCCGGGCCTACTTGCTGAGGAGACGGTTGATCCCATACGGCAGCTGGGGCTGATATCAAGGACAAGCAGGAAGAGCCATTCCCCTGGTAGGAGGCAGTTATCTGCATCCACCCTCAGCGGTCCTCACTGTGATTAACCCAGAAACCCTCCATGCAGTGGCTTCGATTTCTCTGTACCTGCTCAAAGGACTCAGCTGGCAAGTTATTCTAATCAAGGAACTGCTGCTTGCATCAAAAAACCTTGCACCCCAGCAGGCGGATAATAGTTATATCTTCTGAAAGTCAATAACCTTGACCCGTCCTGCTCCTCAGGCTCATACCCTCCTTGTGTTTTTCAGTTATTTGGGGCGTTTAAAAATTACTCCAACTCTGGGCTGCAGCAGTCACACTGATACCATCTTCTCCTTCTCCCTGGCACAGGAACTCAGCACAACTGACTGTTTGGATATTTCTGGCCTGAAATCTTTCTCCTACCCTGCTCTGCGGTGCATACTGGTTCTCTGACATGTCTGCACTCATACCCATCAATTAGTATGGCAGGATGCCCACTTCTACTAGGTATGGAGCCAATTTCAACAAGGCGATGTGCCAATCCCATCCTGGCTCAGACAGGGACTGAAGCAAGTGACACAACATGTCCATGGAGATCCTTGCTGGTGGACAGAGCTGCCAAAGTGGGACCTTGTGTTTCTCTCCAGGGAACTGTCACCGTGGAAATCTTTAATCACTGTGCATCATTTCTACGCTATCCTTTCTCTTGTTAGAAAAGAAATCTGCATTATCGGGTACTGTGGATCCAAGACTCTGAAAAATTCTCTTGTACAACCAGAAGATAGAAACGTGGGTATTACCAAGCATGGAAGGTCACAATAAGAAGTGTGGGGTCATCCTTCCTCCCCAAAGCTGAGAACTGCCCTGATAGACAGGAAAGCATGATCACAGACAGACAGCAAAGCCCTCTGTGTGCTGGTGTTGGGACCTAGAAAAGGTGACTCTGGTGGTGCTAGAGAAGAGAGACACACTACTGTAAAAGTACCGTAGAGTTGCCCTTTCCCAAGAAGTTCTCCCTTCTGGCTCATGAAGAAAGGCCTCAAATGAATTAAGATGCTAAAAGAGCAGAAGGAACAGGTAGAATATAGGAGTAGGATGATCAAGATAACCTCTCATTAGTTTAGGGGCTTCCCTGGTGGCGCAGTGGTTGAGAGTCCGCCTGCCGATGCAGGGGACGTGGGTTCGTGCCCCGGTCCGGGAAGATCCCACATGCCGCGGAGCGGCTGGGCCCGTGAGCCATGGCCGCTGAGCCTGCGCGTCCGGAGCCTGTGCTCCACAACGGGAGAGGCCACAACAGTGAGAGGCCCGCGTACCGCAAAAAAAAAAAAAGATAACCTCTCATTAGTTTAAATAATGTACAAAGAAAAAAAATCTGTGAAGCTTTGTTCTGACTGCCCCCCACCCCCCTGTAAAAACATAAAAAAGCCTGTCCATGTAAGAAGTGTCCTCAAGGTGGAATGAACATTTTTAGTAGTGAGTCCAGTTCAGGTAAGTGGCCTGGAGCCATCTGCATGCAGGAAAACAAGGGTAATAATATTAACAGTGTTTTCTATTTTAGTGAAGAGGTTTGCTGTATGAATTTTTTATTTAACTCTGTTTTCCCATTGTTTCCTGAAGTAAATGTACAATTGCTTTTTTTAACAAGGAAAAAATACAAAAATAAAAAACTCACTTCAGAGAAATAAGACGGCAAGGTATAAAAATGAGACAAACTATTGTCAAAGGAATTTGGGAGAAAGGAGCAAAGGTCACTAGGCATTTTCAGCAAGTAAAAGCATTCAAATAAAAGGAAGATTGGCAAAGAGGAGGAATCACTAATGAAATGCAAGAAGACTTCCCAGAGCTTGTGCCTTGCAGTCTGTCATAGAGTAAACATAATGGAGCCCTCGTTCACAGAGATGAATGTAAATCGGGGACTTGTGGTCACTAACCGGGCTCAGGAGTGTTTCCAGTTATACTTAGTAAATATTTGCCAATGCAAACCTTGTGCATCGGGAGCTGTCTGCGCCTCAACTCTGGGTGCTGCTGCTACCGCAGGCTCCTGATGCCCCAAGTGGGCTGTGCTCTGGGTCCCTGAGTCAGTGGCGTGCTGGAACCATGTAGACGGACAACAGCTGGTGGTGACATACTCAGGAATTTTGCCTGTCGTCATCAAACACAGGCATTATTAAAATCTAAATTACATAAACTTGCAATTAAATAAATTATATTAAAAACAATACATTCTCAAAACTCATCAGTTCCTAATTATTTTACTACGATCGTAACGTTTACCTGACTCTATCGAATCTGTAGAGTGAAATTATTATGTGAGGAGGGGTTACTGTCTATCTTCTCCCACCTCCATGTTTGATGACATCACATTGGCAGCTTGAAATTGGCCATGGTGGGAATGTTTACACCATGAAAATCAGCAAGTTCTACACATTGGGACTTTTATTTTTTTATTTTCTAGAGAGCTGATTGTTCAAATGTATTGATTGGCACACCACTGCTTGAAATCCACAAAAGCCAAACTTCCGTGTTCTGTAATCAAGTGACCAGCCTCCTTCACACCACCTTCTATGTGCTTTGGCTGCCTTTTCCCAAAGCTGAGGTTTGCTTTGAATTTCCAGAGCCCCAAAAAGGTGGTGAAAAAGGTTCTTTTAGTCTTTTTTCTCTCCCAAGGACTCAGGCATCCATGTGATGTTGGGTGGGATGTGAGGGGGAAATGACACCACAGTGTCCTCGGAGCTCCCTTCCTCGGAACCCGAGGGCCACCCAGTGTGTTGTCTCCTCTCTTAGAACCATCTTCCCCAGGAGGCTCCTCAGGGCCCCGTGGGCACACACTCTGCCACCAACCCTCAAGATCTGCTTAGCCGCAAAGCTTCCGAGGCGACGGGTGAAGGGAAGGTCAGGCTGCAGTGATGCCAATGGGAATAAAAGAGAAAAAAACAAAACAGGACAGATCTGAGGAAGAAGGAAGAAAGGGTGACGCTTTACATCTCATTCGTTACAGGTGAGGAAAGAGAAGATTGAGACCAAGATAACTCAGTTTCACAACCTTTGACCCCACTAGGAACAATCAGGACTACAGAGAAGAATAACTTCTGTCAGAAACTCATACCTGAGAGTACAGCATTTCCATTTGGCATCCTAAGAACAAGGGGTGACAATGATCAAAGTGTGGCAGTGATAATATTGGCTTGAAATACTTCTCCAAAATAAAAAAAAGCCTGTTTAATTCATATATGTGGAATCTAGAAAAATGGTACAGATGAACCTATTTGCAGGGCAGGAATAGAGACGCAGATGTATAGAATGGACATGGGGACACGGGTTGGGGGAAGCGGAGATGGGATGAATTGGGAAATTGGAATTGACATATACACACTACCATGTGTAAAACAGATAGCTAGTGGGAACCTGCTGTGTAGTGCAGGGAGCTCAGCTCGGTGCTCTGTGGTGACCTAGAGGGGTGGGATGGGGGTGGGGTGGGAGGGAGGTCTGAGAAGGAGGGGGATATACGTATACATAGAGCTGATTCACTTTGTTGTACAGGAGAAACTAACACAACGTTATAAAGCAATTATACCCCAATTTAAAAAAATGAAAAGCAGCTATTCGAAACTTCTAAAAAAAAATAAAATACTGTAGGGAGAGTTTAAATGTCCATTCAATTTGATGACATTTCTTTTGTTCCTTATCTCGACCCCTTAGGGCATCGGACAGTTGGATAGTGCGGGTCATGGCCTCTTTTTTTTTTTGCGGTACGCAGGCCTCTCACTGTTGTGGCCTCTCCCGTTGCGGAGCACAGGCTCCGGACGCGCAGGCTCAGCGGCCATGGCTCACGGGCCCAGTTGCTCCGCGGCACGTGGGATCTTCCCGGACCAGGGCACGAACTCGTGTCCCCTGCATCGGCAGGCGGACTCTCAACCACTGCGCCACCAGGGAAGCCCGTCATGGCCTCTTTGAAATATTCTCCTCGCTCAGCTTCCACATCAGTCAGGGAGGGAGGAGGGAGGGAGGGAGGGGTTTATTTTAAGGAATTGGCTCACAGGACTGTGGAGGTCGGCAAATCTGAAATTTGTAGGACAGGTCAGCAGACTGGAAACTCAGGCAGGATTTCTGTTAGTCTTCTCATTCAGGAAACCTTGGTCTTTCCTTTTAAGGAAGGCCTCCAACTGATTGAATGAGGCCTATCCATATTATCCAGGGTGATCTCCTTTGCTTAAGTTTGTAAAGATTAATCACATCTACAGAATACCTTCATGGCAACATCTAGACTAGTGTTTGACCAAATAACAGGGCACCACAGCCTCGCCAAGTTGACTTAAAATTAACCATCACAGCTTCCAAGCAAGACCTTCTTCCTGACTGCTGGGGTCCCTTCTCATAGTCTCTTGCCAGCCTCTTCTTCTGCTGGACCCCTTTTAAATGTTGATATTCTCCAGTATCCATCTAAATTTGAGGTACAGTTTTTAAGAGTTAAAAGAAATTTTATAAATGTGTGAACAGACACAGAACTGTGAAAACCACACAATATGCCTAAGTAAATGGTGAAACTTAAGACATGATTTTATTTGTTCTGAGGCAGCATAGCTTTCGTTGGGACAGAAAATTAAAATAAGGAATCAAAATAGGCACTGTTTGTTCTCTTTAAACTTTTGGAACATGACATGCCTAGAGTTTCCCATGCTTCATCTTCAACCTTCTTTTCTTCCCATGCAACATTTTCTCTTTGGGGATCTGATCTATATCCATCCTTCAGCGACGCTAGTGTCTCCAAAATGATGTTCCAAGGAACACTAGATTCCATGTATAAATAAGGTTGAGAAATGCTAGCTAGAGACCTCTTGCTCTTGGAGAATTGCAATCCGTATTGTCAAACTAAAGGCTCTGAGAAGTCCTGCAGTAACAGGGAAACATGGCCCTGAATCTGCATTCTGAGCCCAGTGCCCTAAGTTTCAGAATGATGCTTCCAATTGCTTACTGTATGCTACACTTAGATGTCCCATGCAATTCAAAGTTAAAATGATCAAAACTGACATTATTTTGGGACTTCCCTGGTGGTCAAGACTCTGTGCTGCCAATGCAGGGGCAAGGGTTCTATCCCTGGTCGGGGAACTAATATGCCACATGGCACAGCCAAACAACAACAAAAAATAATGTCATTATTTTGCCTGAGCCAAAGTGTCTCCTCTTATGTTCCTTTTCTCCTATAATCCTTATCTTTTTTTCATAGTCGGTACCTGCATTGTCCAAAAAAAAAAAAAAACGAAAACAAAAAACAAGACTTGCAAGGCCACGCAGACTCTTTCTCTCCCCTCGTGGCTCCCCATTTGCTAGTTTACTTACTTAGGTCTGCTGAATCTACCTTCTCAGACTGTCCTGTGTGCCCCTGTCTCCACCCAAGCTGCTCCTGCTTCCCCTCTGCCCTCCATTTTCCCTTTATCTGTAACAGTAACCTCACTGCTTCCGCTGCCTCTGGAAAGACCGTCTTCAAACACAAAGTGATGACATGACTTGTGGTCGACACCCACGAGTGGCTTCTTGCTGACTCCAGGTAATGTCACAACTCTCATCGTGGATGGGGTTGCACATTTAATTTAAGATGAAGGGCTAAAGTTTTCTTTGTTCCTCCTGAGTAATTTAAAGAAAAATCCTCTACCTTCCTTGGAGATGCAAATGTGTCTCTGTTGGATTTGAAAAGGCGTCGACAGTATTCAAGTGAGGTTTGGGAAGCAGAAAAGTAGAGAAGCATTATTGATGTCTAATTATTATTATTTTTAGTCATTTGTTTCTGACCATGGAAAATTGAGAGCTGACTTTTTAGGGAATCATTACATCAAATAGTCTGAATCAGTGTTTGATTGACTTGGGAAAATGGAATACTTAATACTACTACAGTGGACTTCCTCACAGATCAGAAAAATTCTGACTGCTCTTTAAAAAAAAAAAGACTTCTAAAAACTTCTAGAGATACAAGATGTTGTAATACGGAAAAGAGCAGGTTGCAAATTAAAAGTTTCACCTTGACACGCTCAAGTGGTGACACTAGTATATTTTTCTATACAAGGAAACACAAATTCTGGAAGAATACATCCCACACTATTAATCGAGTTTATCCCTAGGGAAAATAAATTGGTCATTTTCATATTCCCCTATCTGCTTAATTGTGTTTCCTAACATGTCTACAATGAATATGAATTATTTTTATAATAAGTAAGAAAGTGTGGTTTTAAAAAAATTATTTGAAAATCTTGTCAGCTTGCCAGACTGACCGATCTTAGTCTACTTATATCCAAGATGACCTCAATTTACCTCTTTTCCCTCAGTTTTGTTTTTCTTCCAGAAGAACAGCATGTCAATTTGAACTAGTCAATAGCGTGCTTTCCGTGCTCATCCGTGTGGTCTGGCGTTCAACATATTTTCCATGAGAAGGTAGTTCAACCCAGCCATGATGACAACCCTTCTAAGAAAACCCTGGCTACTCTGTCTGAGAGTTTAAAAGTAAAAATTGCAAACTGGTTTAATCTCAAAATACATAAAGGATGAATACTGATATGCAGAAAAAAATAACTTAAAGACCTCTTACCTAAGCTATGCTTCCTGTTTATTTGGATTTATTTGTATACCAAACCCATTCTAATATCCTAGATATTTTATCATTTCTGCATGGATTTTCCCCCCTTTTTTTCTTTATAAGTGGTCTTATTATGGCTGGAATGCTTCATGATTAACTTTGCCTTTTTTTTTTTTTTTCAAATAGATTTCAAGCCTAAGTACCTAAAATGTTCATTTTTCTTTACCTTACTTGGAGGGGGTAGGTATATGTCTCTACTTATTTATTTTCAAGTTTTTATTTAAAAAGTACTTTCCTTTTCAATATGCTAAAACAGAAGTAATTCTGAAACTATTATACATGGCTTTTAAGATTTTTATTTTTATCCCAAGAATTAATTTTAAAACAAATTGCTATAATGTTGATCCCAATATCTGAGGGGAAAAAAGCACACATAGTTCATTCAATTAGGGCGACTATCTTTTTTCACGATTCTGTTTAATAAGTTTAACAAAATTTAAAGCACATACTTTAAAAATTTCTGAAAGGGCTTCTCTGGTGGCACGGTGGTTGAGAGTCCGCCTGCCGATGCAGGGGACACAGGTTCGTGCCCCGGTCCAGGAAGATCCCACATGCCGCGGAGCGGCTAGTCCTGTGAGCCATGATCGCTGGGCCTGCGCGTCCGGAGCCTGTGCTCCGCAGCGGGAGAGGCCACAACAGTGAGAGGCCCGCGTACCGCAAAAAAAAAAAAAAAAAATTTCTGAAGTAAGTCAAAGTCTTTTCTCCTCAAAAGGATCACAACCCAGAACTCTTTTTACTTCTCCAGATAACATGACATGCACTTAATAGAGTTCTCAGGCATCTGATTATTGAGTGCCCCCAACGTTTAATAAACATGGTAGTTTAAAAAATGCAACATTTTTGGGGCTTAGTTCTTAAGAGCAAAGTTATCCACAGAACGTTCTGCGAAGATGGGAAAGTTCTATATATGTGCTGTCAATACTGTAGCCCTAGCCACTGGGACGGTTGAGCACTTACAGTGTGGTTAGGGTGACTGAGAAGCTGAATTTTAAATTTTATTTAATTTTAATGAATTCACTTTTAAGAAGCCACATGTGTCCAGTAGCCACTGATTGAACTCACAGCTCTAAAGTTATAATCGGTTGAATTATATTCAGATAAAAGTATTCATGGATATTTGCCACTTAGTAATGTTCCTTTTGCCTTAATAAAGTCAACGTTGGGACTTGCCAAATTTCCCCAAAAGAGTAAATTACCTGTTTTCATTACCTCTTTACTTCCAATTCTTCCCTGGCAGATGGTAGGAAATGAGAGCTTCATTTATTTCCCCTGAGAATGCGTTGGCACGTCACTCCATCCCAGTAATAGTCTGGTTGAGCCCTGGGGGCTCTCCTGATGAGCCTCAGACTGATTAAAAAACTGAAGTCCTTTATTTTCTACTTATAGGAGCACAATGAGCCAATAGTAAAACTTTTATTTTATTATTATTATTATTTTTGCAGTACGCGGGCCTCTCTCTGTTGTGGCCTCTCCCGTTGCGGAGCACAGGCTCCGGACGCGCAAGCTCAGTGGTCATGGCTCACGGGCCCAGCCACTCCGCGGCATGTGGGATCTTCCCGGACCGGGGCACGAACCCACGTCCCCTGCATCAGCAGGTGGACTCTCAACCACTGCGCCACCACGGAAGCCCAAAACTTTTATTTTTATATATGACTGAAGAGTGTTTACTAGTAATCTACTAACAGTTAATAGGGCTTACTTTTCTGGATCTAGAGGTGATAATTAATTACATTCCTGTCCCCACCTGTATTAGTTAGGATCCCAATAGGAAACAGAAGGCACACGCAAACCTGTAATTAAAGAGAATTTTAAAAAGGACACTCTACAAATGTGTGGGCTGTGTTAAAGGAAACCTACTAGAAGTGGTGGGTATCCTAGGGTCAGAAGCAGAGGTGAGCTCCTGGACCAGATAGGGCAAGGGAGAAGGTGGTTTTGGAACTATTTGAGAGTTGCCGTAGGAGAAGATTGTTTGATAGGAGCTGTGCTCTTTGTTAAAGGGACACAGCCAACAGTGGCAACATTACTCCAGTCTTATCCTCTGATCTCTTGGTGTATCGCATTGGCTAAACCAACTAGAAGCTAGAAAACTGGGGAACCTCTAGATATAGTCTATATAGGCAGCCTTCCAGAGCTCAGACATTTGGATAAACATGGGTAGGAGATCTGGAGAGGCAACAGAAAATATCCAACTACCTCTCCCAAGTTTAGAACCAATTGAGAGAGGCACAGATGGTTCTAAATCAACCACGAGAGACCTTAGATGGTTATAAAAATATCTGCTTTATTACTTATGAAAGCTGCATTCAGCGACAATGTCTTGATGTGTGCACTGGACCAGGTTTACGCATGTCCCCAGACTCACAGCCTCACCTGCCCTCATTGGAGAGCCTTGCCCACCACCACTGTCACCTAAGTTAAGCAGCACCAGTTTCTAACACCACTAGTTATCTTGCCCCCCTGGCTATAGAGTGCCCCAGACTGCCTACCAGTGCAAGAGCTACAGCAGCTTTACCACCAAGGGCTGGACGCTCTGGATCATCCCACTTACTTCTGGACTCAGATGAAGGGCCACACAGTGGATTATGGAATATGGCTTACCCAGCAGCCACCTTGGAGTGTACGGGTTGCCAATTCATAGGGCAAACTTTGATGACAGTGAAAGACAACAGACAACATGGGGGTGAGGAACTAGCAGATAAAGTCTTCTTTCTTCCCAATAGACTGTTCCGAGGTGGTTTTCTCCAAACATCCTATCTGGAGACTGAAATGTTCAAATAACTGGCTGTATTTTCTTGTATAACCCTGGCCAGGTCAGTCACATACCATCTTATATTTGCTGTCCCTCTTCCCCGCCTGTGGCCTGTGGCCTTCTTGTTATGCTTTCCACTGAGAAGTAGAGTTTAATTTCCCCTCCCCTCGAATCTACACTGGTCTTAGGGACTTGCCTGATTAATGGAATGTAGTTGGAGCAACATTCTTGGACTTCGTCTTGCAATGTCTGCCTGGTTCTCCTGGAACCATAATGCTGAGAGAAGCCCAAACCACATGGAGAATCCATGCTGGAGAATCCACATGGAGAATCCACGTAGCCCAGCTGAGCTCCCAGCCAAGAGCTAGCATCAATTACCAGCGATCCCAGACCATGTGAGTGGGGATGCCATCTTGATAGTGGATCATCTATCCCAACCACCAGAGCTGATGCCACGTGGAGCAGAGGTGGATCACTCATTCCCATCCTTCCCAGGTTCCTCACAAAATCAGGGCAGAATAAAATGATTATTTTAGGCCACTAGGTTCTCGGGTAGTTTGTTATATAGCAATAGAAAACCGGAACACTGCCCTCAATAGACTGTTGTTAGAAGTGCCTACTTTCAGGGATATATGGCGTTGGGAAGCTGACTAGGGTGTTGCTTAATTTGAATACTTTAAAAAATCAATAATTATTGAGCAGAAGGCTATCATTGCCTTCCACGAGGGAAAACTGTACTCCATCATTGAGTTTCTAGATCTAAGTCAGTTAACAAACCCAGAGCCCATTGATTGAAGGAGATGCTGGATCCCCTTGAGGAAGGACCCTCTAATGCCACTGAAAGTATATACAAGTATATATACTTGATCCTTCCCCGGGGGGAACCGAGGCAATTTGCCTGGGTAACTATACGCTGGGGAAAGGGTCAAACCTAGACTTTTCAAGGGCCATTAGCTACAGTGCATGAGATGATCCTGATATCAGGAGACTTGAGGACCAACACAGTCCTCTGGTTAAAACAGAGGCTTACGGAGACCAAGTCCATCTAATGGTGGGTTCAGTGGTTTTGGATACCCGCTTTGTGATTATTCCCCTGGTTTCTGAATATATAGTCAAGACAGATGTACTTAGCTCTGGCAGCATCCTCAAATCAATGACCTGTCCTGTGAATTAGCGTGACTGTGGTAGGAACGGTTAAACTCAGCCCTACTGCCATTTGGAACCAGACAATTCTTTGCTGTGTGGTATTCCCTGGGCATTGTAGGATATTTAATAGTGTCTCTGTCCTCTCCCCATTAGATGCCAGTGAGACGTAGTTGTGACACCCAAAACCATTTCCAGACATTGCCAAATATCCCCTAGGAGGGCAAAATCGCCCCTAATTGAGAACCACTGGCTATGTGTAAGCCCCTGAAACTCCCTTATCCCCTGTAATTTGCAGGAGTAATACCACAGTCCTTGAAGAATGACAGAGATTAACACCATCATTAAAGATGGAGGGGTTCTCATAATATTCTCTTTTGAGTCAACTCTCTGGCTTCTGTGAAAATCAGAGAGATCATAGGGCATGACAGTGAACTACTGCAAATTTAACAAGTGATAGAGCTGAGCACAGCTACTGTGCCAGATGTGGTGTCTCTGCCTCAGCCACCACGCCTCTAAGGCTCTGACGCTACCTCTGTCATGAGCGTCACAATGAAAGCCATAACAGCCTTGGTCCCTAGAACTAAACTGATAGGACTTGCTGAGGATCTAGCTCTTCTCACCCAGTGGGTGTGGGATCTGACTTCCCCATCAGTTGCCTGGAAGTGTGGGTGATACAACCTCCAAGTGTTAGGGAGTACATGCCATCTGAAGCAAACTTTTTTTTTTTTTTTTTGCGGTACACAGGCCTTGCACTGTTGCGGCCTCTCCCATTGTGGAGCACAGGCTCCGGATGCGCAGGCTCAGCGGCCATGGCCCACGGGCCCAGCAACTCCGCGGCACGTGGGATCCTCCCGGACCAGGGCAAGAACCCGTGTCCCCTGCATCGGCAGGCGGACTCTCAACCACTGCACCACCAGGGAAGCCCTGGAGCAAACTTTGACCAATGAGAGACAGTATACAGAATGGGAGGGGGATGAACTAGTAAATAATTTTTCTCCCTTCTCCCACCAAAGAACTTTTCTGAGACAGTGGTTCCACACAGTTTGTGACATGTGACAAGGTAATTGGCTGTGTTTTAATTTTTTTGTAACGCCATGGCCAGCTTAGTGATACACCTACCACTTTATATTGGCTCTCCTTTCTTCCCTTCCTTACACGTTTTCCCTCATTCCAGTTGCCATGGGATTGCACCCCTTCCCAATAAAAGTTAGCCTGTAGGTTTCATCTCAGGTTCTATTTTCTAGGAAACTCATGCAACAAACAAATTGCAAAAATAATAAGTTTCTGGGGACTTCCCTGGTGGTCCAGTGGCTAAGACTCCATGCTCCCAATGCAGGAGGCCTGGGTTCGATCCCTGGTCAGGGAACTAGATCCAACATGCCGCAACTAAGAGTTTGCATGCCGCAACGAAGATCCCACATGCCACAACTAAGGATCCTGCATGCTGCAACAAAGATCCTGCAAGGGGCAATGGAGATCCCAAGTGCCGCAACTAAGACCCGGCACAGGCAAATAAGTAAATATTAAAAAAAAAAGTTTCTGAGTATTTCTATCAGAATAAAATTTACCCATCCAATAAAAGGCAGAAGTGGAAAAATATGGTATTGCCAGTTGAGACAGGCCACCTTTGTCATGGTAGAGAAGTGTAGAACACAGAAAGAAGTGGTGTTGTCAGAGATACTTAGTTCCTTCTCCCAAACTCACCAGTCGAACTATTTACTTCTCCTTCTGTTGGGACATGTGAGCAAGGGGCAATGACAGTCCAGGAGAGATTCTGTCCTATGTTGCCTCAAGGACATGTGAGGTCAGGAGAGTTTGATCCTCCTTTCACCATGGTGACTAATGCTTGGCATTTATACCTTTTGTAATTGTCCCACAGTTCTTAGATATTCTGCTCTATCTTTTTCACTATTTTTCCTTTTTGTATTTCAGTTTTAGAAGTTTCTATTGACTCAAGTATCAAGCTCACTGATTCCTTCCTTGGCTGTGTCCCGTCTATTGCTAAGCCAATCAAAGGCATTCTTCATATCTGTTACAGCGTTTTTGATTTGTAACATTTCCTTTTGATTCTTTCTTAGAATGTCCATCTCTCTGCTTATATTACCAGTCTCTTCTTGTATGTTGTCCACTTTTCCATTAGAGCCCTTAGCATATTAATTATGTTGTTTAAAATTACTAATCTGCTAATTCCAAAGTCTCTGCCAGGGACTTCCCTGGTGGCGCAGTGGTTAAGAATCCGCCTGCCAATTCAGGGTACATGGGTTCAATCCCTGGTCAGGAAGATCCCATATGCCATGGAGCAGCTAAGCCTGTGTGCCACAACTACTGAGCCTGCATGCCACAACTACTGAAGCCTGCGCACCTAGAGCCCATGCTCTGCAACAAGAGAAGCCACCGCAATGAGAAGCCCACGCACCACAACGAAGAGTAGCCCCCGCTCTCCGCAACTAGAGAAAGCTCGGGCGCAACAATGAAGACCTAACACAGCCAAATAAATAAATCTTTAAAAAATAATAAAATAAATAAATACATCTAATACCTCTTTTCAAACGAACAAACAAAGTCTCTGTTATATCTGAGTGTGGACCTGAAGCTTGCTCTGTCTCTTCAGGGTGTGTTTTTTGTCTTTTAGTATACCTTGTAATTTTTTTGTTTAAAGAAGAACATAATTTACTGGATAGAAAGGACTAAAGTAAATAGACCTTTAGTATAAAGTTTTATGTTTAGCTGGCTAGGAGTTAGGCTATGTTTACTGTTTGCTATAGCTGTAGGTATCCGAGGCTAAAATTTCCTCTGGTGGCTTTGTTGCTTTCCCCTCTGTGTTTTCCTAGAGACTTCTTCTTAAATAAAGTCTGAAGTGTGCAGTTATTTCAGTCGTAATCCCCTGATATTATACCGGAGCCCTACTTACGTGTTGGTAAGATGTCGGGGAAGGAAAAGCATTCTATGGTCCTAGGATTAGGTCTTAGTCTTTTAATGAGCCCATGCCCCTGGGCTGTGACCTTCACAGGGGCTTCTCAGGTTTTTATTTTCTCCCTCTTAGATGAGACAGGAAGGCTAGATGGGACTGACATTGGGTATTTCCCTACTCCTAGGTCATTAGGCTCTGGTAAAAGCCATGTTGGTTAGGCTTTTGTAAAATATTTTCCTTGAGGGCAGGACTTGCTAAGAACAGGGCGTTCTGGGCTGTTTCGAAATGGCTACATTTGCCCTCTCCATGGTAGAAGCACAAGGGGATTTTTCTCTACTCTTCACTGTGAGAACTGGTTCAGGATTCTGGAGGTAAAACCCACCAAAGTGTGGAGACCACCTAAGACTGGGAAACCCTGGCATTTTTAACTCTCAGACTTGTCCACGCCGAACTGCCAGCAATTACCTACTTACAGTTTAGGTTTCCTGCCCCCTGCTCTGGTTTTGCAGAGCTCTCTGCTCTGGGAAGCTTTCACTCTCTAGCCACCTTTCTGCTTCTCCAACTTTGGGGGCAGAGGTTTGCCCTGTGACCTCAGTTCTCTGACGGATCTAAGAACAGTTGTTGATGTTCCATTTGCTCAGTGTTTTTTGTTTGTTTGTTTTGTGGCTAGGTATGATAACTTCTGCTTTATTTATGTTAATAAAGTTTAATGAAAGTTTTGACTCAATATTTTACTAATAAGCCTGCCTCCCACGCCTGGCAATACTGTGAAATTCTTCCTGTGTGTATATAAACATATGCAGATGAGGAAAAACAGAAAATGGAACTAATAACACATGAAAGGTAAGATCTGGTATGGTATGTGTGCCATGAGGTCTTGCGCTCCGCCTGAGTGAGCCAGGGTCCTAGTTTAGGAGCCCCTCTAGTATATTATGACCTTGCTGTCTATATTCCAAGGATATTGTTTGGTTCCCATGCCTCGACTGAATCCAAAATCTCACCCACTACCTCCTGTCACACTTAGAAACTAAGAGACAACAACAAAAGATGTTCCAGCCATATGCACAGCCATGAATATTGTGCCAAGATTCCAGTCATGTCCTCATTTCCTCTCCTACTCCAGCAAGACATCAAGAAGCCATTCATCCCTTGCCCTTAAAAAACAGGAAAGAGGTGGCCTGAGAAATTTGCCTTGTCTCTTCTGTCTCGACCCTCACCTGGCCCCCTTCAGGCCTCTAGATCTGAAGGTACCTCCTAAGCAGAAGGCAATACCAATCTTACCAAGAAAGAGAAGGGAAACTACATATCCTTCCAAAGGTCCATCCTCTCATCCTTGATGTGTGTGGGGAAGGGCGTCACCCTCCAGTGAGCTATTAGGACCTCTATATACCATCTGCCTCAGAATCAATGGTCTACCTACTAAAATCGCACATGCCTGGGCCTCTGTCCAAGTTTACCAAACCGGCATGTCTACATTAATAACGTGCTCCCTTGATTCTCTTGTGCACATCAGAGTTTGAGAACCACTAGGTTATAGTAGCCTGGGGGTGGAAGGGCAGGCGTGTGGGGTAGTAGTCGCCATTAATATTTGAATGGGTACACATTTTTATGTCAAAGTCATCATTCAAGGATCAGTAGCCCATGGACCTAGGGCCACATGTAGTCATTTAGAGCTTGAAGTATGATCCTCTGAGCAACCATGAAGAAAAAATTTCCATTACAAACTATATACATAAGGTAATTTTATATATTCTGAAGTATTACAAATGAGCTCTTAGTGCAAGACACATGACTAATATGGATATTTCTCTTCTTTTAATTAAGATCAATATCTTATTATATGTATCTTTTTTACTTAGGATAACTATCTTATTTTAATAATTTAACTTAAATATCTAACAATTAAATAAAAATTGATTAACATTAAATTAATATTTAATTTAATTATTTTAATAATAATAATAGTGGTGATAGGGGCTATCATTTATTTTTTCTGGAGTATAGTTGATTAACAATGTTGTGTTAGTGTCAGGTGTACAGCAAACTGACTCAGTTATACATATACATGTACCTATTCTTTTTCAAATTCTTTTCCCATTTAGGTTATTACAGAATATTGAGCAGAGTTCCCTGTGCTATACAGTAGGTCCTTTTTGGTTATCTATTTTAAATATAATAGTGTGTACACGTCAATCTCAAACTCCTACGCACTCCCATGAGTGTCTAACCATGCTTTAGGCATGGCGGTAAGTGGGTTTCAGTGATTATCTCAATTAATTCTCACACATACTGTGAGGTAGTAAAACGATTATTCCCATTTCACATATAATGAAACTGAGGCCTAAAGAAATTAGGTAACTTTTCCAAATCGTATACCTTGTAAGTGGCAGAGACAGAATACAGCCCAGGACTGCCTGCTCAGGCTCATAACCACTGTTTCACTGCAGTAAAATTAATTAGATAATAACATATTAAAAAAATTTATAGCCCTTTGTGATATTGGTCATTTCTAACCCTTGCCTTTACTGTTTGGCTCCTTTACACGATAAATCTTTGATACTTAATTCTGAGTGTGTAGATGGCTGAATGTACCTCCATTTAATTAAAGAGAAGTACGTTTCATTGCGCTGGCAAAGTTTAAATGCTCGGCTATCCTCTGGCAAAACCTCCTAAGTTCTTAAGTTAACCCTCGGACTCCCAGAAATTTTGCTTAATGAATGAAAGTTGATTTGAATAGTGAGAGCCCCTCTGGTTTTGGAATACAGTATTAGGGTTTTCCTTGCTAAGCCGCACCAGACTTTTCTCTGATGTGATGGAGGGTGCTTTCAGAATTTCACGGGGAAGTAGCTTGCAGGAGGTCCTTTCTCCCCTTTCCCAGGTACACGGGATTTAGCAACATAGCAGTTCTCAGCTGATTTGATAAAAATCCTTCCTGCTCAGTTAGGAGTGGGTAGCAGTGTTAATTAGAGGACTTAGGACAAGGACACCTGAATATCTGCCTCTGAGAATGCAATGCTCTTTTCAAAATCAGAACCAGTATTTTCTACACCAAACGCTATACCTTGAAGGCCTCATTTGCAAACAAAAAGATTGCGAGTTTCTAGCATTTCGTTTCTCCAGCCACAATAATCACGCACCCTCCTAATGACAGAGGAGCTGTCAATATCATTTTCAAGTGACAGACCTTTTCCAGATAGGAGAGCAGGGAGAGGAAATGGTCAACAGGCAATGCAGCTTTCATTGAAATCCTCCCCGGAGGATTTTCATTACCCTTTCAGTATCAGGACTTACCTTTTCCCTTCTCAAGGTCAGCTCTGTCTAGACAGTTCAACTTCTGGTAGCTTAAGCACACTCACAATAGACTTGTGCCCAGGACCTCGCAGGGCGCCCTTCCACCTAAATCTGGAGAGTCCCTTCCTTCTGTCTTATTTGTGACCTTTCTCTAGGTGAGAAGGTCTCCTAGGAAGCAGCCAGGTCGGCCTTGTTATGGTGATGGCACTGCAGAAAGCGGCTTCTCCCTCGTTAGAAGTGACATCACTGTACACTAAAGACATCATATCTCCTTTCATATTAAAATGCCTGTCAGCTCTCTTGCTCACAGGTTGTAAATCTGCCAGAGTCGCCTGCGCTTGGGGAGTTTTCATTATGAAAATACAAAGATAAGCACTCTGTTTTCCTGTCAAAGGGGAAAAGGTAAGCCTTCTGGTAATGACATTACTTTAAAAAATAAATATACATTTTCTTAACTGAGTGTTATAGGAGCACATTTGGAAAAGATAGCTCCTCCCCGCTTTTTTTTTTAAGTTTTAAAAATTCAGGCTTAGAAAGCGGACTGGCATAGCTCAGATAGGATATATAGCTGGAGTAAGATTTATTAATGCATGCTTTTCACACTTACTCTTAGAGTAAATCATTAGACGTTTTCAATGATTTTAGCCCTTCATTTTTTTGTTGTCCAGTCTCGAAAGTGACCAAAGAATACTTAACCCACCAGTCACTTGTAATTCACAAATGAAGTAGCCATTGTGTTGGACTTAAGCTTTTCCTTAACATTTTTAAAGACTTGCCAAATCATCTCTTGCTCGTAGAACTTATTTGACGACGGCCTCTCTCCAGCACAGGGAAAAAGATGGTGCCAACTACAGAATGGCACTTGTCATCTACCTCTACAACGATTAAATCATGAGCCGCTGCAGCTGCTGACTTTCAACAACCCCGTAAGGAGTTCAGGGTGGAGATCAGACATGAGGCCCTCTGTGCTCTGGGAAAAACTGGTAGAACAGGTCTTTAGATAGTTAGATATTTTCAAGGGAAGATTTTATGAGCCCAATTCTTGCAATCTCCTTGTACATAGAAAAGCACTAAAACCCTTCATGGTGACGTCTGCTCCTCGTGACTCGCAGTAACCTTCACGAGACTGGCAGAAACCTGCAAAAACTATGTGATTGATTGCATGTGCTCCCCCTTCACCAAAATCACATCTTTACTGACCTTCCCCCCTGCCTCTCTGGAGCAGTTTCTCACAGCTATCTGGGATGCTGTCTCCTGGGCTATTGTCCTCATTTTTTCCCCAATAAAACTTAACTCACGGGCTTCCCTGGTGGCGCAGTGGTTGGGAGTCCGCCTGCCAATGCAGGGAACACGGGTTCGTGCCCCGGTCCGGGAAGATCCCACATGCCGCTGAGCCTGCGCGTCCGGAGCCTGTGCTCCGCAAACTCACAACTCTTATGTTGTGCTTTTTTTTTTTCAGTTGACAAAAGTGAGTTTAGGGAGCATTATCCATGGAAGGTGGGGTTTCCTTTCTACCTAAACACATAAAATAGAGAAAAATGGTTGAGGAAACTACAGTATAAACCTTTGCCTCTGTGAGGCTTCAGGTTCCAAATTAACACTTTCCAGGCAGGGACATTTGCATTTTCTGAAAGGTCTTACAATCAAAGACCTAAATTAAACTCTCAAACACCGCTGCATTCAGGAGTGGGGTTTGATCAGCTGTCTGTGAAGCAAACTAATGATTCTCAATTTGGTTTTGAGGTTCATCTCCGAAGTTTATTCTTCCTTGGTAGCTCGTGAAGAGGAACTTAGATTTCAGATACTATTACTTCTCTCTGCAGAAGTGACCATTAAGATCAATGCCGGTTATTCAGGGCATCCCATTAGTGAAAAAAAAGTGGCACAGCTGTGTTTGGCTGTCAGCTACTCTGTGGATTCACAAAGACTCAGAGAACTCAGCTTCTCAAAGCTGACAAATCAAAAACTTCTCATAGGTTGGAATTAACTCCTCTTTCATTCATAAAAGGCTAAAATATCAATATCTCTATATTCATCCCACTGACAAATGAATAGAAATGCCACAACGCTCCCTCTCTTGCTTTTGACACAATGCCGTGGACTGTACATTATCACTTTCCAAGGTAAGCCGTGAAATGATTTTATGGATGTGTTTATCTGTAATTCAGTAAGTCTAGGCCCTATGACTGGTGACTTTCTATGGATTAATTCAAATGAAAATAACCAGACTCAACAAGCCCAGGAAAGGCTTGGATGTGAGAAAAGCTATCCAATTACCATGAAGAAAAAGGAAAACCTCCAGGGAAGTGGCTGAAGCCCAGACATCCCCTGTTTGCTGTGTTCTGTGTAGTGTGTCTCAACACCAGCCTGGCTTGCTGGGGCCTGCTCTGTGGCCTTCTCGGTAGAGGAGGAAATCTAGTTGAGATTAGTCAGTGATTGCAAATGCCTAGACATAAAACTAAGTCAGGGAACAGGCTCTGTCGTTCCTAGTGGCAAAGAATTGGTTCCGGCAATGTTATAAGTCAAGGAATTTGGGGCACTCGACTATCTAGTGAAGCGAAGTGATGTTTTCAGTTATCAGCAAAATTCTCAAGGGCAAGTTCTGTCGTTTCTCCACCCTCGCCCTTAGAAAATTTAGACCATGTTACAAAAGTTAACAACTTCCCACCAATAGCGGTGTGCCTTGTGCCAAGGGGCAGTCCCAATTCAAAAGGAGACCAAGCCTTCACTCATCATCAGATCCAATGAGCATTTAAGGGGATCCCTTACTTTATAATCCTTCTGTTGAAGAAGAGGAGGGGGAAAGACTCTTGGCCTTTTGGGAATTTCTCGGAGTCTGGCTTGGGGCTGGGACGCTTTTCTCCCTAGCTGGGCTACAGGCAGTCTGTACTCACAGATGTTGGCTGTCGGTTCCTTTTGAAGTCATAATCACAAGCTCACATAAAATGGACCTAAGCTACTTTGTGCCACTGAACATAGTCACGCACTAGAGTGTTTTGGACTTGTCCAGAACAGTGGGACAATTTAGCACAGACAGGCCGTAGTGACTTACCAACCAGAGACACTAACCTACGCAGAAACGCAGTGTTCTCAGACTCCACCAGTTTGAAATCAATGACAGGCTTTATAAAACAAACCAACCAACCGTAAGCACCCAATATCCCCAAGGCCGTCATGGAGGGCTGATTGAATCACTCCGAGCTGGTTTCCTTTGGGGGGACTTTTACTTTGTTACCTACAGCCAAGAAGTAAATAGGATTGAAATCTCTAGCTGTCCCTACTCGGGCCTCCGAACGACTTCCTAAATCAGCCTTGTTTGGTAAATGAAATCACAGCTGAAAGGGGACAGGCCGTCGCAGTTGACATCACTGCATGGGGAGGGGGTCAAGTTGCCCTCGCCCTTCTGCTCCCAGCCCTTTATTGCTGGCCTGCTGCCAGAGGCCAGCACTTGCCTGGACACCGGTGACCCTATATAGAAAGCCCAGCACAGTAAAGTCAGCTACACTGAATCTAATTCGTGTATGTAATAAAAAACAGTTTGGCAATAAGGATAATTTCTTAGAAGCAGAAAAAGTATATCTTTCCCATTTAGTTGAAATTCTGCATTAAAATCCTGGACATTAGGTCAGGGTCCCAAGCTCAATTTATATAGAGTCTGGTCATTTCTCTTTGGTCCAGAGCCGCAAACTCTACCTCCATTCTGTAAATATACTCTGCCAATTTGCCATTTTATAGGCGTGTTTTATCAATCAGAAGAGCGGGCTGCTGACAAACAAGAATGAATCAGCGCCCACATTATCAGCCCTTTGAGTTTTAAAGCACGTCTTATGGGCAAAGAAATTTTTAGTTATGTGGCAGATTGTATTTCCCTTTTTTTAAATTTACTTTTTTAAAATATCTTTATTGGAGTATAATTGCTTTACAATGTGGTGTTAGTTTCTGCTGTATAAAAAAGTGAATCAGCTATATGTATACATATGTCCCCATATCCCCTCCCTCTTGAACTTCCCTCCCACCCTCCCTATCCCACCCCTCTAGGTCTTCATCACAAAGCACTGAGCTGATCTCCCTGTGCTATGCAGAATCTTCACACTAGCCAACCATTTTACATTTGCTGGTGTATATATGTCAATGCTACTCTCTCACTTCCTTCCAGCTTCCCCTTCCCCACCGTGTCCTGCGTCTTTATTCCTGCCCTGGCACTAAGTTCATCAGTACCATTTTTTAAGATTCCATACATGTGTGTTAGCATATGGTATTTGTTTTTCTCTTTCTGACTTACTTCACTCTGTATGACAGACTCTAGGTCCATCCACCTCACTACAAATCACTCAAAGAGGGCAGCAACAAGATTTCCCATCCCATGTGTTCTTGCGATGTGACTTTGACATACCTCCCACTGAGGGGAGGAGTCTCCCTTAAAAGTGGAGTTGCTTTGTGACTTTTGACCAATAGACTACGGCAGAACTGACTCTGTGACTTCTGAGGTTGGTTCATAAAAGCCTTCAGCCTTGTTTGCTGGAACACTCACTCAAAAAGTCTTTAACCACCTTGTAAGTTGTCTGCCATGCTGGAAGGAAGCACAATTAGCTCACGCTCAGAGACCATTATAGAGTGGACTCACGACCACATGAATGGAGAAAGAGAGAGAGAGGTACCTAGCTAATCCCCAGCTGCATAAGCCCACTGTAGTTCTAACTCTAGTTACCATCTGACTGCAACCTCGAGGGAGATCCTGAGCTAGGGACACCCAGGTCTGTCCCAAATTCTCACCCACAGAGACTGTGGGAGATAAAATGATTATGATTTAAATAACTAGGTTTTGGGGTGATTTGTTATAAAACAATAGATAACAGAAAAGAACTTAGCTATTTGGCCCATGACTACTGCACTGCACAGATTAGTATCTGCAATTTAAAAGAAATCTACTGGGCATATACCCTGAGAAAACCATAGTTCAAAAAGAGACATAGGGCTTCCCTGGTGGTGCAGTGGTTGAGAGTCCACCTGCTGATGCAGGGGACACTGGTTCGTGCCCCAGTCCAGGAGGATCTCACTTGCCGCGGAGCGGCTGGGCCCGTGAGTCATGGCCGCTGAGCCTGCGCGTCCGGAGCCTGTGCTCCGCAACGGGAGAGGCCACAACAGTGAGAGGCCCACGAAATGCAAAAAAAAAAAAAAAAAAAAAGACATGTACCACAACGTTCATTGCAGCACTATGTACAATAGGCAGGACATGTTCATTACAGCACTATTTACAATAGGCAGGACAACCTAAGTGTCCATCAACAGATGAATGGAAAAGATGATGTGTCACACATATACAATGGAATATTACTCAGCCATAAAAAGAAATGAAATTGAGTTATTTGTAGTGAGGTGGATGGACCTAGAGTCTGTCATACAGAGTGAAGTAAGTCAGAAAGAGAAAAACAAATACCGTGTGCTAACACATATATATGGAATCTAAAAAAAAAAAACAGGTTCTGAAGAACCTGGGTTCAAATCTCAGATCCACAACTGTGTGATATTGGGCAAATTATTCTTCTGAGCCTCAGTCAACTCATTTACAAATCGGGGATGACAGCTGTAGTAACTTCACAGGGTCTGTGTGAGGATTAAATTAATTCATATTCATAAAATGCATAGGAGAGTGCCTGGCAAAGAGTAAGTGTTAGTAGGAGAAGTCCAGGTTATATAGGGGCCTGAAGCATATACAATTTGGTTTCTCTTTTTTTTTTTTTTTTTTTGCGGTACGCAGGCCTCTCACTGCTGTGGCCTCTCCGGTTGCGGAGCACAGGCTCCGGACGCGCAGGCTCAGCGGCCATGGCTCACGGGCCCAGCCGCTCCGTGGCATGTGGGATCCCCCCGGACCCGGGCACGAGCCCGTATCCCCTGCATTGGCAGGCGGGCTCTCAACCACTGCACCACCAGGGAAGCCCCAATTTGGTTTCTCTTAATCCCAAATACATAAAATTACAAATACTAGACATACTCAGGGTTAGGCATGTTCCAGGAGCTAGGGACATAGTCGTAACCAGGAATTCTCGCTGTCTTCCAGGAGCTTATACACCACAAGGGAAGGCAGGAAAATAAACAGAAATTTACAAACGAGTCAGATTATTTTGGAAAACATCTATCTTTGGGCACTCTCATTTATTTTTTGAGGAGTATAAATTGGTCTTCCTGGAGACACATCTGGCTACAGCTGTAGAAAAATATCCTTTAAAACACGCAAATCTTTGGAAATACTGATTCCACATTGCGGAATTTATCTAAGGAAATAGATAAGCATTCAAAAAAAACACAAAAAACCTCACACACATATTTAAATATATGTTGCTATTGTAGCAAAGAATTTAAAATACAAAGTTGTTTAATAATGACAGGATTAACTAAATTGTGACGTGAGTGTTATGCTGTTATTAAAATGATTTTATATTCACTGACATGGAAAGATCTTCACTAAGTCTAATTAAATGAGAAAAAAGTTATACAAGAGTGAGTGTCATCTGGAGTAAGAGAGAGCGAGAGACACAGACAATGGCAGTGGCCCAGGGGAGCTCTGTACTCACACATTGGTTTGCTCGGAAGTGGTGAAATAACAGGCAAATTTTGAGTTTTCTCTTTTTCATCTGTATTTATCTACAGAAAACATGTCATATTTGTGTTTTTTTAAAAGAATGACTACGTTTCACTCAGTGTTTTTTCTTGAAGAGTAACAAACCCATCTCATTAAATATTCATATTTGCCCTCATTTCTTGGTCCACCTTAAATAAAAACACATATTTGATAAAGCATTAGTTTTTGCAGACTTGGAATCACCTTCTGGCTTGGATGGAGATGTATTGGAACAGGAGGTGAAGTGCAAGTTTGTTAGCCAGGACCGGACATGAGCTAAGAAAACACACGCCCTTCCTGGACGACCTTCTGCGCTTCCACGTCCAGATTCACTAATGGAGCGTAACTAAAATCTGAAGTGTGATATAAAATGCTAACAGTATTGATAGAGAATAACGCATCATCTCTGTGGTTTAACTGGATCGACTTCCTTGGAAGTAATCAGGCACGTTCATCTCGATCATCTTTGCGGCTCTCACCTTCGTGACAGCTGCCACTATTCTAACTGGGGGGTAGAAGCCTTTCATTTTTCAGGGATGGAATAAGAGGCTTAAATCTTTGGGCTTGTAAATATTGAAAGTGTTCGAGTTAAATAAATTATATTCCATGCCACCTTCATGTCCTTCCTCTCCACCCCCTCCTTCTTTTTTTTTTTTTTTTTTTTTTTGCAAACAGGTGCTGTTTTATTCCTTGGTTTGAATGAGATGGACAGAGTCTAATGTGGTCCACTCTTAGCCCTATACAACAGGAGGGCTAGGCAGTCAGGCTGCTCTGCGTCTTTGGGCAAGTGGGCTCGTCTCCTGCTTGTCCGGGAAAGCATTGCACCTATAAATACCTGCACACTGACCCCACACCTGGCACTGATGCCAACGCTTCCTAAGAGATTTATGACTCTAAGCTATTAAAGAGCTCCACCTTACAAATGCACACGAGCAAAATCACATATTGGATCTGCTATTATCACTTTATCAAAAATGAGCTTATAAGGTCTTTGCTATGATGACGTTCAGCTGAAAACCTGGGGAAGAGACCGAAAGCACAGGAATTACCTTGGGGCACATTTAGAGGGTAGAAGTGCAAACTCAGAGCCAAGGCTCAGTTCCTGGGGACACTTGAGAGAAACAGCCCGATAAGAATTCCAGTGTTGTCAGGGGATGGCCTAGGAGACCAGAAGGAGGAGAATCTTGGCAAGGAAACTTTGGGAAGATGTCAAAGACAACAACTTTCTTCAGACAGCTCTTCCCTTGGCACTCACTATTCACATGGGAGGCTGAGGGTGTCATCTTAGAGGCTTATTTCCCCAACTGAGAGGCAAGGCTCACCCCTTCCTCATGCCCTTCTCTACAGAAACCTTGCTTCTAGTGTGTCTTCCAGTGGACGTTCTTGTTCTGTGGGACCGTATCTGACTTGCCAGGTCCCTCTCAGACTGAGGGGTGGTGAGCTATGGTGCCCTACCTAACGATTGTCACCTTTCTAGCCATCCTTGCAAATCCCTGTCAGATGCAAATATTCAGCTTTAGTACTGGGATGAGTCTTGCAAATGGTCAAAGGCGAAAATTAATCCCTGCCCGAGTTTTGTCCAGCAGCTGTTTCCAGGCGAAAAGTTTCACTCTTTCTAATACGGCACTTGGTGCAGGTTTGTGTGAAATTCACAGCCTCACACCTTGTCAATCAATACCTCTAAGTTAGGTGAGTACTCTTGGGCCAATGACAAGTTGCCAGAGGTTTAGGAATGAAGGAACTTCAATGATGGAGAGAGACCACGCACAGAGCTTACCCAAGGCTTCCTTTGCTAGTGGAGACTAATAAAATATTATTGTTTAGAACACATGCATACACTCTAAGAATACAAAAGTCATCTACCTTTGTATTTTGAAAGAACAATCAATTTTCTCTATAATAGATTTCCTCCAGAATATTTTTTTCTCTTGATTTTTGAATTTTTAGGAGTGTACTATTGAACTTTGCTCACAGTAAGTTATTCTTGAAAAGCCTTTTTAAGTTATTTGGGGTGGGGCAGTTGGCATCCGTAAGACTCTAGTTTTCCTTCACATGTAGTTAGGAAGTAACTTACGTGCTGAAGGAGGCACTGGCGTGGTCTTTATCCAGTTAGGAAAGTGAAAAGTAAGCTTCATTGAAGGTTCTGCGATCTTTGCTGCCCCTGAAGAGGAACGGATGCAGAAAGTCAGATACTTAATCAGGTACTTAATCATTTCAGGTACTTAATCATTGATGAAGAAATGTTTATTAACTAATTGTGTGATTTGGGGATGGGAGAATAAGGCTCAAGAAGTGTTGAAATTCTGATTCCTGTAGAGTTCATATCAAGGAACTTCATATTCTTTCATATTTTATTTAATATTTATTCAAGCTGTGGTTCTCAGAGGGTCTTACTCTGGGACCAACTGAGGATGTGTCCACGTAGTCACATTTATTCATCCATGTATATTTAGGAGTACCTTTTCTTTGCCAGGCACTGAACAAAGACATAAAACTTTAAAAGGGAACAGGTTGTCATTTGGATATAATGTTAGGATGGATCTTAATCTAGCAAATGCCTACATTAATTTTTCAGTATCTCCCCCCACCAGGTGTGAGAAGAGTATATCCAGCAATTGTAATATACATCCTGGCTCTTGACTAAATTGGACGCTGTGATGTCCTCACCATGTTTTGTGTCCTCTGCGACCTATTCGTCTCAATTCTTCAGCGTAAATCCGAAGGCCTTGTTTCTCCTTCTAACAAAAAGCAGAAAGGGACTTTTCTGATGGCGTAGTGGTTAAGAATCCGCCTGCCAATTCAGGGGACACCGGTTCGAACCCTGGTCCGGGAAGATCCCACACGCCGCAGAGCAACTAAATCCTTGCGCCACAACTACTGAGCCTGCGTACCACAACTACTCAAGCCCGCATGCCTAGAGCCCTTGCTCTGCAACAGGGAAGCTACTGCAACGAGAAGCCCGTGCACCGCAAGGAATAGTAGCCCCACTTGCCGGAACTAGAGAAAGCCTGTGTGCAGCAATGAAGACCCAACACAGCCAAATAAATAAATAAAAAGGCAGAAAGGATTCTCCTCAGTTGAGTCTGTAGAAAACCCTCAGGGAAAGAGGGTATTATTCTTTGCTCTAGTTACAGTTTATAAGATGGCTGTCAGTTCCCCAAATTCTTTTTTGGGAATGTTATGAAATGAGGACAGTGCTGTGTTTTTGAGGCAGCTGATCACCCTCTACCTATGGGTAACCTTCTAGAAATGTGTCCAGACGTTGATGCAGGTCTTGTCACACCAGAAAGAACTAGACAGTCTGCTACTCAGAGTTTTAGGTAGCCACAGATGTGTTTTTTATTGCAGTAACTTCAGTGAGAGAAAAAGGCAACTTTTTCTCTTTTGTTTGAAGAAAAACAAAATTGGAAGGAAAGAGTTTATGCTACCATATTGGTAATTTCCAGCTGTATTATGTTCACTAATCCAGAACTGGGAAAAACAGCTTCTAATGCAAAAAGTTACAGAGAGGTAGCATCTGCTCTTAAATTTTTGCTTTCTCCCTGTATTGAAGGCCCGAGATTCTGAAGTTGTTCTTGAACTTGACCCTGCTCGTTTATAATATGCTGTATTTTAACTACACCACAGTGCTGGTGAAAGAAACATTTACATCAAGAAAGCATATGGATTTGATAACCCACCCTGGGAAATCAAGGACACCTGTTGTTTTTTTTTTTTTTTTTTTGCTGTAAACATTTTTTGAAAGTCTAAACATAAAGCACTGGTCCAATTCATTTAATATTTTGGAATGAATTTAGTTATGTGTCATAATAGAAATGGATTGTGGTGTTTTTTTGTAGTTGAAAAGATCAAAATTTTCACATTATCAGTTAAAACCACGTTAGTAAGAAACATTTTGAAAACTGAATTTATTTTAAATAAATGTGGTGTCAAGTATTCAAGCAGAGAAAATCCCTCAGAGAGGTAGATGTGCATTTTTAAGAAAGAAAAGAACCACATACCTTGGAAATCATTTGCTGATATCTAAACTATTCCTGAATTTTTATAGACTGTAATTTGTTTATTTCAACTGGCTGTACAGTTTTAATTAGTTTCACTGTGGTAGAATTAGATCACTGAAGTAGATTCACTCCACTGCAAGATGAACAGCAGCCTTATGGACCACAGATTTCCAACATAAACTATAATTCAGAAAAGGCCAATACAACTCTTTTCTTTGTGGCTGGGTAACCATTTATGTCTGAGGTGAAGATGTTAATATGGAGATTTTGTGAGCTAGGAAAGAAGACGAACGCTATCATTCTAATTTATGACCTTTCATATAAGGCCAAATGTAAAGGCAACTTCAATTGTTTTATATCTCAGGGCCAGCACATAGCAGATGTATGAAATTTGGAGTGTTAGACATAAACTTTTATTACTAAATTATAAATAATTTCTCCTACTTATACTGTTCACCTTTCAAGTTCATCTTGATTAAAATACAAGAGCAGGGCTTCCCTGGTGGCGCAGTGGTTGAGAGTCCACCTGCCGATGCAGGGGACACGGGTTCGTGCCCCAGACTGGGAGGATCCCGCGTGCCGCGGGGCGGCTGGGCCCGTGAGCTGTGGCCACTGGGCCTGCGCATCCGGAGCCTGTGCTCCGCAACGGGAGAGGCCACAACAGTGAGAGGCCCGCGTACCACAAAAAAAAAAAAAAAGAAAATCCAAGAGCAGCGTCACACGGATTTCACTGAATTTTACTACTGAGAGCGGTTTTCTAGAGTTCAGAGTGGAGCATAAAGCATCACTGCATTTGGAAGACTTTCCTCATAGGAGTTCAGACCCTGAGCCCATCTCTTCTGAAATTCAAGTTATACCAAAAATGATGGTCGATGACGTCTGAACATTTATTTAAACATCTCAAATGTTATATCTGAAACCCAGTGCCCATGATGTAGAATATATCACATCTTTTGGGAAAAATAAAAGGCACACCACGGTTTTTTCTGAGAAATTTGGCCCACAGTCAATAAGCTTATATTACTTCTCAGAAGATATTCGACAAGAGTATCTTTTTCCTTGTTGTCTTTAACAAAAATTTTTCACATCCCATGATAAAAGGTAGATAACAGTGGTCCAAATACCCAAATCTAGGATGTGACAGGTGTTTCTACTGTCCAGTCTGAAGCTCCAAGTGCAAGCCAGCACTTCATAGAGTTAATGCATTGCTGGAACAAGACGGCCAAAGTTACTAGAAGCATAACACTAATTTAGATATTAAAATCTGCTTTGGAGACTGTTGACCAATCCAGTTTCATGTTTGCATTTCTCATCATCAGTGTCATGAGCATAACACAATCACCCACATGTCCACAGGGCTGTTGGGTGTTTTATAAAATAAGCTAGACGTGATATTGTTACCCAACTGGGTTTGTTTGCCTGAGGCTCAGCAAGCCAAATGCTCAGATGATGAGGTTTGCAGCAGAGAAAAGTTTACTCACAAGGCAGCCAAGTGAGGAGAAGGGAGAACAAATCTTAAAACCGCCTCCTTCAAAGGTGAGGGGCTCAGGATATTATGGGATAAAGCTGAGGCATAGGAAGCGTGGAGAGAGGTGCCTGGAGATAAGAACAAGGTGAGGCGATCATCATTCTGCGCAAGCGCAACTATGCTACAGGCTTTTACATGGGACACGTGTTCAGAGAGTGGCGGTGCCAGCATGTTTTGAGGGTGGAGTTTTGGATCCTCTGATGTCAACAGGTCAATTATTGGACAGCCTAATGGGAAGGTCAGTGGTCCTAACCAGTCCTAACCTACCTGAGTTTGAACTGGAGACACAGGTGACTCCAAGTTTCTAAAAAAAAAACTTGGGCGAACATCTTATTGTTTAGGCTACGTGATGCTTGGAGGACATGCAAGTTTTTGTAAAAACAAAGTGAGTTTGATCAATGAAGTCAGGTTACAGTTTATTATTTATTAATGGCTAATTGACGACTGCCCTTGATTTCAAATACCTTCTCTTATGCACATGAAACACTGAAGGACATGGTTTTTCAAAGGCCTAAGTACAAAGAACTATAGAAGTTTGGAACAAAAAAACAGAGTGGCAAAAGTTCATCTCAGTATTTTTATGCTAGCATTTGCCTATTTTAAGAATAATAAATTCAAGAGAATGAAAAGACAAGTTACAGATTGGGAGAAAATATTTGCAAAAGACACTTCTGATAAAGGACTGTTATCCAAAATATACAGAGAACACTTAAAACTCAATTTTAAAAAATGAACAATCTGGTTGAATAATGGGCAAAAGATTGGAAAAGACACCTCACCAAAGAAGATGTACAAATGGCAGATAAGCGTATGATGATATGTCATTAAGGAAATGCAAGTTAAAACTGCAAAGAGATACCACTATATACCCATTACAATGGCCCAAATCCAAAACACTGGACACACCAAACACTGGTGAAGATGTGGAGCAATAGGAACCCTGAGTCATTCCTGGTGGGAATGCAAAATGGTACAGCCGCTTTGGAAGACAGTTTGGCCATTTCTTACAGAAGTAAACACACTCTTATCATACAGTTCAGCAATTGCGCTCCTTGGTATTTATTCAAGTGAATTGAAAACTTATGTCTATACAAAAACCCACACACAGACATTTATAATAACTTTATTCATAACTGCTAAAACTTGGAAGCATCCGAGATATCCTTCAGTGAGTGAACGAATAAATAAACTGTGGTACATTCAGACAATGGAATGTTAACCAGAGCTAAAAAGAAATGAGTCATCAAGCCATGAAAAGATATGGAGGAACCCTGAATGCATATTACTAAGTGAAAGAAGCCAACCTGAAAAGGCTACATACTGTATGATTCCAACTGAATGATATTTTGGAAAAGGCAAAACCATGACGACAGGAAAAAGATCAGTGATTGCCAGGGGTCAGTGGGGAGAGAAGGATAAAAACACAGATGAGGCACAGATGATTTTGGAGACCCTGGAACTGCTCTGTATGATACGATAATGGTGGATACATGTCATTATATGTTCGTCCAAACCCATAGAGTGTACGCCATCAAAGTGAACCCTAATATAAACTATGCACTTGGGGTGATTATGATGTGTCAGTGTAGGTTCATCAATTCTTACAACTAAAGCATGTAAGCTAAACTAAATCTTGTCACGCTATTTTTATGACTTTAAAACTCCTTAATAAATTAATGTTTGTGTTCAGGGTTTTGAAGACGTGTTCTCAGTGGACTACTATTCCGAAAAAGCCTTGCACGTGTTTTCTTTGTATAATAAAAGATGCTGGGGGGAAAAAAGCCCTGTAAAATATGGAAGGTTGCTTTGTGGGTTAGTGAAAGCCAATTCTAAGCTGCTGAGGGGGTTCTGGGCACAACTACATTTTGGTAAACATTTTTGGCTTGTGAACTAATTCATGGTGCCCACCCTGTTTATCTGCTTGGGCCCTTACAAATCTTTGCCCCTTCGAAAATGTTGCAGCTGCTCTGCAGATGAAACGTGTCCTTAAAATTCTTCCTTGTCCCCTGCCCACCAGTCACAATGACTCCATGGAGGCTCTTTGGTAAAGTGAAAGAGGCTATGAATAAAAAATTCTGTTTTAAATAATTGAAACAATCGGTGCAGAATATAGTACAATTTGATGTCTTCTGTGAAGGTTTTTGGGGATGGGGCTTTATATCCTATTATGTTGTGGGGTTTTTTGGGGCAGCTAATTGATTTATTTAAATGACACTTTACCTAAATTTTTAAAATTTACATTATATTTTATATGGCAAGAACTTCAAATACAGCTCTTTTAAATAAATCTACAATTATGTGGTCTTTACCCGAAGGGAGCTCTTATAAAAGCATATAAGGAAGTCCTTCCTTTCTACCAAATCACACCTAGTCATTGTCTGTCCCCTGTGTCAATCAAAGGTTCATTTCTTCTGCCTTTAGCTAAGAGAAGCTCACAAGAGGGTGAACTCATTTTTGCCTTAGAAAAAAATCTGTATTTTAGATCCTGTAACACTTAAACAGGGTTAAAGATCTGCTTAAAGATATCATCGCTTTGTTTATAGCATTACAAATTTGGAATAGAAGTAAAGTATAAACTTTAAGCTGATGAGGGTATGCGTGTAGGGGAAAAAGGAATCAAGTCCTGGCATATTAGTTTTCTTCTTTTTCCTCTCCCTTGAATAGCAAGAATATTGAGAATTCATGCAAAGTTCCAAACCAAGTTCCCATAGCAGCACTTAAATAATGTCTGTACACCATTTCCAGTTAGAACTAGTTTGTAATGCAACGCACTTTATGCCTTTATAATACGAGTTACTTCAGTGATTTTGATTTTTTTTTTGTCGATTATCGTCGCTATGGAAACAATCTCTTGCTAAGAAAGACTTTGTCTTCACACATTTAAGCAAAATCCAAAAGTGGATTTAAAGGTCCGAGACTGCTTGTCTTATTTATTTATTTGTATTTAATTATTCAAATTCAGGACCTTTCTTGAGTATGTATAGACATTACTTTCGCAGTGAATTCCAGTTTCTTATGCCTTCAAGTTATTTTTTAACATTTCTGCCTAAAAGAAATCCTGGTTAAAATATCCCTTCCAGTGTTGCTTTTTCCTTTGCGGGAGTGGGGGAGGGAGGACTGGTGGTGTTTGCTTTCTGTTAGAAAAGAGCCCCAGCGCTTTCCACCTTGACTCCGGGGCGCCAACTTCACCTTCAGGCAAACCAGGATTCTGGGATTAGCGCGCTCTGGAGCAGTGAGGCTTTTCGGTCCTCGCGGGCTGCCGTAGTCATGGAAAGCAATGATTGGCTGTGACAGAAAAGCGCCGCAGCCTCGGCGATTTCAGTTTCGGTTTCGCCTGGTTGGTCGGCGGAGGCCGGGCTTGTGGGGTGCCCGGAGTCGGGGTGCTGATCCCGGCCGCGAGGTGAGCCATGCGGCCGCGCGGGCAGTCCGAGGCCTCAGTGTTCCGTCGTCCCGGGCAGGGTTAGTGAGCAGCATCCCCGGGCCGGGCCTGCAGCCCCTGGAGGGCCCGGGAGCGAGCGCGGACTTCGGAGCCTGCGGGTGGCGGGTCCCCGCGCTCACGCTCGGTCCTCGGCGCCTGTCGTGCCCGGGAGATCTGGGACCGCCGGCGCCGGGCTTCCCGAGCTCGGTCCTGAGAACCCCACCCCGAGGGCAGCCTAGATCGCGCGGGGAGGAACGGCATTGGCCGGGCCCCACGAGGTAGCTTCCGAGACCGCTCATGGTGGTCGAAGTACGCTGGGAAGCCCGACATGAGCCCGGGGATTCGGCGGGAAAGCGGACCCGAACACAGGGCCAGGCTTCGCCTGGGATTGCTTGGCCTCCGCTGCATCGGGGTGGCTGCGCCTGACTCCCAGGAATTAAGAGCTGGACTAGCCCACCTTCCCGAGTTGTGGGGATGCCCACAGTTGCATGGTTTTAAGTCCTGTCACCACGGCTTTTGTGAGCAGGCGTGTGCGCGCGCGGTCAGCCCGTATTTTCGTTTAAGGTGTCTAGAACTGGGATGATGCAGATAATCTTGAGAGTGATTTGGTGTGTCCTTTCCCTGCCCCTTATTAATACAAGACGGTTATAGAAAAATTGAAAATACAGAAACGTTTAGTGAAGAAAATAACGTTCATGGCACCCTTGCGCCTACAGCCTCTGTTCTGGGCTAGTTTGTATTTGAGCTAAGGCTGTACCCATTTTATCACTTAACAGTATATTTAGTTTTTCACTTTCATTTAGAAATCATTCCTAAGTATAATTTCTAATTTTGTATTTTCTTTTGATTGGCTACCTGAATCATCATTGTTTAGGTCCTACCCATTATTTAACCATTTCCCGGCTGTGGGGCATTTAGGGTGTTTGTGAATTTTTTCCTTCATTTTAGTATTCCAGGTAATACTTTGATAAACATTTTTTTAAAAAAATATTTCAGATGATTAACTTGGACTGATTCTGAGGAGTGAAATTATTAGAATAGATGCTGTGATCTTGTGGGGTCTTTTTTAGGTCTTCATACACATGGCCAGATTGTTTGCCAAAAAAGTTTTAGCAGTTTCCATCATTCACGTTTGTGCCTTTTTCACCAAAAGTAATTCTTTTCTAGGATATCAACTGGCAAGGTTGAGCCTCTTTGGATTTTTTTTTTTTTTTTAATATAGTGTTACGTGGCAATTCCACTTGCTTGAATTTTGTGCAGGACTCTTCAGAGGATGTTATTGTGTGTGTGTATTTGTATTTTTGGAGTTACTGCATAGGCCCTGACTGAATGTTAGAGCAGGATGATCCCTTAAGCGATCGTCTGGCATAACTCCTTTATTTTTCAGATGAGGAACCTGGGGCCTGAGAGGTGAAATGATGAGTTATCCAAGGCACACTGCTAATTAAGTAGCAGAGCTGGGATTAGAACTCAGGGTTCCCGCATCCCAAGTGAGTACTCTTTATGCTGCAGCAGGTGGTCTCTCACTGAACTGTGACGTTCTTAGTATTAGAATTTTAAAAGATGTTTACATCACTTGGATTATTCAACAGTTTATTTTTTTTATTGAAGTGTAGTTGACTTACAATATTGTGTTAGTTTCAGGTGTACAGCAAAAGTGATTCAGCTATGTATATATAATTTGTATCTATATATTATATATATATATATATATTTTCATACTCTACGGCTTCAGATTTGGGCCAGGTAACAGAGATTGTAATCATCTCAGTGATCTGTAGCACTGAAAAATGGGAAAAGTGACGTTTTCACGGTCAGGACTAGAAATGCATTATTTGGAATGGCAATCCCGTCAAGATTTTTTTTGACAGTTGTTTTCATATTCTTTATATGTTGGAATAAAATATCTAATAAGTTATGATTTATACTCTGTCATGTGGTTAGAACTTAGCTGTTGGTTCTCATTTGTTAACCCTTGAAGGTTTTTTAAAAACTTGTTGCCTTAAGATCAGAGAACAATGGTTGTAGGGCTTATAACAGAGTTTCCCAACCTCAGCTGACATCTGGGGGCAGATCATCCTTTGTTGTGGAGGACCGCCTTCCTGTGCTTTGTAGAGTGTTAAGCCGAATCCCTGGCCTCTACCTACTAGACATCAGTGGCACCGCGCTCCGCAGTCAAGAGAATCTAAAGTGTCTTCAGATGTTTCTGAATGTCCCTGAGGGTGGGGTTTAAAAGCGCTGCTGGTGGAGAACCACTTGCTTTTGGAAATTATTTGGGGAACTTTATACAACATAAATTACAGTGTTCCTTACCTAGAGAGTCTGACTGGGAGTTGGCTTCAGGAATCTGCATTTAACAAGCCATCTGTGTTGATTCGGGTGCAGCTGTTTCTTGGACAACACAGAAACGTTTCTGTTTTCTCCATCTCTCTTTAATTTGGTGGTCAGTAATAGAGATATGACTAGGTTATAGCTGTTCACATGCATGGATGATGCTGTACTCATCCCTGTGCCCATAGCTGGGAGAGGAGGGGAAGGGACAGGGCTTTTCCTTGGCACTGCCCTTAAGTGCTGCTTCCTCAGGCCTGGGCAGTGTGCTTAGGTACCAGGGTTACTAAATGAGGAACACACTTTCCTCGTCCCCGAGAAGCTTAGAACCCAGTGTGGGAGACTGGTCAGCAAACAGGAAAACTGCAAAACAGCCGCCCAGGGCAGTGACTGCGAGTGGAGAGAGGCGCTCTGGGTGCGCAGAGGGCCAGCTCAGCGTGCCCCCGGGAGAGAGGGGAGGAAGGTAGCCCCCTGTGGGGGGGAGGAGGGATTGGTCTGCAGCCTTCGGAAGAGGGCAGCGTATCCGCTGTCTCGGAAGGGAGATACAGAGAGAGCTGTGTTTCTCCGTGTCTCGTGCCCTCTCTGACAATGATGTGTTAGTCTACAGCTGCATCTACTTGGGTTGTAGTATTGGGTTTCATTGCAGTTTTTTTCCTTTTCAATTTTTTTCACCCTAAACTGTAAATACTTCAAGAGTAGGTGAAAGTTTACAGTGAACATTGCCAAGAAACAAGGATTTGCAAGTCTCCTTGTATATTTCTTTCTGTTTGACCATTTTTAAATATGGTCACAGGCTAATTTACAGGACTTTGTCACTTTCGGTGTTTTCCCCTCAGTACTGCTACCCTCCAGATAGATCTCTCACTGTCTCTACGGCCATTCCCCAGGTTTAACACCTATTCAGAAGGGCAGCTGAACCTCTGAAAGGGCTTTGGCTTTGGGGTCAAGCCTTAGTTCTGCTCACCCCCTCACAGGGTTGCTATGTGAATTGCTGAGGAATCTAGTGTGGCCTGGCACATAGTGGATGAATAAAATTTGTTTCTTTTTTCCTCCCCATTCTTCTAATTAAAAAAATCTCTGCAAGGCAGTAGGCAGATGTTCTTGTACCAGACCTCTCAGTAGCTTCTGCCAGAAAATATACTGCTTTTGACTTAATAGCCATTTATGAAAATAGGTCATTTAAAACCCCGAGTAGGAGTCAAGGAAGGGAGAGGAGGCCTAGAGGGTGATTATGGCTTTAATTTTGAAGAGAAGTTTTATCAAGGTGACCCTGAAGCAAGAAAGCCTTTTTCCTCTTATATGTTTATGGTTCAAGAGGCTTTTTTCTTCCTTCAGAAACAGTCAGAACTGTTCCTTCTGCCTTATCCAATTTAAAAGATGAAAACTTAAACTTACATGAGGCAAGTCATGGGAAAAATTGTGGTGTCGAGACCAATTGACTCATACAAAATGGATTTATGGACGAGTCATTAAGTAACAGGGAGTACCACGGAAGCCTAATGAAGACAAATGTAAAAGATACACTCTCCTAAAGTGATGGATAAAATGTGTTTGAAGCAACCATCCTCTTTACAAATAACTTAAATTTTTTTTCAAGAGATTTAGCACAATGTCGATGTTCTAGAGAGTAAATGAGAAGCTTGGTACTAGTCTCTCCTTTCACGTGGCTTCCAGTCTTGTGAGGGAGCAAAGACTCCTATTTAAAAAAAGTAAAGCATATAAAAGAGAGTAAATAGTGACAGGTAACCAAATGGGAAACTCTGACGCCAGAACTAAGTGAGAGGGCCTGTCTCCAATCATGCAAGTCTCTGCTTCAGACCTCCCCAGGGTCCCCATCACTGACACAAGTATTTCCCATGCTTGCCAGTTCATAGGCGTCTCCTGCGCTTTTGCAGACAGATTCTGGTTCCTGCCCCAGAACTACCGAATCAGGATCTCCAAGTGATGCAGATGATTCACTTTTGGGAAACTGGCCTAGAGGCTCAGGGCTGCGCTCTCTCAGCCTGACTTGCTCTGATCCCATGATGGTGGCCCTGCTCCCTTCTGCAGCTGCTGCGTGTCCTTCTTGCCAAGGTGGCATTTTCCCCTCAAACCCAAACACTGTCTAATACCTTTGCTAAGATTTCTCTCCTTTTAGGCTGGTGGACTCCTTTTCCTCCATACTCAGCTCAGGTTCACCTCCCGAAATCTTCCTTTGATCTCCAAGGCCTGGTGTAAGCCACTCTTCCGTAGGTGCTGTTCTCTGCACCATTTTATCCAAATGCATACAGCTTTTTAAAAACTTCGCCATTTGTATGTTTCCGTCCCCTTTGGAGTATCAACTCTGAGGGCCCAAGGCCACATCTTATAGGTGCTACATCCCCAGCCTAAGTGCCTGACAGGTAGGTGCTGCATAAAAATTTGAAGCGTTGAATGCCTTCAGGAAGAGATTGATGTTAATTGGGGTAGAGATGAGACTTAATGGCAGAGGCATGATCTTTGATGAGTTTAGAACAAGAATATGTCCATGCTTTTTTAAAAGGTGAGGAAAGATAGTAACATTTTAAAAATAACTAATATCATCAGTTAAGCAACTATCAGTCTAGGTTTGTATTCTTTCATCTGTCTTTAACTTTTTTCTTTTTTCTAAACAATGGAAAATTTTATTTGAGGATCCTAACCCAGGAAGAGCATCTCAGAAGCTTTCAGAACTGTTCTCTGTCATTAACTTTTTTTTTAACATCTTTATTGCAGTATAATTGCTTTCAATAGTGTGTTAGTTTCTGCTTTGTAACAGAGTGAATCAGCTATACATATACATATATCCCCATATCTCCTCCCTCTTGTGTCTCCCACCCACCCTCCCTATCCCACCCCTCTAGGTGGTCACAAAGCACCATGCTGATCTCCCTGTGCAATGCAGCTGCTTTGCACTAGCTGTCTATTTTATATTGGTAGTGTATATATGTCCATGCCACTCTCTCACTTCGTCCCAGCTTACGCATCCCCCTCCCCGTGTCCTCGAGTCCATTCTCTACGTCTGCGTCTTTATTCTTGTTCTGCCCCTAGGTTCTTCAGAACCAATTTTTTTTTTTTTTAGATTCCATATGTATGTGTTAGCATACGGTATTTGTTTTTCTCTTTCTGACTTACTTCACTCTGTATGACTGTCTCTGGATCCATCCACTTCACTACAAATAACAATTTCATTTCTTTTTATTGCTGAGTAATATTCCATTGTATATATGTGCCACATCTTCTTTATCCATTCATCTGTTGATGGACACTTAGGTTGCTTCCGTGTCCTTGCTGTTGTAAATAGAGCTGCAATGAACACTGTGGCACATGACTCTTTTTGAATTATGGTTTTCTCAGGGTATATGCCCAGTAGTGGCATTGCTGCATCATATGGTAGTTCTATTTTTAGTTTTTTAAGAACCCTCCATACTGTTCTCCATAGTGGCTGTATCAATTTACATTCCCACCAGCAGTGCAAGAGAGTTCCCTTTTCTCCACACCCTCTACAGCATTTATTCTTTGTAGATTTTTTGATGATGGCCATTCTGACCAGTGTGAGGTAATTCCTCATTGTAGTTTTGATTTGCATTTCTCTAGTGATTACTGATGTTGAGCATCCTTTCATGTGTTTGTTGGCAATCTGTATATCTTCTTTGGAGAAATGTCTGTTTAGGTCTTCTGCCCATTTTTGGATGGGTTGTTTGTTTTTTTGATATTGAACTGCATGAGCCTCTTCTATATTTTGGAGATTAATCCTTTGTCAGTTGCTTCATTTGCGAATATTTTCTCCCATTCTGAGCATTGTCTTTTTGTCTTGTTTATGGTTTCCTCTGCTGTGGAAAAGCTTTTAAGTTTCATTAGGTCCTATTTGTTTATTTTTGCTTTTATTTTCATTTCTCTAGGAGGTGGGTCAAAAGAATCTTGATGTGATTTATGTCATAGAGTGTTCTGCCTATGTTTTCCTCTAAGAGTTTTATAGTGTCTGGCCTTATTACATTTAGGTCTTTAATCCATTTTGAGTTTATTTTTGTGTATGGTGTTAGGGAGTGTTCTAATTTCATTCTTTTACATGTAGCTGTCCAGTTTTGCCAGCACCACTTATTGAAGAAGCTGTCTTTTCTCCATTGTATATTCTTGCCTCCTTTATCAAAAATAAGGTGACCATATATGCGTGGGTTTACCTCTGGGCTTTCTATCCCGTTCCATTAATCTATATTTCTGTTTTTGTGCCAGTACCATACTGTCTTGATTACTGTAGCTTTGTAGTATAGTCTGAAGTCAGGGAGCCTGATTCCACCAGCTCTGTTTTTCTTTCTCAAGATTGTTTGGCTATTTGGGGTGTTTTGTGTTTCCATACAAATTGTGAAATTTTTTGTTCTAGTTCTGTGAAAAATGCCATTGGTAGGTTGATAGGTATTGCACTGAATCTGGAGATTGCTTTGGGTAGTATAGTCATTTTAACAATGTTGATTATTCCAATCCAAGAACATGGTATATCTCTCTAACTGTTTAATTTCTTTCATCAGTGTTTTATAGTTTTCTGCATACAGGTCTTTTGTCTCCTTAGGTAGGTTTATTCCTAGGTATTTTATTCTTTTGGTTGCAGTGGTAAATGGGAGTGTTTCCTTAATTTCTCTTTCAGTTATTTCATCATTAGTGTATAGGAATGCAAGAGATTTCTGTGCATTGATTTTGTACCCTGCAACTTTACCAAATTCATTGATTAGTTCTAGTAGTTTTCTGGTAGAGTCTTTAGGATTCTCTTTGTACAGTATCATGTCATCTGCAAACAGTGACAGCTTTACTTCTTCTTTGCCGATTTGGACTCCTTTTATTTCTTTTTCTTCTCTGATTGATGTGGCTAAAACTTCCAATACTATGTTGAATAATAGTGGTGAGAATGGGCAACCTTGTCTTCTTCCTGAACTTAGTGGAAATGGTTTCAGTTTTTCATCATTGAGAATGATGTTGGCTGTGGGTTTGTCATATATGGCCTTTATTATGTTGAGGTAAGTTCCCTCTATACCTACTCTCTGGCTGGTTTTTATCATAAATGTGTTGAATTTTGTTGAAAGATTTTTCTGCATCTATTGAGATGATCATATGATTTTTCTCCTTCAGTTTGCTAATATGGTGTATCACACTGATTGATTTGCATATATTGAAGAATCCTTGCATCCCTGGGATAAACCCCACTTGATCCTGGTGTATGATCTGTTTAATGTGCTGTTGGATTATGTTTGCTCGCATTTTGTTGAGAATATTTGCATCTGTGTTCATCAGTGATATTGGCCTGTATTTTCTTTCTTTATGATATCTTTGGTTTTGGTATCAGGGTGATGTTGGCCTCGTAGTATGAGTTTGGGAGTGTTCCTCCCTCTGCTATATTTTGGAAGAGTTTGAGAAGGTTAGGTGTTAGCTCTTCTCTAAACGTTTGATAGAATTCGCCTGTGAAGCCATCGGGTCCTCAGCTTTTATTTGCTGGAAGATTTTTATTCACAGTCTCAATTTCAATGCTTGTGAGTGGTCTGTTTATATTTTCTATTTCTTCCTGGTTCATTCTTGGGAGGTTGTGCTTTTCTAAGAATTTGTCCATTTCTTCCAGGTTGTCCATTTTATTGGCATATAATTGCTTGTAGTAATCTCTCATGATCCTTTATATTTCTGCAGTGTCTGTTCTTACTTCTCCTTTTTCATTTCTGATTCTATTGATTTGAGTCTCTTCCCTTTTTTTCTTGATGAGTCTGGCTAAGGGTTTATCAATTTTGTTTATCTTCTCAAACAACCAGCTTTTAGTTTTATAGATCTTTGCTCTTGTTTCCTTCATTTTTTTTCATTTATTTCTCATATGATCTTTATGATTTCTTTCCTTCTGCTAATTTTTTTTTATTATTATTATTCTTTCTCTGATTGCTTTAGGTGTAAGGTTAGGTTGTTTATTTGAGATGTTTCCTGTTTCTTGAGGTAGGATTGTATTGCTATAAACGTCCCTCTTAGAATTGCTTTTGCTGCATCCCATAGGTTTTGGGTCGTTGTGTTTTCATTGTCATTTGTTTCTGGGTATTTTTGATTTCCTCTTTGATTTCTTCAGTGATCTCTTGGTTATTTAGTAGTGTACTGTTTAGCCTCCATCTGTTTGTATTTTTTTCGGATATTTTCCTCTGATTGATACCTAGTCTCATAGTGTTGTGGTCAGAAAACATACTTGATACAATTTCAGTTTTCTTAAATTTACCAAGGCTTCATTTGTGACCCAAGATATGATGTATCCTGGAGAACATTCCATGAGCACTTGAGAAGAAAATGTACTCTGTTGATTTTGGTTGGAATGTCCTATAAATATCAATTAAGTCCATCATGTTTAATGTGTCATTTAAAGCTTGTGTTTCCTTATTTATTTTCATTTTGGATGATCTGTCCGTTAGTGAAAGTGGGGTGTTAACATCCCTTACTATGATTGTGTTCCTGTCGATTTCCCCTTTTATGGCTGTTAGCATTTGCCTTATGTATTGAGGTGCTCCTATGTTGGGTGCATAAAGATTTACAATTGTTATATCTTCTTCTTCGATTGATCCCTTGATCATTATGTGGTGTCCTTGTTGCTTGTAATAGTCTTTATTTTAAAGTCTATTTTGTCTCATCTGAGAATTGCTACTCCAGCTTGCTTTTGATTTCCATTTGCATGGAATATCTTTTTCCATCCTCTCAATTTCAGTCTGTATATGTCCCTAGGTCTGAAGTGGGTCTCTTGTAGACAGCATATATATAGGTCTTGTGTTTGTATCCATTCAGCCAGTTGGTGTCTTTTGGTTGGAGCACTTAATCCATTTACATTTAAGGTAGTTATCAATATGTATATCCCTATTACCATTTTCTTAATTGTTTTGAGTTTGTTATTGTAGGTCTTTTCCTTGTCTTGTGTTTCCTGCCTAGAGAAGTTCCTTTAGAATTTGTTGTAAAGCTGGTTTCCTGGTGCTAAATTCTCTTAGCTTTTGCTTGTCTGTAAAGGTTTTAATTTCTCTGTCTAATCTGAATGAGATCCTTGCTGGGTAGAGTAATCTTGGTTGCAGGTTTTTCCTTTCATCACTTTAAATATGTCCTGCCACTCCCTTCTGGCTTGCAGGGTTTCTGCTGAGAGATCAGCTGTTAACCTTACGGGGATCCCCTTGTATGTTATTTGTTGTTTTTCCCTTGCTGCTCTTAATATTTTTTCTTCGTATTGAATTTTTGATAGTTTGATTAATATGTTTCTTGTGTTTCTCCTTGGATTTATCCTGTATGGGACTCTCTGCACTCTCTGCACTTCCTGGACTTGATTATCTATTTCCTTTCCCATATTAGGGAAGTTTTCAACTATAACCTCTTCAAATATTTTCTCAGTCCATTTCTTTTTCTCTTCTTCAGGGAGCCCTGTAATTCGAATGTTGGTGTGTTTAATGTTGTCCCAGAGGTCTCTGAGACTGTCCTCAATCCTTTTCATTCCTTTTTCTTTATTCTACTCTGCAGTAGTTTTTTCCACTATTTTATCTTCCAGGTCACTTATCCATTCTTCTGCCTCAGTTATTCTGCTATTGATTCCTTCTAGAGAATTTTTAATTTCATTTATTGTGTTGTTCATCATTGTTTGTTTGCTATTTAGTTCTTCAAGGTCCTTGTTAAACGTTTCTTGTATTTTCTCTATTCTATTTCCAAGATTTTGGATCATCTTTGCTATCATTACTCTGAATTCTATTTCAGTTACACTGCCTATTTCCTCTTCATTTGTTTGGTCTGCTGGGTTTTTACCTTGCTCTGTCATCTGCTGTCATTAACTTTTAACTTTGGACAAGGTAGTTAATAATAGATTTTCACATCAGAATGCATCTTAGTAGGTTTTTTAGCACAAAATAAAGTAGTTTTCTCTCAAGTTTGTAGATGAAGAAGCTGGCACAATGGGACTTAGCATCTGATGGGAAATGAACCTAAGTCTCAGTGAATGAGTCTCTGTGGGGCCTTCAGCATGTCTGTCGACCTGTCCAACTACAGAACAATGCATGTTGAAGACAGAAATAAAGCACTTTGTAGATAAATGGGAAGATGTGTTTCCTTTTACTAATGTCATTAAAGGTATTGAATCTGCTACAGTATTTACTTTGTAATTTTCTTCGTGAGCTCAAAACACCATAAATAATGTTGTGTGGTCTGAATCATGAATGAATAGTGATTGTCCTGAATAGTAGTCGTAATTTCATTTATCTGTTGAGACAGTGTAGCTAAACAAATAAACTGGCAATTCAGTGGAAAAATTAAAATTTGCCAAGCAGAATAATTATTTGATCACATTTAAAAAATCCTTCAAACCTTGAGGAGATGGAATGGATGGACCAAATGTCAGCCCCACATTCAAGAATAGTTTTTGAAATTTGTATTTTCTTTTGTTTAATTTGAGATATTGACTTTTCTTGTTTAAAGAATTTTTTTTTTTTTTTTTTTTTGTGGTACGCGGGCCTCTCCCTGCTGTGGCCTCTCCCGTTGTGGAGCACAGGCTCCGGACGCGCAGGCTCAGCGGCCGTGGCTCACGGGCCCAGCTGCTCCACGGCATGTGGGATCTTTCCGGACCGGGGCACAAACCCGTTTCCCCTGCATCGGCAGGCGGACTCTCAACCACTGCGCCACCAGGGAAGCCCTAAAGAAAATTTTTTTACTTAAATTATGATCATTTTTGTTTACTCATGCCCTTTAAACAAGAGTTTAAGTTCTTCTAGATTCTAAGTTCTTTAAGGTCAGAGCCTGTGTGTACATTTAAAAAATTTTCTTACCGGGTGTGTCCATACACATAATTGTTAAACAAATGAAAAGCCAATAATCTAGCATTCTAGTTTATCCAAACTGCTGAGTCTGCATGGATTTACATTGAGAAAATCTCCAAACAATCATCTTAAACCTGAATTCAGATCATTGAGTGGATGGACTTGGAGTGAAATAACCAGTGCTATTTATGGAAGAATGTTTAGTGAAAGTTTTGATTGAAAACAAAACAAGAAAAACCTTGATTTTTTTTTAAAAAAGTAATTTATTTACTTTTGGCTGTGTTTGGTCTTTGTTGCTGCATGCAGGCTTTTTCTAGTGGCGGTGAGCGGGGGCCACTCTTCACTGTGGTGCACAAGCTTCTCATTGCGGTGGCTTCTCTTGTTGCAGTGTGTGGGCTCTAGGTGTGTGGGCTTTAGTAGTTGTGGCACGCGGGCTCAGTAGTTGTGGTTTGCAGGCTCTAGAGCGCAGGCTTAGTAGTTGTGGTGCACGGGCTTAGTTGCTCCGCGGCATGTGGGATCTTCCCAGACCAGGGCTCGAGCCCGTGTCCCCCGCATTGGCAGGCACATTCTCAACCACTGTGCCCCCAGGGAAACCCCACAACTTGAGTTCTTGAGGAGAGTCCTTCAAGTATTGCATTCATACTAATTTTTAAATGTGAATGTTTATATGGCTACTAAATAAAATTGATGCTGAATTTGACTGAAACAGAATAATTAATTTCCAAAGTTTTTATTTAAGTAACAGTTACGTTTTGTTACGTTTGTTTATTAAAATATTTTGAGATAGAGAACTTACAAAACAGGATGAGTTTTGAAAGGAGTGATGGGTAGCTATGTATGTCTGTGATTGATTTGGGTACGTAATGCTCTTTCCGTATTTTAGATTCCTATTATACTTGATTTTTAAGATTTTTTTCTTTGTTATAAGGAGTGTATATCTGCTATAATTATAATATACATAATATAATAAAAATATTTGGCTACATTAGCAGCTTTCAGGAGGCTGCATAAAGGTGTGATTAAGACATGGGCTGGCCATCTACTTACTGGCTATGTTACCTTGACCAGGGTGTTTAGCCCTTTCTGTGTCTAGTCATCTGTAAAATGAGTGAGCTCTAAGTGGATTAATACATGTAAAGTGCTTACATAAGTGCCGGCCTGTAGTACACTCAAATATTGGCTCTCAGTTATGATTATTATTCTTTCTGGAGATACTGTTTTGGCATATAGTATTTACAATTAGATGTTGTAAATACTATATAAACATTATGTAAACTGTGGCTTTAAAACATGCCTGAGGGCTTCCCTGGTAGTGCAGTGGTTGAGAGTCCGCCTGCCGATGCAGGGGACACAGGTTTGTGCCCCGGTCCGGGAAGATCCCACATGCCGCAGAGCTGCTAGGCCTTTGAGCCATGGCCACTGAGCCTGCGCGTCCGGAGCCTGTGTTCCGCAGTGGGAGAGGCCACAACAGTGAGAGGCCTGTGAACCCCCCCCAAAAAAACAAAAAAAAAAACCATGCCTGATTAGAACTTGAATGTTGATCCCCTCACATTTGTGGGCACGTAATTTCATCCTTCTGGGCCTTTAATTTCATCAGCAGCCTTTAATTTCATGGGGATATGAAGACCTTCTTCCCAGGGTTCTTGTAAAGATTAAATTTGACAGTATTTCTAGGGATCTTAGCAGAGCGCTCAGCATGAAGTGAACGTTGGGTAAGTGGTGGCGGTGGTCATGGTGGTCGTGGGTATGTTGACTGCGGACACAGTGGTGACAAGTGGTTAAGAACAGGGGCTCTGGAATCACAGGACTCTTCTGTGGTGAGGCTGTGTCTGAGGATTCTTGTGGGCCTAATGAGGTAATGTGTGTCAAACGCTTAGCTTAGTATCTGGCTCCAGGTAAGAACTGGAATCACGTTAGCTGCCGTGCTCTGGGTGTGGTGGTGGAGCAGTGTTGGCTCTTTGCACGTGGTCCTTTGACACTTGATTTCCTATAAATACATTAAGGGCTTCCAGGCTTTTTTGTTGAATAATTAACTTTTGTCTCTACCTTTATTTCTCCCTTTCAGATTTCTGATCAGGATTGTTAAAATGAGTCTGCGGAAGCAAACACCCAGTGACTTCCTGAAGCAAATCATCGGACGACCAGTCGTGGTAAAATTAAATTCCGGAGTGGATTACCGAGGTAAGATTTCCATGCTTCATCCTTACTGGTGTTCACTAAAGAAGTAAAGGTGACTTAACTGCTTTTTATTAACCTCTTTGAAGTACCCAGTAGACCAAAAAAGCATTAGTTGTCAACAGTTTCTATACCCATTCCTTTTTTTTCTTTTTTTTTTGCGATACGTGGGCCTCTCACTGCTGTGGCCTCTCCCGCTGTGGAGCACAGGCTCCGAACACGCAGGCTCAGCGGCCATGGCTCACGGCCCCAGCCGCTCCGTGGCATGTGGGATCTTCCCGGACCGGGGCACGAACCCGTGTCCCCTGCATCGGCAGGTGGACTCTCAACCACTGCGCCACCAGGGATGCCCCTATACCCATTTCTTTTTCTACTTCTGAGATGGTTCATTTTAGAGACAACTCTGACAGCAGAGCGTGTTCCTCTGACTTGCGTGATCTGGGGCTCCTGTCTCCTGTCTTTGCTTTGAGATTGGTGTGCCTGCATCCCCTGGTGACAGCCAGGCTTGAATAACTGGATACTAAAGAACTCCTTGGCCCAGCAGCATTTGTTTTTGTGGAAGCAGTCAAGATTGGCAAGCAACGGGAGGGACCTTCAAGACGGCAGAGGAGTAAGATGTGCAGATCACCTTCCTCCCCACAAATACATGAATACATCTACATGTGGAACAACTGCTACAGAACATCTACTGAACGCTGGCAGAATACCTCAGACTTCCCAAAAGGCAAGAAACTCCCCACGTACCTGGCCGAGTGTCTGACAGGGTCTTGGTGCTCCGGCCAGGTGTCAGGCCTGAGCCTCTTAGGTGGGAGAGCCGAGTTCAGGACATTGGACCACCAGAGACCTCCTGGTCCCACGTACTATCAAATAGCGAAAGCTCTCCCAGAGATCCCCATCTCAACGCTAAGACCCAGCTCCACTCAACAGCCAGCAAGCTACAGTGCTGGACACCCTATGACAAACAACTAGCAAGACAGGAACACAGCCCCACCCATTAGCAGAGAGGCTGCCTAAAATCATAATAAGTTCACAGACACCCCAAAGCACACCTCCATATGCGGACCTGCCCACCAGAAAGAAAAGAACCAGCCTCATCCTCCAGGACACAGGCACAGGCACCAGTTCCCTCCACCAAGAAGACTATATAACCCACTGAACCAACCTTAGCCACTGGGGGAAGACACCAAAAACAATGGGAAATATGAACTGCAGGCTGCAGTTAAGCAAAATGAGAAGACAGAGAAATACACAGCAGATGAAGGAGCAAAGTAAAAATCCACCAGACCAAACAAAGGAAGAGGAAATAGGCAGTCTACCTGAAATAGAATTCAGAGTAATGATAGTAAAGATGATCCCAAGTCTTAGAAATAGAATGGAGAAAATACAAGAAACATTTACCAAGGACCTAGAAAAACTAAGGAGGAAAAAACAGAACAACACAGTAAGTAAAGTTAAAAATTCTCTAGAAGGAATCAATAGCAGAATAACTGAGGCAGAAGAACAGATAAGTGACCCGGAAGGTCCAATAGTGGAAATAACTACTGCAGAGTAGAATAAAGAAAAAAGAATGAAAAGAATTGAGGACAGTCTCAGAGACCTCTGGGACAACATTAAACACACCAACATTCGAATTACAGGGCTCCCTGAAGAAGAGAAAAAGAAATGGACTGAGAAAATATTTGAAGAGATTATAGTTGAAAACTTCCCTAATATGGGAAAGGAAATAGATAATCAAGTCCAGGAAGTGCAGAGAGTGCAGAGAGTCCCATACAGGATAAATCCAAGGAGAAACACAAGAAACATATTAATCAAACTATCAAAAATTCAATACGAAGAAAAAATATTAAGAGCAGCAAGGGAAAAACAACAAATAACATACAAGGGGATCCCCGTAAGGTTAACAGCTGATCTCTCAGCAGAAACCCTGCAAGCCAGAAGGGAGTGGCAGGACATATTTAAAGTGATGAAAGGAAAAACCTGCAACCAAGATTACTCTACCCAGCAAGGATCTCATTCAGATTAGACAGAGAAATTAAAACCTTTACGGACAAGCAAAAGCTAAGAGAATTTAGCACCAGGAAACCAGCTTTACAACAAATTCTAAAGGAACTTCTCTAGGCAGGAAACACAAGAGAAGGAAAAGACCTACAATAACAAACCTAAAACAGTTAAGAAAATGGTAATAGGAACATACATATTGAAAACTACCTTAAATGTAAATGGCTTAAATGCTCTAACGAAAAGACACTGACTGGCTGAATGGATACAGAAACAAGACCCATATACATTCTGTCTACAAGAGACCCACTTCAGACCTAGGGACATATACAGACTGAAAGTGAGAGGATGGAAAAAGATATTCCATGCAAATGGAAATCAAAAGCAAGCTGGAGTAGCAATTCTCAGATGAGACAAAATAGACTTTAAAATAAAGACTATTACAAGCAACAAGGACACCATATAATGATCAAGGGATCAATCGAAGAAGAAGATATAACAATTGTAAATCTTTATGCACCCAACATAGGAGCATCTCAATATATAAGGCAAATGCTAACAGCCATAAAAGGGGAAATCGACAGGAACACAATCATAGTAAGGGATGTTAACACCCCACTTTCACTAATGGACAGATCATCCAAAATGAAAATAAATAAGGAAACACAAGCTTTAAATGACACATTAAACATGATGGACTTAATTGATATTTTTAGGACATTCCATCCAAAATCAACAGAGTACATTTTCTTCTCAAGTGCTCATGGAATGTTCTCCAGGATACATCATATCTTGGGTCACAAATGAAGCCTTGGTAAATTTAAGAAAACTGAAATTGTATCAAGTATCTTTTCTGACCACAACACTATGAGACTAGATATCAGTTACAGGAAAAGAATCTGTAAAAAATACAAACAGTTGGAGGCTAAACAGTACACTCTTAAATACCCAAGAGATCACTGGAGAAATCAAAGAGGGAATCAGCAAATACCTAGAAACAAATGACAGTGAAAACACAACGACCCAAAACCTATGGGAAGCAGCAAAGGCAGTTCTAAGAGGGAGGTTTATAGCAATACAATCCTACCTCAAGAAACAGAAAAAATCTCAAATAAACAACCTAACCTTACACCTAAAGCAATTAGAGAAAGAAAAACAAAAAAACCCCAAAATTAGCAGAAGGAAAGAAATCATAAAGATCATATGAGAAATAAATGAAAAAAAATGAAGACAACAAGAGCAAAGATCTATAAAACTAAAAGCTGGTTGTTTGAGAAGATAAACAATATTGATAAACCATTAGCCAGACTCAACAAGAAAAAAAGGGAGAAGACTTGAATCAACAGAATTAGAAATGAAAAAGGAGGAATAAGAACAGACCCTGCAGAAATATAAAGGATCATGAGAGATTACTACAGCAGTTATATGAAAATAAAATGGACAACCTGGAAGAAATGGACAAATTCTTAGAAAAGCACAACCTTCCAAGACTGAACCAGGAAGATACAGAAAATATAAACAGACCAATCACAAGCACTGAAATTGAGACTGTGAATAAAAATCTGCCAACAAACAAAAGCCTAAGACCAGACGGCTTCACAGGCGAATTCTATCAAACATTTAGAGAAGAGCTAACACCTAACCTTCTCAAACTCTTCCAAAATATAGCAGAGGGACACTCCCAAACTCATACTACGAGGCCTCCTTCACCCTGATACCAAAACCAAAGGTATCACAAAGAAAGAAAATACAGGCCAATATCACTGATGAACATAGATGCAAATATCCTCAACAAATGCGAGCAAGCAGAATCCAGCAGCACATTAAAAGGATCAAACACCATGATCAAGTGGGGTTTATCCAAGGGATGCAAGGATTCTTCAATATACGCAAATCGATCAATGTGATACACCATATTAACAAATTGAAAGAGAAAAATCACATGATCATCTCAATAGATGCAGAAAAATCTTTCGACAGAATTCAACACATTTATGATAAAAACCCGCCAGAAAGTAGGTATAGAGGGAACTTACCTCAATATAATAAAGGCCATATATGATAAACCCACAGCCAACATCATTCTCAATGGTGAAAAACTGAAACCATTTCCACTAAGATCAGGAAGAAGACAAGGTTGCCCACTCTCACCACTATTATTCAACATAGTGTTGGAAGTTTTAGCCAAGGCAAAGGAAGCCAGAAACAAGACAAAAAGACCACCCTCAGAATGGGAGAAAATATTTGCAAATGAAGCAACTGACAAATAATTAATCTCCAAAATATAGAATAAGCTCATGCAGCTCAATACCATAAAAACAAACAACCCAATCCAAAAATGGGCAGAAGACCTAAATAGACATTTCTCCAAAGAAGACATACAGATTGCCAACAAACACATGAAAGGATGCTCAACATCAGTAATCACTAGAGAAATGCAAATCAAAACTACAATGAGGAATTACCTCACACTGGTCAGAATGGCCATCATCAAAAAATCTACAGAGAATAAATGCTGTAGAGGGTGTGGAGAAAAGCGAACCCTCTTGCACTGCTGGTGGGAATGTAAATTGATACAGCCACTATGGAGAACTGTATGGAGGTTCCTTAAAAAACTAAAAATAGAACCACCATTCGACCCAGCAATGCCACTACTGGGCATATACACTGAGAAAACCATATTTCAAAAAGAGTCATGTACCACAGTTTTCATTGCAGCTCTTTTTACAATAGCCAGGACGTGGAAGCAATCTATGTGTCCATCAACAGATGAATGGATAAAGAAGATGTGGGATATATATTACAATGGAATATTGCTTAGATGAAATTGAGTTATTTGTAGTGAGGCGGATGGACCTAGAGACTGTCATACAGAGTGAAGTAAGTCAGAAAGAGAAAAACAAATACCGTATGCTAACACATACATATGGAATCTAAAAAAAAAAAATGGTTCTGAAGAACCTAGGGGTAAGACAGGAATAAAGATGCAGATATAGAGAATGTAGTTGAGGCCACGGGGAGGGTGAAAGGTAAGGTGGGACGAAGTGAGAGAGTGACATGGACATATATACACTACCAAATGTAAAATAGATAGCTAGCGGGAAGCACAGGGAGATCAGCTGGGTGCTTTGTGACCACCTAGTGGGGTGGGATAGGGAGGGTGGGAGGGAGACCCAAGTGCGAGGAGAAATGGGGATATATGCATATGTATAGCTGATTTACTTTGTCATACAGCAGAAACTAGCACACCATTGTAAAGCAGTTATACTGTAATAAAAGTGTTAAAAAATAGATTGGCAAGCAACTATTTAGACAGTATCATTTTTCAGCGTAAACTTCTCACTCATATAATATGTGGGGTATCCAAAGACACCTTTCTGGTCTTGTAGAAAATGAAATGCTCTTTTTAAGAGGCTTGACACTACTGAAACTAACTTTGTGTAAGGAATGGTATCCAATTCCATAGTTTTGAAGTAACTAAATTCCTAATTTTCCAAAATTAAGATATGTTAAATTACTGGGAATATTTCACAGGTATGGATAACTAATTGATTAGCAAAGTTTTAAAGCCTTTTTTGGCCTCTTTCCTGAATAATTCTTGGTCTCTTTCCTGAGTAATGATCGAAATCTCTTGAGATTTTTCCACTTTCCACATGTGCAAACTTAATTTTATTGAGAGCTTACTGTGGATCCCGTGTGCATGAATCACTTTAATTTTCATTTTCTCTTCACATAAATCCTTTGAGATCTCTGTTGATTATCTCCACCTAGTAAGGGAGGAGCTAGGACTCAAACTCAAGCTTGCTTCAAAAGCCTTCCTAAAAAATACTCTGCTTTTTATGTACTGTTTTAGTTTCTTGACATTAATAATGTAGCTCCAGTTTAATTTGACTTTTACAGTGGAATCAATGGATTTATACTGAATACTGAGATATTATAACATCTCTGTGTGCCGCTTCTCACCCCTGGGCTTTTGCTGGGCCCAGAGGAGGTAATAGATTCGTAGAGAATATCCAGCAGCTGATTAGGGTGGCGACATGTGTTCAGTATCTTCTCAGTACCCCCTTCATTGAGGAGATCCACCAGCCTACTCTTTAGGGGAACATTTTCTATTTTCAAAGGAAATATATACACATATATATATATTTTTAAGAAATTTCAAAGCAAATAATGGAGAAAAGTATATAGAAGAAAGGTAAATCTTCCCCAAATTCTACCATCCAGAGATAATCACCCTTACCCATTTAGATCTGTCTCTGTATAAGCATAATTTTACATAAGTGGGATCAATTAATTGTACATGCATTCTGATTTTTTTAAAACATTAAATGCAGTCAGTTTTCTGACAACATGGAGTGTTTAATGGCTATAGGAATACCATGAGTGGATGGACCACAGTTTTGTTTTTGTTTGTAACCAGTGTCCTATTAATGGACATTTAGGTGTTTACCAATCTTTTTTCTAATGTAAATGACTGCTCCTTTAACATGTATCTCAAGCACTTGTCCAAGTGTCTCTTATAACAAATTCCCTGGGGTACGGTTTCAGAGTCAAAGAGGGTGTAGATGACCCTCCATCAGGGCAGGTGGCTCATTCATCTCTACGTTCTCATCAACCCTTGTGTTAGCCTTTAATGTCAACTTTTCCATTCTAATTGGCAACAAGTAATATCTCATTTAATTTATATTTCCTTGTTTACTAGTAAGTTTCAACAACCTTTCACATGGGTAGTAGTAACCCTAATTTTTCTCCGTTTATGATTGTCTGGCCATGGCTTCTATACTATTAAAGCAAAACGTTGTACACTATTGAGAGCATACTACTATAAAGAATGTGATTAAATAAAAACAAACAAACAAGGAAACAACCCAGTTCTCTGTAGCAATTTCCCTTCAAGTTTGAAGAAACTTGTTTTCTGTTATTCATTGTAATTTAATCCCTTAGAGAAGGGAGGGGGTTATAATCCCAACCTCCAAGAACCTTTTTTGTTAAAAAACCTTTGCTATGAGAATATTTTTATTAGAAGGGAACATTTCATTTTTAAATGCGTTTAATTAATTTTCAAATATTTGCATATCATGTCTCAGAAGTTTCTTGCTCATTTATGATTGTGGTTTAGATATAAAGTAATACAGCAGGAATGAAACTAAAGTTGTAGCTTCAGCTTTCTTTTGATAGGAAATAATTATTATTATTCACAGTGCATTCTGATGCTTCGAAAGTTTGCAGCTTCTAGCAGAATTTTGTTAGCTTACTGTCTTGAGCTCTCATTACACACACACAAAATTTTGAAAAGAAACTTTTGTTGAGAGGATAATGGGGGCAGAGGCAGGGAGTGAGAAGCATATTAATGAAGTTGAGACTACATGGGGCTATCGACTTGGTTAATTGAATCACATTTGTAGTATTTGTTTTTACTTAAGTTGTCTATCTAGAAAATACCACTTGAAGTTAGAGGCTCAGAGTTAATGGTTTATATATCTTCGTCTCTTTGAAAAAAGGATCATCAGGTCCAATTTTGCAAAATTGATACCATCTTAACACAATTAAAAAGGTTCACTTGAACAGTTTCCTCGAAAGCTGCCTGGAACGTTTACTGTTTTTCTTATTAGTGTGGTTCTGCAAATATTCTAACTGGAACAGCGCAGAGAGGGATGTGCTATAAAGCAATATGGTGCCCGTGTTCTCAAGCTCTTCCTCACTGGGAGTCACAGCTTTAAGATGTTCTTTCAGGAGCACCTGCTGTCTCCTCTTTTCCATTATTCTGACAGATTGTGGAGCCTTCCTCTTAACCTTGGAATACATTCATCCGCTGCAGGAGATGTTGTGAAAGAACGAGATCAATCTGCCAGACCCGTATTTCACTTAGTGCCCAAAGTCAGAAATGCCACTGGGCATGAGGAGTCATGGCTAGGGATCATTTGTTCCTGCATAATTGCCCACTCCTGTCTTTAGCGCGTAAAGAATGGTGTCGTACTTGGAATATTCTTACCGTGTTACTTTTGTGAAGGCTTTAAAAGTTGTCATTGTTGCCACACATGCAATGAGGGAGGCGGCAGCCCATTGTTTTCCCTGCCAGCAGTGGGTGCATGACGGCCTTCGTGCTGTACGCGTCTTAGCCTTTCATTCAGACGGGCAGAGCGCAAAGACTTTTTTGTGCTTCGCTCTATTGAATTTCATTTACAGTGTGAGTTTTTATATTAAGCATGTAAGAGCTAATGAGTAAAGAGATTGTCAGCTCTAAGGTATACCCTGTAATTTTCAACTCTTTGCTTTGTATGTCTTCTCTTTGTCTGAATCCATCTCCAGGGGTCCTGGCTTGCCTGGATGGCTATATGAATATAGCCTTGGAGCAGACAGAGGAGTATGTAAATGGACAGCTGAAGAATAAGTACGGGGATGCATTTATCCGAGGAAACAATGGTAACAGCCCTTCACTCTACAGTTCTATCGCATCCAAAACAGGATCACCAGCATGTTTTCTAGATGATTTAAAAGTTCAGTTTTAGTTTTGCTTTGTTTTTAAATTCTTATTACATCTCAGATCTTCAGTGTGGCTAGTTCTTTTTTGGATGCTTCATGGCATTTTGGAACTAGAAATTCTCTTCTTCCCTCCCTTTGCTGATGGTGAATTGAGGGGCCTCGGTACACTGACCCAGAGCTCTGTTCTCGAATACAGTGTGTTACATTCCCCCAACGCGGCCTCTCACACTGGCGGTTGGTGCTCTGAGAATGGCCACTATTTCCCTGCTACCTTTGGTTTGGCAGTTAGCTTGTCTTGTTTCTCTATTAAGCATTCAGATGCTTTTATTCTGTGGGAGATTTGTATCCTTTAGTTTGGCAGAAATGACAAAAGAGGAAATATGGTTCTGAAGTTACCCAGCTTTTTTTAACAACTTATTATTGATATGATTATTATGGTTACTTTCAAGTACCTGGTTTAAAAACACATTATCAGTAAAGTCATATTTGAATTTTGGGGTGGGGGCGGGGAAGACATAAAAACTGTGGGAATTATCCCTTGATTCATCCCCACTTTTTGGTCCCATCCCCCAAATGGAGCTCTGTGACTCTTGATTTGGGGTTTTTTATTGATGTGTATTCTTTAGTTCGGATAACTTCTTCAGCCCCCATAACACTTGGATCTCTTTGCTGTGAACTAAACATCCTGACTTTCATTGTAGTTATTCTACCTCCTGTCCTTACAATACCATATTGCTGCTTCACATTATATCTTCATTTTATTTTATTTAAAATTTTTTTATTAAAGTATAGTTGAGTTACAGTGTTGTATTAGTTTCCGGTGTGCAGCAAAGTGATTCAGTCATATATGTGTGCATATATAACTGAATATATATATTCTTTTCAGATTCTTTTCCATTATAGTTTATTGTAAGATACTGAATATAGTTCCCTGTACTATATAGTAGGACCTTGTTGTTTATCTATTTTATATATAGTAGTTTATATCTGCTAATCCCAAACTCCTAATTTATTCCCCCCCCCACTTCCTCTTTGGTAACCATAAGTTGGTTTTCTTTGTCTGTGAGTCTGTTTTTGCTTTGTAAATACGTTCATTTGTATCATTTTTTTAGATTCCACCTATAAGCGATATCATATGATATTAGTCTTTGTCTGACTTATTTCACTTAGTAGGATAATCTCTGGGTCCATCTGTGTCGCTGCAAATGGCATTATTTTATTCTTTTTTATGGCTGAGTAATATTCCATTGTATATATGTACCACATCTTTATCCATTCCTCTGTCAGTGGACACCAAGGTTGCTTCTATGTCTTGGCTATTGTAAATAGTGCTGCTGTGAACATTGGAGTCACATCATATCTTTTTACATATATACCTTTTTAGTCCTTCCAATGTGTAGAATTTCTTTTCCTATTTTTAATATTGTTCTTGTTTGACTCTTTCCATTTAATGGAAAATGATCTTTCTCCATCTCAGTACAGCTGATAACAGCAGTCAGCTAGCTGCAGGTTCTGTGAGAGGTGATAGGATGCATCCTGTCATGTACAGACTACATCTTGGACTTGGCCAGTTTCCTAGGGATGTTTTTACTGTCATTCTGATGCTTTCCTTTATATAACTTTTTCCATGGGGTAATCGGCTCCATAATTCACATCCTAGGCTCTTAAAGAGGATCCTGGCTTATTTAATTAATCTGTGCTATGTCCTTTGATCAGGATATCTCTTAATGTTCACTTTGCACAAACCTGTCAGAGTGTGAGTAGGCGTGGGTGGTAGGAGGGGAGGTACACCTCTGGGGAAAGCTTGGTCTCTAGTGACCAAGACATTAGATGTGGTCTGATTCTCATGTACTACATATTCAGTATACCCTGAAGAGTTCATGTGGGTGGTCACGAGAGGACTAGCTGAGCAAAACTTCGGATAAACCAAAGGCTGATGCTTTACAGGGAATTCAGAATAAGACAAAATAACAAACTCCTCAGCTCTTGTTTATACTGATGCAATTAAAAAAGTAAACAGGAAGTTTAGTGATTATGTTGAGGAGATGGATGAAAATATTTATTTTTTATTTATTCTTTATTTTGAATCTGAAGTCTGGCCTGGTAGATTTACTAATTTGCTTTAACCACCAATCATAATTGTTATACCTAGAATTATAAAACATTCGAAGATTCCAGAGACTTTCACATACATTTTATTTTATCGCCTTGGTTGCGATTTGCAAATCCAGTCAGATGTATAGCTAAGATCAGAACACAGTCCTCTAAGACATCAAACCCAGGTCTAGAGTCATAAAATTAGTCTTATAATAGTTCTAGAATTTATTGTGTGGTTTGAAAATTCCTTTGAAATATGCAGAGGTGTCAGACTAAAATCTGCTCGCTTTTAAAACTTGCTATTATGATACTTAGAAAAGTTTTTTCAATTTGTTCATTTTTTCTTTTCAGTGTTGTACATAAGTACACAGAAGAGGAGGATGTGAAGACACCTAGAGTGCCATACTTTTCACACTCGGATATGTTTTTTATTAAGTTTTTTTGGTTCTTCTGTCATATAATTTGTCCTATTTTGTCATAGTTGGTGATTTTTCACAGACACGTGAGTGAGATAAATGTATAAAATTGTGGATTTAATTGTAAAGAGTTCTTTCATATTTAAGTTGCAGTCATTTTCTTTTACCTCTATGTCAGTGAGCAGAAAGCAAAAAGAATTTTCAAAAAAGAGAAAATCTTTTTCTCCCTACATGATTTGTAACTGAAGTCTCAAACAACACCATTTGATTTGCCTGCTTTGCTTGTGGGACTGACTGAAATGATGGACGTGAGGACAATTAAAACATTTGTAGAGACGGCTTCCTCTCTCCTGCTCTGTTCACCGTACAAAATGCTTGAGGGAAAATGTTCCACGAGGCATCCAGTTTCAGTCTCGGGCTGAAAAGGTTCCCTGAGACCAGATGCTCAGCCTCTGTTTCCATTATCTTGATAGGAAATAGAATTGGGCATCTAACCGTGGCACTTCCGCAAAAGGAGTGGGAATCCGAATTGAGCTGGGGGAGAGATTCTAAAGGTGCCAACATGCTAGGTATAGGTGTAAACGTTCCTTTTAAGCCAAGTCTGTGCGCACTCATCTTACATCTCCCCCGGGCGGTTCACGCGGTGGGTGATGGAGTCCGGGCCATCCACGCCGTCCTCTCACTTTGTGAACACGGTGGAAAGCGAGGCCTGGAGTTTGTAAACTCATTCAGGTTCCAGTTGCTCTGCTATGACTGGAAGAATTTCTCTGCGCTCTGGCTTAGGGAGGGGCTCCCGGGAAGCCTTTCTCTCCAGTCCCAGCTGGGTTTGATGTGACCTCATCAGAGCACAAGTGTCCACGTTGCTTGGCACGAGGCAGCCTCTCTGTGTCATGTGGCTCCTGCCGAGAGGGTTTCCCACTCTATTCATGACGTTTCCACAACCCTGCTGTATTCCCTGAACAGTTCACGCTTTCTCTCGGAACAACAAACACATCTGGGCACTGCGGTTGAACGAACACCAGACAATTGTGTGACCATCGTGTTGGCCTTCCTCCTCCGCCCCTCCCCCTTCTAAGCAGCAGTCCTGTTCCAGGAGCGCCGTGTGAGTTTCAACAGTTTCCTGGTTGAAGGATGTGCGGGCAGGATGGGGAAGGAGGGGAGGGAAGGGGCGGTGCTGGGTCTGGAGAGGCATGTGTGGTATTTTGTCTGGTTTTAGCTTAAAGGTCACAGAGTAATTGGAAACAATTATTTTTTAATTAATAACTTAGGAAAGGTGAACAGAAACATTTCACAAGGTATTACTGCACACCAAAAATAAAACTATGCTTCAATAATTTATCACTCCTTGACAGAGGCTTGAAAAGGGTCCAGTCTGTAAGTACAAATCACCAATTTGCTCTTTTATAAATGACTTCTTCTAAGGGGAAAGTGGATGTCCCTCCAGGTGGAGCATACATGTTCTCATTTGTTTTGTAGAATATGGGGCTGCCAGGTTACTGCATCCCTTCATTTACTCACATCAGCCGCTTCTAAAAGCAGTTCCACTGTTATCTCCCACCAGTCTGTAGCATCCTGTTTTTACTAACTTTTCCCCTGACCTCCCTTTCGGTATGTGTCTTTATTTTCCCCTTGTTGTCTCTCTGTTCTAATATCTGTATGGTGGAGTAGTGTTTTCAACCATGGAACTACTTTTAATCATGATCAGCTTTGGGAAATGCTACCATTTTTATGGTAATAAAGGACTGTATTATTCACTTGTACCAATGCAAGTTGTCCCCGGTGTATACCTTCACATAGTAAAACCGTGAAACAAAGTATAAAAGCTAAAATTACTTTTTTTCTTAACTGGAGTCTCCTAGAGGTCAGTGAATGATTTCCAATTGCATTGTAGCAAAGACATTTGTTCTGGGTTGAAGAATTTTTCACTTGAGTAAATACATTTTTCCCTGTCTCTCTGCCCCCAAACTCTGGCCACCAGGCTCTGTCTCTTGGGCTGTGACAAAACAGTGTTTAGCGAGAAACAGAAAATTGTGCTTGATTTTTTTTTTTTTTTAGACTATCTGACTTCATGTTCTGTTTTGGTCTTCTGAGCTGTTCCTTGGTTAATCTTCCAACAAGTCGAATTGATTCTTACTTCAAAACTGTTTATCCCAAAACAGAGCTGTTGACAAGTACAAATACAGATGGCAGACATGTGCTGTGATTTCCACATTCACATCTCAGCATTCAGGAAGGGAATGCTATTGAGAGATGGTTTACATCTTCAGCTTTTTTATCCAGGGCAATGTGGAGTGCATGCTGAGAGTGCTTCATTACGTGACAAATAGTCAGTGTTTAAGGGGTGTCCGTAAGGTCTGAGAACTCAGCGGCGATGACTTGCGTGTATGGCTTATCACCTGGGAGGCTGTAATAATCTACTTTATAAGAATAAAAGTGACCTCTGGGGGGAAACATTGTCTTCGATAATCACACTGACTCACAAGTGACCTTAGTACAGCATTCCAGGCCGAAGGGTCAGTCTGTCCTCTTTACCATGGGCTGACACTGACCTTTGTCCTCATAGAAAATGATCCTCAAAGTATTGGCTAGCTCTTCTATTCAGAGGCAAATCCTGGCCCATTCTGTGGCCAGGACTGGTCTCCACAGCCAAACTGCATTAACCATCCTTTTTCTCTCCACGAAAAGAAATTGTTGGTGAAAGGAAAACAAACTCCAGTTTTTATCTCCCGTGACCTTGTTTCTGGAGGGCCTGCACTCAACAGCATGGCTCTGACTACCTTTACTAAGATTGCCCCCATCGTTGTTGAGCTAAACGCCACCTAAGAGTTCGGCTTGACTTCTGGGATCTGAATATCCAGCAGCTACTTTTATTCCAGTTTGTACCAGTACACAGCAGTACACAGCAGACGTGCGGCACTCACGCATGTCTCCGTTGTTGACCGACCAGCTTTGACTCACCAGTTGGAGTCCAGTTAGCCAAAGTGGGGATGAGACCACAGAAGTGGGTGGGCAAGAGTGGCACATGCCAAGTGGCGGGACAGTAGATGTGACCCTGACACTCTGCGCCTCTCTCAGCCTGCTTCCCTGGTTTAGGGGATGGGGGAGGGGGCCAGGCAGTGGGATTTGAGGAAGTGGTAGCAGAAATCAGTTTCACATTTAGGGAATGATAACAGTAGGCAGGCACTGTGCTAGGTCCTGTAGGGAGAGTAAAGTAAGTGTGACCCTGTTCACGCTCTCCATACGAAGTGTGCAGGTTTAGGTATTTGTGGGAGAAAACGGTGTCATCCTTTTTTTTTTTTTTTATTGAGACAAATTTTGAGAATGCCTTTAAAAATCTGAACACTTGAGGTGGATTTGATCATCTCAACTGTATGTTCATATCTTGCAGTTCCAGATAACCTCAGGACTAGATAATTTTGAAATCTGATTGTCCCCATCTGTTTATCCCATTTCCTCACAGGCCCATATGGTTCAAACTCCCATCTTTATACACTTTTTTTTTTTTTCCATCTAGCAAAAGCCAGATTTTTGGTTTCGATTCATCTGTCTTATTGAAAGATTATCTCTTCTTAGTAGTAATTTGGGAGTTATAGCAAATAGAAGGTGGACATATTCTAGGACCTTCATAAAAGCATAAAACACTGGAGCAGTTGAGATAGAACATTTTGTAAACAAGATAGGTCTTGTTTACAAAATGTTCAAATCCATATGGACTCCATTTCTTCCAAGTTTCATAATGGAATGGATGCTGGAGGGTTTAGCAAAATATTCTACCAATAATTTGGATTAAAGGCGAGGCCAGTTTGTGAAAAGTTTACATAAAATAATTTTAGAGAAACTGTTTTACTGCCATCATGTGCAGCATTCCAAATTACTATTCAGTGTTTACATCAAATAGAAGTCCTACTGAACTTGTAATAAAGAAAAAATAAAAAATCGGTAATCGGCACGTTGAGTGGATGTTGCTAGGATACCGGACAACTTTTTTTTTTTTCCAGGTGGTGTGTCAGTCATAAACAACACCCAAATCTCAGTGGTTTGAAACAAATGATTTTCACTCATGCTGTACATCCACAGGGGCTTGTAGGTAGGACTCTGCTCATGTGGTCACCTGGGGGCCCAGGCAGAGGGAGGCAGCACCTTATGTTTCTAGCATCTCAGCGTGACTCAAGGCTTGGTGCCCTGGCAGAAGAGCGCAAAGCATCACGCCCTGGCTCTTAAATGCTTCTGCTTAGAAGTGACACCAGTCACTCCCACTCCCATCCTATTAGCCAAAGGAGGTTACATGGCCGTGGTTTACCTTAAGTTTTCAGTAAAGTATAATCTTTTCATGGACCTAGACGGAGAAGAAACCAGAAATATCGGTGAACAATGTTCATATTTATTACAGTATGTATTAGGGTTCTCCATAGAAACAGAACCAATGGGGGGGGGTGTATATCTGTCCATCCATCCATGGGGGGCAGGGAGGGGACATTTATTTTAAAGGACTGGCTCACACAGTTGTGGAGGCTTGGTATTTCAAAATTTACAGGGTAGGCTGGAGACCTGGGGAGGAATTGCAGTTCGAGTCCAAAGGCAGTCTGGCAGAATTTCTTCTGGGGAGGTCAGGTTTTTTTCTATTAAGGTCTTCAACTGATTAGATGAAGTCTGGCCACATTATGGAGGGTAATTTTGCATTACTCAGAGTCTGCTGATTTAAATGTTAACCTCATCTAAAAAATACCCTCACAAAAACATCTAGAATATTTGACCAAAAACTTCAGTACCATGGCCTAGCCAAGTTGACTCATAAAATTAGCCATCCCAGAATGTTAACTACATCCTTTGCATTATAAACTTTTCTTACAGACTGCAAAAAGTCTCAGATTTTTATTGCCTTGAAAAAAATCCTCTTTTCGTTGACAGGGGTCGAGGGACCTGTGTTCCTAGTGCCTTAACTACTTCACTAGATTCCAAAGGAAAGTAGTGATCGTTCCTTCCATAGTTTCTGAAGCTGGGTGTAGATAGGTTGGTTTGGTTCTGTTGCAGGATAACTTAAAAGTTCCCTATATTTCTGGATTTAAAAGAAAATGCAAAAGGTAAGAAAATCCTTTCCATGGAGCAGGTAGACATGATCCCAAGGCAGAAACATATGTTTTCTGTCCACATATTGTGGAGCGTCATGGAGCCTTTCGTGTACCTCACAGCCATACCCTGTGTCAGCTGTGTCTCAGAGGCACGGGGTATATTACATCTAAAACTGAACCTCATCACCTTTCAAACATTGGGTTGGTATGGCTCTCACTTTCAGTATATTTGAGACCCATTTTAAGTATCTTTACCCTGAGAAAGCGAATGTGCTTCCTATTTGTCCTGTTGGTAGGACCTGACCTTTGAGCTGAGCAAGCCTGCCTCACACCCTCTTCCCAGTCTCTCTGGCACGAGCACAGACGCAGAGATTTCTGGGATGATTTCCCCACCTTGGGAGTGCGGGATCACACCTCCGCCCTGACCTCAGGAACCGACTGGGCAATCCTCGCAGTCTCCCTCTGTGGTCACTGAACAAGGCAGTCGCCTTTCCCAGACGCTGAAGCCTGAAGCAAAGAAGTTCCGAGACTTGCCTGGGCCACTTGGGGAGCGGCTGCGACTAGAATAACAGTTCCCACTATTTGATCAGGCTCTTTTTTTTTTTTTTACATCTTTATTGGAGTATAATTGCTTTACAATGGTGTGTTAGTTTCTGCTGTATAACAAAGTGAATCAGCTATACATATACATATATCCCCATTCTCTTCCCTCTTGTGTCTCTCTCCCTCCCACCCTCCCTATCCCACCCCTCTAGGAGGTCACAAAGCACCGAGCTGATCTCCCTGTGCTACGCGCCTGCTTCCCACTAGCTAGCTATTTTACGTTTGGTAGTGTATATATGTCCATGCCACTCTCTCACTTTGTCCCAGCTTACCCTTCCCCCTTCCCATATCCTCAAGTCCATGCTCTAGTAGGTTTGTGTCTTTATTCCCGTCTTACCCCTAGGTTCTTCATGACCTTTTTTTTTTCTTCTTAGATTCCATATATATGTGTTAGCATACGGTATTTGTTTTTCTCTTTCTGACTTACTTGACTATGTAGGACAGACTCTAGGTCCATCCACCTCACTACAAATATCTCAATTTCGTTTCTTTTTATGGCTGAGTAATATTCCATTGTAAGTGTCCATCATCGGATGAATGGATAAAGAAGATGTGATCAGGCTCTTAAGTGCTGAGTTCCGTCGACTTCTCTGTTGATTGTACGTTTAATCAATAAATCAATGTTCTCTTTACTCATCGTCCCAGTAGTCGCAATAAGAAGGCCCCAAGGTGTGTGCGGTCCTCTGCGTTCAAAGATGATGTTGCTGACAGTGATTTGTTGGCGCTCCGCTTGGGTGTGACAGGAAAGATCAATAGGCAGCCAACAGCCCTTTACACCCCGGCCGATGTACAAGCTGCCCTGGGGCTGTGTCTGCAGGTGCTGCATCTTGAGTTTTTTGACATGACTGTCTTTTAGAATTTGTTCCCCCCCGCCCGCCCCCGGAGTCTCCTGAATCCTAATTTCTACACGCCAGGCTGTTTCCCAGCAGCCCTTTGCTGCATCTTCATGTTAGAAGCTGCATCGTCGGACCCAGTAAGTACGTGAGAGAGATGGAGACAGACAGTGTGCAATGGGATCTCCTTTTCCTCCCCAACCCAACTCTGGCTGCATCCATTGTCCTTGGTCACAGGTACATGCGCTCAGATGTCAAATAAAGACTGAAACAGTTTGGTGCCCTTTCTAGAGTGAGATTTGCCGTGCTCCTTGACCACCCTCCTCTGCACCCTGTCACACCCACAGTGTGAGCTCAGGGGTCCCTCGCCCCCCACCCCTTGAAGCAAGACCCACCCCATGAAACCGCCACACCCAACACATGGGGCTCAGAATCCAACCGGGTTGTGTTGTGTTTCCTGTTAGATACATTTTACTTGACAAGTTTACTGATGACTCCTCTTTTGCTGTTCTCCTTACCATCTTTCACTTTATTATATAACTTAAAAAAAAACACACACTTTTCACTGAAGCTGATCACTGAGAATTGTGACGGAAAAGTCCAGGATGTCGAGAGATGTAGCAGGCCTCCATCAAAATGTCCTATTGTGTTTGCATTTTGGAGAAAAAGAGAAACATTTATTTTAAGAACTATTTAAAATACTTCTTAAGAATGGGTGAGAGGCTGAGTGAGAATAGGTGCTTTTCCCCTGATTGGAACAGTGTTTTCCCAAATGAACCTGTTTTGCCCGTTCAGAGAAATGAAAGTATTGTTTTAACTGAAGAGGAAAACTAGGATAAATAATCAAGCCATCAGACAGAGAATTTAAAAACCGTTCTTTTTATTATTGAATAAAACCCAGAACAGACTCTTAATATGATTCCTTTTATTATTGTCATTCATTCCCCTTTAACGGAGTGAAACTTAACTCCAAACTAAGGCGTTCTCTTCTCTTCTCGTACCATCTCCCCTGTGTTGTGGGAGAGACCAGCCTTGAGACTACAGTTCCTGTTCCTGACATCACCCCTCCCAGCTTATACAGGCATCCTTTCTCTCCAAGTTGCCCTTCTTCTGTACGTCATGTCGATTTCTGTATTTTTCGAACAAGCTGACCCTACCTCGAGCTTTCCGCGCAGGGGGAGGAGATGTGCCGCGGTCACGGCTGACCTTCAGTGGAGGAAGGACCCATCCCACAGGTAGTGACCCCTTGGGGGGCTGGTGCGTGAGTGTCACTGATGTGGGTGCTTTAGGAATTTAACAAAACATGAAGAAAGAAGTTCCTCTCTGGCGCGTGTGGAGGCATGAGAGACACACCACTCCAGTTTAGACAGAAAGCAGTGAGGAGACTGGATGGATTTTAGAGCCATTGTAGACTGGAGGCTCCTTGCAGGTAGGGCTGTGTTTGGCTTTGTATTTCCAGTGCCTGAAAGTGTCTGGCTCTTTGGTGTTTGTTTGCTGTCTTCCTGATGACAAGTAACCACACAGAAACACAGTCCTGACGCCCTTAAATAATTTACCTGGGTCGTTGGCAGGCCTTTTTGCTTCCAGATAGACATGCTCTCATCCTCACCATCAGGCCCACTATTATATATTATTGGGAAGTTTGAAAACACTGGCAAAGGCAGGGTACGGTGCTGTTCCTTCATTTCCTAACATTGGCTGGCAGCTCATCCCGCTACAAGGAGGTCCTCTGACACATTTTTGGCTTGCCTGGGTGACAGTTTCATCCCTTAGAAATCAGAAGAAACACCAAGGAGGGTTGATACTGGGCTCAGAGGAGGAAATGCTCACCGACAGAGAAGTGATGGGAACTGGGGAGAGTGACTTTGTCACATAAAATAAACATGCATGTAGTCAGACGTGTAGCCCAGCCTTTAGGAAGGCAGATAGCCAAAAGTTCAGGGAAAACATCATCTTGTGAGAGGAGACTCCAGAAGGTTAGAAACCTTCGTAAAGCTTTTTCCGGTACAGAAACTCCAAAGAGAAAGTGAAGGATCGGCCTTCAGAGAGCTCCCCGTGATACCCATCCCAATAGCAGCTGATTTCATGCTGGCCACTGTTCCAAGCTCACAGCAGCCCCACGAGGTACACATTATTCTTCCTTTTGCAAATGGGCAAGTTGATCACAAAGAGGTACTCGCTCGGCCTCACCCAGCTAGTAAGTGGCAGGGGTGGGATTTCCACCCAGCAGTTGATTTCAAAGACTCTAACCTACCACCTGAATGTGTCAAGAAGCCCAAACCACAAATGAGCTGAGGCTTTTCAGAATAAAGTGAACCACCAAGGGACAGGCCACTTGTTAACGGGGTGCTACCAGGTGGTAAGAAGACCAGGCTACTCTTTATTCTTCAAAAACAAAAAACAACTCTCCAAGCTGAAAACATTCCTAGGAGAGAAAGAATCCACCAAGATACAGGAGACTGTAGCTCGTCCAAGTTAGCTCATTGAATTGTGTGCCCCCGCACAGAACAACTTACTGGTGACCTTGAGGAAACACTGTTCGGAGTCTGTGAGATCCAAGAAAACAAGAGGCGAGCAAGTGCCCTGGTCTTAAAAAAGGAAGAAAAGGTTAGGAAAACAACGGATCTGTGACTTGAGGTTGCAACCTTTCAGATTCTTCTGAGGTTACTCAAAATAGAAAAAGAGGCAAAAAAGGGGTGATTTTGAGGAGGCACTTTGGGTTCACTTGAAGGAGGCATGCCAAGACCACATTAGTATGGTTCTGAGCAGCTACACTGGAGGAAGATCACTGTGACACCACCATCATCACCATCGATGTCATCCCAGCTAACAGCCATCCAGCCAGGCACTGTCTAGAGCACTCGGCTTACATCACCTCATTTCATCCTCAGAACCAACCACCCTATGGCATAGCCACGGTCTCTCTCTCTGTCTCTCTCTTTTTTAAAATATATTTTATTGAAGTATAGTTGATTTACAATGTTGTGTTAATTTCTGCTCTACAGCAAAGTGATTTCGGTTATACATATATATATTTTTTCACATTCTTTTCCATTATGGTTTATTACAGGATATTGAATATAGTTCCCTGTGCTATACAGTAGGACCTTGTTGTTTATCCATTCTTTATATAATAGTTTGCATCTGCTGACCCCAAACTCCCATTCCTTCCTTTCCCCACCTGCCCTCCCCCTGGCAACCACAAGTCTGTTCTCTATGTCTGTGAGTCTGTTTCTGTTTCGTAGATATGTTCATTTGTGTCGTATTTTAGATTCCATATAGAAGTGATATTATATGGTATTTGTCTTTCCATGGTCTCTTAATCTTACCACACTGAACAAAATTTCTCAACCTTGTGGACAAAAATAAAATAGAGAAGTTGTTGGTATGCTTGAAGGATGTGTAACTGACTCTTGGAAAAGAAACTACATAAATAAACACACCTGGTTGAGCAACTGCACTTAAAATGAGTTGCAATCTTCTGTTCTTGGTTCTATACAGTTTCATATTTTCATCAGTTACTCAGGTAAAAGGATCAAAGATTTTTCAGATGATGTAGTATAAGCAGGAACAGATAATAGAAATAGAATCAAGAATTGAAAAGCTTAATAATCTAGAATAAGAGAAGGAAAGCAATAAACTGGAAACAAAAAGCAGTTCAATTAGGGTTTGGGTTTTTTTTAAGCTACATAACACAGTTTGTATTATTGAATGATTGAATCTCATTGTAGGAAGGAATTGTTGGCTCTCTAGCTCACCCAAGCAGCCCACTCAATAGTTCTCCAGGCCAATGTTTTTCAGTCCGCATGATATGGCACTGGAGATGAAATCAATTTAGTGGATGAAGTTCAGCATTTAAAAAAAGTAAAATAGAGGGACTTCCCTGGTGGTCCAGTGGCTAAGATTCCCCACTCCCAATGCAGGGGGCCTGGGTTCGATCCCTGGTCGAGGAACTAGATCACGCACGCATGCCTCAACTAAGACCTGGTACAGCCAAAATAAGTAAATAAATAGATTTTTTAAAAAAAAGTAACATAGGAAGAAAAACCCAAAGTGCATCATAGCAATTAGTAGTAGTAGTAGTTAGACTTTTGTCTCCATTTTATTCTCAATCACGTATGCATGTATATTGTGGTGATATAAAATATATTATCTACTATATGTATATACTATACTATATACTATGTATAATATTTAATAAATAGTGTATTATATATACTATGTATAACATATACATTATACATATACTGTGTATTTTATATATATATATATATATATGTATATATATATATATATAAAATTTTCTGAAGATTGTGGTTGAAAATTTGAAAGCCACCGCTATGGCCCATTCTTAAATACCTTTCTTTCATTGCTTCATAAGTAAGACACTATCCACATGAAATCTGCAGACTTCTACTTTGTATTTGTACAGATTTGACTCATAGGAGGATTTTTTCTATTAATGTTGAATTTAAATTTGTTCTGAGCTGGAGCACATTCGTTGTCTCTCAGCCCTGCCACATACTGGCCAGAAGGTCTTTGCTCAAACCATTTTATGTCTTTAATCCAAGATATCCAAATATCTTGGATTAAATGCTCTTCTTCTTCATAATCCTTAAGTTTACCTTGGACAAACCTAATCTCTTCTTGTCAACCCTTCAGCTATTTGAAAACACCTCTTATAAATCTTCTTCCCCGTCCATCCAACTGCACTTCGGAAATGCGGGTTCAGAGTCCACAAGCCACTCCGGCCACTCTCTTCTAAATGCACTCCAGTTTGCATATGTTTATTCTGTTTTATTTATTTTCTTCTGTATACTCATTTTAAAGTAAGTATGCAACGTGAAAAGTGACATGCAAGCAATGAACATAGCCGTGTTGGGTGAAGGAACTTATGGACAAGGACTTCGCTGCTTCAAAATTGTTTTTTTTTTAACATCTTTATTGGATTTTAATTGCTTTACGATATCAAAATTGTTTTTAATGTTAGTTTAGTCCCATCTTCCACAGAAATAAAGCAGGGTGCCCAGAATCTAATTCCAAATGTAGACTAGTGATCTCAGAATATGAAGAACATATTCTTGTTCAAAAGACAAAATTGCACTAAGAAGTTTTGGGTTGTTTTTAGTGACATGCTTGTAGTTTAAAACTCTAAAGTTTTTTTGTTTGTTTTGTTTTGTTTTTTATGCCTGCTGGGGAACCATATCTCTTCCATCTTGGGTTGGTACCATTGGTTTTTTTCTGACCTAAGAAAAGCACTTAACGTTTGTCCTTGTTTAATTTCATCTTGTTAGATTCAGCTCATTGCTGCGGCCTGTCAAGATCGTTTTTCATTATTATTCTGTCGTGGGGTTGTCTGCCTGCTCATCCCAGGGCTGGTCACCTACAGGCCAGAGTCACATGCCCGCCACACCTCCCTCCCTCAGCACTGGGGGAAGGGGCCACAGGGAGCCCCTCGCCAGGTGACATGAAGGAGACGACAATAAGTATCCTTTCGGAGATCCTGCAGCCAGTTTATCGTCTCTCTAGTTATCCTTGTGTTATTTTAGCCCATTTTTCTCCTTATGGTCCATAAAGATAATAAGTAGGCAACTGGTTATACTTACGTTTCTTACTTAGCTTCTAGGAAGCTCAGAGCCTGGGCCAATGATCCATTTTCAATGGGTCTAAGCCATTCAAAATCGATAGAAATAAACTAATAACATATGTGGTAAAAAGCTTTTGTTTTTAAATGATGTACTTCTATAATATATGTAATTTAAAAGAATCTGGCTATATAAATCCCACTTGGGACTGTTCCTATCTTGTATATTTCAAATAGAGTTATTTTTATACACATGGCGCAGAAAAGCAAAACACTAAAGGAGCGGCCATATTTGAATTCTGTTTAGATAAAAACTGTGTTCTAATAATTAATAGTTTCTGCTTAACTACAGATCCTTCGGTAACACACGTGTGAACTTGGCTTTGGGAGGGAGATAGAGGTGCTTTGGTGGAGGAATTCGTACTGATGCGCCATCTTACCCTGTGAGATAAGCACACAAGTCAGCAGGAGATTTAGTGAAATGATGGCGTTAAAGTGGTATTGTTGGCTCAGCTCAAGGTAGACCTTTCATTTAACTGAAGGGTGCTGTTGCTACACGGATTTTGTCCCCTTCACAGCAATGTTTTCATGTGAAGAGAGAATTAAGTGCTGGCCTAGGAATTGGGAAGGCTGGTGTTTCTCCTTCCAGCTTTCCTGCTCGGAAGCAAATGAGCACATTTCTCTAAGATGCCTCAGACTCATGCAGACGTGCGCCCCCCTCACGTATTAGAGGTGTGTGCAGAGGACGTCAGTGATTCGTAAAGACACTGGCCAGTCTCCCGGTAGCAAGTGCAGGTGTAGTCTTAGCGGCTGTGCGGCACTGCCCTAGAGGCTGACTTCTACTGTGATTTAACGGGAGGCCAGTGAACGAGGCCTGTCCGTTTCAGGTGCCCGTTTAGCAGAAGAAAGGGCTGTGTTAACAGCATGTGACAGAACTCCAGTCGGTCTGGGGGGAATTTGGACCCGGCTCCGGAGTTGAGGGTCATAAAGCCAAAGAAGGAATTTGTCCTTCAGAAATTGTCTATAAAAAGTGAACCAGAGAATCATCTTTGGAGTTTGGTCTTTGTAGGTGCCTTGAAAAATGTTTTTTAAAATTTTCTCAATTTTGATGAAGGGCCTTCACGTTCAAAGATCCTGGTATTCTCCATTGGCAAGGGAGGGCGGGGTGGAGGGTGCTAATCAAACAATCTGCTTCTTTTTGATGCAGGCTGGATAAGAGGTTTGGATCACTTCCGTAAGGGGGAAACTTAGAGAGCCCTCCTTGTCGGGACTGCTTCCGTGATGGGACAGAAAAAGGCAGTGTGAAGGACGAGAAAGGGAAGGATGATATTTAGGTACTAGAATCAGCATGTTCTTTATTTTTAAAAGAGGGAGAGAAAAAAGGGGAAAGGAAAATACATCCTTAGAATTTTAAAATTTCTTTAATTTGAGAACATCTGCCGTGGATGGAAGGATGGAAAACATTTGACAATGTGCAGTACTGAGGCGCCCTTACCTGCAGTTATGCTGTGGGCTTTTTACCTGCATCCTCTGAAGGAGTGGATTTGCCCATTTATGTTAGGTTTGCAAGTTCAGGATGCAAGTTCCTCCCTGAGGGGAAGTTCTCACGGGGTGTCCTACTTACCCAGAGGGCCTTCCAAACCCTGGTCCAAGAAGCAGAAAATGGAAGTCTCGCTGCCACCCTTAATGTACTCTTTAGAACCCTCACAACCCGCACTCTCTGTATACTTCAGTTTTCTGGAACACTGATGGCAGCTGTAACAGCACAGGGGTTGGGCCACAGGTTCCGGAGCTCCTCCGCTTAGGAGCAATGTGACCTCAGACAAGTTGTCCTAATCTTTCTATGCCTCAGGCTGTAAAGCGGGAGAGTATTAATACATAGTTTATAGGGTCGTTGTGAAGATTAGATGAGTACATACAAGTAGAGTTAGATGTGTGCCTAGCACATAGTGAGAACTCAACAATTGGGAGCTATTACTCCTCCTTCCCTGGGAAGGTTGGAAGAGGATGATTAAAATAAAAGAAACACATAGAGCTCTGAACACAGAGACACATGCACCTTAGCTTCTGTCTGTGCTAAATTATTGAACAGATAGCCTCGCAATAAGCATGGTACTGTGCTATGTATTGGAGCTTAGCAACTTTAAGACGAATCCTACCCTCCAGGGGTTTAGCGCTTGGGTGGTAGAGAAGATAAGCACACAACGCCGGTCAGGTGCCATGCAGGGCAGGGAGGGGGACCAAGTGGCCACATGAGGATAAAGAGTGTACATGGTGTAGGATACTTAAAAAAGGCTACAGAACAGTCATAAACGCATTACTTGAAGACTGATCTTTGAGACTGATTTTTGGCATCCAATCACAAGATGGGAGTGTTTGGGTTTTTTGAAAAGGGAAAAGGAAATTCTTAACCAACCCCCAGGTACTCCTTCTCTGTACTTCCATAGTCGTATGTGATTCTATCTCCGCTGATCACTTATCCCATAGTTTCGTGATTATCTGCTGATGCTTTAGTCTCCATCTCCAGCATTACAAAGGCAGATGTTGTGTTAGTCATCTTGATAGCCCAGCCCTGTGTACATGGCCTGCACTTAGTAGGCATTTAGGAGAGGTTGGCTGAGGAGTGGATGATGCTAAGAGGGCGTTTTCAGCATGTCTAAGATTGAACGCTATCTCCCCTATTTCAGATATAGGTTATATTTTTCGTTCAGTCTTTCTAAATACCAATTTTTAAAAACCCCTCCTTTGTCTCCATACAGACAGCCTCCAGATCTTCCTGGCTCTTCCCTTTACTTCCATTTCCTCCCAACAACATCACTAGCTCCAACACCCTACATCAGGCATGCCTCATTTTATTTCCGGATAATTACAACTAACGCGATCCGTTTTTTCCCACTTTCACACCATTGTGCAATCTCTTTCTCCGGCTTTGAATGTTCTGCTACCCTTCTCTATCTACCCAGACCCCACCTAACCTCTAAGATCCACCATCTTTTCTTGTTTCTGGTTGAAATACCTCTCTCTGCTCTAAATTCTGGTAGCCTGGCTTTAATCTCCCTTCTGATAACAGCTGTGATTTATTACTATGTATCATTATACAAGGACACCTAGTCCTTACAGTATCCATGTGAGAAACCTAATCATCTCCCCATCTCACAGATGGGAAAACTGAGGTTCATCAACATTAATTAACTTGCCAAGGCCACACAACTAACTTGCTGTCTGACTTCTTTCTTCTACATCCTGCCACCCACCCCAAGTAAAACGTTAACTCCTAGAGAGAAGAGATACTGCTGACACTTTCTCACATTAGCCAACTCTCTGTAAGTACTTCTTTTGCAAATAGTAAGCAACTATTGATTTGTTTTAAAGTCCTGTTCGTCTGTATTGTTCTTTAACAGGGAGAATACAGGAGGGGATAATTGGGTAGAAAAAAAGCACCGAAAGATTCCTTTTTTCCAATGGAAGAAAGTGCATGGCAGCATGGAGAAGGAAGCAAGTCGACAAGCCTGCGACATTTCCATAAATGTCCATCAATTTCCCATTTTTAAGTAAATTAAAGTCGAGTTCAAAGAAAATTGTGAAAATTTTTCTCTTTTCTTACACTGATTGTCCCAGAACTTCAGAAATCTGTAGTTTTAGTAAAATTTTTATTTCTGAATATTGCAATGCTCACCACAATAACGATACTAGAATAGCCATATCTACCTACAAACACCAATCAATGTCAATGGAAATTCACGACCAAGGCATGAAAAAGGGACAAAGGGTGCTAATAAGTTGCCAAAGGCAGGGCCTTCCCTGGTGGTCTAGTGGGTAAGACTCCACGCTCGCAATGCAGGGGGCCCAGGTTCGATCCCTGGTCGGGGAACTAGATCCCGCATGCATGCCACAACTAAGAGTTCGTGTGCCACAACTAAGAGTCCTCATGCTGCAACTAAAAGATCCCTCATGCCACGACTAAGACCCGGTGCAGCCTAAATAAATATTAAAAAAAATAAGTTACCAAAGGCACGTTCTCCATTTCTCCCTTTCAGAGGTCTCTAAACATGAAGAAAATGTCCCAGGGATGGGACTGGGCTGGTGAAGTTGGCAGGTCCTTCATCTCTGAGGATTCCATGGAGGTTGGGAAACACTTTTCCAAGGCTGCTCCCGTACCTGGAGGATGCAGGTGGTGTGGTCGTGGCATCATCACGTGCCAGACTTGGTCCATGTCATCCCAAGATGCTCTGAGGGTAGCTCATTCTATGCCTTCATGACTAAAATAAAAGTAAACATATGTATAATTTTCTAGCTGGAAGAAATCTGAGGGATCATTTAATTCAAACCTTTTATTTTATACCAGAGGCAACACAGAGAAGTTAAGTGATTTACCGAAGGACACAGAGCTGCCGATTTATAACCATAAAACCCACCATGAAAGAGAATTTTCTTGTGTGTGATGTTAATGTAACTCTTCTAGTCGGGGGCCATGGGATGTTAATGTAACCACTTAGTCACTTAATGTATCAAGTCCAGCCAGATTGCCAGTGTGAAATGACTCCAGCAGATTCAAACAAAAAGCAATGTTTTCTTGCTTTCCCTGTGCACCCCGGAGCCCAGATGCTGGATACCCTCTTTCTTAGCCCCACTCTGGCTCTCTTCCTCACAGTCACACCCCTCACACCCCCACCCCCCCGAGGGCTGCCTGGCAGGAAGCCTCTCCTCTGCAGCTCAGCCCTTCCGCAAACGAACATGCTCTGAGCCCTTCCTTTGTGTCCAACCGGGGCCAAGGGCTCCCTGCTTACTCTTTATCACCTCACTGAAACCTCACAGAACAGGGGGATGCAGGTACAAGAAGGACGGTTGTCCTCATGTTTGGAGGAGGTTATAAAGGGGGTCAGTGGCAGAGCTGTGGGGAGAGACTGCGTCTGTCACAGCCTGGAAGCTCTAGAACCTTTGGCAAGTTAGACACAGGGGCTCGGTTTCCCCCCCTGTAAAATGGGCTAACAGTAGTACGGCCCTCCGCTGGTGTGAGTGTTCATGAGCTAATTGGCTAAATGCCCAGAATGTGGCACAGGGAGTCCTGCCAACCCAGCGGAGGCTGTGAGTGAGGCAGGCATTGAAGGTCATGCCTCGGATAAGGTGTCCTCCTGGTTTCCACCAACAGGAACACTTAGTACCTGGGTGAATGGCAGGATTATTTACTGAGCTGTGTGTGGGCTCTCTCCAGCTGCTTGCCAGCCCCTCTCTAACCTGGGGGCTGCTGGCCTTTTGAGAATCACTGCATCAGAGGGCATACTTGTTACGGGGCTAAAGCAGAAGTGTTGGCACCTTACCCCTCTCTCTGTGGCAGGTAGATTATACCAGGTGACCGGGGTGGGGAGTTGGCTGGAGATAGTGGGGAGGGGCCTGGGGAGGGGAGATAGCCAGTTATCCCCAGACTAGGAAGGGAGTGGGGTGAAGAAGTCTTTCCTAGCAGCAGGAATCTGTGCCCCACTCACGGGGGACCCGGCAGAGGGGGTGGGAGACCCTCAGAGGGCAAAGGACACACGGTGCATCTGGGGAGGTCAAAGCCCAGCCTGGCTGGAGACTTGAGACTTTCTTTGCACCAGAGCATCTGAGCCAGAGCCTTCAAATGACCTTGTGAGCAGCGGCGATGGAAGACCCTCACCCTAGGTTTCTGAGCCCCCCAGAGTCTCTGCTGATTTAACAGAAGATTGAGATTTCCTCCTTCCTGGTGGGACAGAGGCTTGGAGAAGTCAGATTCTATCAACGTGATTTCACCCTGCACAGAGAGCACCGGCGTCCTGGCCGAGGGAGCTCGACCTCCTCTGGTGTCTGCAGGGCAGACGGTCTTGCACTTGCCGTGACGGCCTGAGCAACTTGGCCCCCAAACCGACATTATGGGCCTGGAACTGTGGTCTTCGAGTTGGTGCTTTGCCCATGAAGTCACTCACTTCATTGCCTGGAGTGGAGACTAGGCCTAACGGTCCAACTGCTGCCCTTTCTGGAGCCCTACTTCCTGTTACCTGGCACCGCCGGCTCTAGGATGCTCTCTAGGACATCCTGCATTTATTATTTTTTAATTTTTTAAAATAAACTTTATTGAAGTGTAGTTGGTTTAGATTGTTGTGTTCATTTCTGCTGTACAGCAAAGTGACTCAGTTATACATATATATATTCTTTTTCATATTCTTTTCCATTATAGTTTATCACAGGATACTGAATATAGTTCCCTGGGCTATACAGTAGGACCTTGTGGTTTATCCATCCTGTGGATAATAGTTTGCATCTGCTAATCCCAAACTCTCAATCCATCCCTCCCCCATCCGACCTCCCCCTTGGCAACCACAAGTCTGTTCTCTATGTAGGACACCCTGCATTCATTCGGTCACCAGATGCTACCAAGTCTGTCTCCAAATGGTGTCCTGAGTCCCTCCCTCTTGTTATCTCCACTGTCACTGTTCACCTCACCCTTTCTGACTGACCTGCAATACAGTGGCCTCCTCCACAGCCCCTGGGCTCTCTTCTCTTCCCAAGTTGTCTTAAGGGACCCCACTGCCTGCCTGAAACTCTACTGCTCAAACAGCCATGGAAGTTCCTTACTTCCCACTGAATACGGTTGAACCTCCTAATACCATGACGTGCAAATCCCTTCAGCGTTTGGTTGCTACCACAGTTCTCAGCCTTGCTTTCCTCTCCCTCAGAACCTTCTTTCCGGGCACGTCTCAAACGTGCCAGGCCCTTCTCAGGACTCCGCGGTCAAGTCTCAGAGGCAGAAAAACAAAGACAAACAAGCAAACACACGAAAGCGCTCTCACATAGTTCCAAGAAAGGGGAAGGAGGACGTGACAGAGAGAGAGCTCTCAGAAGTGAAATTTGGTTGGGCTGGGCATGTCACCTGTTCCAGTCCTCACTTTCTGTATCCTTTTAGCTCAGATGATGTGTTTCTTGAAAAGTCTGGATTCTCAAGGCAGCCTGGTTGGTTGCTTCCCCATCAGTGATTGACTTATCTTGGGTAAAGTGACTGCCTCTGACCAATCAGTCATGGTAGGGAGGGGGCAACGTCATACAGTATAAAGGGTCTCTGCCAAGGGCTGAGATCTGGCAGGTTCTCTGGGAAGCCTGTGAAAATGCAGAAACCGACTCAGTGGCTCTGCATTTCTCACAGGCTCGCAGGTGACACTGGTGCTTCTGGTCCATGGACCACACTTTGAACAGTGAGACTCTACAACAGGATGTAGTCAGGAGAGGCAATAAACAGTATTCAGTACATCCTTCTTATTCTAGAATGTTCTCCATTCTTTGTTGGCAGGAAAAATTTTGCTCACTGTTTAAGGTGCAGTTCAAATGTAAGGTCCACAGGGATGTTGGGCTCTCCTAGAGTTAATCTCATAAGTCCTTTCTGGAATCCCACGTGTCATTTGCCTAATAGTGACTTGTGTAAATTTGTCACGTTCGTTTTTGCTTATTCTACTTGTTTAATGTACGTACAGTAAAATCCACTTTTTTTGGTACACAGTCTGTGAGTTTTAACAAGGTGGTACAGTTGTGTAACTACCACCACAATTGATTCAGATTCACAGTAGTTCCATCCCCCAGAAGGTTCTCTCCTGCTGCCCTTCGGAGTCACCCCTCCCCACTGACCCCAGCCCCTGGCCACCACTGACCTGTTTCTGTTCTACAATTTTGCCTTTTTCAGAATGTTATAAAATAGAACCATGCACTCCGTAGCCTTGTGAGTCTCCTCCGTTTTGCTATATCTGTGGATTGGGATTCGTGTCTGATTCATCTTCATTTTCGACTAAGTAAGTGCCTAACACCAAGTTAGAGTTCAGATAACCCATATGCATGCATGATGCTTGTAGTGAGTCCAGTGTCTTTTCAGAAGCCTGACTCTTTATTAATAAACCTCCAGGTGGGATGGAGCCTCTAGAGGTTTGGTGGTGACTCTTCAACTCAGTGTTTGCCTAACTTGCCTAGTCAAAGAATCTCCTGCCTCCTGGGTGTGTAGTAAAAATATGGATTTCCAGAACTCTTTCCTGCACAGTCTGATTTCACAGGTCTGGAAAGAAACCTGGGGAGCTTCTCAAATTATGCTCATGTCAGAATCACCTGAGTCACAGATTGCACGGTCCCACTCCAGAGTTTCTTTTTCAGCGGGTCTGGAGTGAGGTCTAAGAATTCGCACTTCTAACAAGTTTCCAGGCGAGGCCAGTGTTGTGCTCTGGGGATCCCACTTTGAGATCCGCCGATCTACGGCTCTGCGCTAGGGTCGTCTCCAACGATCTTTGTGCGCATGCGCAGGTGTGAATTCCAGCTTAAGTGCGACTGATGGGGAGGGAGTGTGCTATGTGGGACATTTTTGTACCAAACATTGCACCCTGGCCACGACCTCAATCCCACTTCACCCGGGACAACTTCTTCAGCCCACGTTGACCCAGAAGCAGAGATCTCTGAGATTTGTTTGATTCGATCATTCTCCCCGTGGCAGGGGGACCAGGATGAAGGCGTCCGGCTCCTGCTGAGAATGCCGAAGGAAGTCGTATGCAAAACCAGTCCCAGTTCTTTCTAGCTCTTCACACAGGTTTGAACAATGATGATGTGGAAACTGTACATGAGGATGTGTCTCTGATCTTAAAGAAACCAGTGCGATTAAGGCTGGATGTGGACTCCGAAGAAAAGTTCCTGGGGATGCTGAGGGTTAGCGGGAACAGCTGTTATCCTGCCCATTGGAGGAGCTACTGAAGGGGGAAGAAAGGACTTGTTGAAAGGATGTGTCTCTGCAGCTCTGACAGTGGAAACTGTTGCATCAATCCTGGAGGAAAGTGTATTCCTCGGTAAGTGGATGTTGTTTCTGGTTCAGGTAGACAACAAAGTGCCGGTGGGTAAGAAACTTCGAGATCTAAGGGGGGGGGGGGATGAAATGTATGGCTTCGGTGGTGATCTGCGGCATGTGGCCCTCACCCCGCTTCCTCCGTAGGCATCTGTGTTCAAGCTGCCTCTGTGAGGAGGAGACCAGCTTCCGCCATCCACAAGGGCCCCCCGGGGCTGTCTATGTGGCCCCTCTGAAAGGAGACGAGAAGGGCCCCGGGTCTCCTCAGCTGAGAATAGGCTTTTACAGATCCTTGTTCATCATCTTCTAACGCGTCTGGAAATCGTAGGAGCGGCCCCTTGTGGCGTAGGGGTTTTGGCTTTTACTGCCTTATGGAGAACAAACCTAGCAGAGAAAGGTATTGTCTGAGGACCCTTAGGACGAGTCCAAGAGATTCCCATCGCACTCTGGCCCCCTGTGTCTGGTCAGTGTAAAGGTGGCGAGGGTGTGTGCAGATAGGATGGCAGTAGACGACACGATGCTTTGGTTGTACGGTTTACCTCCTTAGTCTACTGCTTTCATAGCTAACTTCACCAAATGTTTCCATTTTATTTGTACCTTTTAAAACCAGCTTATTAGAGAGGAGAGCTGTTGTTGCTCTGCATTGCTCCTTAGATCACAGTATCAGCAGAACTTTTAAAATACATGTACATAGGACTATAAAAACAAACAGTTATTTTTAAAAAATGCCCACTCGTCCTGAATTTTTACTCAGAGAGCTTTTCATCTGTCTTATTTGCTATTTCTCACTTTACTTTCATCTGTGAACTTCTTTGACAATCAACTTTTAATTCTTTCTGTGGATGGGCATCGGAGGTGTAAACAAAAATATTTACTCTATAAATGTTGTTTTGCCCAAACATTTTATTCTATTTCTGAGCCAGTTTTTTTGTGGGCTTCCCCCCCCCCCCCCCAGTATATTTAACAATGTATAGAGAGGATGGGCTTGGGTATAACTTTCTCTGTGAGAAAGGAGTGAAATAATTAAAAATCATCAACAGGAGAAAGGACAGGAGCTATGGAAGCCTTGCAAATTTAGCAGTCTCCTCTAAATAACTGATAGTTGGCAGAAGATACGGAGCAGTTAACTCTGTAATCTGCAATTAGAGAGATAAACCAAGTCACCATATGTCAGGCTGCCTGCCCATATTGGAATATTGGGTGTCTCATTTCAGCAATAATATATTACAGCTCACGTTGTCCTTGGATATCAGGCAGTTTGTAAGGAGTCCACATTAGGATTCAAACATTTTCTGGTCTTTTTTCTTTGATGTAATTAGTATAGCCTCTCTTTAAAAAGAAACATTCTTACAAAAAGATTACAAGAAGAGAGGTTTAAAAAAAAAGGGTTTAGAAATGAAATACTTCCTACAGTCTGGCACATTTTTTTTTTCTTGTGGTTTCATTTTTCACATTTAAACTTTAATTCAATTGAAATTCCTTTTAGTTAAAAGATGTTCTAGCTATATTTATTGATCATTTCCACATTGATTTTTTTTTTGTTTTTTTAAATGCCATTTTAAAGAGATATACTTTTTTTTTAACAGAAGTATAGTTGATTTACAGTGTTGTGTTAGTTTCAGGTGTACAGCACAGTGATTCAGTTATACATATACATCTATTTTTATTCAGATTATTTCCTTTATAGGTTATTACAAAATGTTGAGTGCAATTCCCCATGCTATTACAGTAGGTCCTTGTTGGTCATCTGTTTTATGTATAGTAACGCGGCACATCTTTTTGATCTTGACCTTGAGTGCTTACAATCTGGGGAGGTGATACCAAAGGTATTTCAGGTTTAAAGGCGGTGTGGGATCCAGGTCAGGCACATTCAGAAGGACGTCGTATTGTTTTCCTCAATAGCATCTGCATTGAAGCTGCTGTTTCTCGGGGCACAGGAGAGGGCAGGATGAGGGTCCCCGCTGCCCTCGCAGGCTGGCCTTGTGCCGCTCTCTGCCCGGCATCCAGCTCCTCTACCTTTTCCCATGGGACCGGCTCCATGGCCTGTGTGGACATGCAGCCCAAGCACATTCCAGCCCAGCCTCAGCACCCCAGGACCCCCCACATCACCATTCTCACTGGCAGCTCTTCCGACTCACCGGGTGACACGGCTTCGGGTATGTATGGGAGAGGCTTTGAGAGACCCCCAGGAGCCCCTGGGCCATAGTGACAAATTCCAAGTTGTGTTTGTCCCAGGTAGGAGTTTCCTGGGCTAAAGTTGGGCTTAATCCTAAGAAGAAATTATGCAGCCAAAAATAAGCCTGAAATATTTGTGGGTTTAAAAAAAATTTTTTTATCGAAGCATAGTGGATTTACAATGCTGTATTAATATCTGCTGTACAGCAAAGTGATTCAGTTGTACATATATATACCTTCTTTTTTAATATTCTTTTCCATTATGGTTTATCACAGGATATTGAATAGAGTTCCCTGTGCTATACAGTAGGACCTTGTTGTTTATCCATTCTATATGTAATAGTTTGCGTCTGCTAACCCCAAACTCCCAATCCATCCCTCCCCACACCCCCCTCCTCCGTGGCCACCACAAGTCTGTTCTCTATGTCTGTGAGTCTGTTTCTCTTTCGTAGATAGGTTCATTTGTGCCCTATTTTAGATTCTACATGTAAGTGATATCATATGGTGTTTGTCTTTCTCTTTCTGACTTATTTCACTTAGTATGATGATCCCTAGCTGTAGCTATGAAGCATGAAATATTTGTATCATGAAAACGATATAACTAATCTCTATATTGGTATTAATCTTTATAAGAGAAGAAGGCACAAATGGCCTTATAATAAAAACTTATTTTGTCTTTATTATAAGGTATAAATATAGTTACCCTGAACAAACATCACATATCAAGGATGTGTGAGAAATAGACTTTTTTCCTCCTTATTTAAAACTAAAATTATTTGAGGAGTGAAAAGAGCATTGCCTGCTATTTTAGTTCAGGTGCCTACAAATTCAGAGCGAGAACTTGAGTGCAGGTGGTTTATTTGGGGAGTGATCCAGGAAGCATAGATGAGAGAGAGGGGGAAGGGTGACAGGGAATAACGAAACACTAATGAGGTGTCAAATAGAGTGGGTTACTGCCGTGGGCAACGCACTGGGGCCCAATTCCAGTGGGGACCCTCTGAGAAACCACGGGAAACACACCTGTGAATCATCCCTTGGGAGGATGGAGGAGGGGTATTTATTGGTTGAGGGTATCCCCCCAGGGGTGTTTCCACCATCCATCCCACCTCCCAACACGCATACACACACTTCAGAGTCACACCTGCCCACCTTGGACCAAGCTCCCAAGATGCCAGCTGGATAAAGCAGGAAAGACAGCTACTCATGCAGAGTGAAGGAAGTCAGAAAGAGAAAAACAAGTATCGTATATTAACGCATATATGTGGAATCTAGAAAAATGGTGCAGATGAACCAATTTGCAGGGCAGGAATAGAGAGGTGAACGTAGAGAACGGGCAGGTGGACACAGTGGGGGAAGCGGAGGGTGGGATGAATTGGGAGATTGGGATTGAAATATGTACACCACCATTTGTAAAACAGATAGCTAGTGGGAACCGGTGGTACATAGTGAAGGGAGCGCAGCTCAGTGCTCTGTGATGACCTAGAGGGGTGGGATGGCAGGGGGTGGGAGGGAGGTCCAAGAGGGAGCGGGTATATGTATACATAGAGCTGATTCACTTCGTTGTACAGCAGAAGCTAACACAACATTGTAAAGCAATTATACTCCAATAAGAAAAAAGATAGAAAAAAAAAGAAAGAAAGCTACTGAGGTGATTCAGTTATACATAGACATATACACCCCTGGGGGGGCTACCCTCAACCAATAAATACTCCTCCTCCATCCTGAAACTAACACAACATTGTTAATCAACTATACTCCAATATAAAATATAAAGTTAAAAAAGAAAGCTACTGATGTTGAAGATGGTAGCTAAGCGTAGACTGGAAAGTATCTATTTAATAGCTACAGTGAACTCAAACACATCAACACTGTTGGCTCCATTCCTTTTTGATGTATGCTAACTCTTTTGATGGGAATTAGAAGCGATAAATGGAAATGAAATTTACCCTCTGTATATGGTTTTATCCAATCATTTTTTTCTACTGATTAGTGTGAGGAATAAAAAAAAATGGAAAATATTGTCGGGTTACCCCTCAAAGAGTTGCATAGTTTAAGTTCCAGTACTACTGAATGAGTGCCCTAGTTTTTCTGTTGGCCTATCAATACTGGTTATAATTACACATTTTGAAATTTGTTAACATGATAGGTATAAAATAGTGTCTTATTTATAATTGTTTTAAAAATTATGATTGAACTTGTTTATTTTCTGTTTGTGTCTATTGATAATTTTCAGTTTGGCTATCTTTTTGTTAATTCACCATAACTCTTTGTATATTTGTCTGTTGTATCTTACAAATACCTTTCTCATTTTATCGTTTGTTATTTCTTCTATATTGAGAATTTTAAGAAATCATCTTTTCCTTTATGGCTACTGAATTTGCTTAAGAGGCATTCCTAACTCCAATATTAAAACAAAAACAAAAGCAAAAAAAAAAACCCAAAACAAAAACAATGGAAAAAAAAAGCCAAACTTGTTTCTACTTCTTTTGTATTTCATTTTTACATATCTTTTATATTCCATCTTTACAAATGGAATTTATTTTGGGTGTGAAATAGCACTTCAACCTTTTTTTTTTCCCTAATGAATTGCGTACTTTTGGGGGACTGGGCTGGTCCTAAGCTTTTCATTTTGAAAATACGCATGTAAAGTCATCAAGTGGAACTGCCTCAAGTCTGTTGACCTTGAGTGGATGTTTTCTGTGGAAGCGGCTGTGAGGGGCAGTCGTGATTTCATGGGCTTTCTACTTCAGGCCCAAAGGGAGTCTGATCATCAGATAGCTGACACTTTTGTTTTCATTCCTCCTCATTCCAAACCGATGGCTTGTTTTGAAGAGGCTGACACAGTCACCCACGTGGACAAGTCTGGAAGAGAAATCTGTCATTTGAGTGGCGGGCCCCCGCCCACCCCGTAAGGGACGTCAGGTTCCTATAAGAGAGTCAAGTTCTGGTTCTTGGTAACTGAGCTTCCACTTTGAAGACAGGGAGCTTCTCCTCCCTTTCTTCTCGTTTCCTACCTCCCACCCTCCACCTTATAACAAGGACAGGGTCACTGGGGCTGCCCCAACTAGAGTGTCTCTACGGGGGGGACTAAAAAAAAATTGTCCCAACTCCCCTCTGTGCTGTTATCCATGGTCCAGGAATGTGTGATGTCCCTCCTCCCTGCGCACAGATGAACCTTGGCCAATCTCTCCAGGAAATTCTCAGTAGGGGACAAAAGAGCTGCTGGTGGGAGAGTCGGGAGAGAGCCCAGAAAGAGAGAGACAGAAGCAGGCAGACAGTGGACACTTCCTGGGCCTGGGCAGAGCCACTGAGGGCTCTGTGCTTCAGCTTATTGTCCCCCAGATGGGTGTGGTCATGACAGCACCCACCTCGTAGTGTTGCATAAGGACGAAGGAGCCAGTATATGCCAACTGCGTGGACCAGTTCCCGGTAACTGTAAGCATCATCGTTCCTCAAAATGAGACCGCGGCTTTGTCCTTCTTTTCACTCACATGTACCAAGAAAGCGAACTTCTTTTTTTTTTTTTTTTTGTTTTTAGGAAAGGGTATGTATTCCTCTATTTCTTTCCCCTACACCCTCATATACAGAAGAGGGAGGTTGTGCCCAAGTGTGGAGACATCCAGACCCCATGGTTGTCCCTTCTGCACTGGGGAACATGAGAGATGAGGTGTACATCCCCTGTCCCTCAGGGTCCTCTTTCCTTCCATCCATTCCTGGTGGCCTAAAACAGCAGGAAGGACAAACAAGGAGGACAACACTGTGCCCTGACGACTTTGCCCATCTGGAAAGGCCAGGACCCACTCGACTGTTGGTGTAACTGGCTCCTGCCAGGACTTTGGTTCCAATGCAAGGGTTGTGTGGTGCCTGAAGGCCTTCAATCTGTACGTTACTTTTATTCCTCAAAGCCCCTCCGTTTGTGTTTTTAGATTTACTGTCATAGCTGCTCTGTGCTACAGAAGAAGTAGTTCAGAGACTGTTATCTCCCTTTGGCAGAAAAAGGAGCTGAGTCACTGGTCAGAAGCATCTCTCAAGTCCTCCTACATTCTCTCACCTCCCAGGATCCTTTCCCACCATAACCTTGACATGACAACAAACCATGACTTTTACTTGCCCCTTAACTCTCTGGGTGATCTCAGCTAAATTCATCACATTTTTATAACTGCCTTCTGAATACTTACAGTGAGAAAAATGGTACTTGCCAATAATCCCTACTTCGGTGAAATTTGGGGGAGGATGAATGAGATCATGTTGGTGCAAATGATTTTTACTGAAGAAAGGCATTATGTATTCAAAATATTATTTAGAATATGAATGATTTACCTCTCATTTTCAATAGCATTTACAATTCCAATAGGATTATACGATTTTATAACAGATTTCTAAAATTTTCAATGAAGGGTGTAATTCAATTCATGACATACCAGTACTGGCGAATGATCACAGTTGAAGATGAAACCTTTTGAGTCCACGGTTCTAGAAGACACCTCTTAGTCAAAAGGAGATTCTTAATGATTGCATTTATTCGGGAGGGTAATTGATTTGTACCTATTGTCTCCTATAGTCACCCGAGAGAGTAACACAATCGTCTCTCTCTAAGTTCTATCCATGTAGACTTGGGCTCTTCTTTATCGTTTTGTTTGTTCTCTCCTTTCTATCAGGACGGCCCGAGGTACGATTTAAGGGAAACTAAATCCTCGAAGCCCTCTGCTCTCTTTCTCCACCGTTTATCAGTGGTCCAGTCATATTTCGTTTACTGGACGAGGATCGAATCATCTGTCGTGTCTCAACAGACACACAGTAGAGCTAGTTCCGACAGCCACGTGGAGCCTGGCTCACCTATGCCAGCCCCTGGGCAGAGGCCGGAGGGCACGGAAGGAACCGCCCCAGGCGTAGCTTGCCGCTGCATTCACCAGCCTGGTTGGCAGCATTATTTTCACAGTTACTAATTTTCACTTAAGAGTGACTCTAGCCAGTTTCCTGTTCCTGGGACCCAACCAATAGACACCTGCCTTGGGAGTGTCAACAGTTCCTGGGGATGTGATCCCACAGCCATGGGTGTGGGTCGGGGAGACTCTTGCAAGTTCAGGGTTCGCTGCGGCAAACACACTCTGTCCGGCTCAACCTCACAGGTGAAGTTGGGCCACGAAGCATTGGAACTGAGCTGCAAAACCAAAAAATTAGCCAACCACCTTCCCCCACTCCCACACTTAACAAATCACCACGATATTTCAGCTGTTTTCCCCAGACCCCTGAGGCTGCACAGGCAGCACCAGAAAGAAATAACCCTTTTTTCTTCTTTTATGTAAGTTCATCCAGTTTTGATTGTTACTTTCCGAGGTAGGTAGATGGCTCTTTGCAGCCTGGGTTGTAGAACAGAATGAGGAACGAGAGGCTGTTTCGATGGGAACGGGTGTTTTCCCTGGCTCACCAAGGGACTTTAGATTCCATTGGCCCATGAACTTCTGAGAAAACAAACAAACAAAAACAGATAATGAAAAAAACCCTAACCAGCTAGAGAATGTCTGATCCACCAGAAAATTCCTGGTGAAATGGAACTCATTTTCGTTATTTATATCTAGTTAGGTGCTCTGAACAGATGCCTTCGTAAAGGCATCCAATCACCTGCACAGAGGATCCAACCTTTGATCCATTCAATTCCACTTTCCTTTCCGGGCTAACAGGGTGAGGCCGGGATCCGATATGAATCCTTGACTTTGCTAGTCTAGCAGACCCAGGCTCAGAACCAACCCTGGGCCACCCTCCATCCCTGCCTGTGACCAAAACCTTTGTTTTCTCCACATTGCCCAGCAGAGAAAAGGTCTCAGGGTCTGAGAGGGTGGCCTTAAGAAGACCCTGCAAATCCAACATGGGTTTGAAGTCTCCTGTTTCATGTTATAAATCATGTGAATGTTGCATTCGGATCCCAGGCATGTTTGTTTTAAGATGAATATGAATATTAGTGAGGCTTCAGGAAGATGGGTCCCGTTGATACTGTAATGTCTCTCAGATGGTGGACCCTGCTGGCACCTTGTTCCCTGGGGGGTGGCGGACTCCAATCTGAGCAGCTACAGAGTGGGCCCCTCATCATGCTACTCACACTCCTCCCCTTGGCCCCTGCCTCTTTTCTTACCCATTCCTCTACACAAACCCCAGCGCTTCCCAAGGGAAAAACGAATGTGTGTGTGTGTGTGTGTGTGTGTGTGTGTACACGCGCACACATTGGGGGAGGTGTCATCTAACAAAGTTAAATGGATTTTTTAAGTGTAAGAAGACTTCAGTTGGCAAACGTGAGTGACAAATTGTCCCATTGGGAGGATAGTGTATTGTAACTCTCAAACTTATTTTCCAGCAGAGCCTTGGAACACTTTGGGGTCCTACCCAACCGCACTAGGCATGACCTACTTTTATATCTCCATGTTTTGCCTTCTGACATTTCCTTAAATGGAACTGTTCCTCATGATGAACTATTTACCTTTCCAGGAGCGATTCAAATATCTCCTTTGTGAGCCTTTTACTCTTACTTCTTGGTAGGCAAATGTAATTGCTTTCTTTTTTTTTCTTTTTTTTTTTTTTTTGCGGTACGCGGGCCTCTCACTGCTGTGGCCTCCCCCGTTGCGGAGCACAGGCTCCGGACGCGCAGGCTCACCGGCCATGGCTCACGGGCCCAGACGCTCCGCGGCATGTGTGATCCTCCCGGACCGGGGCATGAACCCGTGTCCCCTGCATCGGCAGGCGGACTCTCAACCACTGCGCCACCAGGGAAGCCCTGTAATTGCTTTCTTCAGCTCTGGTATTGAAGCTCTCATCACACTGCGATTTATAAGGTTAGGCATCTAGGAGTCTGTCTCCTAGATTTTGACTTCAGAAACAACAGTTAGCAATCGGCATCACTTCTGCATCCCCAGCGCCTGGAATGATGCCCAGCACGCAGTGGGTCTGCAGAGTGTCTGAAGCATTTAGAGTTCAGGCAGGAGTTAAAACTGTCAGAAGTTTTGCTAAATTCTGCATGTCTGTGTAAGCCTTCTTTATTTTTCACTTCAATCTTGGTATTTTTGAGTAATGAAGACATTAGAACAAAGTGTCACAAAAAAAAAAAAAAGAGAGAGAGAGAGAGAGAAAGAAAGAATTCAGTCCAACCCAGCTGCAGCCCTGGCCAGAGAAACTTCTGTCAGCACCTTTTTGTGAACAACATTGTGGTCGCCTTACTCATCATCGTGGTAAACACGTAGCGCACGTCGCATCTGTACCAGGCACTGTGCTGCATGCGTTTACATCAACGATTTCACTTTACCCCTGCTACAGTCCTAGGCTGTAGATACCATTACTGGTCTCATTTTGCAAAAGAAGAAACTGACCTTCTGGAGGACTTACCCCCAATCAGGAATTAGCAGAGTGAAGATTCCAAGACCTGTGCTTGTGTGTTTGCTGCCCTCTGTGAAGCTATTTCTAATGCTCTGGGCCATCATGTCAGCTCATCACAGATGGGAAAGGAGACAGTGGAGGGCAGTGATCCCAACTCTGCCCATAGCAGAGGCTCGAGCCCTTACCATCCCTGGGGAAACATTTTGCATTAATATACTACGGCAAGAATGATCTAGGGCTTTAAAAAATCTGTGATTTGTGGGATTCCATTTTATTTTCTAGCTAGAAGCAGGCTTTGGCAGAAGTGAGAAAACATAGAGTGGTCACAGCGGTTTCTATATTCTCTGATTGGTGTCTGTTAAGAAGGCACAAGCCCAGAAGCCTAGGAGCTTACACTTTAAAAAGACATGAGAATTCAGGTGCTTTGCTGCTCGGTCAGGAGTTTCTATTACTGAGCAAATCATCTTTATGGTGATGCTTTTGAGTGGTTCACACTTAATAGTCTGTCCTCAGGCACGTTAAAGTCTCTGGCATTCAGCCCATTGTCCTGGCTGTGTGTGCTAATCGATAAAAGGAACGATTTCTCCTTCTCTCCCTGTAGTGTCTCTGGGCCTCCGCTTGGCCCCCAGGGTCCCCGTCATTCTTCCTCAGCAGCGCACAGATATCTCTGCTGTGGCCGTCCCTGGAGCTGCAGGAGAGGACAGCTTAGATCCTGTTCCTGCCAACGTTCGGGTGACAGAATTTCCTGGGGCTGCAGAGACTCCGTTCCCAGCATCTTCACACATAGCTGCCGTAGTCAGCGATGGCCACCAGCCCAGTGGGGACAGCAACCGAACCCTGGAAGTATCCCCGGACGTTCGTGGGCTGGAGAGGTTCATGGCCATCAGGGGATTCTCCTCAGAGAGCTTTGCTTCCAGCCCTAGCACCCACCACAGGTAATGGGCCAGGGGTGGGCCATTCGGGACAGGTGGTGGGATGAGGCCAAACACAAGGGTGCTAAGGAAATGGAACCTTCTTGGAGTCAGACAGAAAAAGATCTCAACCATATTTATTCTTAAGTACGTGAGAAACACTGATTGCAGAAAAGCCACTGGTCAGAAGAGCTGGATATATAAATTACCTGGGGAAACTGTACTGTCTTGGACAGGTTGAGGTCTCTGAGATGCTGCTATAAATAAAATAAAATATAAATATAGGCTTTATATTTTAGATACATACATTTATAATATGTAAATATATATAAATATAAATTATATAAATCAATACAAGCATTCACTGAGTCTTTGCTGCCATCTTCACACATCACCCGCCCCCATTCCCTCTCCAACTCCAAACTCCAGTGTTTCCAACAAATGTAATTTTATCAGTATACACAGCAGTGACAGGAAATGTTGCTTTTATTTTTTATTTTTTTTTGCTGCGTTGGGTCTTCGTTGCTACGTGCAGGCTTTCTCTAGTTGTGGTGAGTGGGGCTCTTTGTTACGGTGCACAGGCTTCTCATTGCAGTGGCTTCTCTTGTTGTGGAGCATGGGCTCTATAGGCACGCGAGCTTCAGTAGTTGTGGCTCGGGGGCTCTAGAGCGCAGGCTCAGTAGTTGTGATGCACGGGCTTAGTTGCTCCGCGGCATGTGGGATCTTCTCAAACCAGGGATCGAACCCATGTTCCCTGCATTGGCAGGCGGATCCTTAACCACTGCGCCACCAGGGAAGCCCCAGGAAACGTTGCTTTTTGATTATCATACTAAGTGAAATAAAGTCAGAGAAAGACAAATACCATATGATATCACTTATATGTGGAATCTAAAGAAAATAATGCAAATGAACTTATTTACAAAACAGAAACAATCTCACAGACTTAGAGAATGAACTTATGGTCACCAGCGGGGAAGGGCAGATTGAGAATTTGGGATTGACATGTACACGCTGCTCTATTTAAAATAGATAGCCAGAAAGGTTTTAGCGCAGGGAACTCTGCTCAGTACTCTGTAATAACCTAAATGGGAAAAGAATTTGAAAAAGAATAGATACATGTATATGTAAACTGAATCACTGCGGTACACCTGGAATTAACACAGCATTGTTAATCAACTCTACTACAAAATAAAATAAAAATAAATTAAATAAATTAATTTCTGAAGGAAAAATCAAACAAACAAACAAAAAAACCTGGCAGCAAAGTAGGTAGGTAGGAATAAAGATAAAATAAAATTGGTCATGAATTAATAATTTTTGAAGCTGGGTGGCAAATATTTGGGGGTTCATTATATTATTCTACTAGTTTACTTTGAAAATTTTTATAATGAAAGGTAAGAAAACCCCCCCGATACTTAGGGACTCCTTCTAAGCCTTTTTCCCCTTCCCTTTAGGACTCAGAATGATCCAAGCTTTGATTCATTGGAAACTTGCCTACCCTCGGATAGGGATGAACGGTAACAGCCAAGTTGCGCATGGGCAGTGAGTTTGGTATTTTTGACGCCAGAGTGGGAAGTTCCAGGCTGGGAAATCAGAGCTATTAGACTAGTAGCCAAAATCAGAGAGAAGGAGGCAAGGGTATGATATATACACAGCATCTTTTTCCAATCAATATCAGCCTTTTCATTATACACAGCATCTCTGAAGTTATCGGCAATTGTAGAAATTGATGGTTTTAGTGAGTTGTTTTCCCACTTAGCTTTGGTTAATAAGCCCTCTCTCCTCCTCCCCCCACCCTGTCCTTCATAACATTGGCCTCAAAATACCATGTATGGTCCCAGAGGTGAGATCAATGGGCAACATAAAATATACATGCCCAATGAATACTATTCCTTTGAACTCTTAAAAGGAACACAAAATAAAACATGGTATACTATCCTTACTCAAATTGATTGGAACCTACAGCAAGATTCAATGGTCCCTCTTGCATAAAAAGACACACTCAAAGCTTTCAGCCATTGGAGATGACTGTCACCCACATTGGTCTAGAAGCCTCTTAAATGACCCTAAGTTTATTCTTGACTTACAAGAATGATCTCTCAGTGGAGTTTCCATTAGCTTCCCCATCACCATCAATAACAAGTGCATGTTTATCTGCATGGACGTTTTCCTCTGAGCTCTTTTTTTTTTAAATTTATTTATTTAAATTTATTTATTTAGTTTTGGCTGTGTTGGGTCTTCGGTGCTGCGCGCGGGCTTTCTCTAGTCACGGTGAGCAGGGGCTACCCTTCCTTGCAGTGAACAGGCTTCTCATTGCGGTGGCTTCTCTTGTTGCGGAGCACGGGCTCTAGGCACACGGGCTTCAGTAGTTGTGGCTCACGAGCTCTAGAGTGCAGGCTCAGTAGTTGTGGTGCACGGGCTAAGCTGCTCCGCAGCATGTAGGATCTTCCCGGACCAGGGCTCAAACCCGTGTCCCCTGCGTTGGCAGTCGGATTCTTAACCACTGCGCCACCAGGGAAGTCCCCTCTGAGCTCTTTTAAGAGCAGGCATGAGGCTGGGTTTTCATCTGCGATCTGGGATTCTCTAAGGAACTCAGGTTAGTTGCCAAGTTCAGTGGCTGCTTGCGGGGGAGACCAGCCCCTCTGATCTCTCTGTTTTCCTTTGCTTTTCTAGGACAAGATGAAGGCCTCAAATAGGACGGTGATGAGGCCTCCTCTGTACACTGTCCAGCTTTCCTATACTCGCCTTTGGTCCTCTGGGGCACTCACTGGACATGGGGCCAGGGCGGCCAATCCAACCCCTGTCCTCCACACCTCTGCCACCTCCAGGCCACCCACTGCCAGTGGTCAGTCAGAGGCATCAAGACCCTCTGCCAGCTTCCTGCCTCAGTCAAAGAGCCCAAAGTGAGGGAGGGCAATGGAGAGAATGGCGTGGGACACCCCAGGAAGACCAACCCAAGGCCTGAGCTTGGGCAAGACGAAGCCAGGGCCCCTTTGGGGATCCAGCTCGGGACTCTGCAGCTGGGAATCCTGCTTTGCCTTTCAGCTGCTTTGGGCATGGCCGTGGCTGCTGGCCTTCGCTACCTGCATACCCAGTCTTGCCACAAGCGGACAGAAGTATTCTTTAGTGAGCCTGCCGGGCACGCACCTGCCAGGAGTGACGGAGGCGAGATCGTGCATGTCAGGAGGATTGGGGAGAACAGTTTTGTTTTGGTTGAAGCAGAATACAACTGGATCACTCCCTCTGTGGGTAGCAAGAAAACAGTCCTCTGAGAAGGCTCCTCAGTGCCCCCCCCCTTAGACCCTGCAGAGTGTCTCAGCCAGAACAGAGCTACTGAGACTAGCTAATGAGGACAGGGTTTCACTGTGCCTCCCATCAGGGAACAGTGAATGGAGGGGGCAGCAAAAGGACAGTTTTATCAACAGAGGGAATTACTTTCTGGCTTTGTTGTCTTAACATCTGTAATTTAGCAGGTTTTTTTTTCTTTCTTATTTTTTTTAGCAGCTTTTTTTTCTTTTTGCAATTAGACGTTCTGTTTGAAGAGTTAAACTCAACACAATGAATATTGTATAATCTGCTCATTAACTAGACTCCCGTGGCCACTGAGCTTCCTCCGTTGCCTTAAGGAACCCGCAGAAATGGAACTTCTGTCCCTCCTCAGTGTGTCAGCCTCATCGACTCGCTTTGAAAAAAAAGTAACGTTGAGGTTGAGTCTCTTGCAAGAAAAAGGACTGCAGCCCTCCCTTTGCCTCTTCAAACCACCCCCAAAGAAGTCCTGTTTTCCAAACTGGAGTTCAAAGGTGGCTCTGATGTCGTTGTCTGGGTGAGCGCAAGGGTATTCAGCCTTCTTGGACACTCAGAAGCCCAGCAAATCTGCCGTGGAAATTGATCCAAAGCAAGGAAGAGTTTAGAGAGTTTGATTACCCACATCTGTGGGAAAACATACATGCAGTGGGAGGCCATAAACACCAGAGAGGGGTAAGCAAACCTCTTCATCAGGGGTAAATGGATCTGAGGTCACCCATCCATTTACACTTGATGAGAGACTTATGTATCCCAGAGACTAGCAGACATCTTGCCTTTTGCGAAAGGTCATGCTGAAAAAAATGATGATACCAGCACAGTTTTAAGGAGAGTCTTTACCCGTCTAAGAAAGCAAGAAGGACGAAGACTGTCTACCTGCCCTCATGACTTTATGAAGGTCACTTTGATTTAGCAAGAGTCCCATAGATACTACGTGCGGTCAAAACAACGTGTTTGAATATAACTCTCGAATATGCTCACCTAATATAACACAATGGAATTAGCTGTCTTTTCAAAGGTAAACCTATTACAGAGTCACGTTCCATTTAAATGTGGAAATGAAAACCACTATAAATTTGGAAAGGGTATTTCCTGATTGAGCACCTAAATCGTGCAGGTACTGTGCTAAGAACTGTACATTTATTTTCACATTCAATTCTCACAATAACTTCATGAGGAATAAGTTCAGTAAATCGCTTAAAGAGAAGGAGGCATTCGTGACACCTCGATTCAACAAAAACATTTTTAAAAAATTGGGTGTGTGGGAAAGAGCTGCTTCTGTTTTTCCAGCCCCTGTTAGCTCACTGAGCATCAATTCCAACACTCTCTCCTCCTGGATTCTGGGGTTGACAGATCTGTCCCCTGACTTCAGGCAAGCACCTCATTGGGCACGTGGAGACCTAGGTAATTGTATGTTCACAAATGAAGGTGTTCTAGGAATGCTGTGGAAAGAGACACATGTACTGTACTCCAGGTGGGGCCACAGATATCCCTCCTACAAACCCCACCCTCCCAAGGGATGCCCCCCGCCAAGATGCAGAAGACAAGCCATCTCACTAGTGGAGAGCCCCCATCTGGCCAGGTCACATCAGAGCTGGGTGCACCACATACACACTACCTTCCAAATCTTTCCCGTCCAAGAGGATATTATCCTGTGTAAACACACTGTTTTGATTCTCTATTGCTGTGAAACAAACTACCCCTTACCCCAGTGCTTTAAAACAACGCCTACCACTGATGGTCTCACGGGACACTGGGGTTGCCTGGGCTCAGCTGGGCAGCTCTTCTGCTCTGCCTGTTGTCAAATGGGCTGGGACATCCCAGATGACTCACTCACGGGGCTGGCAGTTCATGCTGGCTGCCGGCTGGGTACTCACTGGGGCCGTGGATGAGTGTGAGAAACAATTTGCTTCTCCTCTTTGTGGCTTCTTACTGCATAGTGGCTGGGTTCCCAGAAGGAGTGTCCCAGGCAGACAAAACAGAAGCTGGGCATCTTGGAAGGCTTAGCCTGGGAAGTAACATGGTTTTACTCCCACCACGTTCTGGTGGTCACAGCATGTCACAGCCCTCATTCTTCCAAGGGAAGGGCAACAGATTTCAGTTTTCAAAGGAAGAAGTGGCAAAGGAGTTGAAGCTATGCTTAATTCACTGCATCGCTGGTTAGACTGCTGACCTGCCATGGGGCTTGCGTGAGAAGAGACAGGCTGCTCAGCTTCAGGAGATGCCATGGGTCACCCTCCCTGCAAAGCATCAGAGGGGCCGAGGGAATTCTCCAGGCTTTAGGGGGGTTTTTTGTTTGTTTTCTTGTTTGTGTTTTGGCCACACCGCGAGGCTCGCAGGATCTTAGTTCCCCCGACCAGGGATCGAACCCATGCCCACTGGATGGCCAGGGAATTGCCCAGGCTTTAGGGTTTAGGCACCTCCTCCTCTCCAGCTGGGAACTCCAGGTCAGGCACGATAGTGACAGGGTGCAGAAGAGTCAGCCAGACTTATGAGCCTCAGCTTCCTCATCAGAGATAAATGGATCACAAAATGATTTATCTCTTTTGGCTGTTGTGAAGATTAAACGCATGTTGAACACTTAGCTGCCTCTAACCGACATGCCATTGTTATTAACATCACCCTGCAGCTGCGACACTATCTTTAAATCTAGTCCATTTAGAGAAATCCTATGGCCACCAAAAATGTGATTCCCTGTCCGTGACAATTTCTCCCCCTGTGCCCCTACTGCCCCAGCCCAGCCAGTGGAGGCATCACCGCGTTGGTTGTCATGGCAGCCACTGGCTACAGTTCCTGCTGGGGTCAGACATTTTTGCTGAGACATTCTGAGTAAACTCCGTTTAGGGAAGGGCGGCTGGAATCCCCAAGCCTGAATTCAGGACACATAAAACCCCTCAGTCACTGATCTTGAAGGTCCTCTAAGCCTGGCTTCAGAGAAGCCCCAGAGGGGAGTGAGTAGGCAGTGTTCATTTAACCTGAAGGCACTTACTAAAGCACAAAGCCCTTAAAAGTTATAAAAAGGCAAAGGACTCAAATGTAGCATCTTAAAATAACTTTTTTGTTTTGTGGGAACAGCTAGAGAATTGCTCAGCTAACCACGTCTCGGAGAAGGAAGTTTGGGGCTAAAGACACACTTCAGGGAAGATAACAGAAAACCAATTGCTAAAATCTCTATTTTAAACAAATGGTTTTACATCTATCGTGCTAATTTCATAATCACAGATCGGGGCTAGCGGTGGGCTTTAACCTTTTTACATTCAGAGACTATTTTTGATATTTCTAATTAATTTCTCCCCTTGGATACAATAATTTTGGTAAATCACGACTTAACGCTCAACTGTAGCCCCGCTGAGCTATCTCACTGGCAAGGCTGTCTGCATTAATTTACTGTTACAATGTTTGTTTTCTTTTTTAAAAAAAATCTAATTAACAACAACAAAAGGGATCAACAAGCCAGTAAACATTTAAACAAGTGTCACGTTTTATTTGAAATGTTGTCTGGGAAGAGCCAGCATTTTATGAATAAATTACAGATAGCATACCCTCTCCTGGTCCTGGACTTCCGGTATTACAACGTGATCCCAGCCTTTCTGGAATGCAGGCTCTGTGATTTGATTTCATGTCACCCCGACGTATTCCCCTCTTCTAAAAAACGGTGTGTGGCAAGGAATTTCTTCTATTGGAGTGAAATGAATTTACATTAATTTGTTTTATTAAACTGGAGAATTTCTCCGTTTTCTTAAGCTGTTCGGAACTCAGCTCCATCTGGCCTTTAGGGGTTTGCAAAAGCGGCCATAATCATCTCTGGCTTAGAATGTCAGGAGGGCCTTGGTGACGAAAGGCCGGTTGATGTTTTGTGGGTTTGCTCTGTTCTTTAACTGCGAAAAGAAAAGTGAACATTTTGAGACTCTGCTCCTCTGAGCAGGTGGGTGGAGCGGCCGATACAACTGAAGTCTGGCAAATGTTTTTTGGTTTTTGTATTTTGCTTTTAAGACATAAATCGTTCATGCTACACTGTCTCCACGTTCACTAATGGCTTTCCATCTTGTGCAGAATAAAATGTCAATATCCGGACTGGGCTGACCAGGTACTGTGAGACCCCGTCCTCCAACCACCTTCTTGCACATTCCCTGAGTTTCCAAGAATGGTTCAGGGACGCTGCACGGCTCCATCCAGCTCCCTTGGTCTGGCTGCCCTTCTTGTCTGGAAACTGGGTCCCCCCAGAATTCCACAGTCTTCAGAACTTTGCTCCCATGTTGCCTCACCTGAGCAGCCTCTCCTGTCCATTGCCCCCCACCACTCTCTATGCCCTTGGTTGCTTTAATATTGACAGCGCTTCTTACCTCCTGAGTCTACGCATTCATTTGTGTGTTTATTTTCTGACTCTCCTTGACTAGGGTGCTTTGTAAAGGCAGAGGCATTGTTTATTCATTGCTAATTGTTCCCAGTACATAGTAAGTTATCAATAAATAACAAGTGAGTGAAAAGTTCAGTGTTCGTGTTACTGTCACCACTGCCTGGTCTAGATTGAACTTGAATATGCAGCCAGCACCTTGGGCCGCTGCAGGTGCCTGGGTGTCAAGCAGTATGAGTTTCTCTCCAAAGGTGAACTAAAGAGTGCTGTGTGTCGCTGTCCCCAGGAGGGGAATATTCTGTGTCTCAGATCCAAGGCTTGGCGAGTTCTTGGTGGGGGGAGGAGTTGAGAATGGACTTACCCTTTCACTCTTGGCTGGGCAGAAGATAAGCTGAAAGGAGTCTTCCCACTTCACCTGTGAGCATCCTTTCCTCAGTGTATGTGGTCTGGCATGGGGTTTCTCATCCTCCATGCCATCAACATTTGGGGTTGGATCATTCTTTGCTGTGGAGGACTGTCCTGTGCATTGGAGAAGGTTTAGCAGCATTCCTGGCCTCCACCCTTTAGATGCCAGTGGTACCCCTAGGCGTGACAACCAAAAGCATTCCCAGACATTGCCAGATGTCCCCGGGGCAGAATCACCCCCAGTTGGGAACCACTGGCCTAGCAACTAAGGGATGCAATGATAGGCCCTTAGATGAAGGCGCATCTCCTAAATCACTCTCATATTCAGTGATGGAGTGGGCAGTATTGCAATAGAGAACTACAAGATTCAAAAATTGGAAATGGCTTTAAAGATAATCTGACTTAGTGGTTTTGAATTTTCAATTTTGCCTATTAGGTGAGACAGTAAAGGCTGAATGCTCTAGTTGAAGGCTGAGTATATTTCCCCTCCGCCTTCTCTCTCACCTTGAGGCACCGCCTCAGAAATGCAGGGCTCCAACAAGCACGGACTGAAATCATTAACAACACCTCCTCGTTAAAGACGATGAGAACAAGGCCCACGAGCCGTCACAGTCAAACAACGAGACAGGGTCTAGGTGGTCCTCGGATTCCTGCCTCTCACCTCGACTTCCAACCCACTTTTCTTTCGCCATACTCGGCAGATCATTTATTTTCTTGGAGCATGTTGGGTGCTGTAAATATTTCAGTGGATCCAGAGAGAGCCTGGAATCAAGCAGAAAAATGGCCTAGAATGATTAATCTACAGTTGCCATTAGGACCAGAAGGATGAACGGACTTTGAGCGATGGCCACTGCGGTGGGCTGAGGGCGTTACCGAGTCCAGGCTTATGCCGCTTCTCCCACGACAAGCCAGTAATGGAGAGATGAATTGCTGGGGCCAGGAGTAACGACTTCATTCGGGAAGCCGGCAAACCGAGAAGATGGTGGACTTGTGTCCCAAAGAACCATCTTGCCTGAGTTAGAATCCAGGCTTCTTTTATACTAAAAGGGGGAGGGAGTAAAGTCAAACACTCCCTGGTTCCCATCAGCCTCCGGAAGGGATGTGTTCATTTCTTCCTTCCTGCAGCCATTCACAGGTGGGCCTGGTCAGGATGTTTCCCGTGAGCTAAACAAAGGTATTTTAGCTTAATGTTCATGACCTGGGAAGCAGGGTTCCCAGAGATGGGCCATTATGTACAATTTAATCTTATAGGCAACATCCCTTTAGTGATTAACTTGTAATAGAATACAAAAGATTCTCCCCTATTACACGGGGAGGAGACATAACGGAGGGAAAAGAGACCAATAGGCCCAGATAGGGAAGGTGCTGGCTGTCCCCATCCACTACCCAGCTAAGAGACACCACTTTAAGATGTTTCTTTGGTTTACAGACGCCATCTTGAACTCACTGCCTCCCTTCCTCTGGGCTCCTGCATTTTCCTTCCTTCCAAGAGCCCCTTGGGAGAATCTTCCCCCCATCAGCTGGTCAGAGACGGTTTCCGCCAAGGGTTTTGTTAGTTACTTCGTCGAGGAAAGAAGCTGCCTGGAGATACAATCCATTGGATGTTAAAGAATGTGTTTTCTTGATTTATAGTCAGGCCAGGCAGGGTTGTCCGAGAGGCAAGGAACCAATGGGGCGATCCACTTTGACTAATGATTAATTATTATACCTAAAGTGATGTTTTCCTATCATCCGATAGGCTAGAAAAATAGACTACAGCTTGCCAGGTTAGCGTCACGGGTCACAGACGTTGCCTCTGCATTTTCAGATTGTATTATCCATTACAGTCGGCATCTTCTCATTTAGAGACATAATTTGTTGTTCTCGCAGACAAAAAAAAAAACCCCTGACATTTCACTTGCAAGCCGAAGATTAGAATCACAGCACAGGACCACAGATGGGAGTACATTAGGAGGTGGTTGTGGCGTCCCTGCATCAAGGACAGGAGGCTTGTGCCAGGAGAGCTGTAGAAGGCGGTGACTTCTGATCTTTATTATGCAAATGTGCGGCCCCGAGAGCCGGGCTGTTTAACCTCATCAGGGGAAATGTCACTGATCATTTCAAGCTCCAAATGTAGCACAAGCATTAGTACTATTATGTTACGATTATTATTATTTGTAGAGCATGATGTAAGCCCGAGCCCTCTGATGAAGCTGAGTCTCTGCTTGCCCAGACCCTCTGGGGTTGAAAATCAAGTCTTCTTGATGTTAAACAATTAAACAAACACATATATTTTGTTCTCTCTCTTTAATGCTTGTGGAGGGGGCGCTGTCCAGGTCTGGTGTCTGCCAGGCATGGGGAAGATGGTGAGAGTTTCACAACGTCTAATTTCCACCCCCAGATGCTTCCTCTCCTGTCTCCTGCAGGAATGATGCCCCGGCGACAGAGGTGTTTAGAGAAGCTGGGGCAGGAGAGGGGGACAGATCTGGGGGTGGAACATGGTGAGGATGGAAAAGAGAGA